>NC_139680.1:84642001-86036906 GCF_964106915.1 Podarcis gaigeae | reverse complement strand
TGTCACCCAATTTCAGTACACCAAGAAAGCATGGCCAACTAACTAGAAAAAGTGCAGATAAGACAACAAAGGGTACTCATGCCCTTACAAAAACCTAGTGGGGCTATATCTAGATCAGTTTTAGTAATTATGTAGGATGAGTTATCTGAATAAGTAATGGTGGGATCTATTACCCATCCTAGTAAGTAAGTAAGTAAGTAAGCAAGCAAGCAATTTTTTATTAATACCCTGCCCTCCCCAGCCAAGACTGGGCTCAGGGTGGCTGGCATCAAATATCAAATACATTAAAACACAATCAACACAATCAAACAATTGATTCAAATACAGCTTAAAAATTAGAATCAGGATAAAATCCTACATTGATCGGGAGATCTAAACATGGGATAAAGGTGGACTGTGGGCACATGAAACTTCCCTTCTGTGAACTTCCTTAAATTAATTAATTTTGGGATTAACTAATATTACAACAGGAAAATTCTGGGTGGTGTTTGGGTGCTGTTCTGTCTTGTTATCAGAGACCAGAAACTCTGGATTCTTTGTTAGGCTGGAGTTCAGGACCTTGGATAGCTCAAGCAGGCTATTAGCTCCAAGGAAGATAGAGGCCCTTTATGCCTTTTGGACTGGACTACCTCTTTCAGGCTCCACCCTTTGCTGAAGAGTAGGGTGCCTTAAAGGGGTAACCCTCAGGTCTGGAACTTCACACTCATGCCTTATGTGCTGCTTTCACTGCAAGCAGAGGGGCAGGTAAGGCCTCCCTTTCTCAGCAATCTGGCTCGAGGTGCTATCACTCTGAGGGTTCCAGTTTGAAGCAGCTCTAGCTAAAAGGACTTGTGGCTGATAGACTCTAGCTTAGGCTGAGTGTTGGGGCCAGCATTTCTAAGGTTGTACCACTGATCTCTTGCAATCTAGCCAGAACCTCCTATTCACCTTCGAACTTTTTTCAGATTGTATTGATCTGCAAAACCATTTATAACTGATTTCCAGGTCCCATCATGAATGGTCTAGATTTTACAGTCAGGAAACTTTCAACTACAGTTAATGTACCTTTCAAAGAGTTTCTGGTGTACAGTACTCCCATATCTGCTGGGATAGAGTCAAAGCCACAGCTTCCAATAATATATAATATATATAATATATACTCCTTTTTCTGCAGCAATTTTTTCTGGCTGCAATTCAGGATCAGGATCACAGCAGGTGTTTATGAAAGTATTGAAAATAACCAACCATTTTAGAAAGATTTTGGAATTTTATTTTTGAATCAATAGTGGTTTAGGGGGAATGCTATCTGAGCACCCATATTTACAGCTCCTTTTCCTAGTGACTATCTTTCTCAGTCAATGGCTGTCTTTACACTGAATGAAAACCAGAACAATGGTGGTTCTCTTCCTGCTCCAGGAAGCTAGTTGCCCAATGCCCTCTCTGGCATTGTGGAGCCTGTACTAGACTTTGGTAAATCAGTGAACTTAGGGCGATGAGAAAGGCCATATGGTGCCTAGAGTGAAAAATGTGCTGTGAAGCTGACTGAGCATGAGTAAAACAACATAAGCTTGCTTCAGTGTGGTGGTGAGGGTGGTGAAGAGGGCCCACTTCTCCGCCTCTATCACACCCTCAAATAGTTGTCCTTTTTCAACAGTCTGAAGTCTGTTGAGATCTACTCCAGGGAATGGCATTTTAGATCATTTGGAAGCCCATTCTGAATTGTTTGCAAGGTATTTCAAGGATAAAGTTGCTCACCTCTGTAGCAGTCTTGATGCCACAGCCACATTCACTGTAGTCACCAGTGAGGTGTCAGCTACAACTTCCAATGTAACTCCTTGGGATCAGTTTTAGTCGATTTGGAGCTGTAGAACCTTTGGTGCTGTTTCCCCACCTTCAGCTGGAGGTCACTAGGGTGGTCATGCCCCAGGACATGGATCTTGTGCTGATACATTCAAAAAGCCCAGAAACAATTCATGGTATCACATTTCTTGAGGTTGAGAACTGTAAAGAAGAAGGCCGGTCTTTGCTTTTCCTAACATTCCTAGATTAATAATTACAAGTTTAAACCTAATGATTTGTGCCTGGCACCTTTATCTTTTCCCTTTCAGGATTGGGAAACAAATGAATTTTGTCATACAACAAGCTGCCATTTCAAAATAAAAACTAGCAGTGCAGAGCTACTGCAACACCAAATGAATGGACCTTTGAGCTGCAGCTGAATTTACAGGAGGCAAAAAACATTGGTTTTGTCCAAGGAATAACGTGACAAAACGTAAGCAACCAGAGAGGATATTCTAGCTTATGCTATGGGGAATTGGAAGTCCATTTTATGTAGCTTGTAAATGTTTCGATTATTTAGAAATTCTAAGAACACTTTCCCATGCCTAGCACAAGCAGAAGAACTCTTTGCCTGGGATATTTATTTATTTATTATCCCTGGGAATCTTATGAAAGAGTTGCCCAGTTCTCCGCAGGTTGGATTTATACATCATGTTAGGGTTTGGGTGTTTTTCTTGGCTTTGGTTTGCTTTGGCTCAGTAGCAGTGTGCAAAACACAGCAATTATTTTTATCCCTTATAATTTCATTTAGAGTTGTTAATTTAATGTCAACAAACTTTTTTTAAAAAGTTGTGAAAAGCCAACTTTCATATATTTGGATATTATGAATTAGATTGCTAAATCCGATCTTTATTATAAAAGGAAATTTTCATAGCTGTATTTGCAAAAGAATGAGGTTGTTAGTTAAACTGTAGTCCATGGAGTCCTAGTATGTCAAGTTGAGAGCTCTGTGTTTTTAAACTGCTGGATTATTTTTCCAAATCTGTTGTTCATTTTTTGCATATCGGATTTCCATATTGCCCTTGAGATGCTGAGAAACTCTTCCCCTCTATTTTTGGATAATGTATTATCATCAACTATTGTTGGAAACGTTTGTGCTCAAAAATCAGTTTCTGTTCAGGGCTTTGCTGAACGATGACTGCCATATATCAGAAAATAATATGTTACTAAATACAGAAAGACCACAAAAAAAATCACTTGACACAAGCTGAGAATTAATCAACGTGTAAAGGAAAATTGTAGTGTTTATCCTGAATTTCCCCTCTTTATGTCAGTAAAATCCACATTCTAAAACTTCTAGACAAGGAGCTTTACCTCAGAGATTCACAGAATTTGTCATGGTGGGCATTTGAAGTGTGTTTGCATGTATTTAACATTTGCATGCATTTTATTTGTGGGGGCTCAGTAAAGCAAAATAAAGACACACTCAGAGAAATAGAAAGATGGGGAGAGAGAACAACAGCCATATGCAATTGAATGCTTTATTTTTCAAGCTGACCACATTTTCTGCAAATGGCCCTGAGCCCTGAGATTTATTCATGTTTTAAGAAAGCATTTATGACCTATGGGCTATTGGCACTCAGAAGCAGTATGTGCGGGAAGGAAGGTATTTAACCTTTTTCATGTCTGTATCTTTGCCACTCCAAATTACCAGTTCCCAGTTCCTTGGCCCCTTGAGATGGTGGGATCAAGAGAAGATGCTTTGAGCACCAAAAAGGTTGAGCAGTTCCTCTCTCACCGTGGCTTCTCTGCTCTGAATTCTCCTTCCTGAAGCTGCTTTCTTTCCTTCCTTCTTTCTTTTCTGTCTCTAGTATAACACAATGTGTAGTGAACCAGTTCCCCAGAGGAGAAATCCTTGAAACAACCATATGACGGTTGTGTCAAAGGAAGCCATGTGAGCCATTTCATCCAATCTTCTCATTGCAAGAAATCCAGAGCTAGAGCATCCTTAGTGGCTAAATATATCTAGTTCCTTGAACTTTTCCTTATAGCACCTGCCTTTCATACTGGCAGCTATCCACATTGCCCTCTTCTGAACCTGCTCCCATTTGTCTGTGGTGCTCAGAACTAGAAATTATCCTTCTCATGACTTGGTAACTATGGTTATTTTAATGCAGCCTAAAATCACATTCACCTTTTTTGCAGCTGCAGTGCACTGCGGACATGTCCAGCCAGATTGGGTACCTTTAGAATGCGATTAGGATGAGGATCTGTGCCCTTCTGATAAGAATGAAGTAAATAACCAAAATCTCCATGATGCTGAATGGTTTCGCCTTTCCTCCTCAAAACAAGAATCCTGCTTAAGTGCAGCCAAAATCCATACATAGCACAGCCTCCAGGATTAGCTTTTGGGGAAAGCAGAAAACCACTTTGGGCCTCTCCTCAAGTGAAGTCTGGGGACCACAGCACACAGCTACAATCCCCACAGAAGGCACATGAGTTACACTGCCAGTCATGTGCAGGCAATAGACCAGCAATTCATCTCCAGGCCAAAAACATAGGCACAGACATGGTATGAAGAAAAGTCAGCTAGAGTTTGACAGGAGTGCAACCTGCTTACAGCTTCTTGATTGTCACTCACAAGTTTTGCTAACTTAAATTAGTTGGGTTTTAACGGAATATGCAAAACGGGTGCAGTTTGTGGAGCACATCATCCTGGTGTTGTTTACGTTCCCTTCCAGCACTTGAAGAACAAGTGGTTCTGAGTTATAAACACTGACCAATTTGCACAAGGAATCTGACTGAGACCATAAACATGAATTGTAAGCACAGTCGTGCAGCAGGTGTTTAATAGGGTTACTTGCAGGTAAATATGCATAGGATTGTAGTTCTAGTGTGCTACACAGAAACACATTATTTCCACACTCCTTGGAAAAACGACTTTGCAGAGCAGAAGCTACAGTTGTGAATATAGGCTTGTATTTGTCTTTCAGCCTACTTAATCACCAGTGGAAAGGCTTTCTTTGGTAAATAGTATCTCATGCACACTGAATACTAACCAGGGTGATAGTAAACCAATGGCTGTGTAAACTTGCCAATATAGTAAATACTATTTATCAGTTCCAGGCAGGGCAAATTACTCTGACTCCACCTGCTTTGTTTGCAGAGAATCCCTGGGTGAGAAGAAGACTCTGATGAGCAAAGATTACCAGGAGTAATAATCACCCCTCCAGCCTTATGATTCTTTATCACACGAAGGGAAGCCAAAGAAGGGTAGTAAATGAACACAATTACATACTGCTAGACCACTGAAGCTGATTTATTAAGATAGTTTATAAAGTTTCAAGCCAATGCAGTGGGCAAGTCATCTGGAGCTTTCTTCCACTGGCCAAGTGAAGACAAGCACTAGAGATATTTGGTGACTCTCTTCTGGTACCCCCACCACCCTGAGGTGGCTGTGGCCAGGACTCCCGAGAAGGCAGCCCAGATTCTCATGGTGTATGAAGCTTAATATGACCCACTGGCATCTGGCCAGCAGGGCCAGGAATGGGTCTCCTGAGGTCCCTCTGGTCACTGAGAAGGATCCACCACCACACCAGGGCCAGGTTTTGCATGCCATTGAGGCCCAGGAGCACATCACTGAGGATTCATTTAGGCACTGGGGGCATATGCACAGCAGCCAGGAATGATTCTCAATATTTAGCAAGCATTTAAATAACACTCCCTTCAAAGAAGCCCAGCAAAACTAAAAATTAACCGTTACTGTGAAGCCTGAAAATATAACACATTGCCATACTCTTGTTCACGTAAGGGGGGGGGACCTAAATTATGTAAATAAGGACACATAAATATAAAAGTGTTTGGTCTTTTAAAGAAACAAGCAAACATTCTGGAGGATTGTGCCCTATAGCATTTTCCATTCTGGGAGGGTATGATGGTGTCTGGCTTGTATTAGATTAGGCTTTTGAATGCACTGTCCATGTCACTGATCTGTAGATCTCAGAAAATAAAATGTCTTTGTTAAATAAATGTAATTTGAGTTAGCCACTTCATTTTCCTTTCAGGCTATTCAGCTGGGATGCTCATCTGTCTTGCATGGGCAATTGATTCTTCAAAAATAAATACTTCTTTCTACTGAAACCTGATTATTAACCCATCTCAGGATGTATCTTATCCAGGAGCTTTGTTTAAAAGAACAACCACTGTGCGGTACATTTTATTTTCCATTAATTGATCTGTGGTGCCTGCTATTTTAACATGCTTTCAACATGATTTCTGCCATTAGAGGCAATAATCATGTCAAAAGTCATTAGAAATCATTACATTTCACCTAACAAATTGATTTGTTTCCATATCAACAAGCTGTCATTGGTTTTAGCTATAAAAATCTCCACTACTGCAGCATCCAAACACGGCGCTAAATTCAGGGGAAGTTTCCACTTGTTTCAAAAGCCAGGCAAAATCCCAGAAACCGGGTTTTCTCCTAAACAAGATATTGCTGTTGCCACCCATTCTCCTGAATCACCACCCTCCATTTGGTTACATATTTATTTTTGGCAATTATATACCACACAGTTACCCGTGTCCTTTAGGCAATTGACAATAACTAAAATACTTTTTTATTTATTAAATTTTGTACTACCTCTCCCCAGGCATTGGGTAGTGTAGAGGTTTTTAATTCACCTACCTGAGATCTTTCAGCTGGAGGTAAAACAGAGAGAATGAGACCTGAATGTAAAGGATGTGCACTAGCACAGCAGAGTGTGGTCCAAAGGCATGTGAGCCCACCACTTATCTGAAGCCAAGGAAGTCTAGATGTTGTTAATGGCTGGATGGGTGACCGCCTGGGGATTGTATGTGCATCACCTTGGATTCCATGACAAATGAAAAGCAAGATATCAAAGTGAGCAAATAAATAGGAGCCCTAGCTCAAGATCATCAGTGTGATGCTTTCTTTGCAAGTGGTGCTCTTCTGGTTAACAAAAACCATGCGCCTTAAAGCAAAATAGGGAATTGCTTATTAAAAAGGGAACCAGGGAGTGGTTTTTTGGTCGAGGATCTTCCATGTGCACCCAAGACAATTTCTGACTAACCTTGGAGGTTCTCTGCCGCTTTCTGTCCACAAAACCATTGCTTCCTTCCAGGCAAATCTGTGGGACCATCTGAGCTACAAAAAGTAACCTTTAGCCAGCTTCCCACACACACCTTAGACTGAAAGGGCAACCTAGAGATGGCAAGCAGCAACGATGAGAGATTCAGTCATGCACAAACATCAGCAACACAGAATACAGCTGAAAAGCTGGGTGGCGAACTTGTTATGCCAAGGATGAGAGTCTAGTTTGCAATTAATAAGGCAGACAAATGTGGCATTCTCCCTTTATTACAAGCCACAGTTAGCAGCCTTTTGGGGGTGTTAGGTATTCCCTTTGCTTCAGGACACTTTCCCTCAAGTAACGTATCCTTGTACTATTATCTAGCGGTTACAGCAAAGTGCTGTGAGCATCACAGCTCCTGCACTTTCCCACTGGCCGTTCCACCAACATGAGCCACAGTTGATCACTAACTTTTTATCACTATTGGCCCATCCAGGAAATTAAGATATCGGCTTCAAGAGCAGAGCCACCTTACACTCACTATTCCTTAAAACTATGTGAACGTCTTCATAGGACAGACGGCTACAGTAGGTCTTTAGCCGTAAGTGTGCTGCTCACAGCTGAAGGAAAGATAAAGGGGTGTGTGAAATCTGTTTGCATTAGTCTCATGTTATCCAGACCTGATGCTCATAAAGCTGTTTAAACAGAATCTCAGCAGCGTGAGCCGAGAATACAGCCGTGCGATTCTTCCGTGCCTCTTGGAACAGGAACATTAACCCAGTGAGTGCTCCACTCAACTAGGTCGCCTCTGCCTTCCCAACAACAGTCATGCCCTACCTCACAGTGTGCAACCGGCAGCTCAGCTGGACTCTGCCCCTGGTGCTGGGGTACCTCTTCTACCTCCTCCTGGGGGCCTTGGTGTTTCAGCTGCTGGAAAAGCAGGCAGAAGCCAAGACTCGGGACCAGTTCCAAATGGAGAAACTCAAGTTCCTGCAGAACTACACCTGCTTGGATCGACAAGCCCTGGAGCAGTTTGTGCAGGTAAGGAGAGCAATCCCAAGGAACCCAACTTTATGGTCATCTTTGCATCATGTAACTTTCATGGTGGGGTGGGTGGCTGGTGTGCAGGAAATCCTGGCATAGGATTAGAAGTTGGGATTTGGGTCTTCCACAACTTTTGATACTATGGTTCCAGAGAGGATCTGTGCCCATAGGAATTGAAAATGAACAACAAAAGCCAGCAGAGAATGCCCAGAAAAGATAATGTGATTAGGAGAAATCAGTGCTGTGGAAACACCCATGTATGCAGCAGCCATTTTGATTTTCTTGAATTTTCTCTCTGATCCCTAACCCCTTTTCAAAATTTAGCAAAGCAGCTAATATTGAGTTTGAAATTATACTACTGTTCCAGTTTCCCCTTTTCATCCCATGAATAAGGTTTTACAGTGGAGTATATGTGTGTTTTAATATGACCAAAGGCTTCCTTTCACAATCTGTTTTAATGATTTTTTAAAATGCACGTGTTTCTGGTTTCCTGCATGTCTTCCCTTCAAGGCTGCACCTTCAGTGGGTGAATATTGTTGTTTCTTAACTTTCCAGTAGTTTTTGAATAGGGAATGTTATTCTTTCCTCTTTCCCACTCCCCCTGCCCCACCCAGAGTGGACTGCTCTGTGGAGTGTGGCTGTGTGGCCACAAGTGTGATGTCCCTCCCTCTGAAACTTTCTGTAGACATGGAACTTGTAAACAGACCCAAATGTACATAAATGTGTACCCAAATAGGTTCTGCATTCATCATCTGAATTATTTGTTGCTGTTGCTATTACTATTGCTTATATTGTTGCTTTTTGCCACAAACACTTGAGCAACTATATCCCCAAATCATTTGCCCATTTCTGTTCATGGAAGAAGATTTAATGAGAAATGCATTTCCTTTGTTAAGATAAAACTAAGGATGTTAAATATATGGAGTTGAGGAAACCATGCAGTGCACATCCACTGACACCTGGCTTTCCAGTTCATTACTGATAGATATTGAATGAGTTATCAAAACCAGGCAGAATAGTTCTCTAGATTTAAAGGGCTGCATATGAAATAGTAAATGTAGATACAGTTGCTAAGGAATAATGGGAAATTTAATCCTTTGTTTAATTTAAAAATCTCAATTCTGCCATGAATTTTGAGATCCTGTTTCTGAGAAAACAAGCTTTTATTTCACCACTCGAAATGTTTAAATGAGTTTTCTATCATTTAGCTGTGCTCCCATTTGAAACCAGTGGTTTTGCATTGGGCATAATAATGGTTATGAAGAGTCACAGTTTACATGCATGCCTGCAATTCTCACATGAAATCCTGACACTGAGTTTCAGGGCTCTTGTGTCACTGAAACCTGGATGCACTCCAGAGTTTGGTAGGACTAGATAAATTGGGGAGGGGGGCTGAGCTAAAGGGATGAAAGTTATGCCAGAGGATGCTGAGCCGAGCTCCTTGGTTGTAGAACGAGAAGTGGAGGTTTTCTGGATAATAAGGGAGGACTGGGAATTGGGGCTTTGGGGAAATTTCTAGGTAGAAAAAACCAGAAGAAAAGTGAGAGACTTTGGGGCAATAGCTGAGAGTAGTGAAAATAGGGGAATCTGAGATTCTGGGGTGACATAACTAAGGAGGAAGAAATAGCACAGCAAGGAGGAAAAAGAGAGCAGTTCTCCCCAAGAAAGGGGGCTTCAAAGCTGAAGGTAGAAGGAGAGGGGGCTTTGGCCAGCTGATGGGCTTGAGAAGAGAGAGCTGAATGCCTTATTCTTATTCTGTGAGTCGGGGGTCCATAGGGGTTGATGGAGGTCTCTTCAGTGCAGGAGTGAAAGAAAGCCTAAGATAGAAAATGAGTTGGGAAGGGGTCCACAAGAAATGTTCTTGTACAGAGACAGACAAATCCTCTTGATCAGCCAGAGATTCCTATCCACTATTATGAACAGCATTCCCTCTTAGGCTTGAGCTGGGCTTCAGAAATTAACATAGAAACAAAGACTGTAAATCCTGCCTTCCTGACAGTGAATAGGTTTAAGAAGCTTTTGAATGGTGCCAGCTGGGAAGAGTTTGTCTAAAGAATTGCAAAATGCCTTCTGGAAAAATATTATTCTGCTGTCTATATGAAATGAGGAAAAGGAGTAACATATGTTCTGGGCTCTGCTGGCAAGATCCTCAGGCTATCAAAACTTATTGATTAGTAATTGTGTGGGGGAGCAGGTGGGTGGCTAGTGGGAATGACACGTAGGGGACACTATCTTGGTTATATACTTCCAGGAAGAGTCTGATGTCCTTTTACTTTTAAATTTACACATTTCTGACAGCAAGAGCTTAGACTACTTCAGAGGGTGATGGATTCCCATTGATTGGGTTTTGTTAAACAGAGGTTGGCTGGTCATCTGTCAGAGCTTCTTTAGCTGTTATTACAGCATTGCAAGGGGTTGGACAGTTCTATGATTCTATGAAATGTATTTAATGTTGTCACCCACCCTGGAACCTTGGGGTGAAGGGCAGGTAATAAATATTTACCAGATCCTCTTTGCAACTCAGCTGCTTGGACATGTGAGCCTGGCTTTCTGTAATGCCATAATTAACACTTCCATCTGAGTTGCAGGCTATCACAGCAAAGCTGGATATGCTTAGGGGTGCTTCACAACATACACAAATTGCTATTTTGTTTTAACATTTTCTCTGGCACAATGTTTTAAACAGAAGACCCCTGCACATTGCTGTCCAAAGGCAAACAATGCAAGTCATTTAGGGAACGAGGAGCTGAGCATTTTCTCCTCTGTTATATAAGCAGAAGTTCAGAAAAGCCAGGGCATGTGCATAAGTGCTTTCATTAAAAGGAAACTTTTTTGACGTAGGTATGCCACAAGGATTACAGCAGTGGTTGCTATACAAACAAAACCACTAGAGGGCACCAACATTTCAGCTACAACACAACAGCTTTTAAATATCTCTCGTCAAAATAAATCATTCACGACCTTATTCAGTAAATAGGAATCCTTATCACCACCCTTGGCTTCATACTATTGTAATCTTAGCACACTCTTTTGATGTGAGGCTTCATGCTAAACCATCACTCAGCATCCTTGAGCCTACAAGGATGAACTTCTCAGCATCTGTATCTATCTGTTGGGTTTCTCTGCTGATGCTTTTCTGATTTCTGTGGCACATGAAGCGGGTTCATAAGGTTAGGCATTTTCTTGGGCCACAGCCAATGGCAGATTTGGCTCACCCCAAACACAGCATTGGAGTGTTTAATCACAAATAGTAGCGTACATGGGCATAGCCAAAGGGGAGCAGGGGGGCAGCTGCTTTTGTAGCAGGGCTGAAAAGGACAACGGTCAATGAGCCAAAGTAAGCAGCACTTCTTGATACACCAACATACTCACATAGCTTCATAAGGTGGCTCTGTATATGCAAAAAATCATAAAATGGTTTCCTGGCAAGGATTTCTTGGTTAACGCTGGAACTGTTTGGACTGTAGATATGCTTTTGCATTGCTCCTGCACTCTGTGATCAACACTGTGATCTGAGTGGGCTAATGGAAGGGGGATCTGCTCTGGGCCAAAGTGTATTAGGGAAAAGAAGGGGAGACATACCTGTTAAATACATAGTGTCAGCTGTGTTCTAACTACCTGGTTGCTGATGTCCCAGACATTGTCCTTGACATGATTGCTCCCTGCTGTGCCTGTAGAGAGGAGCAACCTGTGACCTTCCAGCTGCTGCATTACAACTCCCATCCAACTTGAGCATTGGCCATGTTGGCTGAGGCTGGTGAGAGATAAAGTCTCATAGCAACTGGAGAACCACAGTTGGGGACAAGCAAATGCGTCAATTTTGGGTTCCTTCAATTTCTTACCTCACCCCACCCCAATTTAATCATGGCTGGGCTGTGGCCCTCCAGATGTTGTTGGACTCCCACCATCCCTCACCATGGGCCATGCTGGCAGAGGCTGATGGGAGTTGGAATCCAGCTACATCTGGGGAATCACAGGTTCCCTAGTCCTGTGTTAAAGGTCTTGCGCTACCATGGGCATAGCCAGGATTTATGTTGGTGAGGGCAGAAACACAAGTATTTTTTACTGATTTACTTGATTTGAGACAGTCAAATCCGCCATGATAAAGTGGGCGCAGGATTTGGGGCATAACATTATGTTTGAAGACTGGGAAAGGTTATGGAACACCGGAATGAAATTTACGGCATGTAGTGCCTTGAAGGAAAACATTATGAAAATGATATACCGGTGGTACATGACCCCAGTCAAGCTTGCTAAGATATATCACCTGTCTGATAATAAATGCTGGAAATGTAAAGAGGCGGAAGGGACATTCTTTCACCTCTGGTGGACCTGCCCGAAAGTGAAGGCCTTCTGGGAAATGATTCATAATGAACTAAAAAAGGTACTGAGATTTACCTTACCTAAGAAACCAGAGGCCTTCCTTCTGGGCATGGTGGACCGGAGAGTGTTTAAGAAGGACAGAACTTTTTTTATGTATGCTACTACAGCAGCAAGGATTCTGATTGCAAAATATTGGAAGACACAAGATTTACCCACACTGGAGGAATGGCACACGCAGTTGATGGACTATATGGAACTGGCCGAAATGACTGGCAGAATCCGAGACTTGGGAGAAGAAACATTCGAGGAGGATTGGAGAAAATTTAAAGACTATTTGGAAAAACATTATAAGTTGTATGAATGTTAAAAAACGCACCTTTTAGGAAATTCTAGCTTCAGTAATGTTAAATTAAAGAAATGGAAATTAAGGTACAAGGAGTCAGAGATAGAATAATGAAACAACTTTATTGTGTTAAAATGAAAATGTACATGATTTGGGTTATAATACATTTGAAATTGGGTAACATGATAAAAAGGAAGATATAATAAGTATTGAAATAAGTTAACAAATTGCAGACGTTATGCATCACAGAGAATGCAGGGTTGGGAGGACGTGGGGAAGTCCAACAGATTTGGAAAAAGGAGTAAGAAAAATTTGTAACCTTTCTTTTTTACTTTTATAATACGTTCTTTATTCTTTTTTCTGTATTTTATAAAATTAATAAAAAATATTATTTAAAAAAAAAACAAAAGCAGCTGTTGACAGACTGAACCTGTGGCCGCATAAATGTGCTTTACTCTCTGGCTGGTGAGACTCTCCCAGTTCATGATGTGACAACATTCTTCTATTCCTCCCCCTGTAAATGATCCCACTTCAGGTCATTATGGAAGCCTGGGAGAAAGGTGTCAACCCTGAAGGGAACTCCACCAACCCCAGCAACTGGGACTTCAGCAACAGCTTCTTCTTTGCTGGAACGGTGGTCACCACCGTAGGTAAGGTGAGCTGGGTGTTTTGCGGGAGGTTCCCCACAATAAATCTTTCCTTGTTGGAGTTCTGCAAGATTTTCAGTGAAGTACTGAATCATCTGTGACTGATGGTACAAAGCGAACCTGGCAAACCTGCGTCAGAAGGGTCTTGAACATTGAAATATGTATTTAAAATGCCATATATTCAACCAACGCCTATTTTTATGCGTACGTTTTCCATGACTAATTTTCTGGTCCTGTAGGATGGAGTGTGTCTGTGTGTGTAGTCAGTTTTGCATGTGTTGAAGTCTATGGTGTGCATTCCAGCAGTAACTAGTGCCAATCAGAACTGGTAGGGCAGTAGCCATGGAGACCCAACAGTAAGTGGAGCCACAACAGATGACAGACATAGCCAGCTCATTCTAGTTTTGTCTCCAATCTCTTCCCTGTTGAAGGCAACACTGAAACTAAGGAAGAGGAACTGGTGAGAAGGATCATCCCCAGTAAAAAGGCAGGCAGGTGGGGTTTGGGTGAGATTGGTGGGGCTCTAATGGACTAGCTGCCACTATTGCATACTCATGGAAGTCTGAAAGTGTCTGCTTTGTAAATATACAGCATGAACCAGCCAATGCTCTGTAGCATTTCTACCCTTGCCCACCAAGGAATAAGTCCCATAGAATTCAACAGAGGGTGCTTCTGAGCTATATGCTGCCCACTTTTTCCCAACAAGAGAGTGACAAATGTGCTTCAAATAAATGGGGTGCAGGGAGTCTGTAACTTCATCTGGAACTTGGGATTAGTCACCCAATATAGATGACTATTCCACGTCCGATGTGGTCAAAGCAAATGTTGAGCCCTGTTAAGCGAGTGTGACTATTTTCAATTCTTTTTGCTTTTCTTTCAGGTTATGGGAATTTGGCCCCCAGCACAGTCCCAGGGCAGGTCTTCTGTGTGTTCTATGCCTTGTTTGGAGTGCCCCTTAATCTGGCATTTCTCAATCAGCTGGGGAAGGGGCTCACCATTCACCTGATCAACTTGGAGAGATGGGTCCACAAGCCAGGCCGAGCTCAGGTACAGATGCTTGTTCAACATTGATACCCTTTCCTTGCTTTTCAAAGGTGACTTTCATGTATCATTTTAGGACAGGCAGGGGTGCCTTAGACTCATTATAACTCATACAGATGTTGCTTCCTCTTCTGTGACAGTAATTGGCTGACTCAGGACTTCAGGACAGGGATGTACTTGAATTTCCAAAAAAAGAAGAAGAAAGCTTCAACTTGAACAGATACAAGTTGCTTGATTGCAAACACCCATGGCTGCTATCAAGTCAGTTCTCTGTTCTGTGTCATTTTCTCATTTACCAGAACCCATTTCTGCAAACCACCATAGAAAGAATGTGTCAGACGCCATTTCAGCAAATGCAGTTCAGGCAGTCCTATAAATGTAAAGGATCCCTCATATGAATAATAAGAAATGATTCCAGATGGTCTGTGGCCCCAAGAGAAAATGTTGGAGGAAGCAGGCAAGGTTTCGTGGAAGGAGATGGGGTCAGAGTTGGATGGTGATGATGTGCAAAATGAAAGTATAAAAACAGGCTTGCCAGAACAAAGTGACAAATGAAGATGACAGACATGACAAAAGTATTTTTTTTAATTAAAAAAAATATTTAACAAGTGGAAACCACCCTAACCCTCAAAATATGTAGAAATTTATTTTAAAAGGAACAAACTTCACCACCCAGTAAATCTAAACTATTGAAAGGTCATCAGGATGAGTGGTCTGTTCAAGTTGAGTGAGACACTCAGGCTTTCGTGGAGAAGACAAATTGCAGGAAGGTGTAATTGCTTATGGAAGTATAAGGTAAGCTGAAGAGAAACCTTTGTTTTACTGAGAACACTGGTGCCTCAAGACAATATTGCCCCATGGAGATAGCCATCAATGTTTCCTGTCAGTAGAACTTAAGTTGCACAGTTAATTCTTGGAACAAACCAAAAAAATCAATTGCATAAAAATGAAGGTGACCCCTGCCTGGGTAAAGTAGGCCACACTGGAAGCACCAGAAACCAAAGATTTATCCAGGCAGACAGCAACACGTTCCTCCATCCATCCATCCAACCAACCAACCAACCAAAAGGCACATCACAGCCAGGCAGGGCCAGTGAGGGGTGTGGTCTGGGGAGGTGGCATAGCCTGGGAAGCATCCTAAGTGGCCTGAGATTCCCCACCCTTGTTCTAGAAGGTTCCAGGTTGCATACTAAGGGAGCAGGAGGGGCCTTCTCCATTCTCTTTCCATTATCTTTTTTGCTCTGGGATGCTGGACAATACCTTGCTCTGAATACATGTCTAGCACTGGAAAGACACTGAAATGTTTGTCAGACGCATTCTGCTCAATCCATACCTACTCATTTGAGTGCTACATATCCTCTCTCCTTATACAACAATTTCCAGAGTGAATTAAGAGGGTCTGAGGAAATTTTGAGTAGCTGTCAGCAGGGGCAACCATATCTGATCTAGTGAACGTCTCATCCAGCACAAAGTGGGAACCAGGCAGGTCCTCATGACCGTACACTAGGCTTTGGAGAAATCATCTCCAGTGCAGTGTACCCTCACCCTCTCTTCTCCCAAGTCTTGGATCTGGAATAAGGGCAGGGGTTGTCCCTGACCTTGCACTGGACTTCACAGACACCCAGAAGCAAACAAGACTTCTTGCTTATTCCTTGGACCTAACCAGAAATGAGAATTTACCTCAACCCTTGAGTCAGAGACTGGGATCAGGCGCTGTAGCAACCAGAAAATTCAGCTAACCCTCTAAGGCCAGGCAAACTTTGTAGATGCCTCCTCTGAATTACGACTGTTCACAGGAATATTCCAGGAGACAATTGTTTGTGCTCGTTCTAAACTGTGTGGCCCGTACCACACAAAGGAGCCTTTTCCCTCCTGAGAAAACAGATTTCATGTGACATGTATTTTAAAAATGAGCATGTTCCATGACTCCATGACAAAGGAAAAAGACATGCAGGAAAAAAAGCCATTTATAAATCATTGTTCCCAGAAATAGCAGACACCCAACCCAAATCTCTGCCATTGGTACTTAGGCTAGAATCACTTACATAGCAGTTTGTCACACTGGACTCAAAGGGACTTAGTCACAAGTAAAAATGTATAGGATCACACTGTTAATCTCTCACGACATATCAAGTTTTGAAATCCTGGAAGCAGGATGAAAGACTGCAATTTCACAAAGCACAAATATCAGACAGATTATTCATATTATTTCCCAGTATAGTATGCTTTCTAGATATGACTATGCAATCTTAGAGTGAAGGGCATTTTTTGGCAGATTTTCTTCCACTACTTTCCTATTTAGAAGGAACAAAAATCCTACCTGAGATAATTCAGGGGAACTGCAGATTTTTATACTGCTCTAGTTGCCTCCTAGCCCACAAACGTTACCTCTTTTGCAGAAAAAAAATTGCATATGAAAGTTCTTGTGGCTAGTTGTATCAGCAGTCCTGTCCACTGCATTTCTAATTAACTGTTTCCTAACTCCATAAAAGTTTTCTGGGGTCAGTCTTGGATCCCTGTTCTGCACCACCAATTGTCTATTGCCAAGAATCTGTCTTCATCTGTTCTTGACTCCCACTCCTCACCTTACCAGCCCCTTGCCTTCTTTTTCTTTTTTAACAAGTTGCTATCTGTTATTCTTTTTAACAAGCCCATTCCCTGTTGTTTTAATATGTGATCAAGGTTGATCATAGGTTGCATCCATTGAAGTCGTCTCATTAGCTAAAGGACTTCGGCCTGCACAGCAGGAAGAAGAAAACAGACCAAGTCATGGTTTGATAAAGATTTATAGAATGCTAGGAGTAAGTTGTGGATGAGGCATTAATTAATGCTAGTTGATTAAGCTTTTCTAACCCCTGTGAGCTTGGAGGGGGGATACTCCTGTCTAGACATGAAAAGGGACACAATTTCTGTTTTTTCCTACTTTTTGTCTTTTTGCTGTGTAAAAGTCAGTCTCCGGAATACATGGTTAAGAGGCTAAGGACCACCATCATTTACATCTGGGGAGGGGAGCCTTTGACCCTGCCAGGCTTTCCCATTTGGTCTGAAAAGTGGTTTTGGGCAAACTACAGCACCCACCCTGCACCTGACATACATATATGATGTCAGGTGTGGGGCAGGTAAGGGCAGGGCTTCAAAGGAACAATTGGGAGCTTAAAGTGAGTACCCAGTTGATCCACTGCTGGAGCAGGGTGTTCTCCAGAGGGAGTGCATTCCAGGAGAGGAAAATGGCTTCCATTGACTGAAAACCACTTTTCCCTTCAGTGTTGTTCCTTGAACTTCCAAAAAAATGGAGGCTCGGTGAACAGTATGGGGCTGTTTGAAAGCCCTTTTGTAAACAGTCCTATGCTGCTCTCAAAAGGGTTTTCAAACAGCCTCACACTGCTCTTTGAACTTCTGAAATATGGAGGTTCAAAGAGCAGTGTGAGGTTGTTTGAAAGCCCACTGGGAAGTGGCCCTGTGCTACTATTTGAACCTCCAGTTTTAGGGACTTTAAAGAGCAGTATGGGGCTGCTTGCAAAAGGCCTTTCAATCAACCTGCACTGTACTGAAAACAGAGGCTTCAAAGTACAGTGGTACCTCGGGTTAAGAACTTAATTCGTTCTGGAGGTCCGTTCTTAACCTGAAACTGTTCTTAACCTGAGGTACCACTTTAGCTCATGGGGCCTCCTGCTGCTGCCGCACCACCGGAGCACAATTTCTGTTCTCATCCTGAAGCAAAGTACTTAACCCGAGGTATTATTTCTGGGTTAGCGGAGTCTGTAACCTGAAGCATCTGTAACCTGAAGCATCTGTAACCCGAGGTACCACTGTACACGGTCACCTGACATCATAGTGACAACAGATGATTGACAGATGGGATAAGGATCTGGCCTACCAGCCAGAAAAGGTTCCCCACTTCTGATTTACATGGATCTTTGCTCCATGGAAGAGGTTTTTAGAAGCTCCACTGGGGGGCTATAAAACGGTATGAAACAGGTATGAAACTGTATGAAACAGCCTTTAGGTAGCTTATCTGAAAGCACTCAGACCAACCAGACCAAGTCATGCCAGGCAGAAGCATAGTTCTTCTAAACTGTCATTTCCCTTCTCATGTTTCTTAGGTGGTTCAGACTCTGACAATGGGATTCTTCCTGATGGTTGGGACTTTGCTTTTTCTGGTTTTCCCACCCATGATCTTCAGTTACGTGGAAGGCTGGAGTTATGGAGAAGGCTTCTACTTCACCTTCATCACCCTCAGCACCATTGGATTTGGAGACTATGTAGTAGGTAATAGAAAGGGTGGTGGTGGTGACATATTCTGCCCCTGAGATCATCCTCCTCTCCCAATTAACTTTGATTAGGAGGAACTCTAATGAAATCCAGGAATGTGATCACAGTGCAATTAGCGCATGTAACATCTAGATTATTCATGACTTCTTTGCTGAGGCTGCAAATAAGTGCCAAAATTGATTCATTCATGCATTCATTCATTCATTCATTCACTAAACAGTGCTTAACCAGCTCTACTAAGAACTAAGGAGTTATACTTTCAAGGAGGAAAAGACATTTGTTTAAAACATGCTGTTGCTTAAATCACATGCAGTCCAACCAACGTAAGCATCACACCAATGACAAAGTGAACTAATAGCAATGGCCATTTGCTTGTGATCAGGGCCGGCCCTACAATGAAACAGAGTGAGGCAATTGCCTCACGTGGCAGATGCTGAGGTAGGGGGAGTGACCAGGGATGTGACTGCATCCCCTACACAAGTGCTCTGGGGAAGGGCCCCATCTTGTTGTTTGCCTCAGACAGCAAAATGTCTTGAGCCAGCCCTGCTTGTTTACTGTGGCCATGAGTGAGTCTCCTCATTTATAGTGATAGGAACAGTTCCACACTAAGCAGCACAGGACTGACAGAAGAGTGCTCTCTTTCCCCTTCTGTTATTGTTATTTCTCCCACTCAATGCAATGTTAATGTCCTCCAATCCTGAAAGGAGTAACTGGAATTAGAAGTGTCTTGCTGGATCAGACCAATCAGGTCCATCTGGTCCAGCATTCCATCTTCAACATTCACCAGCCAGATGCTTCTGGGAAACTTATAAGCTGAGCATGATGGTGACAACCCTACATTTACACAAAGCATATATAGATGGGGGGTTTGGGGGGGTTGTATATACACATAGAGCCTGAAATGTGCTCAGCATGGCTTCACAAAGTACGCAAAAAAAAATTGCTGTTCCTTTCATGTCCAAAAAATAATGAGTGTTTGGTGGCAATCTACACAAAAACATGTTGCAAAAAACCATGTGCTGCAAAATGGCACAGTCAAGATGACTTAACACACTATTCATAACATGGGAAATGCCTATGGTGGTGTTTTGTTTTGTTTTGTTTTGTTTTACTTTTAAACCTGTGTTCATAGACTGCTATAGGAGCTGACAACATTACGTGGTCTTCTTTTTGGAAACAGACATAAATGTTTGTTTCTTGTTCCTCATTGTATTTGCTTTGGAAGAAAAGGATTCCTTAAGATTGCCACTGATTTGTGCAGCAAGAAACTGCAGTGTGTTCAATTTTATTTATAGATACACACACACAAAAAATACCCTCCATGCATAGGGAAGCTTATTTCACCCTAACTCTTTGGTTCCTCTTTTTTCCCCAAGTATCACTTCCTGCATCTCTGGTTTGCATTCATGCAGAGCCAGCAACATGTGAAACTTTCTTGCAGACTCATGTGCTTTTCCTAAATCAACTTACAGGACTACGTTGAGGCCATGTGTATCCCAAATTGTTTTCTCATGGCCTGTCAGGGGAGAGGACACAGCTCAGTGGTAGCACATAGGCTTTGCTTGCAGAAGGTCCCAGTTTCAATCCTCCCCCATGCCCCACCCCAGAAACTCCTGTTAGAAGAATTAGGTAGCAGACGATAAGAAAAGCACCTTTCTGCCTTACACTCTGTAGAACTATTGTCAATTGGAGCAGATAATGTTGGACTAGATCAGGAGTCAGCAAACCTTTTCAGCAGGGGGCCAGTCCACTGTCCCTTAGACCTTGCGGGGAGCCAGATTATATTTTTTTGCAGGGGGAAGAGAAAGAATTCCTATGCCCCACAAATAACCCAGAGATGCATTTTAACTAAAAGGACACATTCTACTCATGTAAAAACACGCAGATTCCCAGACCATTTGCGGGCAGGATTTAGAAGGCGATTGGGTCGGATCCAGCCCCCGGGCCTTAGTTTGCCTACCCATGGACTAGATGAACACAGACATTCTGACATTAGAAACTAATTAGTGTATGCACCATGATTTTAAAAATCCTTCATCACACTTTAACCCACAAAGCATTGGAATTATTGATGAATTGTAATTTGGTTGTTTCATGCTGTACTCTTCCTTTGAAGTTCCTTGGTTCCAGAATGACAACCTTAAGGTCATTTACAGGGTGTTCTGGAAATGTTCAGAATGTTCTCTGACTTGCCCCACTATTGGTGTTAATGCAATGATTTCAGCACTTATCACTAAGGGTAAAAGTTTGCCTACTTAATTTACAGGCAAGCTCTACTTATCTCTGACTGTAACTTTTTGCATCCCATTGCCACTGAACTCTGATTGTATAATGTCCTCCTTTATATAGCTGCCAACTATGATTTTACTTTCATGCAGCTGATGAACTGGGCTTGAGCCAATGAAAGCTTATGCTGTTATTAAATGTGTTAGTCTTTAAAGTGCCACAGCAAGACTAATTGTTTTAGCTGCAAGCAACTAACATAGCTAGCTAGCTATAAATTTTCCCTATGTTGCTGTCATCAGAGTAGCAAAGTTCAGGGACAATGACCTGGTGGCTATGGTAATAATAATAATAATAATAATAATAATAATAATAATAATAATAATAATAATAATAATATATTTATAACCCCGCCCATCTGGCTGGGTTTCCCCAGCCACTCTGGGCAGCTTCCAAAAGAATATTAAAATACTGTGATACATTAAACATTAATAGCTTCCTTAAACAGGGCTGGTAAGGATAGTTTCATGTAGATCTCATTCATGCTAACAGTAGAGCTGGTGGCAACATTGGGGATGGTGAGTAACAGTCTGGGAAAGTTGTAAACCTAGGGAAAGTAAGAATGGGCATAATCCGACAGACCACACTGTAAAGGCAGAAAAACCAAACCAATCCTAGGCATGCAACTCATAATGAGTATCCAGGAAAATATAACATCACTTCTAATCTGTGGGCAAATGCACACAGGTGGAATGCCAGTTAACAATCTTGCATGGTTTTGTACACGTGCATATGAGTTGTGTATGTGTGCATTGTGTTCATTGTGTTGGCATATATTCCTCCCAATCGTAGAGAAACCAAATCTTACTTGTGGGTTTTCTTGGTTTTTTCTTTCTTTCTAGGCACAGATCCTAATAAGCATTATATATCAGTGTACAGAAGCCTGGCAGCAATCTGGATTATTTTTGGCTTAGTCTGGCTCGCTCTGATCTTTAATCTGGGAGCTGACCTGATGGAGAAATTCCTACAGCTTAATTGGCAGAAGTCTGGCCCAGGCACTGCAGAGACAGCTGTCACCAAATTAGAGGATAACCCTGATCAACCCAGGGTCCATATCCCTAGCTGAGAGTGACTAATGCATAAGCAACACACAAAAAAACAAGTCTCTTGTCCTTTCCCTTATGCCTACAAAGAGATGTTTGTGGGCAAGACATCTTGCATCAAATACTGTACATAATGAGTGGGTCAGTTCATAAGGGAAAGGAGATTTTTCTGAAACAGAAGAAACCCTTTGACAATATGTACCACAAACAGCCAAATGAAGCCTTTGGAGGAAAACGAACTGAAAGTGTCAATGCCACACGTTTTCCACACATCTGATTCCTTCTGCAAATATACAGTCTACCATTAGACCACATCATCTTGTTTAATTCAATTCAGCATTTGGGCTGATGGATACCACAGTTTCCAGCAGGAGCAAACCAGCTGGCACTACCAAGGTTGCAACACACCCTTTGTAGAGATTCATTTTTCCTCCAAAACTGATATCAAGAGAAACAAGGGAGAGTCACTGCTTTCTGCTTCTGTGTTTTCCTTAAGCAAACTGTAATCTGAAATCTCTCAAGTGGTTCTGATCTTTGTGGATAGAACAAGATTTAGATGTTTCCAGTTCCACATGTTAAGGAAGTTTTGGACAGGTTCTGGTCTCAGGTTTCCAGACTGCCAACGGAATTTGTTCCCTCCCCCTCTTCCATTACCAGAGGCAGAGAAAGGTAAACCAACTTATTTTATCCACTGCCATCGCTACAAATTTGAGGGTATTTGTAGGTTTAGGTCCTATGATCCCCAGAAATCTATACTACCAATTTAGGACTCCTTAAGCCTACAATGGACGTCTTCTCCCCTAGTGGGAAGAGAGATAAAGACTCTAGATGTCAAGTCATGCTAGGCCAGCCAGCATTCAATAGATTTCCTTCCCCCTGATCTTCTAGTAAGTGTGGATTGAAGCTAGGTGACTACTGGATAGCAGTAATGTGTGAAAGGTTAAACTTTTGCTTAGCACATAGAAATGCCAATGGCTAAAACAAATGAGTGGGAAATAGATTTCTACATTCAGCAGTGAACCATGAGGGCAAATAAAATGTGAAAGACATGCTTCCTCCTGTCCCTGCTTCTGCTGATGGGAAAGGGAATAACCTGTGTGCTACATTCTGCATACTTCTGCCAAGTGGCTGCATGCATGTCCACATTGATCAGCAAGACAAAACCCTGACAAAGAAAGCTATTGAATGAATATGATCTTCTGTGTATTACCAACCCCACTGGATGTTCTGGACAGATTGAGCTGACTGTCAGGAGCTCTGCAAATATCAGCCTAAACCACTGTTTCCTCATGCACCAAATGTAGTTAAGAGATATAGTAAAACTAACAGGGTAGAATTCCTTCATCTGTTTTCAAGCACCTCTCAACAACAACAGGTACCAACTGTTGAGAGTTGTTAGGTGATCCCTATTCCTTTTTTAAATGTAGCTCTGGCAATCACTCCTTAGACTGTCAGTCAGCCTTCCCTTCCTTATAAAGCTTTGATAGAAAGGTGATGGAGAAAGGTTCCGTTTGTAACTGAATGCCTGCGCTTTCCTCAGGACCTTTTCCATAAAAAATGCTGATAGTAAAAGTATCCCCATTAAAATTGCACAAAACTAAGCCTCCGAAAGGTTAGCTAGTCCAGGCATGTCCAATGTCCGTTTTGGGGGCCTAATCAACTTTGGAGTAAAATCATAAAAAAGCTCAACAACTTCAATCCTAAAAAAAGGTTAACAATAACAACTTTGGTCAGCCCTTCACTTCATCAAATCTGGCCCTCTTTGAAAAAAGTGTGGACACTGCTAGAGGCTAAGCCATAATCAGCAAACAATAAAATTGAACTGCATGTGTCAGATTTTATTCTTGGAGATAACAATTGTCCTCAAAGTTGTCTATTTCAAGATAAGAAGTTTAAGGATATAAGGCTCACATAACCTCCAATTCTGTGCCTCAACATCAGCCATTCAGTATCATACCAGCTTCATTTGTCTGACACAAAATATAGCAATCCACACACTTTTTTCCATCTCCTGGATCATAATGTTCTAAGCACACAGAATATTACATGTTGCAGGGTTCAACAGTGTGTAGAATATTACTCTCCAGCTGGTCATTTGTTATATATCACTTCTTTGTGGAGAAATGGCAAGCCCCTTGAAAAATCCATTCATAATCTTTCTTGAAACTAGCAAATGGATTCACCTTTACCACAAAATCTGAACTCTCTTGTTTGAGAGTGGGGGCTAGCCAATACACTTTTTATTATTTTTGGATTTTATAAAAGAGAAGCAATAAACTATACATGGTTTCCACATCAAATAAGGTAGATACTGTGGATGTGTTTGCTGTCCTGGACTCTGTCAGAAGAAAAGAAGGGGCATAAATTCAACAACAACAATGATAAATGGCAATTGATAATAGATAATACATGATGCCACACATGGGTTAAGACTTTAGAAAGGTCATCCATAATAATTTGGTGTCATCTGCAAACTTGGCTCCCTCACTGCTCACTCCAGACCATTTACAAACAAGTTTAATGAAAGAACTCACCTTCCCACTCTCTGCTTCTTGTTCTCTAACCTGCTACTGATCCATAAGTGATAATTGGAAGCAACGAAACATTTATTTCAAAAATTTATAAAATACTGCTAGAATGAGAGACAAAGGATGAGATTATAAAGGCGACTATGACACATTGGGTGATAGACATTGGCCATAATATAGAAATGGAAGTGTAGGAGAGGCTATGGAAATCAACACTGAACTTCTTGGCATGCTACGCCCTAAAGGTGGTGAAAAAGATTTATAGGTGGTATTTAACTCCTAGTAAATTATTGAAAGGGACGCAGGTGGCGCTGTGGGTTAAAGCCTCAGCGCCTAGGACTTGCCGATCGAAAGGTCGGCGGTTCGAATCCCTGCGGCGGGGTGCGCTCCCGCTGCTCGGTCCCAGCGCCTGCCAACCTAGCAGTTCGAAAGCACCTCCGGGTGCAAGTAGATAAATAGGGACCGCTTACCAGCGGGAAGGTAAATGGCGTTTCCGTGTGCAGCTCTGGCTCGCCAGATGCAGCTTTGTCACGCTGGCCACGTGACCCGGAAGTGTCTCCGGACAGCGCTGGCCCCTGGCCTCTTGAGTGAGATGGGCGCACAACCCCAGAGTCTGTCAAGACTGGCCCGTACGGGCAGGGGTACCTTTACCTTTACCTTAAATTATTGAAAAGGGATCCAAATTATGTTGGAAATGCCAGGAGGTAGAGGGGACCTTCATGCATATGTGGCGGTCCTGTAAACAGGCTAGATGGTATTGGGAAATGATCTACACAGAATTCAAAAAGATGCTAAAAAGAAAAAGAAAAAAGAGGCTTTTTTTTACTAAGCATAACTAATGGAGATATCCCTAAAAGGAAATTTAGGCTCTTCCTCTATGCAACTACAGTGGTTAGGATATTATATGCTAAAAAATGGAAGGACAAAAAACTCTCAACAAAAGAAGAATGGCAATATATTGGATATGCGGAACTTGCAACTATGACAGCGAAGATAAGAGTCCAAGATGAGAGAAAGATATTGGAAGAGTGGGGATTTTTTGGAATTATTTAAAGAGATACAATAAACTAATGAATTTCCAAGTAGAATTAGAAATATGAACAGCAGTCAAAAACAGTACAGTAAATGTGCAGAGTTAATCAATGAAAAAAGATAAGGGTTACAGAAAGCAGATCAATTGAAAAAAGCAAAGAATACCAGAGCCAGGAAAACCTTGTTGTCTAAGAAGGAAGGCCTCTTTCTAGACAGTAACTCTTTTATAGCTTTTCCTGACTTGGAGTACACAATAGCTAACCCAGCTGGATGAGAATCTTCACTGCCAGGAAGATGTTCCAACCTATTGTTCTAAAGATGTTTTACCAGCTTACCACACGGGGAAGCTGCATAGAGATCCCAAAGTTACTGGTTCTAGACTCTGTGGGTCCTGACACTTGTAACCGTCAATCATGTTTTTATGTGCCTATGTCAGTAGTTAGGAACTGGGGGCCTGTGCTGCCCCTTTCACCCAGATGGTCTTGCTTATATACCACATCTGTTTCTCCCATCATCCAGGACAGGGTGCAAAGCAGAACTGGAAAGGCCCATGGACCTTCATTGTTTCTGGGCTGTTCAGAGGCAACAGGGTTGGTCTAGTGTTCCAGCAATCAGTGATAATTCCTTTGCACTATCAGTCTGGTTGCTGGCCACTAAAGCACATTATTCTGTATTACAACTGCAGCTCCTGCTGCTCTACATGGCTTCAGTTTCTGTTGTGGGTGGAAAATTTCAGGCATGTACCCCCACTTCGTGAAGCAGGATGCATTAAAGAAGATCCTCTCAGAGTCACATTAGTTCAGGGTTAACCAATATGGTGCCCTCCAGATGTTGAGAACTACAATTCCCCTGATCCCCCAGCACTAGCCATGCTGGCTGGGGCTGATGGGAGTTGAAGTCCAAAAGATGCTGAGGATAATAGGTTGGCTACCCCTGTATTCGTTCATCAAAAAAGGTGCTGCAGGGAATGGTAATATTCTTCTAGGCATCTTTCTTCACAGCCAGTAATCCAAAGCTTCTCTTCCTAAAGTTCAGAAAAGGGCAAGCAAAGTAATCAAGGAGTTGGAGCAACTCCCCTACATGGAAAAGTTATACCATCTGGGACTTTTTAGTTTGGAGAAAAGGCGGGTAAGGTTACAAGGCAAATGAAGCTGAATGCTGGAAAATTTAAGGCAGAGAAAGAGAAAGTACTTGTTCACACAGCACACAGTTAAACTATGGAACTCATTCCTTCAAGATGTAGTTTGTGTCCACCAAGTTGGCTTTAAAATAGGATTCAATCAATTCATGGAGAATAAGGCTATCGGTGGCAAACTAGCCACAATGGCTATGTTCTATTGTCACTACTGGAAGGCAGCAAGCCTCTGATTACCAGGAATCTGGTTGGCCACTGTGAGAACTGGATGCTGGACCCAATAGGTGTTTGATCCAGCAGAGCACTTCTGACGTTCATTTTAAACAGGGCAGGAAGGAAATGAATATCTTCTACTGAAAGTAGGGAAGTTAGTTGACATGTTTGTGCTGGACTCCTTTGAAATTCCCTAGGCATGATGGGTATTTTCCTGTTTCCTAAGGCAGCCTTCTGCCCTAGAGCCCCCTATTTGTAGTGCTGTCCTGTCCGAGTCCAGTTTAAAGAGAAGGAATCAAAATAAGGAAAAGCAGGGACCCTCCACTCCAAAGTACAGCTCACATTGACACTGTGTGGCTTCTGGTATTAGCTAACAACTTGCCATTTTGCCCAGGCCTTGGGATAGGGCTTGATGTTATGAGGTCAGCTGTAAACTTGGTGAAGTAGTGGCAGGTCTGTAGGACTAGTTGTAAGAATTCCAGTTGTGTTTTACTTTCACAATGTAATGTATTATGTTGTATTTGGATTTGTTGTATATGTTTTATGATGTAACCTGCCCATGGATCGTATGCTGATGAAGAGTGGGATAGAAAGGGAAGAAATAAAATAAATTCTGCTTGGCCCATATTGCAAGAGAATGTTAAGGAAAATGGATATGCTTCAGTGTCATTTTGTAGCCCTGCATTACCCCCCAAAATGTTTATTTCCTTTACACCTAAAAACATCCCTCATTTGTCTAGTCCAGAATGATCCTAGACACTTATTATTAACCGGATCATCCCTGAACTGAAATAGCACTTTTAATCCCTATAGCTGGAGTCATAGTCTGTAGCAGCATGATCCAACACCATAGTGTGTAGAGCGCAAATTTTAACAGCGCACTCCTATTCACTAGATACATTGACTGGGAGAGGTAAGTATGCTGTGTACGTCCCCCTGGCTGAGCTGACTTCTGGCAGATCTATTTATGGGTGAGGGAAAGCCTTGCTGTCATAAATTATGCCAAAGGTGGTGGGCGTGGCGGGGGCTGCACCCAAACTCCCTTGATTAGCTGGCCCCACCCACTTGCACCACCCAAAATGCAGATGTAACTATATCCACAGGAGTCCGTGGAAGACCAGAAAATCCAAATTTTCACTGACCTCCCCCGATTTTGACCACTGACCCCCTGGCCAGAAGCAGTTAGGATGCAGTTTATGTGCATCTACCTAGTTAGAACTGCTCCGTCCATCTCTGGCGACCTAATGCTGCCGCAGGTCTCTCGGCCCCTGTTGAGACGCACCAAATGTGGGTTACCCTTTGAGTAGCTACTCTGTGGCCAGCATTCCCCCTCTCAACGTTTACTTCCCAGAGCTGGCGGGGTGCAGGGCCTAAAACGAGGGCGGCGGTGCTGCGGCCCTTCTGGAGGGTTTTGGGCACCCAACGCCTCCTCAGGCCCCAACCTTGAGGGCCCCAAGTTCGCTCCCGCGGGCCAAACGAAGCCGAACTCCGCGAGTGAGCGCGCTGCGACTGACGGAAGCGGACCTACTCGCCCGGTTTGAAAAGCGCGAGGCGCTTCCTTGGCTCCTCCCAGAGCATCAGAGAGCCGCCGGCGTCTTAGGGAAAGCCGCCAGGGTAGCTCGGAGCCGCTTCCCCCGCCTGGCCGAGTGTAGCCCAGCGCCGCTGCCGCCCACTGAACTTGCGAGCAGGCCGGTGAAGGCACGAAGCTGGCGATGTGCGGCTGCGGCGGGAGGTGCGGCCGGGCGACGCCGGGAGCCGCCTCGTCGTCGGGCCGCCGGCTTCCCGCCACGCCGCTCTTGCTGCTCGCCTACCTGAGCTACCTGCTGCTGGGCAGCGCCGCGTTCTGGGCGCTCGAGTCGCCCCGCGAGAGAGACCTGGCGGGGCGGCTGCTGAGTGAGAAGTGGGACCTGCTGGAGAACTACACGTGCCTCGAGAGGGAGGACCTCGAGGACCTCGCCAAGGTACCGGGGGTACCGGGGTGGGGAGCGAGCCCGGCCCACCGCCTCCGAGGAGAGCGTCGCCCCTGAGCCCCGGGGCAGTGAGGGGGACGACAGGAGGGCGACGGCCGGGCTGGGCCGAATCCCAAGAGGGAAGGGAGGCGCCGGCTGTGTGCGAAACTTGTCCTCGCATGCTCCTCTCTCCCCTCAGGCCGTTAGGCTGTTTTTTGTAGATACTTGATGTGGGGCTCTTACGGTTGAGGGGAGGGCGCTTTGCACGCGGGCAGAGGCACGCTCGTCTCCACGCGCTCCAAGGCCCGAAAGAAGGTTGGGAGCGGGGAGAGAACTGGCTGATGGAGGACTATATAATCGTGGGAATGTGGCAAGGAAGGTGCCTGGCGGGTGGGGAGGAAGTCTGTCTGGAAGAACTTTTGCAAAAAGGAAAAGTAGAAGTCCATGGACAGGCCAGCCCTTCTGGAAATACTAGGGTACAGCGAAGCATTGCACATCCACGAAGATGGTTGTACCACCGTCAGTTGGATGGGAAGGCAAAAAGGGCCCCCCTTTCTGCGATAAGGAGTTTTCTGTAGAAACCAGGGAAACCGCCTGTCCAAAAACGCAAGACTTTGAGGAAGACCACATTATACCTGAAACCAGTGCTATTTTTTAGAAAAAGAGGTGCCGGAGCTTGCCATGTTAGAATGGCAATGGCGCCCACTTGAGAGGTGCTGGAGCTGAGCTCACCCTGGAAAAAAAAAGCCCTGCCTGAAACAGAAGGGCAGCCATGGGGAATCTGGGGTCCTCCAGATGTTGGGCTACAACTCGCATCCACCTTGTTCATTGGCACTGCAGCTGGGGCTGATGGGAGTTGGGAATCCAAAAGCATCTGGAGGACCAAAGGGTCTCCATTCCTCATCCCTAGATAGGGATACTGTGCAAGAAAGTTCCATCAGCCCTAGCTGGCATGGCCAAAGGTCAAGAGATGGTGAGAGGAATGGTTCTCCCATCCTGCTGAAAGGGAAGAATGTCACATGGGGCATGAGATGCTGAATGCATGTGAGCTGGGACATCTGAGAGTCTGAGCAGGAAGTCCTCAGTTCAGATGTTCCCTCAGTCATGAGCTTCTTCATTATCACATTATCAGACAGAAGTACCGTGTCGTTAATGCAGTCAATCCAAATAGTGCCATCTTCTCATGGTACTACAAATCCAACCACAAACAAAATAATTAACCATTTGCCTCCTTTTATTGTTATGGAAAGCAACAAGTTGAAGAAGGCTGTTTTGTTGGTACTTCACATTCTGCTGCTTGAGCATGGCTGCTTCACCCTCTGAGCTGCCTTCTTCTTTGGAGGTCTTTAAGCAGAGGCTTGACAGCCATATGTCAGGAGTGCTCTGATGGTTTTTCCTGCTTGGCAGGGGGTTGGACTCGATGGCCCTTGTGGTCTCTTCCAACTCTATGATTCTATGATTCTAGCTCACCCTCTGCAATATGGAGATGAGAATGCTGCCCTATTGGGTTGTTATAAGACATGGCAGGGAAAACAACTGATGTTTCTGGACTAGAACTCCCACCATCCCTGACTAATAATCATGCTGGCTAGGTCTGATGCAGTCCAATGACTTTTGGAGGGCCACGGGCTTCCTTTCCCTATTATAAGATGTCCTGAGAAATATACTTGAAGTACTGCTATGTAAATATAAATAGCTATTGCTATGAGCAAGAAAAATGACCGTGGATTAAAAAAAAAATCTCAGTGCTATTTTCTGTTGACATTGTTCCCCTATTTGGATGTGACTGTCCCTGAAGAACTCATGGGAGAACATGGCCAAAATGAAGTAGCATATAGAGATGTTAAGTCACGTGTTGTGTTTCACATCACTTCTCCTAAGCTTAACGTTATTTTATTATTATTATTGATACACCACCTAATGTGTTCAACTGGCTTTACAAGATAAACAGAAAGGCAGGGCACTTGCAGTATAAAAGGGTTTTTAGATACGATTTGGTAGGTGAAAATAACAAACAGCAGAGTTAATCGATGAGGAAGGATAAGGCTTAGAGAAAGCAGATCAATTGAAAAAAAGCAAAGAAGACTGTTTTCCACTTGCGATTTGCTACTGATTCTTTTGATCATAGCAATTACAAGCTGGACTCACTCTTTTGAGTCAACTGATATGTAGGCAATTTGGTGTACCCTCTGGGCTTCTACTCTTGCTTCTGGCACAGTCTGGTTTGAATTTTGTGGCTTAGTCTTTGGGAGAACATTTCTGGGTGAAGGAGAGAAGTAGTTGATTTTGAGCTTGGTTGGTTTCATCTCATCCCACTGTTCTTTAGTCTTCCCTTTTCCACAATAGGGAGACTGAGACATGACTAGCCCCCAATTATAATGCAGGAGGTGCATGAGATGGGCGTGATTCACTGACTTTGTTTGCACATCACAGTAAGCCAAGCTATAGCACCTGCTTTCCTCCCTCCAGATCTTTTAGCATAGCACAGTGCAACAGCGGCTAAGCCAAGGTTTGACTTAGCATGTCATAGAAAGGCAGGATCATGGTTAAGCTCTCTCTTTTTGGACCACAATCTATACCAAGTTTCATAGCCTCCTTGGGAGCAGGAGCAGGTTTTGGTAATCCTTCGTAAGGATCATTGGGAGCCCAATGATGCTTCCATGTGTGTCTTGTTTGCGTATATGGTCTCACTGGTTTGATTTTCTTCCACATTATCAGTGTGAGAGAGAACCTTTCTTGTAGTAAAGACTCTCAGATAAGGAGCCAGTTAGGGTTTATGATGTTTCACCTATGTACCTGAAAAGACGCATTAAGATTAATATTCACCCCAATATATTGTTGTTACTTATCTGTGTTAATAATGTGGAGAAATAATAACTTTCATTTGGAAAGGGCAAGGTCCATCTAACTTCAAAACAATCTTAATCACCACTACACCATAATAATCTGGCACTCAGATGCAGGTACTCCAGCAAAGAAACTTTGATTTCAGATATGGCTTATAAAGTAATCCTCTCCAAGGCTTTTTAGAAGACCCTGAAAACTATCACCCTATAATGCCTGGCTCATATGTCACATTGAACCATAGTTTATTTTATCTTTGGTTCAATGAGAACTCAAAGTATGTTTGTTCATACTGCTGAAATCATGGGTGCTTCACTCCACCCCCATCGCCGGGAAACAAGCCGTGGTCTCACTTAGTGTTGCACCTGAACCTGGATTTGTGGTTGGTTCCTCTCAGTAACCAAAGTTTGCTTTGGACTTAGCACTTGTTTGTTTGAAGGAAACCAACCATGAGCCCAGGATTGGAGGTAATGCAAAGGCAGGCCATGGTTTGCTTTCCAGCTGCAAAGGAAGACTGCAACACCCATGGTTTCAGCAGTGCACACAGGTACACTGCGCATTAATATTAAACCACAGGGTCTTGCAACTATGGCTTAATGTGATGTGTGAACAAGGGCTAAGTCATCTTGATATTCCCACAAAAAATATGTTCAGTATCTTTTAAATAAATGAGAAGTGCTGCTTAATGGAGGCTATGACATTCCTGATTCATTATCCCAAGATTACTGTCCAGATTTGGAATCTATTCTAACATTAGATCTATTAGTTACAGTAAGATAAAGTGATGATGCTTGCCAGAAGACATAAGAAACAGATCCTGGATGGTCATTATCATCTATCAGTGTCATTTATTTAATGCTTAAGGCTTCGTTTTTCGTAATAATGGGCCCATTTTGAGGCAATTTAAATTTTATCTACTCATTCATTGGGGTCTATAAAGATGCTTTATTATACTAAGGGTCATTGTTTGTTAGAAGGGAGGATAAAAAATTGTTGCTAAGAACATATCTTGCTTGTCATGTGGTGAAGCAATTTGGTGTATCTCTAGTGTATGTGTTCCTACATCAACTATTTGGGAGTCACATAGGGCACCTATTGCATTACTTAAAATTGAAGTAGGTCTCCCTTCTTTAAAAACACGCATTCTTAAATCCATGATTCCATACTGGCAAAAGTTCCTGCTGTTGTTTGATAAACATTTATAACAAAACAATTTTTAGACCTGCAGAACCAAGAAGGCTGGCAGCAATGTTGTAACCAATCCATGTTACCAGTTTCCTCTGCAATGTCATCACAGGACATAACTCACCATAAAATCCATGGTGCAATTAAGATGCCAAAATGGACCTAGAATTCTTCAAGTCCTCTGTTTGGTATATCAGAAAAGTCCAACCATAAAAGGACTGCTTATGTGTTGGAATTAACTCTTTGAACTGTGTTTAGATTTCTGGTAAAACAGAGAAAGGGGGAAACTGAGGCATGGAGAGGGGAGGTGCTGGGAGGGAGGGAGGGGAGCCCACAGGCATGTCATGGCAGTACCCTTCCCTCCAGTTTATCCTCCCTACAAAGTTACCATTCAAGCTCTGAGGTGGATTTCTGCAAGAGCTATCGGATTCCAAGTCTTTGCCCAGTCCATTTGCCTCATATGCCCCTAACAGCTCAGACTGTTGTCGCAGGCCAGAGAGATATACGTCGTCCTGTCAGAGGCCAAGAATCCAACCAGAGCTATAGCTTTTCCCTGGGAAGGTGGCAGCATATTGCCAGCTTCCAAATTCACAGAATTAATTAAAGCCATTATCACAAGCAGGCTGGCCCTATAAAGTATTGCCAGGGCAACTAAGAACAGGGACTGTTCTCTTCATTTCAGCATTTTATTATAAAATATATATTTCCTTGTATATTAATAAAGCAGGATGGACCAAGAGCAAGCGTGGATCAAAAATCAATAGTGCAAATATAACTAATAACTTAATTTCCCTTCTCTGTAATGTCCCAACATCTTAATTAAGCTTTAGCAGGTGGAACAAAGTATCACCTCATGCATGAACAGGGAAAGTATAAACAGGGGAAACAAAGGCTTCTCTCTGCCTAGTCAAAGGATCACTGTGAAAGAGGCAGCTATCTGTTCAAATTTATATCCCATCTTCTTTCCATGGAGTGGTTTATGTGATTCTCCCCTGCCCTCTGTAGTCACAGCTACCCTATGATGAGGTTACCCAGATTTTTAAAAATTAATCTGGGGGCACTTTTCAACTTCCTACTAAATAGATGGATTTTGTCAGGGGACTGATTTGTAAATCTGGGGACTGTCCCCAGGAAACGGGGATGTCTGGTAACCTTACCGTATGAGCTAAAAGGTAGCAATTAGGGCTTTGTGCGTGCGCGCGCACACACACCAATTTAAAATGGATGTGTGCACGTTTGTTTGGTTTTTACACTGTCAACACAACGTTGTCCTTATTCAAGTGGTAGCCTGCACTTCCCTGCCCCCTTTAATTTTGGTTTTCCCAATTTGTGGATATTGCATTAGTGGATGCACATTACTTGGGTACTTTTTAAAACATGTATGGTGACATTTTGCTGGATGCCATCTGTCACTCCACCCCCACCTTCCATTGGCAGGTGCTCCTCAGTGGGCTGGTGGGGTTCCTTTGCGGTATTTCATTTTTGTAATGGCTTCAGATACACAAATAAATAATATTTTTATTTAACACACACTTATAAAAAAAATAACCCATTGTTCTGTGCAAATATTGTATATGGAAAAACTTGTATACAAATAGTAATCATAATGGGCATGTGCATGAGAAACAAATACCTGTGTGCATGCCCGTGGTTTCCAGAATTCAGGAAGGGTGGGCTACTAGCAAGGCAGGGTATGTCACACACACTGTAACACACTGTAAATTAACCTATTAAATTAGCTGTTATGTGTATGTCTCTTATATTGGATATTAAATCAAAGTAAGAAATTGGCTGCTGGCACAGTTAAACAAATGCTTCCAGATGTGCCCACAATGCACATCAGGTTTCAGGGAAGGTGGGAAGTACTAATTGTGGGGAGTGGGGCAATACACAGTGCACATACATCCAAGCATTGCCCACTAGCGTAGATGGGAAGCACTGAGATAGAGTTCAACTGACATTATTTGCATGTGGAAAAATGTGTAAAAAAAATATATACTCAGAGAAAAATTGGATCTGTGTGACCCATATGCACATTAACCCTTTGGTGTACGCACAGTTTAGCTCAATATCACCCAGTGGCAAACAACCATGATGGGGCTTTACTCTTCAGTAACTAGCCACATTTACAGTGCATCTCCTCACTGCTTCTGTGCTCCCTACACCTTTGGCTGTTGTAACTACTGTGGAGTAATTATGCCATATGACTACTACTAAGTAACTTCCATGTTCAGTATATACTGTGGTCTGCATGTTCAAGCTGAAAACTGCCCCATCCCATTATTTATTAAGAGTATTTTTACCTGACCTTTATCATATGATCCTTGGGTAGACTTCAGTGCAGTTAAAAACACTAAAACAGCAGCAGTTCCAATGCATTTTAAAGAACAGGGTGAAAACACAACCTATCCTTAAAATTGCTGTACGTAAAAAGCCCCATGGAGCCACCTATGATAGCCCCTTAAGAGCAGGCATGGGCAAACTCTGGCCCTCCAGATGTTTGGGACTACAACTCCCATCATCCCTGACCACTGGTCCTGTTAGCTAGGGATGGTGGGAGTTGTAGTCCCAAACATCTGGAGGGCCGGAGTTTGCCTATGCCTGCCATAGAGGAAGGAGTCTATTCATGTTTTAAATATGTGCCATGCCAGAAAAGCAAGTTCCGATCTTGCCTTGGTCTGACAGTCTCCAGGCTGACTTAGCTGCCTTGTTGCCAGAAACTCTCATTCTTATTCCTTCTTATCTCTTTGCAGGGCATCATCCAGGCCTACAAGAGTGGGCTTTACCTTAAGGGAAACACGAGCCTGGGCAGATGGGACTTTGTTGGCTCCTTCTTCTTCTCTGTTTCTGCAGTAACAACCATCGGTAGGAAATGTTCTGAGAAAATTGCGTAAAACCAGTTATAGAAACAGCCTTTCCCCCTTCTTCCTTGCCAGAGGCGCCACCTTCAGGAAGCAAGGTTAGCCTACAAATGGGCAGATTCCTGTATTGCTTTGTCTTATGTTCCTGTGAGGCATCTGAATTCCACACAGAGACAGTAAACCCTGGGTTATGGAATGGAAACACACAATTATGCCTGTTGTTTTGATTTTTTAAACTGTGGTACAAGCTTCTAGGGAACGGTGTGAAGTATGAGGGGAGAAAATAAATTTCAGGAAGGCTGACCTTCTCTCTCATCAGCCAAGAATGGAATGCCCTGTGCTTCCTAGCAAATTACCTTTATTAATCTATACTATATCTCTGGAGGTATCTGATCCCCAAATGTTTCATCATCCCACTGTGATCCGAGTAGAAGGGGGCAAAAGGAAGAGTGGCCCTTCCCCTGATAAAGTTTGCTGTGATAATCTAAATTTGTACACCTTGGAGGAGCAGATAGCAAAGACAAAGGAAACTTATGGCTTAAACCAGTGGTTCTCAAACTTCTTTCTCTAGGCCACACATAAATACAGTGGACGCTCAGGTTGATCCATGTGGGATGCACGTTCACAACCCGCAGCGTTCACAACCCGCAGTGGCACGTCTGCACACGTGTGGGTTGTGATCTGGCGCTTCTGCGCATGCGCAACCCCAAACCTGGAAGTAACCTGTTCCGGCACTTCCGGGCTTTGGCGGGTCCGTAACTCAGCCTGAAGCATCTGTAACCCAAGGTATGACTGTAATAAAATTTTGCTTCCACCACACCAAAAATTTTATTGATAAGAAATACACTGGAAGACAAAAAGAAACTTAGCTATGCTTGGTTGTACACCTTGGAGAAGCAGGTAGCAAAGACAGAGGAAACTTATGGCTTAAAGAACACAAGTATTTATAATATGATTATGGGACATCCAGAAAGTATAAAACAATGCAGCCACATAAGAACACAAATCATTCCCAAAATATAAACACACCACTTACAAATGTACTTTAAGTATGTGTACAAACTCAATGACAGGTATGAGAATGCTTTCCCCAGGTAATCTCATTTATATTAGGTCTAAGTTGAGACAAACAAACTCCAGTTTTCATCTCCAGTCCATGTGAATCTGAGGCTTGGATAGCTATCCACATATGGTCGACAGACTTCCTTGTTTGGAGGTTTCCTTGGGGTTGCTACATGAGTCAAATGAGCCTTCTCAAGCACTCTGTCTGAATGGCGATTTTGTTGTTTTTTTTTAAAGAATATTTATTGAAATTTTCAAAAACAATTATATAACATAAAAACAACCAAAAAAGAAAAAAAAGAAAACAGAAATAACAATAAGATAAACATACATACAAAACAAATAACAGGTATAATTTCAATCCCTTATGGTCGTATAACTTATTTTCCCGACCTCCTCATACCTCCCCTCTCTGTATTCCAATCTCTAATCAAGCCAATTCAGCAAATCCTTCCCCTAATTTCTGATTTAATTTTTAATCCTTCTTTTCTTAATCTGAATGGCGATTTTGGATCACAACCAGGATTGGTCTCAGTATTTCTTGATGTTCTTGCTCTCATTTTGAAAAGATATCAATCTGTATTCTGCAGATTAAGAAAAAAAATATTATACTATACTATATTACACTGAGGGACACTGGTGGCGCTGCGGGTTAAATCACAGAGGCTAGGGCTTGCCGATCAGAAGATCGGTGGTTCAAATCCCCATGACAGGGTGAGCTCCCGTTGTTCAGTCCCTGCTCCTGCCAACCTAGCAGTTCGAAAGCACGTCAAAGTTCAAGTAGATAAATAGGTGCTGCTCCAGCAAGAAGGTAAATGGCGTTTCCGTGCACTGCTCTGGTTTGCCAGAAGTGGCTTAGTCATGCTGGCCACATGACCCAGAAGCTGTACGCCAGCTCCCTCGGCCAATAAAGCGAGATGAGCGCCCCAGCCCCAGAGTCGTCTGCGACTAGACCTAACGGTCAGGGGTCCCTTTACCTTTTTCTATTACACTGAAACATTTGAATGTTTCTTTGATTGTCCTTGAATCTTCTCGCAACACTGGCCATCCTCTCCTGCCACATCAGTGTAGCACTCCACACCCTTTGAGTACCACTGGCTTAAGCTAACATAAACTAATCTTTTAACTGCTTACTGACATCAGTTCAGATCTGATATTCTCTATCACTGGTTTACCAATGGCTTCCAGTTGTTCTTCTGGCTCATCTAACTTCAGGGAAGGGGCAGGGCCTTTTCAGTCATGGTTCCTGTGTTAGGTGAGTCTCTCTCCAAAAAGACTTCACACTTCCAGTCCATTGGTTTTTAAGAGATCGATATAAACCTTTTGTGGATTTTACTTTGTTTTCCAAGTTGTTCTGAGGTTTCAAGAAACTACTTTGTTCTTCTGGTTTAACAGTTTATGATTTTATTGGTTTTGTTCTATTGATGGTCTTTGCAAGTTATTATCTGAGGGCTGCTTTAGGAGCCATAGAGTGCCATGTAAATTTCATAAAGAAACCAGCTGTAACTATTTATAAGTAAAGTGCTTCTCAACTTGTCTTCTCTGGCATTCTTTCCCTTTTGACAAACTGCATGAATAGCCTTAATGTGGGCTGAAAAGGGTCAGTCATTTATTTTAGGGATTGCCTAAGGGTGATAATATATTCCCATGTTTGTGTCATCCTTCTTGGTTCTCTTTGATGTTTGGGAGTGTGTGTTTTTTATATACATTTACGCACATGCCCCACAAACCCGACATTGTTTCTCCTAGACTCACTGATGTAAATGTGCTGACATCAAAATTGCCCAAACAGCCTATAGAAAACTCTTCAATGCTCTCATGATTGCTTCTGTTTCTTCATGTGGTGCCTCTGATCACATTTTTTTTAATCTGGGCATGTGGCCATGAATGCTCTGTGTATCTGAGACTCAAACTACGCACGACAGCAGTAGCAGCTCCATTTGTGGGTCCCCCAGTTACATATAAAGTGGAATTGCAAATGCATTTATTTATTTATTTATTTATTTATTTATTTATGGCGCAAAAGAGCTCATAGAGTGAGGGAAACTGAATCTTCCCTGCACTTAGTGCTTGGCTTCATGTAGCCTTTCCTCCTGGAACAGTGTCAGAAACTCAGATATATAAGCTAATCACCAAATGACACCTTGAACTTAGATTGTGGTTGCCACAATGGAATGTCTAGGCACCATTCCCCCACCAACTGGATTTTTTATATTTATTTTGATGCTTTATATTTTAAAGACAACATCTCAAAGGGGTTTACAACACTTTCAAATATCAAATAAGACAATCCAGAATAAAACAAATTCAAGCTTCAAGGAAGCTATTTCAGATCCTTCTCTAAGTGACATTTTGCTTTCTCCATACTTATTTACCTTCTTAATTTATATAGCTGCCCCATATCAGAAGAACTCTAGGAAGCCAGTGGGGTATAGTGGTTAGAGTGTTGGACTAGGACCTGGGAGGTCAGGGTTCAATTCCGCACTCAGTCATGAAATTGTACAAGGAGCAGTCCTCTTGCTTCTGCCTTCTTACAAGTCACAAGATGGCAGTACTACATCATGCTATGTCTGGCATGCTGCAAGTTTTTTACTTCTTACTTCTCACTAGTGTTGATTTCAAAGCAGACAGGAAGCTTTTTAATATGGGAGTATAACAATCCAAACAACAGCAACACAAAAGAGTATAAGTAAACCTTTCATCACTGAGTTATAAAGTCAGCCAGAAGGGGAAGAAAGTCACTATTCCCCTAGCACGATATACTGCAGTTAGGAGAGAAAATCCATAGCAATCATTAAGAGTTTGGAGATCAGTTATTCTCCTTGCTGAAATTAACAAGGAAACGGAATTCAAGCCATTCTTCCATGAAGGTATCCTTCCTAAGTTTCCCATTCACCATTTGACATTGTTGTGTCAATTTCTCTGTGAGAACAAGGTACGCACCAATCCTTTATTGCCTCCCTGAACAAAGCTGGCCCCATGTTCACATAGCTGTCAACCTTCCCTTATTCCCATGCCGTTTCCCACTGCTTCCCGCTTCTATCCCGGATTGTTAGATATCCCGTAGACTGTCCCCAGGACAGGTGAGGCTGCTGATCCCTTATTTTCAAATCTGAAAGTTGACAGCTATGCATGTTCAGCTACCACTGTGAGAGCTGTAAAGATCAAACAAAAAACTTTGTACCCTCCAGCACTCCCACTGTAAGTGTATAACATCTTGCACCCCTTCTAACAGAGTGGTGATTGGATTTCATTGATCAGACTGGGTTCAGACTGGGTACCATAATATATGCATGATCTTTAAGGCAGATTACTTTATTCTGGTGGAGAAGGAGCGAAAGGGAGATCTAGACCACGGTGGGTCTCCAATCCCCTTCAGAGATCTGTGTCTTTAAGTCTCCCTCCCAAACCATTCCTGGTCTCCTGCTTGAGCTCCTGATTTTAAAGGAGCTGTGTATCAGCTGTCTCCAGGGCTAGCCTCATGGGGCCAGAATACCTTCATTCAGTTTACTTGCTACTTTCTGGGTGTAAATCCGATGTGAAATTGTGTGCACAATGCAAAGCTTTGTGTGGCATCCATATGGGCATCCCTAGTCAGATTGGGAGGTACATGCTCATTCTATGGAAAACAGCCCTGTGTGGGCAACAGCAGCTGCACATCTGCTTTGCATCAGTGGTTTCTCATCCTGGAAGTTGGGTTAGTTGGGCTGAGTTGAAAAATGTAGGGGATTGGAGAAGAGGGAAGAAAAATGTCCTGCTCTTTGCCCCTTTTGATGAAGTTTCTAAATGTCCTGCAGGACATATTCCTGTATTTAGGAATATATGTATTTAATTTATAGTGCAGAAAAACTTAAAAGGAAGGATGGCATTTTTAAAAAGGTTTGACCACAGCACAGAATTTGATCACCCTCCTTTCATCTGTTGGACACACTTTGTTACTATAACAAACCACTAGATGGCAGTACAAGCTTGGTGGGAAGGATTTGACAGGACCTGTTCACTGTGAGCATAACTAATTTGAAAACAGTGGTACCTTATAAGGGTGATAAGCATTATTCTAATACCCACGGATTACACATCTAAATCAACGTTGCAGTCAATTTTGGTCAAGAGATTTCCAATATATTTCAACAAAATATCAAGTTATTGTTTTCTATGCAGTGTAACTGATTTTTAATATTAATACACCTACCGGGTTTAGAAGATTGAGATGCTCCCTGGATGTGATTTCTTGGCAATTCATATAGCACATTATTACATCCAGCAAATCAGATGGGGATGAATTATTGAATGGCTTCCTTAACAAACAGCACAAGGCAAAGCAATATGTTAAATCTTGAGCTAACAAATTAGAGGTTAAAAGGGCTGCAGTCAAGGGCAGTGTGGGGGACACTGGACTTGTTCACAAGGTCCTGACCTGCTGTTCCTTTGCTTAGCAGCACCTTCTGTAGCAAGTGGGACTTAGAACCTGCATCTGCCAGAATGATACAGAGATGAGCAAAACCGGCTCGTCTAAATTTGGACTAGGGATGCACACACACACTGCCCCATTTGCAGCAGGAAAACATCAATTTTCTCAATCCATAATCATTCATGTTTATCCTCATCTGCTGCTATCAATCTAGATCAACTAAAGCATCCATAACAAATGCTTAAAAACCTCCAAGGAAAGAGAGTCCACAACCTTGTGAGGGCGTCCATTCCACAGTATTCCAGATGTGGTCCAGAGGTGGTACTATTACTGCCCTTGATCTGGATAGTCTACATCTGTTGATGCAGCCTACAATAGCACTACCTTTTCCCCTTTCCTTTTTTGCTCCTTCCACACACTGTTGACTCATGTTCAACTTGTGGTCTACTAAGACCCCCAGGTCCTTTTCACACATACTACTGCCAAGCCAGGTGTCCTTGCTTTCTTTTTGCATGAAGACAGAGGCAAAGTAAGTGTTGAGCAGTTACCCAATATCATTTCTCCATCTTCTACACGCAGAGAGCTTACTACTTCCTTGTCCTTGTCCTTCCCCTTCTTTCAAACATAGCCAAAGAAACCTTTCTAAAGTTATTTTTCACTACTCTTACAAGCCTGAGCTCGTTCTGAGTTTTGCCCTGTCTGACCTTCTCCCTGCAACTGTTGGCTCCTTCATGATTTCACCTTTCTTCCATTTCTTATACAGTGGTACCTCGGGTTAAGTACTTAATTCGTTCCGGAGGTCGTAACTTAACCTGAAATTGTTCTTAACCTGAAGCACCACTTTAGCTAATGGGGCCTCCTGCTGCTGCAGCGCCGCCGGAGCACAATTTCTGTTCTCACCCTGAAGCAAAGTTCTTAACCTGAATCACTATTTCTGGGTTAGCAGAGTCTGCAACCTGAAGCATATGTAACCTGAAGTGTATGTAACCCAAGGTACCACTGTACGTGCCCTTCTTAAATCTCAGCTCCTATGTTTCATGAGCCTATAACTGGTATGATGGTAGTATATGTGGTAGTATATGGTGCTTTTGCCCACGTGGTTCAAAGCAGCTTATGTGCATTAATTTGGTAAGCAGCCCTGAAAGGAAGGCTAGTGTTACAGTGTCAGTATTATGTGAGCCTGAGAGACAGTCGCAAATGAATATATATATATACCCTTTTATCAAAAAGTACATCTTATGGTGATCTTATCAAAGTTGCACACAATGCAAAAGTACAGAATGTTAGGACAAAGTGTACAAAAAGTGAAATGCAATAACTTCCTTATTTACTTACACCTGGGAACAGGCTTTTCAAAACTTCAGATAAAGTTGTTCTCCATCACATTATCATATCAACAAATATTCAACCCCATTTCTATAAATTCCTAGTTCTCTGTCTCAGTACAGGGTCACCAGACCCCAGCCGTTCAACACTTCTGAGTACTTTTTCTTATCCTGCTTTTCTTGCCATAGGCCACCCAGTGGGGTTAGATGTGCTTACAAAAGCACCACCCCCACCCCCAATTGGAAACAGGGGCTCACTGGAGGATCCAGGTGAGACAGGAGAGAGTTGGGGGAGTGGGACAGAGTGGGAGCTACTTTGTTTTCTTCAAGTCAAAGAGCTATGGTGAGAAATAGATGAGGGCAAATTGAAGAACCCTAGAATTCAGTACAACATGACAGGCACTTTAGGAACAGCCTCCCCACCCCTCAACCACCATTTTCATGATCATTGACCTTCCACTGGACAAGGAAGTGCCCACCTAGGCTCATATTATTTGTTCATTTTCAGTGGAGAGTAGGGGGGAAACCAACTGGCTGGAGCTTGATTATATATTTACCTACAGGCCACCATGTTCCATTGTGGATTCCAGTTCTGTGGATAAATAACATCACATTATTTTCCTTCAGAACCAAGTAGTCCAGTTAACATTTATAAGAAAAACACATACATGTGCGCGCACACGTGCATATGTATATTAATTATACCATATTTATGTAAGTCAGTATCTTTAACTGAGACAGCTAACATAACCAGAGGCTTTAGAAAATGTAAAATCATTGATAGTTAATTTGAAATGAAGTTAAAATGTTTCCAGTTATTGCACTGTTATTAGTAAACAATGGCTTACTTGAAGAATCCCCAACTTTTGATTCCTCTATTCAGTTCAATATGTAAAATTGAGTACAGCACTTAACCCTTGGTGCCCTGGCATCATGAACATACTGTGACATTGTCACAGTTCTGCTGCATGATTTAGATGGGAGGGCGTAGTGGACAGTTTAACCAGATACAAGTAGGTCCACTATTGAACTGCTCGTTATACAGAAATTCACTTATCCATACATCAGGAATTAGGACACAAACCTCTCTATACACACCACAGATTCAGATATCCAAACAGCCAGACCTGCGTGTAGTACTGTAAACCAACAAGCAGCCCTAAACAAACCTTTTTGGTGTTTTGCTGATCCAAGACAGAGTTTCGCCAGAAACCGTGGTGGGAGGGATGGGGGACAAATCAATAAATCTGCCCTTTACTATCACTGTAACCTCTGATTTGATTGAATGATCAATAAGGTTGAAGTGCCATTTGGTTAAATTGAACTGTTCTGTGGCATTTTATGGACATTCCTGTGTGTCATCTCTGTGCACCCTGAGGTTGCTTTTAAAGCTCTCTCTCTCTCTCTCTCTCTATATATATATATATATGGACTTTCCTGTTTTCCCACATAATCTTGTTTTAGAACTACTTCTGTTTGTGTATTGTGGGTTGATGTGTCTTTAGTACAGTACTTACCATCATTACTCCTTATGCTAACAAATGTGTACGCCAATATAAACGCAGCTGATCAAAGAAAACCATACTTGCGGTGTAGTCACACAGTTCTTCAGAATTCCCCTCTTCTAGAAAGCTCCATGGAACCCATTTTAACATTCTTTCAGGATACTAAAATGGAATTGGAACAGTACTGTGTGGGGTTTTGTTTTTTTTAAAATCTATTGGGCTTTTTTTTTTCTTCTTCCCAGAATGCAAGGTTGCATCTTTAAACACACACCTACTTTGAAATACTTTCCTGCAAATCAAAATGTGGTTGTTTTGAATGGACAGTGAGTTTTTTATATGGGGAAGTGTTTGATCATGTGCCCCACACAGACATTCTAAAACTGTGGAGACACAGGGAAATTGAACCATTTGCTTTTTCCATCTCACTGCTATCCAGATTTTTAAAAGGTGGGCAAATAAAAGCAAACAAATAGTAAAATCCAACATGGGAGTGGGGGAACATGTTAACAGTGCAATCTATTGTAGGATGTGAAATACATGGTTGTTATAGAGGACAACTCTAACAAACTTCCAAGAAATGCTCCTTGCAAGAACCAGGCCCCACAGAATGCAGTTTAAAGACTTATTTATGCTTCAATTTTGCTTTAGCTCCATAAATGTGTCTGCCATAATAGTGTTCACAGCCAATAGACGTAAGTGTGCTATGAAGCCAGGTGACTTTTATTCTCAGTAATCATTGTGGTTTATATTGAATGCTTATGGTACCTGGCTAATCCTTTTTCCTTGCAGGCAGCCTGCTGCTTTCTCCCCACTATTTAAAGAGTACATGGTGGGGGGGGCATGGGGAGGAAAGAGTAAGCTGTTCCCACCAGGAAGCACATGGTATTCTGGTTGTTTTGTTTTGCCATTCAGTCCAATTAACCTCCCCAACCAGAAGCAAACATCACATAGATTTCAGAGAGTTACATCTATAGAATTAAAGTGGACTTTCAGGGGAGTGTAGAGTCTGTTGAAGCCTTCAAGTGGGAACGTTTCCTAATTTTAGGACCCTTCTGTAATCTAGAGTGCTTGCTGTTGGCACCTGCCTCTGTACAGCCTTATCCCTTGTAATGCTGATGATGATTGTAATGTTGGTTTGCTTGTGAACAAAAAAGTGTGTCTCAACAGATGCCTTGTTAGTTGGGGGGATGAGAATGGAGGGAGTCCAGCATTTATTTCATAGATGGAACTAGAGTTTGAAGAATGGGAAGTAGTTTTATATTGCATGTTTATTTACAAAAATACTACTAGAAATAATAATAAAAAGTGTCGCTAGAAATCATATCATATGACACTTTTTACTATTGTTAGTAATGCTCTTGAAAATATAGGAAAGGATCTGATGATCAGGTAGAAGAATGACTTGGGCTATTCCTGCCTGGCAGCTGCTGGGAGGTGTGGCATGATGCCATGAGCTATAGATGATGTACATTAAACTTGAGTTTTACTGACCTCATGAGTTTTGTTTCATCGCTGCTGCTTTTAACTGCTGTTTTTATTGGCATTGATTTTTCTTTGGTTTTATGGTGTTGATTTTTAGTCATCCCCACTCCCCATTTGTATTTTTGTTATGTACTGCTGAAGCTTGGATGTAAGCATACAATTTTTTAGGGGGGGAAGTAAGTATTTTGACCACATTCCTAAATCTAATTGCTATGGAGTGAGTCCTAGTAATATTCCAGTGATCCTTTACTTCTAAACATGCATTGGTTATGATGGCAACCTAGTAAAATTGTTATTTTATCTACCTGAATATAGCTGATATATCCTTGGCTGGTAGATACACAGTACTGAACACACAAATACAAAATTGTTTACCCTAAATGTGAGACTTCTGTCTCACCACATCCATGCAATAATAGAATTAGAATATCCACGTCAATATCTGTTACTTCAGGCATCTAATAACCTTTTGATCTTTTAGCTTTTTGTACAGGTTGGCTTCACATATACAGTGGTACTTCAGGTAAAGTACTTAATTCATTTCGGAGGTCCGTACTTAACCTGAAACTGTTCTTAACCTGAAGCACCACTTTAGCTAATGGGGCCACCGCGCCGCCAGAGCACGATTTCTGTTCTCATCCTGAAGCAAAGTTCTTAACCCGAGGTACTATTTCTGGGTTAGTGGAGTCTGTAACCTGAAGCGTATGTAACCTGAGGTACCACTATATTAGCTTACCTCTGAAGTGATGGGTGAGAACCTTGCTTCACTTAATGGAAGCTGGGATTTTCTGATAAGGCCACACAAGTACCTCCAGGACTGCATAAAAGCTGTGAGCCTCGTGCCACATATCCTTAACCTCTGACCCTCGTCTTTTGGTCAGATAACACTGAAACAGATTTATGTTTTTACAGCCACATTCTTTTAAACTAACTATCAACTTTCTCCTTCCAGGCTATGGTAACCTGAGTCCCAGCACGGAGGCTGCACAAGTCTTCTGCATCTTCTTTGCTCTTTTTGGGATTCCTTTGAACCTTGTCCTCCTCAACAGGATAGGACAGCTGATGCTCTCTGGTGTTCACTTGTGCGCCTTCCACTTGGGTGAGAAGTTTCACTGGCAGGTAAACAGCAAGGGTGCTTTACTGCTCATTTTTGTCAGCATGGGTGAGTTGTTTAGGTGCAGATAAAAGTGACATGTCTTTGACTTAAATCTGTAGCAGGCCAATCAGCTGGCCCGATAATGCAACAATATGGTGTCTTAACCCACAGAATAGCCTGTGATTCTGATGTACAGATTCTTCTCATTGCAATACAGTAGGTGGGGGGAACCTTCAGCCCTCCAGATGGTGTTGAACTACAACTCCCATCAGTCCCAGCAAACATGGGCAATGATGTAGTTCAGGAACCACTGGAGGACCAAAGGTTCCCCACACCCTGCAACATGGTCTCCAGAGGCTATGCATAACACTTGCTTCTCTCTGTGTTTAAGTGACCAGCTGAGGGCAAAACTAACAATGCTAGGCATGTTTACTCAGAAGTAAGTCCTATTGAATTCAATGGGGCTTACTCCCTGGTAAGTATATGTAGGACTGCAGTCCTGGGAACATTTTTGATTTGTGGCTGAAAATGGCAGCACACGGAATAGTTATGAGACCAAAGTATAGACTTGTTTGTTGCAGCATCATTTCTTATTGCAATTCCTACATCAGTAATAGCAACAAGGCTGCCCCTGAGGGAGATCAGTAGGGTAATTATAAAGGCAGAGGGCAAAGTGCATGACACAAGAGCTCTCTTCTCCAACAAGCATACGATCAGGGAGCTCAGGATGAAGAGCTGAGGGACACTACCATCTCCCAGCATATGCTGCCCGAGGCAGTTGCCTCACCTGCCTAATGGTAGGACCAACCCTGTAAATTATACTCATTATTACTGGTACTATCAGTACTAATATACTTTCTTCTTAACTCTCTGTGTACTGATACTTTGTGTAAGTACTTGAAGGACACATCAGCACTTTCTGCAAAGGCAGCTCTGGGCTCAAAATCTAGTTATGCTTTCCAAACAATGCAAAAGTTTTGACACTCTGATCAGGATTGTGGAGCGTTTTGGTTGTTTAGAAATAATCCTTTAAAACTGAGAACTTCACAACTAGGCCTGCATGAACTCTGTACTATGTTCATTGTACTAGTGTGGTTTCTGTTACACAAGACAGTATTGTGTATTGAGGGATCTAACAAGATTTCAAGTAGGTGTGATTGGAGAAAACAATTAGGAAACAAAGGCAGTATTTGGTGAAGGTGCAAGTCTCCTGCTTCATGCCTTTTACCTTAATTTGTCTCTGTCTGCACCCAAACCAATTCCAAGCCTTGTCACAAACTTAAACTACTTAATTTTTGCAAAATAGGGAGTAGAAGCCCCACAAGTGCAACACTTTGAGAAGAGAAAGAAAGGAAAACATGGCAGATGCTGCCCAAACCTAAGTTCTGAGCGAAATGTTATTTCACCTCCACTTATCAATGCTGTATGGTCAGTCATTTCCCATTGCTGGCTGTCATTTCCCAGACTGGCTGTCTGCTCAGTCATTTCCCATAGCAACCCTCCAGCACTGTATTGTATCTCATAATTAGGGTAAAGGTAAAGGGACCCCTGACCATTAGGTCCAGTCATGGCCGACTCTGAGGTTGCGGCACTCATCTCACTTTATTGGCCGAGGGAGCCGGCATACAGCTTCCAGGTCATGTGGCCAGCATGACTAAGCTGCTTCTGGCAAACCAGAGCAGCGCACAGAAATGCCATTTACCTTCCCGCCGGAGCGGTACCTATTTATCTACTTGCACTTTGACGTGCTTTCGAACTGCTAGGTTGGCAGGAGCAGGGACCGAGCAATGGGAGCTCACCCCATCGTGGGGATTCGAACCACCAACCTACTTACTGATCAGCAAGCCCTAGGCTCTGTGGTTTAACCCACAGCGCCACCCGCGTCCCTATAATTAGGGTAGCCAGATACAAAAGAAGACAGGACCATTGGACCTTTAATAGTTATGTTGGAAGGGGTAGTTTCTGTAGATTGGAGCTTGAATAGTAAGTTATACCTACTGAGATCCCTTCTTTTACACAACTATTAGAGGTTCAGGAGCCCTATTCTCTTCTGCATCTGGCAACACCATTCACAACTTGCCTCCCCCTAGCATCCGTGGAAGTAGTAGTTGTGTCTCTTCCCCACTAGAAAAGCTTTCCAATAAATCTCCCCTGTACTGCTTTTCAACACTACCCTACTATAATTTACCAACTCAGCTAGAAGGAGATGTTCTTCCCTTTGGCTCAGGTATCTGTCATCAACTTGTTATATTGCTGATGTGGAATTCAGAAATGCGCAATTTTTATTTTTAAAAATATATAAATATATACATAGATATAAAAATGCAACCAGCTGGGGAACTTGGAGCTGGGAAAAGAATCTCTTCCACACGCAGACTACTTGAGAACATTTTGGCCTGATCCTGTAACGACAGTGCTGAAAAGCAACAGAAAGCTTGTGTGAGTCATAACTTCCACTCAAAAAAGCCAGAACTTTTCGGTAAAATATGTCAGCAGGGGGGAAAAAGAGAGATCTCACAAAAATGTAATGTGAGTACCCAGCTTGAATGCCTGTCTTAGGTAAGTTGTTATCAAAGAGAAATTGCCTTCCTTCATGCAAAGGTTGGGTTATTACCTGCTGCCTCTTCCTCATCATTTTCCCCCTTCACATTATGTCTGGCCAGGACTTGCATTCCTCAGGTTATCTACCAGCGTCTCTGGCTCCAAGTATTCAGAAAGCATGACGCATGTACATAGTCCTGTCCCAGTCCCTGAACTAGGCTAGGATCAACTGCTGTGCATAGTATTCCTGAAAAACTCTGCAGTTTTTTCAGATGCTTTGCAATTCCTGGATACAGCAACACATCAGCTGTTTCAGACAAATCCCAGGCCCAGCACAGGTTGAAGATCTGACTCTGTTCTGATGACTGCTTGCATCGCATGTCAAGATCCAAACATTTCACACCCACCAATGTAAAAAAAAAAAAGTGTTTATTGCAAACATTGTCATTCCAGTGAAAAAAAATGTGCACGCTTTTGCTGGGGACATTTACTTTTCCATTTGCAATAGTAGAAGTTTCCAAACATTTTAATCAACTTCAGCTGATGCAGCAGCTGTGGCTATATCTGGAGATAGACCAGCCACAGTGACCCACTCTCTGGTAACTTCCCATTCAGATTATTGCAATGTGTTGTATGTGGGGAAACCTTTGTAAATGGCCTGGAAACCGCAGTTGGTAAAAAATAGGGCTACATAAGTATTAACTGGGACTGGGCAATTTGCTCAAACACCAGACCTGTATAAACTGCTAGTCTGTTTCCAGGCCCTGTTCAAATTACTGGTCTTAATATTCAAAGTGGTTGGGTACCAGGGTATCTGAACATTTGCCTTCCCTTCAGAGATCCTGTTTCAGGTGCCCCAACACAGGTGATGTCAGTTGGGTGGCCATCAGAGCTTTTTATGTGCGATGGTGTCCCAGTTGTGGAATATTTTCCCCAGAGAGCCTTGCCTGGCACCTGGTCATTGGCATGCCAAATGAGGGCTCCCCCTGGCCTTAACTCCCCATTACCCCCCATATGTGATATTGCTGTTTTAAACCACTGTTTAATATGCTATGTACATGTTTTTAGTCATCTGATTTTATTCTCTCTTCTGGAAATGTTTAGGCTGCGAGTTGTAGTTTTATAATATTGTTAATTTATGACATTGCATTTTACTTTTACTTTGCCATTTTATCTTTGAGAGCCATGTGTGTGTTATAGTTATTATAATTATATGGCCATATAATTATTTATTTATACTAGATCCTAGAAAGGCCCATTTAACATGAAGAGGGGAGAAGGAAAAGAAATTAGCAATCTACCATTCCCACATCTCCAGATAAAAAACAAACATAAAATAAAATGTTATGAAGCAAATGTAAATGAAAGCTGGAGAGCATAAAAAACGTATTTCCTAGAATTGATAGTGCTGTCTCCTTTTAATCTGTGAGAACCTTCCTTCAACCCACTTTTGTGGCAGATTGAGGCAATTAGTCATGCATCTTTCAAATCTGCCTTGAGTAGCATTGAATTTCCCTGGAAGATCCAAGTTCAAGTTTCAGCTAAGCCATAAACTAGTGGGAATAATAATACTCGTTTTCTCATCTGTAACTTGAGGTCTCTGAGTCACAGCGTGACCAGTCAGGGCCAAACCCACAGAACTGTAAGGGATCAAAAAGTGGCCACAAGGCCAGACAATCCATCTACCAGTCTTCTTCCACAAACCAACCAACCTATGTAGTCCAAGCCACAGTGCACAACAAACAAAGGTCAGGTCTGCTGCAGCAAGGTGTTTACAGAGCAAGTAACTTGAGATTTACTGGGACTGATGGAAAGATGTACTTAAAGTTCCAAACTCCTAGACATTAGAAGAACCATCCAGAGCCCTCCGTAGGCTCCCATGATTTTAAGAAGAACCATGCCACCATGATTTTAAGTTTTCACATTAATGAGGGTTAGAAACGTGTGTGTGTTTTATAAAGGATGTGAGTTGAGGTCCTCTATGGTATTGAGAAAAATATCAGATGATGTGCAGACCACCCCAATTACAAGCCACTGCCATTGAGGATTGTAGTGCAATCCACAGCCACACAGAATTACAGACACCTTCTTGATTATACTTAACACTTAATTGATATAGCCAATGTGGTTCCCTCCAAATGTCACTGGACTCAAGTTCTCGTCTTTCCTCACCATTGGCAAGGCTTGCTATGGGGTTAAAGTCCAACAGTATCTGGAGAGCTTCATGTTGTCTACCCCTGACTTTATTATTTATTTCATAAAAATTGTACACTGGTTGATTGTTTAAAAAAAGCGGTTTACAAAAAGATAAAACATTAAAATCAAACAAATCAAACGAAAACAGATTTAAATTCACATCAGCATTTCTAGGCATCTGGGTAGGCTTGCTTAAACAAGAATGTTTTTAGCAGGCACCAAAAATGCCTTAATTCAGCCTTTGCCTTGAGGCTGGTGATGCCTTGAGTCAGCCTTTTGTCAACCTGGTGACCGCCAGATATTTTAAACCACGCTGACTACGACGGATGGAAGCTGTAGACCATCTGGAGGGCACCACGCTGGCTGACTTAACTGTTCTCAGGGCTTGACTCTTGAGACCATACTTCTGTCTGCAGACTTAGAGCCAGGTTTGTTGTAATGTCCCTGGCTTAATAAACGGTAGTGTAATTCAACCAGGAAGGAACGTTTGGTCATCACGTTTCCACCTTTCCTTCCTCTCGTTGCATGGTGACTTTGGTACTTTAATCCTGGTCATTACAACTTTAAAGGGGAACTGTGGTTTAATGTCAGTTCACTAACCAGGGTGGTAAACCATAATCAAAGCATGGTTGCTACACTGCAGTCAAACCAGATCCCTGTTTCAGACATACTGCGATATGGAACTATGGCTTAAAGAGATCAGGAAGAGATACAAGAGCCTATGCCCATCTACCAGTCTGCTTCAAGCATTATTTTTGTTTCTTGTTAGAAAGGGGCAGCTGTCTTGACGCGGACCTGTGCACTGGTTGCTGGCCTTCTGCTGTTCCTTCTGCTACCTCCTCTGTTGTTTACTGCCATAGAAGGCTGGACCTATGAAGAAGGGTTCTATTATTCTTTCATTACTCTTAGCACAATAGGCTTTGGAGATTATGTAATTGGTAAGTAGTTCAGACCTATTATATACAGAATGTTTTCAGACTTAGATAAACCAGTAGGTTTATTTAGTTTGGTTTTCTCTCTTCCTTTCAGTAAGCTCCCATGTGTGAGTTCCTGTTATGGGCAAAAAAGTGGCCTTCTCAAGTTTGAGTCTAATAACAACAAGGAATAATACCCTGTTTCTTCAGCTGAAAGCTGAAGTGTCAACATTTGCTTCTGCAGCATAAGCTGAAAGAAGCGGCCCTACTTGAATGTGAAGGGCCCTTTGCTCTGGAGCACTTATGTGCTTGATTACACAAACACAGTTTGTGAGAGAACAATTTTTGGCTTCACTTCCACAAACAACCTCATGGCACATTGCTGTGGTGCCCTTTTCAGTGAGGGAAGCACTTAACTCTTTGGGAAAACAAGCACTGAATTAATCACTCAGGTTTAGAACAATCCGTGTGTGATATGTTTCTCACACAATCCCATGTAAGTAAGCATGTGCACACAGACACACCTAGAGAGAGGAAAACAGCCCTTTCCTAATGAACCACAAGCAGCTCTCAGATGAAAAGAGGCATCAACGGATGGTGCATGGCACAGAATATGGCATTAATCCCAGTGAGGCAGTGATTTGAGGGCATTTGTTTAAAGAAGAAGGTGGAAAAGAGCAGTGTATACAGTATATACTTTTTAAAGGCCATATTAAATTATATAATGAGTAAATTAATTTCATTTCCCTTTGTAAACGAGTCTTGATTAGTCCAAGATACAACTCCATCTCCATTATGGTATGGCCTGGGCCTTTTGTTTTTTCCTTACTACTTGCATGAAAATAGGCCCTAAGGTTGCTGGTCTTGGGTGCATCTCCATCAAGAGCCCTGCCAATGGAATGTGGACTTTGAATCAAAACAAGGTGCAAAATGCAAATTCTACCTCCACATAATGACTATTCTTCTTTTTTATGCTGGTGGCTATGGGCAACTGAGTCAACCATTAGGAATCATGTTTCTTAAGCTACATTTCCCTGGTTCATTTATGCTATACATTCCTGGGTAATGAAATCATAGTTCAGTGTGCCTTTGGGTTGGTCTCTGACCTGGATGGTGTCCCATCTACTCTTAGATGCTCCAGACACTGCAGGATTTCGTTTTTCTCAATCACCTGAGTGTTCTAGGCTCAATCCTGGTTGATTCGGTTCATTGTAAAATACTCATGTTTCTCTCTCAAGGGAGTGACATTTCATACCTCTAAACAGCTCGAGTGTTGTTTTTCCATAGGCATGAACCCTGAGCGTACCTACCCATCCTGGTATAAGAATGTGGTGTCTCTGTGGATTCTCTTTGGGATGGCTTGGCTAGCCCTGATCATCAATCTGTGCATCAGCTTGCTAGAGAACTCCAGTGGCCTCTGCCGGTGCTGCAAGAGAAGGAGCAGAGACGCAGAGCAAGAGTTAATAAGTGGCAACCCAAATGTCACTTTGGAATCTAAAGATGGGCAGAACTGCAGCACAAAGGACACCAAGCCTGCGGAGCCAAATTGAATGGCATATATGCTTTATTCCACCAAAGTATTTTGGCTTTTGCTGGAGGGAAACATCCAGCTGGGCAGCCCATCACCAGAGCACCATTTTGTGGCACTGGCAGAAGTGTGGCTATGTAAGATCATCCAACTCGGACCAGAGTGGAAATCAAAGTCTGCTCGTTGAGTTGTTCAAGGACTGCCTTACATATGATTTCCTTTCTACGTGGAGATGAATCTCTGTGTCAGAGGAATAATAGGGCCTGTGCCATCTTAGCTGAAGGGCTTTTACATCACTGCAAGCGTGGGAGTTGGAAAACCATGAACATCACTGTACAATTATGGCAATGTGTGGGAGGTTTCCCCCCTATATCAAGGTTATTTCTGTGTAGGAAAAATGTGAAGTGACTGTCTCACCTATTAACCACTGCTCAAAATGCTGCTGTGGTATTGCAACCTAGTGACTTTGTAGGGTTATTTGCCCAATAGAAGGCTGAGCAGATGCTGCCACAGTCCTTGCCTTTAATAAAGAGCATTTGTATTCCAAAGCATGGCAGGTTCTGTTGCATATACTTATCACAGGTAACTGCCGGGTGGGCTAGGATAAAGTCAACCAGTGCCATTCTCTGGAACCAACCCTGTAGATCAGCCTTTCTCAACCTGTGGGTCCCCAGATGTTGTTGGACTACACCTCCCATCACCCCCTAGCTAGCAAGGCCAGAGCTCAGGGATGATGGGAGTTGTAGTCCAACAACATCTGGGGAACCACTTCCATAGATAGAAGTGGAGCACCAAGTGCCCCACTCTCAACTCACCAAGATGTTCCAGGTCAATGGTATCAAAAGTTGCTGAGAGAGTGAGCAAGATCAACAGGGTTGCACTTCCCCTGTCCCTCTCCTGTTAATGGTCCACCCCCTCTGGGTGACCAGGACTGATTCAGTCCCAGCTAGATAATCTGTTTCCTCTAGGAGGGCCTAGTGCTGCACAGCCGCTACCACCAGAGCCCAGGACGATGGAGCAGTCACAGGGTCACTTCTTTAAGCACAGCAGGCACCACTTTTGTCATTGAGAGCTCACCATTTCCCCCACACTATATGCAAGTATCTTTTTTATATATCGGGCGACAGGATTTGAGAACTTACCTGCTGAATCAGACAAAGGTTCATTTGGTCTGGTACTATCATTTCACTATCATGTCTGCCAGTGGGGATGTGATAGCCGTTTGTTTCTACCCAGCATCTCATAAGTGGTGGCATCAGGCTTGCCATTTTTAGATATTGCGTGCCAATAGCCATTTTGTTGGGGCTCAGTTGGGCAGGGGCCACCCTTACCTTACTAAAACCACCAGAGTCAGACGCAATATCCATAAAGGCAGGGAGGAGGGGGAAGAAGAAAAAGATGGCAGAGGGTGCTAGTGGTAATAATAATAATAATAATAATAATAATAATAATAATATTTTTTTTATTTATACCCCGCCCTTCCCGGTTCAGAAACCTGGGCTCAAGGCAGCTAACAGCAAATTTTAAACACTTAATTGCAATACAACATAAAAACCGCATAGAAGCCATAGAAGCAATAGCAATCCTGTCATGGAGGCAGCAGCTAATTCCAGTTTCCTTCATTGGGAATAAACGCCTATGAGTGAGCACTCCAAGGAGGCAAGAAATTGAAAAGCATATGGAAAGCAAACCCAGAAGATGGATGAAAGAAAAAACTGTGTTAGAATATACTGTGGTCATTTTGGCAGAGACCAAAGGGACTTCCTTCCTATCCCTATCTGGAGAACCACAGTCTTCCCTTCTCTGGGCTAATCAATGTTAAAGTGATTCATGCTTGTGTCCATCACAACATTTTCTGGAATGCTCCCCCCCCCCCCCGCTTGCATTTAATTTATGTACCTCAAGCTGTCCCAGAAACTCCAGCGGGTGCAGAATGCTGCAGTGAGGCTCCTCACGGGGTCTCTGCCATGGGAGCATATTCACCCAGTGCTTTTCAAGCTGCACTGGCTCCCGGTGGAGTACAGGGTCAGATTTAAGGTGCTGCTTTTGACCTTTAAAGCCCTTCACGGCCTAGGACCCTCGTACCTACGGGACCGCCTCTCCTGGTATGCCCCACGGAGAGCCTCAAGGTCCATAAATAATAACACCCTAGTGGTCCCAGGCCCTAAAGAAGTTAGATTGGCTTCAACCAGAGCCAGGGCCTTTTCAACTCTGGCTCCGGCCTGGTGGAACGCTCTGCCTCATGAGACCAGGGCCCTGCAGGATCTGATTTCTTTCCGCAGGGCCTGTAAGACAGAGTTGTTCCGCCTGGCCTTTGGCTTGGAGCCAATTTGATTCCCTCCCTCTCTCTCTCTCTTTTTTTTTTCTTCTCCTCTTTCTTTCTTTTCCTTCTCCTGCGATGAGGCTACATTTTAATATTTTAATGTTCCATTATTTTAATGTTGTATTTTATTTTTGTTTTTAAGTTGTAATCATTCATCTTGTTTTTATTATTGCTTGTAAGCCACTCTGAGCCCGGCCTTGGCTGGGGAGGGCGGGGTATAAATAAAAAATTATTATTATTATTATTATTATTATTATTATTATTACCTCTTCCACTGGCACCCTCATCCCATCCATCTGCACACTTGCACCATATTTGGCTGCTGGTGATTTTGATGCAACTAAACAGCATTTGCTTCTTTCCCCCAAACTCTAGCTTTTGTACCATTAGGCATTGTCCCATTGTAATTTGATCATCTCACCTAATCTGTCTGCAAAGATCCCGTCAGCACGTCAGATTCTCTGTTGCTTCCGGCATGTTTCTGCTGTTTCCCAGGGCTTTGGAGTGGGGTGAGGTAGTCCTAGCAGAAGGAGATTTGTATCATAAAGGGTGGAAAAATCACCCACAGAACAGTTGTCTGCCAAAACCGGGAAGGTTATTCGTTCAAGGGTGACTAAAGAAAAACATGCCCACTCAGCTGCTTGTTGCAGATGACTGGGATTCTTCCACAATCTCCATTGGAAAATTACAGGAGATACTTTAAGGTCTTTAAAAGGTTTCTTCTGAGGCCATGCATGTGGTTTTGCTTAAACAACCATGTAATTAATTTTTTTAAAAATACAATACTTATTGAAAGTTCCGCAACCAAATAAATAGTTCACACCCTGTGAAAACATACATTAGCATTCAAAACAAGAGACCAGAAAGTTTAAGGAAATTCCAGCACTTGTTTCCCAGTTTCTAAACAGCTTTTTAGATTGCCCAAGCACTTGAAAGTGAACGAAGTTATCATGCATCAACATTATGCTTGGGTGCAATGGTGGTAGGCAAGATATTGGCCTGGTTTGTACATCATGTTGATCCAAACTATGGCTTAGTGCTAATGTATGAGTTTAGGATGAAGAGTGAGTTGATGAAGATTATAATTATAATTATAGTTATAATTAATGTAGTTTACTATTTGTGTGTGTGTGATTGTGGTGGAATCCTAATCAATAAAGATTATTTTCCAGCTTGCCCCACCCCCCTCTTCCCCCCATAGGCCTCTATTATTTGCATACACCCCAGCTATCCTTCTCTGAAGGGCTCGGCATGGCTTGTGTATAATTTCCCAGACAATCTTCCTTTTAGCCTACAGGGCAAGCTCTGCATAGTTTCAGCAATACACCTGCACCTTCAGACTAACCGATGTCATTCAAGATGTAGGCCTGGTTCACACAACATGGTAAGACAGAAACTATAGCTTTGGAGGATCACATGAGAGAGGAGCTTGTAGTCTCTTTGGTCCTCTCTGATTCTTTTTGTTCATTTACAACACTGAGCTATGCAAAGGTTTGTCTTAACATGTCATCCGAACCCAGGCTCATGTTTAATCTGACCCCTCACTAAACATGACCCGTAGGCTGTAGCCAAGGTTTGTTCTTAGCCCAGAGCACACTTAAAGGGACCCCTGACCATTAGCCGCTTCTGGCGAACTAGAGCAGCGCACGGAAATGCCATTTACCTTCCCGCTGGAGCGGTACCTATTTATCTACTTGCACTTTGATGTGCTTTCAAACTGCTAGGTTGGCAGGAGCAGGGACCAAGCAACGGGAGCTCACCCCGTCGCGGGGATTCGAACCACCGACCTTCTGATCAGCAAGTCCTAGGCTCTGTGGTTTAACCCACAGTGCCACCTGCTTCCCCAGAGCACACTTAGTGTGGGAGTAAAAAGGGGGGGGAGCTAGGTACTTGTGTATTTCTCTCCCACAGCCCCAGTTTCTCCTGCATTCTGTAAACACCAGGCCTTAGGATACTCCTATTTTTGAGCTCATTAGACTAAGACATTTGGTCACAACATGATGCCTCTTATACAGCTATTAATAGCACAGGAACCCTTTTTTTGGATCTGCAAAATGTTCCAGAACTGCCCCTTGCTTCATTAATTAAAGGGAATTCAGATACTGTTACAACCCTGGGCTCAACATTAAATATCACTGTTATTTTAAAACATTAAAAAAAGCATTTCTGTTCATCTCACTGTATATTTTTTGTGACTGAATTTATGTTTCCACTGCTTTGTCCCATTTGGAATATTTTAACAACTTCAGAGAATCCCCAATGAACAAACAGAGTGCTGTCCAAACGTGAGTTTAAACCAATAAGCCTTAGATTAGGACATGAAAACACTAGCCAGCTTTCAAAAGTTTAGAAACCAGGAAAGAAAATATATAAAGCAGCAGCAAGTGTACTGTTCAGGACCCAAGACTGGTCATGGGTGGTAGACTCATTCCAATGTAGGAAACATAATTATTTCAAGTTCAAAAAGAAAACTTCCAAGGAAAGCAGCAAGATGTCAGCCAGGATTTCAAAGGAATAAACCTAATGCTTCTCATGCCAGAGCATATTTCCAAAACAGCCTCAGACAGAGCTATTTGTCCAAAGTAATTTCATGGGTGCAAAATCCAGAATCTGATACGGAACCTGTGTTCCCAAGAATCTCTTTTTCTTTCCAGCCTTAATGGCTGGGGAAATGTTTGTCTTTCAAGGCTCCCATTCATTCATTTACTTCTAGGTTTCACAAAGGCATCTGGTCTGCCACTGTGGGAACCGAGTACTGGACTAGATGGGCCATTGGCCTGATCCAGCAGGCTGTTCTTATACAGGTGTCACCCCGCTTATGCACAACCTACTTGCATGTGACCGCATATATAGGCTTGGTGCTGGAAAAGAGATTCAAACCAGAAAATGGTGGGAGAGAGCTGGAGAGTCCTCGTGGCTCAAGAGGAGACCCTCCCCAGAACCTGAAGAGGATGTCAGCGAGGGTGGAGGAAGTCCTGAAAAGACCTGAGGCACAGCAGAGTTTTGTTTATACTGCTCAGCCTCCCTGCCTAGCAGCTGCTCTATGGGGTAGTGCAGCAGCAGCAACTTTCCTGCGTGGCCTCCAGCCGACCCCAGTGCTTCAGCTCTGGTGGAAGAGAGAGTTGTGTGGAGAGAACTGGAGAGCAGGGGAAAAACAGGTGTTTAGAGGCTTTTTAGAGGGTGCTTCCAACTTAACTGATTTTCACTTACGCACGTGGCACCCCAGAATGTAGCCCCCACGTAAGTGGGGGGAACCTTTATACTTGGCAAATGTATATGCTGCTTTTCTGGAAACAGCACGCAAAGCAGCTTATCATAAATGTTCACACCCTACAATGCAGTGGCAACTAAAAGGGCACATAAATACAATGATAATACTGTGCACAGAGAAGAACAAGGGCATGGGCTGAGGATACATGATACTGCCTTTCTGAAATTAAGCAAATCTGGGTCTGATTAGTGCTAGGATGGTAGAATGCCTAGGAACCACATGTACACAATCTTGGTTCCCATGTCGCATGAAAAGGGGGGGAGTATAAAATGTACTAAATAAATAAAGGTCCCCTTACTACTCCTGTCATTTACTTATCCATACATTTCCCCCCTACCACAGCATAGCTCCTTTCTGTAGGTGAAGGGGAAGGGGCCAGTGTCCATGACACTTGGCAAAATATGCCCACAAAAGCCTTGGCAGCCCATGGTCTCTAGCCAGTGCTAGGAAAGTTCGTTTTAAAAAGGAACTAGCTGCAGTTCAAGTTCATTGTGCCCCAAAGGGGACTAGTTTGGTTTGAATTTAAAAAAACAAACATCCGTGGCCGTTTTTTAACAGCATTGGAAATGTAACAAGCTGTGGTGCTCAAAAATACATCAGGACCACACACAGGTAAAAAGATGTCTGGCAGACATCGTTTCAACAGGTGCATGCATTTCCATACTAGAAAAGGCTTGCACTGTTTAATTTGTGCTAGCCACACACCTGTTGAAAGACACAGTGAATCACTGGCTCCCACCCCCCGGCCTCCGAGCCTGTACTTCCTGCTGCAAGAAGCACCTATTGGAAGAAGTCCTGAATGCTGCAACCTTGTGTCGTAGGGGAATTTCCCCACTCTTGATCATTCTGATCGTTCTTCTCTGAACCTTTTCCAACCCTACAAAATCATTTTGGAAGGGGAGGTAGTCAGAATTGTGCACAGTATTCCAAATGTGGCAGCACCTTAGATTTCAGACATTATGTCAGAAGTTTTATTTTTCCATCCACAGCTACCACACTAGGTTGACACTCTCCCTGAGCTACAACCTTGAGGTCTTGTTCCTGGTCAGTCAATTCCTGAGTGTAGCTTTATAATTTTGCTGTGGTAGCTGCTTGATGGTGCAACACTCTCCCCAAGGAATCTTACCTGTTGCTAACTTTGCTATTATATTGACAAATATATTTTTATTCTCCTGCACATTTGGAGAGCGCTAATTTTCAGGCCTGTGGTGACACTCCCCCCCCCCCTTTACTTTTAACAATTTTAATATTTATGTCCCCTTCATGGATCACTGCCTTGCCGTGGTGAAGGGGCTTGAATAACTCAGAGAAGCTATGAACTATGCCGTGCATGGCCACCCAAGATGGACAGGTCATAGTGGAGAGTTTTGACCTGGAGCAGGAGAGTTTGACCTGGAGCAGGAGCCGGCAAGCCACTCCAGTATCCCTGCCAAGAAAACTCCATGGACAAAGACAACAGGCATATAAAAGTCATGATGCTGGAAGATGAGCCCCTCAGGTTGGAAGGCGTCCAACATGCTACTGAGGAAGAGCAGAGGACAAGTACAAGTAGATTCAGAGCTGATGAAGCGGCTGGGCCAAAGCCGAAACGACGCTCAGTTGTGGATATGCCTGGAAGCAAAAGGAAAGTCCAATGCTGTAAAGAAAAATATTGCATAGGGACCTGGAAAGTAAGAACCATGAACCTTGGTAAGTTGGATGTGGTCAAAAATGAGATGGCAAGAATAAATATTGACATCCTGGGCATCAGTGAACTAAAATGGATGTGAATGGGCGAATTCAGTTTGGATGACCATCATATCTACTACTGTGGGCAAGAATCCCGTAAAAGAAATGGAGTGGCCCTCATAGTCAACAAAAGAGTGGCAAAAAATTGATGCTTTTGAATTATGGTGCTGGAGGAGACTCTTGAGAGTCCCATGGACTACAAGAAGATCAAACGCATCCATTCTTAAGGAAATCAGCCCTGAGTGCTCACTGGAAGGACAGATCCCTGAAGCTGAGGCTCCAATACTTTGGCCACCTCATGAGAAGAGAAGACTCCCTAGAAAAGACCCTGATGTTGGGAAAGATGGAGGGCACAAGGAGAAGGGGATGACAGAGGACGAGATGGTTGGACAGTGTTCTCGAAGCCACAAACATGAGTCTGACCAAACTGCAGGAGGCAGTAGAAGACAGGAGTGCCTGGCGTGCTCTGGTCCATGGGGTCACGAAGAGTCGGACACGACTAAACGACTAAACAACAACAACATTTATGTATTTGCACTGTCTCCATGAATTTCTTTTTACATATCGTATCCTGTATTTTATTGTCCTGTAAATCGCTCCAGGACTTCTTTTGGGTGTGTGAAGTAATATGTAAACACACAATAAACTAAACTGTGGTTCATTTCCCTCTCATTTAAACTAGCTAATAATGCCTCCCTATATCACATACTGCAGGAAATCTTGAATCTGTGCTTGCACAAAACTGATTTTTAAAACCCTCTCTTTAAGTACTATAAAGTGCTGCTGTGTATTATTAGCATGATAATCTTGTGAACTGCCCTGAGATCTTTTGATGAAGGGCGGTATATAAATCTAGTAATAAATAAAGAATAAAACCCACACAGTCAATTAAATCAGATGTTATCCTCTGCTCATCACTGCCATTGTGGCAGCCTCCATTAGTTTCTGCCAGTTGGGTGGTATTTCATTGAAGTGGGCAACTCAAAGGTACCCATTCCTTGTTGGCTGGTTTTGGAGCATCACATAAAGGTTTGGAGTTAAACTTCATCTAGACAGGCTGTGATACACAGGGCAAATGCCATACAGCATATGCAACACTCTTGAAGAAAAATAGCTACATTTTTGCTCAGTACCATCACATTTAATAGAAATGAGGGTAATGGAATATCACCATTCATAGTTTTCCTGCATGGAAACTCCAGCAGTGTTGGAATCCAACCCTCTTTTATTTTATTATGTTGTTGTTTAACATTTACTTAAATCTTGGTTCAACTGAGTAACAAAATAGAGCAAGGAAAGCTTTTTTCCCACACCATTCCTGTGATTGTAATGTGATTTCTTTACTCCTGAGTGATATTTGCAAAGCTCAACATGAGAATGAAACCCTCAGATGCTAGGTCCCCCCCCCCCCATGAGATGACCATTGGCATTACCCATTACTTCACCCCCAGGTTTCATTCAAAGCCAATTCTTGAACTCTGCAAATATTCCGTTTTGGAAAACATTTCCCCTCCCTCTCCCCAAAATAGAAACATCAAGTCTGGCTGCATAGCTCTAACATTTTAAAACCTTTTAAAGATGTTCTTTAACTCCATTTAATCTGGCTAGTTGGGAGCTTCTTTCCATTTGTTTTCCACTGATGTGGAAATCTTCCAGATCTTTCAAACCAATCCGATGCTTCCAGCATCTGGAGACAACATCAAATTCATCTGATAACTGTTATCTCTGTTGCCTTGCAACTTGGAGTTCTGTCCTCAGAAGGATACTTAAAGGTAAAGTGCTTCTTGCATTCTTGAGATGGTATCACCAGGGGAGGGTTCAAACCCATGTTGACTATAAATAGCTGTAAAATGAAGTAGCACCAAGCGGGAGATGTTATCAAACATTACTGTAACCATTTCCCCCTCCAGTATAAGTGAGTTAACTGGGGCTGTTTGTCTGGATCAGTATTCTGGCCTTCTCCGTATGTTTTGGACCACAGCTTTCATCAGCCCCTAGCAAGTTGTGGCCACTGCTGGAAGTGGCACCTGCCTTCTTCACAAATCACACTGGGGGCAGGAGACAACAAAATTGCCACAACCAGTGCTTTTTTTCTTTTTAAAAAATGCTTAGAGGTACTCTCATTTTCCTACTCATATTGAAATACTGCCCCTCAATGAGGACAAACTTAGATTCACAAAATGTTTAGGGGCATGCATACCCCTGTGTACCCCCAGAAACAAGTAGTGGCCACAACTATAACAAAGGCAAAGTCAGGAGATTCTAGAGCAGAGCAGCTGTGAAAAAGCTGAATTCCATGCTACGGATCATTAGGAAAGGGGTTGAAAATAAAACTGCCACAATCATAATGCTGTTATACAAATTTCTGGTGAGACCACCTGCTATGTACTAACCTTGGACCTAGAACAATAGGCAAGTAGGATCCTAGAATGCAACAACTGATTGGCTTGCAGGAGAAGACCAATCAGGCTCCAGGAAGAAGTTAATCAGCCTATTAGGCCGGTAGGATCGTAGAATGCAACAACTCATTGGCCTTCCAGGAGGGAAGCAGAATCAGCCAATTAGATGGGACTCATTGTGTAAATAATGTATATAAAAGCCTGAGGTTTGGGGGCAATTCAATCACTGTTTTACAAGCTGCAATAAAGAGCATGAAATCACTACAGGACTCTGAGTATATTTCACCACACTTGGAATGGAGAGCAGCAGGGGTCCCTGAAGTCTCTCAGTGCTCTGAGACTGGGTTCTGCAGGACAACATGGATCTGACTCAGCTCAGTCTTTGTTGGGACTGACTTCAGGGATGCTAGAACTCTAAGAAAAGAATGGACAGAAAATAACGTTCTTCATAGACAGGGAATGTTTTCATAGGATTTAACTGCATTTCCTCCTTTCATTTTATAAGAGATTTGGAGGAACGGGGGGAAATAAATAAACATTTCCTAATATGATCTACCTCTTGTGGCTTTTCTCTTTGTTGTGGCAGGGTTTCCTGTGTATGTTTGGGCTGAAAGAATAATTGCAGTAGATCAGAGGCTATGAAAAGCTGGAATTACTATTTGTGTATAAAATTATTCAAGGTGCAGAGAAATTGGATAGGGAGGCATTTTTCTCCCCTTCTCATAATCCTAGAACCAGGGGTTGTCCCAATGAAGCTGAACAGTGGGAGAGTCAGGCAAGAAGTACTGTATTTTTCACTCTATAAGACACACTTTTTCCCTACTAAAAAGTAAGGGGAAATGTGTGTGCGTCTTATGGAGCGAACGTAGGCTGCGCAGCTATCCCAGAAGCCAGAACAGCAAGAGGGGTCCATTGCTTTCACTGCACAGAGATCCCTCTTGCTGTTCTGGCTTCTGGGATTCAAAATATTTCCTTTCTTGTTTTCCTCCTCCAAAAACTAGGTGCTTCTTATGGTCTGGTGCATCTTATAGAGCCAAAAATACGGTACTTCTTTGCACAGGGCATAGCTAAGCTACAGAATTGGCTCCTTCAAGATGTAGCGGTGGCTGCCAATGCAGGCAGATATCAAAGGGGAGTAGATTAATTCAGGGAGGGTAATGTTATCAGGAACTACTAATCATAATGGCTATATTACCTAAGTATTAGAAACATCTGAAAAATAAGTTAAGCCCAGCAGTACCGTTTGGGTACATCTCATTCCAAATCAATTCCAAGAAGCGGCAGATAAGAGGTCAATCACTGCAATCCCACACCCAAGTCAAAGCAATGCTGGTGTTAGCCCCTGGCATCACATCACAATGATCCTGGGCCCTCCTAGCAGCAAAGTTGTTTTGCCTCGAGCAAGACAATTACCAGCAGAAACAGGAGATAGCAAAACAACCCTGGCAGTCACTCCCCTAGCTTCCATGTCAACGCTCCCACCAGTTACAACACTGATTTGCACACCAGCAGGGCCTGTGCCTTACCCACCCAGGGAAGCCTCAGATCAAGGCACAAAAATGGTTGAATGGCAGGATGACAAAAATGGTTGAATGGCAGCTATGGAACTCGGTAGGCCCAACTTTTCACATAAGGCATCCATCCAGGTGCCTCAGCACCTCCACCGCCCATGTTGCACTGGGAGAGATAGCAGAAACCAGCAGATTCTTGTAGCTGCAGACTCTAGGCCTCCTCTCAGACAAGACTTTAGAAGCTCACACAGAAGCAGCCTGATAATAGTCTCTTGCCGGGCAAACATCTAGGGCCAGTCAGGGAAAGAAGCAGTTACTATTCCATACTGTGAGTGTGGCCCTCCAGTTTTTGCTGGACTACAACTCCCATCATCCCTGACCATTGCCCATGATGGCTGAGGCTGCTGGGAGTTGGTGTGCAACAACAGTGGAAGGACATTTTGGGATACACTAAGAGCGGGACAAAATGTGGTTTTCAGAATGATGTGTTAGCTGGAGGTACTTCATCTTTATTTTTTAATTGCTGTTTTTAGATATGTTGTGGTGTATTTTAATTATTGTTTATAACTAGTTTGTTTTATTATTTCATATTTTATAACTGATGTTTTTAAATGTTGCAAGCTGCCTTGAATCCCAACTTGGGAGAAAGGTAGGATAGAAATGGATTAAATCCAATCAATCAATCAATCAATCAATCATGGAACTCCAATGGGATTTTCTGCCTGCTGAAGGAGTGCCTCATTCCTTCCAATATGTAAATAAAGGAAATACTATGGGAACACTATAAGCCTCCAGGGCTCATTGCTCCAGAGGAAACTCAGTGCTGGACCATTCAATCCCTCATGGAAGTGGGGAAACATTTAATATTGCATTGCAAGGGAAATGTAGCATACAAAGCAGCCCTTAAGTGACAGGAGAGATAAAGCAGAGAGACCTCTCTCTCTCTCCTTCCATCTCCTTGTTTACTTATTTAAACTACTCCTCTGCAAGAACTAAGAAGACTTGCTCTCCTTTGGACCTGTTTTTCCCAAGGAGATCCTAAGCAACTTGTACCCTGTTTACAGGACCTCACAAGCAAAGGAGCCATGCCATGTGAGTTCAAGGGGAAAGTACTTCTCTGAAATGTTATCAGTCAATACGAGACTTGCTACAGGATGGCTCTCCAACTTCCTGCACATGCTTTCCACATGACCTCATAAAAATTCTCTTTGAGGTTAATAGTTTTAATCATTGGCAGCACAGCACAATGTCCATCTGATCTCACATAACTTTATAGTTTTGTCGTTGCTTCTCTTGGGTAATTCCATTTCTGATAGAATTCAAGGAGACAACCGGTTTGAAATTGAGATGTACTTGGATGCAAGAACATGAGAGAAGCCATTCTGGATCAGGTCAACTGGTATTCAGAAGCATTATTGCCTCTGTTTGTTGAGGCAGAGCATAGCCATTATGGCTAGTCGCCAACGATAGCCTTCACCTCCATTAATCTAAAGTCTAAAGATTTATGGAGATTCTTGGGAGAGAAGTCTGATTCCAGGAATTGAGGAGAGTTCTTGGAGACAAGAACAATCAGTGCTTTTTTTCAGGGGGTACACAAGGGTACGCAGTACCGGAAAAGCACTGAGAACAATCATGTAGAAAAAGGAAGTCAGAAGTACTGGTTATAACCCTCTTCAGGCATTCTCCTTGTGTCTAACAGCATCTTGGCTGTGAGTCCTGGAAGATGGGCTCCCTGCCTTGCAGGCCTTTTTTTCCACCTGGGATTGGAGGGTGGGATGCTGATTGACTCTAGCTACAAAAGCTGAGGCTGGAGACCATCGTAGCTGTCTCTTGGTGCAGACCCAGGTCATTGAGACTGAGCTTCCACAGCCCCCACCTGCCACAAACCACCATTGGCAGGATTAGACTGCAAAGGCAGCAGATATATTCTATGCTTACAATAATATTTTTATCTTTTGTCAGTTATGCGGTTTTAAATGTGCATTTTACGGTATCTTTGACTTCCTTTAGTATTGTTTTCTTTTGAAGATAATATTTTAATTTCCTGTTATTCATTTTCATTAATTCATTCAGCCTTTATTGGCTTAATGATTTCCTATTAATTAAGTTTGAATGTATATTTTATACTTGACTTTATTCAGTAATGACTTATTCTGGATTGTTTTATTTGATGTTTGAATGTGCTGCAAACTGCTTTGAGATTTCTTTTCCTTAAAAATATTAAGTGGTATGGAATGAAATTAATAAAAATAACAAACCCCTCAACTGTCCCGGGAAAACCGGGACATCCTGTTTCTTCATGTGAGAGCACAGCAGCCATTTGGGGTGCTACAATCTCAACCCCACCAAAAGGTGTTTTTGGGGGGGATGATCTCACGGAGGTCCTGTTACTCTCTCAGGAGCACAGCCCAGAAGATGTGCAGCCCAGTTTTGGGCCTGAACATGTTGGAGGACATGTAATAGTAATACATGAGCAGAGAGGAGCAAGCTAAGGCCCACCTATCGTAGCTACCCTCATAGCAAACTCTGAAGTGAGAAGATTCCTGTACTCATGGAGATGCCTCACTTCTGAAGTTTCCCCTCCAATTTATGGAAGGCTACCAGGCTAGCAGCAGGGAGGACAGAGCTTAGCCCACTTGTCCTCGCTTCTGTAATGTTTTTACATGCAACGTGAATAGCTGAAAAGTACGGAAGTGTGTTTTCTACCCAAGGCACATGTATGACTGTGAATGAGAGTTCTATAATTATTTTTACACAGAGCTTGAAGCAATGTGAGAAGTGGGCTCGTGTTTTGCTCATGGGGCAGTTATGAATTTCAATAAATGGACAGCAATTGCGATACCACTGAGAAATCACAAGTAATTCATGTTGTTCTTATCTAGTTGCTTGAGCCTATTTTTCTACAATTCTACGCTGGGAAGAAAGGCCTTTCACTCAAGCAAATGGAATTAGTTAATCTCCTCTGAAGGAACCTCTTTCTGGGTTAGCAATTAGCCCATATTCATAACATGAACCAGGAACTTGAACAACATCCAAAATGTTGAAGGAAAATACTTGAGGCTTCCTCATTCCTCTCAAGCCACAGGGCTTAGTGCCCCCCCTTGCCCCACACACCACTCAATGCAATGGCTTTCTTGGTTGACCAATATTTAATCACCCCCAATTCCCATGATGCAAAACCTGCCCAGTGCCATAGAATGGATTAATGTATTAATAGGGAGGTGGCTGACAAAACTGCAAACTTCTTCACAACAAATATTTACTTGTACTACTGTGGCAATTTACTCTGTTCAGTGCCAAGAGGAAGATTCTTTCTTGGGGTAACATTACAACAGAAAACCAGATAATTTACAAATGCTAGTACCACACATTATTAATAGCTTAGTTCCCCCAGCCTGCCTCCAAAGAAAGGGCAATTTAAGCTCACCTGACATTTTTCCAAGGCATGAATGTCTGTCAGCTAAGGTGGCTTAAGCAGTGGGCTCTGCTTCAAGCATTCAGTCCTAAAAATTATTGTGGAGCTGCTAAGAGAACAGCCCTCCAAAAATAGAAAAAATACAAAACCTCTTGAAGCAAGGCTGAGTACACATGGCCACAGCCAACTTTTGGTGTGTCTGTTTGTGGTGAAGAGGTATTGGCACCACACTGCTATTTTCCTATGGTGCTTTTCCATCCTAATTTCACAGCTGGCTCACTCCTTTCCCAGGACAGGGACTTTCTAAATGCTAGAAATCACAGCCATCCAATAAAACTGAAGGTTGGAAGATGATAGATGATAGATAGATGATTGATAGATGATAGATAGATAGATAGATATAGATAGATAGATGATAGATAGATGGATGATAGATAGATATGCACTTATGTACCACTGTTGTGCTTTACAATTTTAAAATAGTAAAACACTGATTTTAAAAAATGTTCTCTTCTTCTTGCTCAAAGGGTAGATGGTGTCCAGTGACAGAAGTCATCAGTTTCAGGGCAGACAGAAGAAAACACATTTTCGCCCAGTTCATATTTGGTTCACCCAGTTCATGGATGGTTTTGAAAGACAAGCTCATGGACGACAAGGCTATCTTCTACCTCCACTGTCAAAGGCAGTATGCCTCAGATTACCAGTTGCTAAGAATCCCAAGCGAGAAGAGCGCTGTTGCACTCAGGGTCTTCTTGGTTTCCCCTAGAAATCTGGTTGTTCACTGTGAGAACAGGATGTTGGATGAAAAGGGCCTTTGGACTGATCCAGCAGGGCTCTCCTTGTGGTCTTATGACATCACACAGAAAAGGAGGAAAGCCTGTAGATATCAAGGTCTGGCTGGTTCACTCACAGGCAGCTATGAAATGCCTGTCTTTCCTGTGTGGCAGAGTCTGAGAGTGGCATTTCATGGAAGTGAGATTCTTGACCTAACCATTTTCACCTCTTTGATTAAAGGGATTGCCAGTTCCTACCCCACTTCCACCACCTCTTGTCAGTTGTGTGAATTATTTTGCAGGTTTTCAAATGCTTGCCCTGCACTGACATTCTCTCTCTCTCTTTTTTCACTTTTCATAAAACTAAAGTACTTTTATTACACCAGAAAATGTTAGGCAGCTATGAAGTGGGGCACCAGAATCTTTATGAGATTCACCATAATTTCCAACCTTCTGTTAACTGTGAGCCACACACCTTCAGTCAACTCTAGTTTGGCTGAAGAAGTCGTTATGATTTAGCTTAAATGCCACATGTGAACATTTTTTAATGGGGAATAGCCTGGGTGGGGGCGTTTTGAAACCAAAAGCCATTCTAGCCAATGTATACTTTGTATTTGCATATCAGGCCAATTTAACGCAAAGGGATTTGCATGTTGTTCCCACTGTTTATCTCTACAGCTCCCAGTTATATAATTCACAGTCAGGAGTTCTGCAACCTGCCATGATTACTGCTTCCCGCCATGAACTAATACTGTAGCTCAATTTATTATTAGCCTTGGGAGCTTGCAATGAAAATGCTGACGGGACCATAAACAGGAGGTTTATCTGACAGCAAAACAAAGTGCATCCAGACAGGCTGCGGGGGGAGAAAGGGCAAAATAATGCCAAACAGAGCAGTGAAATCCATACTCTCCAAAGTTCCGTAAACAAATATAAGGCGATGCTTTTTGTACTCACAATACAAAGTATTACTTCATGAGGAGATTTCACCCCTCCCATATCCAAGAATCTCCTGATGAGTCTGCTGATTCTCCAGAGAGGAGGAGCAGTGTTCTGCTCTCTACTTATTCTGCTCCAGCACCACATCAAAGAGTCAGTCAGTCAGTCAGTCAGTCAGTCAGTCAGTGTGTCGGAGAGAGAGAGACTGAATGTTAGAGATCGTGTGTATAGATAAGGTTGCTGCTAAGAGCAGCTGCAGACACTCAGTGTAGTGTAGCATTCTTTATGCTTAGACCTCATTTAGCTCTGTATATAGTTGTATGATAGTTGTAGATAGAATAAAAGTAGTTATTCTACAGAGCCGCTCTGCCAGTCATTTATGCTCTGCTATACTCTGCTGTGCAACGACTGTCTTCTTGTGGGAGTGAATCCGGTGCTCACAACTCTAAGCTGTGAGTCCACAGCACTTTGACCTGTTCCTGTCCAGAAGGTGGTCTCTGGAAGTGCTACCCAGCTCGCCTAGCCCAGTCGGGGCTGAAGTGGATGAGTCCAGTTCGTGGCACTGGCTCAAGGGCGATGCTGACACTTCAAGGGCCACCCTTACTCCTAAGGCCGTGCATTGCTTATCTTTCCTTTCAGTATACTGCAGAATACCCCCACACACATTGAAAGAATGCGTGAGGGGTTGAGCAGGCTGGCTCCACCTCCAGTGTAAGCCGTGGCCACACTTGAGTTCATGAGCCCATGAGTTTGGCTGGCATGCAAAGGGGCTTTGAGTACATACTGGTGTGCATCTGTAGAATGCCAGTCCAATGCCCAGATGGTGTGGTGGGTTGTGCATGGTGGGAATGTGACTAGCCTGCATGGCCCCACAGTCCCTTTCATGCATGGAGCAGTGTCTGAACCCTCCCTTAGACTACCAACAGTTATAGACTGCAGCAGCTGTTAGGCATGGAGTAGCATGCTGCGTGCATGGCGCCTTGATGTTCTTACACATGCATGCATGAGTGCTAGAGATGGTGAATCTTCTCTCCACTTCAAGAGACCCTGGGAACAGCAGCAGAGGAAGCTGCTCAGGCGCATGGAGTGGCGCGCCCAGGGGCGGAGAAAGCTGCCCATAGGGGTGGAGCGAGGGTGGGGCCTCTGGAGTCTGCCTGCCTCCTCCCACTCAGCCACCCTACAGCTGAGGGGGAGGCAGCAAGCAGACTGTTTGGGCAGTGCACGTGCCCGGTGAGTGCCACCTGACATTTTGTCACCCCCCTCCGTGGTGACACCTGGGGCGGTCCACACCCTCCGCACCCCCCTTCCTCCGCCCCTGCCTGGCAAGGAAGCTGAGGCCCAAAGAATGACGCATCAGGCAATTCACAATGACAATAACAAGACATTCCCTAAAAGTCAAAATTAGAGTCATAATAAGGAGAGTGATTTTTTCCCCAAATTAGGGCCTAGCAAACTTGGGCACTTGGAGTGAATGTAAATCTCTAGGGCATATCCAGACGACCATTTTATTACACAGGACTCTGAAAACACAGAGCCGGAACGCAAACTATAACACTGGATCAGATTGAGAGAGCACAGGGGCCAAGCTGTGGGGCAAGTGGGTCTGGTTCAGAAATTCAGAATGTCTTCCACACGGTGGAGGCTGCCTCAGAGTCTTGGGTGGGTGTGTGGACTTGGCATCACACAAATGATAGCATCTCAAGAACAGTTGTGTGTCAGCTTGCATGGTGCTGCTCACAAACCATTTTGAACTTGGGATTTAAACTCTGGTTACTGGGACGCAGGTGGCGCTGTGGGTTAAAGCCTCAGCACCTAGGACTTGCCGATCAAAAGGTCGGCGGTTCGAATCCCTGCGGCGGGGTGCGCTCCCGCTGCTCGGTCCCAGCGCCTGCCAACCTAGCAGTTCGAAAGCACCTCCGGGTGCAAGTAGATAAATAGGGACCGCTTACCAGCGGGAAGGTAAACGGCGTTTCCGTGTGCGGCTCTGGCTCGCCAGATGCAGCTTTGTCACGCTGGCCACGTGACCTGGAAGTGTCTCCGGACAGCGCTGGCCCCTGGCCTCTTAAGTGAGATGGGCGCACAACCCCAGAGTCTGTCAAGACTGGCCCGTACGGGCAGGGGTACCTTTACCTTTACCTTACTGTTGCTCCAAGCTCAACATTATGTATGCTGAGCTACGAAGAGTAATGCACAGATTATAAAAGTATGCTCATTATGTGTGGCACACATGCACACCCCCTGCAGCTTACTTGCAGCAAAAGACTTGTTTTACGTTTTTCTTACCATTTCCTATGCAAGGGGTCAGCTGGAGCACTGACTGATTTCACAAGCTAATGATCAAACTCTATGGAGGCCAATTACCAGGAATTGTTGGTTGTGTTAATTATAATTAGGCACTTACCAAAATAATTAACACCTACCTATCTCAATTTTCTATTCTCAGCTGAAGATTATCTCTCTCTTTCTCCAAACATTTAAATTTAGTACGAGGGAAGGTGGAATTACGCAGACCTTTAAAAGTTAGAAGCAAGAAGTTGTGTTTTATTTCCTATTGTCTTTTAAAAGCATCTGTTCAATAAATTTGTCAAAAATACAGAATGCTACATATTAAGCACCATAAAAAAATGAAGATCAAACAAACATGCAGCCCAAGAGTTAGTTGTTGTTGTTTAGTCGTTTAGTCATGTCCGACTCTTCGTGACCCCATGGACCAGAGCACGCCAGGCACAAGAGTTAGTACTTAATTGAAATTGCAGATATAAACTATTACGTTTTAAATGGTTTATTTATCAAAGTAAAGGTATATCCAAGCAGCTTCATCATGACATTGCATTATGTCTGCAATGGTATGGAGATATATTGAAATCCTTGGAGAAGTGTTTGGCTTTTCTTCTTTAAAGAAAATGCTTATTTATTAATTTAACATATTTCTATCATGCCTTATTAATACAATTAATAAATCATAAATAATTCCCATGCATGGAGCCAATGAGTGGATGGGAAGAAAATCCAAATTAAGTAGTTTATCAATCAGGAAAGCAAGAAAGAAAGCAGGTGACATTAAAAAAATGGATACGAACCATGGGGGACCACAAAGAGACCTCTGGGATTAGCAGGGATATAAGGGATCAGGCAATCCCTGAAGTATCCTGGACCCAAACTGTTAAGGACTGGGGAGTCAGCTGCATTAGTAAAGAAACACTGATTTGAATGCACTATAAACATGCAACACCAGATGGTGCCAGAGAGCAGGAAATTTTAAAACACAATTTCTATAGAGATTTTTTCTTGCTAAAATGATCCAATTTCTGACTTATTTATAGTGGTTTAGATCCACCCCTGGTAAATTAAAACAACAAGCTTAAGTCTGGTCTGGTAGCATATGGGCAACCACGGCAAGCATTTGAGCGCCAGATACAGATAGGTAGCCGTGTTGGTCTGCCATAGTCAAAACAAAAGTTTTTTTCCTTCCAGTAGCACCTTAAAGACCAACTAAGTTAGTTCTTGGTATGAGCTTTTGTGTGCATGCACACTTCTTCAGATACACTTCTTCAGATACACACTTCAGATATAGTGTGTATCTGAAGAAGTGTGCATGCACACAAAAGCTCATACCAAGAACTAACTTAGTTGGTCTTTAAGGTGCTACTGGAAGGAAAAAAAATTTTGTTTTGAGCGCCAGAGTTATGTGTTGGTGGCAGTCTGTCCGCATCAACAGTCTAGCCACAGCAATTTTCACCAGCTGAAGCTTCCAAGCCAAGCCAAAGAAAAGCCTTGTATAGTGTGCATTGCAATAATTGAGCTGTGAGGTTACCAGTGCATGAATCACCATGTTCCTGTATGGCTAACTAACTCAAACGAACTTAAGATCTCTCAGAAACAGATGTCCTTGCTCGTTGGCAGCGTTCATATTACTGAGGTTGCTTGACACAGTTTAACGTGCTGTGAATTGTTTGTAGCACAGCAGCTGAGTCAAATTGTGATTGTTAATGTGCATCCGGTACACTGCATGAGCCACTGGTCTAGATGAACCAGACAGTTCTTGGAGTAGCAGCTACCTGCCTTCAGCAGCAGAGGGTGCTAGTGATGCCGCCGTGTGTGTTGGCGCCTGTGCCAGGTGTCAGAATGCATCATCATTTCATCATCATATTTCACATGCTGTGACATATTTGGGCTTGGGTGTGTGGATCAGTTAGGTAGGCGTATGTTTGTTTAGATGAAAGTCAGCAGTGATGAAGAGGACAGAAGTGAAGATCAGGGATGGTTTGTTTGCTTGAGATGTTTCCATAGGAATATGCATTGCTTTAAAATGAGAGGTCCCTGAAGCAATAATATATACCGTTATCTACCTGAAAGTGTGCTCATACATACTTTGAGTAAGCAACACATTTAAGGGAAACATGTATTTGAGGCAGGTGGTTTTGTTAAAGAGATTAAATTGAAATCCCAAAGAAGGGCTGCAAATCTACTTCACATTTGAGTAGTGATACGTGTTTTCTGAATTGGAAAATTGTCCAGAAAAAATGGGCAAGTGCTTATAAACATTTACCGTAAATAGATATCCGTGTCAAAGTCTCAAATCCCTTTTTGCTCAAATAGAGAAAAAGAGATAGAGAAAAGGGTGTCTGTGTGACCCATGCTGAAAGCATCCTCATAACTATTGTAAGGTATATACTGAACTTCGTGGAGCTTCCTTCTGAATATGCATGTACAGGAGAGAGGCTCAAAGGTACTGCGATGTTTCTGGGATTCTTTGCCCCTGTTTTTTCGTTCCCCAAAGTTCATTAGATAAGCTAAATGAGGGGTTTTTAAGTTGGTCCAGGTTTATTACTGGGACTGGATCTACTCTAAAATACTAAAGTATTAACAGAACCACACCCACAGGATTAATGAGCAGGAACATTCTTGTGTGGGAGAGATTTCACTGGGTTATCGTGTTACAACGCTGCCAGTTCCCAGTCTTTACCGATACCATTTCCTTTGAATGTGCTAATTCTTTTTTTTAGTACTTTTGTTGGAAAGGCCGAAGTATTAACTTGGGGTGAGGCAGTGTCAGCCCAATACATTTTGCCACCAGAGACAAAGCCCCAAATCAGGTGCTCCTCTCACTGCCAGGGAAGAAGGGGTGAATGCAGACTGACATCCAAGAGCAAGGTGATGGGAAGAAAGATCAACATCGGGATCTGCTGCCACTGGGAACCCTGCCGCCTGAGGCAATCTCCTCACCCGGTCTCATGGGTGAGCCAGCCCTGGGGTGAAAGATGGTTATTTAAAATCTGCCCCCATCAAAACACATGGAATCCAAAGACCTTAACTTCTCCTGGCTTCCAATAGGAAGACATTTTAACATAAGCCTGGGTGGTACATTGATAGGAAATTGCTCGTGACAGCTGATGTAATGGCAGGACCTACTTAGCCTATAAAACAGGGGTGAAACAAAGGTCTACCAATTGCAACAAGTGACTGACAGTTTGATCCCATAGAAAAGCAGGCAGAACTGAGTTTGGGATAAACAATGCTGGCAAGATGTACTTCTACCTTTTAGAAAGGAATGGGGAAGGCAGGTTGGGAGTCTGGGTGAAGCAGGTGTCAAATTCTGAATTACAATATATAAAACTGAATTTCTACAGTTTAACTTTTTGCATCCATCACTAACAGGTACTTTATTGTGCTTTATAGATCTTAATGTTAAGGCGGATCTCCAATTAGTTCTTGTGAGTGACCCAGATTTATAATGCACCTAACCGAGTGCTGGGACGCAGGTGGCACTGTGGGCTAAACCACAGAGTCTAGGAGTTGCCGATCAGAAGGTCAGCGGTTCAAATCCCCGCGACAGGGTGCGCTCCCCTTGTTCAGTCCCTGCTTCTGCCAACCTAGCCGTTCGAAAGCACGTTAAAGTGCAAGTAGATAAATAGGTACCACTCTGGAGGGAAGGTAAACGGCATTTCCGTGCGCTGCTCTGGTTCGCCAGAAGCAGCTTAGTCATGCTGGTCACTTGTATGCCAGCTCCCTCGGCCAATAAAGTGAGATGAGCTCTGCAACCCCAGAGTCGGTCACGACTGGTCAGGGGTCCCTTTACCTTTACCTTTAACCGAGTGCTGGCTGTTGATTTGAGAGGTACCTCTGTTGGGCTTCTTCTCTAGTGGGCTAACCCGGCTGTGGCAGACAGCAACAGTCCATGCAGTGCAGGTGGCCAGGCCTAGCCACCAATTTGATTTCCCATATTGCCCTGGAATGACAATATGTCAAGGGCATTGCGGATAATTAAAGTAGTGGCTCAACCCAGCTTTCCCATGATGATCAGAGTACTGGGCCTGGAAAAAATGTAAAGTGGTGTGGGGGCAAGGAAAGCCTTGGTGGTGGGCACTGCCAGGCACTGAGATCCTGACAGAACCACAAGGTTCCCACGTGTGGACACTGGCTCTGGTATCGAGGAAGGACAGAACAGGAAAGTAGGGCTGTGGGTGCCCAACCCTTGAATCTCACTAGCTGCCACTGTTGTGAGAGTTTTAGTCAATGTTTTGAAATCTAACTTCTTATATAAGTGCCAAGTATTGTTATTGTGAAATTGTGTTTTCCATGAGGCATACAATGGCTTTTCAGCAACAAGCTAAATTTATCCCTGCGGTAGCTCCAGTGACTTGAATTTCTCCCGCTATGCCTGAGTGTTTCCAAATGTACAGAAATCTGGACTGTTGCTTGGGCTAACAAGGAGGTAATGATTTTTAATATGTGGAATATGATATCACCCCATTTACATCCATGTGTTGGATCTCTGCCCCTCTCCTCTTATCTTGCAACTCTCACATTTCATTGCATCATTAAATGAGCTTTTAACTCTAAATGTAGCAAGTGCCTAAAACCACCAAATCCACATAAAAGAAGCCTAACCTCAAAAGATTCCCTCTGACGTCCTCCTTTGATGGCGTGGCTCACTAACCCTAAGATCCTTCCACTGTGAAACTCCCTGCGCAAAGTTCCAAGCAAAGATGGGAATCAAAACAGCCATTCATCAATCAGCACCACACCATTTAGAGGATGGGAAGCGCTCGTAAAACACAATCAGCTGTTGGCATTGCTTCTAGCATACAGCAAATATTTAAGGAGAGGGTGGAACTCATTTCAAAAGATTCTATCCATTTAATTGATGATGTAGAAGCTAAACAACTTTTTAAAAGCCCAGCTACGTTGTGCAGCTCTTGCTAAGGTACAGCCTGTTGCATTTCTGAGGATTTCTGAGCACTCTATAATTTTTTTAAAAAATGATCTGCCGTAGAGGAGATGTTGCAATATCTATGACTTAGGAGATCAGTTTTCCCATGTGAGGGCTGTGTACATACAATGTTTTATTCTAGAATCAGTGGAAACTGAGCTCTTGTTTTTGCTGTGTAGTCCACATTTGAAAACAGAAGTAGGCAACCCCAGAAATGGAGAGTGTAGGTGGACATAACACTGAGATCACAATCACCACTTCCTTCTTCAGTCACCTGGGACATGCGCAGGAAGGAAAAGACATGGATAACCTAATCAAGGGGAAGGTTTTCAAATGTGTATCAAGTAACCACACTCACTCTTGTGGACAGCAAGATCTAGAACCAGGGCTCCCAAACTGCAGTCCTTGGGCCACTGGTGGTCTGCAAACTTCATTCAGGTGGTCTGCAATGTTTCTGTAAAAATACAGTTTAAATCATCAGCATCTAGCACAATGTGTTACAATTGCTCCAATGGGTAGAAAAATCATTAAGTTGTCTCCCAAGAATCTCAATGATTTTCAAGTGGTCTGTGGCAGGGAGGGGTGTAGTTTGGGAACCAATGATCTAGAATCATTCTAGACTAGAAACAGCATGTTGAGTGTCAGTATGAAGACTCTGGATTTTTTTATATATGAAAAAGCTTTTGCTGACGCAGCATTCTGTTGCATGAGAGAAGTGGGACAAGTCCATCCAGTTAGGCAGTCATGCTTGATCTGTAGCTGGTTATGCCAAAATCGGTTGGCAATGACTGTTAAAGCTGGAGTCATCTTATCTAGAAAACTAGAATACAGGTCACTAGATTGTGAAAGTAGAAAGTCAATGTATTGCTTCATTGCCTCTATAAATCTTAGCTTATCCTTCACTCCTTTTTTTTTTTTTTAAAGGATGGCATCTGCAGCAACTTCTCATGCACATGGATGGGTGAACACATACACATTCATAAATGCATACTATGATCACTGGTACGGCACATAGTCTGATCAGATAATAATGGATAAATCAGTGATTGTGGATGGGGAAGGCAGAAAGCATGAATGGCAGAGATGTTGCTAGGTACTTTAAAGATCCAAAGCACAGGCCTGTGATGCAACTTTGCATAAAACCAGCAAATTCTCACTTATGTATTTGTAGATACATGGAAATTTTCAGCTCTTAATTTAATTATTTGATTATTTAAAATATCTCTAAGTGGTGTACAAAAGAAACTGAAGCAACAACAGGCAACTTAGACAAAATATCACAAAAATACACAATTACATATAAAATTACATATAAAAATGCTATTTGTGGTATTGGGCTTGGCTAGATAAGGGCTGATTTGTAGAAAATCCGAAACTGGGTTTGCTGAGATGTTTCTGAGGTGATGTTGTAGGTTCTTCATGAAGTCACTCGCCAGGATCTTATGTATTTCGTCATTCACCATCAGAGACCATTTCACTCTTGACGTGCCCAAAGATTCTCCAACTGTACACGTTGACTCTGCAGGAGGCTGACATTCTAGGAAAGGAGCTAATGAAACTAAAAGCAGGAAGTGATCACTTTCAATTCTTACCAGTACGTCTACTATTTTCACCAGGCTGAAGAGTGGTGGTGAAACTGACCCTGATGTTGGGAAAGATGGAGGGCACAAGGAGAAGGGGATGACAAAGTATGAGATGGTTGGACAGTGTTCTCGAAGCTACCAGCTTGAGTTTGACTAAACTGCGGGAGGCAGTGGAAGACAGGAGTACCTGGCATGCTCTGGTCCATGGGGTCATGAAGTCGGACACGACTAAATGACTAAACAACAACAAATAACACTTCCTCCCTCACTATGTAAGAAAGTGAGTTGGCCCTTGGAGGTGTCAGCTGGGCATCCATTTAATATCAAGAAACTGTGCAGAAAAACCCATTCTAGGAGTTTCAGTCCTTGGGGGTTAACTTTCTTATCCATGGAAGTACGAGTAAAGGGGAAAATGTCACCCAGATCTATTCCACGTGATGTTAGGCTTCCCTCTGGGCCATCGCCAATGCGGGCATTAAAGTTCCCACATAGTAGACTTGGGGCATCTGAGTATTTTTTTCTTGTTTTCCTCCTCCAAAAACTAGGTACATCTTGTGGTCTGGTGTGTCCTATAGAGCAAAAAATACGTAAGTAAAATAGTGGTCAATTGGAAGGTTGATTCGGACATTTAAGCTGGCACATTCTACCTGAGAACCCATCACTATCCTATCGTACGCAACAAATAATTCTTAGGAGATGTGATTGTGGTTTATTGTATCTGCAGTGCTTGAGGTTTTTATGGTTTTTATGGTTATTGTTGCTTTTTCTTTTTGTTCCCTTTGTGAATGATGCCATGGCCTTTGGCTAGCACAATAAAGTTTATGATGATGGTGGTGGTGATGATACATATAAAAATGTAACATTATTTTTATTGTTGCTGCTGGCATCCATCTGACTCAAGAGGCAATAGAGGGGGTGTCAAATGGTTGTATTAGCAGCACTGAAGTAACCTCCCTAGGGTGTAAGCCTGGGCTTTCCAAATGACAAGTCCCCTCTCTCAGCCTCATTAATGTGGTCCAAAATAAAGCAAAGCTATACTTCTGGCACCAACTTGGCTGCAGGAGATGCTGGAAGGAGGTGTACAAGGCACCATCCAACCATCTTAGGGACTGAAAACTTAGCATTTTCTTCTCCAGAAGATATCCCACAAGGCAGCAGAGGTTTAGGATCACAATTTTCTTCTCCTGGATGGGTTACCTTCCCAGGCTGATGAGTCCCATCTGCCCCTCACTTCCCTCTACAGCACGTGCAGAAACTGCCTTCTGTGGGGCCCACTATCGGTCTCGTCCACTTGATCTGCCAGAGCCTGTCATTGCAATACATACATCCAGTTTCGAACTCACCAAGGGTTTGAGACCCATCGTCTACCCACACCTGGTTTAGCTGGCCACTTGAAACAGTTCGTAATGTAACTTGGTTACATTAATACAAAGTTAAGTAAAGGTAAAGGGACCCCTGACCATTAGGTCCAGTCATGACCGACTCCTGGGTTGCAGTGCTCATCTCGCTTTATTGGCTGAGGGAGCTGGCGTACAGCTTCCGGGTCATGTGGCCAGCATGACTAAGCCGCTTCTGGCGAACCAGAGCAGAGCACGGAAACGCCGTTTACCTTCCCGCAGGAGTCGTACCTATTTATCTACTTGCACTTTGACATGCTTTTGAACTGCTAGGTTGGCAGGAGCAGGGACTGAGCAACGGGAGCTCACCCCATCACGGGGATTTGAACCACCAATCTTCTGATTGGCAAGTCCTAGGCTCTGTGGTTTAACCCACAGCACCACCCGCATCCCTAATACAAAGTTACCAACATATAAAAATAAATTCATTTCCCTTCTGACACACCCTCCCTCTCAGCTTTCGGGTTCTCACCCAGGGTCCAAACAAACTCTCAGATCACCCACAATAGTGTTACAATGAGAAGAGACTGCCCACAGCTGTGCAGGTGGTGCTGTGGTCTAAACCACTGAGCCTCTTGGGCTTGCCGATCTGAAGGTCGGCGGTTTGAATCCCTGAGATGGGGTGAGCTCCTGTTGCTCTGTCCTAGCTCCTGCCAACCTAGCAGTTTGAAAGCACGCCAGTGCAAGTAGATAAATAGGTATCTCTGCTGCAGGAAGGTAAACGGTGTTTGTGTGCGTTCTGGTTTCCATCACTGTGTTCCGTTGCACCAGAAGTGGTTTAGTCATGCTGGCCACATGACCTGGAAAGCTGTGCATGGACAAATGCCGACTACCTCACCCTGAAAGCGAGATGAGCGCCGCAACCCCAGAGTCGCCTTTCACTGGACTTAACCGTCCAGGGGCCATTTACCTTTACCTTTCCTATCAATCAGTTGCACTTTCCACACCCAGTTCCAGGTACAGCAGGTTTGTTGAGTTTCCCAAGGGGTCCAGAGAATGGGAAAAGGATGACCTCCACTCACAGAGCTATCTAACCCTTGGTCCTCTCCTCCTCCTCCAGCTGCTTAACAAATGAAAGTGGTGGCTGACTGGGCACTGCACTTTGTAACATACCCAGAAGCCTTGTAAGCATAAAAAACTAGTTTGTTTTTTTAAAGGGGGGTGGGTGGGACAGAAGATCCACGGCCAGTGCAAATGATGGAAGAATCAGGGTCTCTGAGCTACCCACCAACAATACCCCTGAAAAATGGGGAAGGGGATTTAAGGAAAGAGGCAAGGAGACCCTGCAGCCATGCTGGCTGAAACCAATTAGAGTTGCAGTCAAGAACATCTGGAGGGCATCTGGAGGATGGCAAAGGCTGGTGTAGCGTCCGCCCCATGTGTGTATCTAAAACTGCAGATCACAAGCATCTGATGAAGTGGACCTCTGCCCACCAAAGTTTCCAGCACAATAAATTCATTATTAAGGGGGCACCATGAGGCTCTTGGTTGTTGCTGTTCTCAAAGCAATCACATGTTATTTCTCCATATGAAAAAATATAAATTTGCCTAAATTCCATGGAGCATATTTAGTTGATTCTCATTCCGTACTCACAGCCATCAGTGTCTGTGAACACACAAAATATACTTAATATGGCATTCTGTAATATGGTTTGACATGGGGATCACATGTAAGATAACACAAAAGGATGCAGTGTGCATTTTTCCTTACACTTGAATGCCCACCTAAGGATTAGACAGCTCCACAAAGGTGGAAAGGTTATTGAGAAAGTTGCAGAATGCTGAGAGGCTGTATAAGAAGAGTTTATCTAAAATGAAAGAAAGGCTAAAAATATGCATCCTCTGCATGTGGATTCCACCAGGATATATTGCAAGAAAGGGAGTTCACCAAGGGATAAACTAGATGTGACATTAATCGTATTATTGCCCATTCTTCACTAATTTTTTTCAGCCATAGCAGGGAAGGTGGAGAAAGGAAGCAATTCAGATGGGATAGCGGCAGGGAAGGAAAGCAGCTTTAACACTCTACCATGGCCTAACTTGATCCCAGTGCTCTGACATCAGCAAGGCCAGAAAATGAATGTTCTGGGACATGGCTGGGATCCAAAGGATCTTCAGACATCACAGTCCTCCATACCTCCAAGTGAGGGGCAAATTTAGACATGCTTCAGCCCATCTTTAAACGCTTCCTCCCCTTAGGATTGTAACCTCAATAAAGCACTCCCATTGCTTCTAGAATGTGATATCTGTATATAAAGGGTTTAAAAAAACAACCATCTACTTCCTTATTCAATAACTGTCCTGTGACCCTTTTAAGGGGTCAGGCAATGGTTGGCTGTCTTGGGCTGGTTCTCTTGCCTAATGTAAACACTGACACAAATGTCAGTCTGTCCTCTATAAAACCACCATAGGGTCAAAAGTTGTGCCTTCCGGACTTTGCGTTGGAGTGAGCTTTGAAAGTGTTTTCATCTCTTCCTTAAAATACAGTTAAAGTCCTTCTCTCCCAACAAGAATCTGCTGCGTCAGTTGATAATCGTCGCAACACTCCACAAAATCTCCGTGTTGCTCTTCATTGTCAGGACTACAAATGAGCCTCTGGATTTAGTTTCACCCACAAATGGGTGCGATGTCATTCCTCTTCCTATTTGGTCCTTGATAATGAAGGGGTCTGGCCTGATTCATGGGCAGCTGATCTTCCGTCATCTCTACTAACCACTTCATGGACAGACTCCTAACACTCTTTGCCAGACTGAGAATGATAGCTCGATGTTTGTTTTTTTAAGGCCTAGGGAATTTCAAATGGGAAATCCCAAGCCAGCCCCATGTTTGAGAGGTCTCTCAGCATAGTGGCCTCTGTGGGGCCTGCTCCTACATGGGCTTACCTGACAAAAGTCACAAGCTTACCTGACCACCTGACGTGGTGTGAGTCCAGGGCACTGAGGGAAATTAAAATGGTCACCTACAACTGCCACTGTCGGGGACATTGATGGGCCCTGCTGGAGTCCTGGCAGCTGCCCCAGGATGCTGATTCTGGGCTGGGAAAACCAAATTTCCTATTTACCACATAGAGCACATTGTAATACTATTTAAGTCGAGTGCAATCCTAAGTGTGCTTTCTCAGGTATCCCGAGTTTAACAAAAGATGCTCCCTAGTGCAAGTGTAGCCAACATGGTGCTTTCCCAAGGGGTTGAACAACAACTGCCATCATCTATGGGTTTTGTTTCTATTTAGAACTAAAAAAAAAAACTAACAAGGATAGTGAAACTGCACAAACATAATATCTTCTATTCTGATGCAGAAATGGCCCTTTTTTGCACTCCTGACAGCTATGCTATTCTCCAAACAGTGATCCAAGGATTGCAAATGTATTTTACCTCACAAACTAACCCTTCTGTCAGTGCTTGTGATCCAGAATATACTTAATGACATCTGACAGGAAGAGTTTCTAAGCTATGGTGAACATGCACTCAGCACAGCACTACATGCAAACATGTACAGTGGTACCTTGGGTTACATACGCTTCAGGTTACAGACTCCGCTAACCCAGAAATAAGAACTTTGCTTCAGGATGAGAACAGAAATCATGCTCTGGTGGCGCGGCGGCAGCGGGAGGCCCCATTAGCTAAAGTGGTGTTTCAGGTTAAGAACAGTTTCAGGTTAAGAACAGACCTCCAGAACAAATTAAGTTCTTAACCTGAGGTGCCACTGTATATCAAATATTGAGCACATTTATATCCAGGATTCAAAGTGGAGATGTAGGATTGCATTCAATGGCTTTGTACTTGCAGCAAATGTTTATGCCTGTTCAAGTTGGGTGATCCAATTCTTCACCTTACCCCTCTACCTACTTCAACCCTCTGCACTATTTGTTCTAAATCATTCTGAGGGAGGTCCCCCAAACCTCAGGAGCGGCTTGAGAGCCAGTGTGGTGAAGTGGTTAAGACTCGTAACCTGGTGATCCAGGTTCGTGATTTTACTCCTCCACATGCAACTGCTGGGCGACCTTGGGCTAGTCACACTTCTCTGAAGTCTCTCAGCCCCACTCACCTCACAGAGTGTTTGTTGTGGGGGAGGAAGGGAAAGGAGAACGTTAGCTGCTTTGAGACTCCTTCGGGTAGTGATAAAGAGGCATATCAAATCAAAACTCTTCTTCTTCTTTTCATGGGACATGGTGGGGGACTGCACTGGGTAGGTGGAATCTGTGAAAAATAGAGTGAATAATCAAGTTGGCTGGAAGAGTCCAGACTGTATCTTTCATGTTACATCCTTTCAGTACCAATTCTCATAACTCAGTAGTTTCAGTGCCCATTTGTATTATGCAATAATTGTATTATATGGATTGTAACAAACCTTACCTTTTACCTACAGAGTCCCTGTTGTTTTTTAAAAAATATTTTTTATTAAGGATTTTCTTGTTTTACAGAAGTGTAGTGCCTCGTATTTTTTTTCTTCTTCTTCCATGTAACGTTTTTACAAATCCGTTCCATTTGTTGAGGCATTAGGGGGAGAAGAAAAAAGAAAGAAAAAAGAAAGGGGGGTGGAGAGAGGGAAGATGGATGGGGGTGGGGTCGGGTGGCGGTGTTTCTATTATGTTTAATGTATGTAGAGTTTGGTGTCAGTGTTGCTTGTGTTGTTCACTTGTGTTCCTTTGGTGGGGAGAGAGGTTGGGGTTGGCTTAGGGTGTGATTGTTTGCTTGTGATTGGCTGTGGTGATCTTTGTTTTCGTGTGTGAGTGAGGTGTGTGTGTGTTTTGGATCAGGTTAGCCATATTGATTTGTATGCTGTTGGTGGATTATTGTCATTGTCCTGTTGGGCTGTGTATGTGATAAAGGGGAGCCATACCGGGGTGAAGGTGTCTTCTTCTGTTTGTCCCCGTGTCAGTTTCAGTTTATTAGTTAATTTTTCTAGTAGGGCTGTTTCCCATACTATTTGGTACCATTGGTCCATGCTTACTCCTGACAGGTCTCTCCAGTGTCTGGTTATGATGTTTCTGGCTGCTGAGAGCAGGTGGGTTATGAGTTCTTTGTGGTGTAAATGGGCATTGTTGTCTTGGAAGATGTTTAGTAGGGTCAATTCTGGGGTGATGTCTATTACTTGCTTAGTTATTTTACATATTTCTTGTATGGCTGTTGTCCAGAATAGTTGAATTTTGGGACACCCCCACCACATGTGGAGGTACGTGCCTGTGGAGGTGCACCCTCTCCAGCATTTTGGTGAGGTTCCTGGGTGTATTAGCGCTAGTTTCCTTGGTGTTTGGTACCACCTGTAGGTGAGTTTCAGTGTGAGTTCTTTTCTTTTCGTTGATATGGATTTAAAGGGGGGTTTAGACCACATTCTGGTCCATTGAAACTCCTTGGTTGGCGAGAAAGATCTATAAATATACAACAGTATACCTTTTCCCCCTGAATTGCATCGCTGATGTTCTCCCAGCATGGATAGCTTTACTCTTGGCAGCATATTCCCAGAATAATGACACAACAGGGGCTGGTGTGGAGCAAAGCCACATCAGAAGAAACCTCTGCCTTTGAAAAGCATCCAGAAGGGTTTTCATTCCCAGTTACTGAAAACCATTATCAACAAATTCAACACCAAAATGCACAACCATTACATGCGGGGTGCAGAATAATTCTCTACCATCAAAGCAGGCTTCCCATCTTTGACATCACAGTGGTTTCTGAGTCGCTCTGAGAGCAAGCCAACTGGACAGGGTCAAAGCAAGGCACTTCGAACAGTAAGCTAGAAAGCTAGACAGAGACTGTCCTGCTCCTCTGATCAAAAGCCTCACCTTTGGAAACCTCATCTTTACCAAGGTCCGTTCAACATTTTTCTTTAGCTTCTCTTGGTGTTTCTAATCATCACTTTTATCATCACTTTATGTCTTCCCAATATGTGCCAGACGAAGAAAGAGGCCTCCTTAATCTGTAGTACAGGTTAGCTGAATGTTGAGGTTTCAAAGGAATGTGTCTCCTGACATCATTGTTAAGTCCGGTGATGGGCAGCTCCACCTACCTGTCCAATCTGACCTGCAGTGTGTCCAGGACATAAAGATCTGCATCCATTGGCCAGATCCAGTTCCCCACTCTGAAATATATCATTGTGGAAAGTTACATCTTCTTTTCATACTCTCCCCCCCCTTTTTATATGCAGTTTTATATCCGATGGAAAAAAGACATTAAAAGGAGGTGTCAAGACCAAGGACATCTCTCGATATTGAAGGAGCAAAGGAAAATGCCTTGTTCCGCTTACAGAGCTCATAAATAAATGTGATTGAGTAATGTTTTAAAACAATAGTCATCTGGCTTGTGAACGCAGTGAAAAGGACTCTGTGTGCTCAGCATGCAGACAAAATTCCAATCTTCTTTCTACACCAAGTAAATCCAGAGTAGATTTGGGGAGAGGTGCATTGCCTCTGGGCCTTGTACCCCCATGTGCTGCTACTCAGATGAAGGGGAAAGCAAGGCAGGAACACTCCTGCTCCCTACATGTGACTGTTATTCCCACCTCTGCTTGCCAGGGAAGAAGGGAGTGTATTTGGGGAAAGGGCTGGTGCAGTGGGTCTGGGGGGAAAGGGGGAGGGGAGGGCCACCTGAGATGGTGGGAAGGATGCCAGGAATTCTTTAACTATTTTTATCTGAGCTGGAGAAGAATGTGAGGGCTTAGGAAGCTCACCAAAATTCTTCTCTAAGCCTGGCCTAGGTGAACTTTGCCAGCATCTCAAGCTAACGGAGAACCACAGAGCACTGGAGCCCCACCTAGGACAGAACTAATTCAAAGAGGGGTCTACAAATCAGGTTTGTCCTTTTTTGCTTTTTTACATTTAAATGGATCACACCATTATGTCTCCAGAGAATGCACACTTCCCTCACAATTTAAACTCAGTGCTTTCTTTATAATCCATTCTCTTTAAACACCCCATTTCCCTTTGTATCTGGCAACACTCACTCAACACAGCAGCCAAATTGAACCGACCGATGGGCCGGATTAGTCCCCGAAACGGACTTTGGACATGCCTGCACTACTGGGAAGGGACAAGCAGTTTGGACACAATGGCCATGCAAATAAACCCTGTGTGAGTTGAGTGACTTGTGAAGGAGCCGTGCGCCATGCCCACCACAAATGAGCAACTAGAATCTCTGCTGTGTCAGCAGCTCCCTATGCAGGGAACTTTGACACAGTCTAGTGCTGGTTTGCCAAAAGTTGTTATGGGTTCACTTTGGTTTTTGTGTCGCAGCTGTTTTTCTTATGACTCTTACCACAAGGTTAAGGTCCTCAAGTAGCAAAGCAAAATAACAAAGATACAAGCAGCTTCTACAGCAGAGACATAGACATGACATAGTGTTATCCATTTTGATCCATCATGGTTGCCCTACTGTGTGCATGCAACATACCCTAACTACCACCTACTCTCAGCAGCCAGAAACATCATAACCAGACACTGGAGAGACCTGTCAGGAGTAAGCATGGACCAATGGTACCAAATAGTATGGGGAACAGCCTTACTAGAAAAATTAACCAATAAACTGAAACTGACATGGGGACAAATAGAAGAAGATGTCTTCACCCTGTTATGGCTCCAGCCAATCAGAAGCTGCAGAAGGCCTATGGGACATTCGGGTTCCAAAATCACTTATGGGTTTGCGGCGTTCGGGAGCCAAAACGTCCGAGTACCAAGGCCTTCGGGATCCAAGATATTACTGTATGTGATTTCTAGATCAATACAATTTGAAGATATTTTCACAGAGAAGTGGGGTCAGATCATAAATGATGGAAATCTGGAACTTCCCCAGGGGCTCATAAATAGTGGGTGAGAAGGCCACAATTGACAGGCCATCTCAGTGTCTGCTTGCAAAGCACAGACTATTGGGTTTATGTGCTTGAGATAATGCCCCTCTCTCTCCACCGAACCCTTTTGCTGTGGAACCCACTACAAAGAAATGTGAAATTATACTGAAAAATAATGAAGTGGAATGTAATCCCTCAACAGTGCTAATGGGTTTGCCAGTCTCCTTATAATGAGGCACTACTTGAGCTAATTAACAGTATTTAGCACATACTACCTGATCCTTTGTCTGGCCTCCCATTCAATTAACACATCACTTCTTCCTCTTCCCCTTTCCACTGAATTACACAGAGGGCAGGGTGACCTGCCAAGACTTAAAATCGCCTGACCTGAGAGAAGAGTTGACTGGTCTATGTTGAAAAGCTGGCCTATGCTTTTACCTTGGGAGAGAAAGTATGACTATGCAGGTGTCATTATGGGAGAAAAGATTCTGTATCCCCTACAGGTATGTCTGACAAGGCACCTATTATGTTATCTTTTGATGGGCAATTTTGAGTCCGCTTCAAGCTGCCTGCAAACTGGAATCATCTATGTCAGGGGTGAAGAACATTTTTCACCCAGGGCTGCATTCCCTTCTGGGCAGCCTTCTGAAAGTCATATACCCACAGTCTCCAACTGCCCCTATTTTAACGAGACATTCCTGAAATTAGAGAAGTCATCCTGGCTTCTGATTTGATCCTGGAACTACAACTCTCATCAGCCCCAGCAAGTATCAACAATGGTCAGAGATGATGGGAGTTGCAGTTTATCAACATCTGGAGGGCCAAAGGTTCCCCATGGCTGGTATAGGAGAGTCCTAAAAAAGGGGGTTATCTGCCCTTTCCAGAGACACTTCCTGTGTTTTCAAGTGTGCATTATGATACTCGGCATGGGTGCATGGATGACTTCCATGTGAAGGTGCCATTTATCTCACTTCCACCAGCACAAACAGATCAATTTGCAAGAGCAGGGAAAGAAAATAACAAAAAAACGTGTAGGCATATAAAATTGGAGGGCATTTTCATAGCTACATTTTATTGGCTGCTAAGAATGCCTAGTGTATAAAAGAGCTATTTATATGCTTGTTACATGTTTGCAATGTAGATACATTTTTTCCCATTCAATATTAATCATAAATATGCATAATATTTGACTTGGCACAGAGACCAAGCTATACCTAAAGGGTTCCTCCAAACTTTCTGGTTTAACACGACAGTGTGGAAATAGGAGCATGGGATGCATCCTGAGGAACATTGTTTTCCTTTGGACACATCAGCAAGAAGCCAGGTACATGGGTTGTGCAACCCACTGTATCTCTCATACGTAGATTGCAGGAATAAAGATTGCCAGAAGTGCTGCCATTCCCTGGAGTGCTTTTGTCAAGCCCTTAGGTATAACCAACATTAGACCTACTACAAAGGGCCACATTGCACATTGCCTTGGAGCTCATTCCATGCAGATAAGGACTGATTCATCCTTGCACATCAATCACTCAGGGACTTGCAGCAAGACACGTGTAGCGTTTGAGGTGAAGTCAGTTGTGGAATGCAAACTCTGACTCTGTTATGACTGTGATTTATTTTCACTGCATGGATGTGAGGCAATGTTGCATGTGCAAGTAGGGCTTCCCTATTGCTCACAGTGCGAGATATTTTTTATTGTGGAGTGCCATCTACCATGGGGGGAGCCCCATGTATGCATGAAAACACAATAGCCACTGTATTAAAATCAGCAGCAGGTGTATGTGCATGCTGTCTGCCATTGCCGGTTTTGACAACACTAGTGTATTGGGCAGTGCATGCGCATTTCTGATACACCAGGTCGGCAGCTCTAGATATTGCATGTGAGAGCTCTATGTTTGGATTTGGATTTGATATCCCGCCTTTCACTCCCCTTCAGGAGTCTCAAAGCGGCTAACATTCTCCTTTCCCTTCCTCCCCCCCCCCCCCAACAAACACTCTGTGAGGTAAGGGGGGCTGAGAGACTTCAGAGAAGTGTGACTGGCCCAAGGTCACCCAGCAGCTGCATGTGGAGGAGCGGAGACGCGAACCCGGTTCCCCAGATTAGGAGACTACTGCTCTTAACCACTACACCACACTGCATGAAGCACTCTTATGGACGAGCAAAAGGAGGAATGGGGATGCAATGAGGAAAGAGACTGTGCACTACCTTGAACACCTTTGGAGGAAGAGTGAGGTAATAATGTAATTAATAACAATTCACGAGGCTAACCAAATAAATGATGCAAGGAGGGAGCTGCAGCCCAAGATAGGAAAGGAGGTGGTGAGGGAACACCTGGCTACTTTAAATGAATTCAGCTCTCCAGAGCCTGCTGAGCTGCACCCAAGTGTACTAAAGAAGCTTCTGGATGTAATCTCAGAGACTCTGTCTATAACCTTTGAGAATTCTTGGGGAACAGGTGAGGTCCCTGCAGACCGGAGGTGGGCAAATATTGTCCCCAACTTCAAAAGTGGGACGGGGGGAGAAGACCCACATAACTACTAACCAGGAAGCTTGACACTGATACAGGGAACAGATAATTAAACTGTTGGTCTGTGAGCACTTAGAAAAGGATGTTGTGATTAGTAAGACCCAACATGAATTTCTCCCCACTGCCCCCAAAAAGTAATGTCAAACTAATCTCATTTCTTCTTAGACTAGGACCAATGGAAGGAGATTCCATCTAAACATCAGAAATAACTTTCTGATGGTAAGAGCTGTTTGACAGTAGAACAGACTCCTTCAGAAGGTGGTGGACTCAACTTCCTTTGAGATTTTTAAGCAGAGGTTGGATGGCCATCTGCCATGCATGTTTTAGTTGAGATTCCTGCATCACAACGGATTGGACTAAATGACCCTCAGGGTCCCTTCCAACTCTAGGATTCTAGTGCATTTCTGAGCACAATTCAAAGTGTTGGTGCTGACCTTTAAAGCCCTAAATGGCCTCGGCCCAGTATACCTGAAGGAGTGTCTCCTCCCTCATCGTTCAGCCCGGACACTGAGGTCCAACGCCGAGGGCCTTCTGACGGTTCCCTCACTGCAAAAAGTGTGGTTACAGGGAACCAGGCAGAGGGCCTTCTCAGTAGTGGCACCTTCCCTGTGGAACAGCCACCCTTCAGATGTCAAGGAAATAAACTACTATCTGACTTTTATGTAGTAGACATCTGAAGACAATCCTGTATTGGGAAGTTTTTTATGTTTGATGGTTTAGTATGTTTTGATATATGCTGTGAGCTGCCCAGAGTGGCTGAGGAAACCCAGCCAGATGGGTGGGGTATAAATAATAAAGTTGTTGTTGTTGTAAGATACAATCCTGAAAGACCCACACAATCTGATTCTGAACTCTTAGAAGGCAGGCCTGCACAATGTGGAACCCATAAAACTGAATACAGTCCATAATCCATATACCATCTCTATACCTGCACAAGGTCTTCCTTGCCCAGAACAATTTTAAAAATCACCAGAAGTTTTAAGGATAGTGAACTTTCTGCCTCTGGTAAGATACCTGTACAGCTTTGGCTATATAAAAGGCGCCAGTCAGAATGTTAGTCCTGAAAATGCTTGCCTGTTTAGGTAGAAAATTATTAGCATAGTTTCCTTGTTATCTAACACTGGGCTTACTTCCAGGAATGGGATAAAGTCATCTTCATTCTTTTCAGTTCTACCAAATAAACAGCATTCCTCATTCCTTGTTGTTACTATTTGGAACTGAGGTGATCTGGTTTTCTTCCTTATTGTGATGTCCCCCTGTAACTAATCAGCAATGAATCCAGACCTGTTCTACCCATGAAGCAGATTGAAATTGCAGGATGGACCATAACTTCTTTAGTGAGCAGGTGACGAGCTTTGCATTAAAAAGAAGTTTAGAAATGGTCTGGAACAATATGCAAGCTCAGTCTGTTTCTTGCATGCAAATTTTCTATGTGTGGAGGGGTGAATCCTGCCCCCTGCCCAACATAGGGAATTCCATGAAAATGTGATTCTGCCATTTGGAGCAGGAAATGGTACAGTTCATTCTCCCATCATGAGACTTTGCCACCATGTTTCCACTGCATTCTGCTGCAGGTGTAGATAAAAAATGGGAGAATTTGCCCATCTCTAGAAATAATGTCATAGTTTTTCTGGCAATAGCACTTGTAACCTAAATATAACAGTTCCCTCTGATACGATTACACAGGTGTCAGGCTGCTGCCAGTGACTCCCAGCTGGTTGCCCAGGAACGTACAAAGACAAGGGAATGTTTCTTACCCTCCACTTTTTATTCAGTATTTACAGAGAGAGGCCATAGAACCCAGCCTCTTGGATAATGGTGCTGTCTTGAGTGAATCTCCACACACTCCCATCTCTCCCACTTCCTCATTCATCATTCTCATAGTCTCTCCTACAGGTGCTGCTATATGCCCTCAGTCTAAGAGCTCTTTGCTCTCCTACTTTCAAGGCTCACTGGGTTCTGGGAGATGGAGCGCCTGGAATGCTTTCTAAAGACACTGTGTCTGTCAGCTGTTGCACCCCTGGTGCTTCCTTCTCCTCCTCTCCCATTATTTCCCAACTTTCCCCCTCATGTGCCTCTGAGCTGTGACCTCCCTCAAACCCCTGTTCTAAATCTAAACTGTCTTCCTCTTCCTCCTCCCTGGAAGGGTCAAGCTGGGGAGACAGTCTCCACCATTCCTCCTCTGCCCAGTCCCTGACAGCAGACTTGCTTAAAGAACTGGGCCAAGGCTGAAAATTGATGACATTGGCTTCCACTGACACATTCAGCTCAATCATCTTCTTAGTTTTTGATATGTGGAAGATATACCTCTCTACCCAGAAATGTGGCACATGAGATACAGGGCTGTTGTTGTTTTTGAATGAAGAAGAAGAAGAAGAAGAAGAAGAAGAAGAAGAAGAAGAAGAGGAGGAGGAGGAGGAACGGCTAAGGGAGCTGGGCATGTTTAGCCTGGAGAAGAGGAGGTTAAGGGGTGATATGATAGCCATGTTCAAATATATAAAAGGATGTCACATAGAGGAGGGAGAAAGGTTGTTTTCTGCTGCTCCAGAGAAGCGGACACGGAGCAATGGATCCAAACTACAAGAAAGAAGATTCCACCTAAACATTAGGAAGAACTTCCTGACAGTAAGAGCTGTTCAACAGTGGAATTTGCTGCCAAGGAGTGTGGTGGAGTCTCCTTCTTTGGAGGTCTTTAAGCAGAGGCTTGACAACCATATGTCAGGAGTGCTCTGATGGTGTTTCCTGCTTGGCAGGGGGTTGGACTTGATGGCCCTTGTGGTCTCTTCCAACTCTATGATTCGAAGAAGAGGAAGAGGAAGAGGAAGAGGAAGAGGAAGAGGAAGAGGAAGAGGAAGAAGAAGAAGAAGAAGAAGAAGAAGAAGAAGAAGAAGAAGAAGAAGAAGTGGTGTAGAGTTGGAAGGGACCCCGGGGGTCATCTAGTCCAACTATTGAATTCAGTGGACTTACTCCTGGGTAAGTGGGGTTAGGACTGCAGCCTAAGCCTAGGAGACAGTCACATTCAACTCAAAGGGAATTACTTCTGAGTAGGCATATAAAGCATTGTGCTGCATGACTAAAACCTAAGCATATTTATTTGGTAGTAAATTCGGCTGATGCTGATGAGATTTTGTTAGGACTGGGTTGTAAATTCTGTCACCCTTCGTTAGCAAAATTCGATTTGGGTGAAAAGTCACCAGTTCTCAACACAGAGTTCAAGCAAACTCTTTACAGCACAGTCTTAAAACGAGACTAGTAAGGCACAAAGGATGTGGATGCTGAAACTACTATGAATAATGATCTGGATGTGTCGATTTTAATTTGGTTGCAACACAGAAGTATTTTCTGCTGGCCTTCATTTAAAAAGTTGCTCAATATGTGAGTAATTGCAGTGCATCCGAAAGGGTGACTTTGATCTTATGGAAAAATTTCTTGTTTCTGAAAAGAGAACAATATGATTTGGGTTTTGGGTGGAAAATACGTTAGGTAAAGCGGAGCAGTGAAGAACTCAAGGCTGAACTGTTGTTGCCAGACACTACTCTTTTGGCACAGCATCTTCAGTCTCTGAAGTGGTTTTGGCAGTCTTGACATCTCTCTTAGAGCCACAAAGTTGTATATAGGAATATATTGCTACATTACTTCAATCCATAACAAAGGAATGAGACTCAAGGAAGCTGCAGCATATGTATAGAACAGAAATGGGATAAATGCATGAGCAATCAGTTATTGAGATAGTGCTTTTATTCAGTGATCTGTAATCAAAGACCTACATATAAATATAATTCAGGCTAGACAGTATTATACGTTCTCTTCTGCAATATTCTCTTGCTTTTCCCAATGCCATCTTAAGTAGCTGAAATCTATTTCTACCTCCAGCATTGCTATTTTCTTTAATGAGAAAACAAAAGAAGAACAAGCCACTGTAAGAAGAACACTACTAGAATGGGCCAGTGGTCCATCTCATTCAGCTTCTTGTTTCCATATTGACTAATCAGCTGTTCCTAAGAAGTCCAAAGGCAACAGACATCTCCCTGCATTGCTTCCCAGCAGAAGGTTGTATATAGCCAGCATAACTTGGAGCCATTAACAGATTCATCCTTGGTAATCAAATCATTGGAATTCCAAAATGGGGATGGATGATTTCTGCTGACCTTTTTCATTTAATGCACCAATTGAAGTTCACTTCTGTATGAACCTGAGCAATAGTCAGCTTGTAGCATTTACTTCTACCTATAGGCAAAGAGATGCTATCTTAATTGACCATGGTAGTCAAATAAAAAACACTTTATGGGTGAACAGCTTGTACTTTAAATTGTTTTGTGAATATTAATTTGTTTGCTATATTTATATGTCACCTTTCTGCCAATGCACACAAAGCATTTTACAGTCTTTTTCTCACCATTGGCCTTGTTGGCTGGAGCTGGAGTCCAGCAACACCTGGAGACACCAGTTTAGTCATCCCTGCCTTAAAGACACAGATACTACATACTGCGGCCATAGTATTAACCTTTGCTTATTTTCCTCACACACACACCCATTTGTCAGGAGCAGGGCAGCTGTATATTGCACAAGGTAAGTGGAGTTAACTCTTTATTAGGAAAAAACAGCATCTGTAAAGAGCACAGCAACTCTTCTTCGATAGGAATTACCCCATGAAGCAGTTGCAGACTGAAGGTCCCCACCTTCCCACAACTAAGTCCCCTCCTCCCCAGGGCTATCCCCAAACAGTCTGAGACTGCACCTGTGTACCTGCTCCTCCTGTTTCATGCCTCCTCTGGTTCTGGGAGACTGCGGGGAAGTGAGCTTGTCACAGCAGGAGGGAGAGACACTCATGCCTCTTTGAGGTCAGACTCCTCTGCCTCTTGGTCTCCTTCCTCTCCTGCCTTGGCTTCTGAATCTGGACTTCTTTCTGCCACAGACTCTTGCTGGTCATTAAACCCTGTTAGCTCTTCAGCTTCTGACACCTCCTTCTCCCAGGCCTCTCCCTTTGACCACTCATCATTGTCCCACCACCAATCCCCTGGCTCTGAGCCTTCTTCCTTTAGGGGTTTCCCAGCTGGCTCCTCCCACCATTCCTCCGCATCCAACTGGTCCTTGTAGTATCTCTTTTGTAGTATGCCTACCAAATATCAATCTAGCCTTTTAAATGGGGGGGGGCCTATTTTATTTTTGTCTCACATTTATATCCCACCCATCATGGAACTGAAGGTGGTTCCCAGGTGCTCACATATCCATTGCCTGCCCAGACCTGCTTAGGTTCAACAAAGTGGTTGCCTCATGTGCCTTCCCCACCATGCCTTAAGGAGCTCAACAAGAGCCAGTAAAAAATCCTAGATACTATGGTGATTCATAGTAAGTATATTTATTAATGCGCGCACACACCCTGTGCTTATGCAGACTTAGTGTCTTGCTTTCTTCTCCAATGGGCTTTTAAAAATAGCCGACTGGATCTCTTCCCTTCCTTCTTCTCCATGTGGAGGCTGATGCAGTTTGTGCCAGCACCTGCATGGACTTTGTAAGCTGCAAGACAACTCATTCAATTGCAGGTGAAACATTCCTGATATTTTCTGTTTGTCCGAGTTACGAGACGATCCATGATTCATGTCTGAACTGAATTACTAACATCATAATAACTGGTAGATACAAGCTACTCTAGTAAATATGCAACAGTGCTCCAAACACAAAATATGTTGATTGTTTTCTCAGCAGGTGGTTTAAGGTCACTAGCTTCTACAGCTGCTAGACGTACAATAGCCTCCCCCTGAATCCAGCATGGACTGATTCGTGGTAAACAATTCCTGTTAAACTGGTTGTTAGGGTTTGATGACTGTACTTCAAGCAAGGGGCAGTTGGATAAGGGAAAGAAACATGTAGCAGAGTGAGAAATCTGTGTTACAGGTGAAAAAACAATTTGTTCTATAATTAACTCTCACCCACAAGCCTCTCAAAGCACTGGCTACAATAATAAATAAGGATTGGTATTATTTAAGAAAAAGTGCTACTATGATTCAGGGAAAGCTGAGATGCAGCTGGAACAGATGTTGTCTTCCATTCAGTTTCTGATCAAGTAATCAATGAAGTGATCATAGAAACTAAAGAAGAACTAAGTTAGACATTCTAAGTGATCTCTGTTTCTTGGGAGGGGGGAATCTGTCTGCTTCAATGTACTGCCTTTTCTTAGAGAAGCAATAGTAAATGAATGGAGTTCTTTCACGCCATCTTTTTTGAAGTGAATTCCTTAATTGCTCTCTTTGACATCACCATACAAGCTATTTATAAGTCCTTCGTGATTTTTTTTCTTTGTAAACTGCGTTAATAATGACTGTACTTCTTTTAATCAGTGTTATAGAACTTGTTCAGAATTCTTGGGGTGGGAAGAAAAACCTAGATAATAGGAATGATTCACTAAGTGCCTTTCACAGTGATTTCAACCTCATGCTTAACTCTTCAACTGGAATCAACAGGATTTTAGACCACTTTGGCTGGATCATACCCAATTATACTGCTACTTTAAAATGCATGCGTAGTGATAAGCTATTACGCAGGTGAGGAACTACACAAGGGATCCCCAAAAGAGGTCCCCAATTTGCCCACAATGTAAGAGGAATGGTGAGCATGTCACGACACATGAAATCTTAATAGCTTGGATCTGGGTTCTTAAAGGATCATCTTCTCCAGTATGAACCTGACTGAAATTTAAGAGGTATGGAGAAGGCCTTCTCAGTTATGGCAACCCTTTCGTATAATACTCTTCTCCCTCAGTAGCTGAGAATGGTCTAAATTCTTTCTTCATTCAGAATGCATGTTAAGATCTTCCAGTTTTCCAAGACCTTTAGTGTCTTACAATAGCTGTTAATGCTGTGAACCCTCTTTTCTGCTGCTCTCATAGGCGCCGACTCCATGGGGCCTGAGGGGGCCCGAGCCCCCTCAAAAATTCGTTTGGGGGGCTCTGCCCCCCCAATAATCTAAGAAAATTATTACCGTAAATTTCGCTCTATAACACACAGATTTTTTCTCCTAAAAAGTAAGGGGAAATGTCTGTGCGTGTTATTGAGCGAATGTGTGGTCCCTGGAGCTGACTCGCCGGAGCGCAGGGGCAAAAATAGGCAAAAATCAGGCAAAAATCAAATCAGGCAAAAATCAGAGGGAAGGCGGAAGCTGCTGCTTTCCTGCATTCTGCCTCAGGGTCTTACTGCCCACCCGCTTCTGTTGCTGCATTTGCTCAAACTCAACAAAGAGCAGGGAATCCACTGCCCTCCTGGCAAGCAGAGGGTTAAGGAAAGGATCGAGTCCTTCCTTCTAATTCTTTCCTAGTCACACTGCATGCAGGCTCCAGCCCATCACCTCCTCCTCTCCGTGCTCTAGGGATACAGGTGGGAGAGAGAGAGAGAGGGCTGGCTTGGGGGGGGGGGACTTTTGCCTTCCTTTCCTCCCCCCACCCCGTTAAACTCCTCCCCTGCATTCTTAGCCAGCTGCTTCTCCGCACACCCCTCTTGTGCTTCTTGTCCCTTCTGTGTTTTTCCTTCCCTCCCCATTTAAAATGTGGTTACAAAGCACGGATCCACATGGATCCTCAGGATTTTTGCATTGGGTCACCCCAAATTCACCATCAGATCACATAGCATGTTCATGGCTACATCTTGCACCAAAAAAATCACGCACCCACTGTTGCCTAGGGTCACAGTGGTGCAAAAACGTGGTTACAAAGCACGGATCCACATGGATCCTCAGGATTTTTGCATTGGGTCACCCCAAATTCACCATCAGATCACATAGCATGTCCATGGCTACATCTTGCACCAAAAAAATCACGCACCCACTGTTGCCTAGGGTCACAGTGGTGCAAAAACGTGGTTACAAAGCATGGATCCACATGGATCCTCAGGATTTTTGCATTGGGCTACTCCAAACTCACTGTCAGATATTAAAAATCTTTGTAAAATAGAGAATTAAATACATACAGAATGTTTAATTTTCAGTTTTGAAATATTAGTACTAGTTTAGTACTGTATTTCTATATAACTATAGTACTGTATTAGTTATTTTCAAATACTTAAATATTTTTAGGGTGTAAGACCCAATTAAAGCCCGTTATTTACATACAGTATTACAGTATTTACATACAGTATTAGGCATACTGTATTAACTTTATTAACTGTATTAAAGCATTAACTTTAAGATTTTATATTTATTTAATGAACCCTCAGCCTTATTCAAAGTAAGCTTAAATTAGCTATTTCACTTATTAATCAAAGTGCTATTACTGTGCGACAGCAATATTTTATGTTTTATTCTTTTAATGATAGTTTAGGATTTATTTAAATATCATTTCAGTCTTTTCAGAGCTATATATTCACTGCTCTGTAATAGTCTATAAGCATAATTGTTACTGTAAATTAAATTAGCTTTTTACGAAAATACTGTGCGTGTTTTTGTTTTGTTTCTTTTTTCAAAGCCAAAAAGTGTTTCAGGCTTGTCGAGTTTCCCGGAGTGTGGAGTTATAGAGAGTCGAGTTTTCGGGGTTCTAATGTTGATCATATGACTCTAAAATACTTTTATTCTTTTAATGATAGTTTAGGATTTATTTAAATATCATTTCAGTCTTTTCAGAGCTATATATTCACTGCTCTGTAATAGTCTATAAGCATAATTGTTACTGTAAATTAAATTAGCTTTTTACGAAAATACCGTGCGTGTTTTTGTTTTGTTTCTTTTTTCAAAGCCAAAAAGTGTTTCAGGCTTGTCGAGTTTCCCGGAGTGTGGAGTTATAGAGAGTCGAGTTTTCGGGGTTCTAATGTTGATCATATGACTCTAAAATACTTTAAAAAACTTTAAAACTCACTAATTTTCATCTAAAATTTAGAAAACTTCCCGGGGCAGGACCCCGGTATGGCCCCCCCCAATATTTTTTATAAGTCGGCGCCCCTGGCTGCTCTGATTTCATTTCTAAATGTTTTATTGATCTCTTCTGTTTAAAACACTTTTAATTATTGTTTGTTCTTTAGTTAGCTGTTTTTTCCTCCTGCAAGCCATTCTGAGATATTGTTTTACTAGAAAGGTAACCCAGATCTCTTGGTTTCACACACTTCTAAATAAACATGTATAGTCAAGTGCTTTCGCTAGATTGTCTCCTTTTGCAAACTGGTGACAACCAATTGCATAAAATATTTGGCAGGCACCACATAGCGGCATCCAGCTACTAGGATGAAAGAATTCGTTATTGTATGCAGGGCCACTTAAGGCAAACTTCAAAAACCTTGTTTATCAAATATTCAGTGGTTCCAACTTCCAAACCTGCACTGGAACTCATCTTGAAGTCTGGCTCCTTGCAACTCTAACGACAAAAATGTTCCAAAACATATGCGGGATGGAGATCATCTGACATTCACCCCTACTAGTTAAAGTTTATGAGTCAGTTTCTATGCCACAAACTATGCAACTCCTGTCTGTAAAGCCTTTGAACAGAATCCTTGCTTCTGCCAGCATTTATTAGCTAGCAACGGTTAATTATCTACTCGTACATTCATAGCATATGAGAATCATGTGAACTTAAGATGTAGCTTCTTCCTCCAATAAGTAGTGTGAGTCATACAAAAAAAAGAGATGTCATTCTGATTGAGCCATACAGGCTTAATCAGACAACAGTGTCAGGTAAACTGTGGTCTCCCTCAGGTAAAGAACACTCTTTTTGACTCACTTCAGTGGCGTCTGCCATACTACCCTCTGGGTCTTTCAATGCAATGAGCCACAACGTGACCATCCACCTTTTAGAAGACTTTCCATCATATTCACACAAATCCACACAAACAGCTGGCAGAATACTGCTTCACCCTTTCCCTACTAAAAAAGATGACTAGATGTTTGCTTCAGCACTGGACAGAGGAAGAGCACTGCTTCCAAAGAACAATAATGGTGACATATTAAACAGTGTTTTAAATTGTTGTAGGGATGGGGTTCCTTTAGGAATGGAATTCTAACACAGCAAGAGGGTCTCCTTCCCTCAACACATCATGAAAAAAATGATGGCTTTAAGCATTAAGCACCCAGACCCAGAGGTGAGGCAAACCAGAAAGCTGCTGTAATTGAAATGGTGTGTGAAATAGAGATAAAATATTTCAAATTTTCTTTTATTTTCTTTTTTTTAAAAAAGTTCATTTTATAAACATTTCTATTGTTTTCATTCATCTGGGTGAACAGCCTCAAACATTATTTCTATGTGATGGCAAAAACAAACTCAAGGTCCTTGCACTGGGGCTGGGATTCGTCTGAAACAGACAACAGTATAATCCACTAGACAAAGTACTGGACTAATTTGCAGCAAAATCCCTGTCCAGCATGATTTTGTCAGATACTCTTAGGCAAATCAATATTATTGTTTGGTTTCTTGTTGGAAGAATGATGAAGACAAGATCTGTCTTTAAAACACCATTAATACGGCAGAAATGACAACAACATACATTTCTCTTTGGTTGGTCCAATAAAATTGATCTGCATTAGCTGGTAACAGACAGGTGACTTAACTATGACTCCCAAAGTGTGAGGAAGGTCCCTTTAAGACAGACATATATCCAGATTTTATGAGGCTCTGTGTTTCTTGCTGCACGTTATAGTCTCTGAGCACATTTAGAATACCTTCAGTTTTTCACTGGTCCTCTTTATTCAGCATACATAGAGCACCTTTGATGTGCTGTACTATATTTTTTGATTATAAGTTCAATGTATACAGTAACTCATCAATAAACAGAGGCAGCCATTATCAGTATTATAATTATGGGACTCCAGAGGTTGCCAGGCATCCTTAGTTATTTGTTTGCTTTTTGAAGGCATAGTAGAACTAAAATTAGGGGAAGTCAGAGGTATGGCTTGTGGATCTCATTAAGGACCCTCTGTCTCCTCCACCCTCCCATAATCCAGCCATTATTTCATTATATTCGCGGACAGTTAAAAGCAGCTGGACACTTTTGCTGACTGCTATGGTGAAGCTACATTTACAATTAGATATAAGGACGCAGAGAAGTTATCCATATGGTCACGGACTGCCAAAATCTCTGCTTGCCATGTAATCAAGTGCAATGGCACTCCATAGGTTTCAGTGAACTGAAACAGTGTGTGTTGGGTTTGTTCTCATCAGTGCCTTTTTGTTTCTATAGTACCTTGCAGTTCATTGACAGAACTGTCTACAGGGGAGGACGGCTGCAGAACTCAGTACAAGTCTGAAAGAAGGAACTGTCTCTACAAAGTAAAGACCTTGGAGTCACTCTGTCTCCATTCCTTTTTTCTGACAGAGATTCTTTTATGGAGCATATACTCGGCTAGCCAGCCTGAGTCTGGGTCTGTGCATAGTAATTACAGCCTCACTGCTGGTTGTTGCCTCCCTCTAGAGAGGGGGTTTTGTGAGTCTATAATTGTGCAGTGTTCACAGGGGTGATCTCAGGGCAGCTGAAGTTAATTGGATTCATTTGGAGATGGGGTAATTGAATCTGCATCTGCAGGTGAAATTTGAAGGCAGTGACTGAAGTGGTTAAAAAGCAAGATGTTGGAGAGGGTGACACTACTTCCAGATCACCTGTTTATCTTCACCAAGGTACCTTTGGGGTGGGACTAGAAGCTATGAGTCGTGATGGAGTACCGACCACTCCATGCTTCTGGGAGATGCACAGCTGAATGACATCATGTGTCATGCATTGTGTATTTGTCATGTTTGGAGCCTGAGAGCTCCAGTGTCTTGCTCCCAAACCTATGTAGTGCTAGTGGATGCATGTGGATACACCACTGTGCCCTACTCAGTGTGACCCCAGTCCACATTACAATGGGTGACCGATCTCACAGCCAAATATTACAAGCTGGACTAATTTGCATACCACACCAAATAATTGGAAATGTTGCTGACATCAGTAAACCTGGCAGGTCATGTCCAGGCTGGTGGGTCCAGAGCTGGGGACAATAGAAACATATAAATATATAAATAAAACTTTCAGGCTGTCTATGATATTTACTGAATTTTTTAGACCCTGGTACCAGTTACCTGCCAGAAGGTAGTTTTATGAGCTGTACCACTTAAAAATAATATGTGCTTGGCATCCTTGCTTAGAAGTAGTGAAACACATTTCTACATCCACTGAAAAATGGTTTAAATTTTGTTTCTTGATTATTCTCTCTCTAGTTCTTTATTTTCATCAGCATCCAATCAGAATAGAGGTGCATTCAAGAAAATGAATGTCATTTTTCAAAAAACACAATAAAGGATTATTAACTTGTACACATTGTAAAATAAATAGGTATCTGAGTTTTACTTCAACAGAGACTTTCACAGGGTCAACCTGGTACATCAAGGGATTAGGAACTCAAAGTGTTACACATGCACATCATTTTCCCCCCTTATTGAATTAAATGTTTTATGTCTGGATCTAGGAGTGAATTTGTCAGCCGACCACATAATTAGGTGTACTTTCAAAGCCAAGTTCTGTGCAAGAATGTGTTCATTCTTCAAACCTGGTTCAAGAAAGCCAACAAAACTATTTCACTTTTTAATGGCCATGGTGGTAATATGAAGTCAAACCACTCAGCAACAGTTATCTGAAAATAAGAGTCATGTTCCCATACATTAAGATACAGTTAAGGCATAGCTCTCTCTTGGGAATGGCTTCTTCTCTTTACTGCTGTAGCTAAAATACTTGAAAACTGCGCACAGGCTTTTGATTACGTCATCTGGCTCACACCACAGCTACTGATACTTTCATTTTCTTTACTGATGTTGCGTTATTGATTACTGTTTCTTAAACGGAGCTTGTAAGCCACTTGAAGTACATGCAAGTGGAGTATAAATTATACACAAAACTACTGAACCATCCCCAGAGAATATCTACAACTCATACTGAATTTGAAAGGAAGCCTGTTGTAACTGTCCGGACACTGGAGTGCTAAGGGTTGTGCCATGCATTGTGTGAAGACGATTCCTCAAGTTCCAGTCTTAAGCTGCAGTCCTATGAATATTTACCTAAGAGTAGTCTCCACTGCATATAGTAGGGTTCATCTGAATAAAATGCATACAATTGTTCTATTAGCGGGGGGCGGACAGGACTGGACTTTCCATCCAACATTACATGTGAATCCATGTGATGACTATTTTTGTGAGTGTGATGAGATAGCTGTACCCTAAAGGCACTGCTAGACAGAGTCTATTTTTGGTAATGAGAGTATGGTTTCAACTGATTTATTTTTTTTTACAATACCCTGACTTCTCCCCAAGATGAAGTTCACGCATATTTAGCACTGCATGTGACTTTGTGTCCTTTATTGTGACTTGTTTGCTTAGAAAAACCACATTTATGCAAAATTCTTGTATGTCCCTTGTGTGGGACAACAGCTTATTCTCTCGACTCGCCACACACTCCGCATTTCACAAAATTCCCCATTAACTGCAACGTCATTCATTGACAAGGAAAGAGTCCTTGAAGAAATGGAATGGGAGGTGCCACTTTGCAGATGGCGTTACTAGTGCATTTATGAATTTATGAGTATCTTTTTATATTATTATTCTTTTCTAAACCAGCAAATTCACAGGCACACTCCCTGAAGGCCCAGTCCTCCATTGTCTCCCAGGACAGATGGATGCTAACCTATACATTTGCTGGTTTAGAAAAGAATAGCATAAAAAGATACCCAAGGGAGACGATTTAATAGAACTACAGTTAAATTGTACCTCTGCATAAGACCTCAAAGCAATAAAAGTGTTGTGATTTGGGGATGGGATTAGCCTGTATGCCTGAGTCCCTTCTAATTCTTGGGTCCAGCAAGGGTTAAAATCTAATTGATCATTCAATTGTTGAAGTAGCTTCTTGGTAATGGTCCCAAGTATGGGTCATTAAGGTAACAAAGGAAGTGGCTCTGTGCCAGAAAATAAATGGATGATGCCCCCTCCCTCAGCTAGCTGTTAGTTAGAAAGACAAAAGACAAAGTTGAGGTGTGAGAGTGAGTTGGAGGCTAGAATTAGGCTGGGTAGCTGAGAGACAGAGCCATGCCTGATTTCTGCAGGGACTCAAGGCTTCAGCTATGGTTGAAGCAAAATCTTCTTGGGGTGTTGATGCTGTGAGCCCCTCCACTGTAGACTCAGGTTGTATATATGTGTAAATAAGCCATATATCCTAAAGACACCACACTCTCTGCTGTTCCTCATTCTGAGGAAACCAAATCTTGGGTAAGCTCCTGGAACTCCCGGGATCTCACACTGCTTGGAGATTGGGGTGGTGTGCAACAATATTGTCTTTGTGTTCCAGAAAAATGGTAGACTTAATTTATGCAGCTCTAAAACCTTGTTAGAAGAATGGAAATAAGTATATAATTTATGAATACATAGAGTAATTTTGCTTCTAATTTAGGTCCGTTTTATCCATACAATTACTTTTCTGAGTCCTGGTTTTTCATCTGTTACAATGAAATTTAGACATCGTCTTTCACAGCAGCGCTACTGTTACAAGGAAATTGTATGTGGGAGTGAGCAAAAAGGATCACAAGTAATTAAGTGAGCGAAGTCTGAGTCAGGTCCACAAGCAGGATCAAAGCAGATACAGTTTTCCTTATTTGTTTTAGCCCAGCTGCATGCAAAAAGAATTTTACACTTCCATTGCTACAAATTTCCAGAATGCCTCAGTATTTACAAACATCATTTTGCCCGTTGCAGAGTTTAAATAGTGTTTAACAATTGTTAACGACAATTTTCTATAATTTTTATTAAATTTTCTGTTTTACAATTTAGAATACTCATTTAAACAACCTTAAAAAATCAATGACTTCCCTTCTTCTCTTTCCGTGGTTCATTTTGCGTAGCATAAATCCCTGCATATTTTACATAAACTAAACCATTCAGTATTCCATTAATACATCCATCAAAACTTATTTACGCTGTTGAAATTCTCTTAATGCTGCCAACGTTTTCAAGTGTACACAATTCCCCCCCCCCATATAGTCAATAAACATTTTGCAATCTTCTTGCATTACAGCCCTCTAATACGGAGCAGTCCAATATGCAAGCGGCCCTCAAGGCCTTTTTGGGTGGCCCTCTGCAACATTTGATGCCCCCTCGGCCCCTATCACTTCCTTCCCAAAGCCAGGTAAGCAAAGAAAAGGCTTTGACAGGGTCCTGGAGTCTTCGCTACTCCTTCTCAAAGCCTAGTTTGCACTTTCTCAGCTTTGGGAAGGAGGTGGGGAAATCTCTGGGATCTTGCCAGAGCCTCATACCTCCTTCACAAACCTGATGCCTTCTTTGCCACAAGGCAGTGTGGTGCCTGTGGGTTCCATGTCGAAGTACTCTTGCAGCCCACTTGGTATGAAAAGTAGGGCTGCCCTGTTCTAATAGCTCAGTGCTACGACTGTGCTCTGCATGCAGAAGGTCCCTGGGATCAGGTACATAACAGGTGGTGGCTAAGACCTCTGCCTCTGAGTCCTTGAAGAGCCGCTGCCCTATCAGAGAATATTACTTTGGACTAGATAGGCAAATACTTTGACCTGGTGTTTTCTCTGCATTTCTGTGTGTATAGGAAAGCAAATCTGTTTCAAAGCGGGTCGGTATTTCATATTACCTCTAAATAGATTCATTGTTGCTGGGAAAAGACCTGTCTCTTGGATCACAGGTCAATTTGACATAAAGATGGCCTTGCTTCCAAGTACATTTTTATTTATTTAGCAAAATAAGGACAAACCCATGCTTGAAGTAAGATATGCCAAATTAAGAACAGGCAAGCAAAAACAATCACCCCTCAGATGGAAAATTGGTTCCCGTATTTTGATGAAACGTATAATTAGCAACACATCGGCCTACACTGATCTCACTCTTACGCACATAACAGTCACGGGGAAACAGGCTGTGAATACCATGGGTAGCGCATTTCACACAGGGAACGGAGTGAAGAAGGCAACCACATTGCACTTTTTCCTTAGTGGCTCTTCATTTTTCTCCTTCTCCTTCTTCAAATTAGAAATTGCACAGAGTTGGTGGGAGTGATATTAGTTAATGAAGAAGGGACTGGTCCTTAGTCAAAGTCCTGCTGCCTTTGAAGGATGAATGTTATGAATGCTGATGGCATGCTGAATGCCTGTTAGTCTACTACTAATAAACAATGGTAAACTTTAAATAGGATTTCTTACTGCTATGGCAAAATGGCAGGGGAGCAAGCAGTTTCTGAGATTGTCTTACAGCTTTATCCTTGTATTTTTTTGGTAGTTATTTGATGCATTATTATTATTATTATTATTATTATTAAAAATTGTATACCACCTTTCATCAAGGGATCCCAGGATCACAGAATAAAATACAAGATAAAGCGCATGTAAATAATTCAACCCAAACGCTAAACCACTTTGTGAGGAAATTGTTTCAAAGACATATGCTGCTTTTCAGAACAAGCAAACATTAGAAAAGAGAAGAAGCAGTCTCATTCTACATGACCTGCCATCTAAATTACAGGTGGGCAGCCTACACTCTCAGCCCCAAGTTCATGCCACCCTTGGCCTAATTTTAGGAGGGAAATTTTGGCAAGGAGGAAAGGGGGTGGCAATGACAAAGCAGTATCAGAAAGAGAGAGAGAGAAGGAGGTAACTCCACTCACTTCCTTTTGGCTCAGATCCTGTCCGCTTTTGGCTCCAACTGCTGCCCACTTTTAACTCAAGCTCCACCATCATTACTGTGTGGTCTCTGACAGATCGCCATGGGAGAAATATGGTCCTTGACAGAAAAAGAATTGTTCACCCTGATTTAAATTCCCCACAATACTTTATGGAGGGTTCACAGCTCTTATGCTAGCTTTTTTTTTTTTTGCACGGTTTATCTCCAGATGTTTCCCTGAAGCATGCCTATTTGAGACACATGTCCCATTAAAACCAACGGTGATACTTTTCTGATAAATGTTTGTCCCTCAAGGAGATGATCTCATCTGTGCCCTTTGCAGCAAATTCCCCTGCGAGTGCTAGCGGCTTTCCCTTCCTCAAGCTCACTCTTCTGTTGTGCTGTTGTTGTAATAAGCCATTTTTCTCCTTAAGATCTCTTTAGGAGGACGGAATTTCTGCTATTTAAAGTCCTGCACATGCAAACCTCTACATCAGACTCTTAGATCACACTCTTGGCAGGCAGCCACTGAAGCAAGATAGACAGAACCTGTTTTAATGGGCATTTTGAATGCTGCAAGAAGAATGTCAACAGACAAATTGCCATAACCTGCCTGAACCAGCCCTTACCCTCCTAGAATCTAAAGCCAGAACTGTCTGGGAATTGTTTATTTTGTCAAGAGTTTTTTTCTTTTTTTCTTAAAGATAAAGAAATCAGTAGATAGTCCTAGCAATCAACAAAGTAAGTGATTTGCATGGGCATTCTCTTCTGAGCCATTACAACTACTTAAGGCTAATTGGAGTTCTGTTTGCCATCCATGTTAATCACACCTGGATAGACTCCAGGCATTGCATGAGTCATGGACTTCAGCTTAGAGATCAGCCGCTGTGTTCCCTTTTGATATTGAGACTCAGGAATGTAGTTTATTATCTACCAGTTCCATGGGGAGGGGGAACTGTCCCACGGGAGCTGCTTTGCCATCACCTTCTTAGGCTAAGTTGTGAAAAATTACTCCATGGTGAGATTACCTGGAAGAATCATCAACCAGCTTCTACTTGAAGCCACTTTAGGCCATTTTTTATCCTCTTCACGTAATCTCAAGAAATGCGAGTGCACCTCTGTTACACCCTGAACAGGTATCTGAGGACAGATAGGCTTAAGGACACAATAGTACTGCAACGTATCAAGGCAGCTGCAAAAGGTTTTGCTGACTTGCAGAACTAAGGTAACTATAGATACCTTTGTTTTGCTTACCTTCTCACATATCAGTTGAGTACTGTATTGCCATTTTGCCTATTATCCATCTTGACTTCATGTTTGAAACCAGATCTGCATTTATGTTACTCTAGCACAATAAACACATTCTCAAACCTTTATTTCTCTAGACGATGGGGGCATTTCCAAAAGAGACTATGAGAGAAAGTACCTAACCTGCAATCCTTCCCTTCATGCCATGGAGTTGTACAGTGGTACTTCGGGTTAAGAACTTAATTCGTTCTGGAGGTCCGTTCTTAACCTGAAATTGTTCTTAACCCAAGGCACCACTTTAGCTAATGGGACCTCCCGCTGCTGCCGCACCGCTACCACACGATTTCTGTTCTCATCTTGAAGCAAAGTTCTTAACCCGAGGTACTATTTCTGGGTTAGCGGAGTCTGTAACCTGAAGCATCTGTAAACTGAAGTGTCTGTAACCCGAGGTACCACTGTACTGTATTGTGAAATGCATATACATCTGGTGAAACTTTTCTTTAAAATCACCAGTAGAATAATTGAAGAATTACTTCCAGAGGATAACAACATTGGTCTGCTGTTGCAAAAAACAGTCCCGTGGCACCGTAGATGGTGAGATATCCAATTACATTATCCGCTGAGTAGATCCATTGGATTTAACCACTGATTTCAGTGAGTCTACTCTGAGCATAACACATTTCTTCCTAACACATTTGCTGCAGTAAAAGCCTTCGTGAATTAGAGCCCCTTTCCTAAGACATGTGATCCTGGCAGATAAAAAAGAAGTGAAGCTGTTAAATTGAAGATTTTAAAAAACAACAACAACAAAAACTGTGTGAACTCTTGTTCAAAGCATAAAATATTGCATCACATGCGAAGATTTAGCAATTATAGCCTCTTTGCAAATTTGTTTGACCTTTTTCTTAAATGCCATTTCTTTTGTGTTCCTTCCCTAAAGCAGGAGATGCTGTTACTAGATAAGCATGATCAAAGGCTCATATTTGCCAAGAGATTTCAGGTGAGAGGTTAGGCTTATCCAGTTTCAAAGTATGCCCCTACATAGCATTTTAGTCTTTGCTGCACAGAATTGAACCATAAACTTATGACTTTGCGTTTTTCCTCTTTGTGAAATCCTGTCAAACCCTATAAAACTGTCAAGCTACAAACTAGCTATGACTTGAGAATGCCACAAATGGAATGCCAATGCTTTCTTCTTCGGGTAGGGGATAAAGCTGCAGGAAGGATTTAATCCAGATCAGAACTGTGAGTCATGGGAAGGGATATTTTTCCCCAAGCCATATTTCCATTGAAAATCCTTCTCAAAGCTATTTGCCCTGCGTGGAAAGATATGGGCTTGCAGGAACTCCCTTATATCATATGTCTAGTTTGACCTTAGAAGCTGAATGTTACAGACTAGTGGGGTGGGTAACCCCATCACCACCTCTCAGCCTTGTTGTTGTTTAGTCGTTTAGTCGTGTCCGACTCTTTGTGACCCCATGGACCAGAGCACACCAGGCACTTCTGTCTTCCACTGCCTCCTGCAGTTTGGTCAGACTCATGTTTGTAGCTTCGAGAACACCGTCCAACCATCTCGTCCTCTGCCGTCCCCTTCTCCTTGTGCCCTCCATCTCTCCCAACATCAGGGTCTTTTCCAGGGAGTCTTCTCTTCTCATGAGGTGGCCCAAGTATTGGAGCCTCAGCTTCATGACTACCTCATAAGCTTGTTGTGATGGAAGAAGAAGAAGAGTTTGGATTTGATATCCCGCTTTATCACTACCCTAAGGAGTCTTAAAGCGGCTAAAATTCTCCTTTCCCTTCCTCCCCACAACAAACACTCTGAAAAGGTGGGATATAAATGTAATAATAAATAAATAAACCTGTGATTTCCTGCTTTTTTGTGGGGAGTGCTTATTGTTGCAAAGCTGTCAATTCATTAAGAGGGCTTTTAGGCACAATCCCCAGAACTTAACCCCCACATAAATGGTGGGCTTACTGTTCATACTCTTATGGGTTTGGGAATGGTTCTGAATGACCTCACAGGGTATCTTCTAACCCAGTGATGACGACTGTGAAAATTCCAGGATTAGCAAGGGACTGGTCTGGCAAGTTCTTTGCAGGATCTCGTCCTCAGTTAACTGATAGTTTTCAGGTGAGAGGAAACTTTTGTGAACTTACAAGAAAGGCAAAAACGATGACTCATCCTTTCTAGGTATAGGCTGAGAGGACAGAGTGCTGAGCTGCACTGTTCCGTCTTCATATTTCCTTAGAAACCTGACAGGGTCATGAAGTTGGGGCATCTGTGTAAGTTAAATTGTCCCTTTGCCCATGCTCAACCTGTGTACGCCCATAAATATAGCATATATCACAAAATGCCAGCAAGTCTGAAATTAACCTGATTCCAAGGGAGACATGGCAAGAAAACACCCTTGGAGTTCTTAGCCCTCAGAAGATTTAGACACATAAAATCATAGAGTTGGAAGGGATCATGAGGATCATCTAGTCCAACTGCCTGTAGCGCAGGAATATTTTGCCCAATGTGGAGCTCAAACCCGTGGCCCTGAGATGAAGAGTCTCATGCTCTACCAACAGAGCTATCCCTCAGGACATGTGCTGTTGTTGTTGTTGTTGTTGTTGTTGTCATACCACCCTGACCATTTGGCTGGGTTGCAATACAAATCTGTAACAGTACATTCTGTATGCAAATGATGATGCCAGTTTCAACCAGTATGATGTGTGTGTGTGTGTGTGTGTGTGTGTGTGTGTGTGTGAAACATCTTCTAGTCCTGTCTGAAATCATACGTCAGGCATAGGCAAACTCAGCCCTCCTAATGTTTTGGGACTACAACTCCCATCATCCCTAGCTAACAGGAACAGTGGTCAGGGATGATGGGACTTGTAGTCCCAAAACTTCTGGAGGGCCAAGTTTGCCTATGCCTGTCATACATGTATGAAGCCATATTTAAATATGGACTGAATCTGGCTTAACTACACATCAAAGCCCCAAACATACAAATAAAAACCAAACATTGGTTTCAATGGAGGAAATAAGCATGTTTCTATCACAAACCCTTCTCACTGAAATCAGTTGGAATAAGTATGCTCATCTAAGAGAGGTAGACTTGATTCTTGAGGGCTGAAGGCTGTTCCCCCCGCCCCATTAAAATTGGGTGCAATGGCAGCATTATCAAAATCAGCACAGCTGTGTGACAAACAGCTACACATAATCAGTTTGCCCTAAATGTACCAAGCAAACACATACAAATATGTCAACCACATGTCTGAAACCCACAGAAAAGTCCTGAAACCATTTTCTCTTTCCCAAAATTACCTCAAATATTTCTCTGCAGGGTCGAAGGAAATGGGGAAAAACCTCCCGCCTTAAGGGCACATTTAAGGTGTGAATAGGGTGAGCCTGTGACCTGGATTCAGGAATTAAGTAGTTATAATAACAAAAGAGTGGCCAAAACCCAGATAATGAAATCAGGTAACCTGCCAGACAGGAGATAACACACCCAGGATTCTGTTTTAGACCGCCCCGCCCCCCCGTGATGTATGTATGATGTATTGGGGGAGGTGGTCCTGGGCTACACCCCTTCTGTGATGTATGTATGATGTTTCTGGGGGTGGTCTGGAGTTTGAGGGTGGTTTCAAAAGTCTATAAAATGTCAGGCACACCTTTGTTCTGGGTTCCTCCTCTTTCCTGCTTGTGGTGAGTGAGGACTCTGTTGCAACAGTTTAATAAAGATCAGGCTTAATAGCTGTTTTGCTTCTCAGTATTCTCTGGTTGGCCTCTGTTATTTCTCCTACTGATAGAGAACCTACAAAAGGACTCAATATGGGCTCTTGGGTACCCCATAAGGGAAAAAGAGCAGGTTTTTTTTTCTCATAACAGTGGGTAAGCCCTCAGTCTCTGATTTCCTCTGTGCTAAAAAGTAGAGACATCACCTTGCCAACGAAGGTCCATATAGTAAAAGCTATGGTTTTCCCAGTACAGTAGTGATGTATGGAAGTGAGAGCTGTACCATAAAGAAGGCTGATCGCCGAAGAATTGATGCTTTTGAATTATGGTGCTGGAGGAGACTCTTGAGAGTCCCATGGACTGCAAGAAGATCAAACCTATTTATTCTTAAGGAAATAAGCCCTGAGTACTCATTGGAAGGACAGATCCTGAAGCTGAGGCTCCAATACTTGGGCCACATCATGAGAAGAGAAGACTCCCTGGAAAAGACCCTGATGTTGGGAGAGATGGAGGGCACAAGGAGAAGGGGATGACAGAGGATGAGATGGCTGGACAGTGTTCTTGAAGCTGCTAACATGAGTTTGACCAAACTGTGGGAGGCAGTGGAAGACAGGAGTGCCTGGCGTGCTCTGGTCCATGGGGTCATGAAGAGTCGGACATGACTAAACGACTAAACAACAACAACAATCTGTCCAAACTTGAAAGCCTCATCATTTCATTCACTTACCAGACCTGGAAGCAGAGGCTGATTGAGAGGGCAACATCTAGATGTCACACATGCAATGTCATGAAGAGCCAGGGGGAAGAGCTGAATGCCCCCTGAACAGCCCTATCAGAAAATACATTGGGGGGGGGGGCAAAACTGCCTCAGCCACTAGGAGCTGAAGCCTACGTATGCCAAGGAGGGTCCATTAATTACCTTGGGGCTCTAGCCAAAGACACTACTGCTCCTGTTCTGGGGGGGGGGGATCCAGAACTACATCCCCTCTCCAATACTGTTGTATACCTGGTTTCAAAATTCCCATGCCCGTGGCAGAATCCAGTTCTCTTATGTACTGTTTAGTTAAGCAATACAGCGAAACCAACTGGGCACCCTAAATTTCCCTTATTAATAAATGGCTGACTCACTCTGTCAATACTATATTCAGGTGAGAGGCATTGAGGATGCGTTCTTTAACCAGTCAATCCAGATTGTGGAGGAAGTGAAAAGGAGTGAACACAGGGAACTAACACAGGAGATGACTGTTGAAGAGAACTGCAGCAAGCTGTTTTTCCATGTTAAGGACTACCAAGGTTCTACGTGAAAGGTGGTACCATTGAAATCAAGAGCTCCCCATGTTTTCAAAATGAATATCAATCATTTTTGTTCCCTCTGAAGTGTTGGAAAATAAAAAATTGAACCTGGAAAAATTGTTGCTTGCTTATGCACAAAATAAAACTGGTGTTTAATTATAAGTTGTAAAGAATGGGATCTCAGTGCCATGTAATTTTGGTTCTGTATTTGTAAGAAATTGGTATTTCAGTGTACAGTAGTGGCACCTATTTTCTGTAAATCCCTGCCTATTTCATTGTTTTATTTCTGATGTCTGTCTTGACAAGCCTACCCAGACATATAATTTTACTATGAATATTTTTTTTTAATGTTTATTTTATCTATATTTTGGTAGCTTTATTACATCCAATGTTTTAAAAAAATCTGTTCTTAGAGCTATTTTTAATAAAAAATAATTTCATTTTATATAAATCACTTATAGTGTTTTGATTAAGCCGTGTATAAATCTTGTGAAATGAATGAATGGATGAAATCTTTCCCCAGTCAAGATTGGAGGAACGACAATTGGGTGACAAACTTCTGTGTCATTTCCCGTACACACATGATACCAAGCTTTTCTTAACATTACATCAGCACTCCCCGTACGGGCCACCAAAAAACAAAACAAAATGACATCAGCACTGTGGGACAAATCAGTTCAGATACACCTGGCATAATGCATAGAAAGCATCTTAGATGCTCCATGAGAAAAGAGAAATGTTGCTGCTTTTTAGAAAAATTAAAAATACGTGGCATCTCAAAAAATTTCCTTGAAACTTGGACTTGCTTCCAGGAAATGTGTTTAAGATCAGGCTCTTAATGGTTGGCAATTACTGGGCAGTTAATAATAGCCAGGCAATTTAAATTCCTCCAGCAGTATCAACAAAATGCAGCATCCTTCCTTTCCTTTTTACATGCAACACATTTCTACAATGGAGCTGTCACATGCCAATGCTGGGTAGGGTTGCCTGGGAGCCCCTCATTTTCTGGGCATGTCTTTTGTTCCAAAGTACACAGGAGATAATGATCAACCTTTGTTTTAGATGAGTCATGCTTCATCGCTCTTCCAACAACAGACACTGAAACTCTATGCAATCTCCCTTGCACATTAACATTTTAAACCAGATTGGGAGGGCAGACTACTATACATTTACTCAGGGGGAGAAGGAACTTGGGGGAACTGAGTTCCCTTACCTTTTTAAAATTAAGTAACTGTTTTTTGGGCAGGGATGGGGGCTGGAGCAGATATACAGTGGTACCTCAGGGTACAGACGCTTCAGGTTACATACGCTTCTGGTTACAGACTCCGCATCCCAGAAATAGTACCTCGGGTTAAGAACTTTGCTTCAGGATGAGAACAGAAATCGTGCTCCGGCAGCACGGCAGCAGCAGGAGGCCCCATTAGCTAAAGTGGTGCTTCAGGTTAAGAACAGTTTCAGGTTAAGAACGGACCTCCGGAATGAATTAAGTACTTAACCCAAGGTACCACTGTACACCCAATGCCTGAACCAAAAATCCACCTATATCTGTAATCAATAAAGTTGTGGCCATTTCTAATCCAGGTCATCTAATCCAGTTGTGGCCATTTCTAATCCAGATCTAATCTTACATTTAGCCACTGCCCGGGGAGGGGTGTGTGGCACTGCAACTGGGCCCACAATGAATAAGCAAGCAAGCAAGCAAGCAAGCAAGCAAGCAAACAAACTTCATGGTGCGTTCCCCCACCTTTTTTGGGGGGGGGCGAAGCATTGCATTTTGATACAAATCTTTTTCAGCTTCTAGAATTGTACTTCAGCTACGGTGGAACAAGCAGAGATTTATGCTATCGTATCTAAAATGGTATCCATTATTGGGCAGATATGGGAGTGTCACCTAAGAACATAAGAACAGCCCAAGGTGGATCAGACAAACAATCTAGCCTCCTACAGTTTCTTCAGTGTTGGCCAGCAAAATGCCCCAAGGAATTTCACAAATGGAGCAAGATGAATACTGCCCTCAGCATGTGGTAATCAGAGATACAGTATACTGACCCTTGTACATGGAGGCAGGGCTCTTTGGGAGATGCTGGAAAAAACAATGGGATTGTCTTCCTGTCGAAAGCTAGCATAAGTGACCAAGAGTAGCCTTCACCAACTTTGTGTCCTCCAGGTTTTTTGAACCACAGTGCTTCTGAAGAACAGCTGTTGGAAACCACAGGAGAGGAGAGTGCTCTCATGCTCGACTCTTACTTGCTGGTTTCCTACAGGCAGCTGGTTGGCCACTGTGATAGCAAGATGCTGAACTAGGTGGACCATTGGCCTGATTCAGCAGCCCCTTCTTATGTTTTTTTGTAGTCCAAAACATCTGGATGGGACCAAGGTTGAGCTAGAGGAGGGAATGAGGAGAGGAAAAAGAAGGCAGTTTGTGGATGATGCCAAATTTTGTAGGGTGGTCGGCAGGCTTCTTGTGCATTTTAGAACCCTGATTTTCCAGGGGACAAGATGATTTGCTGTGTGTGTGTGTGAACAAATGCATGAACAGGACTTGTAAATGTAAAGTGATGACTTTGAGCCTAACCCCCCCTAACTTTACATACACACTGATGGGGGCTGAGCTAGCAGAGATTGACCAGGAGAGAGAGTGGGGTGTTATTGTTTTGTTTGTTTTTAAGTTATGTATTTATGTGTTTTTATATTGTGAACCACCCTGTAATCCTTGGATGAAGGGTGGTATAGAAATATTGGGGTTGTAGTGGATAACCCAGTGAAAATGCCAGCTGTGTGACAGTTTTGAAAAAGGCAAAATCCATGCCAGTGCCGTGACTCACAGTTGCTGATGAGAAAAAACTTGAAGGAGAGTTCTTTCCAAAGGCTTTGATGCTTTGATTATGCAGCCCACGTGCAAATTGTTGACTTAATGCACTTCAGGCGATACACATGGTCGATCCTAACCATAGCTACAACAAAGATAGGGGCAGGTGCTCTAATTGTCAGAGCTTTGGGTGTTGATCCCACACTGTCATTCCCCTCGACTATCCTATATGGTAGCTCACAACTTGCATGCATTTAATTTGTCCGAATTCAGCTTTATGGGCTTGGCAATTTAACAATAAAACAATAAAAGGGGGCAGAAACAGAGCAGGCAACTGGGGTAAATGGCTTTGGCAATTGCATTGAACCCACAGAAGATGGCTACTGACCTTCTTTCCTTCTTTCCAGTTTCATACAGGCACCAGGTTGGCCACTTTGAGAAACAGGATGTTAAATTAAATAGGGTTTTGGTCCTATTCTGCAAGCTTTTTCTGTTCTTCTGCACTCTTTTCTGTTTTTAGGTCCCTCTCTCCTCCCCCAACAAGCATTCAGAGATCTGTTGTTTTTATAATTTTTTTACTGAACACTACTCTTAAATGTTTAAGTGCTGCTATTTCAGTAATTTTAATGTATTGCTTATATTGAATTTTGTGTTTTTTGTATTATACTGTTTGACCTTTTTATAAAACCACTTTGGCTTTTTAAAACAGAAAACCTGAACATTACCCCACATGCCACTGCTGCAGTGGCATTTTACATGCCACACAAGAGACAATGAGCAGAACGCCACCCCCACCCAAGTAAATACTTTAAAGTATGGAGTGCACCAAATCAGTTTCTCTCATGAACTGCAAAGAGGAAACCAAAGTCTTTCGTTTCCTTGATTATGTAAGACTCTGTTCCACTACTGTTATTATTCCTTATTATTCATTATACAATAATTTGGCAATTACAGCTAAGGAGGTGGAATAAAAGCCATCTCCCTTTGAGCAAGACTGGGCAGCTACAACTTGGCTCTACCACTAATGCTTCTCCTAATCTGAATTGCTTTTTTCTGGGTTTTCCCCCAGCCGCTATTGTTTTCTTCTACCAACACACCTTACTCATCATTTTGCAGAAGTTCCTCTTCACCCAATGCACCTGCTATATGTTTGCTCAACCCATATTCACATGCTCATACATGGTAATTATATTTGGTGGTATTAGAGATTATTCCCTTGAAATGCAGGAAGCTGTAAGGATCCAAGGGTGGGATCCATATATATATATATATATATATGCTTTCGTAGATTTTCACGGGTACAGGAATGCAGGTTTTGGTGTCCTCGGGTGTCTTCCCGTGTAAAAGTTGGGGTGTCTAGGCGACGTTTCGACGAGGTCTCACTCGTCATCTTCAGGCTGGTGCTTTCGGTTTCTTGTTACTGGAACAGAGCGGGATCTCAATGTTTGAGTTCCTATAAATACTGTAGAGGGGGTGTGGTGTCTAGCCTCCAATGTTCTGGGCAGAGAGGAAGTTCCCAGGCTAGTGTGCCTTTTCTTCTTTTGTTCCTTAATTACTTGAGAGATACCTTGAGTGATTTCTTGAGTGATATCCTGAGTACCACTTAGGTGGGTCATTAGGTGTGGATTAGTTGCTAAAGTCTTTGTGTCTTGACCTCTTGAACTTTGTGAAGAGTTTTCCTGAGAAGATGGCTGTATTGCACTTAGTTGTGCTTTGGCTTGGCTTCGTGTATAGGGGCGAGCTGTGGTTTTGTGGCTTGTGTCAGCCAGATCTGTGTAGGGATTGCAGGGGGGTGCAGCATCCGGAGGTGCCACCATGGATTGGCTACTGGAACTTCCTCTCTGCCCAGAACATTGGAGGCTAGACACCACACCCCCTCTACAGTATTTATAGGAACTCAAACATTGAGATCCCGCTCTGTTCCAGTAACAAGAAACCGAAAGCACCAGCCTGAAGATGACGAGTGAGACCTCGTCGAAACGTCGCCTAGACACCCCAACTTTTACACGGGAAGACACCCGAGGACACCAAAACCTGCATATATATATATATATATATATATATATATATATATATGGGTGGGTGGCTCTGGGTCTGGATCCGGCATGGGTAGCCTCTTGAGAACAAAAAATTTACCAGTTGCTGGAATGAGCCCTGATCTTTTACAGTTTGCAATGCCCTATTACATCTTTTCTCATACCTGCACAACATTTTTATAATGCTACGCTCCCTATGTTTGTAAAATGGGTGGTTAGTGAGTTTGGTTGGAAATGGGGAAGATTCAGTACTTTGCAGGAAAATATTGGGTTTCGGTGAAAAAGAGCTGTATGTTTCCCTCAAAGCCCATAGGTTATACTTGTGTACTTTGGGGGTTCTGAAGGACAAGAAATGGCAATGGAGGGCAAACAACAAGTTCAAGGGAGAAAGGGTAAGCAGAGTGGACAGCAAACATCTCTATTGCTACATAAAAAGTGGAGGACAAATGGCACTTAAAGTAATGAAAAGTTAGACAAAGATTTTTTTTTATAAAAAAGACAAGTTAGGTGAACACACTAGAGAATTAATAAGAAGTAGAATAGAAACTGAAAAGTAGTTAAAGTAAATGATATTCTATAGAAATATAGGGCCTGATTCAACTAACTGCAAGTTTAAGATGGCAGCTATTCATCAAACCACTTCTTTAGGCTGCAATCCTGTACTCACTTACCTGGAAGAAAACCCCATTGACCTCAATGTGGCTTACTTCTCAGTAAACATGTAAAGGATTGCACTTGTGTCCTTCTTGAAGATCCATCAGGTCTCACCTTGCCAGCATTCAATTGCTTCCTGACATTTTCCTAAATCATCTACCACTTTCAAAGGTCAGTCAAACTCTCTAAAGGCAGTCCATTCCTTGTTGGATACAATATAGTAGACTATACGATTTCTGAGAATGCACTTCCTCATTCTGCAGCTGATGTCCATTAATACAACCTGCAAAACTGTTTACGTGGTCAGTGGTGTTTTCATAGCCCTGTTTAGTCATGATTTAGCTCTATTTCATCTATTATTTTTGCTTCAGTGCTGAAGTATCAGTGTATTTGCACTAATACTTTGTTGAGGTACAAGTACTCTCTCTCTCAACGTAATCTGAAGTCCAAGTGACATTTTCAAAACTACTGGTTTTTTTTGCTCTATAAGACTCACTTTTTCCCTCCTAAAAAGTAAGGGGAAATGTGTGTGCGTCTTATGGAGAGAATGCAGGCTGCGCAGCTATCCCAGAAGTCAGAACAACAAGAGGGATTGCTGCTTTCACTGCGCAGCGATTCCTCTTGCTGTTCTGGCTTCTGGGATTCAGAATATTCTCTTTCTTGTTTTCCTCCTCCAAAAACTAGGTGCGTCTTGTGGTCTGGTGCATCTCATAGAACGAAAAATATGGTACATTGTAAAACTTTCATGGGCAACCTGAGTTTGGATGCTTCAAAGCACTAGGACTATAATCTCACTCTCTTTATCCTTCATGTGAAATTGTGAACAGGCTGTCCTGCTGAACACATGGGGGGAACAGCTGATTTTGTTTGGTACTTTTTGTCTGAAGAGTTTTGTTTCCTTGTGTACGCTGGACCTTGAGAGGGGAATGTACCTTCAGAAACGACCAGCGCCCTTCAAATTCTTATCTAAAGGAATCCCGCAGGAAACCTTGGAACTCTTACAAAAATTTGGGCTGTCTGTTATATATCAATTTTACAAGGACACTACTCTTTGCCTATTGTACCCTCCTGTAAATGACCAACCCCCTGTCCCCTCCCATGCTCCTTCATTGGCTTGCTTCGGTTTGTTCCATAGAGCTGTATGCAAAAGAAAAATATTAACTAAAGTGCTAGCTGCAGTCTAGCTGATGATTAGCCACTGAACGTCAAAATCAATGCCTGGCTATGTCAAGATGACACACTGTCCAGCCAACACTTGACCCAGGCTACAGTAGGTAGAATCAGCCAATAAAGGAACACCTTTCTTTATCGAATGCTTAGTATAATGTTTCCTTAACCAGTGATTTCAGTATCCTCATAAGATCATTTTTGTTATTATTATTAATGCAATATCAGTAATGCCTTTGTTGTAATTGCAGAGGTAACTTCCTCTCTTGGGATTCTTTGGACATTCTTTTTTTTCTCATTGGAAACCTATTCTCAAGTACCATGAGTGGCGTCCCTTATTATTTGTTTATTTGAACCCCATCTTTTCTACCAAAGCACTCCAAGAAGAATAAAAGTCTCAAATACTTGTAAAAAATATCAAATCAAGGAACAAAGCAAAAAATCAGCAATAACAAGAAAACCACACACATACACAATCACACCTAGCTGCATAATAGCATAGCTTGAGCACAGCAGGTCAGAAGGCCCTAAATTTCTTTCTAAATAAAATAGTCATAATTAGGAACGGGGGAGAAATTTGATCACAAAATATTAGGGAGAAGTGTGCATAAAAATGAATATGTTAGTGAAAATTGCTGGGAAATAACTGGGAGATACCAATTAATCCGAAAGTCCCACATGTGTGGGAAACGACACAAGGAAAAATTGGTAAACTGCCTGAATTCAAAAAATGAAGGGCTTAACTCACACTCTAGTCAAAAGAGTCCCCAGCAAAGTTTAAAGCTGAAATATATGTGGCATCTTCAAAGTGCAGGAAATATAGGTTGTTAGACCTTTAAATATCCTAGTATTAAGCACTCACAATGTGCTCTCCCTGCTCTCCCTCCTCTATCCCTCTCACAGTGAAAAGACCACAAATTTAAGTAAGTTTAAATGCTTTACTTACCATAATCAGAGGTCTCACTCATGCATCATTTAATGGTACAGCAAAGTCAATAAAGGTAAAAACTATTGAGTACAAAAATACAAGAGTTAGTTTCAAACATGGAGTCTGGAGCTTGGGAGCTGCAGCCCCATGTGTCTGGTCAGCTACGGGGGGGGGGGGGGGGCATTATTTGTTTTGTTCTGGCTCTTGATCTTATTATGTATTTTGTATTTTTTATATTTTTTATAAAGAGGGAGAGAGAGAGAGAGAGAGAGGAAACTAGCCTTATTTCATCCTCCCCAAATTTGAGGGTGTGTGACCTAGCTAAGCCTTCTCTAACAATTTACAGCTCTGTGGCCTCATTTACTAACTAGCATAGACATGCATTGTACGGTCTGACTGTAAAACCTCCCACAAAAATAACATCCAAAAATGCATTATGTTGAGAGAAATTGCTTGCAAAATGTGTTCATCAGGAGAAATTTGAACAAATATGCTGAAGAATTTTCATGAGGATTTTTAAAAAAGAAAATCTGCAAATTACTTCAGAAATGTGGTGAACTAAATCATGGAGCCTAGGGCTTGCCAATCAGAAGGTCGGCAGTTCAAATCCCCATGACAGGGTGAGTTCCCATTGTTCAGTCCCAGCTCCTGCCAACCTAGCAGTTCGAAAGCACGTCAAAGTGCAAGTAGATAAATAGCGACCGCTCCGGCAGGAAGGTAAACGGCGTTTCTGTGCGCTGATCTGGTTTCGCCAGCAGCAGCTTAGTCATGCTGGCCACATGACCCAGAAAAACTGTCTGCGGACAAACGTCGGCTCCCTCGGCCAGTAAAGCGAGATGAGCACCGCAACCCCAGAGTCATTCGCGACTGGACTTAACTGTCAGGGGTCCTTTACCTTTACCTTTACATTTAAAAGTGGAAAAATGAGAAAGGGAGAAAGCTGAAATTGTCGAATCCTATGTTTACTCAGAAGTCCATTGTGTACAGTGGGGCTTATTCCCACATAAATGTGCATAGGATAGAAATTTTAAAAGCTTTTTCAAAACCAGGAAGGTCTTAAAATGTGCTGGAAAGACTGGATTTGGAATGAGGTGGAACATCCTTGACAGGCAATTCCACAGAGTGTGGAGCCACTGCAGAGTCCGTTCGTGCATCAAGCTACTCTTCTTAACTTGCAAATGTTCGACATCTTAAGAAAGGAGGATACACTTACTGCAGGCTACTCAGAAGGAAGTCCCATTATATTCCATAGGAGTTATACACAGGTTATATGTGCTGTAGTTTTAAGGAGGTCTAGCAGATCAGAATAAATGTTAAATTCAGTTGTTTTCTGCACAGATTGCATAGCTGCTTTTCTTTTCATTTTTAACAACAGCACATGTAAGATCTTGCAAAGGATTTTAAAAACTCGGACTCCAGAAAAACCCACAAAGGCGATTTACACAGCTAATCCCAAAACTTTCCATATCAGCAGACAGGTACATAGAATGGCTCACATTGCTTACTGTAGAAACACAACACCACAAGCCTTGCCCTTATGCTGTATTCCAGAGAGTTACACCCACGGCATTCTCCTTTTTCAGTAGGTGAAAAAATAAATACCTTTTGAATGTACCAAGACATGTGTTTTAGGGAGATGGGAATTACTAAAGGCCTACGGCTGATGTAATAAGGATGGGCAGAACATTGAGTTACTCTTCCTATTTTGTAAGCTAAACAGTACCCAAGACCTGAGCTGCTTGGAATGTCATACTGTTATGAAATCAATGCTTTAATAAAGAAAAACAAGGCACAAAGTCTACCCTATGCATTATTCATTGACAGGGAGGAATATAACAACTTCCCAAGAACTTGCAACAAGCTATGCCGAAACTGTCAAAGGACCTTTCCAGACTATGTTTTGGTGCATTGAATATGAAATTATAACTGATATTGGGGTGGAGGGTTGGCATTTAGATGTCATTTTTAAACGTTCAAATACTCAGTGCAATTTAAACTATAATTTCCCTCCACTGCTTGTTGAGCTTTTCCCCCTACAAACACACACACACACACACACACACACACACAACACATGTGATTTTTTTTTTTTTATTGACTTGCCTAAGATCCAGGACAAAGTGGATGTTAATTCCTGGACGTTAATTCCACCTTTGAAATCCCAGTATTGTCCAGGAAAATCCGGATGTATGGCAGCCCTACAAAAGCACCAGTGTCTGACTACATCTTAGTAGTACATCAGTCCTTCAAGAGCCAGTGTGGTGTAGTGGTTAAGAGCAGTGGACTTGTAATCTGGTGAACTGGGTTCGCTTCCCCGCTCCTCCACATGCAGCTGCTGGGTGACCTTGGGCCAGTCACACTTCTCTGAAGTCTCTCAGCCCCACTCACCTCACAGAGTGTTTGTTGTGGGGGAGGAGGGAAAAGGAAATTGTTAGCTGCTTTGAGACCCCTTAGGGTAGTGATAAAGCGGGATATCAAATCCAAATCCAAACTCTTCAAGAGCAACGGCCCTGCCCCTTTCCATTGTGTAGTCACTTTGATTCTGATTTGATTTTAGGATGTATTTTAATTGATTGCTTGATTTTATGGTAATATGTTATATATTTGATGTTAGCCGCTCTGAGCCCGGTTTTGGCCAGGGAGGGTGTGGTATAAATAAAAAATATTATTATTATTATTATTAAACACCACTGATGTTGGATTGGTCTAGCCCAGGGGTAGGGAACCTCAGACAGGTCTAGGGGTCAAATTTGGTCCTCCATGTCTCTCTGCCTGGCCCTCCAAACCCCTTACCAGGCTGCAACCCTGCTCCACCCAAATGTTTTTGCCTAACTGTAATGTGTCCTTGTATTTTATAATGCCTCTTGCTTGTCTAGATGGAGTACAGAGAGAAATGTGTGAGAGTTGATCAAGCAAGCCTCCAGTACATTGACATTTGTTGTTCCCCTCACTTTTTCCCACTGGCTCCGCTCAGCACTGGCATGATGTGGCCCTCAAAATCTAGCCCTTGGGCTGGAAAGGGTTCCTCACCCCTGAGCTAGTGTAAAGAAATATAAGCACTATCCGTATGTAAACAGCAGATTTCTGCAATATCAAATTCAAATTTCACTTGCAATGCAGAGTTCTAAGATGGGACCTGCATCCAACTTCTTGGCAAATTCCTATTATAGACCATTGAATTTCACTCAAAGAGCTGAATTCCACAAAAGTTTATTATCACATACAATAAAACAGTATGAATGGCTCCGCTGAGTTAAGGTTTACACAGTTTTATCCATACAAAAATATATTTGCAGCTTTGAACAAAACATGATTAAACTTTCTCTTCCATGGATATAATAAAAAGTAGAGATATTTCTAAAAAATTGCCGGTCACTGGGTTTATTGGTTCATGCTGAAGATGCTTGTTGTTTTCCATTGGTTTTCTGTTCTATTTTAGGACAATGTTCTTGGCAAAACCAGGAAATGCCACTTGCTTTAGAATGTACTTGAAAGCCTTGAACTGCGATAATAGCGTACTTTGTAATATATTGAGTTCTCGGTAAGCTTTGGGCAGAAAGCAATCTATGTAAAGACTGACAAACTATAGTATTGGTCATCTCACCATAACAGGTTGTAGTGCAGACACACAAATAATAACCAGAAATCCCTATAGAATAATAGAATACCTACACACTTTGCCAATGATTGTAACCTGGAAAGCAGAGTGTTCCGATGTACATTGCTAATACCTTTTGTGAAAATTGTTCTAGCGACAAAAGCTATTGCAGCATTTTCAAAAGACATTGCAGAGCCTGTCTGAATGAAAGCCACTTAATCTCCAAGAATAAAAAGTACAGTACTGTTATTGTAATCTGCCCAGGAGATACATGCCTGCTGACCAGCATTAGGAGTCCCCAAACAAGACATTCAAGTTGGTGGCCACCACTGTCTCCCGTAGGAACCAAGTTCCATCATTACCATTTTTTTTGCTCTATAAGACTCACTTTTTCCCTCCTAAAAAGTAAGGGGAAATGCGTGTGCGTCTTATAGAGCGGATGCAGGCTGTGCAGCTATACTATAACTATAACTTTCGTTGCGCAGCGATCCCTCTTGCTGTTCTGGCTTCTGAGATTCAGAATATATTTTTTCTCGTTTTCCTCCTCCAAAAACTAGGTGCATCTCATGGTCTGGTGCGTCTTATAGAGCGAAAAATATGGTAACTATGCACTCTGTGAAGAAGCACTTTCTTTTATCTGTCCTGAATCTCCCAACATTCAGCTTCATGGGATGTTCATGAGTTCTAGTGTTATGAGAGGGAGAAAAATGTTTCTTTAACCTCTTCCTCCTTGCTGTGCATATTCCACTTTTATAAGTAATGCAATCTAAGAGAGTACTAAGATTTAATACCCAGTGATGCAATAATACTCAACAGAGCCTAATACTCAGTGTTCAATGCTTCAGGCAAACTCATTCTTAGATAAAAAGGAAGACAAGTAAAGTGTTGTCGGTCTCAGCAGATGTTTCACTTCTGTGCTTGAGAAAGATATAGCAGCTGAAATTGGCCGCTTGTTATAAGAATTAAATGATTTTTTAAAATGTGATGCCAATATACAGTCATCTTTATGCAGACAAAACACTGCCATAGGCGCCGAGTCCATGGGGCCTGAGGGGGCCCGAGCCCCCTCAAAAATTTGTTTGGGGGGGCTCCGCCCCCCCAATAATTTAAGAAAATTATTAGTTATATTATGCTTTGTAAAATCACAAAATTATGTTGGCATTTTTTATTTTCCTTGTTTGACGATAGTTACCTTTTAAAATACCAGTAATGAGTTAAAACAAAGCCACTCCCGATCTAGAGAGGGGGTGGGGTTGCGGGCTCTCGACCCATCAACAATCTCGTGGGGCTGGCGTCAGCCCCGCGAGAAGTGGGGATTCCCCCTAGCTCATTAATATTCACCGCCCACGGCGGCAGCCAATCGGCTGCCACAAAGGGCGGGCCCTCACAGGTTCACTTAAGGTCGGGGCAGCCCGGGGCTCGCCCCTTTCGTTCCCCCAGCAGCAGGGGTTTGGAGGTCTTGGGGCCCCCCAATATTTTTTATAAGTCGGTATGGGCCCCCGCCCCCCCAATATTTTTTATAAGTCGGCGCCCCTGAACACTGCTAAACTCTGTAATAAAGCTTAATATCTGCAAAATTCAATTACAAGGAAAAGATAAACAACCTCATATTATCTTACTAAACTCAAAGAGGAAGTGGAATGGGTCTACCAAACACCACTCTAATTAGCAGTGCCTATTTCCAGAATTTGAAACTAGTGTCTTCATTTGCATTGCATAAATTATTATACATTACTTGCATTAATAATCATACACTTCCTGAGACCCAAAACTTTTGTAGGATTATTTGATTAAGGGATATGCAAAATTCTGTCAACTACCTCAAAAGTTGTAGTGGTTATGAGTTTTTTACGGTCCAAAATCCAGGTGCCTTTTTGACATATTGGAGTAATTTACAAATTTAATCCAATTACAGTAAAATCACAGAACCAATAGCTTCATAATTAAACCCTTTGCAGCCCCAACCGATATTAGCTGCCTATCAAATTTACTAAAGTCTGCATGCCTAAAATCATAAGAGTTCTCAGATGGTCTCGCAGCAATACCATCTTCTAAGTATTCACTAACTGTCTATAGAAAAAAAATCCTACTAAATAAATTTTCTTTATGATTTATTTCTATTGTTTCTCTTTGGCAAAAGAAACGTAGGAAATCAGAAGTGAAATATTCATTGGATGTAGTCAGCATCCAATTTTAGTGGCTAAAATGTGATTAGTCACCCTCCAAATGTTGATGTACTCTAACTCCCATCAGCCCCAGCCAGCCTGGCCAATAATCAGAAATGATAGTTGTAGTTCAGCAACATTTGAAGAATAATAGGCTGGCCACTCCTGAACTAGAGAATTAACCCTTTGCCTGTTATTGAGAATTAGAAGGCAAGTAAAATGATGTGAAGACCCCTGGGAGACACTTGGGATTTGCAAACTGAATGTCCCTAGATGTGCAGTTAGGGTATTTACATGCCTATCTAAAGCCTAAGCATCTGAAACTTACTGGCTGCGCCTAAAATTTTCACCGCAAATGAGCTGGGGCAGGGAGATAACACCAGTTAATTTTTGGTTTAATAAGGTGTGATTTGGCAAACACACTCAAGAATTTTTATTTTAGGCAGCCTCTACTGTATGTTCAATAAGGCTCAAGGAGTAGGGAACTGTTCAGCAACTTTCCCTGGAACTGTGTCTCTCTCTCCAACAAAGACAAGTCTCTACATGAGCTAAAACAGTTTTTACTGCAGACACTGCTGAAGCAATCTATGTGCTGGGAAATAGAGGCAGATAAATCTCAGGACATCACAGAGTATATTCTATACTGTGCTGCAAGTATGTTTTCTTTTGTTTGTTTATTTATTTATTTATTTTTATTAAATATTTTCTTAATTTACAAAAGTGTGTGCAATGTCTCTCTCTCGTATTCCGCCCCCCCCCCCCCCCGCCCCCGGTAACATTTTTACAAATCAGTTTCATTTGTTGAGACATTAGGAAGAAAAGAGGGAGAGAGGTGGCGCAGGGAAAGATGGGTGGGGTGGGGTCGGGTGGCGATGTTTCTATTTTACTTACTATATGTAGGGTTTGGTGTCAGTGTTGCTTGTGCAGGTTCTTTGTTGTTCACTTGTGTTCCTTTGGTGGTGAGAGAGGTTGGGGTTGGCCTATGGTGTGGTTATTCATTTGTGGTTGGCTGTGGTGGTCTTTGTTTTCATGTGTGAGTGGGGTGGGTTTTGTCAGGTTAGCCATATTGATTTGTATGCTGTTGGTGGATTTTTGTCATTGTTTTGTTGGGCTGTGTATGTGATAAAGGGGAGCCATACCAGGGTGAAGGTGTCTTCTTCTATTTGTCCCCGTGTCAGTTTCAGTTTATTGGTTAATTTTTCTAGTAGGGCTGTTTCCCATACTATTTGGTATCATTGGTCCATGCTTACTCCTGACAGGTCTCTCCAGTGTCTGGCTATGATGCATCTAGGTCCTGGCAGTTTTCTAAAGTTCTTCCATAGCAAGAGGATGCCTTCTGTAGACAGAACTTCTGTTATGTTGAGGCATGTTTCAATCAGCATTTGCAGCAAAACCAAAAGCTCGTCTGCTTTCCCAAAACCAGTGTAGCAAATCTGCCATGAAGAATGAATGTGGTATAATGTGATCTTAAGACCAAAAGACTTTCCTGAAGCCAAAGCACTGGTTGATGATCTCCGGCGGGCTAGGGACAAAGGTGAGAGCTGTTTCCTAGTTTTGCTGGATCTCTCAGCGGCGTTTGATACCATCGACCATGACATCCTTCTGGACCGTCTTGAGGGGCTGGGAGCTGGGGGCACTGTCATAGTGGTTCCTCTCCTTCCTCCTGGGCCGTGTTCAGAAAGTGGTGGTGGGGGATGAGTGTTCAGACCCCTGGGCTCTCACTTGTGGGGTGCCTCAGGGTTCTGTCCTCTCCCCCATGCTTTTCAATATCTACATGCAGCCGCTGGGAGGGATCATCAGGAGGTTTGGGCTGGGTGTTCATCAGTATGCAGATGATACCCAGCTCTACCTCTCTTTTAAATCAGAACCAGTGAAGGCGGTGAAGGTCCTGTGTGAGTGTCTGGAAGCAGTTGGAGGATGGCGGCTAACAGATTGAGGTTGAATCCCAACAAGACAGAAGTACTGTTTTTGGGGGACAGGAGGCGGGCAGGTGTGGAGGATTCCCTGGTCCTGAATGGGGTAACTGTGCCCCTGAAGGACCAGGTGCGCAGCCTGGGAGTCATTTTGGACTCACAGCTGTCCATGGAGGCACAGGTCAAATCTGTATCCAGGGCAGCTGTTTACCAGCTCCATCTGGTACGTAGGCTGAGACCCTATCTGCCTGCAGACTGTCTCACCAGAGTGGTACATGCTCTGTTTATCTCCCGCTTGGACTACTGCAATGCGCTCTACATGGGGCTACCTTTGAAGGTGACCCGGAAACTACAACTAATCCAGAATGCGGCAGCTAGACTGGTGACTGGGAGCGGCCGCCGAGACCATATAACACCGGTCTTGAAAGACCTACATTGGCTCCCAGTACGTTTCCGAGCACAATTCAAAGTGTTGGTGCTGACCTTTAAAGCCCTAAATGGCCTCAGTCCAGTATATCTGAAGGAGCGTCTCCTCCCCCATCGTTCTGCCCGGACACTGAGGCCCAGCTCCGAGGGCCTTCTGGCGGTTCCCTCACTGCGAGAGGCCAAGTTACAGGGAACCAGGCAGAGGGCCTTCTCGGTAGTGGCGCCCGCCCTGTGGAATGCCCTCCCATCAGATGTCAAAGCGATAAACAACTACCTGACATTCAGAAGACATCTGAAGGCAGCCCTGTTCAGGGAAGTTTTTAATATGTGACATTTTAGTGTATTTTTCATCTCTGTTGGAAGCCGCCCAGAGTGGCTGGGGAAACCCAGCCAGATGGGCGGGGTACAAATAATAAATTATTATTATTATTATTATTATTATTATTATTATTATTATTATTATTATAAGGAAAGTCTGCCTAAACACCATTTCATTGGGCAACACACTCCCCTTTACACAAGTGATTTATGACAGTAGCTAGATAAAACACAGCTAGTGTGTGCTCACAAGCCAAAGATGAATAAGCAACAGAGCACATAGCTTCTAAATAATCATTACTGGAAATGGTGGTGGGTTCATTCCTGAAGGACTAGCTCCTTCAATACAAACAATATATCCTTGTTCATTTTTTTCATTTGGACCATTTTTTCCTTTTGAACTTCAATTTTTTTAAAAAAATTGTACTGCTGGCATGATTCTTCTTAAATTTGGCTGCAACCAAGTTGTTGACAGCCCTGAGGCACCACCAGTTGAAGTGAAATAAAATACAGGCTGGCCATTCACCCAAAGAACTTGATTTAGATTTGTCTTCTGCCATGAACACTTAATGGAAATCCTGGGCCAATTTTATTGCCATCAGCATCAGTGGCCTTTGTCAGGCTGAATGAGATACAGCTCCAAAGTATTTCAAACTCCAAAACACCCATTTAAATTCACACCATGATTAGTTAAGTCTCAAGCCATTGCTTCTGCTGCACACCTTCCTATGCTTGATCTAGAACCATTTTTTCCTGACTTCTATTTGTTAATTGTGCTTGATCTAGGAAACATCTGTACAGCAAATATGTCTTAGACACACACCTCAGCTGAAAGTCATTTCCTTTCTGGACTTGAAAGCCTGAAGCTGATGACCTATGCAAATAGTAAGAATGATTGATAATTGTGGAATTGCTCACAACCATATTATCTGTTTCTACCTCATTGTATTTTTTAAAAATTAGTTTTACTTTTAGCTATGATATAAATGAACCCGACTTTTTCATTAACTCAACTAACAGGAAAAACTGTGGGGCCCATGTGACAGGTGTTGGGAGTGAACAATAAAGGCACTGTTTAAACAGAGCGGGTGAGGAAAAGTCAGGGAGTGGAAAAGGAGGATTTAAAAAAGAGAGAGAAAAGAGGGAAACATTTATGAGGTAAAGCGAGGCATTTTAAAATCAGAAGACAGAAACAGAGGTGCCATTTATGGAAAAGCACTTAAAGAAAAGCATGGCTCTAAGAGCACCCATGGCTAAGACAAATTCTTCCTTATAGCATAAACTGTAGCAGCTAGGGGACATATGCCTTGTAATTCGCTGTGCCCAAGACGAGATGAGTGAAGTGAAATTTCCAAACTGAAAGGGTTTGTTGACAAGAGCAAGAGTAATTTCATGATTATGTCAACAATCACATTTTCTTTGGAAATTTCATGTCAGGAACCAGAGTCAGGAGTAGGTCAGCAATAAAAACATGCCATTAGTGAAGTTAACTCTTTATTCAAAGAAACCAAAACAGTGCAGGCCTAGTGATCACAGCTACTCTTCCCAGTAGGTTTTGCCCCACTGAGGCAGTTGCGAGGTCTGAAGGCAGTTGCCACTTTATAAGGCTCCTCCCCCAGTTCTTTCCCCAGTAGTCCAAGGCTCTGTCACCTTGTATCTTATTGCTCTACCCTCTTCATATCTCTGTGTGTTCTGGGAGACCAGCAAGGAGGGGAGCTGGTCACAGCAGGAGGGGGAGACCCCCTGGATTCTTCAGCAGCCTGCCTCATCTCTGCCTCTTGGTCTGTCTCCTCTCCAGCCTCCTCTTCTACTACTGAGCCTGGACTGCTCTCTGCCCCAGGCTCTTCCTGCTCACTAAACCCTGTTGCCTCTTCAGCTTTCAACACTTCCTCCTCCCAGTCTGCTTCCTCTTCTTCCTCTGACTACACATCGTTGTCCTGCCACCAATCCCCTGGCTCTGACCCTTCTTCCCAGGGGGTTCCCTTGGGGGTTTCCCAGCTGGTGCTTCCTACCCATCCAGCCACTTCATTCCGTCTTGTCTTCTGTAAAACCAATTACAAGGCATATTTTAAAAAACTAAAAATATTTTTTGCCCACTAAAATTATAGTTGTTGTTTTTCAAGAGCTGCTGCTATCCTGGGTTATAAGCTTAAAAAAAACACCCCTAAAATTCAAAGGTTGTGCTATGGCTAGTAATGTTTTAGCACAGAAAAAAGGGTCTTCATGTTTTGTAGTGCAGATTTTGTTCAAATGCCAACAGTCTCGGTTAATGCCCATCTTCAGGAAGAGCACACCTATAACAGTTTATTTCTTCCATCCTCAAAACGTCCGGATGGGTAGGAACAACCAATTCCAATGGGGGCTGAGTCATAAAGGTCATGGGAAAGCCAATGTCAAGTGTTAAGGATATGGACGTTTTATGCAATCCACAACCCAGCTATTTCAGAATACTCACAATGAAGTAAGTGGGCGCACCCTAATACCTTTTCCTCAGTGCGTAATGAAAGTTTTATATCTTGTGATGAAATGTGTTAATAATTGTGAAATACTGGAAGTTCAAATACACTAAGATAATCTACACAAAATTAAGCCCCAAGCTCCACAAAAATACAAGAAACGTTGTGGTCTCTCTGTTCAATATTCTGTCAATTTAGTTTGGCTCACATCAATATTTACAATCACACGGGTGGACATATTTAGGCAAGGTAGCCATTAAGGCCAAGTCACAAGTCTTTGAAACCAATTCTCTAAGTTGGTGGGTTTGAATCATGCTATTTGGGAACTATTAAGATTTTAACTGTAGTTAAAAATTCTACCACAAATCATCATGCTCCTGACCCAGAAAGTATTTCCAATACCCTAGCAATTGATTAAATGAAAAGTCATAGCCAATCACTGCACTAATCACAAAAACAGCTTCCTTCCAATATATCTTACCTTATCATAATTCCACCAAGGATAAATAAAATTAACTGTAGTTTTGGATCATTTTGTTGTTGTTGTTGTTTAGTCATTTAGTCGTGTCCGACTCTTTGTGACCCCATGGACCAGAGCACGCCAGGCACTTCTGTCTTCCACTGCCTCCTGCAGTTTGGTCAAACTCATGCTGGTAGCTTCGAGAATACTTTGGATCATATCCACCACTTATTATTTTATTTATTTATAGAATTTTTTCTATGCCTTGATAAAATATCAAGGTAGTGTACACTGCTAAAACATCATTTTTAAAATTTAATTTAACAAATCAATATAATTTCAAAATAAATATTTTTTATTGATTTTTAATCTCAATTAACAAACCATACCGACAAAGGGAAAACAGAGGTTAACAGTTGTTCAAGAAGGAAAGAAATATATCACCTGGTGGTTTTGGTCTTCAACATTTCAATAAAGGCAATAAAAAATATTTGCTTTGTTAGGACAACATTCTTACTGACATTCTTTTCTTTCTTTTTTTACTAGGCAATTGTCCACTACATTGGTTGCTGCATGCAAGTGGAGAGGAATTCTGATCATCAAAATGTACATCACATGTTTTGTTTTGCTACGTCTTGGTGGCAGGAGGAGATATAGGACAGTTGTCTATGGCAGAATGTGTTTGTTTCCAGGAATGTCTCCAGCTCCACCCCTCCACCAATTCAAGTTCTTCTTTTCACTTGACTCAAGTCTTTCTTCTTTCCCTTCCCTGCTTATGCCTGGAACACTTCCTAACACCCCTTTGTGAAACTGCTTCTCACTTACCTTAGGTGCGCAACCTGGGAGTCATTTTAGACTCGCAGCTGTCCATGGAGGCACAGGTCAATTCTGTGTCCAGAGCAGCTGTTTACCAGCTCCATCTGGTACTCAGGCTGAGAACCTATCTGCCCACAGACTGTCTCGCCAGAGTGGTGCATGCTTTAGTTATCTCTTGGTTGGACTACTGCAATGCGCTCTTTGTGGGGCTACCTTTGAAGGTGTCCCGGAAACTACAACTAATCCAGAATGCAGCAGCTAGACTGGTGACTGGGGGCGGCTGCCGAGACCACATAACACCAGTCTTGAAAGACCTACATTGGCTCCCAGTACGTTTCCGAGCACAATTCAAAGTGTTGGTGCTCACCTTTAAAGCCCTAAATGGCTTTGGTCCAGTATACCTGAAGGAGCATCTCCACCCCCATCGTTCTACCCAGACACTGAGGTCCAGCTCCAAGGGCCTTCTGGCGGTTCCCTCACTGCGAGAAGCCAAGTTACAGGGAACCAGGCAGAGGGCCTTCTTGGTAGTGACTCCTGCCCTGTGGAACACCCTCCCACCACATGTCAAAGAGAACAACAACTACCAGACTTTTAGAAGACATCTGAAGGCAGCCATGTTTAGGGAAGCTTTTAATGTTTGAGGTATTACTGTATTTTAATATTTTGTTGGAAGCCCAGCCAGATGGGCGGGGTATAAATAATAAATTATTATTATTATTATTATTATTATTATTATTATTATTATTTAAAAAATCCTTCTGCAGATCCTTTTCCAAGTCTTCAGCACAATTTTCATTGCGATGCCCTACTGAATCTAATGTGTGAATAACTCATCTGAATACATATTGTTTTCCTGAATACATATTGTTTACCTTTGCCACCTTCTTGCTCACCTGTGTGAAACCAGAAACTCCTTGGGAAAAGGACCTGCCTTTTTGTCTGTTACTCCATAAACTGGCACATTGGTTGCACTAAAATAAACAAGCAAACTTCTCATCCAGATCAGGATCTGTGCAGGAAAGCATATTCCAGGCATGTTAGGTCCCTCTTGCTTCTGTAGTGAGTGAACAACCTCACTTACATCCACTTCATTCCTGACTGGCTAACCGCTAATGTAAGCCTAACACTCTAGCTAGAATTGTTTTTCAGTAGTTGTTGCATTACTTTACGGTTATCAGTACTGATTTCATCAGTCAATTTATTTCCTGGTGATATCATTTTGCAAGATCCTTCTGCGCTGTCTGCTTTGTACTTTAGTTCTTATGTAAACTGTGGATAAAGGCTGGTTTCTAAATGTGTCACAGAAAACCACCGACAAGAGTTTCTCACTTGCACACTATTAAGTATGCACAATGTTCTACATGCAATGCCAGTATTTATGCGGCGGTCCCTTACAATGAATGCAGACAACATACAGACAAAAGAATAGTTCAAAGAAAATGAAAATATTTTCCCATGCTACTTGTCAGTTTCTGACTGAGGCTTCTATCCCATGCACATGGGAGTAAGTCCCATTAGAAAAAGAAGAAGAGAACTGTTTTGTACCAAGTCAGATCATTAGTCCATCCAGATCAGTATTTTCTACAGCAGTAGTCCCAGTTCCATTGGGTCCATGCAGCCATGAAACTCTTCACTGTTGCCCACAAGCAGGGGAAAGAAAGTTATGAATCAAAATGTGCAGATACCCTTCTAAGGAATGCCTATGAAATGAGCCATCCTGGCTGGTCATGCCTGTCAGTGTTTTTCCAGTGAGTGAAGTTAAATGGCTGATTGATAATTGATTTGTTTGGACACTGGGGGATAGGAATCCCTGGGGTCCTAAAGAGTTTTCCCCCTCCACTTTAGTGCACTTGCCCTGCTTCTGTCTTATATTCTAGTAGTCCATGGAATCTCTGTAATTCCATCTTCCCCCCTAGCAACCAGAATGCATCCTTCCTGTGGTGATTTTGTCTGGGATCAGGTACTGTGCTCCAAAGAAGTTGTTTTCAGCTAATACTACTACACAATAAAGTGTGGTGGGTGTTAAACAATCGCCTCCTCAAATGGCAAATGCAAAAAGTAAAAACTTTGCAAAACAGCTTAGCCACATACTATAAATGTATATTTCAGAAGTAAGTCTGTGTTTAATGGGGCATAAGGTAAAGGTAAAGGGACCCCTGACCATTAGGTCCAGTCATGGCCAACTCTGGGGTCACGGTGCTCATGACTAATCCGCTTCTGGTGAACCAGAGCAGCACACGGAAACGCTGTTTACCTTCCCGCCAGAGCGGTACCTATTTATCTACTTGCACTTTGACGTGCTTTCGAACTGCTAGGTTCGCAGGAGCAGAGACCAAGCAACGGGAGCTCACCCCGTCGCGGGGATTCGAACCACCAACCTTCTGATCGGCAAGTCCTAGGCTCTGTGGTTTAACCCACAGTGCCACCCGTGTCCCTTAATGGGGCATACTCCCAGGTAAATTGGTATAGGATGGGAGCCTAGGTCTTGCTTTAGGGATGACAATGGGGAAATATTGTTCTTGTGACTTTAACAGCTATATCTCCACAATGAGGAGCAGCAGGACACAGCTGACTTCCAAAGGTAAACATGAAGCTGTCTGTGATGGTGAGAAGCAGTAATGCCTGCAACTTTTTATAACTTTCTTTTCTCCTTAAATGTGTGAGACCTCACATATTGGGATGAGAATGCTAATCTTTTACTTTCCACCCAGGGTGTACCTAGTAAAACATTTACAAAGTAAGTGTGGGGAAATCATTGACAGGACTGAACCCATGCCTGGGGGAGGGGGGCAGACTACCCACCAAACCTTAACTGTAGTCATTGAGGTTAAAGAGATGCATTTCATGATACATTGGATGAAGTGGTCTCTAGTCCATGGAAGCTTTTGCCATAATAAAACTGGTTAGCCCCTAAAAGTGCCACAAGACTCAGTTAGTTTTGCTGCTACAAACTAATATGATCACCCTCTGAAAAACGGAGGTAGAAAAAGCAAGCATGTTTTGTTCTTTGAGAAAATATGCTTACCTCCAAATGTTAACTGAGAAAACATTACTCTAGATACGCTTGTTATTTTTATTATGACCTGTGGGAGGGGGACAAAAATAATTTGTGTGAGAGATTTTAGACCAAGAAACAAAACTGTGTTGGACTATAGATACTGTGATTTGAAGGCTCATTTTCTACCCATTATCTCTTAACACATTCAGGTTACCATCCAGACATGCTAAAGATATACTTACATGCTGTTCTAATTTGTGTTTACGCAGAAGTGCTGAATTTGGAACAAGACCATCTGGGTTCAAATCTGTGCCATGTATGAAGCTCACTGGGTAGCCTTGGAAAATATGCCATCACAGAGTCCTGAGGCTAAAATAAGCCAACCTCAAAGCTCCCCCAAAGGGTACAAATGACTAAATTTATGGGCTAACATGTTAAGTGTGAATAGGATTGTAGCCTTCTGTTGCTTCAGCACTGACTCAACTGCCAAAGCACGCTTGGGCTGCCAATCTTTCTCGGGACACTTGGGAAGCTGTGTGTGGACCTGAGAGTTTTCTGCCACAACTGTACTGCCACCCAGTCTGGGGGGGTGGCACTGACTGACAGCTTCCCCCTCCTTCATCCCAGTGTTGAAATTTTAGAAGTCACCAAGGAGGAGGTTGGGGACAAAACTGGGGACCAGTTGTTTCTGCCTGTCATTGGCTCTAGCTCAACCTCCTGCTGGCACCCCTGCCTTCTATCCCACCAGTCATGAGCGTAGCCAAGGGAGGGGCAGGGGGCAGTGCCCCCCTAAAACAGGTAAATCAATAAAAAATACTTACCTAACTGAGGTCCTGCTCCCCCTAACATGATGCCTGTCCCCCTTAACATAAATCCTGACTACACCCATGCCACCAGTCTCAAGGAGCACCAGCCACCATTGAATTTGTAAGAGATGCTGTGGAAGCAGAATCTTTGGGTATCAGTTGCACTGATGCAACATGCCTGTGACCCACCCCCTAGAGACAGAGGGTGAGCGAGCAGCCATAGGTGATTGGACTCTCTCTTTGGGAAGCTGAACCAGGGCAAAGTCAACCCACTCATGCTTAGAGGAAGGCAACCCCACCCACCATTATTATTTGGCAGCCAGCACGGTGCAGTGGTTAGCAATGGACTCTGATCTGGGCGACCGGCATTAGCTCACTGGGTGACCTTAAACCGGCCACGGCCTCCCAGCCTCACCTACCTCGCAGGGTTGTGGTGAGGATAAAGTGAGGAGGGGAGAACCATGTACACTGCCCTGAGCTCCTTGAGTGGAAAAGGGGAAAGAAAGGGAGGGAGATAGATAGCCCTCTGTCATTTGGTGGTGGGGCAAGGACTGGGGTGCAGCATGGAGGCCCCCACCAAAACGCACTGCTGCCAAGGGAACCAGGCCTGGCCACTACTTTTTGTGTTTTTATCTTGTATTCTTGTGCCCTGAGATCTGTGGATAAAGGATTTTATTTTATTTTATTCATTAGCATCATCATTCCTTTTCCAGCACTGCGTAAAGCATACAGATGAGCTTCAGCTCCAGAGTGATCATTTTATCTGAGATAACGAACGTGGCTACCCTTTTGAACTTTTAAATCCACTTTTTTTTCCCCTTCAGCCCTCGGAGGGCGGGAATATGAGAGTGAAAGAGACAGACAGACGACAGACACTCACACACACTTGACGTAAGCTCCCACCCAGGTCAACGTAAGAGCAAGCAAGCACCTCGCTTAACTGCCGAGGAGCGCAGCTCACCCCGCCCAGGCGGTGGCAGCAGCTAGCTCTGACCATTCCGCGAGCTGGCACCGCGCAGGGCGGGCGCTCCGCTCCTAAATAGCTTTTCTCAGGGCGGGCCGGGGCCACTCCGTGCTGAGAAAGCGGGCTGGGAGAAGCTGAGAAAGAGACGGCTGTTGCCGCACGCGGCGTGGCGACCACGGCGCCCTCCCTCCGCTGCTGCTGCCACCGCCACTGCCACGGAACGCGCCGGGACACGGAGTCCGCGCGCCACATGGGACACAGGCGGGCTGAATGAGGCTTCCCCGCTGCCTCCGTCTCTGAGGCGGGAGAACGGAGCCGTCGCCGCCGCCGCCGCCGGCCAACCGGTAACGGCTCCGCATGCGCCGCTGGTTGAGAGGAGTGGGGGAGCAGAAGGGCACCAAATTCAAACAGCGAAAGAGACGCAGGCAGAGAAAGGAGGACCGTCGGAAGAACGGTGGGGGGAAGCGACGACGAGGAGGAGGAGGAGGAGACGGTGGGAGGAGAGCAGAATGAAGTGAGAGGCAAATAAAAAGAGGGGCTTCGGGGAGGAGGAAGGGGTGGGGAGCAGAGGCAGGCAGGCAGGCTAAGGCAAGGCAGCGCGCGAGAGTCCCTCGCATTCTCTCCAGAGGGAGCTCAGGTCTGCTCTCCGCTTCCCTCGCCAGGCACATCCCGGCGGCCGCCTCTCCTTTTCGCTGTCGCTGAGCGTCCCCCACTGGGCGCCGCCATGGTCGACAGGGGTCCCCTGCTCACGTCCGCGATCATCTTCTACCTGTCCATCGGAGCAGCGATTTTCGAAGTCTTGGAGCAGCCTTACTGGAAGCAAGCGACGCAGAGCTACAAGGACAAGAAAACGCAACTCCTCAAGGATTTTCCCTGCCTGGGCCAGGAAGGGCTGGACAAGATCCTGCAGGTGAGTTTGGGAGCGGGGGGAAAAACGCTGCTCTTCAGAAAGAAATCCGATGGAGAAGTCGCTGGGCTGGGCTGGAGTGTGGCGGCTTGTCCACCTTCTGTGAATCGACGGTCACGTTTGAGGTTTCCAAAGCGGAGGACTTCAAAGAGTACTGTATTATAAGCCTAAGCAAATGGCACTGAGCGCACACCTCCCGCACACGAAATAAAAAGGGGAAATACCACCCACCCATACACAGAGAGAGAGAGTCCCCCCCCCCACCACTTACACGGGGGACATCATTGTGTTCCTCCTGGGGGAAGGAGCCAACCCTTTGAATGAAAGCATGGGTTATTGTTTAGCTCTGTCGGTGCGTTTCAAACCCTGCACCTCCTCCCTCCCTAAATTGCACAAGCCTAACAATGCATGAACAAAATTCAAAGTACAGTAGATGAGCACCAGGAGCGATCCGAGGTTGGGAGTATGTGTTTGCAGAACAAATAGTTCTTTGAAGGGGGGGGGGGCACACATTAAATGTGGCATTCAACGCGAAGCTCACTTGTAACAGCAGTCGTTTTATTTCATTCTCCCCACCCTTTCGGAGCCCTCTCATTGTACCCTCTCGACATACAAAGGCGTTTATCTTTTAAGCAGCGTTTAAGAACTGGACTTTCCCCAGAGTGCTCAGACTCAATTGGTTTGTCACACTCCTTCCCCTCTGTAAACTCCTCCTCAGTCATATGTTGCCGGTGGCTGTTATTGTGACTTTTCTAAGGGGCAGGCCCAGCACAGTTTTGTACTGTTTTATGTCAGCAGCAGGTGCTTAGTTTCTCGTTTCCTCTTTTTCAAATGTTGTGCAGATGTTATCAGTACAACTTTTAAGCCTGTGAGCAGGTGAAAAGTGTGGAAGAGATTATAAAAAGAAAGGGAGTGCAAACAGGGAGAGAGGGGAAAACTATGTGATGTGTCCTTGAAACATTGTGCAGTTTTAAGTTTTCTTTCAATATTTGAATGGCAAGGCTTGTACAGTAATAAGCAAAACACCTGTTTCATGCTTTGCATCTGGATAACTGAGCTGTGTGCGGGTGCATGAATTTTCTCCTCTTGAAAGTTCAAAGGTGAACGTCTGTTTAAATTAATTCACTGGGAAATATTCCTTCCTGCAACTTCTAGCTTCTCTAGAATGTTTTCTCATTATCAGCTCAGTATGGATACTCTGGTAAATCTGAATGTGAATAGAAAGATTCCAGTCCTCAAAGAGCTCAACTTGCAGGAGCCCCATTGATTGAGCCACATGAGATCCGGAAACAAAGGATGATGCTGAATAGTTCCTGCCCTTGATCCTTTTCTTTGTTTGCCTGTCTCTTCTTATATGCTTCATAAGCTCCATTATGTGGAAAGTTTGCCTGGCACTTTTGTTAAGCTCTGGCTTGCACAGAGTGTGAGGCTAGACAGTAAAATAAAGAACTGCAGGATTCTTGTTGCAGCTGCATAAAATATCATTTAGGTTGAATCCTCACTGAACTTCTAGTAGTATATAGCAGTGGACATGTTACTGATTCTGGAACAGAGTCTTGCAGCACCTTTGAAGGCTACTCTTTATTGCAGCATAAACTTTTGTAGACCAGCTTTTGTCTGTCCTATGCATGAAACATTGTCAGTTTTGCAAGCTCCTGTAACTTATTTTTAATATTTTTATTAAGGATTTTCTTGTTTTACAGAAGTGTAGTGCCTCGTATTTTTTTTCTTCTTCTTCTTCCATGTAACGTTTTTACAAATCCGTTTCATTTGTTGAGGCATTAGGGGGAGACGAAAACAGAAAGAAAAAAGAAAGGGGGGTGGGGAGAGGGAGGATGGATGGGGGTGGGGTCGGGTGGCGGTGTTTCTATTATGTTTAATGTATGTAGAGTTTGGTGTCAGCGTTGCTTGTGTTGTTCACTTGTGTTCCTTTGGTGGTGAGAGAGGTTGGGGTTGGCTTAGGGTGTGATTGTTTGCTTGTGATTGGCTGTGGTGATCTTTGTTTTCGTGTGTGAGTGAGGTGGGTGGGTGTTTTGGATCAGGTTAGCCATATTGATTTGTATGCTGTTGGTGGATTATTGTCATTGTCCTGTTGGGCTGTGTATGTGATAAAGGGGAGCCATACCGGGGTGAAGGCGTCTTCTTCTGTTTGTCCCCGTGTCAGTTTCAGTTTATTAGTTAATTTTTCTAGTAGGGCTGTTTCCCATACTATTTGGTACCATTGGTCCATGCTTACTCCTGACAGGTCTCTCCAGTGTCTGGTTATGATGTTTCTGGTTGCTGAGAGCAGGTGGGTTATAAGTTCTTTGTGGTGTAAATGGGCATTGTTGTCTTGGAAGATGTTTAGTAGGGCCAATTCTGGGGTGATGTCTATTACTTGCTTAGTTATTTTACATATTTCTTGTATGGCTGTTGTCCAGAATAGTTGAATTTTGGGACACTCCCACCACATGTGGAGGTATGTGCCTGAGGAGGTGCACCCTCTCCAGCATTTTGGTGAGGTTCCTGGGTGTATTAGCGCTAGTTTCCTTGGTGTTAGGTACCACCTGTAGGTGAGTTTCAGTGTGAGTTCTTTTCTTTTTGTTGATATGGATTTAAAGGGGGGTTTAGACCACATTCTGGTCCATTGAGTGGGGTTAATCTCATAGCCTATGTCATTCTCCCATTGTTTTTTGATTGTGTCTAGGGGATTTGCGGGATTTTGGAGTAGTATTTTGTATATTGCGGATACCGTCCCTTTACCATTTCCCTTTGTTGTTAGGAGGAGGTTTTCGAAGGTTGTCAGGGGCCTAGTTGCTGCTGATTTTACTGTTGGGTTGTTTAAGAAGGCATGTAGTTGGTGTTGTGTTAACCAGGTCATTTGGGTGTCTTCTAGTTTGTCTTGTATTTCTTGTGTTGACAAGGGTTTGTTATTTTTATAAAAGTCTATTAGGCGATATAAGCCTTTGGTTCGCCAGGTTTTTGTCTGGAGGTTTTGTGCTGCATGGTAGAATAATGGGTGGTACGCCAGGGGGATTAGTGGGGATGGGGTTGGGGATAGTTTGCCTATTTGTGTTTTCCATGCTTTGAGCATGGTCTGTGTGTACCTGTTAAGTGTTGTGGGAATTTTCTTTAGTTTGTTTGGGAGGAGTGGGTATGTTGTGGTGCAGGTGTTTTCAATTGTGTCCCTCTCTAGGTGTACCCATTGTTTTGTCTCATCTTCTAGTATATATGGGATTATATGGCGTATTTGGTTGGCATTGTAATATGCTTCTATGTTGGGGATTCCCCATCCTCCTTCTGAGGTGGGGAGGTGCAGGTATTTGGGGCTTATTCTTGGTTTTTTATGTGAGAAGATGAAAGAGTGTAGTTTTCTCTGCCAACTGCGAAGTTGGGTTGAGGGGATCCAGATTGGGAGGGTTTGGAATAGGTAGGTTAGTTTTGGGAGTGTGATCATTTTGATCATGGCTATTTTGTCTGAGAGAGTGAAATTCGTGTTATTCCATCTCTTTAGGTCTTTGTTAATTTGTCGCCACAGGGGCTTGTAGTTGTGGAGGTACAGTTTATTGAGGTTTCTGGTTATTTGTACCCCTAGGTATCTGAACTTGGTGTGGCAAAGTTTTATTTTGGTGACCTTCGTGAGTTCTTTTTGGGTGTGAGGAGGGGTGTTGAAGCACATTGCTTCTGACTTTGTAAAATTTACCTGTAGGCCCGACACCATTGCAAATGTGTTGAGTTCTCTGATTAGGGAGGTTGCTGTGCTTATGGGGTCTGGTGTTGTGACCATTAGGTCATCTGCAAAGAGCCCTAATTTATAGGTTCTGCCTTTTATTTCCACTCCCTTGATGTCTGTGGCTGCTCGGATGCGGATTGCTAAGGGTTCCAGAGCCAGGATAAATAAGAAGGGAGACAGTGGGCATCCTTGTTTCGTGCCTCTTTGGATAGCTATAGTATTAGAATCCATATTGTTAGTTCTGCATTTTGCTGAGGCTTGGGAGTATATTTGTTTGAGGATTTGTAGGAAGTTGGGGCCAAATTTCATGTTAGTTAGTACTGCTAATATGTATTTCCACTCCAAGCAATCAAAGGCTTTGAGGATGTCTAGGGACATAATTGTCAATGGGAGTTTGGTTGCCTTGCTGTGTTCGATCAGGTTCAGTAGTTTCCTGATGGGGTCTGTTATATTGCGGCCAGGGACAAAACCAGTCTGGTCTGGGGCTATTAACTTGTGTAGGAAGATTTTTAGGCGGTTGGCCAAGATTGATGTGAATATCTTGTAGTCTTGGTTTATTAATGAGATTGGGCGGTATGATTCTACTTTGAGGCTGTCTTTTAGTGGTTTTGGGATGGAGACTATTTTGGAGTGGGTCCAGGTTTTGGGGATGGGGGCCCCTTTTATGATGTCGTTGAATAGGCGGGTCATGTAGGGCATCAAGGGTTCTTTGAATTTCCTATAGAATTCTGCTGTGAAGCCATCTGGGCCTGGGGCTTTGTGTGGTTTCAGGTTTTTGAGGACCGCATCTATTTCCTCTGGGGTGATAGGGCTGTCCATGAATTCCTGTTCCTCATCAGTTAGGGTAGGCATGGTCAGTCCTGCTAGAAATGTTCTGATTTCCTTCTCTGGTGGGTTATGGGAGGTGTATAGGTTGGAGTAGAATTCTGCAAATTCTGAGGTTATTTCTTCGGGGGAGAATGTTATTTTGCCGTCTTTTTTGGTGATGCAGTGTATTCTTGTTTTGAGTGCTTTTTTCCTACATCTATTTGCTAGTAATCTGGAGTTTTTCCCTCCATATTCGTAGAAACGTTGTTTAGAGTATAGAATGTTGATCATTGTTTTGTTAATTTCTAGGGAGTCTAGTTCTCTCCTTTTTTGTTCTATAAGTTTGAGGAGTTTTTTAGATCCTGTTTGTTTGTAGCGTGATGAGAGGGCTGTGATGTCTTGTTCTATTTTGCTAATTTTTGAGGAGGTTTGTTTTTTAAGGAATGTTTTCTCTTTTATGCAAGCTCCTCTGGTGACCGCTTTCATTGCGTCCCATAGGAGGGGGGTTGTTATATTGTTTACATCGTTTTCCTTGAAGTAGTTTTGGAGGGTTTTTGTGAGGCTCTCTCTAATTTGTTTGTTTGTAGTTAGGATGGGACTGAAGGACCATGATGGGGTGGTTTGTGTTCCTTCTCCTATTTTAACGATGACTTCTACTGGGGCGTGATCTGTGATTTTAATGTTACCTATGTTTGTTGATTCCACTGAGGGGATCAGACCCTGTGTGAGTAGAATGCTGTCCAGTCTGGACACTGTATCATGGCGTCCTGATTGGAATGTATGGCTGATGTCTCCCGGGTTTTGCTCACCCCAAATGTCGTAGAGACCCCTGTTTTTTAGCATTTTTAGTAACTTGTAAGAGTTCCTAGTTGTTGGGGGTTTCCTTCGGAGGAAGGTTGCCCATGGGGTTGTGGGGTGGATATCTTTCAGGGATAAACCTTTCATATTTAGATTGAGGTCCCCTCCTAGGATTGCTTCCCCTTCAGAGAAGGAGAGGAATTTGTTTAGTGTCTTCTGGAAGAATTCTAATTGTTTCGTGTTTGGGGCATATATGGAGCCGATTGTCAGTTTGATTTTGCCATCTAGTGTCCCTTTAGCGAAAATGAATCTGCCTTTTTTGTCCTTGAGGACTGTTGTGGCAGTGAAGTTCAGGTCTCTACTGAGTATTATGGCTACACCACGAGCTTTCCCTGAGCCTTGTGCGACCCACTGTTGACTGAAGCGGGGGTCGCTCAGGAGTTTGCTGCCTTTGGGTGGGTTGTGTATTTCTTGTAGGAAGGTGATGTGTGGTTTCATGGTGTTTATGTATGAGGTGATGCGTTTTCTTTTGATGGGGTTTCCCAGCCCCCTCACATTTAATGTAATTGCTTTTAGGTTAGCCATCTTGCTTATCTATTATGTGGGGCGATTCCCTGCCAACCCGTTCGGGTTGTCTTGTGTCTCTCTCTTCGTGTTGTTTAAAGAACCAGTGGGGTTGCGCTGACCTAGGGTGTGGTGGGTGGGGGGCTAGTGGGAGTAGAGTGAGATTTGGGTTAAAGAGTAGGGGGTAAGTTGTAGGGAGTTTCCTATATGTAGTCATATAGGTGTTTGTTTGGGGTATTTTGGGCCATCTGGCATTTAGCCGGTTGGTCCTAGGTCTCAGCTGGTGTGGAAGGCCATGTTCAAGGACAGGCCATCCCCCCTGTTGTCTACGATAGGGGGTGATCAGCGAGACAGTGTGAAGTGACTTTGTAACGTCGCTGTCAGGTATAAGGTTCGTAAGCAATGTTGCCAATGTTATAAGCAACATTGTTGGTGTGTTGGGGTGGGGATGTGGGTGCTGGTACGCTCTGGTGCCACCATATTGCTGGTTGGGTATCAGATTTTAGCCTGATTGTGGGTTGTGTTATTAAGGTTGGAGTTGTTTTTCCTTAGTATGGAGTATGAGGATGTTGAAGGTGTGGGTGATGGGGAATGTGGTTGAGGTCGTCTGGACTGGTGTTGGGGTGGGGGTTTCTGTGGGGGTGCGGGGCTGGGGGGGATGTTGATGGTGTTAACTAAATCTATGTTTTGGGGGGGAGAGAGGGGGAAAGGGGGGGAGAAATCACCAGTCCTTCGGTTTGTGGTTTTTTTTTCCCTGGTTGCTTCATTCAGCTGCAGTTGTTGTTGTTGTTGTTGTTGTAGGGTTGTCCATCTGCGATGAATTGGTTTGGTTAATCTTGGTCTGGTTTCTTGTGTCGTATGGCCGGCGGGACGGTTCTGAGCGTTGTGCTTGCCTGTATTGGTTTGCGTTGTTCTGCCGCTTCTGTTGTTTCTTTTTGCTCTGTACCGTCGTCCAGTTGCTTGCTGTTGTTTCCTCGTGGTTGGGGCTGTCACTTGGTGGGTTTGTCGGTTGCCATTCCGGTGGGAGGTCGAGTTCAAGGTTCTTTAGTAGTTGCAGGGCCTCAGGTATGTTGGTAACCATGTGTTGTGTTGTATTGGTTGTTACAATGAGACGGAAGGGGAAGCCCCATCGGTATTTGATCCCTGCTTGTTGGAGACGCTGGGTGCATGGGCGCAGGCTTTTCCTCCGGTTTAGAGTATCCTGAGATAGGTCCTGTAGGGCCAGAATGGGGGTTTCTCCATATCGAAGGTTGGTTGAGTTTCTGAGGTTGTTCCATACCTCTTCCTTCTTTTTGTAGCGCGTGAAGCATACAATGATGTCTCTTGGGGGGGGCGCTGACTTTTGGCATAGGTTTTAGGGCTCTGTGAGCCCTCTCCAAGTCATCTGCCTCAAGTTTCAGGCCTGGGATTGTGTTTTTCAGCCAGCGTATAATTAGGTCTGTTGGGCTTTTCTCCTCTGCTTTTTCAGGAAAGTTGCGGAAGCGGATGTTACAGCGTCTATTGCGATCTTCAAGGTCGGCTTGCTTAATTTTCATCTCTCTGTGTTCTGCTTCCATTTGGTTTACCAGTTCGTCCAGTTTCTTGTTCACACGTGCGTTCTCCTCCCGGTATTGCTCTATTATTTTTTCTTGCATTTGGTTTTTGTTCTCTAGAGCTTCCACTTTGGAGGTTAGATTGTTGATTAGTACCTGCATGGGAGCCATTGTGGCCTTCAGTGTTTCTTCTAATCTTGCTTCCATTTCCCTCAGATCTCGTTTCGTTATTGGGTGGTCATCATCTTGAAGGGGAGTGGCCATCTTAGCATTGTTTGCCATCTCCCTGGTTGGTGTCATCTCAGTCTCCCTGATAGTTTTGGTTTGAGGTTGGCTTGGCGTCCACTTGGGGTAGGGCGTGTGGTGGTTAGGAGTTGTGCCAGTGGTGATTCCTGGGTATTGTTGGGTTGTTGAGCTGATCAGGCTTTGTTGGCTGGTGGCTTTTACAGAGCGTTTGGATTAGGCGGTCATTTGTGTCACTTCTAGCCTGTGTTTTAAGAACTTCTCTTGGGTTTTCTGTAGTTGCCTCAGCGGTGCCGCCGAGGCTGGGGGGGAGGGCAGGTAAGCAGAGGTGGGTAGACTAACGGACAGACAGTTCATATAAAGGGAGGGGGGTTAGCAGGTAGAGATGCAAGAGATTAGAGGGGTGGGGCCAGGGGGAATATGTGTTTAGGAGGGGGTTGTATATACCCAAAAGGGGTACTGGGGTCCAGTTAAGGTGGAAATTGGGGTTGGGAGTGCGCTTAGAAACAGAGACAGACAAATAGGCTATATGTAAAGGGTGGAGGGAGAAAAGGGAAGAAGAAGAAGAAGAAGAGAGAGAGAAGAAGGGGGGAGGCGGGGGGGAGAGGGGAGATTGGAGTAAGAGAGAAGAGAGAGAGAGAGAGAGACAAAAAGAGTTGAAAGAGAGGAGAGATGGTACAGTAATATCAGAGGTATTAGATTGCAGCAGTAGTTTTAGCTATAGTATGAGGGGGCAAATTATGATAGGGTGATATGAATGTGTGTATGTGTTTCCTTTAGGGGAAGGGGGGGATAGAGAGAGGGTGGAGGGAGAGAGAATGAGAGGAGGAGGGGGAAGGGTGGGGGAGGGAAGGAGAAGAAAAGAGAGGGGGAGAGGGGAGGAGGGAGGGAGGGTGAGCTGCTGCAATGGTATGGGGGAAAGTCTTATTTTAAAAGAGGGGGTGGGGGGAAAGTGCTCCCCTCTCAAAAACAAACTGACGGACAGGCTAAAAAAGGGGGGGGTTGATTTTAAAAAATAAAAGGGATAGAGAGAAAAAAAATTGGGGATGGAAAATGAAAGGTGGGATAAGGGGAAAAAATGAGGAGGGGTGAAGAGAGAGAGGGGAGAGCAAAAAGGGAGAGAAAAATAAAAGGGGGGAGTTGAGGGGGAGAGTATCAGTAACAATAGCAGTGATCTAGAGGAAATTTTTGTTTTAAAAGAGAGTGGTGGTCGTAGCTGGGGGCGAAAGATTCCCCCCTCAAGAACAAGCCAACAAATAGACAAGAACGGGCTTTAAAAAGAGAGAGGGGGGGGAAATGTGTGGTTTTTAAAAAATAAAATAAAAAAAATAAAATAGATAATAATATTTCCTCCTAATTATTGTTATTATTTTTTATTTGTAAAAAAGTAATTAAAAATGTACAGGTAAAAGATAAAAATGAGAATTAAAGGTAAAAAAAAAAGGGGGGGTTGTCTTTAGATAGATAGATAGATAGAGCTTTTTATTTAAAAAAGAAAATAAAAATGAGTAAAGTATAGGTAAAAGAGGATAGGTAAAAGAGAGTGGAAAGTCTGGGGCGAAGTGGCAGTCCCAGGAAATGGCCTGTGATGGTTCAGGGCTGTTTTCTGGGTACTGCCATTTTAATTCTTAAGAGGGGAGTTTGAGGTGAAAATAAAATGAGGTTTAAATTGAGGGTGTGTGTGTGTGTGGAAAAGTGTGTCTTTAAATAGTGTGTAGAAAAGATAGAAATAAAAATAAAGATTCAAATAAAGGGTGGCTGCAGCAGCAGTGGCCCCTCTTTTAAAAAGAAAAATGATAAAAGTAGGTATATGGGGGGGGGAATAAAAAAGAATTTCTTTTTTAAAAAAGGGGGAGAGGGGTAGGAAGGGGTTAAAAAAGGGTTTTGTTTGTTGGTTGTTGTTTTTTATAGAAAAAAGGAGAAAAGAAGGGGGTAGTTTCTTCCTTTCTGTGATCTCCTTTGTCATGCGGCTTTGCATGGAGGGGTAGGCTCCGGTCGGCTCAGCCACGTGTTTTTTCGCAGCGTCCTTTGCCTTCCCGTGTTCACCTACCTCCCCTCTTCCTTGTCGGCAAAGCTAGGGCTCCTCTTTCTTTCTTTCTTTCTTTCTTTCTTTCTTTCTTTCTTTCTTTCTTTCTTTCTTTCTTTCTTTTTTTCCCTTCTTCCTTCCCCCTTCTCTTTTTCTCCCTCTCTGCGTTAGCTCCACTGTCTTCCTGGATTTGGAGCTCCTCTCGGCTGTTGGGGGGGGGGTCGGGTGCCTTTCCGGCTCAATCAAGGTCGTGGGGGGGTGTTTTGGCTCCCTTGAAAGACGCCCCGGGCACCCCCGATTCCTCTCCGTTGGCAGTGTTGGCAGCAGCAGACCTGGGAGCCCGGGAATCGGCCAGACAGAGCCTTTCACTCTGGCTGGCTTCAGGAGCTCTTTTCTGCTGCTGCAGCCGCCATGCTGCCTCGCAAGCTCCTGTAACTGTAAACTCCTCAGGGCAGGGACCTGACCCTTTTTGTACCCTGTAAAGCACCATGTGCATTGATGATGTTATAATAACTGGCATATATGCATGTATTACATATACAGATATAGCTGGAAAATTATAAAAGAGGGAGGCCAAAATGTCATGAAATACAGGAAGGTAAAGGCATTCTGTGGTGTGTGTGTGTTTTTTTAGAAAAGCTTGTTCTTCTGGTGTATTCATAGCATTTTCATCTGCTGCTGAAGTTGAAAAGGGCAACGGAAATGCTCAAGGGCCTGGAGACATTTGTCCTATGTGGAAAGGTTGCAACATCTGACGAAATGGTACAGAAGGGGGCACATGATAGAGGTATATAATGGTGTGAAGACAGAGAAGTATTTCTAGCCTTCCTCCTAATACCCAGGGTTATCTGATGATAACCAGGGCTCTTCTTTATGTTCTTAGTGTTTGTGGGTGGAATTAAACGTGCACTATTACAACCGTTCCATCTACACATGCAGAAGGTTTGCCAGATGGAATGATTCCACCCCCCTGCACTGTTCTGGAGCTTCTTCTGACACACACAAAAACCCAAGCCAATTGTGGGGAGGTGAAAAGCCTGTGTGCAGGGCTTCCACTGAAAGGGTCGTTGGTATATATCTTATTCTTCCTGTGCTTCATCACTTTGAAGTTAATATAACTAGAGAGGGTTATGCAATAAGGGTCAATCAATTTATACAGCCTGGGCTGCATGACTGAAGTATTCCATGGTCTGTCTATCTGTTTTCACTTGTTTTGGGGGATACATGGAATGGATCCAATTTTCCAATTTGAAAAAAGGAAGGACGGGCTTACAATTAATTTACTCATTGTTATCATATAGCATTGCTTTTATTGACATCAAAATGAAAATATTCTAACCACAGGATGCACTGGGATAACATTCCGTAATGTGAACTGGGGTAGTCATGGCTGATGGTTATTGCAGAAAACCTCTCTTTTAGTGTGAGGGTGAGCTAAGTAACCTTTTGGTTTAAATTCTTTTGTGCTGTCACTACTGATTTTCAGGTTTCTGTAACTTTATATCTCTGTTGGCCCCTTGGTGACTGATGTGACTGTCATCTAAGGCAGTGGATCATAAACTTGGTGTTTGCTTGTTCTTTGTGGACTTGTATTTTCTTGCCCCACACCCACCACATGGGGGGATGCTTGACAGACTTCACATTATAAAAACTCAACTACTGCACAGCTCAGTCGAAGTTATTTGTGTGCACATGGAAGAATGATGCATGCAGCTGGTAGTTTCTTCAAAGTTTTCAGAGGGACTAGTTGCTTGGCTTTAGAGGAAAATCAATCAAGTTTATTTAAAAACAACAACAACCTGAAAAGTACCTCTTCAGCAAGGGATGGAAATTCAAGAAAACCTGTTGGCATTTACCTCCCTTTTCACTGTTTCAGATTTCAGGTTTTGTTAGTCGTGTGCGTTGCACAACATTACAAATGGGTTTTGTGTAGTTGTTGAGCTAAATAATCTCTCAGCATTTTGCCTGAGGGTTCACTGTCACCAAATTTTATAACACTGTAAAGCTATGATCATTAGCCTTCCATGTATATGATGTTGCACACAGAATATGCTTCTTGATCTTGCACAATCATTGCTACATGTTCCTATAAGTAAAAGTTTCGGAGGCTTCCTGTTCAAGGGGCTAGAACTTCCTCTTTCTTTTTCAAAGTTCTTCTTCAGCAGAATTCAGAAATACTGCTGGTACATCTATCTCCTTCCCCTTTTGCTCATGTTGTGCCCATGCTTGAATCCCTTCATTAATTTCCACTTGCCTTTGGTTTCCCCCAACCGTACTCTGTCCTGTATGAACCGTTATCTGTTTCTCTTCACTCTGTTACAGTGAAGTCTCATGTCAGGTTTCTATTTCTTGTATCCCTTTTCTAGTTAGGGCTCTTCATGTTTTAATTTGAAATTGTGCAAAGTTACTAAATGTTCATAGGCTGCAATCTTACATGCATTTAGCTGGGAGTAAGCTGACATCTAAGTAAACATGAATAGGGTCTGGCTATGTATGTGTGTTCTTCATTGCTGAGGATGCAACTGAGATAAAATACCCAGTTTAGGGGGATATTTGTCACTTCTCTTGTGACCTGACTACCTCTTCTGCTGACATAGCAGCACCCATCATGCTGCTATGCTGCACAAAATGCTGCTCCATGGGCTAGGATGGAAGTAGTGAGAAGTGTGGATTACTGCTGACCCGTGAATGTGCAGCGCTGGCTCTATCATTGAGCAGCCAACTCGGAGTCTGGCAGCATGGTGTTGGAGGGCAGAACCCTGCACACTAAGCTAGTCTGCTGCTCTCAGGTGTAACTCCATCACCAACATTGAAGCAAAATTCAAATGCCAGTCCAGCCAGCTTCTGTACATGGAATAGGGAGTGCCATCTCTTCCTTTGCCTTAGGCAGAAGCTTGAACCAGCTCTGGGATTATGATTTAGAACTTACATAGGCCTAATTCAGTCTTAATGGTCTTCACTTATGAATAAGCCACAGTGAACATTGTGCTTGCTTCCTCTTTTGCACCCATGAGGAGATCAGTTTTATACTAAGCACAGTTCTCTGTTATGTCCTGACTAAAGTTTTACATTTGTTAGAACAAACCAGGATCTGCAATCATGATTTAATTCTGGCTTATATTCACTAAACAAACAATCCACAGTTCCATAAATTCAGACATAATGAGGAACTGTGGTTTGTTTAAAAACTGCAAGGAAAGGTTTTTCTCCAACTCAGAGGCACACCCAAGGAAGGGAGAGGAGGGGGTAAAGGTGCAAACTGGATACACATTCACATAGTGGGAAACCATAGCTTCTATTACATCTGATATTTACCCCTGTATAAGGGACTGGCTGGATGCAGAGGATTGGTGGGAGGTTGCAATAATGGGTGATGCAAATCATGTATATAGTAGCGCACATAAATTCATTGCATTGTAATGTAGTAAGTGAACCTTCTGTTCCCATTGGGTTCACTGAGGGTTACTCTGAAGTAACTTTGCTGAGAATTTTTTAAAAGCTCATATGTTGTTACAGGGAAGGACAAGTCTATACTAACTGGTGATGTGTGAACTGCTATTTCAAAGCTTAGCTACCCTCCCCCTTAACTGCTTAGAGGTTTTATTACAATCAAGCAATATATGCTCAACACTAAATACATGCAGCAGAAATTTAACAAAATAATTTGTTACATTTCACATCAGTACTTCAATCACAAAATCTACCCCTTTGCATTTCATGTCCTTTTGCTTGCAACTCCCCTCGTTCCTCTACTCACACATCTTCCAGCTGATTATAGTAGTTCATATGCCTGAGGAGGTAGACACAAAAACTTAGGCCATAATGGATCTGTTAATCCTGAAGATTTGAGAGAAGACCTGTGTATTTTGTCAATATACTCTGCAGTCTTTGTAGATATGCACCCCAATGCCTTCCTGTGTAGATGTTTGACATTGCTGGAAAATTTTGGGTTCCATATTTCCAGACACAGATCCTTGAAGTGCAACTAAAGCACATCACCCTACTCATGTTATGAACAACCACTGAGTCACAGAAACATGGGTAGCTTGTTGCATCATTTCCTTGGTTCTGTGTCTTGCGCAAATTAGAAATTGTGCACCTCTTGTCTTCCTCTTCCTCCCCCCTCCCCTCCGCCTCTCTTTCTTTAGCATTTGTCACGTACCAATTTATTTTTCAACAAGAACTTGATTACATGTTATATTGCTATGTCAATTAAACAGATGTTAACATCTGCATTGTTGCTGATGGAGGAAGAAGAGAGGAGCAGGCACACCACACTTCCAATAACAGTATTTAACCTGTGGCCTTTAAGATATTGTTAGACTACAGCTCCTATCAGTCCCAGTTTGCATGGCCAATGGTCAAGAATGATGGAAGTTGTAATCCAGCAACATTTGGAGGGCCAAAGTGTCCCAGCTCCTGCCATACTTGCTTTGTGGAAGGAATGTTTCCACTTTCTCCACATCTCAATAAGCATTTAGATTGTTGTTGAGCAAATGAGATTTTTCCCCCCCAGCAAGTGAGCCATTGCAATTTGGAGTGCTGTCAAAATTATTATAATTATTAAAATGCATATACTGCCATTCAACCAAGGATCACAGGGCAGTTTGCAGTATTCTATGTAGCTCAGCAAATGCCATGGGCATCTTATTTCCTAAATGCATATGCCATTTAGGACCGGAACATCCAAGATCCTGCCTACAAGGAGGGGTGTAAGGGCTGAAGTAAATTAAGATGAATACAGAATTTGCTGTGAAACTAATTTGCTATTCCTTGGAGTGCGACTGCTTCCCCTATCATACATGGGAGCACAATTTATCCAGCTTTTTAAAAAAAGAGTGGAAGTCAGCAAGATGACTCCTGGCATCTTTTGTTTTTTATTGATTATATAATGAAACCTTGTCTTTGAATTAAGAGTTGCAGGACTTATCTCTAAAAGGATGGAGTAGCAGCATGACTTCATTGTCTGGATAAGCTCTGTCTCTCAACCCCATGATTAGTATAAGCCCCCTTTCACACATGATGTGTAGATATATTCAGTGGAAAGCCTACATATGTTGATGTCTGTAGGACTAGCCATATTACATTTTACATTCCTACTATTTTGATACCCTCACTCCAACTTCTGTCTGACATACACTAGAGCAGATTGGCCAAGAGCTGAGCCAGTTATATTTCAGACAGTGAATTAAGGACAATGGCTATCATGACCTTTCAAGATACATACCATTGATTGTCCCAGTTGGATAAGGGGTGGGGGTGGGAAGAAGCAGCTGCAGGAAGCCTAGATAAACCTAAATATGAACAACAAGTTTGTGGCTTCTTACAAAGAACAGGATGCTATCTTTGCCAGAGCGGTCTCTTACCCCACCCTTGATTTGCTTCTGGGTACTTTAAAAAAGACATAAGAAAGAAAAGGAAGAAGAAGAAGCACAACATCTATATCCAAGTAAATGTGTAAGTATCTTGTATACTCTTGGTGGAATTGAAGCAACATTAACTCCTCCTGAAACTTGGAAATAACTACTGAGATATCTTCAGCTCTAGGACAACGCCTGAGAGAACCACTATTTCTGCCATTTGCACTATGCAATCCATTATTTACTTAATTCATTTACCTGAAACCTGCTTTAATCTGGTCCCAAGCTGTTAGGTAATAATGCCTTGGTATTAGTTAGGTATTAGTAACAACACACTGAAGATAGTCCAGTACCGAATAGGCAGACAGAGCAGTTTCCTCAATATAATGTAATATGTGCATATCCAAGTACTGCATTTAACAACTTCACTGCAGTATCCTGCAGCAGCAGCAGCTTCCAGACCAGTCTGAAGGGAAGCCCCCAAGAGAGCACATTACAGTTGTGCAGTTGTGAGGATACCAATGCATGGATAATGGTGGCCAAGCTAGCCCTGTTCAGGAAAGGACATATGTGGTGTACCAGCCTAAGTTGATGATAGGTACTCCTTGCCAAAGAAGTTGCTTGGTCCTCCAGTGACAAAGATGGATGCAAGAGGACCTGAAAGCTATGTAGCCGTTCCTTCACAGGGAATGCAGCCTCATCCAGAACTAGCAAGCTCATGAACTCCTGGACTTAGCTATTTTGTTAAAACTTCCAGAGAGACTTTGACACATACTTCCAATTTTCCTTAATGCCCCCCCCGAAATGTATCAGTGGCAGACTTGGGCTTTCAAATTTTAGTGGCATCCTGTGCAACGCCAAAATTTGGCGCGCGCACACACCCACACACCGCCTCTCCACCTCTCAACATACGTTCTATAAGTCACTGTTGCAGTGCCCTCTCGGATACCCCCAGTGTGGGCAAACTGGTCGTGCTCCCCTAAATCCACCTCTGAATATATGCAGCAGCGTTACATATTTTCTCCAATTGAGATGTACAGCTAAGGTCAATCATGTAATAGTAGTAGTAACATGAAATGTTTAGGGAGTAGCCAAGCTTCCATTTTACAGACATCTTAAGAATGCATATCCAGACCTGCTCCAGTATGGACAGCTGCTTACTTGGACAGAAGTCCCAACAGCTGCTCTCCTTTTTCTGGCCCACACATCATTGAGTCGATCCAGTTTCAGGCTTTATGATGCAACAGCGCTTGCAGCTGCACTTGTTTCAAAAGAAGGGTGTTACATTTTCAGTGGTTCCTGAAAATACAAAATTGGCTAAAGGAAAGAAGTTTGAGACAGCCGTTTCCTGCACTGTTGAGGTGGGGAGGGGTAATATTTATTTATTTTTGTACTAAGCAGATGTAAAAGCTACAGAAACTGAGGACAGGGAGAAAAGAGAGCAATTAGTAGAAATTTGCTGCTTCCAGCAAAATGCGTCCTCCTGGTCATATTTTTCAAGGGCACGTTTGCCTTTCTTAGCTGCCTGCATCTAATACAGATCTTAGTAAGAGCAGATCATGTTAGTTCTTTGAATGGCTTATCAGCACATGCAGCTAGGCCTGTTGTATGAAGCCCAACCACAAAGCAGCAACAATTTGTGTGAAGCCTGAAGTTCTGAAAAAGCAAGACTGTTCAATACTGCACTCCACCATGGGGTTAGTGGTATGCTACTAACTAGAGGATGTGATTGCATTAAGGTACAGTATCACAGTGGCACAGTCCTTGTGCATATGCAGTCTTTGTGTTTATATTAATGTAAAGAAATTGCAAAGCTCACTTGTCACTGTAAGGCTTGGTTCTAATAGTACACTGAAAAACTTTCTAGGTTCTCAAGCTTGATCCATTCCAGAAGTCCATTCCAAAACCAAAGTGTTTCAAAACCAAGGTGTGCTTTCCCATAGAAAGTAATGCAAAACGGGTTAATCTGTTCCAGGCTTTTAAAAACAACCCCTAAAACAGCAATTTAACATGAATTTTACTATCCAACGAGACCATTGATCTATAAAATGGAAGCAATAATCAATGTACTGTACTATAAAATAAATAAGACAGTATTGTAGTACTGTGCTTTCATGAGCTTTCCGTGTGTATCTGAAGAAGTGTGCATGCACATGAAAGCTCATACCAATAACAAACTTAGTTAGTCTCTAAGGTGCTACTGGAAGGAATTTACATATTATGGCATTTGACTAGCCTGTTTGTGTCATTGTAAGAACGATAACAGCATTTCAAAAAGTTTCTGTAGGAATCATATCGAGACTTGTAGCTGGTTACATGCTACCTTTTCTGAAGAACCACAGACGGAAACCCCCCTTTCCTTTTTCTTGCCTTCCGTGGGTTTTTTTGTTACTAGAACCCATGACAGCACAGGAAGTAGGTTTATTTTACACAGAGCCAGACCTTAAATAGCATTCTTTGCAAATCCCCCCCCAAATATTGAAATTCAAAGAAATTAGGAAAATGGCAGTTAGAACTCAAACTACATCCTTGAAATAGTATATCCTCCTTCCAGACAGAACAGAGTAAAACCTCCTAACTGACAAGTAACAGAATTGTATTAGTTAAGTTCTAGCCCCACTTACCTGAGACTAAGGGCACATCCTCACTTGTCTTTTGCCTCACTCTTTCCAAGCAGAAGTCCATACTTTAACACTCCAAGCATGCATTTATTTATTTATTTAGCCCTGCGCTTCCCTTGGGAAAACTACTCTGTACAGCTAAACCAGAGCAAATGTCAATTCTGGTTTTCTGCGGGTGGATGTTTATAAGCCTTAAGCCTTATTGAATTCCACACGACTTCCATTTGAGTAGATATCATTAGCTTGTACTGTAAGACTGATTGTCCCACTAATTATAATGAAACAAACTTGTTCAGTTTCCCCATAAGTTACACCTTGGTATCCAAATGCAGTTTAGACAAACCTTTGCACTTTTAATGCAAGTTATGTGTCAAAGCCTCAACATTAATCTGTATTTAAATTATATTAAATTAACATAATTCAATTTAGGGCTATTAACCACATTAAACTGAGAGCAGCACATGACTCATTTGTAAAGCACTGTTAAATGTCCAAGCAGATTTTTATTTCTTCTCATTCAGCTTCGTTTTATCTAAACTCCCAGGGGAATGAAGATGAGAACATCTTGTGCTTTAATTAGCCAAAGTTTCTCTCAATGAGAATACTATGCATTAGGTTTGATTTGGGCTATATGGAGCACACCAAAGCTTTAGGGAACAATTCAGTGCTACCACCAATCCTCTATTGCTGGCAGTCCTCCTGACCACATCAGAGTGGGGCCAGATAAGGCCCTGTCTTTTATGTGGACTAGGATAACCGAAGTTTGATAATAAAGGCTCTATTTTGTGCCTTAGTTAAGCTTTTGAAAAATGTAAGTTCCTGAATATGGAACTTACATATGGAATATGCTGGCATTTTCAGGGTCTTGTGCCATTAAAGTGAAGGTATGCAAGGAGGCATCTCTCTCTACCTCCTTCAGCAGCCTTAAAACAGAACCTCACTTTTTCTACTTGGGTACACAGATCCGCGTATGAAATACACACATACGTGATCCAGCAAGTTTGAAGACCAGCTGTGCAGAACTGGGTGTGCTTCTTGCTACCACCCGCAACCGCAAAATCCTCTGGAGCAGTGTTGGGAAAGAACTGGGATGATGCTACTGAGTTTTATTGTTTGTTTATAAAGTTTATTGTTTGTTTATAAAGTTTAATATCCCACTCTTGAGAACTGAAAAGCCTTGCGGTTAAGGATTAAAAATGAGGAACCAGTGGAAGCAGATAATAGGATGCAACCCGAAAAGAGACACAGGCTAAAAATGAGATATAATTTGCTTCTACAGGTTCACATGTGAACAAAAACTGTGTCACCCATGCAATGCAACTGGTGTTACAACCCCAGATTGTTTGCACTGTAAGACAGTGTGCTTGTTGTGCAGAATCAAAAGCAGATTACAGTACATTGGGGTGGGGAAGAGTTTTTCCCCCAGTTATCCACGCTGCTTCTTAAACCATCTGTGTTGACTGAACATGTCTCTTTAACTACAATTATTTAATGACTCCTCTAAAATAGTTATCTAAATTGCTGTTTCATGACACAGTAACCAGTTACTGGTTTGGCAATACTCACCCTTGGATAGTTTGTTTAGCTGCTTCTCCTTTTTTAATTATATGGGATGGATGTTCTCTTGGATTTCGTTTGGTTTACATGCAGGACAACTAGATGGAAACTCACTATGAAATGATGAACTTGCTGTTTCCAGCTGAAAATAAAGATTTTGTAGATATTGTACCTACAAGTGGAGTCAACAGCGGAGCGTGTGAGTCAGATACCTCCTCTCTTTGAGTGGGAGTGTGTCTAGTTTCAGTGTGAGGTCTAGTTTAGTGGGTGGGCATCCTATGGTTTTCCATATGTTGTTTCATTTCATCTCCCACCAGCCTCAGCCAACATCGCCAATGATCAGGGATGATGGGAGTTGTTGTCCAGCAACATCTAGAGGGTCACAGGCTAGCCAGCTTTGCTTTAGATACTTGTAGTCTAAACTGGGAAGTAAATACTGCTGGGGTCAATAAGGCTTGCTCAAGTAAGTGTGCACAGGATGGTAGCTTTAGGTAATTTTTTAGGAGGAACAACGATCAAAATTGCGGTCCATTGTTGTTGTTCTTAAGAATTCAATAAGATTCCAGATCTTTCAGGAACAGAAACCTCCTGCAGCAGCCTGTGTGTGGGTTTGTTTGGCACATCAGGTTAACTTACTTTGAAACATGTTAGCTTGCATGAGTATTGACTGTGTGCCTTTTTATTTATATTTACATTTTATAGTAGTATACATTGCCTTTCAACCAATAAGCCCTTGATGTGGCTGTTTAGAGTGTTTTCTCATTTCTGTTAAATAGTTACACCACTTGAATTTTATTTGTTGATAAAATACTAAGAGTGTGGCCTGGGGGGGGGGGGCTTAGCTCTATAAAGTGAGCCATCTTGCTAACTGTTTTAAAGCCAAATCATTTTTGTACTTTGAATTCTTCAGTTTGGGGTCATCACAGTGTTTTGAAGTATGTATAGTAGAAAAGGGCTGACACGAAGAGAAAGATTCTTCTTTTAAAATAACACCCCACAAAAGAGAAGGTTGTCTTGCCACAACAGTGGTTCTGATTTCCCAGGACATTTTTCCATTTTCTCTAAAATATTGAATCCTTGTTCTCCATGCCAAAGGGAACACTGAAGCAATGAAAACGTGTGCTTGTGTCTTGGGAGGAGTCCTATCCTCAGGCAGACATGCTGTGTTTGGTCAATTACTCTTGTGTAATTTTCCATGCACCGCCTATAAACATCACAGAATTCTGCAAAACTTCATTTGCCATCTGTCTTGAAAAACCAAGCTATCATTTTTCAGAAGAACAAATATCTATCTGCTGATGATTGAGCTAGTAGATGTTTGCAAAACTCTGCAGGAAAAACAAGATGCAACCTTCTTCTGTATCTCACTTTGATTTAAGATCACACTATTTCAACAGAAGTTATCAATACTGGTGTCCATTTTTTTATATACTTCTATGGTTTTTAAGGCTGTGAATTCTCTTTTAGGCAACTGAATTCCAAGCTTCTTGTCTTGAAGCAGTGTCTATGTTTTTCTTGTGTTTGAGCTTTTGGGGATTAATTATAAATAAAATTTTGTATCTAGGAGCACAGGCATCATTTGTACTTCGCATCCTCATACAGAGGCCACATATATCACACTAAGTCAAACTATGGTTTTATTAACTCAGAATTTGGTGAAACAAGCCACGCTTAAGCCACAAACCATCCAACCAAATAAACAATCCTAGGTCTGTTTTGTTTTTCATTGACTTGTTTCCTCCCCCCACTTCCCTCTCCTTGCTCTCCTGAAAGCCATTGAAGTACCCTGCTCCTGCTCACTGGATCACAGTACCCCTTCCCATTGGCCAGCTGCTAGAGAGGAGATGTGGAAATTTTCTCTTGAGTGCTTCATTTGCTCTTGTCAACAGCTAATTCCCCACCTTCCCCTATCAAAGAAATACCTGGAGTTCTTAGCAGTACACAGTTTCTTAACCCTTTTACTTGCTCCACTTTGCTGCTGCAATGTTTATTGGCTTTATTTCCCCAGCTGTGCTTTATAGAAAATTTAGGGAGAGTTAAAGACCACAAAGCACATCCTTGCTTAATGCACACACTGGCATCCTAGTTCACCTAGGTCAGTTCAGGGAGTGAAAGTGTGACATGATTATTGTGTCTGCTGCTACCTGTGTGAATTGTTTTTGAAACCTTGAACAGCAGGTATCTGGCACATAAACATGACTTGAAACCCTTCCCTACAGGTTAAAGAGGCATGTAATAAAGCTGCATTTAGTTGCAATCTTTCAACAGTGCAATCTTTCAACAGTGCAAACACGGACTAAGAAAATAATTCAAAAAGGTCCCTTTTAAGTTTTCCTCTGCTATGCATGTTGCATCTGTGAAACAAAAGCCACATTGGTAGGGAAACTGATATTGTTACCAGGCAGAGTTGGCAGTGACGATGGCTTAGCACTGAGAGCAGTTTTGCTTTACAGCTGCTCTTGTGTAGTGTCTCTGCTTGGTGGGCAATTTTGATTGTCAAATCACACTTAAAGCATAGCTAAGGAAGTCCCCATGTTTGCACATAATGTTAAATCATAGTTAAGTTCAGTAAGTCAACAAATATCCATGGCTTATCTCCATTAATGAACCATAGTTAATAAGCTATAGTTAAGGCACTGGGCTTGGTTTGCACATAATTCTAAACCATGGTCCATGCAAATCAGGCCACATCAATTAGAGTTTTAAGTTGTACTCTGACAAATACAACACTGGGATAGCCACATTTTAATGGTAGTTCATTTAAATATTTTGATTTTGTGCAGATTTTATAATATGCTTTAACACTTTAAATAGAATTCTGTACTGAAGAAATCTGCCCACACCAAATTGTTCGGTTTTCTGACAGCAGGCTTTTTCTCAACAGCTGCTTGTTTGTCTTTAACCACTGTTGACACTGATTTCTGTTTTCTGTTCTGAAGTACTCTCAGACTTCATGGCAGGGAGATAATTCTTGGCTGTTTTAAATGGGGGGAAATCATCCAAATTTGGAAGGCCATTCCCCACCCCCACTCCAGTTGTCTCAGAAGTAAAACATGTCCATTGTGTAGTTATGTCAACTTGCAGAATTAGTATCTGTTAAGAGAACTGGTAATCAGTCATAGCTCTTCTAGTCAAGGATGCTTGTAACTTATTAACTAGAAGTGGCTTCTGCAGTTGGGCGAAAAGAAATAGAAAGTAAGTTCAGTGTTAAACCAACATGTAAGGATGGAATAATTGTGCTTTCATCCTAGCTTCTGCTTATTTGCTCTGACATCATGCAAGTAGGTCAAAAGTTCAAGGATGACAGTGATTTGCTCTGGGTGTGATCCAGCAGTCTGTGATGCCTGGTAACCTTTTCTTGGCAGTATGGTATTCATTTGCACTGTAAGCTGCAGGACAATGGACAAACAGAGGACCCAATTTATAGTTGCCAATTTACATGCCATGATTTAAGTTTTCTTTTATCTTTTTTGTTAATGCATGTGAGGACAGCATGCGTAACCTTTCCCTATTGCAATGTCTTCATGAACATAGAACATAGGTTCATATAATAATGAGTTTGTGGATGCCAGATCCTCCCCTAAATTCCTGGGTCTAGTGGTTCTTGGTGTTTAATCAATGCTTAGAGTGTTAATATGGGTTGCCAGGTGTTGAATTTAGCAGTGTCAAAATACAGGTCAAACCAGTTTTTCCCGTGCTCAGGAAATCACCTGGGAGAAGAGCCATAACGGAGAACAAAAGAAAGGTAATGGGCAACCAAACAAAGCAGATATGCTGTGCTGGACAGCAGATGGGTGTGAGTCCCCACTTCCATTGAGAGATAGTTAGCAGGAAAAAAGCAGAGTTGTATTTGGATTGCAGTTGGTTGGGATATGGGCTAGAGAGAGAGAAGTGTCAGGCTGTTAAATGCAGCAAGCTGAGCAGAGGGTCAGAGAGACTTCATTTCTTTCTGGATCCAAGGCTGCAGCAATGAGAGAAACAGGACCCTGTTGGAGTGTAATGCTTTGCACCCTTCCATCATCATAGGCTCAGGTTGTATATGTGTGTGATTATCATAAAGACACCACAGTCTCTGCTGTGCCTCAGTTCCAAAGGAAACAAGAACCCTGGGTAAGCAACTGGACCCCTGGAATCTCACACCACTCAGAGACTGGAATGGTGTGCAACAACATGTCAGATACTGCTGGCTTGCCACCACAATGCAATCTTTTTTATGTTTTCTGGTAGCATTTTATCAGTAACCTATGAAGAAACAGATTAGGGAACTATATAATGCCCCAACGAGGAATCAAAAAGAAGTATTTAATATATAGTAAATGTATGTAAAGATATCCTTTGCTTCTAAAGCTGCCTGTAACATTGGCACTGAAGCAGCGTGGTTTTAGCTTGTTTTAAACAGCTATTTATGTTGAGTGCCAACATTAATTGCTCTGATTCTGCCCCCAGCTTAACAGTGCAAAGTTCAGACTTGTTCAAAGGAAACCCAATTGCTGCAGATCCTTTAAGATCCAGGTATCCTTTAAGCTTAATTGTTACCATCTTCACTTTACATGCATATTCTAAAACCTGGTTTGTTTGTTTGTTTGTTAGTTTGTTTATTAGATTTTTTACCCACTCCTTCACCATGGTATACAATAATAGAAACAATTACAATTCTAAAACACATAAAACCATTCCAAGTGGAACAGAAACATTTGCCTTTTTCATTTTAGTTTAGTTATGCCTCGTATCTCAGGTCATGCTTTATTCCTTTCCCTGGAGCCTGAGTGATTCCAGCATTCAGTGCAATGGAAACTGCTCTGGTTTTGTGGGCTTCTGGTGAGTCTCACTGAGGTAGTGGTGGGAGATGATGCATATGTTTTGGCTTTTACATTTTTTTATTTTTATTGCACTGAAGTTGTTGCTCACCCTTTGATTAATAAATAGTGCTTGTAACAGAGCTGTCGTTAGGACCTCGGGTTAAGAACTTAATTCGTTCCGGAGGTCCGTTCTTAACCTGAAACTGTTCTTAACCTGAAGCACCACTTTCACTAATGGGGCCTCCTGCTGCCGCCGTGCCGCTGGAGCACAATTTCTGTTCTCATCCTGAAGCAAAGTTCTTAACCCAAGGTACTATTTCCGGGTTAGAGGAGTCTGTAACCTGAAGTGTATGTAACCTGAAGCATATGTAACCCAAGGTACCACTGTATAGATATAGAGATATAGATAGACAGATATAATCACAAAGGCTGGTGATGAAGCAGAGTATAGCTACTATGAAACATGACTCCCCTCCCTCTCCCATTTCCTTTTTTTAAAATGGAGAATTCCTAAATCTCTGGCAAATCTGCTGGTAGATGATAAAACAACAAAATCTTGGACGACATCTCCTCCCTCCCTCTCCCGCAGCAATCAGAAGTAAAACTATGCCCAGTGTGTGTAGTTCTGTTACATAAGAAATAAACAAGAAACCCGGCAGCATTTACTTGCATGCTTTAGATTTCAGACTTTGCCACAAGCTCTGGGCGCTTTGTTAGGCAAGAAACAGAGGTTTGTTCAGATGCAAGTCTAGGCTGCTGGCACAGTAAATAACAGATGAACAGCAATAAATGAGACATCGTGCCTTGAAGCCCCAAAATATGTGAACACTCAGTAGTACTGTTATATAAATGCTACAAAAACGATCTGAAAGAGCAAAGCTGTTCTCTCAGAGTATGATTTGGTTTCTTGGTGCTTTTTGCATTAAAAAGCCATTATTGGGGAGGAACAGCAGGGGAGGGCTTTTCTCTTCATAGCCAGCTGTAGACTTCCCAGAAGAACCAGACCGCCCAAAGTTGAATCAAGGATGTTGGACTACATACACTCTGATCCAGCAGGAGTTGTTACATATATTTGTGTTGCTGAGATGCAGATTTTATTATCCACTTGCTCATTAATCAGTTGATAGGTTTAACAGGTAGCCCAAATCTAGCTATATTTATTCCAACGTAGGTCCTACAGATTCCAACCAAATGTGTTCGCAAATATGCATCGTTAGAATTGCAACCTTAAATTTTGTGTTGGATGTTTTAACTTCACTTTTCTCTGCAGTGGTGTTACTCACTTTGGTTCTTTAAAAAACCTGTGCAGCACATAGGCCAGCTGATAAGAGGGGGAGCATAGCCAAAATTTTAATTTGATTATAGCCTGACTCACCAGGTAATCCACTTTATGCGGTGCATAAAGTTCTCCAGCTGCACCTGCACAGCTGAGAAAAGTTCACGTTTCAGTGGAGAAATTGCAACAGCACTTTGAACTTTGATTCCATTCCTTTGAAAGATAACTGCAAGTCAAAACAACTGCTGAAATGATTAAACGGTATCTGCTAGCAACAATCAGTTCTTCACAATAGGCAATAACAGATGAAAACCTGAATAAGGCCTTAGCAAATTTAAACAGCTATCAAAGAGTGCAAATAGTATTAACGTCTGTACTTTGAACACTCCCCGCTTTTCTTCCCCCTTGCTTCTCTCTTGCTTGGGTGGAGCAGCAAAACTGGCAGCAATTCTTATATATCTCATAGATAGCTTAGTCTTCCAGAAACTGCAATAGTGTATAGGGTGGGAGTCAACATGCACCTCCTAATGCAGGTCCACTTCATGGGATGGCCCTGTTTTTTCATGCATTTCAGAAACTAGATGTCGGGGAGTGATGCCACTTGCAGCAGTAAAATCTGAATCCACTCCTCTGAAGGGAGGTGAACAATTTTCACAGCTATTTTTCAGTGTTTGCAATGAATACCTAGGTGCTAGAGAGGGCCACACACAGTGTAAGGAATACATAGTGTTTTCCAAGTGAAATTTACTGTCCATCAGTGGCTGCTAGCCATGATGACCAAGTCACAGCTGGGGAGGGTCCTGCTTGCATAGGCATCTGGTTGGTTACTGTGAGAACAGAATGGGGGACTAGATGAGCCTTTGACCTGATCCAACAGGGCCCTTCTTACAATCGGATTGTAGCCTCCATTTCTAAGGGTCATGCTGTACGTAACTACTGTTTGGAAGTCAGCATTTTATGAATATAGATATGATCTGCCAGGACATTATGTGAACTTTCCCCAGTTTCCTGCTCTATTTACCTGGCTCCCATTATGCCTTTGGGCTAATTCACAGTTTCCCTATAAGAAATAAGCCAAAGCTCTTTTAAATTGTCTTCAGATGGAGTTAGCTAAATTTATGCTCAATTAATTTTATACTGCATCGCTCTGCCAATGAAGCAGAAGAGGGTGTGGGGTTCTAATCTCAAGAGTCTCATGCTCTTGCTATGAATCTTCTGAAAGGAAGTAAGTTATACACTATCTTCCTAACATATCAGCTAGGCTGGGGCAATGATTAAATTAGAAATAACATTTTGCTCCTTATATGTTTTTCATGAGTAAGGAGACCCACATATTCAGATGTTTATGTCCCTGTCATTTTGGCAACATTACAAGTAAAGTGTATGATAACGCTTTGCAGGGAGATGGGTGATAAGATTGGATGTTGACAGAGTTATAAGTTGGTGATCCAGTTAGATCTCCAAACAAAGTAACTAGTCTTCATACCATATAAGACTTCCCATTGTTCTCATTTCAAGAGATGATGCCAGATGACTGATTTATAGGGTGTGAGGGGTTCAGTTTAGTAAATGTGAAGTAGACTTCCAAACCTAATGCATATGTTTCTCTGCCAAGAAGATGGTACAAACTTTGCAGGGGACCATGACATGGGCCATGATGAAGAGATCATCAAGATTTGGGGGAAATTGAGTTTAGCAAACAGCCACTTGTGGCTGAAGCAGATAGACCGGAAATGCTTCTCAAAACATTGCATCTTTGCCGCCTGAGGCAAAATGGGAAAGTAGCTGTAGCCTAACTTACCGGGGATCACATGGTGGTAGGTTCCAGCAAGATCTCTTGAGATTTCTTGAAAACCCTCACAAGTTCTCACCAGAAGCCACTTCTCCTCACTTCTCCAACAGTGATGCCCCTTGGATTCTGCCTCCTAAGCCAGCTGCCTCAGTCCACCTCATGGGTGGGCCAGCCCTGGGATCTGTAGCCCAGCTTCATCTGGGTGGGCCACAAGTTCTCCACCCCTACTAATGAGCCTGATAAAGTAATCCCTGCTGATATGGGAATTGGTATATGCAGCTACTTATCATCTCAGAGTATCTCTGGCTTTTGCATATATATATATGATTAATGACCTACTCTTCCTTCAGTGCAAGTGCACATGAATGTTGATGCTGACTCATATCCTGGACTCTTTCACCCCTAAGCCCTTCGAATTTTGCTTTTCTATTAAGGTCAGTTAAATGAAAGTGTAAAATTCCCCACAGGTTGCAAACCTCTAGGGTGTTGCCTGCCAGCTTGAGACAATGCAATTCACCTGTTTGTTTTTCTCTCACCCCCGAAGGTCACTGAGCATTCCCAGAAAAGTCAAGTATCAAACGGAATCTCAAATAATGTTACTAGGTGGGAAGTAAGAGGGAAGCAGAGAGTGATTTAACAGCCATCCTAAGTCAATTTCCTAGAGTCCCTGAGAGACTGCTGTGTCAAGTGCCTGAGGCTGCTTATAAGAGTTGCTTGTTTGGCTGTTTGCTCCTGACACTGGTCATGTGCCAGTAGGTTTCAAGCAGCTGGGGAGGCAGAGGCCAAGTGAACATTCATAACATTACCATTTATGTCTGAGATGGGAAATTGGGATGGGCAGTAACCAAAGGCCTGAGTGCTCATGATTTGGATACACTCTGAGGAAGTCCTAATTCCTAGGAATGTATTTGTTACGCACACATTTGCACATACGCATCTGGCCTCCTATTCAGTGCTTGGAAAGGAGTTGACACCTTAAGTGAAGGTTAAGAAAAGTGGTGAAGCTTATCTCCCAAGTTGCATGTGATCTGGTCATTTGCCCCTTTTTTGCAGCTTCTTTTCGCTCTGCACCAAAGTTCTTTGCTTCAGCCTCTTTCCACCCTTTCTCTAGCGTCAAAATGCTGTGTTTATAAAATTTCTGGTTACAAACGTATCTGGGTAAAACAGAAAGAAGAGGAAAATCCCCTTTCTTGGGTGTGAAGAAGTTTCTGTCTCCAGACTGCTGGTTTGTGTTGCTGTTTTTATGTAGACCCATGTGATTATGTTTTATCCAACCTCTGGGTCCCCTTTCTTGTTTGTTGCCTTGATCTGTCATCCTTCTCTCCAAAGGGCTAGTGATGAAATCAAAGGCAGGACTGCAGGGAGAGCAGCTGGAGGGCTTATTGTCTCCTACTATTTTGCTCTGTTGCTGCTGGCTTCTGTTAAAATAAAAAACCTCTGAAAGAGGAACAGTGATATGAAGTTTCATCCGATTATAAATTCAAACCCCATGCTCCTGGGCTGTTTTGTTGTGATTGGCTAAATCGTTGGTATTTTGTGTGTTCCTGTGATTAGATAACAGATCCACAGACATTCCACTATCTTGAAAGAAATTACATAAGGGGCTTGGAAGCAGGCATTAAATGCATATTCTCGTTTCTAAAATTTGAGTGTTTCATCAAATAAGGAAAATAATAGTACAACAGGGTCACATAGGACAAATACATATAACATGGATAATGATATATAAAAAGATACATATAAAAAAGCAAACATTAAAAACAAGTGACATTTTACTAAAAATTACTGGTGTTATTTTCTTTTTTATCAACAACTATACTTACTGAAATAACATGCAAAAATTGCATTCCTGGGTAGGCTTGCTGAAACAAATTTATTTTTAGCAGATGCCAAAAAATGCAGTAAAAGTTCCTGCCTAATATTTATGGCAGGGAATTCCAAGTGTTGGGTGCTTCCATATTAAAGGATAGATTTCTTGCAGCTGCAGAACAAACCTTTTGTGACACTAGAGAGGCAGTGTGTTCCTGGTTAGTTAGCACTGACCACACAACCAGAAATCATTGCCATTTCTCTAACTCAGCTACTTTTGGCATCATCACACTGACTGTCTGGTCCCTAATTGGCTAGGACCACTAAAGTGGATATCAGAGCAGAGAAATGGTACTGAATTATTTGCAGTCCAGGAGAAAAAATAGCTGTGAACAATGCTAGGGAACCTCCACCCATAAAAATAAGCAGGTTTGGGGCAATATTTTGAACCCCTCAAAGGCTCATTTGCCCTGAAAATATTTCTAGGCTAACATTTCAACACATCCCTATCTGAAAACTGTATAGCCTTTATATTGCAAGGTGTTCAGTCTAGCTCTTTACTAGAGCTTAATTTTGTCACTGCCTGTGTTGCTATTCCTGCTTGTGTTGACTTGTAAACAGCCTTGTGCCAAGGTGTATAAGTATAAGCATCATCTGATGAAACCTTTTGCAGCAAAACAAGTTTTATATGACCATAATCTTCTGCTTTATCTGAACAGATAAGAATTGTGACTGCGCTAGCATACCTTCCGATAATATTGTGCAGTTGTAAAAAAACACCAAGCTGTTTTATAAGGCTTTAGCTGGACTTGGGAGCTGCCATTTTGTCAGGGAATCAGGTGATTCCTTCGCAGTGTCGAAATTTTTCAGGCGTGCTTCTAGCCTTTATGATAGAAGAGAAGCTGAGGAATCTGGAAGCATCTCTTTGAAGCCTCAGGAGCAGCTGAAAAACTGGGCAGTGCTTCTATTATGCACATGTTGGTGCTTCAGCTCTGCTTTCAGCTCTGCCCTTTAGGCTCTTTATTCTGAAATTTTTAAAGCAACCTTTCACAGCCAAATTTAAGAAAATCTGAAACACGATGCTTGCTAGTTAAATTGTTTGAATGACCCAAATATTATTTACTTCAGTGTGTTGTGGAATGTCTTCAGCTCAGAGTTGTTACTTTCTTTTTATACCATGCAACAATATTCACTTCTTTCCGGCCTCGTGATTCCTTTATTTTTAATCTCAGTTGTGTAAGTTGTGTCTGCTTCAAGGTTGTACATGTATCCTAAGGCATTATAAGCAACAATTAACATAGCTGAGATGAGATTGTAATTTTGGAAGAGATCCCTGTTGGTTCTGTGCTCTTAGAACTATAATTTATTTGTTTAAAACTTAACTCCTGTTTCCTTAAAGGCTTAGGGTGGATAACAGCAATTTTAAAGTTTGAGGAACTCGAATTGCAGGAGCCATGTGACTAAGCTTTGTGGGTAGGTTACCATGTGCCTTTAAACGTGAGTTGTGTGTATGGCTTCTAGCTATATGCTGGCAAGCATAGCAGTTTTGCTTCATGTTCCTCTAGTCTAGTACCTTATTACTTAAAGGATGGAGCAGGTGGGGCTCATCATCTATGAGAAGGAAAACTCTGATCCTAAACCTCTGTTGCCTTGAGAGATATCTTTGGGAGAAGAACATGCCAAGGAGCCTACACCAATCCAGAAAGGAGTCCCTAAGACAGTTGGATGGCACCTCGTACACCTCATTCCAGCAACTCCTGCAGCCAAGCTGATACCAGACCTATTGCTCTCGGGGAGTTCATGTCAGTGCTGCTAACACAGTGGTTTGTCTTCTTCTCTGGAGGCACACTCTTGAGATCAATGAATGGCAACCACCACTACAACAACAATAGGAGTTGGCACAAAATATGGCCCATGTACTGAATTATGCTGAAGAGAATCGGAAGAAATTATGAAATAAAAGCAGGTTTCCAATTATTTAGGAAAAATCCCACACACATGCATGCATGCAATGTATGCAAAAAAAAATGACCTTAACAGAAAGAAGACTTGCAAGTTTCCATTTTTAAATAAAAATTGAATGCCTTTAGGATAAAACTCTAGATACCCTGATAATAACTAAGCCCTCTCAAAAAGACAAACAAACAGGACAATGCCTGCTCTGTGTTCCAGAAGTGTCCTGAATTTTTATGGCTCGATTGTGTATTTTGAAATGGACTCCATATTGCTTCAGTTCCATGTTGAGATTTATTATAGCCAAAAGACATGAGGAAAAGAATGAAAGCCGTGCCAAGCAAGGCCATAGCTCATCCTAGGTAAAAGCATGCCAATGGGGACAAGAGGGAGGTGCAACTTTGGCAGAAGAACAGCTGTGAGCGCGAACTTGTGAAATGTTGACACAGCAATGAGAAGAGTTGGCCCCGTAGCTTCTCAGGATATGAACTGCATTGATATGCTCTTCCTCTCCATCTGCTGATTTATGCCTCCCGCCTCTTTACCCTGAAACACAAGCACTTGAAGATTGTGTCTGCTATTTCATATATGAGGAATGGGAGAAAGCCAATTTGGAAGAGGTTGTTAACAGCAACATATCCAAAATTCTGTGAGCCCAGAAGTTTCAAGTGCCCTGTTGTAAGATAGAAACTTCCCAGTGTAGTCATCTGTATGTGAGAGGAAGAAGAAACCATTATGCATGTGTTGCTTCACTGACTCTTTGAATTGCAGACAAGGGTATAGATTGAAATGCGTAATTGAACAGAGATTGTGGTTAATGAAGTTATCTGCATAAGATTTAGCATATTGAGCTGTTTCAGACATTGTCATAAACCATTGTTTTACATGACAGAATTGAGCCACATTGGCCCTTATGCTTGTCCCCTCCCCTCTCTCCCTCTGGCACAGTCATATGAATATTTCATTTCTGTTTTTTATTATGATTATTAAGCACAGCTGGTTGTTTTGACCAGCCCAACAAACCATGCTTAATCTTAACTCTGGTTTTCTGTGCAACAAGCCAAATTTAAGCCATGGTTAAGAAGCTGCCTTAAGGTTAGCCACAATTTAGGGTTTGGGTGTTCACTAAACTGAGGTCAATCAAAAAATGGAAGTGAAAGCTTCCAATCTTCCCTTTGCAACCCTGTCTGAGGAGAGGGGTAGTGGATGAGACCACGGTTTATTATGTAACAATAAATCATGGTTTATCATGACATCCAGGATGGCCCAACAGCATAAGGCATAGTGGCATTCAGAGTCTTTGATTTTACTGTGGGAGTCTGAGGTCATGAAATATCACTTGGCCTTAAGAGAGGAGTGACTGGGAGAGATAATGGAATTGCTACACCTCTTCCTAAAAGGGCTCTGGGCAGTTCAATCAGACCACTCAATTCTGTGGAGCCTGTGCTGTGCTGCATGTTTTTCTGATAACTTAAATCATGCCCATGCAAACCAATTTTGTTCTGGCATTTTAGAGACCACATAGTGAAAATCGCCAAAGTCATGCCACAAATGGCTTGCCTCATTAGACCATGCTCCCTGTGGTTGCGTTCCACTAGTTACTTTTCTGAGTGTGGCATTAACTGATTGTGGAAGTAGCCTCTTAGCTGGGTCAGCAGTTTCATTCTGATCTTAACTTTGTTTATATCTTCTCTTTCTTCGTCTTCTTGTGTTATAAATACAACGTATGTGCTCATTTTGCTATTGGGTCCTTACCTGCTGGGCAAAAGGCTACATACAGTTGTCAGGTATATGCATGACATGGGGCAGGTTTTGACATAATTTCATGCATGTGAAGTTCAGTATATTCTCCATTTCTGAAGGCTACCGTTGTTTCTGAGGTATACACTAAATACATGCACTCAGTTTTGCTCTTTTTATCCGTAGGTTGACAGTGATTTCTCTGGAATTCAGCAAAAGCAAGGGTGTTTCTTCACTTATGGGGAAGTGTGAGAGTCCTAGTGATGTCAGAGACAGTTTGTACTGTGAGACACTAGGTGTTATGTGAATATGCAAATGCTGAGGTTGGCCATACAATCCCCACCTTAATATTACTGTAAATCATCCCTTTAAAGCCCCAGGCTCCTGACATCTTTCTCCCTCATCCCTGAAAGGAAAATCTGAAGGGATTGCAAAATTCCTCTTCAATTCCCTTAAGTAGTTTTGGTTTTAAAGTTTTGTTTTAAGAAAAACAAAATTATTGGTTCGTTGGCTCCAATCAATGCATATCTCTTGCTGGGATCAATATATGCAATCTACAATGGACCAATAAAAAAGGTTGGAAGTGCAGTGTGTCCCAAAGTAATGCCTACAGAAAGTCGAGGCCACCCTTGTTAAAAACTGCTGTACTTGGAGAAATGTTTAAAACACTGAAATGCTTAAGTCGCAGGAATGGGCTCGCTTGTCACAAAATGCCCAAAATAAATATTTAGTGTTCAAACTGGGACAGCAAGTCTGAAAGTTTCTTTGCACTCAGTTCCCTTTCTCAGTTAGCCTTGATAGCATGAAATTCATTTAGGAAATGAGGCAAAGAAAAATAAACTGAAAAGCCTGGTTTCATGGAGGCTTGCCTGAGCACAGCAAGTGTACAAGCACTCCACTGTGCTTGTACTGTTTTCATTTGAACAGCTTTGCCAAAAGACTCCATTCACCATGCTTACGCTCTGGCCTTGATAAGACCCAAAACAACATTGCGTGTTCTTTAAAGCAACACCAAGAAATCATTCTCAAATTCAGTTTATCGCTTACTGCATTTGAAAACTGGACTATAGACTATCCCAAGTGTTTTTATGACTGCAGAATCTAATACAAAAGATAGCTCTACAGCTTTGAATAGTTACTCTTTTAATTTCAATTACTTCCAAAATCTACAGCTATTATAGGGTTTTGAAAAATATTATAAGGTGGGAGGTACTAGATTTTCTTGCCAATCTTAAAATTATCACTGATAAATTGATAAAATAGAACATGTGTGAATGGGGTAAAATATATTTCGAAGATTTTCGTAATGGAAAAAATATTTTTGTAATGGAAGAATGACTTGTCTTGTTTAACTCTCTGGGTGCATTTTGAGTGACCGCTGTCATTTTTTCTATAGGTGGTATCAGAAGCTGCTGGACAAGGGGTTTCTATTGATGCCAACGACACCTTCAACTACTGGAACTGGCCTAATGCTGTCATCTTTGCTGCTACTGTGATTACAACCATTGGTGAGTATTGGCTTGCTCTTGCTTTCTGAATATTCTCCTTCTTAAAGCTCTGGTGAATAAAGAATGCATAAGTTCCCCATGACATTGTTGCAAAGAAGGTGGTAAAATGTGGGTTGAGGGAGGTAACTGTTAGGTGGATTTGTAGCTGGTTGACTGACCAAACCCAAATAGTGCTCACTAATAGTGCTCTACATCATCCTGGAAAAAATAGACAATTTGGGTGACTGAAGGTTCTGTTCTGACCCTACTGGTGTTCAATATCTTTATAAATGACTTGCAGATGACAGCAAACTGGGAGGGGTAACCAATGGTGCAGAAGACAGAATAGGCATTCAAGAGGACCTTAACCAATTGGAGAACTGGGCCTGAACTAACAAAATGAATTTCAGTAGGGACAAATGTCAGGTTCTTCCCTTAGGCAGGAATAACCAGCTGCACAAATATAAGATGGGGAACACGTGGATTGCCAGCAGTACATGTGAAAAGGAACAAGGGTTCTTAGTAGACCACAAGCTTAACATGAGTCAACAGTGTGATGCAGCAGCAAAAAGAAGAAGCTATTGCTATTCTAGGCTGCGTCAGTGGAAGTATAAGTGCCACAATCACAGTCCTAGTCCTGCTCTATTCTGCCATAGTTAGATCACACCTAAAGTATTGTGTCGAGTTCTGGGTACCACAATTTTGGGTCACAAAAGTGACTCAAAGTGACTAAAATGAGTTGCCACAATCAAACCAATAAAAAGCTTTATGTATTATTTGTGCCTCATTCCCAAGCTAGAGAGAGAATGAGAGAAAACAGTGTTAAAGGGTTTATTTATGCTGCTTTTTGTTTTGCAAAATTATTCATGTTGTTAAAAAAAATCTTGTAAGATGTAGGAAAACATCAGAGCCACAGTCTGTTTGTTTGTCTTGAGAAAGAACATGCTTAGTGTTAGAAAACATACTGACCAGAGTAGGTGGGCAAGGGGAGGTAGAAACCTTACTGCATAACCAAATAAAGCACTATGGTCTACTTGTTACCATTATTTAAAATAATTTGAAGGAAACTTGACATTCTTTCCTCCTCCCCCTGCCCAGAAAAACTTTGTATAAACAGTTCAAGAAAGCAGAAACTGGTTTAAACTTGAATATTCTTATTGACTTACAACACATGGGCTCTGCTCTCCCTAGGTCCTTGTTTAGTGTATTTTCAGCCACGAGGACTGAAAGCATAAGAGAGTTGTTTTTGTCTTTCTCTCTTTCAGTGGCAGGTGGCTGAGCAATTTGGTACATGCCATATAGTATTTAATAAAGCTTGGGTGCCAGTTTTTGTGCCAGTTTTCATGGCATATGTAACCTGTCTGAATCCTTAAACAAAATATCTTCTGATCCCATCTTCATAACCATGTAGAACAGCACAGAACAGAGGTGTTTGCACAGAGCAACAGCTAAGTGAGGTGGTTCCTCCACCAGCATTGCAGATCAATCATGAGATGACAGCCTGGCAAATACAATGTCTTGTTCAGTATTCAGCTGCATGGTTTCTGACTGGCTTCTGAAATTTCACTGTCTATCCACTCATTTTCAAATGTCTTTATTAAGGGCCGAAAACTTTACTTGTTTTAAACCGGAAAGCAAAGAATCTTAGGACTCAGAATTCTGAGGCCAGCTTCTGCATATGCAATGTGTAATCGCAGAATCTTTAGCCTAGTTCATATCCTATTACTGTTTGCAGTGAGTGCCCATGTGTGTCCGATATGTATATGCAGGCTATGATAATACTGACTGGTAACTTACTAAATGATCATATGTTACACAGTAGAGGCAAGTAAAAATCTTGCAGGATCTTGCAGGATGTCAGACCAAAACTGTCATGTGTAAGCAAGCTCAAAAACTTTCACAGAGAAGAAATTATTATTGTTTGGTGCTTGAAAATGGCATAGGTAAATTTTAATAAAATGCTCTTTTTCAGGATATGGAAATGTTGCTCCGAAGACTGCAGCTGGACGACTTTTCTGTATATTTTATGGACTCTTTGGTGTTCCTCTCTGCTTAACATGGATCAGTGCTTTGGGGAAGTTTTTTGGAGGACGTGCCAAGAGGCTGGGCCAGTTCCTGACAAAGAGAGGAGTAAGCCTGGTACGGAATGAATTTCTGATTATCTTACTGCCGGCACAGGATGCATGGAACTCTGAAGACCTTTAAAATCAATCTATGAGACAGATGATGCAGAAAACATTTCCTTTATTTTGAAGTAACTCAAATGCAATGGATCACCTTTCCTTACTGATAACAATATTGATGCACGCCAGAACTGCTTGCAGTATAAATTAGTACTGGACAGAATTAAAACCAAGGCAGCTAAGCAGCTTGAAATTTTAGTACAAATTCCTATGCATGAGCTACACAAAAAATAAAAGGGCTATGTATAGGGAAATTACCCATAATTCACATATCAGCATATCAAAAACAATTTTAGATGATTGGGAATGTGAATTTTCCCCCTTGGTAGCTATTCCCAGCCTTCCATTCTGCCCCAACTTCCCCTCTTTCCTCTGTTCCCTACTTTCTAAGACTGTCCATACATTGCAGCTAGAATACATTGCTCAGATATGCAGCTAGAATGCATTGCCCAGATTCTTCACGTAAGTTCTAAATAAGGGCCAATAAAAAAGAGTGCAGAACCAGAACTGTCATTGGCTTCCTGCTGTTGCTTAGCAAAGAATCCGAATGAGTGGCATATGCTTCAGAATGTAAAAGGTTGGAACCCTGTCCAGATCTGTTAAAATAATATTTCCCTGCCCTTTGTACCATCATGTCTCACAGTATTTCTGTACTCTTCTGTTTCCCTCTAAATTCCCTGTTTTGAGGGGCTCAGGCTTATCTTAGTTGAAAAAATACATTATGTTCTTGTAGGATTGAGCAATCCCATCTTTCTGCTAGATGGGGTTTCTTTTGGTTTGTTTGTTTCCCTCTTTCTTGGGTGCTGGGTGAATCTTCATTGGCTAGAAAGAACTTGCTAATGGTTTAAACTTCATCACATTGTGTCATATAGTTTTATTACAACACAGGTTTTGCACTGTGTATTTGCCATGTCTTTTTTTTTGCTCTGCTCAGGTATTCATGTAAAAGAACCTCCATCTCAAAAAATCTACAAGTTAGAAACTTGAGAAAGAAAGGTAGTTACTAAGAGGTTTCTCTCATTTAACTGTTAAACTGTGGGGCAGGTTCCACACAAATGCTTCGCAAAGCGAAAATGCTATGGGAAAATCCATGGTGTGATGGTTTTATGCCAAGATGCTTCTTGTCTTACCAGCAAGAAAACATGTCCGGAAATAACCAAAAATTCAAATGAACCTGCATTTTACTCATTTACTTCCTATATTTACTTCCTTCAGTTTGGCTGCAGTTGCTACATTCTTGCCACAGGATAGACAGTTATTGTGGTTTTGTTTGTTTCGTTAATGCAAAATGCACAAGAAGAGAACAAAATGATTGATCTTTATCTCTCCTCCCCCCCCCCTTTTCATTTATTGCAGAGAAAAGCACAAATTACATGCACTGCTATTTTCATCCTTTGGGGAGTCTTGATCCACCTGGTTCTTCCTCCCTTTGTCTTTATGGTGACTGAAGGCTGGGATTATATTGAAGGACTCTACTTCTCGTTCATCACTATTACCACCATAGGATTTGGAGACTACGTTGCTGGTCAGTAACAATTCATGACACCCTGGCAGCTAATTAACATTAATACTTTGCAAGTTTGCAGCACTTCTTAACACACCGCCAATCACAAAGTCAATGTGCGGAGATGCAAGAGTGATTTCCTATATAAGTGACTCATCTCCACTTTTTATTGGCATTGGAATTGTCAGTTCTGCAAAGAAGAAAAATCACGCGGGCTGTCATGTGGGTGGTTGTTGGTGCATGCACAACTGACATAAACAATCAGATTACATTGGAAGGGCAAATTATTAAGCTGAGAACAGCGGTTGCAGTCTTTCTTTCTTTTTATCCCACAAGCAAGCGTATCTCATTGTGTGGTGACACACTGAGGGCTGCCTTTGTCATGAATGCGGGATCTTTTCCCCCTTGAGGCATGGCAGCTCTTACATTACTGGGATCCCACCCCATTTAAAGAAGTATAGGCTCAGCCACGTGTTTGGCATTATGTTACTGTGTGAGGCTCAGTATTACTTGAAGCATTGCTGCTGTGTATGGTTATGGTGCCATATTTGGTTCTGTTGCAATGTTTGCTTTAATGGATTGCTCTTGTAAGCATTTTATTGGTTGTGTTTTGGGACTTGACTGACATTTTGCAAACCACCTGCTTTGTGAACTGAACAAAAAATAATAATAATACTGGTGTGAGGAAGAATTTCACCCTGATTGGGAAGAGTAAAATACTAACCACAGCACTAACTCTTTGGTAATGCTACCACCACCCTTCCACTAAGCTAGTGAGATGCAGGGACTCACCATTTCCTTCAGTTGTTTAATTTGGAAAATAAGGAAACAGCCAGCAGACCCACTTCAGTCACGTTGGGCGTAAAAGTCCATCCATCCCCTCTTTCTTCCCAATGTGCCCACTCAGTAGCTTGAGGGCAAGTAGTTAGACATAAGGGGCAGGTACAAATGAGCGGTCACAAATGCATGCCAAATCCCAAAAGCCATCTTATAGATACTTTTATTAAGAATAATAATTTAGAGACTCTGCCAAGAAGGTTTCTGAATGACAGGTTGTTCCAGATAACCAACCAGTAGGTCTGAAAGAAAGGCACAATTAACGCATATTAGGACTAGAAACTGGGCAGCCAATGTGTTACGTGATGAGGAGATTGCCTAGGTACTCATTGATAGACAAGATCCTGTACAAAGAAGGCTCCAGCTATGGAAACATCTGTCAGCATATATGTGCAGTTATTGGAATTTAAATATGTGACAAGACTTTTTAATCTTGGACACTCGATGTTTGCAGAACAGACTGTTGGGGTTTGGTACTTGATCTCAGGCACAAAGGCTGACCCTGATCCCAAAGTACCATATGACTATTTTAAGTTATGAGAGGTACTACAAATAAGACCCTACAATTAGTTGTTCACATTTTAAAAAAATCTCCTTTTTAGTGGGTTGGAAGCACAACTTGCCTGTGTTTCTTGTGAAACATGAAAATGTCAATCTAATGTTAAGGCATGTATGTATGTATGGTCCTATAATTTTGTTTTCTGTTTTATCCCCTTTCAGGTGTGAATCCAAATATGACCTACCATTCACTCTACAGATACTTTGTGGAGCTGTGGATCTACTTAGGCCTAGCATGGCTTTCGCTCTTTGTTAACTGGAAGGTCAGCATGTTTGTTGAGGTCCACAAAGCAATCAAGAAACGAAGGAAAAAAAGGAAGGAGTCCTTTGAGACCCACCCTCCTACAAAAAAAGCTCTTCAGATGTCTAACCCAAAAGATGTGAACATTTTCAGCTTCCTTTCCAAGAAGCAAGAGACTTACAATGATCTCATCAAGCAGATTGGAAAGAAGGGTCTGAAAACAAGCAATGACAAAATCCTAAATGGAGAGCCAGTGAAGCCAGCCTTGCAACATTCTAGCCAAGATGTCAAAGTGATGTACACAAGGAGCAAGTTATTTGATTATGATGAGGTTTCTCTGGGACTCCAAAACTTTCATGTTATGAGGCATCTAACTGATAGACGTATTGGGGATAGCCCAATTGAGGGCAGTGGGTTTGTAAATCAACTGGATCGGATCAGTGAGGAAGAAGGAGAAGCATGGGACTCCAGGGACTATCGACCCCTGATCTTTGAAAATGCCAATATAACTTTTGTAAATGAAGATGAGGATGAAGAGGATATTTCAGATGATGAAGAAACTTCAAAGTCGTCTATGGATGACAATCTTGCAGAGGAACCAGAGTCTCCAAAAAAACTGGTGACATTTTCATCCTCTGATGAATCTACGTTTACCAATAATGATTTAGAGATATCTGTGCCTTATGAGCAGCTAATGAATGAATACAACATAGTGAATACTGCAAAAGCTGCAACGTGAACAACAGCTTTTTCTTTTTTGTTACTGGCTTCCTGAAGATCAATTAACACAGATTTGAACAGATGAACATGCATGAGGAGGAAAAAGAGGAAGGTATACCATGTTTGGCATTTTCTACTGCCACCACCTCCTTGCATTAGCATACTGAAAGCATTCAACAGCTGGATGTTATCTCTAGTTGTTTGTTACTCAGTTTGATTACTCACTGTGAAGTGACAATTCTAAAAACTTGAGGGTTCCTTTTCCCTTTGGGGAGTTGGTCGTGCTTGAAGTTAGGAAGAAAAGCCTAGAGTTATTGGGCCTATTCAGTATTTGATGAAGAATGACGTTCTGATTTTGAAATCAGACTGGTTTGGATTGATTGATTGATTGTATGTATGACATGGCTGGTTACTGCACTAACTCTTGATTTCTGAAAAATTGAATTCAGATCACATCTAGGCTCAGAGTGGAAAATGTTGATTGTTTCATGCAAGCTCAAAATCGCACAATGAAGCTCTCTTTCCATTCTCCTTCAAAGGGATGCTTTGAACCAGAAGGGCTGAGTATCTAAAGGTCAGAGTTGAGATACATTGGCAGTCCTGACTAGGGAACTTGAACAATAACTGTTCAAGTTATGCCAGTTCTGAGTCGTGAGCTGACGGTCCATGAACAAAAGCACTAACTTAGAGGCACAGAACCAATTTTATGGAGACATTATATCTTCTATTGTACAAGAAACTATCTGCAGTTAAACCTGGTTATAATGAAAAGTACATATGACTAATATTTAAAATTTAGTAACAGATTGGTGCGAGGAGATTGCGGATGACAGATTTAAAATGAAGAAAAGCACAGTGGCAAACAGTTTTGCATCAGAAGTGCCCTTCCATTGTCCATAGTCTACAGAAAATACTTGAATTTCATGTGCTCGTGTCTCCTAAGTGAAGTTGGGTGACACTGCCCTTTTGAATGACTGGTTTTTAGATATATAAAAAATGCAAAACACAGCCTGAATACCTTGATGTTTGTCTGAACAGCTGAAGAGCTGCTTTGTTATATTCATTGTCTCTCTGATTCTAAAACATTCCATTTTTATCCACTCCATTTGATACTTTAGAGTAGATGCATATTTGTTATGGGCACACAATGTTGTTGGTTTTTCATATATTTCTACTGTATTTCAACTGCTTTCTAAGTAAAATGAAAATGTTAACTAGCATTTGGGGAGAGTATGAGAAGACTTATAAAAGCAGCTGAAGCAGGATATCATGGCAAAGAGCTTTATCTGATAATTGGCTTTGCATGGCAGAGAAATAATTAACTCAGTGGTTGGTATTCCTTTTTAAATTACATTATAAATCTTTGGAGCAGGGTTACAATGGTGAACAATCTAAGCAAGTGTTCTGGCCTAAGTGTTCTAGATCACAGTCCTAGAGATGTTTGAGGATCAGGTTGTGAGTCACTCCAGTGTAGATTTTAATTGTACTTCCTCCTGTTTTGATCTGAAATGGAAGAATTAGTGGATGATGAAAATCTTGGAGGGAGGATTTTTGAATCTGACATGGTAAGAAGGGCCAAGTGGAATTTTTGCAGTGCTGATCTTGAATGATTAGATATACTCAAACTTCTCTTTTTGACTACTGTTTGGCTTCTGAAGAGTGGGGAAGAGGTGTGTAGTATTCCCTTTCTTAGAAAATGTCTGCAGAAGGACAGCTCAAAGGCATTAGCTGCAAAAGATGGTCTGTTCATTTCTGTTTGGAAATGCGTACTGTATATACAAGGAAGGTTGCAAGAGGAGAAAAGAAATTAAGAAGGAACTCAAAACTTCTATTTTCTCACACTTTTCCAGACAGGAAATTGTTCAATTGGATTTGCCAGTGTTATCTTATGCATTATGTAATGTATAGCTGAAATAAGGCCAGGAGGCTAGTGATGTTTCTCTTAGAGGCTTTGTGGCTACTTTTTAATAGTTAGACTGACCCTTTGCAGGCATGACTTATTTTTACCTCTGTAAAACAACATTTGGCATCAAACAGTTTCACAACTCAAAAAATGTCATCCTGCTGTTTTTATCAGTGACAGTGTTCCTCATATTAATAGCAGTTAATACACTAAGTACTGAACTGTGTCCCATTTTTGTTACAGAAGTGCAAATCATTTTTATGAAAATAACTTCATAATGTTGACATTGCAATCTGTTGTGTCTTCCATGAATGAATGACTTAAAGGTTTCTCTCTGTACTAAAAGAGGTACAGAACGGTGCACACTTCTTTTAGTGTCAAGATCAGTATAGGAACAGCCAAGAAACAACATATAATTCCCTTGAAACATTACGTCTTGGTGTGACTGTTGTGTTGTTTAGTGCATAGGCAGGCAGAAACAAAATGATAGGAACTTGAAGCTGAGGTCTCCATCTTAAGGCTCACCTGTACATCTACAAGTGAGCTTGTGTGTCCTGATGAAAACATAGGTTAGGTACTGCTCTGCATTTTAGGAACTTTACCCACTTCCAAGGAAACCTTATCCTTGTTTTAAGTGAAGACAAATTTGATAGATACAAAGACTTCAGTGTTCTGCCTAGTGCCTGGTTAAAATCAAAGTGGACATGTGAGAAACAGCTGGATCATCTGGTAGAATATTACCTCTCAACAAATCCACCATGTGCCTTGCAGAGGAGGTTTTTTGGTCATAAAGTGGCCAGCCCAAAAGGCTATATGCATAACTTACTGGATCATGGTTTTTAGCTGCTGAAAGCTATTCATTTTCCCTTCACTGTTCTATGATTCTACCGGTTAGTTGTTGGTTTCTTTCTTTACCTAGCATTCATTAAACAATGGAGTCACCTTAGACCTACCAGAGGACTGGTTTGCCTTAGCACTCTCCTGGTCTGAAGTACTGTCTTCCATGTTTAGTGGAGCTTCAGTCTTTTCAATCTAAGTCCCTTTGAAGTGCCTTTGCCTAGCTTGAATTCTCAGCCAAGTATTGAGAAGGATTTCCATAATGTGAAAACAAGCGAAAGTGTTAGGTTTGGAAACTTCTTCTCCTCCTCCGGCCTGAGAGTGGGGAATCTCCACTTTATGTTCATGTTATAGGTGTTTATGGAAGGGTTTTTTTATTTAAAAAAAAGAAAGCTGCTAACCTTCAAATGCACCAGAGCATCAATCTTATGCATGTGTTTCAGTAGGGAAAGGGAGGAGTCTCCTTCCCACTTATCTCTACCAAGCTGTGGATCATGAAACCTTGGTACTGCTGCTTTACCTTTCGTCCCACCGCTACTGTTGTCACTGGGCTCAGAACAACCCAGAATGCTGGCAATAGCTGCTAAGCTTCATAGTGTTATTGAGAGGAAATACAGTTCCATAAATTGGACCAAACAACCCACCAACTCTCCTTCTTTTTCCTTAACAGTCTATAGCAGTGGTTTTCAACCAGTGTGCCTTGAATGGTGGTCAGGGGTGCCGTGGGCAACACTAGCCTCTGTTCCTCTTTCTTTTCCTCCCTTCCTCTGATGCCCTCTCGCATCTCTGCATCCCAGAGACTTACACAGCTGTTTATTGCAGCAGCTCTGGCTATAAGATCTGTGAGCGAATGGTGCCTCTGGGAAGCACCTCTCTTTGGGGTGGGCAGCTCAGACACCAGGGACTGCAGCAGTAGCTGCCCGGATGACTCCCAAGGAGAGGGGGAAAGAGAGGAGGCTGAGGGAACACCCCACAAGGGAGGGTGTCCAAAAAAGGGTGAGAGGCTGCCAGCTTTACACACAAGGGGTGACACTACTGGACTCCTGAGTCCCACAGGGGTGCCACAGAAAGAATGTAGTTGGTCAAGGACCTTTTGTGGGCCACAAAAGGTTGAAAACCTCTGGTGTATAGGATATTCTCATGACCAGAATTAGCCAAACATTGGGGTCATTCCTGGGACTGAGATTGGGTATTCAACTATCTTATAGTAGGGTGGCAACTGGGTGAAAATTTGCTCTGAAAAAATACAGGAGAAGCTTTACAACCCACCTGCCAGATTGATGTTTGATTGATATGCATTTCCACTGCAAAACTGACCCATAGATAGTGTAAATGAGTATATCACTCTAGCTTTTCTTTTAAAGGGAGCCACTAAATGAAGCTCTGAAACACTTGCTTACACAACTGTTATGAATTTAATACAGTGGTATGAAACTTTTAAGCAACATTTTTATTGGTTCTTCATAATTTGAATACATAGTTGACTCCATTGCTGGCAATGGGTGTTTCAAAACATATAAACTAAAGTTTTCTGCCCTGAGCATGATCTGATACTCCCCTTATTTTATTGATATGGTACAAGTGAAAATGTACTAGTATCTTCTCTGGAAAAAGTATTATGTATCCCTGCTGATTTTAAAAGTTTCCTAGAGCCTTTAGTTTTCATGCTTTCTATGCTGCACTGAATTTTAAAATGAGGGTCTCCATTTTCATATGCTTCTGGAAGTGTGCACAGACCTAATGATCTCATCTCTCACTCCATCCCATGAATAGACACAATTCCTGTTTCAGTCTGTACTTTTGTTTGCTGATTTGTGTCACTGGAATCACTGTATGTACATATTAGACTTTGTAAAATGTAATTTATTTTAACTCTTTTTCAATAAAAAGTGATTATTATTTTTAAAAAAGAAGTTTTTCTTCCTCACACTTAATGGACATTGGCAAAAGGAAATGACATACTAGACTGAATTCAAGAAAGTTGTAGTGGGAAAACATACTGTGTGGTACTCAACTGAGTTTTACTCAAGAGAGTAGGCCTGCTGAAATTAACATGATTAATACAGTGGATCTGCTCAGAGTAGATATTAGTTAACGCCACTCAATAAAATAGAAGGCACATTATATTTATTTTAAAGTCATTCCCAAGACGCTACTTTTTCCTAAAACATCAGGAGATACACTTTCAACTTAACTTTAAAAGGAGCCACTTTAAGCTTCAGAAACCAAGTGTGATACATTCAAGAAGCCTTGAAAATAAGCTAGGATCCATGTTGTTCCTAAAAATAGGACAATTGTGGTTTTTGTTGGTCATAAACATAGTTTAAGCATTTTAAAAAATAAATAGGTGGAGTGTGTTCCTTTAAAACTCATTCACCATCACTTGAGATGATAAAGTCATTGGAGACCTGTAGTGTTAGCAGCTAACAGTTGCATAAGCTGCTTGGTTTTATTGTAGAGAGATGGGATACCACCTTTTAATGGCTTTTTTCCCCAGGTAGAAAGAAAGCTTTGCTTTACACCTCTCCAGTGGAGGTAAAGGTAAAGACAAATGATCAGAGAGTTGCATTAAAGGAAACCACATGTTTTTATGTCATGTCACTAACCCATTCTGATCTTGACTAACCAACTAGCCTGCGAGGTTGGTGCAACCTTAATCAAGGAAATGCTGCAGTTTTTTTGCCTCTTTGCGATTATATACTGGGATGACTGCTCTGAACAAGCAAAAGCAACCTACACTGGGATCAGAAGAGCCTGCATGCCTTACTCCTGATAGCCGGTTTATGGCCTCATGCCCCACTGATTACATCTCTTTGTACTGCTCAGTCAGTTTCTGGGTGTGTAAGGAAACACTGCTTTCTAGTGATAATTAAAAGGAAGCCATTACCCTTGTATCGGCTGAGTATTGTTTTGTGTTGATTGTGGCAAGGATGCACTGCTGAGCCTGATGATAGACAAGGCTTCTGAAGAGACAGTGCAGTGTAGTCGTCAAAGAGTAAGGCTAGGACTAAAGGCAGCTGGGTTCAAATGCCCACTTAGCCACAGGATGGCCTTAGATTAGTAACAGGGGTCAGCAAACTTTTTCAGCAGTCCACTGTCCCTCAGTCCACTGGCCAGTCCACTGTCCCTCAGACCTTGTGGGGGGCCAGACTATTTTTTTTGGGGGGGGAGGAATGAACGAATTCTTATGCCCCCCAAATAACCCAGAGGTGCATTTTAAATAAAAGCACACATTCTACTCATGTAAAAACACGATGATTCCTGGACCGTCCGCAGGCCGGATTTAGAAGGCGATTGAGCCAGATCTGTTTGCCTGCCCATGGATTATTTACTATGTACCCAATGCCTAAGGAACATGAAAGCTAAACAGGAAATTGCCACTCAGAAATCAAGTGACTATTTAAATTGATGGGTAAAGCTGCAGATAGCAGGGCCCATGGTTGGGGATGGTGGGGACTAAAGTCAAACAAATATCTGTAGGACCATAGGTTCTCCAACCTGGTATATACAAGCCAAGGGAGCGGATGGCTCTGTGACCTAAACCACTGAGCCTCTTGGGCTTGCAGATCGGAAGGTCAGCGATTTGAATACCCATGACAGGGTGAGCTCCCGTTGCTCTGACCCAGCTTCTGCCAACCTAGCAGTTCAAAAGCACACCAGTGCAAGTAAATAAATAGGTACCACTGTGGCGGGAAGGTAAATGGCATTTCCATGCACTGAAGCGGTTTAGTCATGCTGGCCGCATGATCTGGAAAGCTGTCTGTGAACAAATGCCAGCTCCTTCAGCCTAAAAAGTGAGATGAGTACAGCACCCCATAGTCGCCTTTGACTGGACCATACAGGGATCCTTTACCTTTTACCTTTATATACAAGCCATATTGACCAGTGTTTCTCACAGGAAGCTGACAGCTTATTATCTGAGAGGGGGCGGGAATTGGCATCCTAAACTATGCGTAAAATGGCACACCCACTGCTGATCTTCATTAAGCATGTTCAACATAACAAGGTGATAAAAAATGGCATTTATTTTCCCATTCCAGCAACTTGCTGCTATAGTGAGGATGTTGCATGAATCATGAGGAGCTATGAGAAGGCAAAGACAGATGATGGTACACAGTCATGTTCCCAAGTGTCTCCTACATAGGTGACCATACAACACCGCTCCTCAATTGCTGTCTGCATGTTTTGCTTCCTATAATTATACTGTCATTGGGCCCACAATGAGATATTATATCACAGAATAAAGAGAACTTCATTTGTTGGAACAAGAGAACACACAGATGTCATGGGAATACGGCCCAAAATAAGTAGCCCTGTGGTTTTACACCAGACTTTACCAGCAAAATGTAGAGCGACTTGCTGGTTGGATTGCCACCATTATGTGGAGAATCTCCAGGTCAATGTAACAGCCAACCAACAGCAAAACTAACAGCCAACAAGAAAGTCCAGTTGAGGTGCAAAAGATGCACCACAGATGCGCTGAAATAAATGTTTCACCTGCAAGAAATATGACATCCCCATGGAGGGCTCACTATTCCTATTGTGCTTCACAGGTGGGGAATAGTGGGTATGGCATATTTCTTGCAGGTGTAACATTTACTTCAAATATTTCACCAAGAGATGGGGAACCCGCAGGTCTCTAGATGTTGTTGGACTCCCAGCTCCTACCGGCGTCAAACAGAATGGCCAATGTTCAGGGATCTTGGTAGTCATAATCCAACAACATCTAGAGGGTCCTAATAAAAATTAATTAGACAGAACTTCTAGAGGGCCATGGGCTCCTCATCCCTGTGTTACAGAATAGTTTTGAGATTCTTGGTTCTTGCAATCCAAGCAGGTCTGTCTCAACTGGTAGATCTATAAACGACTACAGAGCTTGGCCTTGTACCAGTGTGAGGAAACCAATGTCACAATCACAGTAATAAGGAGAGTTCTCTTGAGAAGCCTACAGCTACCCAAACCAATCTTTTGTTGGCAAGATACTTGCCTGGAACTGATGTATTAGGAAACCATGGTCTCACTTGTTGGTTACAATCACCATTGTTGAAGTCCTATAGCATGCTAATTTGAATTGTGAAGGGGTGTGATGGATAAACCTGACGTAGCCTCATTGCTTGAGCAGATTCTAACATTCCCTGCTCTGTTTTAAAGTCTAATTAAATAATAAGTTAGCAACTATAAACATATCAGGGTTATACTTGTATCTGTAGCTGTTTTTTTTTTTGCTGTTTCACATTACTCATGATGTGCACCCTACACATAGTTTATCCTTAGACCTCTTCACCAAAACATTTCTGGCCATGGGCTTCAGTATAAAGGTAAAGGTAAAGGGACCCCTGACCATTAGGTCCAGGCACAAATAACTCTGGGGTTGCGGCGCTCATTTTGCTTTACAGGCCGAAGGAGCCGGCGTTTGTCCGCAGACAGCTTCCGTGTCATGCGGCCAGCATGACTAAGTCGCTTCTGGCAAACCAGAGCAGTGCACGGAAATCATAGCTGTCAAGTGTCCCTTATTTGAAGGGACAGTCCCTTATTACAGCGCCATGTCCCGCTGCTATCCCTTATTGATGGATGTCCCTTAAATGTCCCTTAAATGATGTCCCTTAAATTTCAAAGGAAGCAGCTCCTCTCCCTCCCTCCTTGCCGGCCAGGGAGAAGGGAGGCTCCAACTGTGTTGCTTGGCTGTGTTGCTCACCCAATAAGAAGTCTAAGAACGACTGGGGGGTGGAGCTTGCATGCCTTGTGTGTGGCTAGTTAATGCAAGCTGAGGGGGGGTTTGAATGCTGGATGCCATTTGTTGCACGTGCTGCTGCAAACTTTGCAGTGCAAAGCCAGGCCGGGGAGCCATCTTAAGTTGAGGCTGCATAGGCCTTGTGGTGCATGTGATTCAGATTCTATTCAGTTGAACCTCTGGTTACAAAGTTGGTTGGGCAGTGTTCTTGAAGCTACCCAGCATGAGTTTGACCAGACTGCAGGAGGACAGGAAGACTGGAGTGCCTGGAACAGGTGAGGCTGCAGGTCCCTTATTTTGGCTGCTGGTCCCTTATTTTCAAATCTGTAAGTTGACAGCTATGACGGAAATGCTGTTTACCTTCCCACCAGAGTGGTACCTATTTATCTACTTGCACTTTGATGTGCTTTCGAACTGCTAGGTTGGCAGGAGCAGGGACCGAGCAACGGGAGCTCACCCCATCGCGGGGATTCAAACCGCTAACCTTCTGATCAGCAAGCCCTAGGCTCTGTGGTTTAGACCACAGCATAGTATAGTGTAGTGCTAAATCTTCAGACTTGCCATAGTTCTAAGAGTCCATTAGTTAGAGCTCAGCAGCTCATAGGCCTGCAAGATATGCTACCTTAGCCAGAAAAAAACTGCAAACACCTTTCCATAGTCTTGATAAAATTGATGCATTCACAATGTGCAATGGTGCTCACAACTATGCTGTATAAATGAAAGAATTCTGATTGGCTGGTTGGGAGGTGTGACTATTATGTCCTACCTCCTGAAAGGTGTTTTCCAAATGAAGGAAGTGATAGGCTCCAAAAGCGCTAACACCTTTCAGATAAATGAGTAAACAAAAATCAGGCAGTAGAATGCCATCTCAAGTATATCAGTTGTGCTAGCACATATGTGCCCTGATTAAAATTATATATAAATTAGCTGATAAGCACAATGGATATTATCTTGTGACCTGAATGGTGTGTGGAGAACCATGTTTCACAAATAGTTGCACATAAATAAAAAAATTAAAAAATCCCATATTCTTGAAAATACATTAGCCAAAATCCAGCACAGTTAAGTGTGCATAAGACACTAAAAGTGTTATTTCAGTCCATATTTATTTCAGAAATAAATAAGTCTGAAGCAGCAAGGGAAGATTTTAAAAGGGTCGCCTCAAATCTGCAAGAGCACCAGCTGCATAGACAAAGAAGTATCTTTTGATTCCCAGCATGTTTCAACAAAAAAACTCACTTGTAAAGGAAGGCAGTTAGAGCTACTCGCCCATTCAAGAGTAATCCATCTGCCTTATATTTCCAGACTGCAATCAACTCAAGGCAATGCAACTGCTCAGACCACAGAACCATTTGCTATCTTAAGTGAGACAGTGGCTTAAGACTGGCTTGTGTTTGTGTCTGAAACATGTTGAGAATTAAAAGATGTGTGGGTGGGTGGGTGATTTGTTTAGACAGCTGACACTCTTGCAGTTTGAGGCAAGGCATGCTTTGTTCTTGTTGTTGTTTAGTCATTTAGTCGTGTCCAGCTCTTCGTGACCCCATGGACCAGAGTACAGCAGGCACTCCTGTCTTCCATTGCCTCCCGCAGTATGGTCAAACCCATGTTAGCAGCTTCAAGAACACTGTCCAACCATCTCATCCTTTGTCGTCCCCTTCTCCTTGTGCTCCCAATTTTTCCCAACATCAGGGTCTTTTCCAGGGTCTTCTCATGAGGTGGCCAAAGTATTGGAGCCTCAGCTTCAGGATCTCTCCTTCCAATGAGCACTCAGTGCTGATTTCCTTAAGAATGGATAGGTTTGATCTTCTTGCAGTCCATGGGACTCTTAAGAGTCTTCTCCAGCACCATAATTCAAAAGCTTAAGTCCATTTATTTCAGTGAGTTGAACCGTGTCTAAGTCTGTACTGGATTATGGCCACATGTGTATTTCCACAGGACTGTAGTTCAGTGGCGGAAAACATGATATGAGAGAGAGAGAGAGAGAGAGAGAGAGAGAGAGGATTTAGTAATCTATAATTATATCTTAATAACTGGTGTGTGTGTTCTCCAAATCGTTCATAAACCTGAACATCTCTGCATTAAAACGTGAGAACCCCAATCCCTTCACAAGATGGTCCTTATTAAAACAGGTAAATTTGGTCCTTATTACAATGGGATGGAACAGTGGAAGGGATAAATTGCTCAACACAAGGGCTCCCCCACACACAGCCAAGTATAGTAAAGGCAATAGCACATGCAGTTGTGTATATGCTCCCAGAAGAATACAACAAAGGAGTTTCACCTCCTCCTGCAACACAATAATAGGATTACCATTGGCAGTACGCCATGAATCATCATGAGAAGGAGACATTTTGGAATTTACATACAATGTCTGTGGAATTCAGTTATCATCATATCCCATTAAATCAGATGGTGTACAAACGTTTGTTCATCTCAGTTCTGTTAACTATGACTGCTAACTGCCCCCAACAGGAGTTGGCCTCAGTGATATGTCACTAACAATCAGTGCTATTTTTCTAGAAAAAGAGGTGCTGGAACTCAGCATGAATACCTCCCTCGTTCTCTTAGAAAAGCAATGGTACCCACTTGAGAGGTGCCGGAACTGAGTTCTGGCTGGGGAAAAATGCCCTGCTAAGAATGTTACAACTATCGGGCTGCTTATACACCATACATTTAAAGCACAATGGATGCACATGACTTCCCCAAAAGGATCCTGAGAACCGCAGTTTACTTCTCACAGGGTTACAATGCCCAGCACCCTTAATAAACTACAATTTCCAGGATTCTGGGGTGCGGGGACTCATACGCTTTAAATGTATGGTTCTTATGTATGGTGTGCATGCAGGCTCAGAAAAGGGCACTCAGTTTAAAATAGTAAGCAATCATATGAACGAAAGCACATTTCTCAACGTTTCCGGGAAACATTGAGAAATGTGTAGGTGTTGACAAAAATCACTGTCTGAACAAAATGCCTGAAAAGAGACAAGGACTGATAAAATGGTGCTCAGAAGAAACGTGGTTGGTGTGGTTTAAGAGATTTCATCAGCTTGCAAGCTCAAAGTGAAATGAATGTGTAGTGTTAGCATGGAGTGGAGGAAGATTTTTTTTAAAAAAGGCGTTTTGCTGAAAACAAAAGATCTACCTATTACCTCAGAGAAGTCAGTTAAAGTTCCCAGTGAAATCACACAGCAGGAGAATGTTGGCATTCATGTTCTTACATCACCTTCCTCATTTCATGTTACATAAGGCGTCTTTGAGGCACTAGCATCTCAAAACTAGCAGCATGACATCACACCTCCTTTCCCCAGCATCCTTAACAGGGAAGAAGGTTGCAAATGCCTTTCATTTTTACAAAATGATTTAAACCCGGGACTTCCTGCTGCTGCTGCTGAACTGCAGACTTGCAGAAATACAAGTAGGCATCGCAGTTGGGTTAGTATGAAAGGGGGTGCATCATTTTAAAATGTGTTCTTTTTATTAAAAAATGATTGCATACTGCTGTTCATTTTAACAAAAATCAAACTGATTTAGAACAACAATGCATATTCACAAACCATTTTTGACTTACCAAACATTTGGTCTTTTCCCTATATCTTGGAAAGGAACCTTTTAAGGGGACATTTTGGAACTCACTTGGAGGGACATATTTTAAAGCCTATATTTCCACACTTTGCTGCCTATTCTCTGATTTTAAATCTCTGCTGGGGTTCCCACACCAAAGTGTACTTCCTCCAAACTTGGATCTTGGCATCCAAGAATGTTCCTTTTATACCTTACCCCCCCCCCCCTTGAACCAACAATCTGGGGCTGTCACATTTAGAGGGAAGACTTTTAATTAGCTATTTCAACCCTAGCTTTGGTTTCTAAAATAACAAATATTTAAAATAAACAATCTCTGTCAGCCTCAGAGGCTTTTTCTCCTGTCTTTTGGCCAAAACCAGAGGTTGAGCAGGAAGGCATAGATTTGCAAGTGAAGAGTGAGATGAAGATTTTAATCCATTTCCCCTGTCCTGTTCCAAAATTTTGAAAGACAGCAAAAACCATCCCCTACATATTTTTAAAGAATTGTTATCTGTAAACTAGGACTGGTGGTGCTATATTGGGGAATAAATTCCACTGAACTCAGTAGGGCTATGGATTGTTCTGTAAATTTCTTTTCTATTTAAAAACCTAAAAGCCATGACAGTCAAAGAGTATGTGTTATAATGAGTCAGGATCAGAGGAAATTATAGCTATCTGAGAACTGGTTACATCCCTTTGCACGTGCACACTAATCTTACTTCATTGCCTATAGCTTCAGGCTGTGTGCACACCATATCTTTAAAGTACATTTCAAGCCCCCCATCTCACAAATCCCTGAAAGTGAAGTTTGTTGAGGGTGATGGGAAATGTAGCTCTGTGAGGGGTAAACTATATGCTCACGTTTCTTGTGGGGTATGTGCAGAGCAATTTTTCTAGAAAAACAGGTGCTGGAACTCAGTAATGAACACTTTCCCCTTTCGTGTTCATTTTCTTTGTGCCAGGAAGTGGGTTTAAAAAAAACAAACGACGACAACCCTTTGCAACACTTCAGTCACAGCAGGAAGTGACAGTTTGGGGAAATGTCACACAGTTCTGGTACAGAGCCCTAGCAGCCCATAGAAGTACTGGACCTCTTTTTTCTTGTGTTTTGTTGAGCATTGTGTAGCTAATGTGTGGCCTGGAGTCACAATTCAAACATCCTACATCACAACCAATCTGCACCAGGCATTTAAAGCTTTCCTCAAAGGTTCCTGGGAACTAGAGCTCTGTGGTGGAACAGTTCCCAGGGTTTGGGGGGGGGGAGGTGTACTTTAGACGTGCTTTAAATGCATGGTCTGGGTGTGACCAAAGTGTCACAGACTGGAGGCTGCCATTTTAGGCATATAGGAAGCAGCCTTATACTGAGACAGACTCTGTCTGGGGTTCTAGGCAGGGGACATTCCCAGCCCAACTTTGAGATGCTGAGGATTGAATCTGGGACTTCATGCATGCTAAGCAGATGTTCTACCACTGAGTTATAGCTCTTCCTAATTTCTCAACCAACATGTCAAAGGGGATGGGGGCCATTTTGATTCAGCTACCTAATCCACTTACTTACCTAATTCTCTTTATATATATCTATAAAAAAAGTATAGTAACGCACTTCTCTTAGTCCGGCCATCTTCTTCTTCTTCTTTGGCGATCACTAGTAGCCGAGTAAAATTGTCTTCCATAAACATGGTTTTAACAATGAGTCTGTAAGTGGCTGTAGAAGCCAATTCTGGATCCACATGTCCTTCCACAGTGGGGACATTGGTTCCCGGGCGGGAATTAATCACAGTGTGGATTTGCCAAGTATGCCTTTCTCCTAGCATGTTTCTCCCTTGCATCCTGAATTTGAGTGTCTTCAAAGCCCATGACACCTTTGGTAAAGGCTGTTCTCCAGCTGGAGCACTTGCAGGCCAGTGTTTCCCAGTTGTCGGTGTTTATACTACATTTTTTTAGATTTGCTTTGAGACAGTCTTTAAACCTCCTTTGTTGACCACCAGCATTACGCTTTCCATTTTTAAGTTCGGAATAGAGTAGTTGCTTTGGAAGACAATCATCAGGCATCCGCACAACATGGAGTACATTGCCAAGCAATGTGAACAAAAATGCACAAACTGGGATAAAGCATTCATAAAAAAATATACATGGCTTAAAACAGCATATAAAATGCATTATTTTAGGGGAGATTGCACTGCAAAAATACGCCTATTAGGAGAAATTTACGCTGAAGTGCTGATGAATTTTCAAGTGGACTTTTAAAAGAATATATAAATACATTGCAAGTGGCTGCCTTTATGTGGAGAACTGAATTGGAGATGAAAAAATTAGAAACTGAAAGAAACCAAAAGGGACAGATTTGCCCATCCCCAACTGTGTGCGTCATGTGACCTAGTCAGCTTCTAAGTCTGAAACTGAAAGGGGCATCATCTCGTCCTTGGCTTGAACAGCAAAGGGTCTTGAGCCAGCTCTTGGTCAACAGCACAACTATTTACTGAACACACAATGTCACTGAGAAGGAAAACAAATGGAAAGGACAAGGGGGTCAGAAGACTGCTGGCTTGGTGACACAGCTTATGTAAGGTGTGTTTCCCATTGATGTGGAGAGCTATAAAGCCTATATAAAAAGCCTATATAAGCTTTCTGCATGTACCATGTTTACTCGTACCAAGATGACATGTGCTTTAAAAATCCCATCCGTGTGTGCAAGTATTTGAGGCCTGCACTCTTTGCAGGGAAAATAAATGTGTTGTGTTGCAATCCTCTCCTAACAAGGTTAACTAAACTAAAATATCTCTGAAGACACTCTCTCTGTATTTGCCAGTTTGATGTCAGTAAGCGAAAATATACTATTTTGCAAGACAGGTGACATGTCATAATTTCTCAGTTTTTTTCTTGCAAAACACATCATTGAAATTATCTTATGCACACACACACCCAAACCTTTTTTCAGAGATGAAAGAGACATGACGCAGAATAGCGGTGATTAGATGTCCTGATGAGGACCCTCCTCTCTCCATCATTTTAATGTAACCAGTCACAGGGAGCTCTGATTTTGATTGGAGCATTACAGCTGGCAGAAAGTGCCGTATTTACCCCACCATTACCAAGCTGCTGTTACTAGACCACCAGCAGAGAAAAACACCAGAACAATGCAAATACACACACACACACACACACACACACACACACAGTCTTACAGGAGTTTCAGGAAGGCAGTTTAGAAAATGGCACAGAGGAGCCAGTTAGATAACTGCAATGTTTTTTAAGTGGGGCTGCCCTTGAAGGCTGTTTGGAAACTGCCATTAGTTCAGAGGACAATAAGATTGCAAACTGGAACTGGATGTTACAATCACATCACACCTATGTGTCATGAGTCCTGCAGCACTGTCATTATTGGTTTGGCAGGCTCTAATACAGGATGTAGAAGGAGGAGCAGCTGAATGGTGGGAACCTGACTTGGAGGAGGAGAAGGAGGAGGAGGAGGAGGAGGAGGAGGAGGAGGAGGAGAGTTTGGATTTGATAGCTCGCTTTATCACTTCCCTAAGGCAGGGGTCAGCAAACTTTTTCAGGAGGGGGCCAGTCCACTGTCCCTCAGACCTTGGGGGCCAGACCCACCGCCTCCCGAAAGCACCCCCCTCCCGAAAGCCCCCCCTCCTATGCCACTCACGCCACAGCTGCCAACGCTGCCTCGTCTTCAGCAGCCTCGGCGTCCTCTGTCTCAGCGGGGCACAGAGCCCATGCCGCTGCTGCTTCCTTCCCACTCGACCGCTTCCTCCTGCTTGGCCACCCAGAGGCAACTGCAGCTTTTGATTGGCTGCAGGAGCTTCCTGCAGCCAATCAGAAGCCGTGCCACATCAGGGAAGTCAGTCTCCGCAAGGCGAGGCCTCTGTGCCATGCCTGTTTAGTTCAGGGACTGACTGAGCAGGCGGTAGGGTCCGCAAGGTTCACGGGCCAGATTAACGAGCCCAGTGGGCCGTATCCAGCCCGCGGGCCTTAGTTGGATGACCTCTGCCCTAAGGAGTCTCAAAGTGGCTAACATTCTCCTTTCCCTTCCTCCCCCACAACAAACACTCTGTGAGCTGAGTGGGGCTGAGAGACTTCAGAGAAGTGTGACTGGCCCAAGGTCACCCAGCAGCTGCATGTGGAGGAGCAGAGACGAGAACCCGGTTCATCAGATTACAAGTCTACCACTCCTAACCACTACACCACACTGGCTCTCCAGTGAGAACAGTGGGTCACCCCTTCCCCCCCCTGACCTGAATCACTTGGGAAGAGGGAGTAGAAATGCCAGCTCTCCTCCCTGACTTTCTTGTGTGGTAGACAGCATCTCTGGGGGCTTGGGGCAGGGGCTTGGAGCAGCTGAGAGGGGAAGTGGAGCTAAAGGCAGCAATGCCTAAACAGGAGCCCAAACAGGTGCGGTCTTGCCACCTAGAACCAGGTGCTGTTTTCACAGGTGAGAGCAGACACACCCACCCCAAAGGAGTGTGTGTTTGCAATCCCAACATTCCTGCAGAGCAAGCAAGTCTCACGAGTAAGTGCACCACGCCTCGTCTTTCAAAGCTTGGCGGGCAGGGTGTGGAAACTGATTGGGACATCTTTGTTGCATCTGTCCAGTTCTGAACTTCTTGTCCTGCTCGTGACCTCCTGAACCGTGACTCCTCAACCTTGTGTCTGCTGCTGAGCCTGTACCCTTATTTCCCGGAATAAAGTCTGAATTTGGAGAGAAATGGGAGCGCAGTGGACAATACCTTGGTGATGCACCACTGCTGGCCCCTGCTGTGGTGCTGAGCTCTGGAAGCTGCCCAGTGATAGCAGGCCTCAGATTATAAGAAGGCTTGCATTTCAAAGAGCAGTAATTAGGATTGTGTATTCTTTTCCATTCATTTAAAAAAGCCCACATGCTGCATATCCAAAATTTGCTGTTATTTCACAGTTTTTCCTTCCACTTGTCTGTCCTCATAGTGAGGGGAATAGACTCTTCCACAGTATCTGACCTTCTCCGTGCTCTGTCTAGCAACCTCTCCTTCCTCCTGCCTCAGTGTGATGGATCACAATGTCATCATCATTTCTGAAGTCTGGGAATCCAGTCAGAAAGAAGATTTCTCACGAGAGAATTTAGGCTTTTTAGAAAGGAAGCTTAGAAGCATTTTTATTGCTTTCAAAGCACCTGCGAGTGAGAACATCTGCTGCTATCTGGGGTTTACTTAGCTTTTAATACCACCCTTAAATACAATCACATTTTTTTTCCTGGCTGGGATCCTTGCGGTGATGAATCCCTGTGTTTTTCCCAAGAATTTTCTTGACGGAAGTAGGGCTGCAAGTTTTATATATCTATATATCAAGACAGAGAGAGAGAGAGAGATGATGTGTCTTTCCTTTAATGAGCTTTAGGCAGCAAAACTATTTGCGACCTCCTTCCATTTATTCTCACAACATCCATGTCAGGAAGGTTACATTCTGCTTTCCAAAACATATTGGAGAATTGTATAACAGTACAGGACAGTGTTGGTACTTTCATAGAATATTCTGTTTGATGAAGTTTGACCAACAGCAATGGAGAAATGACAGCAAGAGTTTCTGATTTTCCTTACACAACAATACCTTGCAAACCATGAAACAGAATCACAACAGCATGTTCGGAGTATTTTAGACCTGATAATGTTGTGGGGATGGGCAGACAGGGAGAGAGAGGGTATGTGCAGGTTTAATGCTACTAGCAATGGGGCCCACAGGGAAAGCTCTGACAATTGTCTCATTTGCCTCTGTTAATTTCACCAACAGTGGGCACTTCTAGGTTGTCACTAGTTTTAGGTGGGATTCAATCACATACAGACAAATTCAGGTTGTACAATGAAAGCTGGTTTGGCACTCTTGCACAACAAACCAGCTCCACCTGCCCCCAAACAGAACTTTTTTGCAATATACAAAGTTATGGGGAAATGTTTGCATAATTATTGCATTAATGCAAGATTGAATAACCTTTTCTCAAACAAAACAGTACGAATGCTCAATAAATAGTCAATATTGTATCATCTAATCTCTCTGCAAAATTTGTGCAGACAGATTCGACTGAATGCTCAACAACAGGTTGTCTGGAAGGGACCAGTGTTTCCACTTTCTCCCTTGCTAAGCAGTTTCAAGGGGAACCGTGCATAAGTTTTTCATTAACCTATTTCTTTTCTTTTTGGCAAGGGGGGGGGGGTTGGGATCTGGCTGAAATTTCATTTCATTATCATTTCCTGTCCTCATTAGGAAGTGATCAAGCTGCTGTCCTCATTTTAATCATTACAACATTCAACGTCTGGTCACCTGGGATTTGGGAGGAAAGAACACGAAAAAACTACAAAGAGAAATAATTTAAGCTCAGCAGTTCATTGACGGCCAATCTTAAAAAAGTAACAGAACTTACAGACAATCAGCCTTCCACAAATGGCTGCACTGAGACAATGAAATACAAAATGTTTCTGAGCCCATGCTTCAGTGACATGCACCTTTAGCCAGTACATTTCTCAATTTCATTAATGCAGACATTAACAGAAAAGGCAGGGGAAATGTGCCAATAACTGGCACAATGTTTTTAATCATAGATTTGAAATGGGGGAGGGTGGTGTGAGAACAGCTGATGCTGTGTCATGACTGAAGCCAAACAGAACTGGAGTGGATCAGCGATCCGGATGGGAAACAAATAACTCAATGTGAGATGGGGAATATTTTTGAGCTGGGGACTGATGCCAGGGACTGATGCTGGGTCTGTTTGCATACAGACTGGGTCCGTTTGCATACATACTGCCACTGAGATATGGCGTCTCTCAATCGCTGGGCTAAATAACATCAGTCACATTATCAAGGGCTTATTTACCTACACATCTTCTTATTATGTAACGTCACCATTTCATAGTAATACTCTGCAGATGTTTATAATGCATCAGCCAAAGATCATCACAGTCCCCACAAAAGAGAATGAATGGACCCAAATGGAATGCTATAAAACTGGAACACACAAAATCAGTCTGGGATCATTTCAGTCTTCTTGGACATTCTGTCTTTAACCTTAAGGTCAATACAAGGAACAGTGGCGGTGAAAAGCAACTGAACTAGAATCTAGTAAAAGGGCATGTTTTTCAGGGATTGAAAAGGCGTTATGAATGGCTCTCTCAGCTGTCTCCCATTTTGTGCTATAGGTCCTTTCCAGGCAACAGGAGAAATGTTTATTAATTAATTATCATTACATTTCTACCCCACTTTCCCTCCAAGGAGCTCAAGGGGGCAAGCATGCCATCCCATTTCATCCTCCTAGCAATCCTGTGAGGTAAGTTGGGCAGAGGAATGCTGACTGGCCCAGGGTCACCAGCAACAAACAGCCAACAGGGTGCACCCCCTTAAATAAGACAGGGACAGGGTGGGCACAGCCCCCAAACCCCTGCTTCTGATTGGCCTTGTGGGCACTGCCCACCCATATCTGAGAGGCTAGAGGCGGCTGGCTCCAGATAACCACCCCCTCCCCCAGCCACGCTGGAAGATGGCAGACTCCATGGACCCACCTCAGCCACACCATGCAGCAAAAACTGCCCACCTGGAGCCCTAGGTGAGCGGTTATTGTCAGAAAAGTCATTTGGAACTTCATGTTTTGTTGCTCCATCAATGAAGTATTATATTCAGTCATGTTTATCATGTCAGAATGTGTGTTCTTGGCATTTATTCTATCTTCAGTCCTTATCTTAGAAACCTCAGGCCATGTGTACATATAAATACATCTGCTACTTTCTTTGTCCACACAGTCATAAAAACATAAGAAAAGCCCGGCTGGATCAGACAATGTCAAAGTCTAATCGAGTCCAGCGTTCTTGTCTCACAGTGGCCAACCAGGGCTCCTCCAGAGGTCTTGTTTATTGCGCATTCATCCTGATTTCCTTGAAAAAGGCTGGTTTGAAGGTAATATAATGCCCACTCTTTATTGAGCATTTGTTTGTGGGGAAGCAACAACCGTTGTTGCTAGTAGCCTTTGATAACTTTATCCTTTATTAATTCATTATTCATCTGTCCTCACCCCTCCCAGGGTTTAAAATATGCGTCATATATTTTATATTAGATGGATCAGGGAAGAGAAATTTCAGGGTGACAAGTTGGAGAAAATAACAGGTGAGGAAAGTATTAAGTCCTCCTTGCTGCTGCTTCTCTTTCAATCGCCTGCTCTCAAAGCAGCTTTTAACACAAATTTAAAAAGGATATCCTGTAATGTGTAATGTGTAGTTTGGCCTAGAATCTAACATGTGTGCAAATTCTCCACTTGGAACTCAGTGACCTCCACTGGACTATTGAGGAACTGCAAGAATTATTTCAGTTTGTAAATCTCAATACAGTGGTACCTCAGGTGAAGAACTTATGGTAATTCATTCCGGAGGTCCGTTCTTAACCTGAAACTGTTCTTAACCTGAGGCACCACTTTAGCTAATGGGGCCTCCCGCTGCCACCACACCACCGCTGCACTATTTCTGTTCTCATCCTGAAGCAAAGTTCTTAACCCGAGTTACTATTTCTGGGTTAGCGGAGTCTGTAACCTGAAGCATCTGTAACACGAGGTACCACTGTATACTTCAGATGTTCAAAATGTAATACTAGAGGAGGGTTGAGGGGGGAGGGAGGGAGAGGAGAGGAGAGTTCTCCTGGCTCAGCTCTACTAAACCATATCATTCGTTGTTAAATGGGTTATAGACCCTGGATTCAAACTGGATAATTAGCAGTTGTCTGCTTGGAGTCAAAAGGTTTGTACTCTGTCATGGGAAAGCTGACTACACAGTTAAAAGCATTGAACAATTGACAAACAGAACTTTTGTAGACATATGGTGTGCCCTCATAGCATATGTATCAGAAACTAATTCCAATATGCAGCAACACATAACTAGTGTGTGGTGGGACAGATTTGGCTGACCTCTGTATCATGTTCTCAGGAGGTTTAGGGGGCTATGTTAATCAAATAGGGAACTCTTGTGTTGCTATACTGGAAAGATTAAATAAAAATATTTATAAATAATATAGACCCTGACTTCAAGAGGCTGTAGCTTTCTTAGAAGTTACACAATACTGGAAGAAGTCTGAGACTGGCTCTTTAGAGAGGTGGTATTTCCATGTATGGGATAAGTCTTTACTGATGGAAAAGTGACTTCCATGCAACATGGTAACACTTTATCTCCCATGTGAATGGCCACCTCTTTTAGTGTTGCTGCTTCAGATGTTCTGGACAGTCTTTGACAACCTGGTACCCTCCAAACATTTGGGTCTACAATTCCCAGCTAGGGAGGCGGTTGGACGCTTGAATGACAAGGGAGCCAAATATGTGCTAAAAGAGGATAAGGAGATTGCAGAGAAGCAGAATTCGTTATTTGCACCTGCCTTCATAGCAGAAGATATAGGTCAGATCCCAGTGCCTGAACAAATCTTTGCAGGAAGGAAGTCTGAGTAACTGAGAAAAATAGTGGTGATGAAAAACAAAGTTCCAGGCCTAATAGACTAAATGAAAACTGACAAATTGTCAGGTCTGGATGGTATCTATCTGAGAGTTCTCAAATGTGAAATAGCTGATATGTAATTTGTCCCTCATATTTGGTGAAATTTGGGAATATGTGGGAAATTGCTCAAGGCCACAGGCCTCTGGTATTAATCATGCAGCCTCTCTTTCTCCAAAGAATGTGTGTACATGCATTGGTGGGCATAAAGTCACTTTGAACTCTGGGAAAGACTGACAACTGCAAGGAGGAGCAGACTCTGAAGCTCTTCTGGACTACTCTGCTGGCGCAGCACAACTCTGCTGATTACACTGGGATGGGTGTGATATCAAAATCCTATCATACTTGAGGACTGGAAGGTAACCAACATAATGCGATTTTTTTAAAAAAGTGATGACAAGTGATATAGCAGGTGGGGTGGGAGGGTAACCTAGAAATTGCAGGTCAGTTAATATCTGTCCTTGGAAAACTGGTGGAAAGTATTGCTTAAAATAACCAAGCCTTCCTGAAGCAGAACCAATGAGGCTTCTGCATCGGCAAGTCCTCTCTATTTGAGCACTCTTTGAGAGTGTCAACAAGCATATAGATAAGAGGTGATCTGGTTGACATATGTACTTGGACTTTCAGAAAGCCTTCGACAAAGTACTGCAGCGCAGACGCCTAAGTCGTACAAGGAAAGGTCCTCTTGTGGATCAGGAACTGGTTACATAACAGGAAATTTTAATAACAATTTTTTTATATCTATATCTATATGAATCACATTTCCCTGTTTGTTTTGTAACACAAAAGAAATCTTTAATAAAAACATTTTTTTAAAAAAAAAACCTTCATGCTTTTAGCTTGTTCAGAAATGATCTAGAGTTAGGGGAGAGCAGTAGGGTGGTTTGCTGATTATATTAAATTGGTTGTCAAAACCGAAAAGGATTATGAAGAGTTCCAAAAGGGCCTCTCCAAACTGAGTGGAAAGGCAGTAAACTGGCAGCATTTAAGGCTCTTTGGGGAAAGGGGGAGTAAAAGGCAGCATGACAGGAGTGTGTGAAATTATGTATGGCATAGAGAAGAGGGACAGGGAACAGTTTTCCCTCATTCTCTCATAGATGAGGTTAGAACTCCTCGTCTCACATTTCCCAATATTATATTGCACTCAAATACTCTTAATCACATCATATTTTTTAAACAATATTTCTAACAGTAATTTCACAGAGCTTCTTGAAAACCAACGAATGTTATTTGCTCATCTCAGAAATTTATGATATACTCTGTATTTTTTTTCCAGTCCTCGGAGAATCTCTGGTCACGTTGGTTCCTAATTCTCCCCGTCAATCTGTCCATTTCTGTGTATTCCATCAGTTTCACCGTCCATTTTTCTTTCGTGGGCATCTCTTCCTGTTTCCATTTCTGTGCCAGCAAAATTCTGGCTGCTGTTACTGCATACAAAACTAATTTCACATCTTTTTTACTAATTTCATTATCCAGTATTCCCAACAAGAGAGCTTCTGGTTTTTTAACAAAAATATATTTCAGCATTTTCTTTAACTCATTATAGATCATCTCCCAGAAGCTTTTTACCTTCTTACATTCCCACCACATATGGTAAAATGTTCCTTCTGTTTCCTTACACTTCCAACATTTATTACACACTTTATACATTTTACCCAGTTTTACTGGTGTTATATACCATCTATATAACATCTTCATAACATTTTCCTTAATCGTTGTACAAGCTGTAAACTTTAACCCATCCTTCCATAATTTAGTCCATTTCTCAAATTCAATATTATATCCGAAATCTCTAGCCCAACTAATCATAACAGATTTAACCTCTTCGTCCACAGTATTCCATTCCAACAATATTTTATACATTTTAGATAAAATTTTCACTTCATTGTTTAAGATTTCTTGTTGAAATGTAGATTCTTTTTCAGAATATCCCCTCTCTAAAACCTCTTTTTTAAACATTTCATTTAACTGAAAATAATGCAGCCAATCCTTAACATATTCTTTTACTTCTTCATATGGTTTCAATTTCCACTTATTTCCTTCCTTTTTTAATAGTTTCTCATATGTTATCCATCTCCGGCTCATATTTATCTTTTTAATACTCATAACCTCTAATGGTGATAACCAATGTGGAATCTTTGGTTCTAATACATTTTTATACCTATTCCAAACTCCAATCAAAGATCCTCTAAAGATGTGGTTCTCAAACCCTTTATGTATTCTTGTTTTATCATACCATAAATACGCGTGCCAACTGAATCTATTATCATAACCTTCTAAATCCAATAATTCATTATTTTCTAACTTCATCCATTCTTTCAACCAACAAAGACATGACACTTCATAATATAACCTCAAGTCTGGCAGGGCGAAACCTCCTCTTTCTCTTGCGTCAGTTAATATCTTAAATTTAATTCTTGGTTTCTTGTCCTGCCAAATATATCTTGATAATATTCTTTGCCATTCTTTAAATATTGTCACTCCTTTTATTATTGGTATTGTTTGAAATAAAAATAAAATTTTCGGTAGCACATTCATTTTTATCGTTGCAATCCTTCCCCAAAATGAGAATTTCATTCTACCCCACAACTCCAGGTCCTTTTTTATCTTATTCCATACTGGTACATAATTATCATGAAATAAATCAATACCTCTAGTGGTGAAATTGATGCTATTTTCAGGCCAAGGCACCTTCTACAATACTTAGGTTCAGGGGTGCCAAGCTGAATAAAATATTGTGGGAGTCCAGGTAACCCCCGCACCGTATAATTGATCACATGACACAATGCACACACACACACTGTGCCCATCAACTCTGTGGGGGCCTAGCTCCCTCAAATATTTTCAGGTGGAGGCCAAAGCCCCCATGGCCTCTTCGAGTTGGCTCCTATGCTCAGGATGCTAACAATATGATTTTATGGTGACTCGTAATGAAAGCCTTGTTTAAAAATAAATAAATAACAGCCCTCCAGCTAACTAGTGCAATTACAGGCCTATTATCCTATTGTAGTTAGTATTTTGATAGACCATTAAATTGCTTTGTAACTTCCAGAATCCCTTTTTTAAAAGCCACACTGTAAACATTTCAGGGGGAGCTAAGAAATGACTCAATGGAGGTGTGATGCAAACCTTCAAAGTGCTTCCTTCCATTCTTGACAGGCAATTCCCAATATTTGTTCTACTTTTAGAAGAGCCAGCTCATGGAGGCAACCAAAGAGGAAGCAAATCTAACTCAATTTGTTGCAACTTTCTTCTTTTCTTTTTTTGCTTCCTTCCCAGGAAATAATTTCAGTTTGGCTCCCACTTGATTAAGAAGCTACAAAACTCCTTTAAAAACCCTGAAAACAGGGCACTTTGAAGTATGGACTGTGTTGGTTCGGGTGGGGGGGGGGTGGAGTATAAAAGAAGAATTCATGGTACCTACAGTAGTTCCTCCCAAGGTATAGGGAAGTCGACATAGCTAAGGCTGGCAAGAAAGCTTATTTGATGGTATTAACCCCTTTGTGCATTAATTATACTGGTTACCCCACAGACTGTGTTCAGAAAATTATTTTGAGCTCTGGCTTTACATAGGAACACTCCATTGTCTAGATTCTCAAAGAGATCTTTAGGCAAAGACAGAGAGGAGGAAGTAAATGTTTGTTCTGGTATGTTAGTTGTTGGGAGCCATTATCTTAAAATACTGAACTGCTAACAGAATAGGTCATAGAGATCAGTGGAAAACAGCATTCAGGTTTGTTCCAAGCCTGCAGAAATTGTACAAGTGCTGTGAATTTGTAAGAAGAAATGGCTTGATGAACCCCTTGCTCTTCCTCAGAGTCACACGGAAGAGGACCAAGCTTGTCAAGAAGCCGGAGAGCCATGATGGAAGCTGTACAAACATAGTATATTTGGCTTTCCACAAAGAGTCCTGAGAGCTGTATTTTACCCCTCACAGACCTACAATTCCCAGCACCCTTAGCAAACTACAGTTCCAATTGTTGTTTGGGGTAGGGGGATGTCATGAGCTTTAAATGTGCAGCCAATATCTCCTGTTCCACACACTAAAGAGGTGGAAGTAGAAGGTGGGTCAAGGCCAAAGTGATGGATGATGGGGGAGTTAGCTATTTTCCTAACCAATGGTTAGTAGCTATGATGGCTCCCTAGAGCCAAACAGAGTTGGAGGGCAGGAAAATCATTTGGATTGGGCCTCAGACTCAAAAGGGGCCTCAGATTTAGACACTTGTTGATTTGTTGATACAGTCAAACCTCAGAACTCGAACATAATCCGTTCCGGAAGACCTTTCGACTTCTGAAACGTTTAAGTTCTGAGGTGCGGCTTCCAATTGGCCAACAGCTAGGTTTTTGCATAATGGAAGCCGCGTCGGATGTTCGAGTTCCAAGGAACGTTTGAAAATCGGAACACTTACTTCTGGGTTTTCAGCATTCAGGAACTGAAACGTTTGGCAATGGAGCCATTCAAGTTCTGAGGTTTGACTGTATTTGATAAGTTTCATAGCTGGTGTGTGTGTGTGTGTGTGTGTGTGTGTGTGTGTGTGTGTATCAGACCAAATGTGACAAACTCTCTCAGCTTAAAGATACAAATTTATGCAGAATGAAAAAAAAAGTATATAGACTATATTATAGAACAATGAAAGACGTTGGCAGGATTTTTATAACACTTGTAATTTGCAAAAACCAAAAAACTAAAAAAAAAGGATTAAATTAAAGTTAAGCAGAGGCTTGACAACCATATGACAGGAGTGCTCTGATGGTGTTTCCTGCTTGGCAGGGGGTTGGGCTTGATGGCCCTTGTGGTCTCTTCCAACTCTATGATTCTATGATTCTAGTCTATGATTCTAGATAAATTTAATCAAATTAGGTAAGATAAAAAAATGTACATTTTGAAAACCAGGGGGGTGAGGGGAAGTTCAGGGCTCAGAGAACCCCAAGTTTATATCAGTGTTGTTTTGTTTGAATGGATGTTTGTAATGTTAAAAAACATGGAGAATTTTATTTTTTAAAGATACAAATTTATGTCTCTCTCACTCTTTTAGGTGCCTTATTTTTGTGTGTTTGTCATCATTTTAAAAAGTCTTTATTTTGGCTAAGGGGCCTCAATAGAGGGCAGTTGCCTGGCTCTCTCTAGACCTCTAAGGGGGCTGGAAGCTATGTACTAGCTTCAATATTAGAAATAGTGTGACTCTGAATATCAGTCATGGTGGAACATGATGGGAAGAGTGGACTATTGCGCAAATGCCCTCCTTGTGAGCTCCCCATAAGTATTTAGTTAGCCATTGTGAGAACAGAGCACCAAATTAGATGGGACTTGGTCAGTGTCAGGCTCCAGAACAGATCTTATCTTAAATTATTTTCTAATTTTGTATGGATCATACTTTACTGGAGCAACTTAAACTGTGTACACATTACTGGCTTTAAAAGCAGCCTGGTCACTATTCTTCTCAATTAGGACAGAAGCTAGTTTGGGAGTAAACCTATAAAAATGATGTAATACATTTTAAAAATGGCATAAGAGACACAGGATAGATATGGATTGTGCCTGGTGTCATGTGTACACCATTTTCCAAACCAGCAGTGTGAGCAAACTGAATGTGGAGTGGAAAAAAAGTGTGTACACGGCTAAGGAAGCCACCCTATAATTCAGGATAATCCATATTAATTTTAAAAGACACATGAGGAAGAAAACAGCCTAAATTTATTTCCTTTCTTTAGTTAAACCTTTTGTCTCTGCAATATAGTCTCATGTTTTGTTAGGGTAGCATGCAAACCTAGATCCACAAAACTTATGATCAGTAGATATCTTCTAGTGCCCTTTAAAGAGTTTGAATGGTACATAGTTCATTCTGATTTTAGAAATATTTACAGGCTGAAATAAGGCCTGCAAATGCTAGTAAATGCAAGCAGAAATATATTTTGCCGAGTGTAATGATTTCACTGAAAATAATCATCATATTTTGCAGACAATTGCTTAAGAAGCACGTTGCATAAACTGATGTTGCCTTCACTTGCCCTTTATTTACAGCCAGGCTCTGACAATGTTCTCTCTAAAGATTACCAAGTGCTTTACAGGCACGCTCTCACACACCTGAGAGTAAATATAATTACTCATATTTCATGTAGAAGCAAAGGGACAAAGGAGTTGCACCATCAGGGAAAATGAGTTGGAATTGTTCTCCACCCAGTGATTCAACAATAAAAGAAAAAGGGGGGAAAGTAAACATTTAATTTTCCTATTTGCATTTTAAAAAAGGATGTAAGGAAAGAGCCAGAACATGCTCAGAGAGGCACATCTTTGAAATGCAGAAGCCATCATACACAGGTTGGAAGAGTGCAACTGGCAATGCTCACCTCTTATTGGGTTTCCATCACATAAAAAATCATGCAACTGAGAGAGCCTGTGTGATTTTTTTTTTTTTTTATTATTATTATTATTATTATTATTACAATTGATTTATTAATTGTCTTCTAAACCACCATCTCAAGTTGATTTACATTTACATTTTAAAAGTAGTAGTGTGTTCAGACCTAGAGACCTCCCCCCCTAAATAAACACACAATTGACTCAAATTTTAGTTTTGGTTTTTGGCAGAATTTAGGCCACAACTTTATTGATTACAGAAAAGTGAGCGGTTGCATAGGCTCTGGTTCAATTAGCTCTCTCCACCCTTGCAGGTAGCGCTGACCCAGAGCGCTATCATAGGTCAGCCAAGGGTGAACACCTGAGGCAGGTGACAAGCCTGGGAACAGACTCTGTTCACTCCCCAGATGCTCCCCTGGACTCAGGCACAGGCACAACCCCCTTTCAGGGGTTGACCAAACCAAGTTGAGTCCCTGGATTCCTCCCATCCCTATCACTTGAACCAGTGCCTATCCGAAACCTTACAGGTTGTGGCGATTTGCTATGTGGCAGGCAAAACCCAAATGGCAACAGCCAGTCAGCCAAGTGGGGAAAATTCCTGCCATGCCCCTGTCCCAATGACAGACAACACACAACGGCATAGGAAGGTCAAGCGCAAATGCCCGAAAAGTAGGGAGAGGTGGGTGGGTGTTCTGAATGCACGCACCTCAGTCTGTTTAGACTGCACCCCATGGGCCAGATTAAACCCAGCAATGAGGGACCTACCAATCGGGTGTTGTGGCTGACCAATTGTACCCACCCACAACCAGGAGGTCAGTCTCCAGGTCTCACCGCAACATGTGCCCTCTTTTAGGGAGGACATGATTTAAGAACACAAAAACGATACATGCAAAACGAAAGAGTTGGAGGGGACCTTGGAGGTCATGAAGTCCAGCTACAGTACCTCCAACAGCATCTCCAACAAATGGTCACTCAGCCTTCAGTTGTGCTGTTGAACAACTGTTGCCATTAGCATGTTTCCCCTTTCGTTTAGCCAAAAGCCATACTTAGCCAAAGCCCACACTCCAGGGAACAGGCAAGGCTTTTTGTGTTTATAAAAAAGCTCAGGAAAAATGTGTGTTCTGCCTACAATTGGCTTTTAAAAGCAAAAAGAAGCTTTCCCTTTGTTGTAGACAAGATAATTGTACAACTGTATGAGAAGACTAAGGAATCTGAAGGCAGAGCACACCAACTCAATGGTGAGTCATCTCCCCATGACAAACTACTTACCAACCATTACAAATTTGTAGAAGAATCTTAAATATATATATAAAGTATGCTCTAAAAACAGAAGCTTCACATTTCCCCTCTTCATCTTCTACAAAGGATGTCCAGTATTCTCACAGAACTCATAAAACAGTAAATACTTTTATTAAATGCTTGTACTGAAAGTTTAAAAGTAAGTTGGTAGCTGTTCAGATATCCATGTTCAAACAAAACTTTGATGCATTGCAATATTTGAAGACTTCAGCAAGAGTCTGTCTGACCAGACATGTGCTAAATGATTCACAGAACCAGGAAGAGAAATGTGATGCAAAAATGTAAAAGAACTAAACAAAAGGATGAATGAATGCACACCCATGTGTGCGCACACGTACACACACACACACACACATGTTGGCTCCCAACTATGTACACAAACATGGTCCTGTCCCAGAGCACCATCCTATCAGCAGCCATTGAATACAGATGTGTAATTATTGTTTCCTGGACAGTATGTGATGCTGCTGACTGCGTTGAAAAACTTTATTTTGGAAAATAGTATGACGAGTGTAGCCGGAAGGTTCTTTATATTTTTCACTTCTTCTTTTTCTTTTCTTTGTTCTTTTTTTTTTGTATGTTTGTAATATGTTGGACTATTAGTAATTTACAATGTTTACAATTCATGTATTTTAAGTTATTTGAATAATAAAGGATTTTAAAATTAAAAAAATAAAAAGAATACTGTTAAGGAATGCTGTTGAGGACTGTTGAGGAATAGTGGTGAGAAGGGGTGTTTTGCAGCTGTTTGATTATTATTTAAAAATAAAAAGTAAGCAAAGAGTATGTGATGCTACTGACTGAATTTTCTTTTACTATATGTAATAAGGTACTACAAAGATAAAATAGTGATGGATTAGGGATAATGATGTTCTTAAAAAGGAATGAGGAAAAGGTCTATTGAGCATCAGATTGTTACATTACTCAGCAATCTGCCATAAAGCCAATGAACATCAAATGGTCAACATGGGCACATGCATTGTGGGTGTTCAAATTTGGCTCCCGCACTTGCTCCACAGAACTCAACGTGGGGATAATCCCATTTTATCTGTTCAAATGAGCTGGTTTGTTTGTTTGCTTGCTTGCTTGCTTGCTTGCTTGTTTTCTTAACAACCTTTGGAGAAAGCCCATGAGATAGAGAACAGCTTGGGAATGCACAGAAGGCGTCATGACCAACAAGGAATATGAAGCTGGTTTGGTGGAGAACCTCAGGCTCAAGGGCCAAATGAAGGCCTCCAGACTTCTCTTTTGGGCCCTCTGGACACTCTCTAGACCATAATCTCACTGAGTTGTTTAGACAGTCCTCTGTCTTAAAGCTGCATGGTCCAAGTGAAGTTTAAGGTTTAAAAATATTCAAAGAAGGGAGAGCACCCGGACAGTAGATTGAGCAGGCATGATGGAAACCTGGTCACAATTTCCTCAACTATGGCAAGGTGAATTTCTATTTGAATTACAATGATTATTTATAAATTTGCATTGATACCTCTAAAGTATTGACTTCCTTATGTTCTTGGACTACAAACGTTCCTGAAGAAGAAACAAAACAAAATAATAAAATAAAATAATAATAAAAATTCCTTCTAGTAGCACCTTAGAAACTAACTAAGTTAGTTCTTGGTATGAGCTTTCGTGTGCATGCACACTTCTTCAGATACACTTTTTAATTCCTTCCTGTAGCACCTTAGAGACCAACTAAGTTGACATGGTGGCCCATACTCTATTTGGAAGCTGCCGCTAGTGCAAAATGCAGCTGTTTAGACTTCTCAGTGGGACACCCAGATGACCACATCTTTCACTAGTGTTGAAAGTTCTGCATGGGGGCTGCCTATTAGCTACTGAGCCAAGTTCGAGGTTTTGTTGTTTCCGTGCACTGCTCTGGTTCGCCAGAGGCAGCTTAGTCATGCTGGCCACGGAAGTTGTACCCGGAAGTTGTACGAGATGAGCGCCGCAACCCCAGAGTAGGCCACGACTGGACCTAATGGTCAGGGGTCCCTTTACCTTTACCTTTATAGCCTCAAGCAGCTTTGGACCAGGATACCTTGCAGGTCACCTCACTTAGTAGAGAACTAAGTGGACCTTTAAGATCTTCTGTGGAGACCTTGCTAGTCATTCCATTATCAGCATACTGTCCATTGGTGGCAATGTGGAAGCAGGCCTTCCAAGTGCTTGATGTTGCTGTTTGCAACCATTTGCTGTACCACTTGGTTGTACGGTTGGCTCATCCCCTGCATACCCAACTGATCACTGTATTCTTCAGAAGAGGGTACCCTGCAGATACCATCTGTCAGAGCTGCCTCTAGGTCCCAGCTCACAGAGGACCAACGCCCGGTTGATGTAATGTACAAAAATCTTTATTGAAGTTTAGTTTCCATTTCAAACCCCAGAGCGTGCAGCCCTACGTCTTGACTCTAGATCGGCGAAATCCCCTCTGAGTCACTATCCCTTCCGCACCAGTTTAAGATCCTAGCCCGGCTCCACCTCCTGCGCTGTTCCTTCCTCCTCTGGGTCCTTCTGCCCCCTGGGGTTTCCTCCTTCCTGGACTCTTCTGACGCTGACCCCCCTGAGTCTTGCCCTTCCTTCCGGCGGGCTTTAGGACCTGGCTCCCTATCCGGGCTACCTGCTGTGCCGCTCGCCTGTACATTTGAACTTGGCGCGCGCGCCCAGCCTGTGACTTTCCTCTTGACCGTTTCCCCGCTCTCCGATGGAGGCGTGGTCAATCCTGACTCATCTCCTCTCTCTGGTGGTGAGAACACTGGTCCCGATGCCTGGGACTCCTCCCCCCCACTGCGCTCTGGTGGGGAAGCTGGTCCTGATTTCCAACTGCTGCTCAGGGAGTCCCCGCTGGCCCCTTCCTTCTGGGGTTTCCCCCTTGGCACCCCCCTTGCCCTGGCCATCGGCGCTCCTTTCTGTGAATCTTCTGATTCGCTGGAGAGACTCGTGGAATCTCTCTGACCACTGTCACTGCCTACACCCCCCTCGGATTCCTCCTCCTCGCTCTCCATTTGCTCCATCTCCTGTGTCTCTGCTCCTGAACCCCTGACACCATCCTATCAAAAGATCCTTTTCGCACAATGCTGCAATCAGGGCCTTTAGTGTGGCAGCCCCAAGGCTTTGGAACATTCCCCTATTGCATATCAGACAGGCACCACCTCCACTGCCTTTCCAGTGCTTGCTAAAGATGTTCCTCTTTCAAGAAGCCTTTTAAGTGAAGATCTTTATCTCAGTTGCTCTCTGTGTCAGAATGGAATTGATGTTTATGTTTTAAACATTTTAAAATTTATAACTGTTTTCATAATTGTTTTTATATATGCAACTCTTTGAAGTGTTTTTCTTTATGCTATTTTAAATACTGTATGTATGGGGGACGTGGGTGGCGCTGTGGTCTAAACCACTGAGCCTTGGGCTTACCGATCAAAAGGTTGGTGGTTCGAATCCCTGCGATGTGGTGAGCTCCCATTGCTCGATCCCAGCTCCTGCCAACTTAGCAGTTTGAAAGCACTCCAAAAAGTGCAAGTAGATTAATAGGTACTGCTCCGGTGGGAAGGTAAACAGTGTTTCTGTGAGCTACTCTGGTGTTGGTGTTCCGTTATGCCAGAAGAGGCTTAGTCATGCTGGCCACATGACCTGGAAAAACTTCTGCAGAGCGGACAAACATCGGCTCCCTCGGCCTGTAATGCCTGGTGAGCACGGCAACCCCAGAGTCATCGCGACTGGACTTAACTGTCAGGGGTACCTTTACCTTTACCTTTATGTATGTTATTATATTGTAAATCACTTCAGGATGCTTCATGGGAAGCAATTCATAACTGAAAATGAAATGATAATTCTAATTAAAAGCCAGCTTGTGATAAGAATCCAGGGACATCTCGAGGGTACCACAATTTTTTTCAGACAAGTGTATGTGTGCACATGTGTGTGTCTGTTTAACTTTCACATTACTCTCCCAAAACATAGCTGCAGCTCACTCATCAACAAAATGACTGACTGCTGGAAATGCCTCTGTCAATACAAGAAAAGTAAGAGAAGATCTCTGAAGAGTTTTATGGCTAAATAACATTCTGAGTATGTGTTGACTTTGGCCTCAGCTACTGTCAGGCCTTCCTGACAAATAAATCATTGTCTTTTAATTGCCCTCTCACTATCAGTTCAGTGCAGTTTGCAGAATTTTGGAGAGCAGCAGGTGGGAAAAAAACCTGTAGCTTCCTGCCCTGGCAGGCTCCTGTTTCTTCAGCAGGTGCATAACAGGTAGCCATGCAACTGATAAAGCCTTCTTCACACCTGTACCTCCTTGGCAAGCAAGGGTCTAGCTGTCAAATTTTTGTCTGTCTAGCAACTCTGAAGGGCACACACACACAAAAAGGTTTGACATCCTTGTTAAAACAAATCACATTTCCCAGTTCAGCAAGTTTCTAGCACATTCATTCTCTTTCCATCCTAACCAGCAGGCGTTTGCAGAAAGCAGCTGTTCCTGTTTACTGTGTAGGAAATTAGAAAAGCTCCTGGCTTAGAGAGACTTTGTGTGATTCCATTACACATTACGGGACGTTCTCACACACAAGTGGCTCCTTGACTTGCACGCTTTGTATGTGTAGGCAGACTGCTTCAGAACAAAATGGCTTACAGTCTCTCAACAGGTCCACACCCCAAGGATTCAATTGCCTGAATATTATTTCCTGATATTGTACATGCCTCTGTGGTTCTGGAGGGTTTCTTTCCCCCTCTTGGTTCTCCTTCCTTTGTTGAAATAATGACAGGGTCATTTAGGAAGCAGATTGTTGATTTTCCCTCATCTGCAGGAGAACAAGGTGTGAAGTACCACTTTGCATTTGAGAAGCCTGGTCCTCACACTGGCTCTGTTTCTGAGGCTGGCTTCATTGGAAGTTGCTCAAAACTTTTCTAGGCAGAGTTCCACCTCCAAAGCATCCTTAGCTCTCATGTGGCTTTAGGGCAAAGCTCAGCTGAACTGGATTATCCCAGCTCAGTACTCATATGCTAGATATGCACTACTCCTGTAGCACCTGTTGCATTTGTCTTAGGGGAAGACCAGGGCTATTTTTCTAGAAAAAGAGGTGCCAGAACTCACCATGAACATCTCCCTCATTCTCTTAGAATGGCAATGGTCCCCATCTGAGAGGTGCCAGAACTGATTTCTTCTGATGAGTTCTGGCTGAAAAAAAGCCCTGGGGCAACCTAGATATGGGCTTAATTGCACCCTTGATTCTAATGTGCAGTTACTGCCACCACTACCCCACCTTCACGCTGCAAAGCCTTGCTCACCCTGGTCACGCACCTGCAGCTTCTGGGTTCTGGTGAGATCTCACAAGAGGTCCATGACTACTCACTGGAACCCAGAAGCCAAAGTCACTTCTTGCTTCTCTGGTGGTGGGCAGGGCTCCCTTGCTGCCACAGAAGAATTGAGGTGAAGTGGCTCCAAGATCTTATACAAACTCTGCAAGATGACACAAGATGTCCACAAGAACTCATAAGAAGTCAGAAGCCGCTGCCACTTCTCCTTGCTTTTCCAGTGGCAGGGACAGGTAGGGAAGACTTGAGGTGCTGCCTCTTGAGATTCTGCTGCCTGAGCCAGCTGCCTCAGCCCACCTCATGAGCCTGCCAGCCCTGCCTACTACTCGCACATGGGGAAAGATGAGTATCTGAAATAGACTCAACAAACAAGTATTGTACAGAACTGACTGGACTACTTTGCCTATCTGCTTATCTCCTTCTGTCTCTGAACTTCTCTCACGATGCTATCTATACACAACCTTCCAGTTCATATTTAACCAAACAACAACAACAAACCACTACATTTCATGGTTGCCTGGGCTCATCCTGCCTGGAAAACAAGCCTAGAAAAGCCCTTCCCTCTAATCCTAGAGAGGCAGCATTTTGTTTATGGACGAGGCACAATGCGCCCCCACCAGCATTTGTTCCTTCTTCAAAATGTTTGGGCTGTGACCCCTGGCACTGAAAACAGATTTCAGGGCTTTGCCTTGGCTGAGCTTAAGCTCCAATGCTGGGCTGTTTCTATCCCTCTTCATTTGCACCTAACGAAACATATCTGTCTTCCGTCAAGCATGTAGAGACAGCTCTATTAGTTGCTGTAATTAAATGTACCGCCGAGAGTTCTTAAGCCATGTGCATGAATGGAATCCTTGGCTGCATTCCACCACACAGCCAACTCCGGAGCAAGCCTGTGACTTCCCGTGAGTCTAATCTGGAGTTAAGTGATGGGTGGACGTCAGCCTCCCCCACCCTAAATATCCAGGCTGTTCCTTGGAAGGAAGGGGGCGGGTTTTAAAGGCACATTCAGAGTTTACAGGGGTGGGTTGGCTTTATAGTCTATAGTCTATATAGGTGAGTGGTATAAAATTTATGAGTAGGCTTTAGCCTTCTCACCCTGTGGGTGGGTATTAGGCCTGATGGTGTGCAGACCTGCCCTGTGGGTTTCGACTTATAGGTGTGGGTGGGTTTCAGCCTCCAGTTCTTTGAATATCTGGGCAGCTCCACGGAACACAGCTGGCCCAATACATTTTTTTGGCACCTGAGGTAAACCACAAAATTGCACGCCCACTCCTTTGCTAGGGAAAATGGGGTGAGTGAAGCTCTACATTAGGAATAGGAAGGGATGTAGGGCACCAAATCAACCTTACTCAGTGGTTGAAGTGGGAATTAAAGGGGCCCGTTCTGAATCATGCCAGGTGGGGCAGCCCCTGCTACTTCCTCCCTGAGAAGACCAGCAGCACCTTCTATTCACTGAGAGGCCACTGCAGAGGTGGCATGGAGGGGGGCTGCTGAGGAGGTGGCAGATCTGGCCTCTAAGGAGTGTGCCGCTGGACGAGTGCTACAGTGTGCTACACTGTCACCACGACAGTGGCAGCAGTGGGCGATGCATGCCTTGGAGGCCAGATCAGCTGTCCCTGTGGATCCTGATGCCTGAGGTGCCTGCCTCCCCTTGCCTGATGGATGGGTCAGCTGTGGCCTGGAAAGTGTGGGTGGGGATGGATTTCAAAGGCACATTCAGAGTTTATCAAGCAGCACTTTGTGGCAGGAGGGAAGCAAAATATCACCAGAATCCCAGCAACAGCAAACATTCCTCCAGCCTATTTTCCAAAGGGTGGGATACCTCCAGTTCCTGCTTCTTTGAAGAAATATTCAGATAGTGTTTACGATGAGGTGAAAAATGTGGATATTTAAGAAAGGGTGTGATGACAAAATTCTGAAAGAATGCATGGAAAGATTTTTAAATGCCACATGTACATTTCAGCTGCTGAGACTTAAAGGCTATGCTACTCCCCTTCTCTGCATGTTTGAGCCAGGATCAATGGAGGACTGGGAGACAGGGACCTTGCGTTGTGTCTATTCTGGGACTATGCACAAGTCTGTCATCCAGATGCAGATGGAAGATCCCGTTCCTCGTGGCCTCTGTCTAGCCTCAACTTCCCTGCATATTGCCAAACCTAAATACATAGAAGTAGGCTATGGGAACAGAACTGAATGTAAACAGTATTAATACAGTATGTTCTGGAGCAATCAACCAGGATAGTTTTAACTCCACTCATAGCTCTCGGCTTGTGCAATTGTTTTAAACCTTTCTGCCTTCAGGGAGAAAGCCGCTTGGGGAGGTTGATATTGCAGTGAAAAGGTACCAGAAGGAAATGGTTTAAGCAGCTTTTCCTCTGTGTCTTTGCTATATTTTGACTTTCAACCTGCTTTGGGTTAAAAAGAAAGAAAGAAATCACAGAACTGCACTTACTGTGTCTGTTTGAGCAAATGAATTAACTGTTTTCAGAGTCAGTTTGCACACTCGCTGAAGGACACAGAGAACTCCTGGCCAGGTAACTGAGTGCCAAGCTGCTGCCTTCAAGGTTTTGCTCTGTTTTTCGCCTTTTGTTTGTTTGTCTTTCGCGTGGAAGTTCCTTTGGTTCAGTGATAAACTTTTTGCTCTCTGGCCTTGTTGTGCGACACGGAAAACTTTCCATGACTGAATTGTCAGAGAACAGAAATAGCCAGGCATGTTCCAAACAGCTTTTTGAAACCCACTTTGGGTCCTAAGGAAAAAGGGGGAGTTGTGCAGAAGCTCACTGATGATCCGTACATCTTGTGTTGCTTTGTACAACCTCAAATGTTTAAAGGGCAGGGGGAGCCAAGGCATCAAGGAGCCTTAGGTATGACAGTGAAGGGTGTTTTGCAACCTTTTTGCTAGGGCTAGGATAGTTCCACAATATTTCTAAATGTGTTGCAAAACACTTCTTTTTTTAAAAAAGGTTCTTGTTTCCTTCCTCTGAAAAGAATTTAGTCTCAGTAGCTTAAGAGCAGACCTGGGGGCCAAATGTGGCCCTCCCAGCCCCTGACAACTCCAAAGGTAAGAGTTGCTCCACTCACTTTTGGCCTCTGGCCTCAATCACCACTGGCATGTGCAGGGCCATACCTTGGTAACATGGGGCCCAAAGCTACCTTCCCAAAGCCAGGTAAGGGAGGTGGTGGGCTTTGGGAAGGAGGCGTTAAGGCATTGGCAGGGTCCTAAAACTCTCCCACCTTCTTTCCAAAGATGGGCAAGTGCCTACCAGGATTTGAGAAGGAGGTGAAAGGACTCGGGCTGAGAAAGGTCCCCTATAAAAAAAAACCACTAAGACAAAATAAAAGCTAAACACCTGCATATACATAAAAGGAGGTCAAACACACCCCAGCCACTAAAGGAGGCCACAGTGTCTAATAGTCCCCATTATCGAACTCTCCCCAAGGAAATTCGCCTGGCGCCTTCATTATACACCTTTAGATGTCAGGCAAAAACATCCTGATCAACATCCTATACCCTTTTAAAGTGTGGCTCTTTTGGGAAGGGGGGTATTATTGGGTTATTGGTTGGTTGGTTGGTTGGTTGGTTGGTTGGTTGGTTGGTTGGTTGGTTGGTTTTATATATTGTGATCTTGATCTTTTTTGTGAACCATCCTGAGACCTTCGGGTATAGGGCGGTATATAAATTCAATTAATAATAATGATAATGGCCAAAAGCCAGACTGAAATGATTTGCCTAGTGATGTCACAAGGCAGGCCAGGCATCCATACAACCACACACACTTAACACACACATTCACACAACTACACTGCTGTCCTTCCCTCCTCCATTGATCTCCCACCCTAAACCAATATATGTTATTCTATCATCCCTTTCGGTTCTGGACCATATTGTTTCCTGTTTAACATTGCCTCCAGTTTAACATTTAAACAATCCTTGTAGGAACTGTAAGATCGCCTTTGCTCAGGAGTAGGCATGAGCCCCGTTGAATTTGAAAGGACTTACTTCTGAGCCTGGTCAGTGCCACATTTGAAGGGCCCTGAGCCTCACCCTCCCCATTCTCTTAGACGGGGGCTCAGTAATAGTCTGCTTCCCAATTAAGATTACCAGTAGATGGGGGGCTTGATAGCCCATGGAAAGGACAGGGTGGGACAGTAGCAGGGCCGTCTTTAGCAGATGTGGTGCCGGGTGCCCAGCAGCACCAAATTACCACAGATAGTGTTGGGGTGGCTGTAGCTGTGCACCGCCAGCCATCCAGGGGGGCGCAACTCTCCCCCATGCCACTGCGGGAGAGTGATCCTCGCAGAGGATTGGGAGTGAACTTGCACCCCTCCCAAGCCTCCACGGGAGGAGAGTGCAGCTTCCCTTTGAAGCGTCTTCGGGAGGAGAGTGATCCCCGCAGAGGCTTGGGAGGGAAGCTGCGTGTCTGACAGCCTTATGGTTGGTGGGGCGCAGCTGGCAGGTGTGCAGGAAAAGGGGAGGCCACCAGCAAAGCCACGCAGCTCCCCCCACTTGCTGGGGCGCCCCTGAGAGGCTGGCACCCTGGTGTGATGCACCACTAAGTCCTATGGGAAAGATGGCTCTGGAAAGTAGGCACTTGTCTACCTGGGACTTCCTTAGCCTGGCACTGAGAATAGAAGCACACATGACAAAATGCAGGCATAGGCCCTGCCTATGAGGAAGGTCCTATTAAGAGCCAATACATGGATATTTGGGGAAAAGGCTTAGAGTTTTGTGCCTTGTTAATTTTATTATGTAACAAACTTCACAGTGCTTTTCAAAGATGTCTGTGTTCTTTGCTTGCTCTGAGGTAGGTAAAGGACCCCTGGATGGTTAAGTCCAGTCAAAGGCGACTATGGGGTGTGGCGCTCATCTCACTTTCAGGCTGAGGGAGCCGGTGTTTGTCCACAAACAGCTTTCTGGGTCATGTGGCCAGCATGACTAAACCGCTTCTGGTGCAATGGAACACCATGACAGAAACCAGAGCGCACAGAAGTCCCACCGCAGCAGCACCTATTTATCTACTTGCACTGGTGTGCTTTAGAACTGCCTGGTTGGCAGGAGCTGGGATAGAGCAATGGGAGCTCACCCCGTCACAGGGATTCAAACTGCCAACCTTCCAATCGGCAAGCCCAAGAGGCCCGGTGGCTTAGACCACAGCACCCCACCCCACCCCGTGCCTCTGAGGGTATATACTGGTGTCTGGGCCTGTCAACTCTGTTGAAACCTGCTGAAGAAGATTCTTGGGGAAATGCTTGCAAATTGCTTGCATTAATTACCACCTAATACTTGCTGAGCAAAATGGGTGCGAATTGTCCAGAAATGTTTCCCAAGTCTTTGAAATGAATAGGGAGTGCAGAACAAAGGAGGCCTTTTCTTAGCATGTGTTTGGCAGTCTTCATTCACTGAGGTCCCCCCACCCCCACACCATCTTTCCTGGCACACTTTTATTTATTAATTATGAAAACCTATAACCCTCTTTTCACCATACAGTCCCAGTACACACACATATTTAATTAATTTAAATCCCAACCCTCCTTCCTAAGGAGCCCAGGGTGGCAAACAGATGCACAGGTACAGATACAAACAGAGGCAGACCATTAGAAAACAAACATAGCAAAAGCAATCTAAAGCAGTCAAAATGTTCTAAAAATAATTACTATTAAAAACATCTAAAAGCAGCTACAGTTAAAAACATTCTTCCATCCAATTATCTCAGGGCTGCTAGGAATAGTATTTTTCAGCCACCAAATGCCGGGGTAAACAGGAATGTTTTCAGATTCCTTCTGAACATTAATAATGTTGGAGACAGCTACTCCTTACTTTAAATTATATTACATTAACACAACATTTCAGATTCTTCATAAAATAAGTTTCTTTTCTTATCTTTGAAGGCTTTCCATAGCAGCCAAAATAATACAAATGCATGTGACCTATTTAGTCTATAATAGGAAGTATCAGCTTCTTAAAACCTTGGGATCCTGCTTTGTTTTAAATTTGCTACATTGAGACAATCACAATGGAGCAATAATAACTGAACATCTCATTTAGTGTATTTTGGGCTGTTGTTTTTTACATGCAGTAAGGACATAAGCAGCATGATGCACAGGGAGGGGGTGTTATTCAGTTCATCAGGAGTTTTTAAGACTGCAAAATAGTAACAATAAGCCTTTGTTCCTAGCCACCTCATTAGTCGTGGTTCAACTCCCCGTGACAGGGTGAGGTCCCGTTGCTCAGTCCCTGCTCCTGCCAACCAGCAGTTTGAAAGCACATCAAGTGCAAGTAGATAAATAGGTACTGCTCCGGCGGGAAGGTAAACGGCGTTTCCGTGCGCTGCTCTGGTTTGCCAGAAGCAGCTTAGTCATGCTGGCCACATGACCCGGAAGCTGTACGCCGGCTCCCTCAGCCAATAAAGCGAGATGAGCATGCAACCCCAGAGTCGGCCACGACTGGACCTAATGGTCAGGGGTCCCTTTACCTTTAAGTGCTGAAAAAGATGTGATGAACTGGCTTATGTCAGCACTCCACACGTGCCCTGTTATGTTTAATGCACTTACTATGTGGGATTGGTTCACATGTAGCATTGCAGTAATGGCATCAGAGTGGGCTACTGATTGCTGGTGTAAGGCTATACATGAATGAGCCAACCCTTCAGAGACAGATCCTAGGTACTGAGGTCCCTTTGGCCTCCCCCAATAAAATATTTGAGGAGGCTGGGACACCACCACCTGCAGTTGATGAGCATTGCCACTGAAATGGTGTGTGTGTGCCATGTCTTGTGATTGATTATCCCCCACCCTCAATATTTTATTCAGGTTGTCACCCCTGACTGCCAACCCATGTAGAAAGTGCATTTAAATGTGATGGGGTGCATATTGTACATGAGCACTCCCCACCAGGTTTTTTTAGACCACAACTCCCATAATCTCTGACCATTTAACTACACCAGCTGGGGAGGATGGGAGTTGTAGTCCAAAACATCTGAAACTTACCACACTGGGGAAGTTTGATTTACACCGATGTCTCACCATGTGCATCATATTTGTTTTGAGAACTAAGCTTCCCAAGGAAGTTCTGAAATCCTTGGATGTTTTCACAAAATCTGTCAGAGATGTTTCAGAGCACCGTTGCACCGTTTCATTCATTTGCTTGTTGCATTTATGTCATGTCCCAGGGGTCACAAACAACTCTACTTTTCTATATGTCTGTGGTTTAGAATCATAGAATCATAGAGTTGGAAGAGACCACAAGGGTTTGTCCTTTCAGGAACTGGCAGAAGATAAAAGTCCCTCACATTCCATCTGACACTGTCTTACAGGTGAGCTGCTTAGTGAACATCCATCCTGATTTGTTTGCAGGGAGATTTGATGATGTTTCATGAAATTAAGCACTATTCCATACTTTCCAGTGGCTGGGGCACTGTGTTGTGTTGTGTTGTGTTGTGTTGTGTTGTGTTGTTGTGTTGTGTTGTGTTGTGTTGTGTTGTGTTGTGTTGTGTTGTGTTATTATATTATATTATATTATATTATATTATATTATATTATATTATATTATATTATATTATATTATATTATATTATATTATATTATTATCCCAAATGCAAAAAATATCCTGCATTGGGAAAACCAATGTATTGTGCAAGACCTCTCAATCAAGTACAACAGTGCACCTTGAATTTCCCAGTATGCCTTTGAACTCCAACCTAAAATAACGAGAGTTAGGAAGCACCCCAAGAAGTCCCAGAACATACTGAGGACATACTCTCCCCAATTTTTCCTGAAATGATCCTCATGCTGGTTTGGGACTTCTTGCTGCAATTTGAGGCTTTGAATAGAAAAGGCAACAGCTAACTTCTTGCGAACAGCACCTTTGACAGTCTCAGGTCCACTGGTGCCAGCACTCATGACTTGGGTATAGAATCACAGAATTTAAATCTTCTGATTTAAAGGTCACAGAACATCCCCTTGAAATGGGTTGCTGCTGTCCCCCCACCCCACTCCGTGCACAATAAGGGAAGCAAAAGGTCTTAAAACACCAGGAGATGACAACTTTGGTAATAATTCAGTATCATCATCTCTGCTTTCAGACACTTACTGGCGTTTGCCCATTTGCAGTGGAACAAGTGAGCAAGTCCACTTCTTGTCCTGTATTTCCTTTTACTTATCTCTGGAAGGCAACTGGCAAATGGCCAAGGCTTTCCATTTCATTCCCTGTTTATACAGACAATTTGTTTCTTAAAAGACTATTTATTTTATTGCTCAGAACATTTCATAAGGCACATCACAGTTTATTCAAAAAGAGGTCGGGGCATGAGTTTACCCATTTGCATATTGTGCCAAATGCATCTCAATAGCTGTTTTGTTTCATTCTTCTTCCCTTACAGCCTATGAAAAGGCCTCATCATCAGATGATATCATGGGAGAGGAACCTAGTCAGGATTCCTTACATATCAGTGGCTGCCTAGAGGACATAGCTGAGAAGGCAGGGCTGTGATGAACTGCAATGGCTGTGCTGATCATGATAATTAGCCATAGCAAATACAATGGAGGGCAGGTAGGCATTTCAAAGGGTTTTCTTCCTTAGTCAATTTTGTATTCTGCTTTTTTGTATCATTCTAGGAAAGGTTGTATTCGGAAGGCTGACCAGAGGGCCTTCATTATCCTTTCCAAGCTTGAAAAGCACTACCATTCTATATCATCCTTTGTTGTTGTTTAGTCATTTAGTCGTGTCCCATTCTTCGTGGCCCCATGGACCAGAGCACGTCAGGCACTCCTGTCTTCCACTGCCTCCCGCAGTTTGGTCAAACTCATGCTGGTAGCTTCGAGAACACTATCCAACCACCTCGTCCTCTGTCGTCCCCTTCTCCTTCTCCCAACATCAGGGTTTTTTCCAGGGAGTCTTCTCTTCTCATGAGGTGGCCAAAGTATTGAAGCCTCAGCTTCACGATCTGTCCTTCCAGTGAGCTCTCAGGACTGATTTCCTTAAGAATGGATAGGTTTGATCTTCTTGCAGTCCATGGGACTCTCAAGAGTCTCCTCCAGCACCATAATTCAAAAGCATCAATTCTTTGGCGATCAGCCTTCTTTATGGTCCAGCTCTCACTTCCATACATCACTACTGGGAAAACCATAACTTTAACTATACGGGTCTTTGTCGGCAAGGTGATGTCTGTGCTTTTTAAGATGTTGTCTAGGTTTGATATCATCCTAGGGATAACCAATAGAGTGTTGTTCTTTTTCCAGGTAGCATTCTTGGAGTGATAATGATACCTTTTTAAAGAAGATTAGGTGCACATATAGGTGCTCTGCTATGTGCAGCAATAGATCTTTCAGTGGATGGTGACCCAAGCTCCCCAATGGTAGTTTTTTTTTTTTTTTTACTGCTTTGTAGCAGGTGGTCTCCTGATTAACAATCCTGGAAGCACTATGTACAATACATAAGGTATATCTAAACATGACATGCATAAACATAAGAAGCTTCAGTTTAGGTCCATGTAGCCTTGCCTTGTCTGGTCTTCACTGGCAACAGATCTCCAGGTTCTCTAGCAGGAGTCTTCCCAAGCTTCATGCTCTGAGATCTTTCAAACAAGGATTATGAAGACTGAAGCACAGGGTCTGCCACTGAGCAAAGTGTTTTTCCTTCTGCAGACATCCCAAGTCTGAACAACATTGGGAGTGTTTTAAGACCTCTCTGTTTGAGATGGTTCAAGTTTACATCGGTAAAGGGAGGTGGAATTTAATAGGACTGTTTATATGAAGGCATTTTATTTTCTACAGATAAGTTTCTTCCAAACGTGTGTGTGTGTGTGTGTGTGTGTGTGTGTGTGTATATATATATATATATATATATATATATATATATATATAGTTGTGAGTTTGTGGGGTGGGGTGGACTCCAATGGAATAGCCCATTGTTGAGTTAACTGGGCAGGGCTATAATGGCCCTAAGTGTGGGTTGGTAGCATAAGAAAAGAAGTGGCTCAGTGCCAGAGGGCAAATGGGTGGGTCCCCTTCCTCACCTGGCTGGTAGTTAAAAGGATAACAGCTAGAGTTGGGTGTAAGAGAGAGAGAGCTGGGCTTAGGCAATAGCCTAAGAGTGAGAGACATGCTTAATTTCTGCTTGAATCCAAGGTTGTAGCTATGGGAGAAGCAAGACCTTTTGGGCTGTTAATGCTCCATCTTCAGCTCAGGTTGAAAATATATGTGCAAATAAACCATATATCATAAAGACACTACAGTCTCCACTTGCCCCTCATTCCAAGGAAACCTAAGTGCCTGGATCCCCTGGAATCTTGCACTGCCTGGAGATTGGGTTGGTGCCCAACAACAAATATTGCAGCCATATTGCAAACGAACTGTGCATATATGCAGTTGCGATATTTGTTGACTACCTTGAGAGAAGCCTTTCAGATTTCCACGCAAATGGGCTTGCAGGAAGCATCAGCTTTGGAACCCATCATCCGAGGGGTTTAAAATCTTAATTGTAGGAGCCAAACATTTCCAGCTGTTGTTGTCGTCTCTTTTTTCCCACAGCATCCTGGCCGAGGTCTGTTCCTGGTCTGTATTCTGCAATGGCCTGAGATATTAGCATAATCATTGTTTATGCTGGACAGAGGGATATTCCTCAAGCCTTACTTCATTAACTCTTTTTTTCTTCTTTGAGAGAAAAGCTTGCTAACTTGTTTATCTTCAAAGGATGGAAACATTTTCCATGCAGTTTAGGCAGACTGGTTCTCTCTCCCCCCCCCCCCCACCTCCTTTTTCAGATCCTGACACTAAAGTGAACCAAATACCAGAAGTCAATCTGGGCTGTAAACTGGAATATGTCATTCAAGCTTCAGTGGCTTGCAATGTTGTAAGAAGTTGTTTCTATAGCAACTTTTCATCTTTTGGCTGTTTGACTTCCACCTCTTTCCGTCTGCCCATTAATTAGCCCTCATCATCTCCAGTTTACATGATTTACTAAATATTTCCTTTGCAAGCAATCATGGAGGGCTTTGGGGACCAATGTGACATAACAGCTAATAATTTGGAAAGGCGAAATGATTTCTGAAATGGCAGATGATGCACTGGAATGGGCTGCTGTTGTGGAACATTTAAACCAGTGATTAAAAAAATCCATCTGAAAATAATATAATTTCATTCTTGTTAGTGACCCGCATTATCTTTTTAAATAGCTTTTCAGAAACATTAGGATTTGGCCAATCTGTGAATGTTTAATTTCTCTTGCAGTTTATGCTAAGTAGCATTAAAAAAAATCCTTCCCTGTATTAAACAGCTCAGGACAGCGAGAGCCCAAGCGCTGCCTCTCTCCATATGAAGTGGCCCAGACTCTGCACTCATCATCTGAGAATGGACCTTTTCTGCCCATTTTTCTGCGGTGTCGCCGTTTGTGGAATGCTCTCCCCAAGAAGGCTCACCTAGTGCCTTTGTTACATATCTTTAGGTGCCAGGCAAAAACATTCCTCTTCTCCCAGATCTTTGGTTAATTAATCTATGGCCTTTTAAAGGTGTGTGTGTGTGTGTAATTGTTTTTGTTTGTTGCAATGTTGTGTGTTTTTGTATTTTTATATTGTAAACTGCCAGGTGTTCTTTGGATGAAGAGCAGTATAAAAAAATTAATACATAAATAAATAAAAATTAAAGAGAAAGAAAACTGAGTGGTTTCATCTTGGTCCAAACCACTGAGCCTCTTGGGCTTGCCGATCAGAAGGCCAGTGGTTCGAATCCCCGTGATGGAGTGAGCTCCCGCTGCTCTGTCCCAGCTCCTGCCAGCCTAGCAGTTTGAAAGCATGCCAGTGCAAGTAGATAAATAGGTACCGCTGCGGCGGGAAGGTAAACGGTGTTTCTGTGCACTCTGGTTTCCATCACGGTGTTCAATTGCACCAGAAACAGTTTAGTCATGCTGGCCACATGACTTGGAAAGCTGTCTGTGGACAAATGCTGGCTCTCTCGGTCTGAAAGTGAGATGAAAGTGAGATGAGCGCCTCAACCCATCCTTGCCTTTGACTTTTTTACCTTTTACAGTCATTAGCATTTATAATCATTATAGTTGATTTTGGCTTCTACTTTAGGAGCACAGGAAAATGCCTTACACCAAACCAGGCCATTGGTCCATTGAGCTCAGAATTGTCTACTCTTCAGGGTTTCAGACAGGGAGTCTCTTTCAGACTTACCTGGAGATGTCAGGTACTAAAACTGGGACCTTCTGCATGCAAGGCAGATGTTCTACCAGTGAGTTATGGCCCTCACAGTTTGCATAAGCTAGATAAATAGGCACTCATTTCCAAAGGGGCATTTTATTTTGAGGGGCATGAAAGTAACATCAACCTTTACGAAGCAGCTTATCTTGATTTAGTGTGGTGTGCCATGCACTAAGTCTTTGTGGAGCTTAGGCAAGTCATGATTGGCTGCAGAGTGGTGGGAAGAGGGGGAGAAACAGCCATTCTCCAGTGTGGTGTAGAGCAGTAGTCTCGTAATCTGGGGAACCGGGTTCGCGTCTCCACTCCTCCACATGCAGCTGCTGGGTGACCTTGGGCCAGTCACACTTCCTTGAAGTCTCTCAGCCCCACTCACCTCACAGAGTGTTTGTTGTGGGGGAGGAAGGGAAAGGAGATTGTTAGCTGCTTTGAGACTCCTTCAGGTAGTGATAAAGCAGGATATCAAATCCAAACTCCTCCTCTTCTTCTTAAATATAGTATTTAATATAGAAACTGTTGTGTATTGAGTCAAAGGATTTTATATCTGTATTATTATTGTCTGTATTGCATTAGGGTAAAGTAACTGCCTTTTGGTTCCAGAGGGTACAGCTACTATTGGTTCATTTAAGCTGCTGTATTTGGATCCTCTGTCTTATTGGTTCCCTCCAAAAGGCAGGACTGTGATTGCCTGAGATTGTTCCCTCCAAAATGTATCCTTTCTAGCTTGTTCCCTGTCCCTATAAATGTAGCTCTCCCCTCCTCAGGTCTCAGTCTTGTTTGCTTTAATAAAGAAGTGTTACTAGAGAACTGTCTCCAGCATATTATGTCAAGAGAGCTGAAATCACAAACCCCACGTCACAACAGAAACCAATTTAATATAGAAATCAATTGTACATGATGGAACATCATCAATCGAAAGCAAGTTCTCATTGTCAAGTAAGATCTTGTCTTGCACGGCAGGTCTGAGATACCTGGGCTATGCACCTGTAGCATCTGCAAAGGGGCTAAGCCAAAACTGTGAATATTTTTGGCACCGTTGAAAAGCATTTTGGAGTGTTTAGCCATGCAGAGCAAGGACCAGTGACACCAGCAGGTAGGCAGATCTGACTGGCTATCTCGTGCCAGGTAGCTGGGATCGATCATGTGATTAAACCAGGGAGGGTGCAGTAATTTGAGGAATAAAAATGGCATTGAAGATGCTGTGCGTGAGGGATGGGGAGAGGGAAACACAGAGATAAATAGTAGGCTTAAAACAAGGTTAACATCCTCACAATGGTTAAGAGCAGTGCCTAGGACTTGCCGATCGCATGGTCGGCGGTTCGAATCCCCGCAGCGGGGTGAGCTCCCATCGTTCGGTCCCAGCTCCTGCCCACCTAGCAGTTCGAAAGCACCCCTAAGTGCAAGTAGATAAATAGGTACCGCTTTATAGCGGGAAGGTAAACAGCGTTTCCGTGTGCTGCGCTGGTGCCAGCTCGCCAGAGCAGCTTCGTCACGCTGGCCACGTGACCCGGAAGTGTCTCTGGACAGCGCTGGCCCCCGGCCTCTTAAGTGAGATGGGCGCACAACCCTAGAGTCGGACACGACTGGCCCATACAGGCAGGGGTACCTTTACCTTTACTTTATTGATGTAGGTTGCCTATTTTAAAGTTATGTTTTACTGTCTCATTTTTGTATTGCATTGGATTGTTAGAAGATGTACTTTTTTTTGTTTCTTCAGCCTGTAAACCACCTTGAGTATTGTAAGAGAGAAAGATGGTATACAAATTAAAAGTGATGATGATGATGATTCTTTATCCTAATTTATTCCTAATTCGTTCAGGTCCCTGAATGGCGATTCAAAGGCAAAGCATCCAAGACATATTAGGCTATCCTGCATCCACAATCCGGTCTCTAGCTTTCCTTTGCACTTTTCTTAGCAATCCCTGCCAAATGCGCGTCAGAGAAATGATAGTTTCCTTCTCTCCCACCCTCCATCGCTTGTGACCTGACAGTTACATTTGATTAGTTAATTGAAAGGGTGGGAGAAGATCATACACCCACACACTTCTTCCCATTGCAGATGTCACGAAGGGAATAAGGGTTTTTGTAAGGTTGTTTCTTCTGCCCGAATTAAAAAGCTATACCCCCGGAATAGATTTCTGAACTAGTGGCGACAACTAGTGGTCAAATAGATTAATCTAAGAAGCACATAGTCTCTGGAGACAAAGGGAGGGAAACATTATCTCCAGGTTCTGATTAAAAGCACGTTTATTTAAAATCAAGTGGAAACACACGGGATGTTCTTTATGTGCATATTTCAGTGGACATTTGTTGGTTAAACTGCTGGCATGCATGGGCCCACAGGCTCCTGTGCCCCTCATCCCCCCGACATCTCTCCTTCAAACACAAAGAAGTTCTTATTTAAGTCCAATATAAATTATTCCCTCCCATTGACTGCAAGGGAAGAGTGGGGAAGGAACCATTTAAACTGCATTACTTGTTGCACTGATGTACTGGGACCTAAGGATAAAGGATGGATAATAAATCAAAGGAAAGGTAGGTAGGTAGGTAGGTAGGTAGGTAAGGAAGGAAGGAAGGAAGGAAGGAAGGAAGGAAGGAAGGAAGACCCACTTCTGGCAACTGATTTGCAGAACATATCATGTGTTTAGAGAGGACTGTAATCTACTCAAACCCTTTGAACACATCCATATAAGGATTATAGGTTTTAATATACTAACGTATTTCTTATTATTCCTTCTGACTGATATTGAAGCTACAGCTGCTTAGCCATGATGAAGAGCCGATATCCGCTACATAGTAGCTGCCACAAGAATTTTATATGCAACCTATTAGAGACAAAAGACTCCTGATGCTTAGGGCAGACCCACACCATACATTTAAAGTTCACCTAATGTACATTTAAGGCACATGGTTTCCCCCAAGGAATTCTGGGAACTTGTTAAGGGTGCTAGGAATTGTAGCTCTATTGGGGGGAGGCAACTACCATTCCCAAGATTCTTGGCGGGGGGGGGGGATAATGTGGTTTAAAGGTGCGTTGTGGATCTGCTATTAAATAATAGCTAGATGAAATGTGATAACAAGCTCTGATGGCAAAAATAACTATTTCCACAGAAGGGGGAAGGCAGAAATTTGTTAATTTGCCAATAAACTGGATGGATTTTGTGATCTTAATCAATTTTACAAAGCTATGGGAAGCTGTTTTAAAATGCTATGGCTTAACATGTATTGATTTATTGAGGGGAAGCAGTGAAACCACAACATAAGAACTTACAAGGAATACTGTGTGTTGATTTTTGCATTTCATCGTAAAATATTTGCTTGCCATACTCAAGCACTGAAGTGTGGGCTGCCACTCCTTTTCCCTTCATTCGTACATTTCTACAGCAGCGCAGAGTAGAGAATAACTATAAGGCTTCCCAAATGGCAGTGCTGCCCTAGTTACTGTGTTTTGGGGTGATAACAATTACAGTTCACCAAGGAAGAAGAAGAAAATACTAATAGCAGGTTTCAGTAGCATGAGCATCAAACCAGACACTTACACCCCAAGATCAAAGCGAAACATCTCCACCTCCTTAAATGCCGTATGTCAGATGACCTGTTCTATAAACTGCCCACACAAAGCCTAAACATAGGCTTTTAGTACTGCTCTTGATTGTGCAAAAGAGCACTGCGAGTTGTGCCAGTGTTGGTGCTGACCCTTTGCAGACTCATCCTCTGAATCTGAAGTTGCAACAGCTGCTCCAGTGGGGAGAAAAGGAGGCAGGAAGGGAAGCAGGAAGACAAAGTGGCTTGGTACAGTCCCCTGTGTGCATGCACAGTGAAGTTGTAAGGTGTTATGTACTGAGCTGAATCCTAGAACAATAGAATCCAGAATGCAGCCGTCTGATTGGTCCACAGGAGCCAACCAATCCAGCTCCAGGTGGAAGTGAATCAGCGACCTGATTGGCCTGCAGGAGCAGCCAATCAGGCTTCTGGAGGAGGTGAATCCACAACCTGATTGCCCTACAGGAGCAGCCTGGAATTAGCCAATCACGCGGGGCCCATTGTGTAAATAATGCATATATAGCTAGACGTTTTGGGGAAAGTTTCATTCATTGCTACTATAAGCTGAATAAAGAGCATGAAATTTACACTTGAGTATATTTCATAAGGCTTAACATGTTCTTTATCTCAACTGGGATCAAAGCTCTTGGGGCCAGGAAATGCATTAAAACGCAGAACTGTGTTTCATAAGAAATGACAGGATGGATGCAGAATAGGTATGGATTGTGACTAATGTTGTGTGTGCATCACTTCCCAAACCAGAAGTGGGAGCGCACTGGATGCAGAGTACATGGGACTGGTATACCACTTGGATCTTTCTGGCCCCTTTGATGCCTTTCCGCTCATGTAATTGCTTCAAAAAAAACCCAAACACCTGGGAATGGATGGAATGTGCTTTCGTTCCATTGCATTTTGGAAACGTATGCATGCCTTCCAATATCCTGCTGATAAAAATTGGGGCATTTGACGCCCAAATTCAGGTCACAGAGGCACTCACAACGCCCCCCACCTTGCCAGCCAGGGGCAAAAGCAGCAGGGGGGCTGGATCGGTGACAGGACAGGTTCCCTCTCCCCCGGGCAAAAGCACCAGCCAGGACTCAGCTCCAGGGAAGCCAACTGACTTGCACAAGAGCATGGAACCACAAAATGAGACATTCCAGGATCCAATCAGAAGCCAAGATGGCTTCTGTAATTCTGGGATGTTCCGGTCAAATCAGGCTGGTTGAGGGATAAGACTACGGTACATTAGGTAGGGAGAAGTATCATTTTTTTCTGTTTCTTTAACTCATATATGTTTGTTTGCTGACTATGTGAAAATGATGGTCTGCTGTATTTATAAAGTATTTCCTTCATTAACTCAAGAAATTGATGGTGAAATGCTGTGGTGCTGTTACAAGATGGGAGTCACGCCAATTTGCACCCTGAAGCCATCTAGGTTTCAGAGCTACAATTTCCAGCGCTCATGTTTCAGAGCTACAATCCATCCCTTTGCAGAGGGAACTTTGGAATGTTCGCTCCATGAGGAGAATAGGAATCTCTGAACACCTCTCAGCACCCTTAACAAACCACATCTGCCAGAGTTTCTTGGGGGAAGCCATGACTGTATAAAGTGCCATCATCACAGACTTTAAAATATATGGTGTGAGTGTGGTCCTGTTGGTACAAGGCAGACTGCTAAATTCAAAGGCTCTGCAGTAGTTAAAATCCAAATTGCTCTTAGGAGTCACATCCTCAGATGTTTAACTTTCCACTCCTTCTGCTCCCCATAAAAGCCCATGGCAAAGCTCTCAAGAGGAGCACATCTGGCTCTCACATTGAAAAAACAACAACAATATTTTGGAAGAATACCACATGAAATCGGAATTCTCCTAACCCTAACATAATAAGTGTGCATAATCTAATTAGGTTTCGAACTGGGATCACAGCAAATGGTCCAAAATAGAAATATCGTAAGATTTCAAAAAAGATAATATGGAAAATGTGTATATCATTGCCAGGCTCTGCCTTCCTTCAAATACATGAGGCATAATTGCCACTGATTCTAGGGGAGGCCTCTAGTCCTTTGAGTTAATCGAAGCTAAATGAGGAATACAGCAAAAGCAAATTGCAAATTATGGAAAAAAATTGTTTATCACCAAGAAAGAACTGTTTGGTGCGCAAAGGACCAATTTGGGAGATGGGAAAAAGCCGAAGCCAAAAATGGGGAACATCCTCAGAAGGTTAAGGTTTAAAAAAGGAAGAAAACGATCAAAGAGCCCAATAGTGGAATTGTTCGTGAGATATGAAGAAAAACAAAGAATTTTGCAATTATGTCAGGAATAAATGTCCTGTGGGACCTTTCTGGGGCAAAATAAAAGTCATCTTAGTCATGGGAGAACAGAGCGCGATGAGAAAGTCATCTGCCCTTTCCTTTCACTGTATGGTTTACAAGTTCAGATACAGTTTGTTTGGAACAATGGCACTGCTGCTGTTTATGTACCAACATGTTACAACAGTGGTCTTCAGGAAAAAAAGGATTTTTTCAGGCAAAGAGAATTTTCCAAGGTTAGCAGATAAAAAAAACAAACTAAAATTGAATAGCTAAAGCTGAAAACGAACCAGAGCGATATAAGATGGTTTTCATTCTTTGCTCTTAAAACACGAAGCAGAAAAGGTTGACCAGAAGCAGCAAAGTTCCCTAACTTCACTGAAGTATAATGTTGGTGTCTGTACTGGAGTTGAAAGTGGTTTGTTTTTTAAATATGTAACTGTTCTGTGTATGCTTTATTGCGGTGTGAAATCATTTTGAGGTCATAAAACCCAATATCCAAATAACTGTATTGTACTAGCCATTGGCCATAACAAATCTGAAGCAAAAATATCTACAAACAAAAGGGGTGTCGTGCCACAAATAATAGTCTCTATTTAGGAGATCATAGAGTTGGAGGGGACCCTGAGGATCATCTAGTCTGTCCACTCACATTGCAGGAATTTGCAGCTTTCCCTAACAGGAATTGAACCTGTGACCTTAGTGTTATTAGCACCATGCTTTAACCATCTGAACTCTGTTCCATAGGAAGCAATTAATAAATGAAGTAAATAATAGCAACAACAGCATCTGGGCTATTTCAGAAGTACCAAGAATTGGAAAAACTCCACATTTAAAGGGGGGAAGGTTCACTTTGAGAGTCATTGTTATCTGCGATTGTTGCTGTCATATTAACATGGAGGAACCGAATGATGTTTACAAATTTATCTGGGCAGCCAATTTTCAGAAGGACAGTCCACAGGGCATTACGATTTACCGTGTCGAAAGACTGTCTCAAGGCAAATCTTTAAAAATGTAGTATAAACACTGACAACTGGGAAATACAGTACTGGCCTGTGAGCGCTCCAGTTGGAGAACAGCCTTTATCAAAGGTGTCATGGACTTTGAAAACACTCGAACTCAGGAAGCAAGGGAGAAATGTGCTAAGAGGAAGGCACGCTTGGCAAATCCACACCGTGATCAATTCCCGCCCGGGAACCAATGTCCCCACTGTGGAAGGACGTGTGGATCCAGAATTGGCCTCCACAGTCACTTACGGACTCATTGTTAAAACCGTGTTTATGGAAGACAATCTTACTTGGCTATGAGTGATCGCCAAAGAAAGATTAATAGAGAGACACATGTGGGCAAGCCCTGGGTCTGTCTTTTCCCCACCCACTACAGGTGTTAACCACATCTCCAGCTTACTATTTCTAAAGTTGCATCCAGCTATAAAAGTCACACATGCAAATCTTGTGCAGATCCGTGATTTGGTGACGCATCACTGGCCGCTCTGCATGACACCCGGAAGACGCCCTGTGTCCTCTGCTGCTGGTTTCTGCTTCAGAACACTCAAAGAGGCTCAGAGAGACAAATAGTTTGCATGCTCATTTGAGCACCATCTCCAGCAGGACACTAATCTTGCTTTGTGATACCTTTTGCCTTTGAAATGCTGTTAAGTTTCCAGCCTGTTGATTTGCAAACCCCCACCCCTCTATTAAGGCCTAGACAGAAGGGTAGTAGGAGAGACTGTGCTCTGCTGGTGAGAAAGGAGGAGGATCAAGAAGAGGGCTAGAGAAGACCAGAGACTGGAGTAGAGAGGTGACTAGGGAGAAACTGAAAAAGAGGCAAGGGCATGGGTGTTAAGTGATGGGGAAGGGAATTCTGCCAAGTCTGGCAGGTTGTGCAGGAGTGAGAAAACAGTACCTGCTGAAATGTCTTCTGCTGTTTTACTAGTAAAGGTGCAGATTCTCTACCACGGCCTTCCTCAACCTGCTGCTCTCCAGGCTGATGGAGCAGGGAGCCAGTCCACTGTCCCTCAGAACTTGTGGGGACTATACTTTGTGTGGGGGGGGGGGAATATGCAAGAGCACCATGAGCCCTGGTGGCTGCTTACCTGTGTCTTGGGAGCGGCCGGGACTGGCGGCAGTGGCAGAGGGATGATGAGCGGCATGCGAAAGGGTTCCGGAGAGGGGCTACTTAAAATGGTGGCTGCTCGAGTGCTGCTGCTGCTGCTGGCACCAACAATGCCCAGCCCCCTTCCTCCTCTAGGCAGGGCAGGGGGAAGCCAGGAGGAGGGAGGGAGGAGGAGGAGGTGGCGCCACCGTGTGTGTGAGTGAGAGGGAGGGAGAGGGAAAGAACGCGCACACTGGCGATCCATGCAGCAATTCCCAGACCATCCACGGGCCGGATCCAGAAGGCAATTGGGCCTGATCCGACCCATGAGCCTTAGTTTGCCTACCCATGCTCTAATGGTACTGTATGCCCATCTTTCTTTACAGTTGGTCACCTTAGAAGAAACCCATCGCACCTTGACTGCAGGCATGCAATGTCTTGTTTAAATCAAGAAGGAAAGCACAGTGCTTTCATGTGAGCAGATATATGAGCTGTTTGCCTCGTGATCCTGCTAGTCCTCCTTATGCATCAACATGATGGATTGTGCTTTGGACCAAGTGAAACGACTCTTGTTTTGCTTCCTTAAGATCCTGGCACAGGTCCAAATAGCCCCGGTGGATTTGCCTAAAGCCAGGTTTCCGACAAGAGAAAGCATTCCCAGATAAGCAGTCTGCCTTTGTTTCATTTTAGTTACAGATGAGGAGGCTCAAACACATTCCCCCTTTGACTTATGGACAGTAGATCCTTGGGACAAAGTTTCAAGCTCTGTGCAGCAACAGTTTAATATGGGTCAAAACAAGGCAACACAAATCTGCCACTAGGTACCTCAAAAACGGGATGCAGATTTAGGAAGCTTAAGTAGAATATGTTAAAATTTATTGCCACTGGGAAAAGTCACTGGACTGTAAGCCACAGAGGATAAAACTCCTCTGTTTAATCAGAGAGCTGCTGCTTTAGCATGGAAAACTGAAATACAAGCTCCTCATAAATGTTACCTTATCAATACTTTGCATCTCTAGAGGCAGAAATATAGCATCCTTAACTTCATTGCTCTTTTTCCATTTCACCTTTGATGCTCTTGATGGAGACTCACAATTGTGCTTACCAGGATTGTGGCAGTAATAAGTAAGTGTAAGAAATTTATTAACTGGGTCCGTCAGAGCTTTGTTGTGTGGAACCTGAGAGCACAAGCCTGCTCAGAAATAAACCCCATTATGCTCAGCATGGCTTACTGTTAGGTAAGGAAGTAGGCATAACATTGTGCCTTTAATCACCCAGTTTCTGAAGGCAGACCATTAAAATGTCCTCTCCATTGTAAATTCCTCTCCATTGTAAAGCAAATGCTGGAGAAGCTGGAACCAGACCAATAATGCAGAGCAGCATTCCCCCAATGTGGTGACTTTCAGGGGTTGTTTTTTTTTGGTGGGACAACTGCCATCACCCCTTGCCATTGGCCATGCTGACTGGGACTGGTGGCAGTTGGAATCCAACATCATCTGCAGGGTACCATATTGGAGAAGGCTGATGAAGAACCCTGGCCATTGGTACAAGTCTTTTCCTTTCTTTTCAGGAGCTGGACCCCAACATTATGTAATTTTATGAGATTTCCAGGAGGCTTTTGATGTCATTGTTAAAGAGGAATACATCATGCCACAAGATCATGCCCGAAGCTGTTAGGGCTTTATGTAATAATATGAACACCTTTAATTTAGCTCAGGAGCAAACTGGCAACCAGTGAAAGTCCCTGAGAAGAGGCTCCTCCACCCAAGTCTTATCAATGGCTGCCGAGTCAACCCCTTCTTCCATGAGCAGGTTGTGGATGAGCATTGGTCATATGATGAACTGACCGGGCATTCAGTAACAGCACCACCAGACTGGAAGTCTCCACAAATAAGCTGCTTGTAGTTAAACTTTCAGTGAGTTAAGGACTGGTCTATCCCCTGCATGAGAAGACAGGCTTTGGTGGGTTGAGTGGATAAGACAAATAGTGGGTCCAGTGGTCAAGAAGGCGATTTCTGCACGTGCTGTAGAGGGAAGTGAGTGGCAGATGGGGATTGTCAAACTGGGAAAGTAGCCCATCTAGGAGAAGGAAAACTCTAATCCTAAACCTCCACTGTTTTGCGGCTATACACATTTGCAAGAAAGGCCTCTGGAGTACACCTTAAGGAACAATCCATACTCACTACTTTGTGGGATATTTTTTGGAAGAAGAAAGGTCTAAGGAGTAAATCCTACACAAATCAGGAGTGGAGTCCCTAAGATGGTTGGATGGTGCCTTGCATGCCTTCTTCCAGCAACTCCTGCAGCCAAACTGGTGCCAAATGTATTGCTTTTCTCTCCTTTGGACCAGGAGGTGGGTCTTGTTGCCTGGGCAGCCCAGGACCTCCATACACACTGCAAAATGCGTAGGCAACCATAATATGGTGTGTGTTTTTAGCCCAGCTACAAATGAAAAGCAGCCTTTAAAAGGTTAGAGCAGTGACACCGTACAGACCATAAAAGAGGAAATGAGAACAGCAGCAGACCATCTGAATGAGAAAGAGATCACTGTACAGAGAGATATCGTACAAAGGTGATGACTGGGGATGGCAATCCAGAAATGTTTCCTCCGCTGGCATTATTAAATGAACTAGTGAAAAGGAGTTGCTGCGGAAAGCAAAGCTCACTTCAGCCAGGGTGATTTAAATAAGACTCCTACTGCATCCTACCACTGCCACCTTGTGGACAGTTTTGATACACTGTAAAAAAATTGTTTTAAATATAAAGGTAAAAGGTAAAGGACTCCTGGGCAGTTACGTCCAGTCAAAGGTGACTATGGGGTGCTCATCTCACTTTCAGGCCAAGGGAGCCAGCATCTGTCCACAGACAGCTTTCCGAGTCCTGTGGCCTGTACAACTAAACCACTTCTGGTGCAACGGGACACCGTGCCGGAAACCAGAGCACACGGAAACGCCATTTACCTTCCTGCTGAAGCGGTACCTATTTATCTGCTTTCACTGGTGTGCTTTTCAAACTGCCAGGTTGGCAGAAGTTGGGGCAGAGCAACAGGAGCTCACTCTGTTGCGGGGATTCAAACTGCCAACCTTCTGATTGGCGAGACGAAGAGGTTCAGTGGTTTAGACCACAGCATCACCCACATCACTTTTTGTTTTAAATATAGTGAAGAGCTTGCTAGCTTTGCAAAGTTGCTGCCTCATGGTCTACAGAAGAGTGTATCAATTCAGCTGTGCTGCCCTCCTGTCCAGTTCCTTATAACCAGAATGCAGTTGTGCTACTGGTCATTTTTAGATTGGCTGTAGGGATCTTCCTTTTCACCAATGGCTGGAACTCAAGCTGGTCTGCAAAGGAAGTAAGGAAAGGATATTTCCTTTGTGTAGTTCTGTCCTTTGAAGTTCGGTCACCAGAAATCATGGTGGTGTCAGGTGACTAACAAGTGGGCAGCCAGATCTTGTTCCCTTACCTGCAACTGATTTGGTGCTCTGTGTCCTCATTGACCACAACCTCCCAGTTTTGAGCTTTCAGTCTCTTCTCTAACAGAAGGAAGCACAAAGCAAGTCTGATTAACATCCACTGCCTGAGGTTTTACTGGCTCTCATTGATCTCTGCATTTTTCAGTACGTGAGCTGTTTGCGCTACCTTTTTGTGTGCCCTTTCCTTCTGCTCTTTTCTATCTGTCCTGAACTGCATCCTACTGCTTCTTTCCTTGTATTTTGCTTGGTTGCTCCAGTTCTGACACTGCAGAAAATTATCATACGATTTTCTGGTCTTCAAAAGCTGTGACAGCAACACAAGCCATTGATTCACCACTTTCAATGGGGAAAACGGTTTTATTTCCTTCTCATTCCTGCATGACAAACCACATCTATAAAAATTCCCTCTCCTGCTCCAGAATTAAATGTACAGAACCTCTACTACCCGACAGATTTATGCCGTTTTAAGCAGACGTAGATATTCCCTTGTTAAGGAGCAATCCATACCCTATTCTTCATTTATATATGAAAACTTTATCTATTGGGGGCTGGACTGAATAACCTCTCGGGTACCTTCCAACTGAATGATTCTATGATTGCAAGGTTGCAGATGAACTCTGCTGCAATTTTATAGGAAAAGCTGGCATCTGAAAGCCAGTTTGGCATGAAGTGGTTAAGAGTCCCGACCAGGGTTCAAATCTTCACTCAGCCACAAAGCTCACAAGGAGCCTTTTGGGCCAGTCACAGTTTCTCAGCCTGGCCTACCTCATAGGGTCATTGTGAGAATAGAACCATGTGCCCCAACTTGGAGGAAAGGTGGTATATAAATGTAATAATAAACAAATAGATAATCGAAGGCTTTAAAAAGTGACTTTGCTCTGAGTGCTTGGCCACCACAAGCCAACGATTTCTATGGTGATTTTTTTCTTTTTTCTTTTCACTACTCCTAGTTAAAACCTAAAAAGTTAGAAAGATCATGAGGCCCCACTTTCACTGCCTGTATTCATAGTAAAAAAAAAATCAAGCTCAAATGAGGTTTCTGCCCTTATCTTTGGGTCCTAGGTGAATTTGAGCAACATAGCAAAAACAGAAGCTGTGCTTTTGGGTCCGCAAAATTCCTTTAAGACATCAAGTGGGTGAGGGCAGGGGAAAGTACTTTTGGTTCAAGGTGTTACTTTCAGTCTGCTCCAAAGTTAAACTGGAACATCAGGGCCAAATGCTCAAATGATCTTACCCAGCACATTTTTCCAGAATCTATTGTACCATCTGCTTCTTTGGCCCTCCCAATTTAATAAACTAGCGAGTAGAATTCTGCTAATACTTCACTGTCAATAAATGAAAACTAGGAGTTTGCTAGCAGTAGAAATACTGGTGGGAACTGTTCTAATTTCCCCCTCCATTCTCTCTTGTATTACTTTAATATTAACCTCAGAGTCAGTTCTGTTTTTGAGGACAACAATTTGTTTTGCTGGAATACTGATGAAGTGTATTTCAAAATCACTTTGAAACAGAAGCAGCATCACTTCAACTTTCTAAGAAACTAATCTTAGAACTAGCATTTAAACTTCTTATATAAAAAGTTTTTCTTTTTAAGGACACAGAGAACTACATTAAATTTATTACAAAGTGAGAGGAGGAAAGACTTAAAGACCCATACTGCTTGACTAAACATGTCAAATGTAATATTACCCTTGAAGAAGATTTACTGTTCAAGCAATGTCTGTTCCTTCTTTGTCCATAGCTAGAACTATCATAAAGCGATAAAGTAGGTCAGACTTGCCTTCAATAAACCCAGTCTCCAAACATTAGAGTCAGATATTTCATGCTGCAAAGGGCTAAAGGTACATGGTCTCTGTGTGTGTTAATTTAACTCTCTACCAGCAAAAAATTTAGAGTATAACCTTGCACCAAGTGCTTCTGAGTCACTTCACTCCTTTGGGCTCATTTTCCTTTCCTTGGACAGAACCATCCAGGCAGAAGTAGACTTGCTTATTACTGAACAACTGGGTAGAATATTGCCTGCCTGATTCCCGAAAGATTCATATAAGTGGGAACAGCAACAAAATGTTGCAGCATGGCATGCTTCTATATAGGTTTCTGGACACTGTAGTTCCCACACCATTTCCCCCATCCCATAGCAACAGTCAATCAGCATGGATGTTCTGGGAGCCTTTTTTGGTACTTCTGCAAACATTCCAGCCTGCTGATACCTTCCTCTTTGGCATGGAAAGTGATGTTTTGGCTATATAAGCACTGCAAACACACACTTCTGAACACTGGAAATAGAGGCAATGGTATCCATGCATCCCACGCATATCTGCAAAAAGAAAGGACATCGAGGCTCTTCTTAATCTTTTTAAAACGAGAGAAAGAAAGGAAGAAAGATTCAAAGAAGGACCCCACCAGATTGTCCTTCCATAAGACCACAGTCCTGTCTTGGAAGCCTTTCTTATGTTGTTCGTGTACACGTGTATGCTAATGCAGGGCAGAAGACAGGAGAGGCATCTTAAAATCAAATGTGTAGTGGGGGGGGGGTTTCCTCTGGGAGAGAATGGTAGCCATTCACTTACAGTATATAGAAAATGAGTGTACTCAAAAACTCTTAAGTTGACCCTTGACCCAGGTTGTTTGGGCTTTGCTCCGTTCTTAATCTGGATCTCACTCCATTTACATTGTTCCCTAGAACATGGATCATGATTGGAATACAGTGGTATCTCGGGTTAAGAACTTAATTCGTTCTGGAGGTCCATTCTTAACATGAAACTCTTCTTAACCTGATGTACCTTTTTAGCTCATGGGGCCTCCTGCTGCCGCCGCGCGATTTCTGTTCTCATCCTGAAGCAAAGTTCTTAACCTGAGGTACTATTTCTAGGTTAGCAGAGTCTGTAACCTGAAGCGTCTGTAACCTGAAGCGTCTGTAACCCAAGGTACCACTGTATCGACAAGTACCCTCATCTGTTATGTTTAATTTCTTGGTCATTCCAGAATGTGGCAGTGACAAACCCAGAAAGCTTGAACTATATGTTACGTATATTGTAATGCACATTCTTTCAGCCATGACGAGATCCTCTGAGGAGCAAAGAATGAGTAGATATAGCTAAACATATAAATATGCAATATAAATAACCCCTGTTTAAGTGCAATATTCATATCACCTTTAACTACAATGCAGAGGTAGACATTACAAAATAGGATGAGCCATTTTATAAAAAAGATTTTTGGGTAGCAGATGGCATTTAAGGGATTTTTTTGTTCGTTCCTTTTAATATGCACAAAATGTTTCTCCTTTCTCAATTAATGTCCTTATCACTTGCTTTCATTACGCTTGCAGAGCCACTCATTTGGATGTTCAAAGAAGGACAGACATGTCAAACATTTTCCTGACTGTGGAAAAAAAAGTACCCTATAAAAACCCACCAAAAGGCAAATAAAGAAGTAAAAATGTTACAATAACTGATAATCCTCTAAACAAAGGGATGTTTGGCGAGGAGTTTTAAAATGTGAACGATTCAACCATTGTTTGGAATTCTGTATTGCAAAGTACCCACTATACATCAAAGACCCCTGTCCAATTTTTATGAAGTCAACAGGGCCCATTGTATGTTTATAGTTAGGCGGGAACATATTTAACACCATGATAAATTGGGTTGCATGAGAAGCATAATGGTAGCCAGGGTGGCTGAAGCAAAGCATCTTCCCACTTGCTCATCGATCCTTTCCTATTTCCTTTTTGGACCCATAAAAAAAAAAAAGATCATTCATAACAGCATGTATTAACTCAGACAACCGTTATCTGCTCCTTATAGCAGCTGTGCAAAGCTGCCACAAACATTTGTTGGATTTGGCAGAAATCTGCTCAGGCTGCCATAATAATGCAATTGAAGTATTTCCCCCGTCAGAACATTACCTTTTATGTATAAGCAGAAATGTCTTGCTCCAATAAAACTGCCCACCCCAACAATCTGTGCAGAGAGGGCTAAACAGAGAAGAATGCCTTGACAGGACTGTAATTTCAAGGACACAGGTGCAAGCAAGGTCAACATTTTGGGGTTTTTTGGGGGGGGAACTTTTTAAGATGAAATAGGCACATTTTGCAAATATCATCTCCCACAAAGTGTTTGACTCAAGTCCTAGCCTTTGTATGGGATGGTGTATTCAGTGATGACCAACCAGTTGACTGCGATCAACAGGTAGATCACCAGTGTGTCCGTGGTAGATCATGGGGGCTCCTGGATGACCGTGGGGAAGCAATATCCCCACCTCCTGCCCGCAATGTCCGTCTGATGCTGTGTGTGATAGGCAGCGCTGAACATATTTTCTGGTTAGGTAAAGGTAAAGGGACCCCTGACCATTAGGTCCAGTCGCAGCTGACTCTGGGGTTGTGGCGCTCATCTCGCTTTAGTGGCCGAGGGAGCCGGCATACAGCTGGTCATGTGGCCAGCATGACTAAGTCGCTTCTGGCGAACCAGAGCAGCACATGGAAACGCTGTTTACCTTCTCGCCGGAGCAGTACCTATTTATCTACTTGCACTTGACGTGCTTTCGAACTGCTAGGTTGGCAGGAGCAGGGACCGAGCAACAGGAGCTGACTCCGTCACGGGGTTTCGAACCGCCAACCTTCTGATCGGCAAGTCCTAGGCTCTGTGGTTTAACCCCTTTTAAAAAAGCTCATCAACTTTGGCCAACCCCCCCCCAAAAAAGCTCTGGTCACTCCCCCATAAAAAACTCATTCTCCTCCTCCCTCCAATGACAATGTGTAGATCACTGCCAGATATTGTATGCTGGGAGTACATCACAGTCTCTTGGGAGTTGGACGTGCCTGATATCTGCATTCACCGCTCTTAGGTACAGGTTCAGCTCAGTGAAGGACTTATGCAGATATTGAGTGGTAACCAATTGTGATATTGACGGAAGTCATCTATCAACGGAAGGCACCCATCAGTGGAATGGGAAGGGAGGCAATTTCCCCTCCCCTACGCAGTCTCCCACTTATTCCTAAATCGGGTCTGGAGGATTGGAACAGAGTTTCAGGGTGCTGTGGCAAAAATGGATGCCCTCCGTTTTCTTGATAGTCTTATGCACAACAGGGGAGATCAGTATTTGCAGTTGCCAAACCACATTGTTGATTGCTGTTGTACATATTAATATTTTGCATTAATTGAATGGTATGATAAGATAAAAGACTTTGGGTACCAAAGGCATTTTGTCACCAAGCAGACTGCACTATCTATTGTAGCAGTTACGTTCCAGGATCCCTTGGGATGTTGCAGAAAAAGCTGGAATAAATATATTCAGGCAGCTTCATTCATACGCCTAAAAAGATTGCTGCCCAGGGATCCCTTTGGTTGCTTTTACAGGTGAGCCTATTGTATTTTCAGCTCAGCCATAAAGTTATCGGATGGACAGAGTTCAAGCCATGAAACATTAGTTCTTTAATGTAAAAATGGAACTGCCCCCTGCAGTCTTTTTAACTTTTGTGATCTATCAGGCACCTTCTGGATGGAACAAAGTAAAACGTTTAAAGTTATTCGCTTGTATTTATATATACAATGTATTTATGGGAAAATACAGATACATTATCAAATAAAAATAATCACGTTTTTCAAACGAACGGGATTCCTTTTAACTGAATACCTAGGAAAGCTTTTGTGAAAAGCAAGCAGGAAATAATTTCCATAATGCCTTTTCATGGCAGAAGAAGATAAAAAGGTGGCAGGGGAGAATTCCCTGATCAGAATCCTCCTTTGGCTGACACTGATTTCTTAATTTTTGGAAATCATCTGACATTTTACCATAATTGTTTCCCATCTGCAAGTCTTGTCTATTTACTTGCCAAAAATATCTGTCTGCAGTTAATATTAACAAATGCTTAAACAATTCCTTTTAGAAGTTGTTAGTTATGTACTGGTAACATTTTGTCTCTGCTAAAACCAACTGTTGAGTTCATATCAATTCTATGGTTTATAGGATTGCATTTGATACTCCCAACTTAAATCCAGGGGGTGAAGTTTTAGCTATAAAAACCTACCAAAATTCTATGCATACTCTTGAGCACCTCTCAGCTTTATATATGTCTGCAAAAAAATAAGCTCTTGCCCCTTGGTAATAATGCTTTTTGTGTTTGTGTGTCTTGCTTGCAATGCTGATTTTAGCATGATCTGCTCTGCAAAGAGGCTATCTTTCTATTTCTGTAACTTTCAAAGAAACACAAATGTGCTCCCTTAGAACAGTTTTCTGGAAGGAAGGAAGGAAGGAAGGAAGGAAGGAAGGAAGGAAGGAAGGAAGGAAGGAAGAAAGAAAGAAAGAAAGAAAGAAAGAAAGAAAGAAAGAAAGAAAGAAAGGCAGGCAATCCTTAGTAGTCCGGTCCTACAAAAATGCTTCAGCTACCATTAGGTACAGGGGAGAGATTTGATTCAGTCCTCATTTAAAGGCAATTCACACTTTCTGAAACAATAAGTGAACCAAAACACAGCCATCTTTCACATTTCACACTTTTTCAGCCATGCATTGTGCACATAAAATGCATATATTATTGAAAATATGAATATTACATAAAATGTGCTTTTACAAAATGTGTATATTAGGCAAAATTGCCTTCGAAAGTAAATTGGGAATAATTCACACTAAAATGCTAATGGCATTTCTGTTAAGTATAATTGTTTAATTGTATATTGAAATGGAAAATAACTGTAATATGTCTGTGTATCATGGCATGGAAACTTGTGCGAGATGGACCGGTGGGCTTACTTGTAGAAAGCAGATTCCTGTGTTCCTATTGCGAGGTCAGAAGGCACCTCAATCCCCTTGCAGAACCTTGCAAGTCCATTATGCCGTAATGCTGTGATGTGCAGGGACGGGATGTGAAACACCAGCACTGGGCCAATGGTGCGTCATTGTTAAAAGAGCCTTTTATACCAGGCTTTACTCAAGAACCTGTGAGTCACTGCCTCACTAGAGTGGTTCATTCTGCAAAAAAATGCAAAAGCCGGCCTCTGCATTCCTGCAGAGTGACCATTCAGTGTAGAGCATCTGTCCAGTAGATGTGTTTCTGTCTCCTAGAAGACATCTGAAGGCAGCCCTGTTTAGGGAAGTTTTAAATGTTTGATCACATTATTATTATTATTATTATTATTATTATTATTATTATTATTCTGTTGGGAACCACCCAGAGTGGCTGGGGAAACCCAGCCAGATGGGCGGGGTATAAATAATAATAATATCTTCTTCTTCTTCTTCTTCTTCTTCTTCTTCTTATTATTATTATTATTATTATTAGAGAGGGTAACTACGCTGAATCTTCTGACCCCTGCATTCTTCAGACAGTTCTGCTGCTGGTTCCGCAACAAGCAGGAGACCTTGGGGTCTCAAATTTCCCGTGTGACACTAAAATTTGGTGTGTGTCCCCTGCACCGCCTCTTTAACTAAATAATAGTTGTGGCGTCCGCTGCCCTTCATGCCCACTGTGACCAAACTGATTGTGATTTCCTAAATCTGCCTCTGGTGGCAAGTGTGTACAGGTACAGACACCTCACTCTGTGGGCCTCTCATTTAGCTATTCTCAACTCAGCAAAATCCCCCTGTGTAAGCAGCTCTGAAAACAAAGTATGTGTCTGCCTTTGGGGGGAAATGAATTGCTATAATGGTTGTCTTAATAGCCCCACGGATCTCTGCATCAGTACAAACTGTTAGTAGAGGCATTTGAACCATCACCACCCTGCTAGAGGCAGATGATAGATAAGTAGCAGGCAAGAAGCAAATACCATTCTGCAGGTTTTCTTGCCCAAAGATTCATATGAGAATAAGGAACTAATGACTTCAAGTCAAAAATTGATATATGGGCATTATTTCACACTATTACAGTTCCATCCAAAAGGAATGAAAACAATATTCTGAGCACCAATATTTATAACGCATTGCAGCGTTTTGCTATTTTAACTGCATCAAAGTGGAACAAAAATTCCAATGTGTTTGTAGAATGTCATCACTTAAGAAATAACCCTATGGTTTAATCATGTTCTTTTGCTTCACCAGATTTAGCAGATTATACGACATTTACAGCTGACAGCTGTACTAAAAAGAACATATTTCTCGACACTTTCCTTGTAAAAATAAACTCCAACCGAAACTTTTCATGCTAAAGCAGCTTCATTAAACCACTGATATTTCTGACTTGTCCTTTGGTGGGAAGTGTAACATTTCAGTGCACAGTAGTCGGTGAAGCATCCTACCCATGTATTACCCCCAATCAGTGGCTCCAATCCAAACAAAATGTTAGATGTGAGCAGAGGCTGCAACAACATAAAGATATATTTTGAAAAGCAAGACGAAAGGACACATTATAACCCCCATTGAAATGAACCGGAGCGTCACAAAAGTACTATTGGACCTATGCATGAAACTTGTGAAGACAATGCCACCTACAAGGTCATTGTAGAAGTTATTTTCATGAAATAAATTCAGTTCATAGTTCGGGGTATTTTGTGGGACTTGCGCAGCCAGCAATTGTCCTTTCCTATAAGTATCACTGTGTTCAAAGGGCCATATTCCCAAGTAAGTATACATAAAATTCACACTCATTAAAATGAAGTAATAGTTTCATGCTTATCTTCACTGATTCACAGAGTTCCAAATCTGCAAAACCTCAGTAAACAGCTGTACAGACACAGGCGCAATCCTTTGTCAAAACAGCCTTTGCCAACATCTGCTAATACAGACTTTGCTCCCTTGGCTCCACTGCAGTAATGAAACTCGATCATTAATTTAATAATCAGCTGGCCCTCTCTTTTTATTAGAGCATTTAGTAAGTCAGAGTGCATACATATACATTTCACATAGGAGGCAGTTTCTCAATAAATTAGATGAATCCGTCTGTGCTCAAGAAAACAAATGAGATTTGTTCATCATTAATATTATTTCGGAACAGTTTGACATGCACAAAATTGGCCGGAGCAGATAAAATGTGTGGCCAGCAGAGCTGTAGAGCAGCAGTGTCCTAAATGATTGGGCTTTGATTGGACTAAACCTCTGGATGAAGCTGTACACAGAAGTGAATAAATACACCAGTACAGTCATAGTGATCGACCAGCAGCAGTTGATTTGGTTCAAATGTAAACCTGGGGATTTGACTGAATCTCTTATTGCTTGGTCAGCTTAAAAGAAGCAGGGAATTTTGCAAAGGGTTGTGGATGTATGAAATATCTGGTGCTTCCATTCCACCTGACATATGAAGAATGATGTTTATGGTAACCAAGCTGTTGATTACAGAAACAGTGATAAGAAGCCAGAGTTGGACTCCAACTTCCTTCAATCCAGCCAGCATGACCAACAGTTAGGGATGGTCAAAGTTACAATCTGGCAACATCTGGAGTAACACAGGTTCCGCATCCCTGGTCTATACAGTGGTACCTCTGGATTCGAACGGGTTCCATTCCAGAGCCCTGTTCGCATCCTGAGCTGAACGCAAGCCATGTCTGCGCGTCTTGCAATTCGCCGCTTCTGCACATGCGCATGACATCATTTTGAGCACCTGCGCAAGCAGCGAAACCCGGAAGTAACCCGTTCCATTACTTCCGGGTTGCCGCGGAACGCAACCTGAAAACGCTCAACCTGTAGCTACTTTAACCCGAGGTATGACTGTACAGTGATATACAGAGCAGGAGAAAAACCTTAACATTGCCTAATGGCAAGAGATCCTAAGCTCTTGACAAATACATTTCAGAGGAACTAAGCCCTGAATATGCCATAAAGGCTGCTAGGCTTCTATGTACTCGGTTGCTATTCAAGATGTGAACAGGTTCATCACTAAGCAAGTCTGCATTCGCAAGAAAGAAATTGTGACGTTCTCTCCAAGATAGTATTTCTCAAATATTTTGTGCTCAGAGTCCCCTTCTAGATTTACTCCATTTCACAGCAGGGTATGCAGAGATGAAGCAGGTCACAGAGGAGATATTTTCATAAATCCAAGTTGGCTCATTACGGTAAATCTCTTCATTCAACCCATCTGTGTCTTGGCTTCTGCTTGTGCTGTTCAGGGGTCTAGCCCAGAGTGGGATCTCAAACCAAAACCTCTAGTAGCTAGCCTTTGGTGCCTTATTTCCTGCGCTGTCTGTGTCTTCAAAAGGCAGACCCAGTTAGGTTCTACTGGGAAAGGGTCCTTCAAACTCCAGTGCTGGTCTGAGATCTATCTCTTGATCCAACAGTTTGAGGATGATCAAATGACCTCCAAAACCAATGGAAGGGCCTCAGGCTCCAAGAAGTCCTTCCTTTAGAGCAGTGTTTCCCAACCTTGGGCCTCCAGCTGTTTTTGGACTACAACTCCCATCATCCCTAGCTAGCAAGACCAGTGGTCAGGGATGATGGGAATTGTAGTTCAAAAACAGCTGGAGGCCCAAGGTTGGGAAACACTGCTTTAGAGCTAGTCTGGCAGCCTGAGCACTTTATCACATCTAGGAACTATGACGGGCATTTCTGGTAGTTGACCTCCAGCCTGCCCATGGCAACATCTTCTGCATCTAGCATTAGGTCTTGCTTTCCTGATACCTAATTTCCAGTCTCTTACTTATAAAATTGATATGCCGGCCCATCAAAAATTATTTTCTTGATGGCCCAGGCCCTGACAGAAAGACGCACCTGACTCAGGATGCTGTCCATCACTGGAACTTCTCTATGTTATGCATGTTCCTTCTAGGTATTTTACACATCCCAAAGGGGATGTGTAAAATCCCATCATTTGTGAACAGCTTCAACAGAACAGCTAGATGAATTCCCAACTCCATTTCATAAAGATCAACTTCCCCTCCATTTATGTAAAATGCTTTGGCTGTGAACAAACCATACATTTAAGGAATTCAAACACCAAAGTATCATGGGAGCTCTAGATTACCCTCACAGAGCTACAGTTCCCAGCACCCTTAACAAAGGGTGAAGTTCCCAGGATTCTGAACCACAAATACAGGGGGAAGGATGAGAAAACAACAGGATAGCTATTCCTCTGCTCTCAAACACAGTACGGTCTCTTGATATATTGGCATTCAATGTAGATGAAAGGAATTAAAACCCTGAAAAGCTATTGCAAATACATTCAAGTGAGCAAACATCTTCAGACAGCCTACCGGTATATGGTAAATGAAGGAAGTTCCAGTGAAATAACCTCCGGCAAACTTAGCATTATATTAAAATTGGTTAGCTCAGCACATTAAATTCTGCAATAGGGCAACACCTAGTCACATAATTTCTTAACATAAAAGCAGATGGGGATTCCAATTGGCCAGATAAAAATGATAATGGTGATAGCAAAGGTAATGATCTTGCTGCTTGTAAAATTACTTGGAAATGTAATTTTACAAACCAGATAATTAGGGCCATTCAGAAAGGTGAATCATGTTAAAAAGAAGAGAGAACACTTTCTCACCTTCCCTTTGTCCTTGCATGACCCACTTTCTAATACTTTTTGCATTGAGTACGAAATCCAGAAATATACCCAGTCTGTGGTGTTAATATTACACACAAACTCACCTGTACACAAAGGTCCTACTGCCCTTTCTTGTGTTTGTTTTAAGAAAAGCTGAAGTATTGATTGTCATAATGATTGTCATAAACCTGGCTGGCTGTAAGATGGCTTTCATAGAGGATAAGATACTGGACAGACCTCTGCCTCAGTTGTTGGAAGTAGTATGCCTGTGAATTTCAGCTGCTAGAGATCACAAGTGGGGATATACTAGATGGGACAGAACTCTCATGTTCCTACTTCAGGAGGGGGATATTACCAACCGTGTTCGTTTCCTCCCCCCTCCCCAATCCAGCAAATACAATCTCGCACCTGAAACTCTACAAGGGAAGATGGGCAAAGCCACGTTGGGGTGGGGAATGCAGAAATGACAACGATCCTAGTTATTTATGTCAAGGTGTAGAAATGATATGCTACAAATGTCCTTTCCCACCACCACTTTCTTTCTTTGACTCCTGCAAGTGAGAAAGGAAGCGGTCACCATCTAGCAGCTTTAAGGGGCTCGTTCCCGTGCAAGCTCCCAGACCCGCTGGAACAAGGAGGAACAGGCAGTGGCTTGGAGGGGAAAGCGTTTCCGTCTGGCTAGCATTTCTAACCGTAGCTGAAAATTGAGGCCATGAATGATACAAAACAAGAACAAAACACCTAAATAAAACTTGGCGGGATGGAAACAGCTACTCCTCCTTCCACTTCGCCCTTCTGACTTGGTGCGGGCCTTCCTGCCCCTCCTCCGGTCCCGCCCCGGGGGCGGCTCTCCCCGCCGGGGCAGATCCCGGCCAGCCGTGCCAAGCGCGCAACGCCAGCAAGCGCCGCTGGGCGCCGGCTCTTGTGCTGGACGTGGCACCGGGTGGAGGCGGGCGCTGCTGCTGCGTGCATGGAGCAGAGGCTGGCCGAGTTCCGGGCTGCCCGCCGCGGCACCCGCCACACCGCTCCCTCGGCAAAGCCCCCAGGAAAGGCGGCGGAGGCGGAGAAGGAGCAGGCCCAAGCCCGGCCCCCGCTAACGAGTGAGGTTGGTTAGCTTCGGCCCGAGGCGGCTCCGCCTCCCGAGGCGCGTTGCGGGGAGGGGAAGGCCGCGTTTTCACCCGCTCGGCCTCCGGTAGGCGCGCGTAGGATCGCGCCGCCGCTCTCCTTGTTCTTCTGCCGCTGCAGCTGCTCTCCAGTCAGAGCTGCCGCGTGCGATATTGCAACTCAAGGCGATGCTTATGCTGCGCGGTACCGCTGCACGAGTGTTGTGTGCTCAGTGCTCCAGCACCAAAAACGCCAGGCGAAAGTTGTTAGCCTGGCCGCCTTTCTGACGTACTGATTTCCTGCGTGTACGGGTTCATTCATTCCTGCAGCGCAGGGGGTTGGACTAGATGACCCTAGGGGTCCCTTCCAGCTCTGCTGTTCTAAGGTTATCTCCTTCCTTGTTGGAGCATTCACAAATGAAGCCCCTGCCTTGAGTACTCCAGGAAGAACTTTTAGCACTTGGCTCTGCTCTTCCTATACTGCTTTATTTATCCTCAGAGAGCCTTCTCTCTCTCCCTGGGCTCTACTATTATCTCATACATTTTAATCACTACAGTTTTCTAACCGAGATCCTCAAGGCTTTCTCATCTCCACACCATCCCTGTGAGGTAGGAATAGGATAGGCCAATGATCTTCATGTTTCTTCTGTAGCTTTGTCCTCCCTGGAGCAATGAATGAGTCAGGGCAAGATGCACAGCCAAGCAAGGATTTGAACCCAAGTGTGCCTGGTGGTGATGCTTTCTGTTTTACAGTGCATAATGATCAAAATGTTCATTATGATTGGGAGTGGGCATGTGTGCTCGTGAAACCTTGTTGGGGCGGCAGTGTAACACCATTTGCACCATACCGTGGAGATGTGGTCCAGCGTCCTTTAGGAATTTAACCATCCATCTTTTATTAGGGATGGAGGAAAAGTTTTGTTCTTATGGCAACAATTGCCTTGAAGTTCATCATTTTATCATCTGGTGAGGTGTTCCAAGGGATTGACAGTAGAGTAGTTGGGAGAAACTACATGTTATATAGAGAGTTAAATTGGTAAACTTTGTTAAGAAAAGGAAACAGGAGTAAGGCTGAAGAGTAAGCATTAGAAATAGGGGTTTAAGACAGCATGCAAACAAGCAAAACACCCAAACCCCCTCATCTGCTGAGATTAGTGAGAACGGTGGTTCTCAAAAGGCTGTGGCGTGCCATGCCGGTGTGGCAGGAGAGGGTGGCATGTGTGGCAGGAAGATTCAAGGACAATCAAAGAAAAAATTCAATGTTTCAGTGTAGTATAGATTGGTATTAAAATATTTATTATTATTTGTAGAGTATGGATACTTATCTTTCCAAAATGAGAACAGGAACACAGGCTTTTCCGCTACAGTTCTCCATGACATATTGTGGTGGACAGGGATTTTCAACTCTGACAAATACGAAAGATCAGAAAAGAGAAGGGCTTCTTTGTGTTGGGTAAGGAGATGAGAGTTTTTCTCAAATTAGACTTAATATAAACGAGATTACCCAGCAAAAGCAATCTCATACCTCTCATTGAGTTTGTATAAATACTTAAAGCACATATGTTGTAAGAGTCACATTTATAATAATATTTTGTGAGTGAGTCATGTTCTTATGCAGCTGTATTGTTTTATACTTTCTAGATGTCCCATGATCGTATTATAAAGTAGTTGTGTTCCATGTTATAAATCAAGCGCTGCTAGTTGTTTCTTTTTGTTTTCCAATTTATTTTTATCAATAAAAAAAATGGGTGTGGCACAAATTTTTATTCTGAAAGTTTGGCCCAGAGAAAAGTTTGAGAACCACTGTTCTAATAGTAGGGCTAGAGGGGATGGGCTGAATGGATATTTTAGCTACAACTTACTGAGAATATAGTTTAATGAGCTTTCTGCTCTGGTCCCAAGTTCTTTTTTCAGAATAATTGAGCATGAGTCTATAGACATACCATTATTCATTAGGAATATGGAATGAGATAGGTTTTAGGTTATGCTATGCTTCTAATAGGTTATGTTATATTCTGGATTATGTTATGTTCTAATAGATTATGTCTGAATAGGATGAGAGTGTTGGAGATACGTGCGAATGTGTATGTGAATCCGGTCTCGGGTGTTTGATTTTCGTTGTTGTGTATACTGTGTATATACGGACAATGACAATAAATTTATCTATCTATCTATCTATCTATCTATTTGCTGTTTTATACTTTATAAAAGCTGAATCCCATCTATTCTGGTGTTGCCCATGGTCTTCCTGTTTAGAGATATTCTGCTGAAATTTCAGTTTTCTTTGCCTACCTCAGTACTGGTAGCTAGTGAGCCATGTCTCTGGATAATGATGATGATGATTTTGGGGGGTGGGAGCTAAAAACAATGGTCATCATTATAGGTGTGAAGGGTTGGGAAAAAACTGAGGGAAAACATTTTTCTCCAAAGCCATCCCCCACCTCCAAATTAATAACCCCAAAGGATTATGAAATACTTTATTTTAGAAATATTAACAGAATGTTTAAAATAAGATGGAGCTAGGATACTTCAGTCAGTAGAGCATGAGATTCTTAATCTCAGGGTCATGGGACATAGTGGATAAAAGATTCCTACATTGGGCTAGATGTCCCTCATGCTCCCTTCCAATTCTATAATTTATGATTTAGCCCCCTAAAATGTTTACTAAAACTGTATCAGGAAGACTTTTATGTAAGACTGTGTACAGATCATTACAATTTCTGCACACTGTGACAATTCCTGAGCTGCGCATTGAGAGTACAAGTTGCAAATGCAAGAGCAAGATGCATTTCTGCTTCTAGGAAGGCACTGCCACTGAAACAAGAGGAGGATTCAGTTCCTGCTATTGTGTCCTTTTGATTGTAGGCATAGTTGGTGGATCTGTTTGTTCTCTTGACTAGGCCTCAAAGGACTGGGAGTGGGAGAAAGTGCAGAACACCATAATTTTGTTGCCACCCAGTTCATGCTGCTGCAAATCTGTCAGATCCAAGATTCAAAGGCAGAAATGTAAGTGGTGATAGCACTTCTTCTGTATTTGAGTGGAATACAAAACAAGCAGCACACGTTGGACATGTTGTTGGAAAGGTATTTTCAAATGCTGCAGAGCACAGAACATCTTCAGGTAATTGCATTCTGCGATTCTACCAAGCATATATTTCCTGCAACATGGTGACATGGCCTTTGCCCAGCACAGCCTGACTCCTCTTGCTTCTTACCTGCTTCAGATTGCTCAATCTTTTGCAGTGTGTGAAAAAACTGGTCTTTTTTGGAAATCAATATTCCATCACAAAACTGATCTTAGAAACAATTGTTGTTCTAGTCTTAATTATTTGTCCATTGCATAAATAACCCAGGTGGCTTTTTATTTTATTTTGCAGGAATCCAGTCAAAGGCCAGAAAGGCCCCAAACTGAAGCTGTTACATGCCCTGCACCATGGTGGACCAGTTGCTTTCTTCTGAATGTCACCTTTCTCAAGTTTCTCATCTGGCTTGTCTTACTGGGACTGTTTGTGGAACTAGAGTTTGGTTTGCCTTATTTTGTCCTGTCTATGTTTTACTGGATCTATGTAGGAACCCGCGGCCCTGGAGAAAGACAGACTGGAGAAAGAAGCGCTTATTCTGTCTTTAACCCAGGATGTGAAGCCATCGATGGAACACTTACAGCAGAACAGTTTGAGAGAGAACTACAGTATCGGCCCTTAGCCCAGAGGTAACTAGTGCCTATACCAGTATCACTAGGTCTATCCTCTCCGCTTGAGCAAAATGGGAACTGTTTCCTGTGAGATTTTTCATCTTTAGAAATGTTTACAATATTGTAATTAAAGAGTTGAGCTGTAGTTACTGTTTCTTATACAATAAACAACTAAACACAGGATATTAAAAATACATATTCAGCCTCCCCCCCCCCCAAAAAAGGCTCCTATTCTAGGCTATATGGTTCTCACCACTGAAGCTGTTATTTTCATAGATAACCCTTTCAAATTAAAGCAAAATATCTTGGCCAGCTTTATATTAAAAGATCCAGGAATGCATGTACAAATATGCATATATTTTTAGACCACTGCCAAACATTAATATATACACCTATTCTTTTCCTTGGGGTTTCTCTCCTCACCTAAGTTGAATTTGGAGACCTCACCCAGAAGCAGCTGGAGGGGCAGGAGGACCTTACCTTTCATTGAGCAATAACCTCCAAGTCTGCTTATAACTTCTTTTTAAAATTTGATCCACTCCAGTGTCAAAAGCAGAAGAGCCACATTTGTGGAAAGGATAATGTGAATGTGACAATATATATACATTAGGTTTGCATTTGTACTGTATGTGTGTTTGATTAATGCTCATTGAACTGAAAATTTGGATCTACACCCCACTTTTAACAAAACTCAGCTTGCACAAAAAGTTGAACTCTACTAACACCACCACATACGAAACAGCTGCACTAAATTGGCAGGGGAAAAACAGCAGATATCATTTGCAGAAGTGGTAGAGCTATGTACCATCAGCATACAGATGACATCTCAGCTCAAACTTCCCCATTCCCAGTGCGGGAATTTAAGGCACTTGCCTGGAAGCAAGTGATATTGAACATTCATAGGATTGTGCTTCAAATCACCTCCTAATAGGTCAATAGTAAGGTGTGATTAATAAACTAACAAAATATGAGAATGTGTTACAAAGGCTTGGGAAAGGCAAACAGATTTTACCGGTGTGTTGTATCGGGTGTTGCTTGCAGAAAGCCACAGATTTTACTTTTTGAAAACAAGCAGGTTGACCAGTCTACCAGCTGAGGTACAGTATGTTTTAAATGAATTTAGTACCTTTTAGCAGACAATGTCTAAACACATAGCATACTGTTAAAATGGAATCCATCAGCATGGTCGGAGTGTTAACTCCTGTCCCTCAGAAGAGTAGCTCCACTACTCTAATTCCCCGGGACCCTGGATGTTGGATATGGATGAAGAGAAAATCCCCAGGCCAGATTACCTGTGTGCAGTTCTGCAGACAGATTCCCCACTCCCATACTTGGGGGCCATAGGATAGTGGTGCCATCTGACTCAGTAGAGACTATTAAAGTCTATTTTCAACTCTCTTATTGAATTCATTACTTTTCACTGTTCAAGTGTGTTTGTGTTTACAGTGTCAGGCACCTGATTTGATTCCATAAAGATCAGCATTATCTTGTATTAAGGATACAAGAGATGCTAGGTATGCACATTTTACTTTTTTCAGTTGCTTACTTTTTGAAGATTTATTCAATTCATTTATTGGTATGTGTGGATTCAAGGCCTGATATTTTAAAAATGCATGAAGGGGGGAAAAACTTGATTGATTCTGCCCAAGTAGATCTAAAGTAAACTGAGATACAAATAAATTTATGTCTGACACATCTTGGAAACTATGAAGAGAGAATTACACAGTTAACATCAATTACATTGCTTTTGCAAGACAAGGATGAATTCGCACGTGCACAAAGGAACATAATTCATAATTTGTTACCCATTTTTGTAACATTTAAAAATAAATACATGCAATTATTATTATTTTTTAAAAAGAATCAAAACAGTAAGGATAGAAATATGACATTCACTCATTTTTAATGCTTAATATATATATTCACCATTTTGGTACATTTGCAATACGTGCCTCCACTTAGGTGCCTCACAAGTTGTATTAATTTAACAAGACTTGTGTGCATAACTGTGGAATGAAACTTAAGTAGAATCACAGTGAGTGAGCAGGTTGCTGGTGCGTCTTGGGTTGCTCAAACTGTTTTTGAGCGCTGTATGAAGAGCAGTCTTAAAGCATGCTATGAATTCCAAAGCAAGGGCAGCTTGAACATTGAGGCTCATGCACATTTCCTCTATTCATCGGTACTAGTTTTATTGGGAACGTTATAAACAGGCTGCTGGCAACGAAAGGGCGTTTCTTGTTTCCCAAGGCTGCTTCCACCAGCCCACAGACATTGCTGAAGAGAGGTCTTGAATGCTCTTTTCTGCATCTGCTATCTTCTCCCAAGACTAAACAAGCTTTTAAAAAAGTTGCATATACTGCATCCATCATCACATTACTAGGAACACATTCCAGAAATGAAAAATAGCTGGCCGAAAGAGGAATAGCAATACAATAGAACAAACAAATTTAACAACACCAACACTACATAATCAATACTAAGAGAGGATTGTGTATGGGTGGTTTTTTTTGGCAGCAATTGTTTATTTGCTTAGAGTAAACTGGAAAACATCTTGCCAGTTGCAAAAGGGCTCTTTGAGATTTGGGTGGGCTCTATCCATCTCCTCCCATGGTCAGAATGCTCCTGTAATTCTGCTCCTTGAAAGCCCCATTGAACCAAGCTCTGCCAGTATGGTTTCCATAACCTGTCAAGATGGGTCTGGGCAAGACCAAAATAAGGTGGGGGCCCATGTTTTTTATTTTATTTTATTTTATTTTATTTTATTTTATTTTATTTTATTTTATTTTATTTTATTTTATTTTATTTTATTTAAAAGGTCTTCAAAAGAGGAGAGGTTAAAAATCAAGGGAAACAAAGTGATTTTAAGAACAAGGGAACAGTTAGTGAAAGTTTTTAAAAACCATGAATTTAAACGGCTGCCTAGCCTAGAATTTTGGTGAAAATGAAAGATAAATAAGAGAAGGTTAAATTTACACAACAAGACAAAATTTACTAAGATTTAGAAAATGTCTCTTGGGACACATAATTCAATAACCATGCCTACTGCCTTTTTTCTTCCTGTTTGGTGAAGCATGTGACGTTTCCCATATGACAAGATCTATTATGCTACAGAAATTCCAATGTTGACAAAAGGGCAAATTAAACATGGTGGAGCATGCCACTCATGTGTCTGCTCTCCTCTGATATAACACTGAGCTTGTCTCCCTTCCACATGCTCCCCCAATCTTTGTGTAAATCGGGTGGGGACCTCAGCCAGTGGGGTGAGATGCAACCTTCCAGGACTCTAGTTGGCCCTGGGAACTCTACAGGCGTGGCTTAGACACTGCTAATCTTCTGAAGTCCCATTTTCAAAACAATCTCTAGTAAGAACTGCACAATAAGCATTCACAGATCTCAACCACGCTTGCCTGTAAATAGGCACAACTACCGGTATTTCCTACCAGTGGGGATTGTGTTGGAGTGAATTGTGAAAAGTATAACAGGGGAATGCTTGCAGTTGTCAGCTTTTAAAACCAGGAAAGTGGCTTGAAGGAGGCCAGTGGAGACAGTCTATATGACCGGCTCTATAGACAATTTTAAATTTGTGGCAGCTACAGTTGCTGTGTCTGATGTGTAGGATTTCTGTCAAAGCCAGCCGATTCAACTCCTTAAAAGGGTTTGGTATTCCAGATCACTGAGCACCCCACATCACTGAATTATGCTAGCATACCTACTTGAGTCCAGTGGATTTTGGTAGCCTCAGGTTCTCAAGAAACTAATACGTTGTAGCTCACATCTGGCATGGACAGAATCCTAATATGCTAGTGTAACAGTATAAAAGCATCACTCCAGCAAAGGCGGCGTGTCCAGCATGGCTTAGAGCAGGGGCAGCCAATGTGCTGCTCTTAGAAGTTGTTGGGCTACAATTGCATCCCCCCCCCAACCATTTGTATGCTGGCTGAGGCTGCCGGAAGGTGCAGTCCGCAACATCTGGAAGCTACCGCATTGACTGCCCTGGATTACCACATTGGTGAAGGTTTCTCTACTGTTAGGTGCACACAGTATATACGGATGCAGCTTGCAAGACCAATTATGGCATTACAGTACACAGCCATAGAGATTTCTATGCATGCTCTTCACAACACAGGGACAGTCTCCTGGGCCCACTGCAGAACCTTTCAGATTCTGGTAAATCCAAGGTCCAGTTCAGAATGGCCACAATAGTATCATGCAATATGTTTTTAGAGGAGAGGACAAGTTTCAAATGTACTTCAACTCGGTGCTGCAGTGTACACTATTACTACCAATAAGGTAATTAATATATGATGATCTCTGAAACCAGAGTTTCTCTGTAAGCAATCAAACGTTCTAGGATTGACTGGCAACTTGAATTGGATTTACTGAAAAGGCAAATTGGATTTATATATTTTTAATTCATTCCTGCTGAGCAGTCTACATAATTTTTAAGATTCTAAAGGCTTATTGACAAGCAAGAAATCCGGCTGGCTGTAGCATAGAAGAGTGAGCTGGCCAAAGTGCTGAAAATATAGCTCCTGAATCAGCTTGTTTTTGTTTTCAACATCTAGCATAAAAGAGCCCTGTAGCTATAAGACACTTGAAAAGGAAAGAAAAAGAGCAAGGCATAGAAAAACCTATGCTAAAGTTCAGGACTCCTGTGAACAAATGATTAAAGTTCTAAAATACTAAATTCTACATTTGTGTCTCCATAGATGTTATAAAGGGTATTATTTTCTCCATTTTCCTGTTTATCTGCTTCTATACCTACAGGGGGCAGAGAATAAAACATTGTTCCCTGTCAAATACTCAATTCCAGAAAGCCACTAATTACTTTGGTTCATAGTAATATTTGTGCAGCCTTCTGAAGCAGTAAAGGGCTATGAGAGTGGTAAGACTGGGCATTTTAAAAAACCCACTAATGACAGCAGAAAGGGTGTGCATTCATCACCTGGAAAAGAACCATCATCTGCACATAGATTTAAGTTTCTCCGAGAGAGAAATTACTCTTTAACATGTTTGAGAGCATGCAACCAAAGGCAACATCAAATATCCAGTATTCATATACTTCAATCATGGACGAACCAGCAAAAATTTATCTGAATGGCACAAGAACAATTCAAGCCTTTTCAAATGATGAAATAGTAGGTGGATCCAGTCACCAGTACTATATGCTGTCCCCAAGCAGTGGATGAGTAGAATAGTCCTGCTGGGGTCAGTAGAGGATTGCTCTGCCACACAGAAATTGCCTGTTTATCAGGTTTACTATGCTGCTGTTTTTTACAAAAATGAGGGACAGAATCCAATGCTGCAGAGAATAAATGTACAGCATTCACTATTTTTTTAAAAAGAGGTATGTGAAATCATAAGGGTGTAAAATGGTTATTTGTTAAATAATCTTTCCCATTTTTAATTGTACACATTACTATAAAACGGAGAACACCTCACGCAACAAAAAGTAAACTACGTCTTACTGTGCCATAGGAGTGAAGAGATGAATAACCGTTCATTGCAAATAACGTCACTGGCACTGGCCATTAGGTGTCCACGACACCACATGTGACATTCAGAACTGCAGCGAATATACTATTCTTGCAGTGTGATTAGAGGGGGACACAAAAGTCCCATTTGTGGAAATGCCTGGAACACCCAAGTCAAATGACTGCATATTGGGTGTTTAAGAAAGCTACCACTTGGAAAGGCTTGAAATGCTTCTAGAGATTATGGTGACTGTTTCTTTGTAACCATGCAAAAGTTTAATCTCCCCTTTTTCCCAATGGGAGTTTTTTTCTTGTTTGTAATGATCAGCTGCATCCTTGTAATTTAATCAGTAAAGCTGTCTACCCAGGCTAATAAATGATTACCTTTACGCTTTGTGACAGCATCAACACAGTGTTTATAGGCTTTGGGCACCTGGAGGCCTCTGATATTGAGAAGAAATGCTTTAAGCTTACTTTAAAGAGCATGCCCTTCCCTCAAATGTATTGATTATATTAGGTGCCCGCTTTATTTTGAAAGCTTGTCCAGCTGCCTGCAGCCATGAACGAGGGAGGTTCAAGTCTTCCAAAGGCCTCATGCAATCTGGCTGGCTGGATATTCAAAGGGATTCGATTGTACCTCCTACAGTTCATGTTAGTTGGTCAGACTCCTCTGCACTAGCCTCCACAGAAATCTTAGCTGAATGTAGCCTGGAAAGTGGCAGCATAGACTGTGCTCCCCAGGGTACCTCCGCTGCTTATACTGTTGGCTGGGTACTTGAGAGGCTTCATGTTGCTGTCTCTGCGGACATAAAAGTGCTCTAGTCGCCAGCGCTCCCAGCTTTTCTGAAATTCTGTCCGAACCTTGCATAAGGAAACAAAAAGGCATGAGAGAGAGAAAGGGGAATAATCCAGTTTTGAGCCACTTCTATTGTAGCACTAAGAAAAGATGAAATATCCCATATAATTAAGCACTGGCAAGGTTCTAAAGCCGCCCTTGTTATTGTTTCAAATAATTTCTGTAATTACTTAATCAGTCCTTCATAGGTAGTTTCATAACCAAAATAATAGCAGCACTCTCTCCTTTGTCTATAAATAGATATATGTCTGTGCAACAGTTGGGAACAGTATGCCTTAACTGAACTCCTAGCAGCAACCTGTTGATCTAAAGTTAAGAGGGCACATGGTTCAAATTAGTCTGAATTTCCTGCTTCAACGCCATTTTGAGAATCCAAGATACTCACTGTGACTGACAACAAGTGTATTTCTGCATATAGATAGAGCTAAAGAGCACAATTTATAGAATGTTAATTCAACAGTTTTAAAATCTTGAATAAGACTGAAATTCTAGGCATGCACAGGCTGCAATCCTATCCCTGTTGAACCACACTGACATACTTCTGAATAGACATGGCTAGGATTGTGCTGTTACTTGGGAGTGCCCTTGAAGTGAGAGGGACTGCTGGGTAAAGATGCATAGGACTGGACTGAGGGGGGAATCACCTGGCAAATGCCGTTATGCTGACTTTGAGATCCACAGCAACAAAAAATTAAAAAGGGAAGGATTGGAGTGCTAAGAATACACACACACACACACACACACACACAAAATGTAAGTGAAAGGAGAGTATTTTAAGTTACTACAGTTGGGTGTGGATACAAATTGGAAAAGCCGCAAAAGTAGGCTCACCCCATCTCGTTTTCTCATTTCCCAAAAAAATTTAATGGGGGAAAGCAGCGTTTAAATCCAGTTGTCTCTGCAAGACCAAGTCTAGTGACATGTGAAAGAAACTTAAGACATAAGCAGGCAGCAAAGTTGGTACAACCTGGTCAAATCTATTAGAGATATGTGTTCTTAGGCTATTGATAAGGGGGAAGTAGCATTTATATAAAGCAAATTATTATTTTTGAAAGCTCTTACTAGAGATCCAGTTCTGTAGCATTCCCCACCCCCACCCCATAATGTGCATAATTTGGTTGTCATGGCCACAAATAAGCCTGTAAGCTTGGACAAGGGTATTTATCATGTACTACTCTGGTTTCTCCCCCAGCCCCCAGGAGCTTCCTTGGATGCCCCATAAGCCACTTTCTCAAGTACCTGTGAACCGAAAAGCTTTGAAACTGTACAGTGGTACCTCGAGTTACATATGCTTCAGGTTACAGACGCTTCAGGTTACAGACTCCGCTAACCCAGAAATAGTACCTCGGGTTAAGAACTTTGCTTCAGGATGAGAACAGAAATCGTGCTCTGGCGGCAACAGGAGGCCCCATTAGTTAAAGTGGTGCTTCAGGTTAAGAACAGTTTCAGGTTAAGAACAGACCTCTGGAACAAATTAAGTACTTAACTCGAGGTACCACTGTACTGATTAAGAACAGCTCACCATTAGGCCTTACAGTACTTATCTTAAACTAGAACATCCAAATGCAATGCAATAGAATTGTAGAGTTGGAAGGGACTATGAGGGTCATCTAATTCAACTTCCTGCAATGCAGGTATTTTTTGCCCAACGTGGTACCCAAACCAATGACCCTGAGGTGAAGAGTCTCATGCTCTACCAACTGAGTAACTTTAGGTTCCATCTTTGAACATGGATCTGCACTAATCATCTGTTAAGCAAAATGTGTGGGGTCCAGTTACAAGAGTAAAAAAGGGGGGAAAGGTGGGAACTGTGGATTTAAATAGTTAATTTTTTATTCAGAGCTGCACAATGTGTTCACTAGGATTTGATCCATCACGGTAGCAGCAAAATTAGAAACCGCAGCAAAAGCCACTTATCACATCAGCTAGAATTAGCTTTTTGCACAAAAATAGAGGATACTTAATAAGGAAATACTATGTCCCTCTTGTAAATGGATAATTGTGCAAGCATAAGCCAGCTAATTCATCTCAGTAGCTCTTGTACTGTAGATACTACTATTAAGGGGGTGGGGAATCCATTATGAGGTCTCTTACTGTTTATGATCTTTTCCAAAGGCTAGTCATATTAGCCTGTTGCAGAAAGCAACAGCAAAGAGTCCTGTGGCACATATTAAAGCACGTGGTTCAGATCTTAATCTCCGCATCCCTGGTGGGCCAAATCTGACAGGTGGCTGGTCCCTGAGTCCCTGAAATGAAGTTTCCGAGACCGCCTTTCTGTAAAAGTTCAGGCACAGGGATCTGGCGCCCACTGCGAAGACATGCAAGTTCTATAACACTGCCTTGAAGATATCTCTCTGTTCTGATCAAAATTTCACACAAAATAGAGAAACCAACCCAGATTATCGCCTACTAGGGCTGGGCAATATGTGCCACAGGATAATATGTGCCACAGGATTCTTTGCTGTTTTCAGCATCGTGATACCAGCTAAACATCGTGATATGCCAATATATCATGATGTCTAAAATAAGGATGGAACTATGTAGATGCAAACCGAGTAATGTCCTGGCAACTGCTATTACTTAGGGGTCTAAAACTGATAAATTTTTACTTATCTTTAACATATTGTTACAACTGTTATTTTATAGTTCAGCTAATTTTTAAATTAGTGTGTTTTCTCTAAAATAGGGAGGGAAACTATATAAGGGGAACCAAACACAAAAACACTAGAAAAAAACCCCTTCCTCTTTTTTCCCACTGGTGAGGGTGGGTGGGAAGGGAACGAAGAAAAAGAAAGCAGCCAGCAACACATAAGGAAGTATAGGGTTGTGGGAAGAAATGTGTGTGATAAAGCAAAGGGGTGAGGGGAGAATTGGTAGGGAATTCAAGGGTGAGGAGGAGAAAATGGGGAACATAATGAGGGGAGAGGAGACAGATCTGCACACACAGAGAGAAGAGAAGGGGGAAGAGGCTTATAAAATGGTGACCAAACTATTCAAGCTTTTAAGCTTTTCAGAGTCCTTGTTTTCATTCAAGTAACGTAATCCTTTTAAATTTTATTCTGGCAGGGTCAACAAAATCCAATTTGGCAACAGGATAATAAGGCTGTACAACAAAAATTCCTCCAATCCCGATACATATTTCAAGTTAACAAGCAAAGGGATGTCATCATACAGGTCTTCAACTACAACCCTCAACATATCAGGGCTTTATTATAACTCACCTCTTTATTTACTCAAAAATTAATACAATGGCCTTCTAATTCTCCATACTGCTACTTTGATATATTCATAGAGAACCGCTATCTGAATGCTTTAGTTTCCTGTCAACTAAATTACTTGAAAAACATTCTTTTCCCCCCCCTCTCTCTTTTTGTATGGATTGTAATACTGCAAAATACATGCGTCTTACCTCACTGTTGTTAAAACAGTAGAGAATTGCAACCAGAAGACCCTGCGGGGAAAAATCAGTACAACAACAAATAAAAGTTAGATAATTCATACTCATTCTTGCATTAAACTTCATTAGCCAAACTAGCTAGGAGAGGAAACTATATCTAATCCTGCTACAAGTACTTCTTGAGAAAAGAATGCAAAAGACTTCATCCCTGTAAACTGAGTAATTCCCTGCTGACTCAGGACTTGAAGAAGCAGCTCCTATAATGTGGCACTTAAATTCAATTTATTTGTGCCTATTTCTCCATAAAAGTGATGGAGGAGTCAGTGTGTTGAAATTGGTTAGTGTTGGACTCTGACCTGGGAGACCTGGGTTCAAATCCCTGCTCAGCCATGATCCTCACTAGATGACCTTAGATTGTTGTGGTGATAACTTGGGATGGGAGAACCTTGTGCTCCACAGAGGAAGAGAAGGATATACATGTAATAATAAATACATAAACAGATGCAACAGGACAGTGACTGTTTCAGCATAAAAAAGCAGCAGATACAACAAATAGATCAGGGATCAGCAAACTTTTTCAGCAGGGGGCCGGTTCACTGTCCCTCAGACCTTGTGGGGGGCCGGACTATTTTTTTTTTAAAATGAACGAATTCCTATGCCCCACAAATAACCCAGAGATGCATTTTAAATAAAAGGACACATTCTACTCATGTAAAAACATGCTGATTCCCGAACCGTCTGCAGGCTGGATTGAGAAGGCGACTGGACCGGATCCGGCCGTCAGGCCTTAGTTTGCCTACCCATGAAATAGATGGGCAATCAGGACTTTCACAATTAAAATCCAGATTTATGAGTGATAGCACCAGTAACACCTCTTATGCAGATGGACATCGTCATGCTGATCACTGCTAGTTCAAATAGATTAGCAGGCTCAGGGCTGATAGTTCATTTACCATATGCAAAACTCAGTTCTAATTTTAAGGAAGACCAAATTAATATAGCCCATGTTTGTATTTGTTTTCTTCAGCAAATACAATTCTTCAGCATGCTGTGGCGTAAATACAATTAAGCCTTACAGGCACTGAGTGCCAATGAAAAATGAACTTATAAAAGCTTTCATTTAAATTTGTGTTGATTATTCATTGGGAAATATTTGGCCATATCCAATTCCAGATGGCAGTTCGGATCTGATGTCCTAGATCTCTTTCCCAGTTATTCTGCTAAGTATTAATTGATGCATCTGCATTGAGATGGGTTCTCAATGCAGGGTGCTCAATTGATTTTTATAATTGTGCATCATTTTATTTTCGAAACTGGTCTGTTTTGCTTGAAGCACTGATGATAAATGTTGTTCTGAACGCACAGTTGCTGGGTACTACCTGAAAGGAAGAGGAGGAGAGTTCAAAAAGGAGCTTCACAAAGCGCAATGTTCCTTGGGCATGCTCATCAGTAATATAAGCAAATACAATCTCGTGGGTCCCCAACAGTGGAATCAGAGTTAGCGTAGATTTGGCCAATCTAGAGAATAGAAAGCATAGGAAACTTTAGCAAAAGGGCAGTATCAGAACAGAGAACGAAGTCTTTGGAAGACCCTTATGAACTGGTCCCAGCTCAAACATGTACTTGTTTGGGTTATCTTAAGCAAATCACACCTTTAATATTCTAATGCTCAAATAATAAATAGATGCAGCTTATATTGACTAATGCATATGTTTGTATACTTTTACTTTCCCAGTGTCCCTTTCAGTTTCATGTGTACCATTTATCACCTTCTTTCAAACCCCCTATATTCCTCTCTTAAGCACCATTATATTTCTTGTTCACAAACTTGGGCATTCTTAAGTGTCAGTTTTCCCCCATTTGTAAATAGTGAGTACTTGCTCACCTGGATTGAACTGTTCCCATTAATTAATTATTGGTACAATAACACAATATTAAAAATGTAGAGGTAGTAGCATAAAAACAATAAATGATAAAGCATAGGGAGCCATACACTGCACCCCAGACTATACCATCTGTACTAGGCTCCAGAATTGCCTCCCCTCTGTGGGATCACCATGTGCTGCACGGCTTTTGGACATCAAATGCACTCTAGCTACTAAAAAATATTCTCACAGAGGCCATCAAGTTCTTGGCAATCATTAGGCAAAAGTCCTGCTGAAGGATTTTTATTAGTATTCTATAATGTGTGACATCTTCAAAGCACCATCAACACACCAAACTAACTTTGAGAAAATGAAGAGAACTACTGTGATGGAGTAAGAATATATATTTACTGGACATATGCTCCAAAACCCACAGAAATGGCTAGTGAAACCTTAGTAGTAGTAGTAGTAGTAGTAGTAGTAGTAGTAGTAGTAGTAGTAATTTATTAGTGTCAATATATTTTACTTTACACTTCCGAGAGACCAACGATTAAAAAGAACTGAATGAAAAGGAAGCAGGAGAAACTAGAATTCTTGATTCTGATGTCAGAAAGCAGGCTCTGCATAAACACAATGTTCAAACCTATATGACGTGGGAAGTCAAGGACAAGCTGATACAGCAGGACAGAGATGTCACTGCAGGACCTGTGCTAGGAAAGGATTTGTAACTGCATTACCATGACCCTGTGTGCTGCTGAGGGATGTGCAAAAGAAATAGAACTAGCTACCTGTTCAAGCATCTGACTCAATGTTTACTGTTAAGTAGGGTTGGGAAACTGCCCCTCTGCATCAATGTCTGTATTTCCTTGAGAGGAAAGTGGTCAGGGCCAAAGCATGCGCACACACACATAATGCCTTGCTCAGGTTCTTAAACACACCGCATTCATTCTGATACATACTTTCAGCTTTTGCAGCTTCTGTGCTGTGCACTGAGGAAGGGGCTCCCTTTTATCACCACACAGCATAGAAACGTAGTCATGTTTTCATCCAACAGCAGCTCAGCAGCAGGACTTAGCCGCAGTCCTTTCCTGCAATAATTGTGGAGAGGCAAGTGGGCCAGAGGTTTCCCAACTCTGTCCTTTGTTATGGGTATCGGCTCACATTGCCAGTTTTTCTCTGCATCATTACTCCCCAAACACTTGTATAATTCTTTGTTTTTGTTATTGAATTGAAAAAAGCTGAAGACTTCCTCTTATTTAAAAACAAATAGAAGCTCCCCATATGCAATCAAACTGTGATAGTTTCTGCTCAGTGCCACCTACTAGCTGCAATCTGAAATGATGTCATTTAATCCGTTCCTGCAAGCACTTTCTCCTAAGATAAGCACTGAATAGGTTTGCTGCCAAGATGACTCACCTGCATTTTATGTCAGTTTTGCGCAACAGGTTGGCTTGCAGCTTAGAAATGATAATGCAAATAACCCTGATAAAGATCAGGAAATTTACCTGGATAAAACAAAAAGTAAAGGATTACACGGTGCATCTTTTAAAGCAAACTTCTATTAATTCTAAGACTCTACAGAGGTATCATCTGCCAGGTAGTTCAGCCCTTTTCAGAGTGCCTCACACTCTGAAAAAGCATAAACCACTGACAGACAATTACTTTTAAATTCAAATACCAAGTGTACATTCATGGGGCAAAGTTTTTTGGAAACTAGAAAGATTATTGTTGAGATATACAGACTGCCCTGCTGATTTCCTTTGCCAGGTTCCATCCATCTCTCTATACTTGAAAACATGGTCCTCTGGAAGAAGTCACCTAACCTGCAAACTGCAGGAGCCAAGTATCTGGCCTATGCTACTCAAACTTGAAGAGTAATACATAAAATGAATATTTGTTCACTAAGTTCAAGAAAGAAGGTTGTGCCCACATGATTTGTGTCCTGGAGTAGCTAGTGATCCACAACTAGAGTTCATCTTGTAAACAAAGTAGACGTTACAAATAATGGTTTCATCTGTCCAGTTTCTCTCCCCAGATGTATAAAATTTATAGATGAATTTGTATGAATTTGTAAATGTATTTGTAGCTCACTGCTACAAATTACAGTTTTGTTGGTGTCTTGTGGGGAGTACACTGTTTTTCAGGTATGTTGTTGAGGGAACCAATTTTTTTTTTAAGGAAATCATCAGGATAATCCATGTACCTTGACAGTAATTATTCTAGAGTCAAGATGTAGACGTGGTGTTGGTTAATTTATTGTTGCTTTTAATGATCCTCTGTTTATGATTGCCTTTCACTGTTTTAATTAATGTGCTTGTAAACCGCCCTGAGAGTTCTGCAATAGGGTGGTATACAGATGTAATAAATAGGTTAATTTACACTTGGCAATGTACATTGAAAGGTTTCTTTTAGACCAGTGGTTCCCAACACAGGGGCAATTTGATTTTTAAGGAGGAAATTCAAGAATGAGTTATTAACAGTTAATGGTCTTTTAGGCTTCCTCCATGTGAATAGGTGTTCACTTTTTGAATAATAAGAATTATATGTCATGGGGAGGGGGATCAGGATTTTAGAGATGCTTAGGTGGCGTATGGCCAAAAAAAGGTTGGGAACCACTGTTTTAGACTGTATAGGTAAGCAGCACTAATTATGTATTTGTTGTCAATGCTACTTCAGAGTGCGAAGCATACTTCTTCTGGAGAGTGGAAATTACTGTATGTCTGGTCTGCTTGCAGACCAGTATGGAAACTGTAAAGAAGGTGCCATTTTAAGCTACAAGTGACTTGTTTATGTGATGGACACCAAGGTCAAGAATAAGTAAAGTGTCCCCACAAACTCATCCTCTACAAACATGATAGTTAAAAATCAAGGGCATTACCTACCACATTCTCTACTTCAGTACAAAATACATTTGTTAGTGGAGGTGCACACCAGTCCAATAATATTTCCATCTCTTTCTTTTGTCTCTGGAACACACTAAAATTTCTGCAAAGATTCCTGATCACTCACCCCTATAGCAACAAGGATGGGCACCCTGATGATCAGCCAGTAGTTCATGTTAAGATTCTTGTTCCAGCAGCTAGAGAAGTAGAACAAGACAGGCAGGGGAAAACTTTAGTACATACATGCAATAATTTCCTCATCATCACACGTCTCGGCAGCGTAGATGGAAAACAACAGCAAGTGCTAGCAAACCAGCACGGTACATTGCACAGATGGATGTAACTGCTTGCTTGCCGAAGAGAAAGCTTTAGGCTAATCTGCAACAATCACTGCTAAACTGGGTGCTCCTAAGTCTCTCTTTCTGCTTTCGTATGACAAATTTCTCTACCACAATTTGTCACGAATTATCAGTAAATGATTATGGAAAATTATTTTATTAGAAGTCAGAATACAAGCCATTGTGAATTTTGTTAGTCAATCTCCTCCCACATACTAGAAAGTCTGAGCTTGAAGCTAGCAATGTTTTAACCTCCATTTTAAAATCCTTCTGCCAACTCTTCTTTCTTCACAGTGTGTCATTTTGGTCAGAATTCTAGGTTTGCCACAATTTTCCTGCTCTCAGTTATCGGTTCAAACACCTAGCTTGTTTGGACTTTCAGTGATTACCTTCTCCATCCCATCTGAATTATTTTATGAAGAGGACAGAAAGGAAACAAGCCTATGGCATCCACCAGTTTATTGGTGTAGGCTCCCTCCTCAAAAATAGTCTATTTTTGTTTAGAAATTCTCTGCAGTTAAGAAAAGCCAAGTATGTTCTCCCAGTAACATGCAGAGTGCCTCCTCTTGTTTGAGAAGAATACTTGATAAATTGATCATTTTGTAACTAAGGCATTCAGCAGTACTGAAGACTAGAAATATATGCATTCTCATGATGTGTGTATCTGTGTGTGTGCCCACAGAGGTGTCTTGTATGTAGCAGGGACCCATGGTATTGTAGTGTGCATCCCTCCCTACCCCCTGCAAAATTCCTGGCAGCGAGGTCAGGCCACCCATTGTTAGGCTGGGGTACATGATTTGCCCTTTACTGCAATGGTGTCCCTGAATGCAATGATTTCCTTTTCCACATAAGTTGTGATCCACCTTATATGGAATGGAGTAAAGATATGAACTGCTCCTCAGCCAATGTCAACAAAGCCTGCCTAGCCCCATCCTGTATGGTTTCTTGTTCCCACAAGAGTGTGACAGAACGTTGGCTAGATGGAGAGGTACCAGGGCTCATGAAAACTGACTGATAAAAGGTTAAACCAGTTGTGAGACGTATGGGTTATGCATCATGAATTATCAACCTCACCATGGGCATTACAAACAAACATATATGCACCACGCTACAACAAATGCACAGGCTATGATGTGGGGATGGGATATTATAGCTCCATTGGTGCATCATTTATGTTACCCACTCTGCAAAATACAGAAAGCCTGCTGACATGCATCCAAACACATGAGCTAACAAGTAAACACTCTCAAAGCATGGAAAAAGATGGAGTGGTAGTTTTAGTTCCAGAATGGTCCCCCGAGTTTCAGGTGGTTTTACCGCTTTCCAGTGGACTTTGCATCACAAATTTATTTTTAAATATCAGTTTTTTCCTAGATAACGTTCAATGACGTTTTAGCCACTGGCCACATTCACATGTACAGACCATGGACTACCATGAACAAGCCGAGGGCTAGTGCACACTGCAGAACTGCTCTCCTTTTGCTCTTTCCTATGCTGAGCTGAGAGCAACAAGGTAAAGGTAAAGGTACCCCTGCCCATATGGGCCAGTCTTGCCAGACTCTGGGGTTGTGCGCCCATCTCACTTAAGAGGCCAGGGGCCAGCGCTGTCCGGAGACACTTCCGGGTCACGTGGCCAGCGTGACATCGCTGCTCTGGCGAGCCAGAGCCGCACACGGAAACACCGTTTACCTTCCCGCTGGTAAGCGGTCCCTATTTATCTACTTGCACCCGGAGGTGCTTTCGAACTGCTAGGTTGGCAGGCGCTGGGACCGAGCAGCGGGAGCGCACCCCGCCGCAGGGATTCGAACCCCCGACCTTTCGATCGGCAAGTCCTAGGCGCTGAGGCTTTAACCCACAGCGCCACCTGCGTCCCATGTTTGGGAGAAATGAACCACAACTGCTCCTTTAGACAACATGGTAAACCAAGGTTTTTGCCCACCACTCAAGAAAGGCAGCATCAAAACAGGAGCAATTTATTCACCTGCATTAGCGTAGTACTAGTTCACAGCAAGCCATGGTTTATGGGCTTCTGTAATGTGTGAAAATGGCTACTAAAGCATAGGAAAAGTGTGTTTATGATATTATTACCAGTAGTTCTCTGAGGAAGGACCTGGTCGCAGGAAAGTCACTTCAAGGATACATGTGACCAAGGAACAGCTTTATGGCATATTATTTGGTCCGACTTAAGAATTATTGCTGGATAATAAGTGTGCTGGGGAAAAGGTTTGCTTTCCTCTGAATAGCGTTAGAACAAATTTAAATGTTTTCTGGTATAATGATATAGGTTGAGTAATGGTGCTGGGCATTAAATTCTGTTAGACTTCCTTGTGCATTAATTGGCTTCTTACAGCACACCACAGCTTTAACTGCTTTTAAATGTATACCAATGTGCAATCAAAACATCATTACAGTAAAATTAAAATGCCAGAAAAACAAAAAGTGGTAGGAAAATGTAAGTAACTTATTTGCACACACTGCCTAGTTCCTTTGTACTTTCCGAAGCCTATGTTATTAAATCCCAAAGCTTAATGCAATCATCAGCATCCATTATAAATGCTTCAGTAAGATCTAAATCTAAGTTGAGGAGTCAAAGACAGCAGAGCACAGTTACCACTTCTCAGAGTAGTATTTAGAATTTCACTAGATCACATTCACTCTGGGAAAGACTCATATGTTCAAGGATGCCAACTCTGTTGTTGTTGTTGTTGTTGTTAGCAGCTGCCCATCTGACTGTGTTGTTCCAGTCACTCTGGGCAGCTTCCAACAAAATATTGAAACACAGAAAACCTCAAACGTTAAAAACCTCCCTGTACAGGGCTGTCTTCTTTATTTATATCTTTGTTTGTCAGAGAGGCCAGATTCTCATTGAGGTGGTAAGCTTTTGTCTGGCCTGTACCACTTCCCTGCGGGTAACAACTAAATCTTACTCCATTCAGAAAATTGCCTCTTCATGGAAAACATCAGGGAAAGGAGTTCTTAGCCTAGTTATGTTTTCTATGTACAGGGAATTTCCTATATAGAGGAACATTCAGTTATGCAAAACTTCCACTTGCAGCCTGAAAGGAGACCCTGCAGACACAGGTTTACCATATAAGTGGAGTCTTTATTGAAGATCAAATTACATTTCTGTGCATGCCATGAGGTATACCTTAAGTGTGTGTGTGTGCTGGGAAATATTTGGGATCAAATACACTCATTCGTCTTTTCTAATCCTCAAGTGCTGCAAATCCACAGCAGATCAGAGTGAAAATAAGAGGCTGAACAAGAGCAGCTAAGTCTGCACTTCCTAAATTCCACACTGGACTCTGCCATCATTCTGAGGACTGCTCACTGTTCAGCACAAGCAGTGCAAACATTCCTGGGCCAGATGGTCCTTAGCAAGCAGAATTTCAAATATATTTCATAACTGCATGCATGAGTAAACAAGGGCTTAAGAATGAAATTGCTACACCAGAATTTGGTGGTTTATGATGTTACACCAGTACTGCAGAAAGCTAAGACAGTACTCACATTCTGAATTGGGTATCTTACATGTTGGCCCAACCACTACATGGAAATGTAGTCTCCCTTTTTTTGTTTTTTGTTTTAAATTCAGGCTATTCTATCCCAAAATGAATCATCATAATGGTTCAATGTGATCAGTACCTAAGCAGCAGCCAAAGGGCACCATACAACAGGAATAAGTTTTGCAAGACTGACTAACAACTGAGGCAAGTGAGCAGCCAACATATTACCACAAGGAGGCAAAAAAACAAACACACAAACAAAAAACGCTGGTCACCAGCCAAAGTAACAAGTGAGCAGAACTGGGAAAGGAAAGGATTCCTTTCCAATTTTATTTACATTTGGCCTTGCTTGGTAAAGGCTCATCCACTGAATTGCAACTAAATAAAAGTTCCACCCTTTCTAACAACCTGTTTTATAAAAGCTAACTTGTACCATTTATGTAAAAGAGCTGCCCACTTATGATGGGGTCCGGTCTTTACTGTTTAAAATTATTGATTTTCAGTACCGTACAGACTTAGAACTGTCAGTTACTTTGAACCACTGTGGTCTGGACATTATTCATTTCTTAATATCCCTCCTAAGCAAGGAGTTATTCCAGACACAAATGCAATTTACAATCTGCTGCACATCTACTGTAGCATCACAGAGACAAAGGGTAACTGTTGAGCCTAAGGCACAGAAACCTTGCACTTTATAGAGAAGAAAAGGCACAAGGTTAGTTATTATACCATTTTAGAAATATTTAAACAAGTTTTAGTTTACCCAAATTGCCCATTAGGGCCTGCTGAATGCATCAGACAGTGGGTTTTGTTTAACAGAAATCATAAGCCAGCTTTGAGTAATACAAAAGGCAATCAATTCAACATGAACCTTTCCTGACACATTTTTACATTGCCAAAAAAACTACCGAGTTTGCAGCATGCTTAGAAGCAGGGATTGGACGATGTCTGGTTTTTTAAGGTACTGTATACTGATCATCAGAACAAAAATGGTCCTAGTCAAGGTCTTAGTTTGATCTGGCTTTAGACAAGAGCTTCAGAAAATGCTAGGAATATATTTGACACACACAAAAGTGTTACATGACTTATGAGCCAGGTGTACAATTCACATCCATAAGAACTCTGAGTAATTAACATCTTGTCTGGTGTGCTTTAAAAGTGGGAGAGTTGGCTGAGAAGAAGGGTACATTCTGTGTTAGTTGAACACACCCTCCCTCAGATGGCATGGCACCCAGCGCGGCTGGTAGCATGACTGTCACACGAACATCCAGTCTATTTATACATTCATTTTTCTGAAATTAATGTATTCAGAGTGGGTTCAAAACAGATACAACATTAACAGGTTCATTACAAAAATGAATTATGTAATCAAAACAATTTTAACAGTCAATACAATTTTCAATGCCTAATACTTCATTATACGTACACTCCACAATGACAGCACATTGTTTTAAGTGGGGACACACTCAGTGCAACACTGGAGCTGGTTCTTAAGAGTCATTTCACACTTTTGCATGCACAGGAGATTGCAGTACCAAACACCGTGGAGATATAATTCCTCAAATACTTAGGACTGCAGGCTGGAAAGCCAGGACTGGTCCTTAGCATGTGCGTTGCCCGCTATGCTCATACACTTTATGCCAACTCTTTACAGGTTAATGTGCGAAGTGCCTGTGCCAAACTGTGAACTGGCTATACATAACTAGTACCCAGCTAAAGAAAAAATAATAACCAGCATAAGACATACATGGCTGCTTCCAGTTGTCATGCCTCACCCACCCTGTGGCTCAAAACTCTATGGGGACTTTTGACCTTTGAGTCTAGGAATAAGAGCTGGAGGAGTTGCTAGTTATTACTGCCATTAGTTTACGGGCTACACTACATTAATTGTCCTGTTGGTAAGGTTTATAAAAGGTAAAGGACCCCTGACATTTAAGTCCAGTCGTGAACGACTCTGGGGTTGCGGCGCTCGTCTCGCTGTACTGGCTGAGGGAGCTGACGTTTGTCCGCAGACAGTTTTTCCGGGTCCTATGGCCAGCATGACTAAGCCGCTTCTGACGAAACCAGAGCAGCTCACGGAAATGCCGTTTACCTTCCCGTTGGAGCGGTACCTATTTATCTACTTGCACTTTTTGGCATGCTTTCAAACTGCTAGGTAGGTAGGAGCAGGGACCGAGCAACGGGAGCTCACCCCGTCGTGGGCATTCAAACCACTGACCTTCTGATCAGCAAGCCCTAGGCTCAGTGGTTTAGACCACAGCACCACCCGCCTCCCTTTGGTTTATGCCCACTTAATTTTCTTTGATATGTCTTTAAAGAATTGCTGTTATTATTGTTTTTAAGATATGTATTATTGTTATTATGTTTAGACTGTTTTTTTTTAAGCACAGCTCTGCAGAAAATGTGGTATGTAAATGGACTGTGAATAAGCGGCAGGCAGCCATGAAAGGGTGATTGTGGCAGGGGATTATGGGAGGAAGTAGCCTAGATCAGCACACTAACAACGATTCCAAGACTGGGGCTGCTCCTTGTGCCAGTACAACATTTTGTACCCAAGTTATGAGCATTAATACATGGCTCCATTTAACAAACTACCCCGGAGGGCAATGTCCCTGCCCTATGACTAGGCAGATTAGATGAAAGGGTTGTAAGCAGCTCAGCAGCCTGTCAGGTGTATATGAGGGCTATATCTATGTGACAACTGGGGAATGCAGTATACGTATTAAGATGCATAGCATAAAGAACCATTACTTCCCCCCACACTTATGATCCCTGAGCACAAGAGGGAAAGAAAGGGAACTGAGGAGGAAGAGGAAATAATGATGGAAGGACAAATAGCTCAAAATGGGAGCACTCAGTAGCTAATTCACACACCCAATGAGTAAATTCTCCTAAAACAGAACTGGGAGCCCAAAACATTGGACCACCACCACCAATTACAGAAGAGAGGAAGTGGTACATTTTTTAAAAATGTTATTTTCACATGTTCAGGCTTTTTCTTGGCACTCTAGAAGAACGTGTCAGGAAGTGGGCATCATGGTGGCAAGCTCTGCCCCCGCCCACGTCACTTCTAGGTAAGCATGTTGCGGGTGTGCAAACAACCACAACCACTTTTATGTTGGTTGGCACAGCCTTCCACTCTTAACATTCACTGAGTGCGGCTGTGACATTTGAAAGAGGATTACAAGTAGTAATACCTGCTGCATTTGTTGTTCCAGCATGATTAGTGGGCTGCTGGTGCTGAATGAAAATACCACCTCACTATCACAAACAGTGTGTTTGCCACTGTGGCAGCAACAATCAGACCAGGCTGCCCTACTGCAATCCCTGTTGCCCAGCTGCATGTGTTTGATGAAGAGGTTTATTAAGGCGTGCATAACCTGATGAGGAACTGAATGCTAAATTATGTTTTTTGAAGCTATGTTATTTTCGCTCAAGTTTGAACAGTAAAAGGTAAAAGAACAAGACGTAGATGGTAATGTCTTTTTATTTCTTTTGTGTGATATAGTTTGATGTAACAAGAGGCCACCCACACAGAAAATAGGGGTGTGTATTTATAAACAAGTCTGAATAACTCAAGTAAAGGCAAATAGGAAATCAGACACATATTGAGAACAACATATTTTCATCAGAGGAATGTTGTTTAGAGACATAACACACACAGTTGGAAATTTTTGCCAGCCTCTGGACAGAATATATTACTGGCAGTATCACTGAACATAAGATAGTAAGTAGAGCCCTGCTGGATCAGACAAATAGAACTATCTAGCCCAGTTTCCTATTTCCCACAGTGGCCAGAAAGCTGCTTATGGGAAAACTGTATAGGCAGGACAGCTGGTATTCAGAAGCACGCTGCCTCTAATCTTGGAGGCAGAATAATAATAATAATAATAATAATAATAATAATAATAATAATAATACATTTTTATTTATATCCCGCCCTCCCCGGCCAGAGCCGGGCTCAGGGCGGCTAACACCAGTAAAATTATAATTTAAAAAAATGGATCATTTTCAAGCATCAGAAGGAAAACACTTTTGTATATGGGCATCATTACCAGCAGCCACTGGTAAAGTCTTATTCTGTATTAGAGTAATCTAAGCAAGTAGGCATCACCACATCTTGTAACAAAAGTGTTTTCCTTCTGGTGCCTGAAAATGATCCATTGGAAATATAAGATCCCCAGCTCATGTAACCTTGAGTAAAAACACAACCTTTCCCTTAACAGCCACACCGTTATAGGACACACACTTTCCCCATCATGGAGATTAACTTCAGAATCAAGATTGGTTAACAGATTATGCTTGTCCATAACGGCCACTACTGGAAATTGAAGTTTCGAGACATTCTGACCAGTGTGGTGAGTTATTAGGGGCAGCGAGACGAAGGGGCCAGGATATAGAATAGAATACCTTTCCAAAGACACACGTATTTAATGATGCTGAAAATGGTTGGCCAGCAAATGCTTGTGCTTATTTATTTTTGCCAAAATGTCATCAGAACTCTTCTTTTTTCTTAATGAGATGCTTCTCTAGCATAAAACATGATCTGCTCTAGCCAGGCTGCAACATGAGCAAATGGATAAGATGTCAGTCAATGGAACAGCCACTGCCAAAGCAATCAAGCCAAAGGAAAATGGGCACCTCTCCCTCCCCACAGCAAACATAACCCTCAAAAGCGATCAGCTATGAATCAGAACTGAACCAACCCCACATCTTCATAAAGGTACTTGACAATTCCCCAGGGGATAACAAACAGCATTGGCACACCTGGAAAAAAGAGGGAACAAGATATGCACAGAAAATGAGAAACAAGAAAAAGGAAACAGGAAGGCGACGCAAAGTTTTTTATATAACGCAGAACAACTTTAGTCAAGAAGAGGCTGCAGACAGTAAGTTGAGCCCATTATACTTAAATGAATTAAACACAAACACCCTTTCCTGAAGAAGTTTTCACATTACAAAATCCATAAGGTGGAAGTACTGAATTTAATCTGAAATTTATTCAATAGAACTATGGAATGCCAATGCTAATATTAATACATCGTGGCAGTTTCATTTGATAGCCTGAAGCCCAGATAAATGGCACAGATTGCTAGAAGCTATCTTCACTTCTGGAGTCATTTTTTAAAAAAAAAATAATTAAAACAAGAACAGTAGTAGATTGGACAAGATGATGAGGGCCAGTGAGACCAGTGAACTGCCATCCTTGAAGTTGTTCAGCAGACACCCAACATCTGTTTACCAAGACAGATGAGGAAGAACAGTCCAGCTGCAATATTGAAGATACTCATTGGGTGTCCCACTACAGATCATTTCCAAACCCAGGTGTTTCCTTTAATCTAATGAAACCTATTTAATTACTTTGAATGTTTAATTTCTTGCAAAGCGAAGAAGGTAAATTGCATTAATAAAAGCCTCAAACCGTAACACTGGTTAGATGAGATATGAATGCTCGAAGAAAACAAGCTTTATTTCTTTAGAGCAATCAAATAGCTGAGCGGAGCAATAGCCCCTGTGATTTGCAGAGGGCCTGGATGCCTCAGAAAGACCGTCATATTTTATTGGGTTACCTGGTTTTTGAAACAAGCGATGTATTTTAATACGTACAAATCAGACAAAAACAGTTGCTGCTGCTAAATTTGAACGATTCTGTTCTTGTCAGTAGTTTAAAACACAACCCTGAGATCTGAAAGCAATTTGCATACCTATGAGCTGACAGCCTGTGCTTTGCACTGATATACTGTACACAAAGTTACCAACATCTAATTAGAAGTTATAAATCTGGTCAGGTGTATGCACGCATGTTTTACTGCCAGTACTAGGCAATAAATCCCTTGGGTATATAAAGGTAGAAAGGATGAGACAAGGTGGTCAGGTTGCGCACTGCAGGTCAGATACAGGGATGTGCTTGCTGACTAGGTGGCTATTTGCTACCAAACTGCCATGTTTGCCATAGCCAGAACTCAGGTGCCTAGCAGTTTTGAAGCGAAGCACTGAAAAACAAAGCAGTGATTTCTATATACTCAGGAGACTCCCTAGGTGCATCCAAGTATATCCACCTGCAAGTTAAAAGCAAGAAGTACAATTGTACCTACCTGAATCATAGTTTTCCATTCCCAATGAAAGAATAGCAGAGGAAAATGAGTGTTTTGAATTCTATACTCCTCTGTCCATATAGCTATAAAATGCTCAGGTTCAAGGATGGCAGCTCTAAGCCTGAGACCTCTAGTACTACATGCAGTTGCCTCATGGTAAGCTATAGTCTATTCATCCAGCTATCCTTCTTGTGAGATGAAGCCTTTGGGGGATCAGTGTCCCAATAATGGAATCCCTTCTCCTCTCAGGTACAGCTAGCACCAAATCTATTGAGTGTTCAGTGCCAGCTGAAGACACTCTTATTCATCTAGGCCTTTACAGAAGTCTGCTGAATTGCTTATCTCATTGATTTATGTACGTTGTTTGGGCATCCTGTTTTAATATGTATTTAGTATTGATTTTAATGTAACCTGCTCTGGCAGTGCCTTGAAAATGAAGTGCAGGTAAGAGATATTATAAATAAACAACATATAACATAAGTCCAGTATTATCTACTCTGGCTGGCAGTAGTACCACATGGAAAAATATGAAGGGGGAAAAAATAATTATAAAGATGTGCCCTCTTCCATCTTTTTTATCTAACCCCCCCCTCCACCTGCATCAGGAGCAACAAGAAGAAGAAGAACAACAACAGAACAAGCAGTTTCCTTCTCCCGGTTAGCTAAAGACCCAAACGTGTGCTCCTCAGAAGGGTTTGTTTCACTTACAATTATGCAAAAGATATCATATGCTTCCACCGCTCTCTTATGCAAAGAAAACTTAAACCTGTAAAATTCCTCCTGGAACTTTTCACAGCTTAGAAATGGGGTAAGTGAAATACTATCCCTGCAAAGAGATGGCAGCTGCATATTCCCAATGCAACTAGAATCTTCTTCATTCAGGACTAAGTTTTTCATAGTATTAAAATGTGGTGCAGGCTCCCCAACAGGAGAACAGGTATGTTTTGTTTTCCCAAACTCCTGCTTCACAATCCAAAATCGACTGCCTCAGGCCGTTTAATCCTTCTAAAACTAATTATATGCAATATGTTCTCAGTGCAATTTGTATTGGCATTTGTGATTTATAGCAAAGTCAAAAAAGTTGTTACCGCTCATGTAATTTGATTTTAAAACTCCCTAAGGCTTCCCTGAAAATAGATTTTGCAGTCAGATTGTCTTGTCTTAGTCTTCGGTTACTGCCTGCTTCAGCCTAGATTGAGCCCTCTGACTGACCTTTGGAAGTTAATGCATATTGAAACTACCACTACTTAATCAGCCATTAAGCAGATTCCAGCATTTCCTGCTACTGCCACCTAGATTCAACAGGAGAAGGTAGTTTTTACATCTTAAATGGGATGGTGTGCACGAGACAGCTCTACAGCAATACCTTCACTATGTCTATTTAGAGTCTGAGAGTAGCTGCTACCATTCTCCTGCCAGCCTGAAATACAGCACTCCAAAGGATAGTTTGCAATGAATTCTGCTGTTAAAGCAGCTGCTAATTTGCACAGCTGCAGTTACAGCTTTAAATTAGTTCTGTTTGAACTAATTATATTATAGAAGGGCAAGAAGTCAACTTAGTGAAGTGAGATATAAAAAGAACTGAAATGGTCCGTTTTCTGTATCAAATTTCCAAAAGAAAGCCTTTCAGAAGCCATTCTCAGAAGAATGCCAGAGATAGGACCACTACTTTAGGAAATGAACACCTGCTTGCTTTGTGTGCACTGATATTAATTTTTCTGTTTTAATTAGATAAACTTTATCACAGATCTCTGACAAGGTACCATAGCCTGCAGCTGCAGAATTCCTTGTTATAACATAATCTGATTAAAGTCCTACTGAATTCAAGTGAGTGTTACAGGTAAGTGGAGCTAAGTATGCAACTTTGATCTACACAAACATCTACTATATTCCAAGCTTTGCAACAGACTAATTAATGAAATCTTAATTTCAAGCCCTTTTGGTCCTTAATATTTTCCTGAAATTTGAATGCTCTGTTTCTGCACAGAGTTTCAGACGGTTGCTAGGCAACAACTACTTTCCGTGCTTTCATAAGCAAACCTATAGGCGTAAAAAGGTTAACAATACTCTGTCAAAACTGGTTGATTGTTTGCTACATTTATGGAACTGAACTCTCAAGTATTTTGTAGGGAGCGGAGAGCAGCACTTGCAGGATAAGCAGCTTCAGAATGGTGATGCTTCAGGCTTAGAGATATGTCAAGTAACAGGGAAAACATCATATTAAGTTAAGTACAGATCTATATTTCCTAGTTTCTCTACAGCTCACACTGAGGCTGCATTCAGACAGCAGTTTATTCCTGTTTCCCAAAATTCCCCTAACTGTTATTTTCTGCATGATGTCTGAGCTTTCACACGACATACAAGTCACTTCCAGAAATATAGTGGAAAACAGCACAATTTTTGTGCTCATTTCCATGTTATTTGTTTCCAGGAAAAGTTTGCAAGTAACACAGAAATGAACCCTAAACTTGTGCTATATTCCACTATCTTTCTAGAAGTTGCTTTTACATCTTGTGGAAGCTCAGATATGACATGGAAATCAACACAGAGAAATGGCGGGGAAATGAAATAAACCACCCTGTGAATGCAGCCCGGCAGTGTTTTAGTCAATCTGTGGAATACATATTGCTAACTTCTGCCCCTATTCATATAGGAGAAAGCCAATGGCAATGAAAACTGGAGCCACAACCGAAGAAAGAATGATTCTTTAGTAGGAAACATAGTAGACTCAAATCCTTTCCAAAACACAGTTTACTTTCTGACATCAGATGGAAAAATAGCCGGAACTATTCTCTAGTAGCCCTTGTAAAAAGGGATAATTCAAAAAGCAGCAAACACATATAAGAAAACTTGGTTCCCTACTAAAGAACTGGTAACTAGTGAAGAACAGTGTAGTATGTCCTAATAAAGATGTTAATATTCTATTTGACAAGTTTCTTATAAGAAGAATAAAGTGATAATAGACTGATAGAAAGAGCCCATCTCCCATAATTCCTCTCCTATGACACAAGGCCCTCTTGGCTCACTCCTAGTCAGATTCTATTGTGGTTGCCAACATGCTATAATAGCTCCTTGTCACGAATAAGGGACAGCAGAGAGAATAAATTTACCTCAAAGAGGGGAAGGAATCTTAATTTTCTCATCCTTTCATTTCATTTCTCCTTTTTGAATGGCATGTTCCTTTCTGCCGCTTTAGCTGGATGTAAAAAATGCTACAGAAGATACTCCATTTTTAAAAAAACCTTTCCCCCACATAGTCCAAAGCTCGCCAACATTTGCTCTTGTAACATCAAACAATAGTTTAGCATTACATCTAAACTAGCTCACTTAAATTACATATATCTTATAACTAACTGCTTGAAGTGGTGTTAATTTTGATTTTTATAATCCTGTTAGTTAAAACAACTGGGATCAGATTCACAGTTACAAGGAGATCTCTGATACATTATAAAAAATGTAATTAATGAAATGAATACAATGAAGCGGATGGGCAGAATTGTGCTACAGTTGATGTTTCTATTCTAGAATTTACCTACAAGTTAAAGCTAGGGAACAGTGAAAAGGTTTTGGATTTCGTATGGCATGAAAAGCAACCAAGGAAAACAAAAACTATTCTTATTAGATTCTCTAAAGCAGAAGGTTTATGTTTCCCTGACACTGTAATATTCCCTTATATTATTTTGCCTGCCAAATACATTTTTTTGAACAATGAGATTCTGGAAGAGATCATATATATTGGAGAAATTGAGAAGTTTATTTCAAAACATATATTCTGAGACAATATGGACCAATGCAATAAATTCAGCATTAAGGTTGAAAATAGTATTGTGACTGAAAGCTTTCCAAGGGTCTGAAAAAAGTGGAAATTAAAACAATTAGGTCCAAACACAGCTGCGTTGTCAGGAGTTATGTTTATGAAAGATCTTAAAGGGACAATTTAATTGGAAATGTTGACAGATCAAAAAAGAGTAGTTCCAATAATCCATATTGATTTGTTGAAAGGTGATAAAGTTAGACAATTTAACAATGGATACATATACTCAGAGAATAACCAGGCAGCTGGTGGCTGTCACAGGCTAGAAAAAAATGTCTGCATTGTTAAAAGTAGACTTGGAAACACAAAATGAATCACAGAGAGACTAAAGGGGTTTAGCACAGTGTTAAAATTGAACGGGGAAAACTGCAGCCCCTTTAATGGATAAAAATCTCTGCTTGTCTACCCCTATCTTAGAAGCACACATACGATAGATTTCCATAATCATAGTAGTATTTTCAACCTTGCTACTAATTCCTAACATTATGTTTGCCTATTTCATTGCAGTGCAGACACACACTGTGCTAATGGTTTCAATGAGGTTTCTACAATAGCCATGGTGCCTTTTTCTCAGTAGTTTCAGGCATTCAGAACACATCAGTGTATGTGTGGCATTGAACGTATTTGCTTTAATGTGTATTAATTTGCACTTATTAACACCAAGTTTCATCTACTGCTCTGTTGCCTGGTGTGAGAGAGATTCTTTGAGAACTCTTTGCAGATGAACTGTTCTATGTTGTGCTACAGTAAAGCGTCACCTGGTTCTCCAAGTCAAGTTTCATTCTGTATGCACAGTCTTTCTTTGCCTACACTTTGCTTAAAGTGATGGCTAGCTGGTAAGGTCAGCTGAGAGGTCTCAGAATCTTATAATGAAAATTATCAGTAGCCAAAGACAGCTTCCTAGTAGCTGCAATTTATATGATACCAATGTAACATTATCTTTAAAGAATGAACCTGAGGGGTGGGAGTGCAGCTAAGAAATTATGGTACTGTAATGGTTATTTTATAATAACCATTCTTAAGGAAATCAGCCCTGAGTGCTCACTGGAAGGACAGATCCTGAAGCTGAGGCTCCAATACTTTGGCCATCTCATGAGAAGAGAAGACTCCCTGGAAAAGACCCTGACGTTGGGAAAGATGGAGGGCACAAGGAGAAGGCGATGGCAGAGGACGAGATTGTTGGACAGTTATCTCAAAGCTACCAGCATGAGTTTGACCAAACTGCGGGAGGCAGTAGAAGACAGGAGTGCCTGGCTGCTCTGGTCCATGGGGTCATGAAGAGTCGGACATGACTGAACGACTAAACAACAACAACAGTTATTTGAAGAAAAGGGAAGAAATAATTATAAAAGCTAAAATAAACTGCAAATAGAAATTAAAAATGAGTATGACATATGAAAAACAGACAACTAAGTACTTAGGGACTCAGCTACACTCATCAATTATATCACTATAACTGCATTATAAACATGCAACAGCAGCTGGAGCTATAGAACTGTGATCCATCGCCAATGGGATTTTCTATTAAGAGCTTTTATAATGTGTTCGCCATGGTGGTTTTTTATGTGTATAGATCCAGCACAAGTAAAGGGACAACACAGATCAGCCAGTGGCACCAAGATAAGTGACCAAGGTAATCAAGGTCAAACATAAGTTTGCAGGAATGAAAGAGTCAAAGGCCAATGGCATTTCCATTGGTGTTCTATATAACTGATCACAGAGATACCATGTGTGCAATCTGAGTTGTATTCATACAAAACTATGAAGTTAGAATTTTTTTTGTAGCCACTGCTTTTATTGTTTTGTATAATATTTTAAAGATTTTATTCTTTTAATTTGTGTGAGTTGCTGAGAGAATGTATGTTTACTGGGTAACCATACAAATGTAATTAAATATATACAGTTCTTCAGCACCACAGTGAAATTCTTGGAGGGCAGTAGTTCCAGAATATGTTTCTTTGTACTCTATATATGACACTGCCTTGATGCTGTCACTATATCTATGAAAACAGGAATAATGGAGTAAAAGAGATAAAAAGAGATTGCTTGTAAAGATACTTCAACCAAATTGTGAGTATTAATTAACAATGAGTTAATATTCATAGTAGTTGTACCTGAATTTGCTTGTTTTCCTCATCCTTCCCTATCCTCATTGCCTTTTGTATTGTGCAGTGCATTTTTGTCCATTTTTAAAAGTGAGCACTGTTTTAGGGAAGAATGGAATAAGAAAACAATCCAGCAAAGGGAGATGCAACAAACAGTTCCCCCACAATTTCCATTCTGCTTAATTCATTACACACCTTTGTTAGCTAGAAAACTCACTAACCCTCTAGCTTTGTGAATGGAAACACGTACCCTTACAATCCAGAAGTGATGTAAAGAATTTTGAAGTATGTTTTTCTTAAAACCCACAGACTTTAATTTATGCTGAAAGCAAAAAAAAGCAAAAAAAAAAGCTCAAATCCAAACTGGCATTTATGCAACATAGCCCAGTAAATATGCACATAAAAGCTAATGCCCATCCACCAACTGTTTATTAACATTTAGCTGAAGTATCTTTAAAAACAGTTTGCTGTTTAGCAGTCCAGGTTTTCACAGGCACCAGAAAAAGGACAGTCACTGAGTATGCCTTTTCTCTCCTTGTGGGAAACTATTTCAAATGTGTTTTGAATCAAAATTAAATTGTAGTCTCTGTTCTGGGCTTAAGATTCCTCTTTTCATCTCATTTCTTTAGACTTCATAGTTGTAGAATACTCACCACTAGTACTTTGCAGGAGAACACTGGGAATAGTGCTCTGTTACATTTACCTCCATAGCTACAGAAGGACAGAGCCTGTGTGTACTCTCGGAAAATATTAATGAAGATGTCTCAGTTAAGTAGCCCTAACCAAAGTCATTATTCAGAAATATGCTATTTCACCAATTTTCCTCAATAGGTCCAAGGGTAGAATCCTAACCTCAAGATGCCAAAAAAATCCAAATTCACCATAAGCAAAATTACACAATGCTATTTGAACTAATAAAAATTAAATCTGATTACATATAGAACTCCAGAACTTTACCTAACATTAGCTGAAATGCTAAATATTTGGAAACCATGATTTATGTTCAAGAGACTTCCTGGCCAAGCCTTACTGAATGGAATCCCTGAGTATAGATGTGTAAGAGTTTGTGTTGTATACCGCCCTAAGCTCTATGGGTATAGAGCAGTATACAAATTTAATAAAGAACAAGAACAGTTGCACCATAATAGATTGCCCATGTAACTTTATCCAGCAATTTTCTCAACCGATTTGTCATTTGTTTGTGCAATAATTCTAGAAGTTACCTGCATAACCCAGTCAGGAATATGTCAATGACTGCCCATGCAGAAACATTCTACTTAAATGACAGAATAGGGCAATAATAGGGAATAGGGAAAGCATGGAGCACTTGGATAATAATAAACACTGAGGAAGTGTCTCTAAGAGGCATAAGAAAAATATTTCATTCAATTCCATCCTACTATACTTTGCATAACCTCGAAGTCGCCTCTATTTAAGAATCTGAGAAATAATGGAAGGTTAAGACAACACAATTTCCTGCCACTCTTATCCCTAAAATTTAATAGGATGGCACATCAGTGCTCTGCATTATCTGGAGAGTGAACAAAAGTGCACAACTTAAGCACAAAGTTATGATCACAAGCCATAATGATTAGGCAATGAGCAATAAAACCTTTCGAAGTGACATATGGATTGCTGCTTGTTTAAGCAATTCATTCAGAAAGTAATTTGCATTAGTTAACAAGCTAGGGGAGATAACAGAAAGGGAGACCTAGGACATAATAAATTACTCAGGTAGTTCTGATTAGCACCAGTAGTCGTGTAAGCCAAACCAGAAGAAATCCACCAACACTGTAGAGGAGCTGCACTTCTAAGATCAACCTGCTGGCTATTGTGCAAGGTGAAGACCCACTGGGGTAGTTGCCATAGCAGCAAAAAAACACTGTCACTTTTCATTTTCCCACATACAAAACTCATTCACAAGAATATCTAAAAAACAACAAAGTAAACATCTTGCTCTTCACCTGGTTATAACTGCCCAAGAATGTTCTTTATCTAGTCACTCACTAAAAACTGAGGGAAGGCATGAAGGTGTAAAAAAAAAATCTGATTTTCTATATTAAAAACTAGCCAAGAGTCACTTTTCACACTATAGTACATTAAGTACTTATTACAGTTTTTGTCTATACCCGCTTGTACAATGCAATGTGTGATGCAACTAAACACATCTTAGTATCTATACACACAGTGCATAAATGTGCTGCAAGACAAGAGAGCCAGAGTGTGTGTTTTTCTGTGCTCTCATATGGATTAAATGCATGTATCCGTGTTCTGGAACACAAGCCAGTATTACTAAATCTGCAATGTGTGAATAAGCCTCATGACACATTCAGGGCATGCCTTCAAAGCTGCCTTATACCACTTTAACAACCATAGCTTTCCCCAAACAATCCTAGGACTGTAGTCCATAAGGGTGCTGAGAATTCTTTTGGGGATGCCATGAGTTTAAAAGTGATATAAGAGTGATTTAAATGTATGGTGTTGAGGTGAGTGTAAGTTTGATCTGGGAGTCAGTGCTAGAACTAAAGAAGAGGAACAAAATCTACTGTTTCGTTGAACCAAGTCACAATTCCTTAATCCCACTGCAGCAAACCTCCAAATCTACAAAATAAGTAGAGATAAGAAAGATGCAATTTTTTAAAAATAGCCAATCAAGTTCAGCTATTAGATTCAGGGAAAGAGAGAGAAATTTTTGTATATGGATGTTTTAGGATGGTCTATATCTGTAATATATCTAATAAAGGTTTGGAGAAAGAAAACATTTTTATAGCACTATCATAGTAAGAAAAATTCACAAGAACTCTACTGCTGAACAGAAAAATATGTAACTGGGCATGATTCAACGTCCCATGAAGACAAGGATAATTTCACATTCTCTCTTTTAAAATCATACACAGACCTCCATTTTAATGTGCTGTTCTCAGCTCTCAGAGGAGAACTAGACTGCATTTGCTCAGAGTGCATATTGGATCCCTTCCCGCATTGCAACCATTGTCTTCAAGTATTGCTAAGTTGAGCCTGAAATCAGAAATATTTCAGGCAGCAAGACAGACAGAGCTCTGCTGTATTCCTCATAATGGATTTTTAGGTCTGTCTAGGTTTGGACAGACTATTAATTCCCCCCATTTCCATTTATTCAGATAAATGTCTAAAGTCAGACAATTTTTTTTATAAAGGGTAAAACATTTTGTCAGCTCTCTGCTTTGTAGGATTTTAAATAATTGTACAATTTGTAGGTTGTAAAGTGCCATTAGAACACCCCCGGCAGAATTGCTTTAGACATTTCTATCTATCTGAGCTCTTTATTATTTATATTTATTTATTGGCTTCAACAGAGCACAATATTTTCATCATCAATATATCACTGTGCATTTGGTAGAGCTAGGTGAATAATTTACAACTGATCATTTGTATGAATTTTGAATTTTGCCAATAAGTTCATTTGCCAGAATGTTCAGACCACAAGGTGAACCAGCAGAAGGGCAAAAACTTGCCAAAGCAATTTAGGCATTAAAAATGCAACATATCTGCGAAATACAATTTCAGTGGTATTGGACACCATGTAGGTTAAGCTGTATTAATCTGCTATTGTTGCAACTCAATGCATGCTGGTTCCCCACCCCCCATATATTCTAGACATCTCAACGATACAAAATGTTTGGACAACTATGCTAACTATTCTCGATTACTGAAATGACAATCTACATGATACCACATGACCTAAAGGTAGCATTGTTTTATTATATTTAAAAATCTGGTTCATGAAACTGATTCAGAGATAGTGGCTAATCTACTCACTGCTGCCAGGTTATGCAGAGAATGTAATTGGGCGGTAGGGCAAGAAGCAATACAGCTCCTTTAATTGGTTATTCATGGATGAACTGTTGCAATTATGATTAAATGACCTGACTATAAAAGGATGCATGCTGGATGTAGACTGGACAAGGTAACTGTTAGGTGGATTTGTGGCTGGTTAACTCAGCAAACCCAAAGAGTGCTCACTAATGGTTGCTCGTCATCCTGGAAAAAAGTGACAAGTGGGGTGAAGTACTGAAGGTTCAAGAAATTTGCAGATGACACCAAACTAACACAGGTATAGTTTCATGATCAAGGAAAGTAATAGTACCACACTATTCTGCCTTGGTCGGACCACAACCGGAGTACTGTGTCCAGTTCTGGGTGCCACAGTTTAAGGATACTGACAAGCTGGAACGCGGGAGGAGGGCAACCCAGATGATCAAGGGTCTGGAAACCAAGCCTTATGAGGAACAGTTGAAAGAACTGACTATGTTTAGCCTGGTACAGAGGAGACAGGGGAGATGTGGCAATCATCCTCATATATATAAAGGGCTGTCACATGGAAGATGGAGCAAGCTGGTTTTCTCCTGTTCTGGAGGCTAGGACCTGAACCAATGGATTAAAGTTACAATAAAAGAGATTCCAACTAAACATCAGAAAGAACTTTCTGACAGTAAGAGCTGTTAGACAGTGGACCACACTCCCACAAGAGGTGGTGGATTCTCCTTCCTTGGAGGTTTTTAAGCAGAGGTTGGATGGCTGTCTGTCATTTAGAAGAATTTGGATTTGATATCCCGCTTTATCACTACCCGAAGGAGTCTCAAAGCGGCTAACATTCTCCTTTCCCTTGCTCCCCCACAACAAACACTCTGTGAGGTGAATGAGGCTGAGAGACTTCAGAGAAGTGTGACTGGCCCAAGGTCACCCAGCAGCTGCATGTGGAGGAGCAGAGACGTGAACCCGGTTCCCCAGATTACGAATCTACCACTCTTTACCACTACACCACACTGGCTCTTTACAGGTATGTTCTAGTTGAGATTCCTGCCTTGCAGAGGATTGGTCTAGATGACTAGAGGGTCCCTTCCAACCCACAATTCTATGAAATACATGTATTGAAAAGTGGGCATTACTCATTATATTCTGGAATAGCAAGTTTCAGGAGGCTCTGCTTATGTATGTTGTCTTGCATGCTGCTAAACTGATTTGTGTTTTTTGTTTTGTATACACTGTGGGTGTAGCAAAATATCTAAACATCATGAAACACACAGTTGGATAAGCCAAAGAACTTTAACAACATCCCGTTATTTATACTTTCAAAACCAAACCAAATGAGAACACAAAGAAAAGGGTGCTCTGTAATAAAAGCACTTATAACTACAAAGTCTAAAATGCAATCTAACCTTCTAAGTCTCCAGCCTCTCAAAGCATTCTAAAAAAAGGACAATAGTAAATATAAACATTTCCTCCACTATAATAGGGTTGCCATATTTTGAAGAGCAAAAAAGAGGACGCTATGACGGTCATTCAAAGCAAATAAATGCAATTATTTCATACATATGATTCAGTCAAATACATTTAAAACATTTAAGTAGCCATGCAGAAAATTGGTGTCACAGTATAAACTAGAATCAACACGGTATAAGCTAGAATGATACAAATAAGGAAAATTAGCAGACACTGTCCTTATTTTTCCTAATTAAATCTAGTAGCAAGCAATTGGGTGCTTTATGAAATTATTGATCAGGTTCAGGATGGGGGGGAGAGATATGAAAGAAGCACAGGAAGTCCTGTTTTTTAAGCACTGCCTTCTGTTTTCAGAGCTCTTAGCAAACATTGCTGGCACAACCACAAATGCTAGGGACATTAAAATAAAGCAGCAAGATCATTACCAAAGTTTTGCATTTGTGACTGAGCTCTGTGCTAAGCATCACTATTATAATAATCACATTTCAAGAATTCCAAAGGTTAATGGATAATTTATCACAGAGACTTCATAATAGTTTGACAAGCAGATATTAAGAATGTGCCTGATATATGTGATACATTTCTTGCCTGGTCAGTCCCAGTTTTGCAATGTATATAACTACCAGGCAGATAGCCTTTTCATGGCAAAAGCCACTTGAACTACAATTGGTTGGCAAAATCATAGTGCGGTTAATAGAGATTTGGTTTGCTGGTCTTCATATACTCCCTTGGAAATGAGTATTGTGAAATGCTCAGCTGAGCACTCTCTTCCACAAAGAATCCTATTATTTTTCTCTTTGAAAGTAAAGGCATAGCTAGAGCATGCCACGTACTCTACAAGAAAGGCTATAATTGTGGCCCACTTGAGAGCAGCTTCATCCATGCCCCTTTGCATGCTTCTTAAAAGAAGACCATCCTCACTACTGATGGGTGGTAGAGTAGCAAGCCTAGCAGAAGAAGATCCTAACACAAGTATAAAAACGATGGCTATGTTGTTGTCTTAAAGATGCATCTGAGTTTAGCAGCAAAAAGAGAAAAGAAAGTAGATCAAATGGTTAGTACTTCTTTTACTGCAAAAGACAATGCTACTCCTGCTCCTGCTTCAATTTCATTTATCCTAGAGCACTCAAGCAGAGAAATGCACTTTTTCATTAAAAACGACGGCGGGTGGGTAGGGAGGAGAGACTCACTTACCCCAGCCAACAAAAAGGTAGAGCCGAAAGATTCTCTGCTCAGAAAAAACAGATAATGCTAGCAGCGTATACAAGTACATTCCCTCAACCAACAGCCAATAGTAGTTGGCAATCACACAATACTGCATCATCACAAAGACCAAGCGACAACTAAGTGACTCCTGAAACAGAAGAACAGAGAAATTAGCGAATACAGGATGCATTGTGAAAAACAAGGAAGCAAAAGCAGGAGTGCATGTGACACGACAAATACCAGATTCCCCCAGCCAGTACTTGGCTAGAAATGGCATTTTAAAAAAACCTTCTGAGAGTGTTAATTGTATTTTGAACAAAAGAGAACAAATTCAACAGGAGCATAGCTTTTCCACTACATTCCCCCAGGTATGTGTGTACATATACCTATCTATCTGTCTATGAAAAGCTTATTCAGAGGGTCAGAGGCCCCTGTTAAACATGGCAGGATGGGCTGGTGAGGAAGTCATCTAAAATTAGACAGAGGCACCTTGTTCAAGTGGAAGCCCACCTGTATAAGGGACCTCTGCTCAGTTTGGGCTATTTCCTCTTTTCTCATTGCATGCCCATCCCACACTATCCAAGAGAGTCTCTCCAACTCTTCAGAGAGGCTTTCAGGGAGTGTAGGAGGCAGGCAAGTCCCCTTTGGCAACCTTCCTACTGTTTGAGTCTCTCAGGATCCAAGCCATTTCTCACAGCTACCAATCAGTGTAAAAGCAGGGATGGTCAGTCCTCACAAAATCAGGGAACAGAGACGACTGAATTCCCACTTTTTTGGTTGACACAGTTCAAATATCAAACCAAAGTGTAATTGTTTACCAAGTATAATAATGTGAGAACTGTTCAGGAATCCCAGACCTTCTGCTTTGGGAAAACTCTGGTATCTTTCCCTATGTAGTCTTTGGTTTTTTGAGGTAATATTTCTAGATGTTTGTTGGGATATTGGAATAGTAACTAAAGAGACATAGTTCAACAGACACTTGTCAGAAAAAGAATTGGTTGCTTCCTTCTCATCTAAGGGAAAGAAAATGACAAATAAAATGGAGCAAAGAGGAAAAGTTTTATACAACAAGAGCACCAAGGGAGACTTCAACTGTATCGGAAAAATCATTCACAACTGAAATTGTGACAGTTGGAAGACTAGCACTGAGAGCAAACCTCTAGAAGCGTGCAAATCTAACAAGACAACCCAGGGCACCTTTTCCTTCAAATGAAGATGGAAAGTTAAATACAAATATATTGAGTCACAGGATCACTGATACTAAAGGTGTTTTGGCCTCATCCCCCTACCTGATAAGAGAATAAACTCTCCCACTGCTGTTCCCGAGGGGCTGTCCTATACATCCAAGTTATCACGGAGTCTTTAATGAAGATGGAAATAGCACGGAGGATAAATGAGGTGAAAAGGTTCAAGTGAATGTAGTTCCTGGTGCAGTGAAGATGCCTGAAAAATAATCATGATGTTTAAGTTACTCAAACGTGTAGGCTGTAACAATTGTCAAGCAGGGCAACAAGGGGACTCCGCTCAAAACTGAAGTGGGCAAATGAGTCACTTGGCATATAATTCAGGAAGAGCTGCAGGGATTTCTTCTTATGTTGAAGGCAAAGGAAAACTTATAATGCTTTCACCCCAAAAAGCTCCAAACCACATTTAGACTAAAAAGATGTGTAGAAGTAGAGAACTATTTTGAATTTTTACTAAAGTGGTCACAGGAGAGGGATTTAAAGAACAGAGTTTTTTATACATCTGCAAATCTCTTTAGATAAAGAAATGCATTTCGTGAGGCATGCCTTAGCGTTCTGTGTACTGGGAAAATCTGCAGGGGGCTGTGGCAGAAGCATCGGCTTCCATCAAAAGAAGTTCTGATATTTACTACCTATTGTTTGAAAAGCAAGATAAGCCTCTATACCGATATGCCACTTAAGAACTATATGGACTGTTGTGGGAGCATGATTTCCCCTCTAGGCTCACAATAAGTAACAATGAACATTCATTATGAATCTCAGTCATGCTCTAGGAGAACAGAAATCACAACCTGTCAAAAAGAAAAAAGTTCAACTCAGTAGCTAGAACCCAGTATCAATGTAACAGCAATCCTTTATTCAAGAATCTCAAACATTTCTTCTCCCTTGCCTTTCTGCCACCTAATAACAAACCCCATCTGAAAAGATATGTGCAGTAGAGCAAGGCAGTTTTGTCCCTCCATCGAAATAAAAATGCTCTGTCTATGGTACAAAGCAAAATGTTCCTCCACAATAGTTCAGCCATATCTGAGTTAATAGTAATTTCAGAGTTTACATCTGTTACTATAGCATCAAACTAATACCTCTTCAGGGGAGGGAGCAGGAGAGTTTATGTCTCTCTATTAAGCACAAATATCAGCTGCTTCCAATGTGCAGCACACCAAGAACAAGTGATAGCCCAGTATGGTTCTGACTGATGAAGGCAAAATATTATCACTATTGGTTATAACACAGTGAACTTGGGGACTCTATTCATGCACTGCAGTTTCCCCACTATATGTATGTAATAGTTTACAACAAACTCTTTAAACTCTTCCACCGTTTATGTGAAGCTCACCTTTATGCTGCCTTTGACTTCCCCTTTTATTGCATTTAAAGGTTTGAGGTTTTTGAAATTTTGCAACAGGCACCATTAGTGCACACAAGTACTAGTCAAATGCTATTTACAATTTGGAGTTCATGCCTCTTTGTAGGCATATCAAGGTTACCTGAACCCCAGGAGGATGCCAGTGGCTATGACAAGGGCCGAGAAGGAAAGAGCATATCCAGTGGTGTAGATGGCAGAAAGGAATAGCATGTGGCCTTCTGGTGAGTCCTAAAAGAAGATAACATAAGAACACAATGGAAGGATATAGTTATTGGACGAACCCAGCTTCCCTAAAAGCTTCTAAGATGAGCAGATGGTCAACACAAGGCATAGTTGAGTGAATAAACAGAACCGCAAAGCCAACAATCTTATACAAAAACATAAGTAGTACAGATCACAAACATCAAGTCCAATATATCAGGAATCCCAAAACCATGGGATTTTTTTTGTTCAGGACGATGTGCCCTGGGAGCATTACTTATCCTGAAAGCTTAAAAACTCATTACATGAAAATAATAAAATGAAACTCAAACCCAAATATGGAAGTCTGTTATTGAGCCTAATTTGGCCCTTATATTTTGTATCTTGATACTGGAGTGGTGTTTTGACCCCTGTACAAACAGAGTGCTGCCTCCTCTCTCACAGGAAAGGGGAAATTCTCCAGGACCACATGAGCTGGCGGTATATGAGATATGCCACCCAAATGTCTTGTGAGTGATTTGGATTGTGTGGAAGGGTGTTGCTGTTTTTAAAGGGAAGATTGGTTTGGAAAATGAAAGAAGAATTTGGAACAGAAGGGAGAGCATTAACTACATGTGTCAGCCAACTTTAAATTAATAACCAATGCATGGAGTTAGTTTGAAATTGCAAAGGGCACAAACTTAAGACAGGAGCAGCAGAACTATAGGTGAAATTCATAAGTCACTGGCAGAACTACCATTTATTTTAATGAGCTCTGCCTGGACCAATTGTTAGTCTGTGACCATTCCTCTGAGCTTCAATCTTTCCAGTTGGATTTCTTGCTCAAGGACAGCTACAGCCAAGCCACATGATGACCTTCACCCTACCCAAATCTAAAGATTGTTCTGAGTTCTATTTTTATCTATGGCTATAAACAGTGTGAGAATAAGCTGGTGGGGTTGTCAAAAATTGAAAATAAAAATCAGTATTTACATTTCAGGACACAACACAGTATTCAGGGTTTCTAAATCATTACCCCCCAAAGCACTCTATTTTATGGAAATGAGACAGGTGCCAAACGACCAAGCACTGTCGTTAAGCATCTGTCTTGTTGGCAGCTTTCTACACAACTGTGAAATAATCTTTTAAACAGCCAATGGAGACAAAAAATGTCCCTGCATGTGGTTTGTATTACAGCAATTCAGCTTCTCCGAACATCATCTTCAGCTATGTCACAGGCATTCAAAAGAATGAGAAAATAGATGGGGAAGCAAGCTTGGGGATTTCCTGCATTTTAATTAACCTCACTTCAAACTTGCAGAATTTCTCTCCTGCCCTGTTCTCTATTTGTATTCTTCCCACTTCTGCTGAATAATCGTAACATGGCAATGTAGACCGCGGTCGGTAACATGTGACCCTTAGAATAATTTCATGCTGGCTGGAAGAGCCCAGAGGGAGAGGTGGACAGGAAGGTAGTGGGGGGGGGGGAGAATGAGAGTTTAAACATTTGGAGGGAGGAGGCGGGACAAAAGCCCTTCAGACCTGCAGTAGAAATGGCTTATCTCTCCCCCAGCAGCCCAATGCATGGGGAGAAAGAGAGAAGGGAATGTCAGAAAGTAAGAAAAGTGACCCTTATAATGTTTGTTTCTGACCTCCAGAAGATTATCCCTGAGAGCATGCACTTCACCCCTACAGTAAACAATTGTAGCCAAAAGCTGACATAGAATGATGTCTAAAATGAGCTTGGAAATCACCACTTTCAATCTCAGTTTTGTCGTGGGGGATCACAAGGTGGTTCGAAGAAGAAGACGAAGAAGAGGAGGAGTTTGGATTTGATATCCCGCCTTTCACTCCCTTTAAGGAGTCTCAAAGCAGCTAACATTCTCCTTTCCCTTCCTCCCCCACAACAAACACTCTGTGAGGTGAGTGGGGCTGAGCGACTTCAAAGAAGTGTGACTGGCCCAAGGTCACCCAGCAGCTGCATGTGGAGGAGCGGCGACGCGAACCCGGTTCCCCAGATTACGAGACCACCGCTCTTAACCACTACACCACACTGGCTCTCACTACATCACACTGGCTCTCTCTAAGCAGCCCTCCATCTCTTAACCTCAGCCCAATATAACCTTACCTCACAGAGTTGTTGTGAAGATTAAAGGTAAAGGGTAAAGGGACCCCTGACCATTAGGTCCAGTCGTGGCAGACTCTGGGGTTGCAGCGCTCATCTCGCTTTATTGGCCAAAGGAGCTGGCGTACAGCTTCCGGGTCATGTGGCCAGCATGACTAAGCCACTTCTGGCGAACTAGAGCAGCACACGGAAATGCCGTTTACTTTCCCGCTGGAGCGGTACCTATTTATCTACTTGCACTTTGACGTGCTTTCGAACTGCTAGGTTGGCAGGAGCAGGGACTGAGTAATGGGAGCTCACCCCGTCGCAGGGATTCGAACTGCTGACCTTCTGATCAGCAAGTCCTAGGCTCTGTGGTTTAACCCACAGCGCCACCCACGTCCCTAGTTGTGAAGATTACTGTGCTGCAAACTCTGAAGTGCGATATTTATGTTCAATAGTAATTATGGTAGTCTGACTTCCACTGGACTGCCCCCAACTAATTTCATGTGATGAGGAACATTTACACAGCTTTGTATTCAGCTTTCTAAAGTCTTAAGTTTCCAACAAATTGCTTGCAAGTACTTTGTCTTGTTGCAAAACTTTGTGGGGCAACACAGACTACTTCAGAAACCTCTGAGCATTGAAATCCTTTGGTTTAAGGCAGGAGTCAGCAAACTTTTTCAGCAGGGGGCCGGTCCATTGTTCCTCACACCTTGTGGGGGGCCACACTATATTTTTGTTGGGGGGTGTGAATGAATTCCTATGCCCCACAAATAACCCAGAGATGCATTTTAAATAAAAGTTCACATTCTACTCATGTAAAAACACACTGATTCCTGGACCATCTACGGGCCGGATTTAAAGGCGATTGGGCCGGAACCGGGCCCTGGGCCTTAGTTTGCCTACCCATGGTTTAAGCTGATGCGTGTTCACATAGTTCCTCCTAAAAAGTCCAGGTGGTTATTATAATAGTCTAAGTCAGTACTGCCCAGATGAAGGCAACGTAAATGAAAATACAAAACTGCTAAAAAGATGAGTTTTGCAACCCCCAACCATTTCCCATTGCCTTTCACAAGTATCTTGTAAAGGGAGAAACCACACAAAATTATACCACATTGTCGGTGTATTTTCTTGCTTTCTCCCCCCTATGGTCACACATGCAAGCAATTTCCTTCAACATTTGCAGCTTCTATACTGGTTGCAATAATTAGTATCAGCCCTGATAAACATTGGGACCAAAGAATGCCATGCCCATGCTACTTGTTTCAATTCCACTGAAGTTTTGAAACAATCTGAATTCGAGCAACCAGCAGTGGGTAGCATGCTTTATTACCTAACAGAATACTTACATCTAAAAAATATCACTACCATTAGTACTGCTGTAACAGTCTCTGGGGACAGAGGATGTGGCATACAGGCTAGTGATTATTTCAGCAAAATCTTAGGAACTTACTTCATCAGTAGCCATACACTCAGATATGTTCCTCCACGGAATGGTGGAATTTTCCTCCAGCAGCCACGTGCCCTCCAGTGTGCAGAAGCGGTAAACTTGCCCTATCCAAGATCAGAAAGCACACAATGATGGAAGATGTCATAAAACAAAAGCAAAATCCAACCCATTATTACTGTCAACCAGCAGAAAGCCCTAGCCTGGTATTTCCCTCTGACAGCTTTCAGTAATGTATATTTAACCATAGTACTAACACAGAAGCAGTTCAAGCTGCTTCTAACACATTTTAGGATTTTCATGTTACATATCTGATTATGTACAGAAATGTAACATGAAAACATGGCTTGTTTAGGTAATCTATGGTTTCTTTTAATGGCTCAGTTTGCACAAACATATATATTGGCTTATCAAGCTGAGATATGAACAAGCCTTGTGTCTGTTGTGCCTCATCTCTCCTCCCTTCTTGGAGATTCAAGTGGACTTATTAAGCTGGGTCCTGAACAGATGGGAAACAAAAGCAGACAAGCACTGGTTGTCTGTTATACATGTAGATGATCAAACAATGATACGGTTCTTAACAATGGTTTGTACAAACCATGGATTTGCTTTACATCTGAACCCAGACTCTGACACTTCGAGTTTAATGAATTTTGACACTGTTTTTCTACTAGAAAAGTGAAGCAAGTTCATTATACGTTTCTCAGCAAAGCAGCAAATGACAACTCCATGGATCTGAACTCTGTAACTTGAGAGTTAACCTATTTCCTGAACCACATGGCTTTTCTCTTAGAATAATTTACATCCCACTCGATAGAAATTAGCATTTGGTTGGCATCCATATCAGCAAATAAGTTACAATCTAAATGTTCTCTATGGACAATGAACAAGGCACTCTCAGAAGCCAAGAGGTAACCAAAAGATACTAATGTTTGTTGCTGCCATAGTAAACACAGAAATAATCTCAGATAATTTATTTAAGAAAACTTAAGAGTTTACTTTTTAAAAGTGGCATTACCAGAATTTGAAGTTCATTTATTTTTATTTATAAAAATATTTATATACTGCTATTCATAAAAAATGTTAATGCTTCTCCCAGTTGAAATCTCCCTTTGGCCAGGAATATGCAAGTTTTGCATTCATACAAGCCCAGACATTCCACAGGAGCTTCAGAAATGTGAATCAGTAAATCAAAATGTTTATCTAGATTGACTGAACCACAAATGAAAGGACTCCTTCCATTCATGGAAGGCACTAAGATCCAGCAATGACTCCTCGCTGGAGGAAGAAGTAATCTTCCCCAATTCCCCTGTGCGATTCCTGTGGCCCCCAACCCCTTGGAGAAAAAAAATCACCTCCTCAGGAACTCTGCTAAGTGCAACTCTGGTTCCAGCCAATAATAATTCATTTGATACTATTTTCTATGCTATGATTACATCTTTTTCTATGCTATTTTCTATGCTATGATTAAATCTTTATTTTAAAATATGCATTTCTTTAGCTTGTATTTAAATACATTTTACCTTGTGCAAAACACCTAAAACAATTGTTTTTTTGCTTTAAAAGGAACGTCCTGAATTTCACCAGTCACCAGGGTGTAGGGAGGGGACAGAAACCTCCAGCCAGAATGCCAAACTCATGCTGAGTTGCTTTTGGCATGTCAAAAGTGGCCAGGATTTAACAAGATGGGAGTTATTTAGAACACAGGAATTCAAAATACATGTCTGAATGCTGTATTAGGTTGCAATGGCAAGGATGTGTTTCATAAGGTGCAACAAAGACAAAAAAAGTCACACTCAGTTCATAGAGTTGTACGAAGTGACACAGTGTATACTTGTCTTTGTGAAAGTGCTTTTAAAGGTGAGACAATGTGCTGCACCAGCTTTGTGCTGCTTTGATCAAAACAGCTTTATGTTAATATCCAACTGCCATCACCTTGCTTCTTCATGTGGGATCTTATTTTTCCATAGAAGTTGCCTTGAACTGGGAGAAATCAATAAGCATTTAAAGCTTACACAAAAGAGACCAATATTCTAAAAATGATGCTGTAAAGCTGCACAATTAGGCCAGGGCTTTGATTTATTTCACATTCTGTGTAAGATGCTTTCACACAAAAAGTTAGTTTCTTAGAAGCGATAGCCTTAATAGAGCCTGTTTGCTTGAATTCCATGTCAATTACACCTTATTAGTATTAAATGTTTAAAGATATGGATTGGTGCCCAGAATCCAAACAGTCCCTGTTTGCTGATAAAAGACTGAAAGGGGAGGCCAATAGTTAGAACTGGAGTTAATGTCATCATTTATCTTGTTCTTGGATGAGCTTGTAAATCAAATCAAATACTACATCTGGCAAAACACTTTTAGATATAGGAAATATGTTATCACATGCCAGGAGGCTCACAAATATTTCATTAGCTAGCTCACTTATGCTGGAAATAAAAAAACAAATTAAATGCTTCCCCCTTTAAAACAACCAACCTGATCTGCATTTTACTACAGCTGTGTGTCAGGAATGGTGGAAGATTAGTCACCCAATTGTCCTTTGGAATAAATTGCCACATAATTTATCTTTGAAACAAATTACATCATGTCCTAGCCTATCACATTTTACCCAGACAGGGAAAGACAAGCTGAGGGAGAGGAGGCAGAGAGTAGAGTTTCCCCTCAGTGCACTCTGCACACGTGTTGAGCATCGTAAGTTGTCCCAAATTTAATAACTCTTCTTAATTCTCGACAGGGGAAATGTTCTGGAAAAGGTAACAGTTTTTTTCCAGAAGGCAGTGGTAGATCTGCTGTTTATGAGTAATAGCCAAATTATTTGCTGTGGTAGATTGACTTGCTGCTCCTTGACAGAGTGGTTTGCCCTTTGATGGCAAAAGATAATATATCCTAGCACAAGACTTTGTTCTTTGAACAGTTCCACTCAACCAGCACAACCTAAATTTATCAATCACACAGGCAGCACATCGGCTTTCAGCAACCTTTGTTTCATGGGCAAAGCAAGTTTCTATTCATAAAAACTTGTAGTCTGTCTCCCCATGGAGAACAACAAAAATAGTCTACAACTACCTTTTACTTCCACCCTTAGTTCCCTTTGCACAACGATGGCAGAATAATTTACAAAAAGTCCTCTAAAAATGATCTTGAAAATAATACGAAGCACTTTAGAACACACCTGTACCAATGTGAAAGAAGCCAGCTTCTATAGGTAAATACTAAGCACAGTAGTGTTCATCTCAAATTTCTTCTATAGGCATGGAAAAAGTATTGAAGCTGAACAGTCATTTCTGAGTTAGGTATAATGCACAATGATAATATTCAACGTGGAACTCAGTATCAAACTTTTATTCAAGTGAATCTGACTCCCGTTGTGACACCAGACCTATGCCATGGCATCTCTGTTAGTGCAATATTTCATGGATACAGTATTTTTTCTATTATGGAAATAAACCATTATTTTGTGTTGCTATACTGCTGTGGAACTTCTGCAAAGGTACCATTATACATGCCCCATATACAAGCAGGAAGACATTTCAGAGGTTTCAGTCTGTACCTTGGATTGGATTCCTTTAAATTACGTCACTGCAAATATATTACATTTTAGTGCTATACATACAGGCTGAGAATAAGATGGGGCATTAGCTCCAAAAGATATTGATTCCCATCAGATTTCTAGGGGAACCCCAGCACTTTAGCATTTGGATCTTCACAGACCGCAAGTCACCAGCACCAGTTGTCTACTGTTCTTTTATACTGCCAGATCTGCACACACAGACATGCATCCTTCAATGATATCACATCCATCCAACCAGGTGAGGGAGGAAGAAATGTATGGCCACTTTTGCTTTACTTATGTTTCCAGCTCTTTGGTTCCAATGTAAACATATTGTCCTAGCCTATATTACAAAAGAGAAGACTTGACCAAGAACTAGTCTGCCCATATTAGCAGTCCTCCCCTTCTCCACATCCCAGTCTTTCATCTCTAGAATCACAGGGTTGAAGAGGATCCCAAGATGACACCCAGCCCAACCCAAATCCCTTAACAGTATCTTCCCTTGGATCTCTCTTCTAAAGCAGGATTCCTCAGGGAGGCTTCAACATATCCGGCAACTCCATCTTCTTAACCACCTGTTCCAAAGCATTCAAGTGATATTTTTATCTCTGGAGATTACTATCCAGTTACTGTTTCTACTTATTTCCCATTTTAAAAAATCCAAATAGGGTGGTTGTTGTTGTTTATTAAATTTGTGTTGTTGTTGTTGTTTAGTTGTTTAGTCATGTCCGACTCTTCATGACCCCATGGACCAGAGCACGCCAGGCACTTCTGTCTTCCACTGCCTCCCACGGTATGGTGAAACTCATGTTATTAGCTTCGAGAACACTGTCCAACCATCTCGTCCTCTGTCATCCCCTTCTCCTTGTGCCCTCCATCTTTCCCAACATCAGGGTCTTTTCCAGGGAGTCCTCTCTTCTCGTGAGGTGGCCAAAGTATTGGAGCCTCATCTTCAACATCTGTCCTTCCAGTGAGAACTCAGGGCTGATTTGCAGTTCACAGCCTAGCGACTCTCACCCACCCAGCACATTGTAGGAGAACGCAAGTTCAAAGAAGGCTCTGCATTTGTATTCATTCAATAGGGACTTTCCCCTTGCTTAATTTGACTCCAGGGATGGTGATAATCAAGCTGCTTTCACATATGCAATGCCAGGTTGTTTCTTGCAAAAGCAATTATGCTGATTGAGCACTTGTTCCTGCTCTTCCCTAACTCACTTCAGGTTACTCCAATTGTCAGGAAGCAAAGTAAATTAGCCCCAGAAGTGTAAAATGACTCTGGAAGTAAGCCAGAATCTGCTGTCATTATCTTCAAGGAAAAGCTATAAAAAGTGGGTTCCCTCATAAACATGACGCCATTAAGGATTTTGCTCTCGCTCAAATAAAATTTAAGGTGATGAATAGAAATTCTAAAAGTCAACATTTGGAACATGTTTGGGGGATAAAACTTTTATCTGCAGCACTTTCAAAATAAGTAGTAGGGACCTGTGCCTCTTGGGGACCATTTGGCCTATAACAGAAAAGCTCCCTGGAGGATCATCGTCAATAAAATGCAGGAATGTGAAAGGGTAACAATGCAAATATGAGTCATTGTGCAAAATTAAACAGCCTGTGTGCTTGATGAGAGGCAAATGACTCCATTTCACAAGCTTAGCACTTTGCAACTTAAGACTATTTTGCAGAAATGAAATTATTAATAATTTATAAAGTATTTACATATTTTATGTTCTTTATCTTCTTTGCAACATTTACCTTCTCAGGCAGACTTATATTAGTACCATTTAAAATATGAGAAACATGCTGAGATACTCATCTATGCTGATAATTCAACTCAAGCGTGCCGGGTGCCCAAGCTCCATGCTTCAAACCAAATCTTTACTTTATTTAACATAACACAGAATAATCTGGTTCACCAAACTAAGCACAGCATGCCAGCTATGCATGGCAGACCACTGGGAGCAAAATAAGTCTTCTCGGTCTCTGTCTAACCAAGTCTGCAAGTGTATCGTGGTGGTGATGTCAAGCACCTTAAATGTAATTACATGGAGTTTGGCTCTCAACTCCATCTCCACACTCAGGACATAACATGCAGGAATGTCTAGCTTGTATTGCTTTTAAATGTTTTTCTGTAGTTGTACACTGCCCTGATGTTTTGCAAAAGGATGGTATATATATATAAATAAACAAACTTAATATTGGGGCTTACATAAAAAGAAAAGGTGATGTAGTTCAGTATTCATCTATCCTGTGCCATATAGTAAAGGCTTAGGCAGTAAGTGGGATCAGGGAACCCAATGGCTGTTTCATTTAATTTATTAAAATATATGAAAACCACTGTTCATCAAATAGGTATCAGGCCAATGTACAAAACAAGACCAAAACTGTCATACAGCTGTAAAACTATCAAATCAACTTTAAAATGCAGTGATGCACAACAGGATGGATTTAAAAAATGGGACAGAAGTCTGGGCAAACAGTTTTTTTTGTTTTTTTAACTTGGAACCAAAAAGCTAACAAAGATGGTTTCCTGTTGGGGCACCATAACAGAGAAAGCTCTCTTCCTTGTTGACACATAACATGCAAAAACATATTGCACTTCAAGCAGCAGATCTTAAGACATGGGCAGGTAGGTATACGGGAGACAAGGTATTTGGGCCTTGAAGTTGTTCAGGACACTAAAAGGTTGAAACCAACATCTTCAATTGGGCCTGGAAGCGAACAGGCAGGCAGCACAGCCTCCTAGGGATCAGTGTAAAAAACATCCTATCCAGCCCCACCAGATGTGGCTGCTGTGTTCTGCACTAACTGAAGCTTCTGAGTTGTCTTCAAGCACAGCTCCATGCACAAGGCATGATTGTAACCCAGTTGGGGGGTCCCAGATCATGGACCACTGTGGCCAGGCTATCCTCAACCAGGAGCCGTCATAGCTGGTGAAGCAGCTGAAGATGGGAAGAGTCACTCCAAGTCAAACAAGCCACCTGGGTCTCAATCAAGCTAACTACCTGCTTTCTCAGGTAGAACTCATTGATAACACCACACTCCAAATCCCTGTATCATCTCACCTAGCAGCTTCAAATGTTCAAAAGCAACCCCATCCACCAAAGCTTTCTTTGGAACTAGATAAGTGTGCAACCAGTATATCACCATGTCTCCTTCCCTCAATCCACAATTAATAAGTCCTGTGGACACAGTTCAGAAAAATAATAATAAATGGGTTAGAATCAAAATTATCTTTGTACTGCAGGAATGCTTCATTAAACACCCAGTTGAAACAACTGTGCTACTTGCATCCTGTACATCTAGTAAAGCCTTGACCTGCCATGCATTTTGTTCAGAAGTAAGGCTATAGTTTGAAGCAACACATTCTTGCCCCTGGCTCTTATGACCAAGCCATATGGACACACCGTATCAGTGCTCCTGAGGCATAACTATGCTGCACAAGTCTGCAACAAAACCCTGTGTACTCCAGAGGGCATAAGAAAAACAAATGTGGTTACTGCACCTATAACTCTTGTTTGGAACTTGCGTCCCTGGAAGATTTTCTATTTAAGAGGATTTAGGGCCATTAGACAATAAATATTAGGACCCTGAAGGAGTCATAAAATGTAAAATGGATTACCTTAGCAACTCCAAGCTTTCTTGGTCTACACAGTGTTATTGGCAGCAGGGCTTAAATTATAAAACGGTAACAAAAATGAGATTACATTCCCAGTGACAGTAACAAGAGATAGATACCCTCTCTAAAGGAGAAAGCTCTATTTTCCTGAGGACACGATATTCTTATGCTCCTTTGCAGTTGCAGTGATTCCAATGAATGCCAGAAATCGCCTCAGCATGGTTGAAAAAGGGAAGGTAAATTTACCACTGCATGATTTACCACTGGGCAAGTTTTTTACATTTAGCTCAGGAAACCTCCCCCCCCTAAAAAGACCTGAAAAAGTGAACCCCTGAGTATTCTTCCTACTCACTCGAGGAAGAGCAGAAATGAAAGTATCCTGGATATTGATAAGTTTGGACGTTATCTCTAAGAAATTAAAAGCTGTTTATAGGCTTCATAGAGATATTCATTTTTTAAAAAAGGAGTGGGAGAGCAAGGCAGCTATTATTTAAGTACAAAAGGGGGTTGTAGGGAGAACAAAAGCCTGTGAAAACCAAGCCCCTGAAGAGATGAAAAAGCAAATGATACTCTCACTTGGCTACAATACGGAAAAATAAATTTTCATCTCACTGTCCTCTTCCTAGAGTCTCTGCCAAGCTTGATGTGTCATCTGCCAGCAAAGCTCATTTTTTCGGGGCGGGAGGGGAGGCAGGAGTGTCCTGTAGTTTCTATCTTGGAGTGTGAAGTACATTGAGGGTGAACAAAATCTGTGATTCAGGAGAAACAACGCGAATGTTCTCGTTCACAGCAAATATGAATATGGGCAGTGCAAATAAGGTAAATGCCCACATCGTAAAACTCTCTAAAGCCAAGCGCCCACCAGTGGGCCATGCAAGACAGGATTCGCTCCTGCTGCTAGATGTCTAGGCCCACTAAATTAACCGCCAGTAATAACTACACAGATTTCTGTTCTTTTTAAAAGCAAGTGATCGTGTTGCATGATTACCAATAGTGATAGCTGTAACTAAACTCTAATCTAAGAGAGCTAGAAGAGAGCTCTTCATCTGCATGGACAATGAAAGCTGATGAATACAACACAAAATTGTTCATGACTTTTACCCCTTAAAGAACTGTGAGACACCTGACTAATTTTGACCACAGCTTCTTTGGCCAAATTGACAGTCTTAGTTGGGCTTCACTTGACAAAGGAAAACTCATGTGCTGGGAGCCAAAGTCGACAAAAGTAGCCAGTCCTAACAAAGTATGCATCATGGTAAATTTATTTTTGAAGCCTTTGTTGCACATAGGCAATTAATGGTTTGTTACACATTTTCCGAGTTCAAGCCTTCCTAGGTCTGCATGCCCTCATAAAATTTAGATGCTAATAATCTTGATACGTACTTGACAGAAGTTCAGCTATGAAGCTTTAGTACATGTATTCATTTTTGGCCAGCTCTAATTGGCGAAAATACTTGAAGAGAAGACTCTACAGTTTTTATCTATAAACTGCCTTGAAACCTTGTCAGGAAAAAAGGCAGGGTATTAATTAATTAATTAATTAAATTTAATTTAATTTTAAGGAGTGGCAGAACCATTAGCTCTCTCTTTGCACTATTATTCTACATAAAGGCAGAAATAAGAGAAGTGGTTGGCTTTAGAATTATGCAGCTGCTGCCATCTTGGGCTACACGAAATGGCCTGACTTTCAAAACATGTATAGGAATCTTGAGTAATATTTGGTACTATAGCCCCCACCAAGCAGTGAAGAGCCCCCACCCAAACATTCCTTTATTTTGCTAACTTCAACCAATTCTTATTTACAACAGTTTTAGTAAGAGTTCTGTCTAAAAGGGAATACATTATGCACCCTCACTTAATGAAAAACCTAACCTAGTTTATCTGGTTACAAAATTTCTGGAAAATGATTTAATGTCCAGATTAGCAAAGGAAACTCAAAAAGATTTTTTCCCATATGCTGATTAGGTTTTAGTACATACCGAAGGCTCAAGGAGGAAGACCACTGACCCCATCACATTGCTGCTGTGGTGAGGTTTTGGGAAGTTAAGTTTATTCATTTTTTTATTTATAACAATATTCATATACTGTTATTTATTTATTTTAAAAATCAGAGCATTTACAGTAATTATACATAAAGCTATACAATAAAACTATATAAAAAGTTAAAATCAGAAATAAATTAACTATTATGGAAAGATATATTCTTAATTGTTTGTATAAGTCTGACGGGATACACAAGTTTTCAGCAGGCCTTGAAAAGTTGGGATAGAAGGTGCCTGCTGAATCCCTTGTTGACATTCGTCTGTCTCAGGGGACAATGGAGTGTGCCTTCAGGGGTGAAGTCATACCGCTGCAATTAGCAGCATCAAAGTGACCTCTCTAGGGTACAAGCCTGGGCAGTGTGTATGGAGATCCTGGGCTGCTCAGATGACAAGACTCTTGGCCTCATTGGCGCGGTCCAAAGGAAAGGAAAGCAATGTGTTGGGCACCAGCTTGGCTGCAGGAGTTGCCGGAAGCAGGCATGCAAGGTGCCATCCAACTGTCTTAGGGAATACACTCTGGATTTGTGCAGGGTTTACTCCTTAACCTTTTCTTTTCCCAAAGCTATTATGCAAGGTAGCATAGGTTTAGGATCAGAGTTTTCCTTCTCCTAGATGGGCTACCTTTCTAGGTTGGTGAGTCCCATCTGCCCCCCACTTCTCTCTTGGGACGGCGGCCAGGTAGGAATTTTTCCATTTGGCAGATTGGCCCGGGCCACTTGGTTTTCACCTACCTCTTAGCGATTGCCACAACTTTGTAAGGTTTGGCGGTTAGGCATTGGCTCATTGATTTGTGGGGGAGGGGAGGTCGGCCATCGCCTGCCCCTCCATTGACCAAGGGTATTCTGCTGAAGGAATCTGGGGCCTGGATCCTGTCCGAAGTCCACTTGAGGGGCTAGGGCCATGCCAGGCCTCTGGGAACACCAAGGTGAGCTACAGGCGGGTTCCCCCGATGTAGCTTCCTCTTTTAGTGGTTTACCATTACTGACTTCCTGCAAAGGGGGCAGGAGTCCAATATAGTCCTTTGCCAATACCTAAGCCAATGCTGTAATCAATAAAGTTGTGGCCTAAATTTTTGCCCATTAACCTTAAACCAAAAATCTGTGTCAGTGTGAATTTTTATTCTAACGGGGGCTGGCTTGGGGGCCTTGACACACAATTGGTCTCGTCCACTCAGTCCACAAGAGCATGTGTTCCCATGCAGGGAAAGTCCCTAACTCACTGAGGATTTGAGACCTATCAGCTAGAATCACCTGGTTTAGCTGGCCAGTTAAAGCTGTTTCCTAGGGGGTGGCCACTGTTGCATGCTGATAGCTTCTAGGAGCCACACGTGGGAGCTGAGTACAGGGTGGAGATCAAAGGTGGACAAGCTACCCCAGAAGGAATGTGACGTTTCTCCCACCAGATGTACTACCCCTCTCCTAATACAGAGCCAGTGACACAAAAGACTTGGGTTCTTGTAGTTATCAAATGAGTCTCGCCAACTTGGGGAATGATCATCAATGCTGCTGCAGATTATCTCAGTGGCTGGGCTGGAATATAAGGGTTCAAGCAGTCCCTGAGGTACCCTCTACCTATGTTGTTCAGGGCTTTGTAAATTAAAACACTTGAACCTGACTTGGTAGTGGATGGGCAGCTGGTGCAGATGTTTCAACAATAGTCTCACGTGTTGTCAGCAAGATGCCCCTGATCAGCATTCTGCACCTGCTGGTGTTTATAAACCCAAGGGCAGCCTCACATAGACTGCATTGTAGTAATCCACTTTAAAGTAAAAGTATGACGAGATTAACAACAACAACAACACACACACACACACACACACAAACACACACACAATACTACACATCCATTTATAATGGAGGAGACCAAGGATTGCCACAGCCCATCATCAAGTCTATTGGGACAACAAAGAAAAATGAGGATATACTATAGCAACAGGAATGAGAGGATTATAAAGCTTAATTTGTTTCCAAAGTGGTTTCCAATCCTTTAATGAAAATTTCTGAAGAGATCCAAATGTTAATGTGTTTTAAGTGAAAATTGTATTCTACCCCAGGATAATTCAGCTTTTGCTTATTTGCAAAAGTACATGAAAGATGCAGCACATTCTGGTAATTTACTGAGGTACAGGATTATGGTAAATCTTGGCTCTCTCCTGCAGTGATGATTTTTAGTGCTGTTAGCAGCCAAATGACTGCCACCGAGTCCTAAGTTGGAAAATAAATAGGTTTGCTGAAGGGAAGGCATTTAATCCTGCATGTAGGTTATTAGATAAAGGGGGGAAAGAATTATTGAAAGGAGTTATAGAATGTTTGATGGGCTCTTATATCAATTAATTGGGAAGTCAACAATTTTGCACATTAATACAAGCAAACTGTAAATAATGTATATGTTTATTAATGAATGAGAAACCAATAAAGAGCTTGTAAATTAAATTTTCAGATGACCCTAAGATAACAGTCGCTAGCAACCAAACATAATACAATATGAATACTCATGCAAGAGAGAAAGAGGTATGTCAGAAAAAAGGACTTCAAGAAAGAAATTTCTTTCCCACCCATACTCAGCATAGCGCCCACCCTGCCCCACCCCCCATTTCTACTGAAAGGATCTTTGGAATTAAAACCAACAGTCCTGAACCAGACCATGCATCAATTACCTCTTTGCTCAAGTAACACCAAGTCCCAACATATTTCCCACCCTACATGACCCAGCACCTAAGTGGTAACTACAAAAAGGAGTTGTTGTGTGTGAGTGTGGGTGTGATTAATTAGGTTCATGCAGACCTGCTCTCATGTTTCTGGCTTGCAAGGCCCTATTGCTTGCCACTTATATTTCCATGATCAAGTTGGCTTTACACTGCACATGCTTTTACTGTTATACCACAGTGATGCTTGCACTCATTGTTCAGAGAGAAGTCAGACATAGCTTCTGGGCACATGCAGAGTTCCAGATGAACTTGAGCTTGCCTTTAGCAAATTTTGCACGTTAGTAGCTAAGAGTGTCGAACCACAACCAAGAAGTGCAATATTCAAGTCTCCCCTTGACCATGAGGCTCAGTGGGTGACCTTGGGCTCTCTCTTGGCCCAACCTACCTGTTTTTGAGGATAAGATGGGAAGTGAGAATCATGTCTTCCACCTTGAGTTCCTTAAAGGAGTGGCAGAATATACACGCAACAAACATATAAATAAAATTAGCAGGCTGGTGGGAGAGAAATTGTGTGTACTGGATGTTCTTCAAAGATAGGAAAACATACTTACCTGGGCTAGGTGATGGAAGATACCAAGGGCAGCTCATGTTCACGTAGGTGCCAGGCAGACCATCAGGCCAGCATGCATATTCATCAAATGTCCTGTTGCAGAACTTGCCTTCTACAGATAGAGAATATTTGGAGAGAAATTGGAAGAAAATGAAGAAGCAGCTTTATGAGGTTGCATTGCAAGAGTCCAGGTTGGGAGGATTTAATATTAGATAGGTACCCCCACCCCCCCAAAAAAAGATCTAAATCCATTATATGTGTCTTACACCAATCATCAGCCGCAATGCTTCTACAGCCCTGTTCAGCAACTAAGACTGAAGAGAAACCCAATCCAGAACCGAGTGTTGTAATAATGACAGCCCGTTCCCTAATAACACCCCACAACACATAGACACAAACATTGGGGGGGAAGGAGGTAGGGAAAATAACCATTCTATCTTTACAATTTACTTCTAGCTGCTAGACAGCTACAACTGTAAGTTAATAGCATGACTCAATACAGACTGCACAAACAATTCACAGCATTTGTTAGTGAAGTTCTTGCCATTCTGTTTATTAATTCAATATACTTCTATCCCCTTTATCTTCTATCTTGAAACTCATGGGGTTCCTAGGTGGTCTCCCATCCAGATACTGACCAGACCCAAATCTACTTAGCTTCAGCAAGGCAGCTGTGTCATGTGTCCTCAGCTCGTTTCTTGGGTCCTTGTCGCTTTCCTCATTGAATCCCTGGCATAAGGTGATTGTACTTCACCATCAGCTCCAATTCTACTTGCTAAATGGCTAAGTATGACCTCAGTGGTTCTTCACCTGTCTCAGCTGACCAGCGACTCGGTCTTGAATTGATAAGATTATCACTGTAGCCTATGGAAGAGGAGCAGCTGCCATTGAAGGTATTATCCTGGTACCAGATATCCTGCTTTGTCTGGTTTGCAACACATGTCTCTGGCATTGCATTTGCTAGTTCAATAACTCAACATACCTTATGTATTTTTCTCAATACAAATGATCTGCTGTCATGCTCTTAATTCCACACTATACACACTGACACATTGCTGAAATACTCACACAAAAGCCCACCAATCAGCATTATAGCTTATTCAACACGCTAAAGGCTCAGTTTCAGATTTATTAAACCATCAGCCTAGGAGTGTAGTGTTGGCTGCCTAGCAGAGCAAAGAGAGATTAATACCTTCTTACTATTATTGCTACCAGCGAGTGTCATTCTCTAATGTTACAGGGCAATTCTAAGAAGAAGCAATGGAAAAATCTAATGCTTTGTTATATATGGGGGGGGGGGGGTACAGATCGAGTCTTATCCATTCCAGTGGGTTGGGGCCAGAACATTTTAATGCTGCAGGCTTTCTTTTTCAAATTACTAGGAACCAAATGACCAGAAACCTGAACTTGTTACAGTAGGTTGTGTTTTCATTCAGTTGGTTGGTACAGGTTTTGATACTGTCATACAGTCAAAACAACCCAACATTTTGTGATATGTAAGTGATAAAGCAAGGGCATGATGAAAATAATTTGTAAAATAAAATTTAAAAAACATACAATCAATCTTGCATAATTTGAATCTTAGGCTGCCTCCTCCTGATATGGGCATACACACATTTAAAACAATCCAATACAGCCTTCTTCCATCTGCCTTATTTCATCAAGGATATTATAGTGGAACAGGTACATATTCAGCAAGAGTGTCCCAATCTGGAACCCTTTTCTGATAGACACCTGCCAAGTCCAGTTTTAGAAAGCCTGTTAATACATATTTGTTTTACCAAGTAATTTTAGCTGACTAAATTACTCCTACCACTATGATGCACTGACACTGTATACTTACAGTAATATATATGTTTAATATTTGAACATTTAAACTTTTAATGTAAGCTATCCTAAATGCCTTTAATTAATACAATACCAATATGTGTGTTTTTTAAAATATATATATATAATGTTGTCTTAAAACACAATAATTTCCCTTCTGAATGCAGATAGCAAAAAAGGGGGGACAGCTTACTGAACATTGTAATGTGAGGTAGGGGAATTCCTCCCTTGTACATGGACCAGCACACCCATAATAATTATGGCACACACTGCACTGGAGCACCAGCAGCAAAAGTTACAAGTACATGCCTAGGTGGAGCCACTCCACAATTAGTCTATCAAATATGGGACGGGGGGGGGGGATGCACTTGATGCCCACTATTGTTTTTGTTTCCGACTCCCTCCCACATCCCACACAATATCCCCTAATTTTAATCAGAGTATTGACCCATGTAGCTCAGTACTGTTCATTTAGACCAACAGTGAGTCTCCAAGGTTTCAGAAAGACATCTGTTCCACCACCAGCTGAAGATAACAGGGATGGAACCTTTTGTATGCAAAGCAAGCTCTACCACTAAGCTACAATCCTTCTCTTCTAGCTGGGTGAGGCTCACACTCTATAACTTAGCAAAATTCATTTCCTTCCATCGTTAGGAACTTGGCCCTTCAGGACACTGCAGACCAGGTTGCAGAAACTAATAGGAAAGGGGAGATGATGGAAAACACGTTATGGCCTATAAGAACTGTAGCAGTATGCAGTTAGGATGCTCTTTGGGAGTGCCATTTGTGCTGAGCAGCCTTACCTGCCATAAGAGGGGGTGTTTCATGGAGATACTCCAAACACTGGAGCCGATATTCTTCCCATTTCTGCTTCAGTGAAGGAAAGGAGAGCTGGGATCTCTGGAAGGAAAGAAAATAGCATCTCAGATATGTTGTTAACCAAATCCAATTATTTAGTGATGGGTTTCCTGGGACGCGGGTGGCGCTGTGGGTTAAACCACACAGTCTAGGACTTGCCAATCAGAAGGTCGGTGGTTAGAATCCCCGCGACGGGGTAAGCTCCCATTGCTCGGTCCTAGCTCCTGCCAACCTAGCAGTTTGAAAGCACGTCAAAGTGCAAGTAGATAAATAGGTACCGCTCCGGCAGAAAGGTAAACGGCGTTTCCATGCACTGCTCTGGTTTGCCAGAAGCGGCTTAGTCATGCTGGCCACATGACCCGGAAGCTGTACGCCGGCTCCCTCGGCCAATAAAGCGAGAAGAGCGCCGCAACCCCAGAGTTGGCCATGACTGGACCTAATGGTCAGGGGTCCCTTTACCTTTTCCTGTGTATTAATACATAGTAAACAACTTTACATCATGGGATCAAACTCCCCAAACGAGCAACAGCTCCCAAGCATTAAGAACTAGCATGTAAGGAGACCAACCAGGTGATAGGTATTCACTGAAATATTTTGCATTTTTGCTGTACAGTAAACTACAAGCCCCCTTTTCCTGCTTTTAGAATCAAGATGACACTGGCAACCACTTTAAGCCAATGCCCATACTGGCCTCCCTCATAACAATCCTCAATGCTTTGTTGCTTGACACATTATTTCTTGTTGACATCTGGCAGGATTTATGAGAATTATACATTGTTTTCATCACATAAGGCCTTCAATCTTCTGTAATAAATGAGCTGTCCTTTCAAAATCACACTCTAGCAAGATATGCTTTTTGTGAACCCACAACAATGCCAATACTAACCTGCCCCTCTGACAATGGCACCAGGGCCCTCATCCAAGTTCACTGGTTATCACTAGCCCCAGACGTTGAAGACAACCCCTTCCCCATTGCCAGGCTCCTGCCTACACAGACAGGCAGATACCCCAACACCCCTCCACGCGAAATTAGTGAAGGTGGAGAGGCCTCTGGCTGAGACACTGTGCAGGAGAAGCAGCTTATGCCTCAATGCTTGGGAATTTATTGGGTTATAACTCCATGAAAGGAGAAGCCTGAGTACAAACAGAAGCAAGCCACTGTGTTCATCCATGTACAGCAGTGGTTCCCAATTAGCTAATTACTAAGGACCCCCTATTTTTCAAAAGCCAAGCCATGGACCCCCTACTTTTGAAAATCTTGCTCACTCTGTGGTATTTACCTATGCAAAGCAATTTTTTGAAGAAAATGTGGGGTAGCCCCTAAAAAGATAATGGTTTTAAGTATACTATAAAAAAGACCATTGTCCATCACCAGACAGTAGGAAAAACTTGTCTCCATTTGCTCCACTACAGCTGAATTTAAAAAGCAATTGTGTCCCTAACTTGCAAGTGTTCTGTATGGAGAAGGCTTTTTACATGAGAGAGTATTCAAACATGCTATTCCTTACTTGTAATCTCAGTGGGTACATCTTAGCAAAACTTTGCAGCATATGGTTCTGCTAACCGGGGGACCTTGCACCTTCAAGACATAGGTGAAGGCTTGGTCAGGGCTTGATGAAGTATTGATGAAGAATGAGTAGAAAACAGCTGGAGTTTTGTAATGTTGATAAGAGGAGGAGGAAGAGGAGGAACCTTGAAGAAACCAATAAAATTCTTATTTGCATTGGCAATGAGGAAGGAGCAGGAAAGGGAGAAGGAGGCTCAAGAGGGACCTATACTATTGAAGGTGTGACTAGCCAGATTTGTGCCTAATCTCTATTTAACAGTCTCTAGTAACCCTGGTAGTAGTAGAGGAAACACAGGGTGACAGAACAAACCTTCTCAGTTAGACATTCCTAACATTAAGACACATTCCATGGACTACAGGTTTTTTTTGTCTTGCTCCTACCTCCCCATCCCCCTTTTTCCTTTTGTGTAATGACTTTTAAACTGTGAGCTTGAAGGCAGGGGTTGTCTTTTTAAATTTTAAATTATTGATATGTAAGCTTTTATATCTGAGGAGCAAGGTAAAGAAAATATAAATGTTTAAATAAGTTTGGTAGGTATGAACACATTTTGGCACATTTTGCTGCCTTCTCTTGTACCATCTAAAACAAACGTCCATAAAACTAAATTATGAACTTAAAAATTTACCATCCTTTAAATAACTAATGGCCCATCCAAACCATCTTCAGTAGTCTAGGCTGGATACTTAAGAAGAAGTCATAAAACCATCAGCAGGAACCTAATTTTGCAAAATCTTCCACAAAGCTGCTGAAATGTCTCTTGACCACAGTTGTTGATACAAGTCTATACCCGCAAGCAGAAGGATTAACAGCCCTTGTAGTTTTGTTTTAGCAGTTTGAATTGAAAGTTTGAGGAATACTCTGTCTGCATATCCATATTTTCCTTTTGGCAGGAAAGAGTGGGGAGGATATTTGGTGGAATAAAAATCTGACATTCTTTGTATATAATTACACACATTTGCGTTTGGTTCCAGACATTTGTATTCATATATAAACGTACACCAGGTCCCAAAATCTCAAAGACCTCCATGAAGGCTCAAGCATAATTCTCTAAATTTCATGCCAAAGTGCGTAACATACGCATTCATCTCTTGCTGCCCTCATTCTCTTCCAATACTGCTGTTCTTACTATCAAAACTTATATCAACCTTGTACTTAACTCTTTGTCTGGTAGCAATACATGAGCAGGGGGTGATCAGGATGGCAATGGAGGCACGGATTGCTCCATTCCTTGTTTGCATGATAGAACGTAATTTATTAGTACCCTTCTACAAGGTAGTACCTTTCCTTGTTGCCAGACTCTTAGCATTCTAGTAAATTATTTTTCAAGCTACTAAGGGAAGCTAGTTACAAGAGATTGTGATGGCCACCAACTTGTATGACTTTAAACAAGGATTAGGCAAGTTCATAGAGCAAAAGGCTATACTGTAAATGGCTACTAGTTATGATGGCTAGGTTCTACCACCACTGTCAAAAGCATTTCCAAGGCATACTGATCCATTTCCAAACCATACTGGTTCTGATCTTTCAAGCACTGAACACCTTGCTATGTGGCTAACTTGAGAACTGCCTCCTCCACTCCAAGCTTAATTATTTGATCTTTTTTGGATTCCCTGTTCTGCATTCACTACCAATATGTTATTATGATTTCTTTTGAGAGCATATTGAAAAGGAGGATGTGAATGTAATAAATAGGGACACGCATAGTTGGAATTTTAGGCATGAAGCCCAATCCTATGCACATTTACTCAAAAGCAAGACCCACCATATTCTACATAGTGGAGTATGCTAATAGAAGAAGAAGAAGAGTTTGGATTTGATATCCCGCCTTTCACTCCCCTTCAGGAGTCTCAAAGCGGCTAACATTCTCCTTTCCCTTCCTCCCCCACAACAAACACTCTGTGAGGTGAGTGGGGCTGAGAGACTTCACAGAAGTGTGACTGGCCCAAGGTCACCCAGCAGCTGCATGTGGAGGAGCGGAGATGCGAACCCGGTTCCCCAGATTAGGAGACTACCGCTCTTAACCACTACACCACACTGGCTCCCATAATAAAATGGAAGAATGCAATGATGCACTCAAGCTAGGACTTAAGGAATTAAGAACCATTAAAGCCAAATAATTTGAACATACTGTACTTTTTTTGCTGCGTGGTGTTATATTTTCCAACGCAAGTCAGAAGCAGAGGGGGAAGTCAGGAGAAAAAGCAGCAGTTATTTGAGACACCTAATGGAGAAAAGATGGGGGGGGGGCTGCCCTTCTGTGACAAACAAGCCAATGGCATTATAAACCATTATGTTCAATCACAAATATGCTCTCTGGGAATCATAAAAGGGAATGCAACCAACTTGCCTGCACACAACACACATGTTTATTAACTGCCTTTATTTGTGCAGTTTTTAATGGTAATTACAGCCTTTATCTTGTCGATGCAAAGCTCCCTGGTCTAAATCTAATCCTTGGCAGAATAGCTCCTGCTGGCACCTGTATTTCACCCACAGATCCAACTCAGGAATTAAAATTCAGTAAGTGTAGATTTATATACAAAATTTGTGTGCAGGCTTAGCTTGTCTAGGAATAAAGCACAGCCCTGCTACTCATTAAAGCACCCTGACATGGATGCAACTGCATGAAATCATTTTAGTGTCGGGATATATTTATTTATTTATTTATTTATTTTAATTTAAATGAATTGGTGAAAGTAGTCTTCTACCCAGGGTAGGTGTTTTTAATACCTACTATGGACTACTTGAATTGTGATACTCGAATTTTTATTTTTAAATCCAAATAATTTTCCCAGACACTTTAAAGTATTTTTTATATGCAGGGAACCACACTCAGAGCACTTTGATGTTACTCAAACATGCAGTACCACCATGAACACCACCTGTGGAAACAATGGCATGCAATCCCCTACTAATGTTTAAAAGTCTACCAGATTTCCATTAACTATTATACGAGCTAAAGCGGAAGTACTCATTTCAAATGTACATTGCAGAATGCAATTTTGAGCAACTATCTGCATAGCACTACTCATGCTAAATGAGTAACTCGTAGTAAGTAACCCGTTCTCCTCCCTTTTTTGCTCTCTCATTGGCATTATTGACATCTCATTAATTGAGACCCATTGCACAAAGTGATAAGCTTTGCTAGTTTTTCTCTTTCAAAATACAGTGCTACCTTTAAGAAATAAAATGAAAGCTTATTATCTCCTTAATTTATAAAAGGCAGTTTTAATTTTTTTGTACATTTTTTTCTTTAAAAATACTCCATACAGCAAGTCTGTCCACTTACTAACCAGAATCAGATACCATATTTGTAGCAGTTTTTATACACTATGACAAGGCGGATTTTGTAAAAGTTATTAGCAAACTGTAATAAGAAAATAATCAGACATGTTCTCTTGTAAGAATGTCTAATTTGTGGGATTTGATTTAAATAAAAACATCCTATTCCAGGAAGCCAGACAAATGAAACCCAAAGGGTCCATAATTTATTGGCTTAACCACATGTGCACTTCATATAATGCTTTCAGACACTATACAGATGTTAAAATCCAATGTTTAAACTTTTATATTGAAATATATAAAAGACAAAACATATAATAGACACTAAGCTCACTGTCAGCAAAACTATGGAAGGCCCTGAAAGATTTCTAATAAAGTGCAAACTATTTGCCTAATTTGCTGGCATTCGTTAAGCAGGTTAGATATTGTTAACTTATTTCAATGTAAATTGGGCTTTGAAAGGGATTATGAGTTTGTAGCCAATTAAGTGTGACTCATGGGTAGAGCCATTGAAATTAATGGGCATGGCTTAAGTCCACTGATTTCAGTGGATCTGTTCCAAGTATAACTTAAGTTGGATATAATTCTGTGTTTTATTCTGGTTTTTACTACTGCATGGTAGCCACCCTGTATCTCTGGAGAAATAAGCAGATTACAAAAAAATACAAATCAATCAAATCATTGCATGGAAGATTTTTTTTAAAAAATCTTGCTGCGCTAAGTACATACAAACATCATATTTTAAATACATTTGGCACTGGCAGAGATGTATAATCTGTTAACTCAACCATCTATGAAAGGCTGCTTCACTGGTTATAAAATTTATACAGGGGTAATACCTTGTAGTTTCCTGTCCTCTTCAAATGCAGTGATGGGATATATGCAACCTCAGCCTTCCGCATGCACTGTGGCTTGAAGATTTTGTATATCACATGGCAGGACAGAATTTCAAACAGAGATGTGCTCTCCCAAGCTCACATTCGCAGCATGTTCACACTCCTGTCTTAGCACTGTCTGCACTGGCTTCGTCATTTCCACAGAATGGAAGATGGCAGGATTCCCAAGGACGTGCTCTAAGGGGAACAGGCTTCCAACATCAGGCTTGTGGGCAGACCAACTGTGCGTTACAAAGATGTCTGCAAGCTGGCAACATCAACCACACTGTGTGGGAATCCCTTGCAGTGCCTGGAGACAGTCAGGTTGTGAATTCATAGCAGTGACCAGAGGAGGAATGACCACTGGGCGGAGTGAAGAGAGAAGAAACGCTATGCTGCAAGCAGCACTACTGGATACCTTCATGTGCAACAAAACATGTCTCTTCCATATTGATCTCTACAACCACAGCAGACACTGCAACCTTCCAACAGCTGGACTTCATCCCCCACCCCAAGTGCACTTCTCCATTGTCTCCCAAGACAGACGAATGCCAACAACAGCTCTCATCTCTGTTTGTTAGCCATGATGGTTGTGGCTAGTTGGAGTGCAACAACATCTGGAGGGGCAGAGGTTCCCCGTCTCTTCCACAGAGCATTGTGTACTTTGCAAACATCTAACAGATTTTAACACTCAGTTTCCTGTCATTCTCAGAGGGCATCTCAGTTTGTAACATTCCCATATAGGAGGGTTTCTTGGTGGATCTTATTCAGCAAGGTTTTCTGGAAGTCTTGAAGTGTTAAAGGCTCAACAGCTGTTGAGAGCCTAAACAAATGTTAGGTTAGAAGTTCTGTCTTCTGTTTATTCAATCCTTTTACTCAAACCAGTTTATGATGCTTTTAAACTGACTCAATTTGTGGATTTCCAAAAGGTTTGATGAGGGCTCAGAATGTGTCCTGACTGAAGGAAAAGTAAATGGGGTGGGTGGGGAATTCTAACCAGCCTGAAATATACAGCATCTGCTCATGTAAGCAGAAATGAGACCCAGTCACACTGGTTTCAGGCATCACAATGCTCCCTCGCGATACTGAATAACAGAAGATGTTTTGAATGTGTATTTCGCAAAGATGAGCAAATACAGCAAAATGAAACTATGCAAGCAAGAATAAAAGACGCTGTGTGAGTAGCAGTGGGATGCCATCACAATGCAATGCCATCAAATAGATGAGACAAGTACAAATTCGTTCAAATTGTGCATGGCACACACAACTAACTCATTTTGACAATATAATTAAGTGCAATTAATCTCTGGATAAATTACCCCACTCAACAAAGATCTGAAGCAAGCATCAAATGTACATTTCTTGACTGTAATAATCATTTGACTTTAGATGGCAGCCTGGGTGACAGCCACATGAAGCACACTTGGCTCATTTAAAAACTTTTTTTAAAAAACACACTGTTCCGTATTGAAGAATGGATTTTAAAATTTATTGATACATTGTATGCAGGGAGGTCCTCACAGATCGTGAAGCTGAGGCTCCAGTACTTTGGCCACCTCATGAGAAGAGAAGACTCCCTGGAAAAGACCCTGATGTTGGGAAAGATTGAGGGCACAAGGAGAAGGGGACGACAGAGGACGAGATGGTTGGACGGTGTTCTCGAAGCTACAAACATGAGTCTGACCAAACTGCGGGAGGCAGTGGAAGACAGGAGCGCCTGGCGTGCTCTGGTCCATGGGGTCACGAAGAGTCGGACACGACTAAACGACTAAACAACAACAACATGCAGGGAGGTCAAAGTAAGTTGCATGATTCTATGAATACCTTACCCATTCCCCAAGAAAGATGGAGAAGGGTTTGTTTCTTTTCCAGAGAGTTGCTTCTCCCCTGCTCCTAACACACGTAGAATCAAAGCAAGCCAGGAGGAAGCCAGAACCTGGTTTATTCTTCATTGCAAACCTGGGCTAATGGTTTGTTTCTCTCCAAACAAATCATGAGTAGAAACTAAAGTTTGTTCTTGGGTTACCATTCATGGTTTGTTTGGAGAAAAAGAACATAGGTTCTTTTAAACTATGTTTTAATACTGCGCACGCACACCAAGCCATAATCAAAGCAAGGTCCACAAATGTTTTGGTTGCTTTCTAAAATAAAGTCATCTCAGTGGAAACACTATGTGCTACTGAGCAAGTCAGACAACCATGTTCCCTAAAAAGCTTAGTGAGCTTTTGCAACCACCAAACAACAACTTTGGTGGTCTTAGGCATTCTGAAAGAATCCTTCATTAGAATACTTCCACAGTTTGGACCACTGAATGTATAAAAATAGTCAATGGAAAATCCATTAAGTGTCCTTATCTGTTTGAAAAACCTAGTTCCTGGAGCTCCATCTTGTGGTAAGAATGCAGAGATCCCTTACTCACACCCTGCAAAACACATAAAGAAAAGAAAGGAGCAGCAGGGAGATTACTTTAAGGCAAACAGAGCTCAGCCGGCAATGATAGAATAAAGAACTTCTTCAAGTTGCCAGTAACGATTTCTCCTAAATTTCAGAATTCAAAATACTGTACTGTCAACTCTTATTCTAATCATTAACTTGTGTAGTTTTTATTTCTGAAAGTGCTTCAAAGTTAGATGAAAACTGCAATCCTGGGGGAAAGTATCTACTTATTGGATGACTGGATTATGACATCATCATTCAGCTACGGGGTGTGTGTGGATATATACATATGTTAAGCTGGGTTTCCACTTCTTTTTTGATAGCTTTGCTACCACCTTACGATGATCAAGTTGCAGTCTTTAAGGTGGGAAGAAGATGGGGGCTCTATTGCTGAACTGGACTCACCCTGCATCTTTCTTGCCTTTATTGCTCAATTTGCTGTCAAGATTCAGGCCACGTAAAATATTGACTGGCCACAGCAGACCTTTTGAGAATGAGACAGTTGCAGGGCGTGTTATGGTTCTTGTTCCTCTAACCAACCCATTATTCAACTGAAAGCAGTTATGGAACCAATATTGAAATCTGAGCATTAAGGTTTCTCTCCATTGGGGTGTAATTTAAATCAAGCTGGTAGTAACTGAAACAAATTCGGGAAGGGCTCTTGCTCTCATGAGGTGACCAAGGAATCAGAAGAGCATCAAGTCATGCCACAAACCTTGACAGTAACCAGAACAGACCTATAAAACTATTAGTTCACAACCATTAACAGAAACACATTTAGCATCATGGAATGAGTCCTTAGTTGCCATTAAACAAGGATTGGAAGATCTCAAATTTCTCTAGCTGCTGCAGTTCAATTGGGAGCCACACAAGTCCAAAATTCAAGGGAAGAAGATCATCACCTTTCTACCCAGATAATGGAAAACAAGACACATTTGCTTCACATTGTAGTTGCTGGCACTCTATTAGATTTCAAAGAAAAGTGTTTTCTCAACCTTTATTTCAGAGTAGTTGGGAGATATTGTGGTGGCTAGACTTGTGGCTTGCAAAATATACTTACAAAAAAAGCATAGCCGCAGTTCCACCAGTCAGAGATGGGACCAGATTGTGGGGAAGGGGGGACAATTGGAAATAAAAGATTAAACTAGGAAAACAGGAAATTAGGAGGCTATACACTAGGGACATTAGCTATGCAAATCTTTCCCCCGTAGATTTAGCAAATTGCATCATATATAGAACACCAAACATAACAGCTAAAGTTGGGTGGATTTACCTTACGATTATTTTTGTTCCCATGCCTCAGCCTAGAGCTATGAGACACTTGGGGGCATTATTTTGCTTGCATCTCGTTTCCCCTCCCCACCTCCAGATTCTTCCAGAATTAGTGTGATTAGTTAATCTGTTGATGCACAGCTGTATTTCATGCCTCGGTTCTGTTTTGGAGTCGTGTTTCTTTTAGGATATTTCCTTTAACTGGATGAACCCAGGCACCAAATTAATATTCCCATACTCCCTTCTAATATTGAGCATTTGGCAGATCTCAGTTTGCGTGCGCATATAAATGTACAGGGAAGATGTGGCGGCGGTGTGATCAGACACCAAGGGGAATCGGGCCTGTGATGATGAGAGAGAATGGCAGTTTACTGACCTGCTCCAGCCAAATGTCCTGCTTCCTCCAAAAGAGGTTTATCATAGATTAACTCAACAGCCAACTCCAATAGAACTTATGTTGCTGTCACCAAAGGCGTTTGTTTCAACTTCAAGCCAGGGAGTGGGGTACGGAAAGAGAATGATGACACGCTTGGGCCAAGTGCTCACCAAGGGCACCAAGACACAACAGCAGAAGCTTCTGCATTGGGGACCTCTCAGTCAATGATGGTGGACCCTGTGGTGGCAGGGGTTACGAGAACCTGAGCTTGACATCTACCCAGGCTGTATTACTCACTATGTCAGGCACTCCGGAGCAAGAAGAGAATTTTAACCCACAAAGTATGAGCCTATTGATAGCTAACTTCTATAGGTTGTGATCAGAGGATAAATCCTGAGAGACTGACACAACATAACTCCAGCACTGTCCTATCTTGGTCGTCTCAGTCACTGAGGCAGCTATAGCAAGTGTCATTGTGCCCAAGTCAAGAGCAGTACTAAATCAGATCGTATGTATTTCTCTCCAAAACAGAGTTCTGAATATGCCTGCTTAGGTGCCCCTTCTCTCAGACTGACTGCATATGCATTCAGTGCAAGCCCATGTTCCTAAACAGATAAGGATTGTACAAGCAGAGAAAAAACTAATGTGATCCTGGAATTTGGCTACCTTTTCCAAGATATGCAATGATATTGCTAGCAAGCCACAGGTGTATCTGTATTTATACCCAGTCAGTACCATCAGCCCATCTAGCTTAGTACAGTCTGCACAGGCCAGCAGTAGCTCTACAGGATTTCAGACAGAGGACATTCCCAGTCTTAACTGGAGCTGTTGGGGATTGAACATGGGACCTTCTGCAATGAGGGAAAATCAAGTTCTGTGCTGTGAATAGTTGCTAGATCATTTCCTGTTATTAAGAAAATATTTTTAGTACATAGGATCAGAGGAGATGCAAAACACCTGAAGAATGCCATCCCCAACTTGCTATGCATGGGGTCATGAAGAGTCGGACACGACTAAACAACTAAACAACAACAACTCTGTGGCAGGAGTAGCTCAAACCTCCCAGGGAGTAGAATGAAGAAGGATCCATATTCCAGTTTCGTCAATAAAGAATTATCCACTTCTCTCCTGCAAAACTGGAGAAAGCAGCCACACATATCATACGCAGTCAGTCTGGACAGGGACTACAGAATTTCTCAGCTTTCTATACCTCTCTGTATATAGTTCAAATGACTGCTTTTTGACAAATAAGCTAGATTTTGAGCAGAAGAACAATGTCTAGCAGAAGTGTAACTTTAATGATCTTGTTCAAATAGTGAGAAATTTAAATAATTTGCCATGCATATGCAAAGGAGCTAGCCAGCTGGTAAACCAAGTTCACATTTAAATATGCATTGCTAACTGCTACATATGGATAATTCTAATTAAACCAAGAAGCACAGTTCTGTTCAGAATTTCTGATTCCCAAGATGAACACTGAAAAGTTGACATTTATTTCAACTATTTATTGCCCACTCTTCGTTCTAACAAGCCCAGAGCAGGGTACATAAAAGGAAGACCCAGTATGCACAACATAACACACATATATATCTTATGTGCAACAGCAAAAAGAACTGGAACAATAATGAGCAAATGGGCTACAGGTTGCTTGTGCTAAAAATAAACATAATTTGTTACGGTATCTATCGATAAATCGATACTATTTTCAGTAACCATTCTTAGCAATTCCAGAAGACTGGGGGTTTTTTGGGTAACTTATACCAGCCTTCATTCACAAGGATTAGGAGGAAAAAATGTTGAATCTTAAAACTAATATTAGAGGTTAGGTGTCAACTAAGGGATTGGCTCCATAAGGGACCTGCAACTAATTAGAAACACTGATTTTCCCCCTTGATATCCAAGAGGAAATGGAAAAATGCCGTATTGTGAACTACTGAAATCTCAAGATCTAGATTTTGTAACAAGAGATGTTTACATTTCCTTGGGCTATATGTATGAAAGTTTATCCCTTTCTACAATTATTGTTGTACAAAGCCTGAACTGAACCCACAACAAATATAGGTTATACTTTGTTAAAGTGTGTCAGTCAAGTGTAGCTGGTAAACTTGCAACCTGGGGATTCATAAGGCTGGCACTATAAATGGATAACCTCTGCAAAATCTAAAATTCCTGGCAGATTATTCCAAACAAATATTTTATTTTGAGAAGGTGACATTTCAGTTGCTCTTGTTCAGTACAGATGTTTTAGCAGCATCTTTTAAAAATGTATTTGCAGACGTATTTCTGGTTATGCTAACCATGCAGCAGGTACCCAGAGAGCTAAACTTCACCCAGGACTTTAAAGGATTCCATAAAAGCAAACTGATAAGAGGTCGCAATGCCACCCACTTCATATTTCCTGCCCACACACCTTCTTTGATCCTTTTTAGCCAGCAGCAACAATAGCTTAGTGCAGTTCAGAGAATGTCATTGTTTCAGTACAATGCCAGAGAGCCCAGAAGATTTGCATGTCTGTTGAAGGAGAAAGTGTACCTTTACATTCCACATGTGGAAAGGATCTTTGAGAAGGAGGGAATATATTGCACACTTTGCTCTGGGCATCCCCCAATAGGTTATCTCCTCTTAGGCTTTGGCAAGTGAGAAACATGTTTAAAAACTGGACAGGCGCCAATTTGGAAGTTCAATACTTCTTTTATTTTTACAGCACCATGAATGTGCAATGAAGAGGAGGACAGAGGAGAGGCCCCTGCCTTGCCGAGCTTACAATGTAAAAAAATGGCACAGAGAAAACAAAGGAAGAGGAGGAACGTGGAGGAAGGGAGAAATGGGAAAATGAGTTATCAGTTATACATGACTCTTTTATATACGCACACACTTAGGGCTTGGTTGCAGAGTTAGTTGCCCTCCAAGTGTCCCTATTTTCCAGGGACAGTCCTGGATTTACAGAAGCCATCCCAGTTTCTGATTTGGAATTTACTGCTTTTCCTTAGAACATTCCTATTTTCACCAGAGAAATGTTGGAGGGTATGGAGTTATGTGGCCCCTGAGCCAAGGAGATAAGTAACTATACAAGTTACAAGTTTCTTTAGAAGACATCTGAAGACAGCCCTGTATAGGGAAGTTTTTAAACGTTTAATGTTTTATTATGTTTTTACATATGTTGGAAGCTGCCCAGAGTGGATGGCAACCCAGTCAATATGAAGAAATGTTGGAGGGTATGGCAATAGCGCCCCTTCATGGATCACTGCCTTGTCATGGTGAAGAGGCTTGAATAACTCAGAGAAGCTATGAGCTATGCCGTGCAGGGCCACCCAAGATGGACAGGTCATAGTGGAGAGTTTTGACCAAACGTGATCCACCTAGAGCAGGAACCGGCAAGCCACTCCAGTATACCTGCCAAGAAAACTCCATGGACAAAGACAACAGGCATATAAAAGTTATGACGCTAGCAAATGAGCCCCTCAGGTCGGAAGGCGTCCAACATGCTACTGAGGAAGAGCGGAGTACAAGTAGATTCAGAGCTGATGAAGCGGCTGGGCCAAAGCTCAGTTGCGGATATGCCTGGAAGCGAAAGGAAAGTCCAATGCTGTAAAGAAAAATATTGCATAGGAACCTGGAATGTAAGAACCATGAACATGGGTAAGTTGGAGGTGGTAAAAAATGAGATGGCAAGAATAAATATTGACATCCTGGTCATCAGTGAACTAAAATGGACGGGAAAGGGCGAATTCAGTTCGGACGACCATCATATCTACTACTGTGGGCAAGAATCCCGTAAAAGAAATGGAGTGGCCCTCATAGTCAACAAAAGAGTGGGAAAAGCTGTACTGGGATGCAATCTCAAAAATGATAGAACGATCTCGATACGAATCCAAGGCAGACCTTTTAACATCACAGTAATCCAAGTTTATGCACCAACCACTGGTGCTGAAGAAACTGAAATTGACCAATTCTATGAAGACTTACAACACCTTATAGAAATGACACCAAGGAAGGATGTTCTTCTCATTATAGGTGATTGGAATGCTAAAGTAGGGATTCAAGAGATAAAAGGAACAACTGGCAAGTTTGGTCTTGGAGTTCAAAACGAAGCAGGGCAAAGGCTAATAGAGTTCTGCCAAGAGAACAAGCCGGTCATCACAAACACTCTTTTCCAACAACACAAGAGACGACTCTACACATGGACATCACCAGATGGGCAGCATCGAAATCAGATTGATTATATTCTCTGCAGCCAAAGATGGAGCAGCTCTATACAGTCAGCAAAAACAAGACCTGGAGCTGACTGTGGCTCAGATCATCAGCTTCTTATAGCAAAATTCAAGCTTAAACTGAAGAAAGTAGGAAAAACCACTGGGCCGGTAAGATACAATCTAAGTCAAATCCCTTATGAATACACAGTGGAAGTGGGGAACAGGTTTAAGGATTTAGATTTGGTGGACAGAGTGCCTGAAGAACTATGGATGGAGGCTCGTAACATTATACAGGAGGCAGCAACTAAACCCATCCTAATGAAAAGGAAATGCAAGAAAGCAAAGTGGTTGTCCAACGAGGCCTTACAAATAGCAGGGGAGAGAAGGCAAGCAAAATGTGAAGGAGGAAGTGAAAGATACAGGAAATTGAATGCAGATTTCCAAAAAATAGCAAGGAGAGACAAGAAGGCCTTCTTAAACGAGCAATGCAAAGAAATAGAGGAAAACAACAGAATGGGAAAAACCAGAGATCTGTTCAAGAAAATTGGAGATATGAAAGGAACATTTCATACAAAGATTACCATAATAAAAGACAAAAGTGGAAAGGACCTAACAGAAGCAGAAGACATCAAGAAGAGGTGGCAAGAATACACAGAGGAACAATACCAGAAAGAAATGGATGTTTCGTATACCCCAGGTAGTGTGGTTGCCGACCTTGAGCCAGACATCCTGGAGAGTGAAGTCAAATGGGCCTTAGAAAGCACTGCTAATAACAAGGCCAGTGGAAGTGATGATATTCCAGCTGAACTATTTAAAATTTTAAAAGATGATGCTGTTAAGGTGCTACACTCAATATGCCAGCAAGTTTGGAAAACTCAGCAGTGGCCAGAGGATTGGAGAAGATCAGTCTACATCCCAATCCCAAAGAAGGGCAGTGCCAAAGAATGATCCAACTACCGCACAATTGCACTCATTTCACATGCTAGCAAGGTTATGCTTAAAATTCTACAAGGCAGGCTTAAGCAGTATGTGGACCGAGAACTCCCAGAAGTGCAAGCTGGATTTCGAAGGGGCAGAGGAACCAGAGACCAAATTGCAAACATGCGCTGGATTATGGAGAAAGCTAGAGAGTTCCAGAAAGACATCTACTTCTGCTTCATTGACTATGCAAAAGCCTTTGACTGTGTCGACCACAGCAAACTATGGCAAGTTCTTAAAGAAATGGGAGTGCCTGATCACCTCCTCTGTCTCCTGAGAAATCTCTATGTGGGACAAGAAGCTACAGTTAGAACTGGATATGGAACAACTGATTGGTTCAAAATTGGGAAAGGAGTACGGCAAGGCTGTATATTGTCTCCCTGCTTATTTAACTTATATGCAGAATTCATCATGCGAAAGGCTGGGCTGAATGAATCCCAAGCCAGAATTAAGATCGCCGAAAGAAATACCAACAACCTCAGATATGCAGATGACACAACCTTGATGGCAGAAAGTGAGGAGGAATTAAAGAACCTTTTAATGAGGGTGAAAGAGGATAGCGCAAAATATGGTCTGAAGCTCAACATCAAAAAAACTAAGATCATGGCCACTGGGCCCATCACCTCCTGGCAAATAGAAGGGGAAGAAATGGAGGTAGTGAGAGATTTTACTTTCTTGGGCTCCATGATCACTGCAGATGGTGACAGCAGCCACGAAATTAAAAGACGCCTGCTCCTTGGGAGAAAGGCAATGGCAAACCTAGACAACATCTTAAAAAGCAGAGACATCACCTTGCCAACATAGGTCCGTATTGTAAAAGCCATGGTTTTCCCAGTAGTGATGTATGGAAGTGAGAGCTGGACCATAAAGAAGGCTGATCGCCGAAGAATTTATGCTTTTGAATTATGGTGCTGGAGGAGACTCTTGAGAGTCCCATGGACTGCAAGAAGATCAAACGTATCCATTCTGAAGGAAAACAACCCTGAGTGCTCACTGGAAGGACAGATCCTGAAGCTGAGACTCCAATACTTTGGCCACCTCATGAGAAGAGACTCCCTGGAAAAGACCCTGATGTTGGGAAAGATGGAGGGCACAAGAAGAAGGGGACGACAGAGGATGAGATGGTTAGACAGTGTTCTCGAAGCTACAAACATGAGTCTGACCAAACTGCGGGAGGCAGTAGAAACCAGAAGTGCCTGGCGTGCTCTGGTCCATGGGGTCACGAAGAGTCGGACACGACTAAATGACAACATGGCAATAGCGGGCAGCAAAGTGGCACAGGCAGAGTGGCCAATCAGTGCTGAGCTCCCTGTTGCTCTCCCTTTTGGTCACTGACATTAACAGTACTAGGAAGCCTGGTGTACACCACTACCTTGTCAACCACTACAGCCCATGGGGAATGGGCACAAGGGGACTGAACCAAATTTTTCAATAAAAAGGATGGAGAGAATTCATTATTGCTGTTTTATTTAAAAGTTCACATTCCAATAAAATAAAGCCCCAAAGGAAAATCTCACCACACAGTAAGTAATTCCTATACGCCTTTTTAGATTATTATTTTTTCCTCCATGCCCACTGAACGACCAAGATCTATGGAGAACCAGAGAAATTGCTTGCCTAGAGATAATTAAAGGAGGCATTTAATTGCAGTCTTCAAATACCTGGAGAGATGTCACACAGAAGGACCAGACTTGTTCTCTACTACTCCAGAACAAAAACCAAGTCAATGGGTGGAAATGGAAGGGAAGAAGACTCTTGCTAAACATTAGGAAAAACTCCCAAAGAAAAGCTGTGCAGAAGTAAAAGCAGTCTGCCATTGGAGGTATGCATTTTTAAGCAGATGCTGGATGGGCTGTTGTTGGGTCTGCTGTCCTTGCACCCTGCACTGAGAAAAGGGTTGGACCAAATGACTTCAGAAGTCCCCTCTACCTCTTAAAATTCTATAATACCCTTTGTATAATGATCTGTGTGAATGTGATCATTTGGGCTCATTATAGGTAGAGTATCTAAGAGAGAAGAGGAATGCACTTTTTGTCCTCACCATCAACTTACCAACCCTTCAGGTTTCAAGTCCTCAAAACGCCTACAACAGGTGTGTGGAGGGGGAGGCAAGCCAATGGATGTAATATCCCTGTTCCCTCCATCATTCATTATTCCCATGCATCATCACGAATTTTCACATGTCCCCACTCACTACAAAGAGATGTTCTACGTCGGATCTCCCATGAAGACAATTGTAAGAAAGCTGCCGTAAATCAAGTAAACAACTTATTTCTATTGCTATGAACCTAGTGAACCTGGTAACAAACGGAGACACACTCCAAAGAGGGAGGGAAGAGACTTGCTGATTTTTACTTAAATGGAAAGATTCCCAGAGCAGGGAAAACAATTCTCAACTCTGTAGCCCCTTGTCAAATGACATTAGATTATCCTGCTTTCACTGTTTACTCATTTCAGCCACACCAATATTAAATTGTTAAAAGACTAAGTTAAACAGAGGACACAAGGCAGTAAAAGAATAATCACAAAGCTATTAAACATAATCTCTAGTATATAATTTCATGGCTCTTGCATCTCCTAATGGTAAGTGATTGTGAGTGAGGAATACGATTATGTCTCAAAAGCTGCAGTTCCAGCCGAAGGAAGCTGCTTATTTTGCTTTTAATTAACTATGGCCCAGGGTAACTCCCTTAGAAGCTCATTGTCACAGTGCTCAAGGTTCACTGCTCATTTATCCACTGTATTGATCAGCTCCTGTTAGCCATCCCTCCCATAATTGTTTTTAAGTATAGTGGTGTTACAAACACTCGAAAATAGCCTGGCAATAGATTTCAAAAAGGGTGCTTCAAGGGATAAAACTGCTCATACTAGTAAGGGTGCTTTGATGCATTAGTATAACAAGATAACATAAGAGCTCATCCCCAATATAACAGATGTGTATACTTTGACTTCCCCTCTGATTGTAGAAGAGCACAGCTGATATTTCAACCAACCACTATATACACAGATCCATCCTTATGCTAAAAACTAGTGATGCATTTCGTTAGCTTGCCTGCCAGGGGAAGACAGCTAATCTTACCATCAATCTTAGAGGCTGTCGTTTCTCTCCACAGAAGCACCTCACTGATAAAAAAATATTAATATTTGGATGTACTTGTCCATTTAAGATATTTTGGTTAGACTCTTGCATGCTGGTCTCGTCAAATGCATGGTACCACATTAACTGCCTAGTATTTTTCAATAAACAAACTTTGTAGTAAATAAAATATTTTGCTTTACTATTCCCCCAGGTACCCCTGGTTTATCTCATGGTCATCTGGGCCTCAACACCCTTGCAAGAAGCCAGCAATGCCATAGGCTTTCTATGGACAAATGAATAATCCCACATAAGCAGGCCCTTTATAGGTGGTGCACTGGGGGGGGGGGGGTAATTGCCCCTTGCATCACACCTGGAAAGAGCCACATCCCTGCTTTGAGAGTTTTTTGGTCAAGCAGTTTGTTATTGCTATATTGTTACCAACTTTTAAAAGCAACAGACGGCAAGGAACTGCTGTTGGCTCCAAACACTACTGCTCTCACCAGCTGGGTTGGGCTCCTCCTCTCCCCTTGCAGAGATCCTGAGCTACAACAGCCCTGTGCGGAACTGGAACAAGACAATCTTTCCTGGGGATGGTAGTTATCAACAGGATCCTGTGAGCCGCCTCCCTACTTGCGACAGTGCGAGTGACAAGAAGCCACCAGATCCCATCTTTCTGGCTACATTACTGTCACTTCTACAAAGGCTCAGTCAACAGGATATGTCTCAGGAGGCACCAAGGCATAAGTTTTGAACTGAAAGCAGTTTGTTTCCATCCAAGCCACTGATAATACACTATATATATATATATATATATATAGAGAGAGAGAGAGAGAGAGAGAGAGAGAGAGAGGGAGAGTATTATGTATTTGATACCTGGATTTACTTCTTTTTTTCCTCCATTCCCATCCATTTTTCCTTTTGCACTGACAGGTTATTCTTATCGGATTTCATGCAGCTCTGGAATTGTGGAACTCTTGCATGATTAATCTCAATAGGTGGTTATATTTGTGTTTAGATTCTATACAACTAGATACTTTTATGTTTCCCTTAGTATGAAAATGTGTCTGAAGAGAAAGGAAGGCAGTTACAAATGCTGGAGTAACCTGGGGAAAAACAGAAGCGTAATAGAAGCCTTACCAAAACAGAAGCCTTATCAAAACATTGATTCTACTTCAACCCAGCTTTTCAACTAAATATGAACATTGATGCTTGTGGCCAAACTTCTCAAGTCTTGCATAGATTTTAATTCAAGAGTTTCAATTAAAACTGAACCCTGAATCATTTCACAGCAACCAGCTGCATTACCTAAAACGGCACACCAGTTGTCAATGATACACGTGCACTGAAGAGTCAACTTATCATCTTTGAAAAATAAAAACTACGGAACTTGAATACAGGGCAACTTGTCAGCATGGAAAGCATGTAATTATCAAGTAACTATGCAAGGTTAAAAATCCAGTTAAGCAGTTTCCGGGGGAGGTGGATGAAGACTGGGTGGAGGAGTACCAATCCACAACCATCACTAATAGCTTTTCTCTCAGCTGCATTTTAAAAGTGATAGTGTACTCACTAGAATTTTAACACATTTTTAGTCTGCAGTGTTGTGGATTGCTACTGGGACACACAAACATTTGAGTGTCTACACAGCAGTAGTTACATGAAGTATAATAGCCAAGAAAGAAAGTCTTCATATACTATATAGGAATCTAACAAGCTTCCTGGAATAAGGACTAGGCATTTTGAAGTAAAAAAAAAGGTGTGAAATGTTCAAGGCAGTGCTTTGTGTTTATTAACACAGTGCACACAAGTCCAGCATTGTTCATTGCTCTTCCTGTGGCCAGACTGGGCTTCTATATTCCATGCATTTCTTTGTCACTGTCATCTCACCATTGCAGTTCTTTTCATCCTTACCCTACCAGTCTTCAAACTAATCTGGAATAAAGGCAGTGCGAACAGAATGGTGGAAGGGGATGGAGGGAAGATTTAAAATCTTAGATTTATATATCAGCTGAGCCATTTGGAGTTTTAACTTACAGAGAATTTCATTTCCCAGCTATTTTCAGAGTACAATTGGGTGGAAGGAAAATACAGTAACAATAATATTCTGAAAATTGAAGTACCCATTCAACAGCTAACACAGCCTTGTGAGGGGGATGGAACTTCATTAACCTTACCCTAGCAGCTTTGCATCTCCCACTTCCTACCTAAAAAGGTAAAGGTAAAGGTACCCCTGCCCGTACGGGCCAGTCTTGACAGACTCTGGGGTTGTGCGCCCATCTCACTCAAGAGGCCAGGGGCCAGCGCTGTCCGGAGACACTTCCGGGTCACGTGGCCAGCGTGACATCGCTGCTCTGGCGAGCCAGAGCCGCACATGGAAACGCCGTTTACCTTCCCGCTGGTAAGCGGTCCCTATTTATCTACTTGCACCCGGAGGTGCTTTCAAACTGCTAGGTTGGCAGGCGCTGGGACCGAGCAGCGGGAGCGCACCCCGCCGCAGGGATTCGAACCGCCGACCTTTCGATCGGCAAGTCCTAGGCGCTGAGGCTTTAACCCACAGCGCCACCTGCGTCCCCTTACTTCCTACCTAGTCTTAAGCAAATAGGAATCCATTCACCTCTGCGGAATATCTAGAAAGAACCATAAACACAAATAAAGTGCCCAACTTTCCTGGAAGAAAACTTCCCCCGAGAAATTAGTTCATAGCCTTCCTAACAATGTAACACCCCAAGTAATTTTTTTAACCCATGGCTCATCTTTTGCTTGTCACAGACGGTTATTAATCCAAATATTAAAACATTAAGTATCTGGAGATATTATAAATGGTGATATAGATTACAGAATTAACCATTTATTCCACTGCATTTGTTCATAGCAGAAATCCTTGTGATTGGCAACAAGACAACAAAGCAGCATCCAATTCAAAGTGGCAAATCATTTAATAGTACAACTCAGTGTTTAAAAATCCAGATAAAAATCAACTTTATAAGGGAAGACAGAATAGAAACCTAACACAAATGTCATCAACACTTCATCCTTTGCTCTTTTTACGAAGATATTACATAATACAGAGTTTCCAGGAGAGAGGTGCCTTTTTTCAGCCCAAAGGTGTTGTTCGCTTGTGGGTAAGCACTCCCCATGCCAGTGGCAGGTGGGATCAGAGACAAAAGTGGGTAGGACCATAGGTGAGACATTTATCTTTGTACAGTAAGCTACATTCCAACCACGCCAAGGTCAGAGGTTTCCACCCACCCACAAACTCACTCTCCATCCAGGCAAGCAATAGGCATCACCTTCATCACACTTCAAGGACACATTCCAATCAGGATAAAGAACTTGAGGGGATGCAGAGCAGGTTCAGGGATGTGGGGGCCACAAACCTGTAAGAGCAAGGGAGCCTGTCTCTCCCATAGTTTTAAAAGCTGTACATTGTAGCAGGCAAGATTAACCTTCTTACTGTTCTAAGTTTGATAGAACAACAAATCTTCTGAAAATGACACTCTATGTTTTAGTAGACTATCCCATTGTCAAAATATTCAAGTGAATTGGCAGCAACATAAGCCGCACACATTTATCCATATGCGTATCTGACCATCTTCCTAGGTTCATATGAAAGTCAGCACAATGCAGATAACACCTCTTTAAATTTAGTGGCCTATGCAAAAGCTATTTTGACAAGAAATATTTATGTATCTAGAGTTTTACGGCAGGTTTCTAAAATTAAACACTTTTTATTGCTGCTATGCATTTAATTATATTTGAGCAATCACCATCCTGTTATTTTATGGGACAATTATATAGTAAATAATCATTACAGCATAAACAGCAGTCAACCACTAGGTAAGTCGGTGGGACACATTAAAAATAAAACGGGCCTATTTCTTCTCAGAATGCCGAGCAGCAAGAGGGATGGGGGGGGTGTGGGGAACAATTAAGAGGCAAGCAGTTCACACAAGCAAACGAACAGGAAAGGGAAGGCAAAGAGAACAGGGAACAAATTCTTCCAGATGTGTGGATGGAACACACCTGAAACTGTTTATTAAAACATTCAGTAGCAAGAAGGCAATGACACTAGATGTTATCAGAAGCTTCTGTCCCCTGTACATGTATTGTACCTTGGAAGGGACAAGTTCTACTCTCAATCACTTGATCAACAGGACGCCTTTTAAGAAAATTAGTAAAACTTATTAGCTAGTCAAATTTTTCTCCCACCATATCCCCTAGCTCGGTGTTAATGACAACGATTCATGATTACACATTAAAGCTGTGCAGATTGTGTGCTAAAGAAGAATTATGCTCCAAGGCAACCCAATCTAGTGCCAAGGAGATTCAGTTCCACGATGGCCACATTAATGATGTAAAATGTCTATTCATTTGCCAATATATTTGGGGTAGATGTCATATAAAGGGGAGAGAGAGGCCGTGAAAATTGTAACAGTTGAAATGAGATTTTATTTAACCCCATTGCCCACATGTGATGTTTCTTTCAAAACTGTCCTCTCAACTCATCTTTACAACCACAAGAACCTGAAAGCTTTTTAAAGAGCCAAAATTTGCAGGATGTGGAGTTTTGCCCGTATCCTAATATTGCATAACCATTCATTCACCTTCAGTTTTGCCACTAATAAAACTCTGCAGTGTTCATTAAAAAATAATAATCCCCGTTAACTGTGATCTCAGAATGATTTTTTGATGACTGTAAAAAGCAATGAAATTGCGATGTCCACATTTTGGTGCAGCCATTCTGGCTGCAAAAGAGCACTCGTTTCATTATATATTGCATAAGTCTTTGTTCCCACTGAAGACCTAAAAAGAACATTTCATGCCAGAATTACCATCTCTTCCATCTATACTTTTCCGCTCATTGCTAGGATAACTAGTTCTAAGGAGTACTTCCCTATACAGCTTAGGTCCAGGTTATCTGAAAGACCACATTCCTTCATACAAATCTGCCCAGGCTCTGCAATCTTCAGGGGAGGCTCTTCTCTCAGTCCCACCACCGTCACAGGGATGCTTGGTAGGGACACGGGAGAGGGCCTTCTCAGTAGCTGCTCCCAGACTTTGGAACTCCCTTTCTAGAGAAATTAGATTGGCTTCCTCCTTGCTGACCTTCTGCCAGCAAGTAAAGGCTTTCTAGTTCCAGCAGACGTTTGGGAATTGGCTGCTGTTTTATTGTAATGACTTGTAAGTTTTAAAGCAGATTTTATATATGCATATAGTTCTAATTCTGTCAATGTTTAACTGTGTTTTAATGATTGGTTTTTCCATGGTTTTAGCATTTCTTGAGCTCATGCAGAATTTGGCAGCCAGGTTGCTCCCGAGGACAAGACAGTTTGATATTACACCGATCCTGGACAGACTGTGCTAGCTGCCAATTAGTTTCAGGGCCCAATACAAGGTGCTAGTTTTTAATCTATAAAGCCTTAAAAGGCTCAGGACCGCAATACCTCAAGGACCACCTCTCTCCATATGAACCTACCCAGACTCTGAGAGCATCCACTGAGGCCCTTCTTCGTGTGCCTTCACAAGAGGTCTAGAGGGTGGCAACACAAGAACAGGAGTTTTCTGCAGTGGCTCCCTGCTTGTGGAATGCTCTCCACTTTGAGGTTTGGCTAATGCCTTCATTATATCCATTTTGGTGCCAGGCGAAAATGTTCCTCTTCAAGTAAGTCTTGGGCTGATAAATATCCTATATCTATTTTAATGTGTTGTGGGAGGGGAGTTATTGGTTTGTTTTTGTTCTTATTTTTATTATGTATTTTGTGGGTTTCTTCTATTCTAATTTTATGTTGTGAACCGCCCTGAGATCTATTGGTATATAGCAGTATACAAATTTAAATTAATAATAATTAATTGTAAACTTGAGTCCCATCAGAAAAAAGGGGGAGCTATAAATAAATATATTAGTATTATTAATATTATTGCTCTGACTCAGCTTCAGCATAGTCTGCCACATTTCTAGCTCTAGAAATTGCGGATATTTTTAAAAACACTTATCACCTTTGTATCCAAGCACCACGCAGTTACATAAAACACATGGCAACACATTCTTATCCTATTCCCCGCTTCCTGTGTTCATTGCTTTGAATCTCTCCTACCACCTATTCATAAATTCGTATTAAGGGGGCATTTAAATTAACCACCAATTTTTCACACACACATGATAATCAACACTTTCATCAATTTCACTTGGGGAGGGTGGCAGTAAGTAGAAGTAACATCATTAAAAATCTGACTGAAGTCGTCTAACATGTGAAGAAGAAAAAACAGCAGTCGCTGAAATATCATTTCCAGCTTTGTTCAGGTAATGCAGGGGTCACTGAACAGAGAGTGACTCATCTGATTCCTTTGTTTTTCACATCCTGGCAGCCTTCTAATCTGCTTTTCAGAGCTCAACAGGAGCCAGAGAGTACGTACATACACTTTCATAGCATCTGAAAGATCGCTATGGCTGCTAGCCTGCCATTCATTTGCTGGTTAATCGACCAGGATGGTGGTTGATGTTTCATCAGTGGGAGCAAATGGGAAGCAAGGGTCTACTGATAGCTAAAAATCACTGAGCATTTGTGGCGAGATACCAATCAAATCATAGAGGAAGTGACACCTGTCTAACTGAGCCCAAAACACTTCAGTTTTGCTATTGGAATGGCCAGGGTAGGGAGAGAGAATGATTGAAGGTAGGAGAGCTCCAAGCTGGAACTGGTGATAAAGCTTTTGGGTTAGAATATGCAAGTTGCTTTCTGGGGATGTTGCATTTGCTTAGTGGTGCCTGTTCCCTTCCACTATGATCTGACTAATTCTCCTATCTTCTCTCTCCTCCAAAGGAAACTAAACCCAGAACCTGGAATTTCTTCTGGTTCAGGAAGCAGAGAGCATTTAATACAAACAAAAGTATGCAGACCCTACATACCATAGGAACCAGCTCTTAAGGGCCATGGGGGCTTCGGCCCCCACAAAGTCAATCGGCAGTCCCATGCAAATGGTGTGTGTGTGTGTGCGCGCGCGCACACTGTGTCATGTGATGGATTATGTGGGGCAGGACTTACCGTATTTTTTGCTCTATAAGACGCTTTTTCCCTCCTAAAAAGTAAGCGGAAATGTGTGTGCGTCTTATGGAGTGAAAGCAGGCTGCACAGCTATTCCAGAAGCCAGAACAGCAAGAGGGATCGCTGCTTTCACTGTGCAGCGATCCCTTTTGCTGTTCTGGCTTCTGAGATTCAGAATATTTTTTTTCTTGTTTTCCTCCTCCAAAAACTAGGTGCGTCTTGTGGTCTGGTGCATCTTATAGAGCGAAAAATACAGTACCTGGACCCCTACAATATTTTATTCAAGTTGGCACCCCTCCTACATACAGAAGTCAATAACATGTATTCAGACCTACACCAAACCTTTGTGGACATGCTGGATAATTTCCCCCTCCATTTCTTACTTCTTAATTGCCTGATCCATTCTTCAGTATGTAAAAACAAACATAAAACCAATACCAAATTCAGTCCCATGGATTTAGTTTAAAATGTTTCTGAAAGGCTCCCAAGCTACAATACAATCACAACAATCCATCAAAAGGGGAAGGTTTGCCAGAAAAGAATTTGATGGTCTTCAGCTGGGGTATTGGGACCTGCTACCAGGTCACAGCCTGATCTATGGTGGGTTGTAGAAGCAGCATGACCCTCATAAAAATGTAAGGTAAAAGAAAAAGAAATTGGTTCCCAAATGGTTTAAAAGGTGCACCCCAGGTGGGAAAATGGTGAAGACTACTTATATAAGTCAAGTTCAGCATGTACATTTTACAGTACTTTTAAAACAAAGGCAAGAATCAATCTGAGATCTAAAACTAAGAGTTTATCGATGTGGAAGGCTAGGTAAGAAATAGCTATAGCTGAAGTACTCCACCCTCTTGGGCAGAGACTGCAGGGAAGTCCTGTCCTTACTGTATCTACTCTGTAGTAAGCCCCCAGTTCAATGGGATGTACTCCAAGGGAAGTGGGCAAAGGATAGCAGCCTAAACAAAACTGCACAACTAAATGAATTGCACCACTACAGAATGAAATGAAAATTTTGAAGGGAAAGTGAAATTGCGGAACAAGAGTCCACGTTAGACAAGCCTTCTGAGGAATGTAAAAGTCAAATCTCCATATATTAAAAAACTTTCAACAGAAAAGAAAAAGTGCTTAATAAAGTAGGAAGCTTTTAATTTTGGAGCAACAGCAAGGCCATGTCTTCTTTGCTCTATTTATAACAATATCATGGCTAATATTGTTGACAGATGTCTCTTCCTTACGGGAATATTCTGCATGTCACACCACATAGTGCATTACACACATTTCTTTTATGAGATGAATGTATTTCAAAACAGTATTTCAACAATTGGCATGCTTCTCTGTTAGGAAAACAACATATATAACAAGCCACAAATCTATCAAAAGTGTATTGCTGTACTTTGGCTGAATGATGCTAACCTTGCTATCATCCCCAGCACCTGCAGTCCAGTTTTATTCAAGCCTCATAATGAAAGAGGCCTGTATTTAGGCAGCACTATCAACTCACTATCAACAACACTATCAACTCTTAAAAAGCAGAGACATCACCTTGCCAACAAAGGTCCGTATAGTTAAAGCTATGGTTTTCCCAGTACAGTGATACCACGGGTTACATAAGCTTCAGGTTACATACGCTTCAGGTCACAGACTCCGCTAACCGAGAAATAGTGCTTCAGGTTAAGAACTTTGCTTCAGGATAAGAACAGAAATCGGGCTCCGGCTGCACAGCAGCAGCAGGAGGCCCCATTAACTAAAGTGGTGCTTCAGGTTAAGAACAGTTTCAGGTTAAGAACAGACCTCAGGAACAAATTAAGTACTTAACCCGAGGTACCACTGTAGTGATATATGGAAGTGAGAGCTGGACCATAAAGAAGGCTGATAGCCAAAGAATTGATGCTTTTGAATTATGGTGCTAGAGGAAACTCTTGAGAGCCCCATGGACTGCAAGAAGATCAAACCTATCCATTCTTAAGGAAATCAGCCCTGAGTGCTCACTGGAAGGACAGATCCTGAAGCTGAGGCTCCAATACTTTGGCCACCTCATGAGAAGAGAAGACTCCCTGGAAAAGACCCTGATGTTGGGAAAGATGGAGGGCATAAGGAGAAGGGGATGACAGAGGACGAAATGTTCTCGAAGCTACCAACATGAGTTTGACCAAACTGTGAGAGGCAGTGGAAGACAGGAGGGCCTGTTGTGCTCTGGTCCATGGAGTCACAAAGAGTCAGACACGACTAAATAACTAAACAACAACAATCAACTCAATGGAATTTTTATTCAGGGGTGGGTGGGTGCGGGTGTCAGAGAGCGAGAGAGAGCATCTACTTCATTTAAATTGAATCATGTACTGATTATTTACCCCCCCCCCTTGAGCAAAACAGGAAGGAGGCTGGGGGACAAAACTAGAATTAGTTGGCTCTGTCTGTCATTGGCTCCAATTCCACCTACAGTTGACCTCCCCTCCTAATGCCCTACCAATCCCCAACTGGCACCAGCCACCACTGGACAACCCTTAAATAATACACACACATACAAACACAAATCCAGGCTTGTTATCTGGTGCAGAACAGCATAAATACCTTCCCCTTCAATAAGACAGCCTAAGCTCGCTTCACAGACCCCCAAGTGCATTTAGAAGTGAAAATAAAATCCATCGTCAGACACAGAGAAGTTCAGTTCTGAGAACAATTGTGGCCTTGTTAGATTCTCTTCCAAGTAGCAAAAACACTCTGTAGCCATTCACACCCCCTTCAGTTCAAGGTTGGACACTGTTTTTCATAAAAGGACAATAAAATAACACATAAGGGAGTGAGAACAATGAAAACATTGGGACTTTATAAGGGATGCACTAGTCTGGGGCAGCCCTAGCACTCCTAATTAGGCTGTAGGGAATTAAAACTCTAAAGTCCCTGCACATCTCTCTTTAGAAAACCATTACATTGCCCAATTTCATTTAAGTTCTGTGCTGCTAACTGTTCAATTTGTTATCCGTTATAGAAAAGGGGAGGAAAAGAGCAAGAGTGGGAGAGTTTCTGACATACACTACAACAAAGTTTGCGAGAAATAAGAGTGGAAAGGGAGCGACAACAAAGTGGAAGCGTTCATGGGGATATACTACAAAACCTCAGAGAAATCAAGACCTAGAAGCAGTAACAAGAGGGGGAAACATAGGCATAGAAGATGAACAAGCAGCAATGAAATTCAATCAGCAGCATTAAAGTGGAAATCTGAACAACGGTTGATTAATGGGCTGTTGTACTAAGAGCAATAGAAGCAAGGATCCCATCAACAATATGTAGCAAGAGCATGTAGGCTCTCTATGCTAACATCAAATGCCATTCTCATCTACATTTGGCATCTTACATGTTGCACAGGCTCACCAGGCCAAGCAATGAAGATGCAAGGACCCAGTGACCTCTAATAGCTGCAGAGACTACAAAAGCCACCAGTCAAGAAATTGTGCCCAGGCTTGGTAGCAAACAGTTGCCCCAAAGCACATGTGCAGTGCCTTTCACTTTCCTCTAAGCAAGTAAAGCCTACTCTGCCTGCCCATACAGAGTGAAGGAGGAGCACTTATGAGACAAGCAGACACTGCTCCTCTGCAAGTCTGACTCCAAGTACATATCTTTAGAAATTGGACACTGCTCACACCTCTCTAGATAGCATTCCATACATTAGCTAGAGATCACAGACCCTGGTTCCTAAAACTCACTCCTAATTTTTCCCAGTTCCCATCCCACAACTCTTCACAATTAAAATGCCACTATCTGTAGATTTCCAACACTGCTGCAATAGGTAGGGTCTTCATTCTGTATATCCAACTCTTCAGAACATATGGCTTTGTTTGTGCCAGAGCGCAGTCTGTGAGAAATCGGTTTTTAGCAGAAGGCTACAAAAAAGTTAGTAACCTTTCCTACCATGGAATAAATTTATTCCAACCCAATTTAGCTGCTGTGATGCAATTTCCCACCTGACCTCTTCTGCAGCTTCTACTAGATAGCCAATTCTATGGTGTGCCTAACCCCATTTCACATGCCAAAGCATACATAGGAATAGGCAGGAAGTTTCACAATGAGTTATATTCTCCTGCCACCCGTAAGCATTCTTATTTTCCTACTTGCCAGGGTACAAAGCATCCATGCCATTGGTGGGCTTGCAAGTGATTTTGTAGAAAGACTGGCAATAGCCTCCTTCCAGCTACCAGCGGTAAGAGTGAGCACCCATCACAGGGGGCATGAGTAAGAGCCAGTCCTCACTCAGTTAGAGACTGAACAGTTCAGACACAGAGATTCAGGATCGGAAGGGAGGACACCAGATAGGAGCATGCCTTGCCAAGACCCCATGAAAGAATCACCTTGGTGCAACAACAGCCACTTAAGACTGGTTAAAGCAGGAACAGATCCCAGCCCCCAACATCCCTGACCTTTTGCCATGCTGGCTAAGGCCAATGTGAATACAACTTCTGAAGGGCTACAAGTTTCCCATATGGGCTGAAGATGGAAAGATATAGCCATTAGAGTTTTGCAGGATGGACGGACACACAGCTGTGAGTTTTTGAAGGGTGAATAAGACTGACCAAGTAGGACACTGGTGAAATCATCTTGGTGGACAGTTGTCCTCTCTGGGAATCTGAGGCAGAAAAAGCAGTTGTGTTATCTGCACTCTGCGTGTGTATTTATAAACAGAAATAAACAATCACTACCAAGTCTCCAGTGCTCACTCTCATCTTGGGATGGAAATCTGTCCAATATGCTTCTCTCAGTTTCTCATTTTTCCAGTTTTGTGTTCTGTTCACTTTTCTGTATCAGTCATCATCTTCTTACTTTAAGTCCTCATGTAAATCCTTAGTTTGTAAGTCCTAATGCAAGCCCTTAGTTTGCATTTCTCTTCATACACATTCTTGTTTACAATCTTATCTGATGTAGACATTTGTGCAAGCTATTTTCCTTAAAGGTATGCATCTTTTTGTTATTCTCCTGAATAAATGCACCTTTACAACACATTTTCACCTAAAACACATTTTGGGGGGCTTCAGAACCAAATTGCACAATTTGAAGAATGCAGATATTGAAGAACAGCTGCACTTTGGCTTGCATACCATTTTGAAAAGTGTTCAGGCAGGTTCATGTTCAAATGCAATTTGAGCTAAATTTATTCTGCATCTAAAAGGAAACTAAACGCTGCAGCATCAACCTCTGAATTTTCACACAGTGAGGAGAGGTTGAAGTTAGCAATGCAGAAGGCCTTCCTATATGCTTCACCAGGCAGATTTTAAAAGCAAGTCATAAGAGCAACTTAAGAAAAAACGAAGCTTAGACGCAAGAAAATAAGTTTTACTTTTGTGAAAGGGGAGTGCTTGGAAAACGAACAACAACTTCAATAAATCATATTTCAGTGGGTACACAGTAGCAGAGATACAGAAAGCTTCTCTATACAGAGCAGATAGTTGCCAATGAAGAAGGCAGCCACCACAGGGAGCCATTTAGAGGGGGCATTGTGCTGCTATTTGTGCAGACATGACCATCCCTGTGTCTGATCCGTCTTGCAGTCAATCATTCTAGCATTCTATACTTTTGCTCTCTGCAAACTCCCAAATCTCTTCATTGTTGGCTTTCACTGTGTAAGAGTGAAATAAGATGTTTCCTTTGCAGAAGCAAAAACCTTACTTTCTGAAAGGCATTAAGCTAGATCTCAATTGTTTGAGGAATTTAAGCTTCTAGTGCTAACGTATTTGGCAATGCTGGTTTAGCATTTTGGTCCATGACATTGCACAACCTTAACTTGTGTTGTGCTTTAAATCGTGCCACTATCAATATGTCTAGGTTAAATCACCTAACATAATTTATACACTTTCTTGAGCTTACAGGAAATGCATTCACGGCCTGGAATCTGATGCAACTAATGGGCTGTTTATTACCGTAATCCACAGCCCACAGCAACAGTAGCAATACCTAAAGTATGAAACCAAATGGCATTGTACACCTTACTACTGCATAATAAGCAAATGCTCTTCACAACTATTACATCTTGCATTTGAGCTGCCACAGATAAATACCAAGTGATATTGCTGGTGGTTCCCTCATTGCCCATTACTGCAGCTCTTGTGTTAAACATGTGAATAAGAATTCAGTCCTCAAAAAAAACCAATGCAATTGTGATGTCCTCATTTTGGTGCAATCATTCTGGCTGCAAACAGCACTCATTTCATTATATATTGTATAAGTCTTTGTTCCCACTGAAGACCTAAAAAGAACATTTCATGCCAGAATTACCATCTCTTCCATCTATACTTTTCCTCTCATTGCTAGGATAACTAGTTCTAAGGAGTACTTCCCTATACAACCTATGTCCAGGCTATCTGAAAGACCACATTCCCTCATACAAATCTGCCCAGGCTCTGCAATCTTCAGGGGAGGCTCTTCTCTCAGTCCCACCACCGTCACAGGGATGCTTGGTAGGGACACGGGAGAGGGTCTTCTCAGTGGCTGCTCCCAGACTTTGGAACTCCCTTCCAAGAGAAATTAGAAAGGCTCCCTTCTTCTTGTCCTTCCGCTGGCAGGACAACAAAAAGCCTGTTCTTATTCCAACAGGCTTTGGGGAACTGATTGTTACTAATGAAATAGTTGGTGCTGTGATGTTTTTATTGTAATGATCATTAGGTTTTAATAGATCTTATATACATAATGCACGCACACACAAACATAGTTTAATTGCTTTTTAATGATTGCTTCCCAGTGTTTCAACAATACAGGTGCAGCAGCACCGAATGTTTTTCTAGGAACATGTCTCAAGACATACAGAAAACATCTGGTACTGTTTGCACCTTTTCCTGGGCGCAACTGCTCATATGAGCTGATAAGGGCTCCACTCACAAGTTTATGCTTGAGAGAGGTCAATACCTTACTAAAGCGGTACTAACTTCCTTTGAACATCTGTCCAGATATTATGCAGAATGCTGCAGAGAGTCAGCTAAATTAGCAGCAGTATATATATATCTACATGGTGTTGCACTCATTACTAATTAGATCAGATTGTCCTGTTAAACTGGCTGTTAGGCTAACTGGCTAAAATAGCTTTCTAACACAAAGGGATTTCGACTAGCAAAACTATTAACTGTAAGAACAGATGAAACAATCTGCTGCCCCAACTTTTTTTTTTTAACATACTTCAGAGAAGGAGAACTATAAGATCACTAAACAAAGGAGAAAGGCTGACATTCAAATATATATATATATGTTTTTGCCAAAATCCAGAAAATTGTGTGTTGAAGTATCCTGCTCACCTCCAACAATTATTTCTAGTTTTATACAAATAAAACTCTTGAGATGTCAGGTCATCTGACAGTTCCAGGTGGGAAGAAACAAGCAAGGAAAGACATAAATCCAACAAGACTTTAGCAAAGTGCCATTAACTTAGTTTCAGTTACAACAGGGAGATCTCATGCAACGGATTCTGGCTGCAGATTTGTGATTGCTTGATGAGCTTCCATTAATTTGTTTTTTATTTAACCTTTCAAAACAAGTAGTTTCTCAAGGCAACTTAACAGTTACTATCTTAGCTGTAAGATATGAAACCAATATCTAAAAATGTACCACTTAAACCAGCATAAACCATTCCTGAGCAGACCAATGAAATCATACTGAAATTTAAAACAGAGCAACAACTGTTTAAAAATCTAACTTGCTTCAACAAGAAGCAAATTAAAACAAATATCTTTAGAAGCAACCAGAGAGAGAGAGAGCAAAACTTTTATATCCTACAGTACTTTTCTTTTTTGAACCCAGAGCAGCCTTGGATTGGGACTCTGAGCTCAACTGGGGGCTTTCCCTCAGTTTATCCTTCCTCCTGTGGCCCCTTTTTCTACTCAAGAGTTGTCCCCTTCCACAAGCTGCTTCTCTTCACAGTGCAAAAGATGCAGCCTCGAGACAGGAGGAACAGGAAATGGTCATGCTTCAAAACTGATCCATTTATTACAGCTTTCACCAACTTGAATCAGGATGATGTATATATTAGCACGCATTTCAGAATACAAGGAAAGCAACCATGCATAACTCTCACTCTTGTCAACAGGAATTAACTAGTTGCTATTCACTGGCAAGAACTGAAGAAACGTATGTCTCCGATGGGAGGCAGCAATTGTACAGGGCCATTTATAAATGCCTCTGAAAGAAAGACACCTCTCCATTATTTGTTAGCAAACATCCATTGCTTTGGCAGAAGGAGCATTTATGTCTTGGTTTCCTTTCCCTAAGAACTGGGAAATTACAAGGAGAATTTCTGCATGTTCGGTTTCCTTGAAGTTGAGTGTTATTATTACTATATTATAATCTGTTTACAAACTTTCCTGCTTAGAAAGAACAAGGAAACTGCAAGTACAACCAACATCCTATGTCTTTCAGTCAATTGCACAGTGGTTGTGAGCACTCCAAATCTGGCAACAAGCAAAGAGATAAAATGACAGCTACCAAACATGCTTACTTTGAGCAAATGTGTGTAGACTAAGGAGTCTCAGCAACCAAAATAAAGGAAAAGAACTGTAACCTTCTGAGCCGAAGTGGACTGTGCATTTATGCAATTTCCCCACTCAAAAGTTTACACTTTTAAACACTTAAATTACACCGGCCTGCCTTATCCGATGAATAAAAAACACAGGGTGGAGACAGTCACAGCTCTTACTTGCTACCTCTCCTTGATATGTGATTGCATTTTAGTGTCTGAAAGAGCCCTGTGATAAACTTTAATTTACCAGTGCACCAGTTTGTGGGGAATACGCCATTTGAAGCTCATGTATACTTTTTTTTTAGCAAAGATGTCATTCTTTCATCTGAAATGGGACTCCTGGAAAAATAAGGATCACAGAGATAACAGCAGTTTGACCTACAATGAAGATGGTATTGATTTTGCCTAAAAGGGGAATACAGTCAACAAATGGTTGGTAAATGACTGACAAAACCTGTTAAAGTGAGAAACAGGGACACAAGTTATAGTCCAAAGATGATAAAAGGGAGAGCAGACAAGTAAAACATGAAACTGTTAAATAAGGAAAATTATGAAAGTATTCAACCACCATAACTGAAGAGACATGCTGTCAAATACCTGAAATTCTTGATATATAACAGGGGGATAAATTAGTAGTATGCCATAAATCTCAATTTCTCTTGGGAGAAGACTAGGCACAATGTAATAAAGGTGTTGTGCCATTTTTGACATTTAGGATTTGACAAGCAAACGACATAGCACCTTCATGTTCAAGAGCAACCAAGCGAGTAAAGCAGTGAATACTTAATTTTCCCTTAGGAGATATTGGCAGTCTTATTCTCTACTTAAAATTTAAGAAAACATTTGCCCAAGCTGAAATTTGCGCAACATTATCATGAGACCACTACTCAATGGTGTGCGTATTTCCATTTGCAGATAAATTTCCACTACTGGTGTTCAAAAGGAGATTTGCATTTAAATACTTTGATGGCAATCTGGAGGGTAAGAGAGAAACCAATGGCTGCCAGTTACAAGAAAGGAGATTCAGACTAAACATCAGAAAGGTCTTTCTAAGAGCTGTTCAACAGTGGAATGGACTCCCTGGGCAGGTGGTAGGCTCTCCTTCATTGGAGATTTTTAAGTGGAGATTGGATAGTCATCTTTCATGGATGCTTTAGTTGAGATCCCTGCATTACATGGGGTTAGACTAGATAACCCTCAGGGTCCCTTCCAGCTCTACAATTCTGTGATACTATAAATGCTTACATGCCACTTAAATCAAATAGCAGTGGGCATGATTACAACTTTACTTAATATAAGAAAGCATAACGGTTTAAAGTGGTACTGACAATATGTGAAACTTCCTGCAGAGTTTTACTCTTTAGTACAGATGTAATTTATTAAAAGTTCAAGCTAAAATTTTTTGAATGACTTCTATCAGACAATGGGAAGAAGCAAGTTATCATGTTAAAACACAAGAGAAAGCGTGCATGAGAGAGAGCTCACCCACTGACTCAAAGCTAAGATCCTTCCTTACTGGTGAAAGATACACGTTTTCTCCTCTCAGCAATTTAAAGAGTTGCCCTAATCTTTTATTTATTTATTTTGTCAACCGATAAAGAGTTGCCCTAATCTATAGAGTGCAGCAAATATATGAATTCTCCACCCTTCTATACTGATTTCTCCACTTTGAAACGACCGCTCCACTTTCACATTCATTCAGAGGACAGCATGAATAAACTGTCCAAAAATGCATATAAAAATATTCACAGTATACAATGGACTACAGCTAGAGAAGGGACTACAGACAGAGATACATTATGTTCCAGGAATACAATGTTCAGTATCAATTTTTGTGTAGCTATTGTGAGGACTTCACAACTGAATGAATCTTGAACAGAATGGATCTTTAAAGTGATATAATTTACATTTATTTTAATTCTTCAATGGCACGATCCAATCAGGAATGAAAAAGAGTTAATAGCATGGTCAAGTCACCTCAACGCATAAAATACAGTTAATACACAAGTTGTCCACGTCAAGAAGTCTAGAGCTTCTCTTCATTTCCTCCCAGTTTATTCAAGATACCTTGCATAACACTGATTGAATGGGTTAATTATTGGAACAGCAGAAATATCTATGAGGAGCTCCCCAGAGACAACAGAGCACAATAAATGCAGTTAAGTGAGAACATTTCAAGTTGAGCAGTACATGAATGCGAATAAAGTACAGCATTAAACCAACAGATGTTTGACGTATATTACTTTGTTAGAAACATTTAAGGAACTTTAAACAGAAATGGAAAAGCAAGCAGCATAGATGGATGGGTTTCTTGAAATTTTCCAATAATTTTGCCAATAAAGCTATAAACCAATGCACACCTACCTGAGAGAAGTCCCACTGAATAACCATGTATAGAATTGAACTTAAACATATGGCTTAGAGAACCAGAAAACCTTGATGTGGGCAACTACCTGATCAACAGCATCTTTTGAGGTATGTATTTTCCGTGGTTAGTTGCTACAGGAATAAGCATGACCTTTATTCAGTCTTGCATGCATTATGGAGTTTTCGAACAAGCTTTCTCTTCATTCTCACAGGGTACCATCCAGCCCAATGTTATCATTTTATAAGTCTTACTAAATTCAACTTTAAATTGCTCGATTTTGCTGGAATTGTGTTAGTGGAGTACAAGTTATCATATTCTTTGCTTTTTAAACCCTATGTTGGGTATCTTTAAAAAATGGAAATAGCGACTTGTGGCAAATATTTAAAGGATATTTTTGTAATAACCTTCCCTTCTTTAATGTGCAGCTCCCTTTTGAAGAATCGTGTTATTAACTCTAACATATTGAAAACTTTTTATTACAACATTAAGAGGCTACTACTATTTGGTAAAACTTTTGTTTAAAAAAAATGTTTGCAGCCCCATTGGGACTGATCCCTCATTTTTGCAGTATAGTAATATACTGCAGGTGACAGAATGAGGGCACATTAATAGAAACCAGAAGACACTGCACAAGTCTAACTCAGGGCAAAGCCACCTGGTCAAGAGAAGAAATGCAGAGAGGCTTGGTTATAAAACTGCACCAAGAGCTCACGTAATTCTAAAGAAGAAAGTGCCTCTTTCAAGTCTGTCTGTTGAGCAGCTCCTTGGGTTGCCTACAGCAAAAACAGTATCTGCCTAAGCCTATCTTCCCTCATCCTCAATGAGGCCTTGTCACAGAAGCTTGCATCTTCAGATTGCTCTCTTAAGCAAATGGGACAAAGATATGAGTTTTTGCTTTTCGTTCTGCATCTTCTCATTCTGTTCAATCCTTACTGTTGAAATGGCCTCATTCTGTCACCTGCACTACTGTGGTGGCGGCAGCCTCCTTCTCCATCCTTTATCTGCTCATTTTGTAATTCTGTTTCGTTCAGTCTTGGACCCATGGAATACTAATGAAGGATCCATTGAAGTATGCAAGAGTGTGTCATTCTTCTTCCACTACCCCAATGACACCATTCCTGCCATATCCCCTCTAATACTCAGAGTCTCACTTCCTCTTCATAAAGCAAACCCATTTCACAGGCAATTATTGTGCTTGGCCTCAAGGGCCAGATACCTCCTGACAAGCAAGGATGGCCTTGGAACTTACTAGGTCAGAAGATATTCCAGAAAGCAGGACAATGACTAACCATTTATTAAATTATACCTTTTATTTGTTTTTAATAAACCTTTGTTGTTTTGCAATGGTTAGACTAGGACCAAGGAGACCAAAGTTAAAACCCCATTCAGCCACGAAACACACTAGATGATCATGGGTTAGTCAGTGTCAGTCAACATTATCTACCTCCATGGTTATGTTGAAGAGAAAATAAAGGGGAGAGGAGCCAACTATGCTGTTGTGAGTTCCTTGGCAGAAAGACAGAATATAAATGTAGTAAATATATAAATGGTACCGCTACATTGAAAGACCCCCAAAAGGTTTTTTTTAAGCCTAAATACTGAAGGTACGGAATCACAAAATAATATTTATCCTATCCCAAGTACTCTTTCTATATTAATGGCAAAACTAATAAAGGAAAATTATGTATTTTGCTGATACTCTCTCCCATTCTTTAAAGTCATGTATTTCAACTAGCAATTCAGTCTTGGCTTCATGCACTGCCTGTTAATGCTTTGAATAAACTCACACTGCAGCATAAACTTAACATTCTATTTACGGGGGACATTATCTTCAGACCAGCTAACTGAACTTCATGATACTTTACTGCCCATACTTTTGAAAAAACAATCCCTCAGGATCTTTTCCAGCACACCTAGTTTGAAAGCTCTTTCTGGATGCTGTGTCAACCAAGAGGATTGGCAATAATTTGCTAACAGCTACAGTATACCCTGTTTTTTGCTCTATAAGACTCACTTTTTGCTCTATAAGACTCACTAAGGGGAAATGTGTGTGCGTCTTACGGAGCAAATGCAGGCTGTGCAGCTATCCCAGAAGGCAGAACAGCAAGAGGGATTGCTGCTTTTGCTGCGCTTTTGCTGTTCTGGCTTCTGGGATTCGGAATATTTTTGTTTTGTTTTCCTTCTCCAAAAATTAGGTGCGTCTTATGGTCTGGTGCATCTTATAGAGCGAAAACTACGGTAACTAAGACAAATAAGGAGGTTTATTCCATTATTGCAAAACTATCTTGTTCTCTTTCCTAGCATTTTCTATGGGATGCATGTTTTTTTTAAAAAAAAAAAAAAGTCTGACCACATAATCTACCATTTCTTTTTGATCAACACTTACAATAGGTGCCAAATTCTACTGGCAAAGAGGCACATGATGCTCATACACAAGTGTCAAAATGTCCAGAATGTCTGTAGTTGAATCAAACCTACTTCTAGGTAAATGAAGGTAAACCATGATTCTTTTAAGAAGTTTAAATTTATGTGAAGTTGCTGAGACCACAAAAGATTCTTGGCCTGTATGCACACTTCCTTGGAGGAGAATCCCATTCCATCTTTCTCATGAGCAAAAACATCCATTAGCTACACAAAGCTTAGCATTTTTAGGTATTTATTTTCAGGTCCGTAAAAATATTTAAAGTCACAAAGGTAAGAAATTTTACCCTTTTAAAGAAAAGAAAAAGCACCCACAAATTCATAAGCATTTTATACAGACTTTGCATGTACTTAAGATATATTCAGCATCACACCTTCCCAGTTCTGAGAATGCTGAAACCCAGCACTGAGACTGGTACGGATAAGGTAACAATGCACAAATAAGGCCATTCAACACCTTTTTGAAAGCCCTATAGTTTATTCTCCACTAGCAAACAACACAGTCCCAAACAATATACATGGGTACTTATCTAAAATCCCTGGTAGAGGACAAGGATCCTTAGATCACATTAAGGGTAGCAAAATTCTGTGCAGTTGCCATAAAACTTAGGAAACAAGCTATGCTATCATAATGATTAAGGCCCTAAATGATAATTTTAGGTTATATGACAGTGACTAAGTTTTAATGTATGTATTTTTAAACTGTTGCTATATCTGTATTGCCCCTGTTATACCTAATTGCAAATTCAAATGTATCCCTATCATGTTTTATGACTTCCTTGATATTGTATGTGGGCTGGAACTGGTCTGTGACCGAAGTAATAAAAATTCATTCAATTCATTCATACAGTATATGGGTACTGTATACCCCAATGCAGATGCTGCTTGAGTAGCCTATATACAAACTGAAGCTGTCTTTGCAAGTTCACTTAATTCCAACCAAGTCCCTGACACAGCCCGATTTATGGCCAGCTAATCTGAGCATCCCACCCTCAATAGTCTTCTCAAAGTAATGCCACACACAACAGCAGACACCAAGAGGCAGAGTTGTGCTTGTAAGGCTGTAGGAAACAGTTCCAGAGTGAACTATAGCAGAAATGCTTCAGCTGGGATCAAGTGGCTTTTGTTTAGGAGCGCCTGACACCCAGAGAAATCAGTCCGCCGGTACTCTAGGAGAAGTCGGGCCCCCTTTTCATCCCTGTGCCAGGCATGGGTCTATTATATTGTCAAGATTTTGAGATGAGCGCGTCTTTGACCAGTGGAACACTCAGTTTCTGAATGCTGCTTTGCGATACCGGTTGCAAACAGCCAATTGGTAAGCAATGATTTAGAAAAAGAAACAAAAAAACTGTGTAGATCGTATAAACTTTTGATGGTGGTTGCAACCTCGCCAGCTTCATAACGGAACTCCCCCAGCAACCCACCTATTGCTCAGATATATGCAGCATAGCCCGGCTGCCCTTGGCCTGCGGAAGGAGGAAAGCGGCGGAAGGGAGAATGGTTAACTGCCAAGAAATCCAACTACGTCGAGCTCCTCTGCCCTCGCAGACCGAACTGCCTGAAGACAAGGGAGTTGTCCGAGAAAGTGGCTCAAAAGATGACGCTTCCTGATTTTGCTAGCTGGGGGTGGGAGCGAGAGGGATCGACGCCGGCAGCCCTAGCGCTGTGTCTCGGGGCAAATGGTGCTTCTCCCCCCCGCCCCCACACACAGACACTTCTTCCTCTCGCACTCGCTCGGGGCCAGTGGCGTAGCGTGGGGGGTGCAGGGGAGGCCAGCCGCACCGGGCGCAACATCTGGGGGTTAGGGGGGCGCAAATCCACGGGTTAGGGGGCGCAAATTACTTGCCTTGCCCCGGGTGCTGACAACCCACGCTACGCCACTGCTCGGGGCAAGACCGCGGAGGGAAAGCCGAGCAAAGACAAGCAAACCCCGTCGAGTAGTAGTAGTAGTAGTAGTAGTAGTAGCAGCCAAGCTGCAACCCGGCCAAGCGCCCTCGGTTATAGCGCTCAGCCCCTCCTCGCCTTCGCCCCGCGCCCTCCTCCCCGACACGACTCACCCGCCTCGAGGGAGTCGCTCCGCCGGTGACTAAGAGCAAAGCCAGAGTGAAGCTTTTCCAGGGAGCAGCCGGCGCCGACGACGGAGGCATGTCTCTGCCGCCGGAGTTGCCCCAAGAAGCGCAAGCCCCGGCAGCCGCCTCGGCCAGAGCAAGCGCAGAGGCAGGCAGGGGCGAGAGGCCACCTCAGGCGCGCGACGAGGAGAGCGCGAGAGCGCCCAGCGGCGGAGTTGGAGTGAAGTTTGGCGCGCGGGCTTGGCGGCATTTGTAAGCTGGGCGAGGGGGCCGCCTCGGCGCGGAGCTCAGCCCCCGCGCGCGCCTCGCCAGCCAATCGCGTCCAGACGCAGGACGCGCCCCCAGCCGGAGTTCGGACGGCCAGGAAATGCGGCACAGCCGCGAGGCGCCCCCTGCGCGGCTGCCCTGGCGGGCAAACGCCTCACAAGCGCGCGTCCCTCGCCGCCACGTGATCGCAGACGCTGCCCCGGGCTTGTTACTTCGCGCTACCCGTCCTTTTCCCGCGGGGTGGATCATCGTGCCATGGCTACCCCTTGGGCACCGAAAACAAGGTGTTTCCCCGCCGCTGGCTTTTCGCCTCGGAAAAAGCTTTCCATCTGCTCGTTGGTTCTCGAGATCGCGGAGACCCGGGAGGAAGTGCGACCTTGGGACCCACGTGCCCCGTTTTGGGTTGTACTTTTAGGCGCGATTGGAAAGAGTGCAGCCTTGCTGGGAAGCAGGGTCCGTTTCTCCTGCTAATCTGACAGTGCCGCTTGGGTCACACGGTCAACCGCTGCCTGCTTCTTCTGAGTAGACCTACAGAGGATTGCCACTACTGTATAAGGGATCTGGAGCAAACGTCTCACAAGCCACAAACAAAAGTTGCTTTCCATATGAGGAATATTTGGGAGTAAGGGGAACATGGTAAAGGTGCGTAAATACGATGCGGAGAAAATAGAGTAACATTTCTCCTTCGTTATGTTAGAGCTTGGGGCCTTCCAGGGGAGCTGGTGAAGTTTCAGGACAGATAGAAATACAGGTTAAGTACTTAATTCGTTCCAGAGGTCTGTACTTAACCTGAAACTTTTCTTAACCTGAATCACCACTTTAGCTAATGGGGCCTTCTGCTGCTGCCACACCGCCGGAGCACAAGTTTTTGTTCTCATCCTGAAGCAAAGTTCTTAACCTGCAGCACTATTTTTGGGTTAGCAGAGTCTGTAACCTGAAGCGTATGTAACCTGAAGCATATGTAACCTGAGGTACCACTGTACTTCTTCACACAGCATTGTTAAAACCGTGGCATTTGCTCCCATAAGATGTTGGCCACCAACTTGGGTGGTTTTCAGAGGGGCTTAGACAGATTCATGGAAGATAGTCACTATAGCTAGCGTAACATGTTCACTGTTGCATGCAAGGCTTTTTTTGGTAGGCTTTCCATAGTCATCTGATCATTAGATCCACGATCCTGGATCAGGATCATTAGATTGGCCTTTGGCTCAATCTAATGGCTCTTATATGTTTATATTGTTCAAAACTCAGGGGTGGAGTTAGGTGCATCAGGAATGGTTTTGAAAAAAGGATATACTGTAAAGGGGTTTCTGGTTTAAAGCAAAAACAGAAAACAAAGTAGAGCCCAAAAGTCTGAAGTCTACCCACCCCATGTCTGCTCTCCTGGATATAGAAATGGTGGGGACTGAAACTCAGTTAGATAATTTTAGATGCTGGACTTAATGTTCTTATGCACACCCATTCCTTTAGGTGGTAATGTGTATTACTTCACTTTAAAATGTGCCTCCTCATTCTGTTCACAGGTCCCAAAGATCGAGGTAAACAGGTGCATGTTGAGTTGATGACTGCATTGTTGCGCAGTTGTCCTAGGCAGGGAGTTCCATAAATGAGCTGTTGCAACAGACAAGGCCCTAAGCAACTCTCATGCATCACCCAAAGGTCCTAAGCAACTCTCATGCATCACCCTAAGCAACTCTCATGCATCACCCACAAAAAACCTCAGCAAATCTCAATGGTTGAACTGCCACACATGAATTATAGCTATGGAATGTCCATTTTTACTTCTTTAAAAAATGGATCCACTCATCAGGATGCTTAGTTTGAACTCATGGAGCTTTTCACCATATAAATCACTGCAGTGTCTGCTATTAAATGGACTTCAGTCATCAAACTATCTTTCAGTGAAAAACAGCAAACACAACATATTAAATATTTTTAAATATAAAATGCTTACATGTGCATTTTTTATCATCCACGTGCATATTATATTATATTTTAATGTAAGTATACTACTTAGGGATTTTTAAGTATTATATGGTTAATCTTTTACATTTTTTTAAGTTTTATGTTATTTATGCACTGTGACTTGCTGCTATTTTTATTGATTTTAGTTAGTAATTACTGTAATCGTTAAGAGTGAAGTCCTGCTTAATTGTTATTTGATGATATTGAGAGTTAATTTTATTGTGTGTTATTATATTCTAATGGGTTATTGAATTTTATTTGACATAAGTTGTCTATTTGAAAGTTATGTTTTTGTTATGACTTTTGTATTGAATCAGATTATTATAAGGTGTGTGATCTTTCAACACCCTAGTGGTCCCAGGCCCTAAAGAAGTTAGATTGGCTTCAACCAGAGCCAGGGCCTTTTCAACTCTGGCTCCGGCCTGGTGGAACGCTCTGCCTCATGAGACCAGGGCCCTGCAGGATCTGATTTCTTTCCGCAGGGCCTGTAAGACAGAGTTGTTCCGCCTGGCCTTTGGCTTGGAGCCAATTTGATTCCCTCCCTCTCTCTCTCTTTCCCCCCCCCCTTTCTTTTCCTTCTCCTCCTGCGATGAGGCTACATTTTAATATTTTAATGTTCCATTATTTTAATGTATTTTATTTTTGTTTTTAAGTTGTAACCATTCATCTTGTTTTTATTATTGCTTGTAAGCCGCTCTGAGCCCGGCCTTGGCTGGGGAGGGCGGGGTATAAATAAAAAATTATTATTATATTATTATTATTATGTATATTTTGTTGTTGTAAACTGCCTTGTGTATAATAATATAGAAAGGCGATATACAAATTAAAAGTGAAATGAAATGAAAAGTTGTTTAGAAATGCTTTTATATAACTATATATGTGCCATATATCTCTGTGGCAAAGAGTGTTTTCTACAGATAACTGCCCCTAGGGAAGCAGGATTAGCTTCTTGCCCCAACCACAGCGACAAATGTCACCATCATACATAATGTGTGAAACAGCTCTCAGCAGAGACTTCCTGACACTTTTTAAGAACAGTCTCCTAAGTCTGCAAAAGTAAAATATCAAGTAATTGTTTGCAGAATGCATTCACCATTAAATATCAACAAAACCTGACTTTTTTTTGCACGGAGAGAAAACAGACAATTATATTGTTTTGTTTGTTGAGATGTGTATCTGAAAGGGATGGAACAAGTTGACATACAATGATGATAATGCAGCCTATCCAGAATATTGCATTGAATCAACTCAATTAAATTAGTTTGACCCTTACATCAGTTCTGATGGGAGTATTCAAATCTAAAGCACAGCATGGAAACATAATATTCGGGTTCTTTACTGCAACCTTGTATGTGTCATTTCAGTTGAAACAAGTGGTGATAAAATTGACATATTTGTTTAACAATGAATATATCAACTTTAGAATAACCATGTTCAGGGTTCACTGGAACCTTGGGGACTGAGAGCTCCAATGGTGTGTCCTGTCTGCAGTTTCCCTAGGTCCCTCAGTACCATTACTGGAGGTTGAATAGGAAGCAAAGGAGTTGGTGTTCTGGTAGCTGTTATGGCACTGAGTGTGGGCAGTTGAGAGTAGAGAAGTAGGGAACATGTTCTCTGTTCCAAATTTTCCCCCCTGCGCTCCCTGGGCTATTTTAAATGTGTGCTTCCTGCTCATTTGGGGATGGAGGGGCATGTCATCTAGAAGTACATCTTAGATCAGGGTTTTCTAACTTGTGGCCCTCCTGATATTGGACTCCCAGCTTCCACCAGCCCCAGCCAAGGGGGCCAATGAGCCTGATTCCAAATCCCAACTTGCCTGCAAACTTCACTTAGTGGTCTTGGGCTGATCACATTCTTGCAGCCTAACATCTCTCACAGGTTGTAGGGAGGAACCAGCTATGCTACTTTGGAGAAGAGGTGGGATATAATATAGTAGATAAACACTACCAGATGATTTCAACTCAGAGGTAAGTCCCATTGAGTTCAACGAGGCTTCCTGCTAGAACTGCTCTGCAGCCTAACAGTCTGCCTACCTGGCTATTACTCATTGGGACCTTAAAACATCTCCATGAGTTGGCAAGGTACAGAGGTTGTCAAAGGTCAGAAATGACACATTCCCCTTTCTAGAGAGAGGTAGGCAGACGCTGTACACCAACAGGCATTATTAAATAATACAAGGTCAGCTTCGGCACATTTTGTAAAGTGATACAGGCTGTGATAGAGAATTAAGTGCATAGCAAGAGTGAAGAATATTGCAAGATGCTTGTCTCCTAAACATGTCGGTATAGTCAGGACTTATTTAAGGAAGTACCAACAATGGTGAAAACTTCAGAAGCAGGGCACATATCAGGAAAAGGCACCACATAAGGTGCACTGTAGAACAATGTGCAACATTTTTAGTGGCAAACGGTTAAAATGTTGACCATCCTGGCTGAGTGCATTTTTAGCACTTCAGGAGGTGCTTTAGATTGGGGAAATAGCAAGGGAAAGGAGGAATTAACCCCCATTTCATGGCCCCAAGACTCCCAATAAAATCCACAGCCCTCCCCAGCTGCATGTCGCTACAAATAAAATTGCTGGGAGATCCGATCATGGACCCGACTGTAAAATGTCTGGTTTAGTCCACACTGTGGCTGCTGCTCTCTTTATCTGAAATGAATATAATGTAATGTGAACTGCTGGTTTTTCCTCCCATGAGCCTCGGTATCTGAAAACTGTTTATGGTACAGAAGTATATTATTATTATTTATTATACATATTCCACTTGTCCTTCAGGAAGTGTGGAGCAAGTGGGACTTCCACACAGGTTAAAGAGCGCTGCTTAGCTTTAACAGAGTAGTAGAATCATGCAATCTTCTGGCTATTCTCTGGGGCAATGTGGTTTAAGTTAATCAAAAGCACATTTAGAAAGATCAAATAGAAATGCTACACTTTAATTATAGCTATCAAATAGCCATTATCTAATAGCAGAAAACAGGCTCAAGTCAGTTATTCTTAATGACCAGAATAACACAGGGCACTTCTCTGTGGATGCAAGGAGAACATCGAGCAATTTAGCAAATTGTGGGAGGCATTGATGAAAGGCATTTCAGCTGTGGTGGGAGTATGTTTTCGGTTTCTCTTAACTTCATCAATTGACCAATGTGTCATTGCTGAAAAGCTTAATTCCGCTTCCCACATCAGAGGCAGTGTAAGGATAAGAACAACTTAACTGCAGAGATTCGGTCAGTGTGCTTATTCTTAAATATATTGCCTTTGATGTAGAAAGTTAACTAAAGAGTGCCCAAGTGCTAACTGAGCACAATCCAGCAGAAGTTAAACATTTTAACCTTCCATTGATTTTTAACTCCCATTGAATCTTAAAAGCATGTGCTTAATTGTCTACTATTTAAGTCAATGGGACTTTGACTGGATGCTGCTCGCTGAAATTCGAAAAAAGAGAGGTGTTCTAGTCCTAATTTATTTTAAGAAGTATTATCCAATATGTTGAGATAGCAGCAATATTTTCCTCCTTGAGCAGATTATTGGATTAATTCAGGATTCCCGTGATTTATGGCAAGAAGAAGCCATTGCTCTGACTATTAACTGACAAGGGAGAAGTTACTTCCTTTCACTGAGAAACAACTGGCAAAGCAGTTTCTAGAAAAAGATGTTTCTGAAACAAAGCAACTAATTTACAGGTTAAATATTCTAAAGTCTAAGATAACTTTGCTTGATAAATAATGCCATATTTAATTCTGATATAGTGGTACCTCAGGTTAAGTATTTAATTCATTCCAAAGATCCGTACTTAACCTGAAACTGTTCTTAACCTGAAGCACCACTTTAGCTAATGGGGCCTCTTGCTGCTGCTGCACCGCCGGAGCACAATTTCTGTTCTCATCCTGAAGCAAAGTTCTTAACCCGAGATACTATTTCTGGGTTAGCGGAGTCTGTAACCTGAAGCGTATGTAACCTGAGGTACCACTGTACTAATTTTGCCATCATAGTGAATCTGATAATCGGGACAACCATTTACTATGTTCAGATATTTATCCAGAGCTTCGTAAATCATGGTTTATGGAACCACAGATGAACTCTCCTCCGATTTTCTCTTTCATCCCCCAATCATTGTACTGGCTTCAGTGTGGCGGCCCTAGCTTGCATGAAACCACAGTTCCCCATGCTGTCCAACTTGGGAAACTCTGTATCAATGTCAGTTAGTAAGACAGGATTAGAAGCCAGGATCAGATCAGAGAGAGACCCAGTCCTGACTAATCTAGTTTGTTAAACAACATTATGGATGTTATGGGGAGCTCTGGTTTGATGTAAGCCGGGATCTGCACACCAAAGCTAGTACATGCTGAAAGGAGGGGAAGAGGTATCTGAGGGAAGAGTGTGCAACCATGGTGCTGGTTTATGCATAAGGGAGTAAAGCAGCCTTATACAGTGGTACCTCGGGTTGCAGACACTTCATGTTACAGACTCCGCTAACCCAGAAATAGTACCTTGGGTTAAGAACTTTGCTTCAGGATGAGAACAGAAATCACGTGGCGGCGGCAGCGGGAGGCCCCGTTAGCTAAAGTGGTACCTCAGGTTAAGAACAGTTTCAGGTTAAGAATGGACCTCTGGAACGAATTAAGTTTTTAACCCGAAGTACCACTGTATTTAACACCTCTTAGTAGCAATAGGCAACTATCTAGTTCAGTGTGTTGTTGTTGTTGTTTAGTCGTTTAGTCGTGTCTGACTCTTCGTGACCCCATGGACCAGAGCACGCCAGGCACTCCTGTCTTCCACTGCCTCCCGCAGTTTGGTCAGACTCATGTTTGTAGCTTCGAGAACACTGTCCAACCATCCCGTCCTCTGTCGTCCCCTTCTCCTTGTGCCCTCAATCTTTCCCAACATCAGGGTCTTTTCCAGGGAGTCTTCTCTTCTCATGAGGTCGTCATAACCTTTATATGCCTGTTGTCTTTGTCCATGGAGTTTTCTTGGCAGCGATACTGGAGTGGCTTGCCAGTTCCTGCTCCAGGTGGATCACATTTGGTCAAAACTCTCCACTATGACCTGTCCATCTTGGGTGGCCCTGCACAGCATAGCTCATAGCTTCTCTGAGTTATTCAAGCCCCTTTGCCACGGCAAGGCAGTGATCCATGAAGGGGCTAGTTCAGTGTAGTCTACATTAACTGGCAGTGGCCATCTAGGTTTTTGGGCAGGGGCTTCCCCCAGCCTTGCCTAGAGATGCAAGGGATTGAATATGGGACCTTCTGTATGCACAGCAGGTGCTCTACCACTGAGCTATGGGCCTCCATAAAATAAGGCCCCAAATTGTTCATTTAAAATAAGGAACTGTCTTATAGCAGTTCAGACTATTTGACCATCTAGCCCAGTATTATTGATGCACACACAGAGACTGGAGATCCCAGGAATTGAAACTAAGACTTGCTACATGGAGGAGGGCTGGATCTCTATCCCTACTTTACCAGTATGCTTGGTTTCTGTGCAGGCTGTGGAGGAAGGGAATCCCATCCCTCACTTCTGTCCCTCCCCTACCAGCATTTTTGCTAAAAGACAATGTTTTCCACTAGCCTTCATAGAGGCCAAGATCCTGCATTTCCATCCTGCTGCAAAAAAAAAAAAAAAAATTCTCCTCTCTGCAGCCAGCATGGAATCACAGGCTCATAAAAAAACACATTTGTAGGCTTATTTACACGGTTGAAGTAAAGCCCTATTTATTTTGCTGTTCCTTTTCCATTTTATTTTACCTGATAATTTTGGAGCTTTGGCATTGCCATTGCTTTTGTCTGCTGTTTCTATTGATTTTGGAATTATTGTGCATAATTTTAAATTAAGCGTTGTGCACCACATTGTTATTTGTGAACCACTTAGAAAAATTCTTGGTGCAATATGGTAAACATACATCCTTTCCCTCATTTTTTTAAATGCAACATTTATGTCAGCCCGTAGTTTTGCAGTCATCCATGTTTCTGGTTAGAGCAGAGTTTAAAAGGGTTGGACCCAGGTATTGCGGCAAAAGCTTTCCAGAAAGTGACGTGACACTTTCTATGTGACCTATCAAATACAAAGAAGTTGCACATTTACCTTGCTTTACTCAAGTAGAAAATGCCATAAATAACTCCTGCATCTGTGACTTGCAGAACCTTGTGAAAACCTCCAAGGAGATTATACCAGATGACTTTTTACTATAGGGAAATCTGTACTCCACTTTTAAGAGCAGCTTTAAATTGAGTTTTGGGAAGGTGTTGCCCAGAACAACATCAGAAAGGACAGCCAAGGGTCTTGATAAATTACAATTCTTTGGGGCTCCAAGGGGTACTTGATTTGCTGTTGATAAGTGGGGGGAAACCTCTTAGGATACTTAAAATCTGACATTTGTAGCAGTAGCAGATAGATGTGTTTAAGTTCATTTCTTACAGAGACAATTGGAAACAGAAACAGAGGAGCCCCCTGAGCTCACTAAATGCTATTGCACCTGGTTTAGAAACCAAGACTTATGAGCCACGGAGCACATTACTTCAAGCTGGGGGCAGGGGGGAACCATTTAGAGATCTGAAATCTGTATATCAGAAATGAAGTCAGAACATTTTTCCTTTATGGCCAGGTGATGTTTGCCTGGCAGCAGTAATAATTCAGTGCTCTACAAAAACAAGTAGAGACTGCAACAAAATGTTCAGGGTTCCAGCCAGCCATGCCCTGTTCCAGGATACTGCATTCCAAGCACACATCTCCCATGCAACAATCTTGCTCGTTCCTCAGTGGGTTGTTTTGGTGGTTCTTTCCTCTCCCCCCCCCTTATTTTTAAAAGTGTGTACTTCAGCGAGCATTGAGGAGTCCCCTAAGCTTGCATATTTCTCCTTGTGTGTAGATGGTGCTGTTTTAGAAATATAATGCTTCACACTCAGGAGAATCCTGTTTGCATGATAATATCTCAGTACTTATCTCAGTAAGAAATATATACTGTTCCCATTTCCTAAAGTCCATAGCAAGTCAGCTCATATTCACTCTCACAAGCTTCTCCTACAACGTACTGAGCAATTCTAACAGGAGGGAGGGGATTCCTTGGGGAAGGACTGGACTCCATTGGTAGAGCATCCCATCTGCCTTGCATGCAGAAGGTCCCTGGTTAAAACCCTTGTGTCTCAAGGTAGGGATGGGGAAGAACCCTGCCTGAAACCCTGGAGAGCCACTGCCAGTCAGTGTGGACAATACTGAGCTGGGTGTTCCAATGATCTGACTCTGTATAAGGCTGTTACCTATCCAGTGCCAGACCCAAAGCCCCAAATGTTCATGGCAGCCTGGCTGGAAGGTAAGAAGAGTCTGTGCTTTTGGAATTTTTTTCGTCTGGGGGTCCCCACCCACCCTCCCATTGATTCCAATGGGTGGGAAATTACCAGGCCACCTCCAGAACTGGCATAGTTTAGGGCCATTTTGGGGCAGCAGGATATCTGAAAAAGGGAAGTCTTAGAAACCTGTGGATTTATGTCCTCTTCTAATATGTTCCTAACATCCATCTAATTCAGTAGTGTCTACATCAACTTGCAGCAGTCCTCCGGGATGTCAGACAAGGGGGCTTTTCTATCTCCCCTACCAGGCACCCATCCTGTGAAGATTCCCTGTATCTTTTCCAGTGTTCAACATTAAAGAGCAGTTTCTTTGCATGACGAGCCTAAACCTCAGAGCATAGTGACACGTTACCTGGTTGGCTGTTTCACAACTTTGCATAACCACATCTGATATAGTTTGGTTAGATTCCAGAGGGGGGTTGGATATTACTTCTGCCTGTCAGGCTGCTTTTATATATTAAAGGTGAACCGCAAGTATATTGAAAGACGTACCAGCTGCAATTGGCTTCCCGTGGAGTAAGCATCCTACTTACTGCTTGTTTCTTTGACTGAAGTGAACAGGTGCTTGAATGCAATGACAATCAGCCACTTGACTTGCAAACCCTGGCGGCATAGTCAATGATTTCTTCTGCCCTAGGACTCTGAGAGGTGAATTCTGAACAAACTCTGCATTAGGATTAATAATAAATGTCTCATCTTACCTGGTCACTTAATGATTATTACAGTATTTAAACTCTGTGTCCTCACAGTGCTGTGAACAAAATCCTTTTTTTTTTCTTTTTTACTAACCAGAAGAGAGAAATCATTATTGATCTCAGAATGAATAAGAACTCTCTCCACACACACCCCAATAAATATGTGACTCTTGGCTTTAGATTAGGCTGTGTTTGGTTCTATATTTACTGGAACTTAAAATACACACACACAGTTTGTATCACCAAACCAACTTCAAAGCAAACTCAAAGGATCCAAATGACAAATGAATAGCATTTACCTACAAGTATTTATAACTGGCAAGCATTCTGGTATCTGAAAGTTCTTCCAGGGTTAGAATGAAATGTTTCTTGTTGACTATCAAAGGTATGCACAATACTTTTGCTGGGCCAAGTACTGTTAGCGTTTGATCTCCAGTAAGCACATCTGAAAGTAGTGGCAGAGAGGGTGGGGGCAGTCCCTGAGAAGGAAATCTCCCCAATCAAATATATTGCAATATCAACCATTATCCTGTTTATGTTGACTGTGATGAATAGCTCACTTAAGCCACCGTTTCTTTAACTTCATTTTATTTAATTCCATTGTCTTTAATGCTGCAAAAATTTGCTTAAAAAGAAGCATGTTGGTGTAAGTGGTTTGTCTTTTTCAGAGAAAAAAAACGATTAACAATTTGTATTATGGGAACGATTTATATCCATTCAACAGTTTCTGATAGGCAGTCTGATTCACAAAAAAGTCAAAATAGGGTACCTGGATTTGTGCCAGTTTAGTTCCACTGATCTTCCCAATGTGTGGGCTCCTAAATCTAAATATAACATAATTCTTTTGTTAACTAGGCTAATATGTTCCACTAACAATAAAAAAGTAAGTGGAAAGCTGGGGAAATCAAAACACAAAACTAGATTTTTCTTTTTGGCAAGAGAAAAATTTAATATAGTTGACAAAAGTCAGAATACCAAAGCATAACTGTACAAGGTAGAATTGTTGGAAATTAACTATTCTGGGGGAAGAGAATAGTTAATAATGGAAAAAAGTCAATTTGTGTGCCCCTTTAATAATAAAGTTTAAATGATTGATATATCTTATTTTGGTGTATTTGTCAAAATTAAAGGATGAAGCTTTATTTGACATCACACAGGAGGGCTACTCCTCTCAGTATCCAGTGATCTGGAGAGACAGTTGTCCTTAGGTAGATTGCAGTAATATAGGTCAAATCGGTTCTCCTTGGCTTCTTGTAGATGGGGCAAACATAGAGTTTAGGGTCTCTTGGGCCAGTTGTATTAATCGCAAATATATGCACAACAGGAAGCACAGTGAAAAGAATCTTCGCCGTTGATTCAGTGAGTTTATTATTACGTCTATCCCATCCAGCTCCATCCAAGTACAATCCATAAATATATACCCCTTCCTGTGTGAAAGGAATTTGATGTTTATTATGCATAGAAAAGTGTCTGCTTTTAAAATTACAACATGACTGTTTGACTTAACCTATTCAATATAAGATGTGGCATAATTAGCAAAGTTTGAAATCATAATAAAAAATTGATCCACAAAGTTCCTGAAATTGCACTAAATGGGAATGAAAAATGTTAAGATATTGAGCTCACCAAAAAGACAAAATAACTAACTGTTTTAAGGCACAACAGCAGGTAGGTCTTATAGCAGGAGTCCTGGACTGCTATGTGGAAGGGCAAACAGCTCCTCACTTTTTTCTTTTTCTTTTTAAACCCTCTATGGTCTTCTGGAAGTCTTATCTGGTGTGGAGGAGGGAATTTTTCCCAACTCCAAATAACAGATTAAATATAGCTACTGTGCCTCCATTGTCTGAAGGCAACATGAGGCCACCACCTTGTTGATGCCAAACAGCTCTGGGTCTGGCTAGTGCCCGAACCACCTGTATGTTGCCTTGGATTCCATGGTGAGGGGAAGACAATATATAATTTTTAAAGAAAATAAATAAATAAAACACTTGAGTGTGATAATTAATATAACAATTATGGAATAATACACCTAGAAAATAAATTGCACTCAGGGCAATGTTTCTTCACCTTTTAACCTATCAGGTGTATCAGGATTCTATAATATGATCAATATCAAAGAGTTATATCAGGTTGGCCAACATGGTGCTCACCAGATGCTTTGGAGTAAAACTTCCATCCATTTCAGCCAATGTAACCAATGGTCTGGGAGTTGTAGTACAAAACATGGTGGCTACCCTTGCTTTTTTTACAGGCACAAGCAATAGTGTAGTAAAATGTAAGGATCACAATGAATAGTTTTACCACTTCATTACCATATAACACAGTTGTGTATTTCATAAGAATAGGTGACCAGGAATTCCACTGTGAGTTCATGAAATTCCATGCAAGTGGGTACAGAATAATCTAACCCCCCATTTCACCAAACCCATTTGGTTTCAGTGCTAGTCAAGGAAGAAGAAAAGTCTATTTCTCCATAACCATTGCAGAAATGCAGCAGGCTGGTTGGTGGAGGGAGGATAAATTACTCTGTTCTTATGTCTGTCTATTTAGCAGATGGCATTTTAAAAACCTAGCCTCTTAAGAGGCTAAAAGTCTAGGTTTCCATGCTTGCTATGGAAAAGGCTGCTTTTAGGCTCTCATCAAGCCAGAAGAGAGAGAGAGAGAGAGAGAGAGAGAGAGAGAGAGAGAGAGAGAGAAATTAGCAATCCTGTTTGTCATCCTGTTTGTGCAGGGACTTCCACTTGCACAGTGCTTCTGGGTTTCCCCAAACCCTTCAGAGCAGACTGTTGAGGAGGAGAGGGAGGGAAGTTCCAGTGCACAAATGGAAGTCCTTGAGCAAGCTGAATTATTTCATTGGATGCAACTCCTATGAGTAAGTTCTGAAATTAATGCCAAAATATAAATACATCACACATACAGGAGGGGCTGTTGTGATTTCTTCTCTAGCTTGTTTCAGCACTTCATTGTGGATAGTTACTGTATCCAAAGCCCATCCTTTATGTGCTCGAGTCACTTCCTGCCTCATAGCTGTTAGGAAACCTTCAAAGTGGATGAAAAAACAAGGCAAGTTAAATACAACATTTTCTGTTATCTGTCTTCAGGCTGCAGTGCTTTATGGTTAAAGCATTCATGGTGTAAAAAAGCACACTAAAACTCTCAGCAGCAAATTACCAACAAAAGATATGGCATAAATACAGTAAGAAGAAATGAGAAAAGCAAGAACAGTGGAACTATAGGCTACAACTATTGTTATTTATTAGTGAATTAATAGTAACAACATCTAGTGGCTACAGCGAATATTAAGGATTTGAAAAACCAGAAACTGTAATCAAAAGAAGCTGCATATTGGCCTTACTGGGACTGGAAAGTATTATGGGCTTTGGAGGCCAAGAAGCACTGCTGCATTTTATATCTAAAGAACCAAAATGCTTTCGAAATTTAAATCATTTGTTGCCAAACAAATATTCTCTGAAGGTTTTATCTGTTCTTTGAAGCTAATCAGTTTTGTTTAGAAATTACACAGTGGCATTCATCAGTCTACCTCGGTACAAGATAGTCATTAAACCACAGAAAATGGCAGATTGTTTTATTTTACTGTTCTTTCTTCACAGTCTTACACCTTTACTTATTTCTTTCGCCCTTACTTTTCTGAAAATGTCTAACAGTTCAATCCTATAAATGTCTGTTAAAAATTTAAGTCCCATTAACTTCCTTCCTGGTAAGTGGCTATAGAATTGTAGTCTAAATGCCCCTTGGTAAATAGAAACTGGTTGCCAAGATAGTATGGGAAAATAAATAGGCATGCAACCAACCATGCAAGCCCATGATGAAATGTTGTCTTGCTAATAGGGTATATGCCAAAAATGGAGAAATACTTGACAAGAATGTATGCATGTTGATTTTCATCCATCTGAGAGACTACATTACTTGCTAGAATGTACAATAAATTCTATTTTGGTTCCAGAAAATTAAATACTACAGTGGAGGTCATACAGGGGAAATGTTTACAATTTGCAATTTTGGAAGAACTTGCATCTATGTCCTATGGGACACCACAGTCTTTTGGATAATATAATAATTGGAAATGCTACTTTTGCATCAATTTGACAGAAGCTATGAGCAGTTATTATACTTTACATACATATTAGAAATGTAAATTTTCTTTGAAGAATTGAAAAAAGCCTCTGAATGTATTTGATCCCTTCCCCCACCCTCTGAGAATCTCACTACAACAGAGTAAATTAAACTGTAGCTAAATGAAGGATAATATACAGTTAATTTTACCCTTCTAATTCTTACCCTGAGGATTAAAGAATCCAGTCATCCAAAATACAGGAGGCCTCCCTTCAAATATCCAGATGCGAAACTGATTGTTTCTCTCTAGAAGTTCAGTAAACCAGAAGCCAAGTGTGGAAGAATCCCAAGATACACGTTTCCAAAGTTTAGGAATCCGAGCATCATACATGTTATCAAGCGCATCTCTTAAATTCTGAAGAAATTAAAAACAAAAAATTAGTGGCCCTGATATGAGATGCATTAGATTTAAAATGAGTAGTCTTACATAATGACGGACTAGGTTACCTCACTCATAATAATAGTTCCTTCTATGGCGAGCTTAAGGTCACTTAGACTGGTTCGAACTATTTTGATAACCTTTTGCATTCGGTCAATTTCTTGACGAAGAAAAATATTCATAGAATTAAGATGTCCCATTTTTATTAAGCGGGCTTTCACCTAAATAGGAAGTTAAGAGAAAGTAATCCAGTCAATAAAGCGTTTAGAGTAACAGTAGGAAAATAATTATATTTTGCACTGTTTCTGTTTATGATTTGTGGGGCTGGGTCTAGGCGAGTGGCCAACATAACCAAGGCATCTTATTCTTCACAAATCATCTCACTCCCATCTGAGACCAACACAGGTTTTGCATTCCCCACAGCTCTCATACGAATGAGAGACCAGTCTCCTGTTACAGTACGGCATCCACAACAAGTGGTGTGAGCTGACACAGCCCCACTGATGGCTTCTGCTTTGATAGTACTTTGATGACTGGGTCCAGCTTCTGGTCCACCATCACCAGCTGGGCATTTCAACAATTACTGAGAAGCAGCAGGATCTCTCCATAGAAAAAAAACCCTGAGACATATCTATTGAGCATAATAGGGAGTGATATCCCACAGAATAAGAAGAAAATAATTTTTTTTATATGCCACAGTTGCCGCCAAAATAGTTCTAGCCAGCAAATGGAAAGACACGACAGTACCCTCTAAACAAGAATGGCTTTATAAACTAAGTGAATACGGAGAGTTGGCAAAAGTAACAGCAATTATAAGATCTCAAACAAATCAAAATTTAAAATCAGAATGGAAATGCTTTGAAGAATACATGGAAAAATGCTGCTCTTAAAAGAGTATGTTAATATGCATAGAATGAATGTGCAAAGTGGATGTGTGAATATAAATATAGAGTTAGCAAGTATAGCTTAAGTATGTAAGTATGTAAAGTAAAGGTGAAAATTAAATCAGAAATTGTTGTAAGAGATGAAGATGAAGATTTTTAGAAATGCAATGAAATAATTACCGGTAAATTAAAAATTAAGGAAGCCGAGCCGTGGTGGAGGTGTTACCATAAAGCAGCAATGCTGCAGCAAGCAAAGGCTCTAGCAGCTCAGTCAGCTGCAGGTGGCTGCAAAGCCAAACAGGATGTTTGTGACTGTTGCCATGGGAACAAAGGGGCAGTCCATTCTGTACTGAGCACCGGATGTTAGCTCAGTGTGTGTGTCATATGACCCGTACTGGAAGTACATGGGAGGAGTTCATTCTTACTGCTGTTGAGTGCAGACATGTTTCTCTGTACTGATGTAAGAGACAGAAATAAAGGATGTAAATAGATTTCTGTCTGCTTCTTTCCCCTCCCTGGGGGACACCAAAGGGGAGAGAGAAGAAACGGTGTGTTCTTCTCACACAAATGGGAAGAATCGCCGAGACCTCGCCTGCTTATCTGCCGAGAGTAGCAGCGGGAAGGTCGACAAGGAATATCTGCCGGTGCCTACGCTGTGGCACATTCCTCTGACCCAGGCAGAATTCCAACAGGAGGGAGGTCACGGGGGTGGGTAAGGTGTCTTGTTTTAGTTTGTATAGGTAGCATATGTGTTTCTATGTGTATTTGTGGTATCTGTATGTCTTTGTTCATGTATTCCCCCCCTCAATAAAATATGAAAAAATAAAATTTAAAAAACAATTATTGAGAAGCATGTTGTGTATGTTACTTGCAGATTAACGTCCACATGGAATGTATGCAGATGCATTTTACTGAGTGGTACCTGTAGTTCACCTCTCCCAGTATGCACTGCCTTGATATGACTCTCCAAGGGCCGAGACAGAGGTCCTCCTAAACTGCTACTTACAGTTTCTTTTACCAAAATGCCAGGGATTGGACCTGGGATCTTCTTCATGCAGAGCATGTGCCCTAACACTGAGCTGTGACCTCTCGCTCTGTACATTACAGAGAGATGCATAAGACTCAAACGTGGCTTAAGCTCACAAAGTTTCCCCTTTGGATGCCACACTGGAAGTGCAAAAAAGGTGCATTATACGAATCCATGGGTAGGCAAACTAAGGCCCACGGGCCGGATCCCGCCCTAGGAGGAGTTCTTGGAAGATGAAAATTAAGGAGGGACGGGGGTGAGAAAAACTAAGAGGGTAGATAGTGAATAAGGGACAGAGACAAAGTGTACAGGAAGAGGAGTGGTCCAGTACAAAGATGTAAAGTAACCATAGGAAAATACCAACTCAGACAGCACACACACAAAAGCAACATACATGTAGTGTAGAGCCAAGTGGGTTGAGGCACCAGCAGCTTTGGGCCCATTGGGTCAAAGCCCCTTAGATCCAACTAGGGACTGACCCCGTGGGGAAAAATACAAGAGGCACACACCCCTGGCACAACCTGTGCCCTGATTGGTGAGCCAACAGGGCGTGTGATGTGGCAGCAGATCTGCCACATGGCACTCTCCCCCACTTACGATTGCTCTACCCCAACATTTTAAAAAAGAGCAATGTTTTGTCACATTAGCTTTGAACTCTCCAGTGTTTATAAGAGACAAAACCTCCTCCTCCGCCCCTCACCATTACCCCATGATGAGTCAAGTTCAGAAAACACTTCTATATAGTCACCATTTACTTCAATGGAGACTGCCCAGGGAGCAGTGCTTCAGGGATTGCACCCTAAATCAGTAGACTTTATGATCATCTGAGCTCTGATATATAAAGGGAATGACTATCTAGTTAGTGGAGAGAATACAATTATTGCATTCTTACATTTTATGTAAGATTCGTAGGCTATTCATTGCGGACAATGAGTATACCCATTAAATTCTGAGAAATAATTACTGTGCCTCTGAAGTTGTGGTATCCCATATACTTAAGAAACAAATCCTTTATGGGTTTTTTAAGGAAGGGGAAATTACAACTTTAATATCATCATTACTCTTTCGTATTTCTTCTGGATTAATCTTGTAACTTGTTTTTTGCATTGCCCTTGAAGAACCCATTGGATTTTTCAATAAGTGGCACAGATGGGCCAATGTTTGCAGCATCTTGACTATAAAAAGAGAAAATTATTCACTAATATGTACAGTTGTTTGAAGTTACTATAATCTGGGGATACACGTGACTTTTGATGTGATATATATAGAATCAAGGGAGCAATTCTCATTGGAAATTGATTAGCTAATAATTTTTCCTTAAGGTACAGCCATTAGATACACATCCAGCCAAATTCCTCTTCTAGCATCATAAAGGGACCTTTATGTTCCCTTTATGTAACCTTAGAGGATTCACAATAACAGAATACCTAGGAGTAAGCTGAAACAGGTATGTGTATTTTACAAACAAACCTCTTACCCCAGTTTTAGTTATTGAACTGGGGGGTGTAAAACAGAAGAAAAGGTTTGTTCAGAGTAAAAGCATTGTCCTCACTCTAATTTGGCTTCATGATATCATCATGCAGCCAAATCTGGCAGGCCATGTGATGACATAACTGTTCCCTTAATGGCTAGACTCACCTTAGAAAGATGCCCCCTTTTTAAAGAAAAATGGCACCCAAACTACAAACTGGGGAATACAGCAACTGAGAGCAGGACAGGTTCCCTTTTACTTCTAGTGTGTAAAAGCTCAGCACAGCTGTAAGAATATTATCACAGCTCTATATATCTTACTTTTTAACAGAAGAGGTCTTTCAGGATCATGGCTGAAGCACAAAATTCATTAGTTGCTTTGACTGAAATCTTTGGGAATCAGCCAGCAGCTGCTGCCTGTTAAAAGAGTAGTCTCTTGGAACTACTGTTCCGCCTAAGATGCTGCAAGATTCAGGAATCTATCATAGTACCTACTCACACTCAAGTCACAAGCAATACTCAAAGCAATTTATTTTAACTTAAATCTTAAGTTCTAATCTAATGGAAACGTTTCAGAACTTCAAAGCTGAGGTTATGAGTGTCTATCCCCTAAACTAGATAGGGGTGTGTGTGGGTGTGGGTGTATGCTCCGATTCAGGATGTAGCTGCCAGAGTGATCACTTCAGCTGGCACTTCAACTGTCAAGAACTCACAAATGCTTCTCTACTGACCAAGAAAAAGAGGAAAAGGCCAGGTCCTGTTGTTTATACCAGGTCCAATAAACTCATAGGTTTAATACATTGCAGGAGTCAATGATGCTCAGCCCTGTCCTCCTCTGAGAGTAGGGCTTCAAGGAAAAACCCACAATCCCAGGCAGCTAATTAGGACGGACCCCAGCCTGGTTCTATCCCTGGAGAACAACACCATGTTTAACTCCAAATCCTTCATCAGGTATCCATTGATTTGTCTGATGAACTGTAGGCAACTATTTGTTGTGGGTGTTTAGCTTAAATATATATTTTGGGATGTTATCAAGTGTTCTAACCATTGGGCACTGGGTCTGCTGAAACATAAACAGATCTAGATCTAATAACCTGATTACTGTGACATTAAACCAGTCTGCCTAGGGACGTGGGTGGCGCTGTGGGTCAAACCACAGAACTTAGGACTTGCTGATCAGAAGGTCGGCGCTTCGAATGCCCCGCGACAGGGTGAACTCCCATTGCTCGGTCCCTGCTCCTGCCCACCTAGCAGTTCGAAAGCACGCAGTGCAAGTAGATAAATAGGTACCGCTCCGGTGGGAAGGTAAACGGAGTTTCCGTGTGCTGCTCTGGTTCACCAGAAGCGGCTTAGTCATGCTGGCCACATGACCTGGAAGCTGTACGCCAGTTCCCTCAGCCAATAAAGCGAGATGAGCGCCGCAACCCCAGAGTCGGCCACGACTGGACCTAATGGTCAGGGGTCCCCTTTACCTTAAACCAGTCTGCCAGCTGGTGTGTAATGGGAAACTATGATTTGTTTAAACTAGGACTAGAAGAGCTTGTGAAGGAGGAGTAGTATGTGGACACTGTTCTCAGCTTACTAAACCCAGCATTATCGCGACAAGATCATTATGTCTAAACTGGGCCATTATGTCTTATTAAAGTACAACCTTTACATGATAGAAAATCCCAGAAAATATCTACTTTTTTTCTTTCTGTCTAGAAAAGGCAGATGTTTTTCCTGGATTTTCTATCATGTAAAGGTTATACTTTAAGAAGTTCCACACTTAGCAGTTTTTCCTAGGTATGGCTTATATCAACTCACAAGCTACCCATTCCACTTAAAAGTCCTTTGTTCCGGTTTGGCAGAGCTCTGCCTTTCCATCATGGCCTTATGCTTGTGGTTTGCAACTTACCTTTCCCTTAGTGTCAACAGCTGCTAGGATGTTTAGTGCACCCACTGCGTGCATGTGTGCTTGGTATTGTTCACAACCACAGATGCCGATTTCTAGACCACCCAGAAGCTGCATCAGTCTCAAGAGCCCTGCCTCAAAGAAATTAGTATTCCCATGTCTGCAATTCTCTTGTAGAATTTAAAATCAGTCACCTCATGTGCTATGTAATCGGGAGGCAGCTTCTCAAGCATATCTTCAGCTAATCGATACACGATAGCTTCTCGGGTTTCCCCTACTCCACCTCCACTTTCCTTTGGCTGAATATTGGTAATGGTGTTCAGGACATCAGATGCTGTGCTACTTTGATACCTAAGAGGAATTTTCAATAATATGCAGCAGAATATTAGTTTCGTTGCTAGGAAATGGACACATGAAATTTGCACTTTGCAGTTCTTTGTTAAGAGTATTTTACTTTTGCAACTATTTTTGATAACAAATTTCTTTTCTCTCAATATCTGCAGTAAGAGAACCTGTTCTTTCTTCTTGCGTAAACTTCCTCAATTTGAGCATAAAAGAAGAGGGAAGGGAAGGCATTGTGACTCCAAAGGCTCATACAACAATGTCTGAGTGCAACTAGGAATAGCTGTTCTCTGGCAATCCACAATACTCTACTCTACTCTACTCTACTCTACTCTACTCTACTCTACTCTACAATGCTAAAAAGACTCAGTTTTATTTACAAGGAAAAGAACCAATGAATTTCATGTACATTTCAGAAAGGCAAAGAAACAATGCCAAGCTGCCTCTTGCAGGGATCTTTCAGGAAATTCATCCCTGAAAGCTTCTGTGCATTCCCAGAGCAGCAACACACCAACTAAAATGCCACTTTGCAGCTTCTTCGGGGAGAAAATGCCAAAACTGTTTGATGGGTAGTTTAAATGAGATGCCAATGGTGAGTGATAATCCCAGCCTATAAAGCAATATACAAACAAATACATCTGCTGCATTGATAGCTTCATTAGCATTTCGAGCGATATAGTGGCACCTCCACATGTTCAGAGCTCAAGAGAACAGTGCTTGACATGCTATTACACAGGCAACTTATACTTCTTAGCCCTGAGTTGTGGGTTCAAGCCCTAGATTGGGCTAAAGATCCCTGCATTGCACGGGTTTGGACTACATGATCCTTGGGCTCCCTTCTAACTCTGATTCTATGATTCAAGCTCTTTTACACCTCAGGGCTGCTTCTCACATTACTTTTGAAAGACATGGATATAATTACAGGAGGCATGCTTACACCTGAATAATAATGAAATGTCAAAACGATAATACGTGTTGTAATATAATACAAAATGTCAAAGCCATAGCTCTTTAGGCATGAATCTTCAGATATGGGCACTCCACCTGAGAATTCACTTCTGCCTTTCTGAGGTAACTTAAGGACTAGACTCTGTCCTCTACAGTAAAACTTTTGAAACCCAAAAGTAAATATCACTTTTAATAACTGAGTGTTCAAAACTTGTTAATAATGCCATTGAAATGTTTGACCAGATTTTAACAATCGCAGAAATGCTAAGTGTGAGCGTATTGGCCAAAAGCATAATTCACGACTGAATCATAGGAATAACAGAAAAAACTAATAAAATATTATGATGACTAATTACATCCTGTAGCAGATGTGCAGTATTTGAAGCAGAAAATAACAAACAACCTGCCAGGTATTTAAGGATGAAAAGTGACTAAATAAAAGATAACATTCAAAATGCAGTTATCAGGTAAGATTGAAATTCCATCATTAAATTCAAAAAACTTCATGAGAACTAACGAAGTAATATCATTTTTTGCAATCTGTTTGATCCAAGTTCATCTTGTGTAATTGTCAACTAAATTATTTAGTACAATTGAGTGGGAACAAGTGTGTTGCTAGAAGTGTTAGAGCATATGGGAAAGCTCTCTGTTCATAGGATAATCACATTTTGAAAATTGTTAAAAGTAACGTTTAACCTGGAAAGTGTTAAGTTGGGGTAATATCCAGTTATGATGTTCCACTTGTACAAATGGGATTTTCCCTTAATTCCCTCCCACAGACCAGCATGATGCTGGATTGTTCCCTTCATCTTGAAAAAATCCAGAAAGGCTCTCTTAAATATTCTGGTATATGTAAATACTGTAGATTTCCAGTATACTTCTTTACTTAGAATATATTTTTTAAAGTGATTAAAGAAAAACTTGAAGAATTTCCATCTTTGCTAAAAACCCACTTACGTAATGTCTGCATTAGGATGAAGACCAAATACTTCTGGGCTGTCCATTGATGGGAGAGTTGAAATATATTCATGATACTGATCCAGAGTTTTGCACACTGGTATTTTATAACCAGTGTAAAAACAGAATGTATTCTCAAACATCTTCTCACTGAACCAGACCTGAACAAAAATTGGGGGGGGGGGTGGAGTTGAAATTTAAGTTTGTTAAGAATTAAGAGCTGGATTGTTGAAAATGGGGTACACAAGGACAGAAAGCAGAAGCCATCAAATGTTGGCAAAGTGCTCCTCTACTGATCCAGAGGAGCTCACAGAGTGAAGAATGTTGGTTGTTGTGTGCCCAGGCGCAGTCCCCCACCTCCTGGGAGCCAGCCCTCAATTAAACAAAACAAAACCCAGACAATATATTTTGGGATAAAAAATTGGCCATAACTTTATTGAATTCCAGGTGTGGGAAACCTTGGCTTAGGTATCCGTCTCCGCCCAATCTTGGGATCTGAGGCATGGCAGGGTCAGTCAGGAATATGGGAACACTACAAAGTGTGTGTTTACACAGCTGGCCCCCTTTCTACATTGCAGAGAGAAGTTCTTAGTGCACTTGTGGACAGAGACTCCCCTCAATACCCCTTTAATGGGGGCCCTGATATTGCTGCCGCAGAAGGGGTGAGTCACCAAGCCACCCCTTTGTTGATTGGTGGACGAAAGGATTCTGCCCAAGGCCTAAAACCACCAAAGTTGTGACAATTGCTACAGGGAAGGCAAAGCCTGCAGAGCAGGGGAAATTATTCCCCAGCTCTGAAAGACAGCAACCATCATCCGACCATAGCAACGCCCATGAACCTGGAAGGAGAAAGCTTAGCCTGTAATGAAGGAAGCAATTAGAGTGAGGGCTGGGCGAGTGATGCTCCAAGGGCCGACTGCATGGCCAGCACCGGCTCCTGCCCCTTTTAAGTAACAGTAGCGAACTAGAGTGAAGCCTTAGCAGGCGCGATCCACTCCCTGAGGCTCCTCCCCCTTGGTTGCTGCCGATTGGCTGGTTTGAACTGGCCCCTTGGGTGGGGAAAAACAGTGTTGCCGTGCCAACCACTGGTGTGGTGTGGCCTGGGGATGATGGCAGGCCCCACACCAGGCTGCAAACCCCACCCACCGCCAGGAACCGGTGAGCAGGCATTTCAGTACCATGGAGAGTCCCAAGTGAGCAATTTGCTCCTACAAGGGTTGGGTTAAAGGGCCTTAAAGGGCCACCCCTTTGGCATCAAATCAGGCACCTCTTCTTTTTTTGGATGGCCTCTTACCTCGTGTTCTCCATACACACTTGTATTGGTGAAGTACTGTGAAAGACACATGGTTCCTCAGGCCCAGAGGGTCATGCACCAGTTGTATGGGTTCTAATGCTGCGGCATCTAGTTTCAACGAGGTCCTGCCTGCCACCCTCAGGTTCAATTGCCCTCTGGTTACCAGCATTAGACTCAAAAAGCCAGGAATCTGCTCTGGCTACTTTGATGGTCACTGCTGGACTCTGAGGTCATGACTGCACAATCCTACTGATGTACACCAACCAGCATCCCAAAACCTACTCATTAAATGCATAGGATATTAGCTTGTTATATGAATAACCAAAAGCCTACTGCTTTAAAAACAAAACATATCAATGGCTTTAATACATTGATTTTATAAGAAATACAAAATCATAGATTTGAAAGGCCTTTCTTTCCAGATGATTGACTATATGCCATGAGGGTCCTATTACATTGTCAGTACATTTTTAACAACATTCTATAGTATATTTCAATTGAAAGTGAATCATTGTTCATTTGGAAGCCTTTTTTGCTTATTGTTAAGAATCTTTCATCACATTTCCTTACCCTTGCAAAGCAATTAAGAAGACGCTTATCATAATCATCGGTGACCCTGCCTCCATACTGTACTTCTCCAATCATGTATCGGACTGTGCTCCAGGATATTCCCTAGAGACAAAAACAAGCAACCTGTAACTCTGACTTTTGACCCAAGGATAACAACTGAGAACCTCAAATATAACTAAGGTTCTGCAGAAAACAAATAAAAATAAAGACCATCTTGCGATTTTGACTTAAGATTGTGAAAATCTGTTTTTAGCTCTGATCATCCCACATAACTGAAAATCAATAGGGAAGAGGCAATTTGCCACATTTCTCATATTCCATTCAAAAGCCTCATTTGTCAACATGGCTGTAAACTATTAACTGCATGCACTACAAATGCATTGTGTCCCACAGTGAATGCATTGCTACCCAAAAGTACAGACTGCAGCCACTTGTTCTTTTATAAGCAATAATAACTGTGGGTATGATCCCATTCCTTTATGGATGCAGCTATGCACACAAAGCAATTGACATTTCCCTCTCTCCCTGGCTGCTGCAGGTATATGACATGTGCACACCACACTGCATGGACCATTACTTCCAACAGAAGGCCCAAGTGTACTTCCCATATAGTCATCTAGCGATCCCTCTCCTCTGCCCGGGGTCTTGGTCTGCAAACTACACTGAGTGTGAGACCCTGGGAAGAGAGGGAGGAATGAATTTCTATATGGGAGCTACACACATGCCTCCTGGTTCTCAGTAATAGTTGCCAAGTTACAATGCATGCTAAGGTACATGTCATTGCAGGTGGGAAAGGGGTTAAAAGAAGGCTCAGCTGAAGGCAGTTCAGTTCATCACCCACAGGAAGATGGATGAAGCCCAATGTTTCAAACTTAGAATGCTGTTCATAACTGAGGAAAATGTAAGCGCACTATTAATTAAAGATCATGTAATGGCTGCTAGTATTAGTAAAGCATGTCCACATTTGTTTGCTGCTTCATAATCTGCTATATGACCAAGGCCGTTCCTCTTCACTTTAAACTTCTGCTAAGAAAGGCTTCACACTTTCAAGAGAAGCTATGTTGCAAATGGTTTGCAGGATCTCTCTGGGCCACACAAGCACTTATTTGAGAGACTAGGGGCTGAGTGAATGGGTAGGTGGGTAATCTGAGTCACTGAAAAAACTGGGGCTCTAATGCTTGTCTCTTTTTTGAGCTTAAGATAAAGTGACCATAATCATCCTCAGCATATACAAAGTAGAAACAACATTGCAGTATAGGGACACTCACTTTTTTAATGTCACATTCGTCCAAATGATTCTGTATAAACTGAACACTGGCTGTGAAGTCTGCTGAGTTGAATTCATAAGGAATATTCCAGCCCAAAGGGCCAAATTTGCGTCTTTCCTGAAATAAGACAATAGAAACCAAGGAGTGTGATTTCAGTATTTATTAATGTTGTTTGTTTCGCTTATTATTGCTTTTCGTTTAACAACTTCTATTGCTGACAATTCAGGGCAATACCATTTTCTGATCAAATATATTAGAATTGACAGAATATTGATCGAAAATGAACAAATGTTTCTCGATATGAATTATGCACCTACTGCAGCTCAAGATACACCAGGAAATCATTGCAAGAATCTCACAATACAATGTACTCTTAACAACCCAGAATGTAATACAGTGACCGTTACCGATCCCATTTAGCCACAGCATGGTCACTTTGAGTCATCTTAATTGGCAATTTCCATTCAAAAAATACAGGAAATACAGGAGATACAGGAAAGCTGCATTATCATATTCTTTAACTAATTTTTGTGCTCAAAGGATAATTCTTCAGGTATTGCCGTGGTTTGTCAAATATATATATATATATATATATATATATATATATATATATATATATATATATTTGCTTTCGTAGATTTTCACGGGTACAGGAATGCAGGTTTTGGTGTCCTCGGGTGTCTTCCCGTGTAAAAGTTGGGGTGTCTAGGCGACGTTTCGACGAGGTCTCACTCGTCATCTTCAGGCTGGTGCTTTCGGCTTCTTGTTACTGGAACAGAGCGGGATCTCAATGTTTGAGTTCCTATAAATACTGTAGAGGGGGTGTGGTGTCTAGCCTCCAATGTTCTGGGCAGAGAGGAAGTTCCCAGGCTAGTGTGCCTTTTCTTCTTTTGTTCCTTAATTACTTGAGAGATACCTTGAGTGATTTCTTGAGTGATATCCTGAGTACCACTTAGGTGGGTCATTAGGTGTGGATTAGTTGCTAAAGTCTTTGTGTCTTGACCTCTTGAACTTTGTGAAGAGTTTTCCTGAGAAGATGGCTGTATTGCACTTAGTTGTGCTTTGGCTTGGCTTCGTGTATAGGGGCGAGCTGTGGTTTTGTGGCTTGTGTCAGCCAGATCTGTGTAGGGATTGCAGGGGGGTGCAGCATCCGGAGGTGCCACCATGGATTGGCTACTGGATGGTGTCAGTAATTCATCTGTGGAGAGGGTCTGGGTTTGGGTCTGGTGTGGTTGATTGGTGTTGGCGTTCTGTGTGCCTCTGGATCTGGTGTCAGTTTTTGTGGGGAGGGCTAATTTCCAGATGTCTGGCAAGCGGGATGTGTCGTCACGCTTGTTCATGTTGTGAGGGTGTTTCTCTATCTCGATGGCTTCCATGATTATTCTCTTGTGGTGATGTTCCGTGTTAAAGAGCAATTTGGAATCTGCAAAATTAATTTCGTGTCCTGTTTCTTTCATGTGTTGGAAAAGAGAGGAAGTTTTTTCTTCTTTTTTGACGGCATTCTTGTGTTCTGCGATACGTGCATTTATTCGTCTGTTTGTTTGTCCAATGTACGTGGCTGGGCAGACTTTGCAGGGTATTTCATAGATCCCTTGGTTTTCCAACTGGATTTTATCCTTGGGGTTTCTGAGGATATTGGCTATTTTTTGGTTGGTGCAAAAGGCTGTTTTGATATTGTGTTTATGGAGGATTTTGCTAATTTTATCTGTAGTGCCCTTGATATAAGGAAGGAGGGCCATGCCATTGTTTTCTTCTGTGTCTTGGTTTTTGGGGGGTGTTTCCTTTTGGATTAGCTTCGTAATCCTGTTTTGCTGGTATCCATTGGCAATTAACACATTTGAGAGATTCTGTAACTCAGTTGTCAAGTGGTCTTTGTCAGCCAGGCGTTTGGTTCTGGAGATGAGAGTCTTGGCTACGGAGTTTATTTGTGCAGGGTGGTGGTGTGATTGTGCATGTAAGTAGCGGTTGGTGTGTGTTTTTTTCTGGTAGATAGTGTGTCCTAGGGAGCCATCAGGTTTTTTGTAGATTAGGACGTCAAGGAAGGGAAGTTGGTTGTTGGCTTCTATTTCCATAGTGAATTGTATTTTGGGGTGTAAGTTGTTGAGATGTGTGAGGAAGCTATCCAGTTTTTCCTTCCCGTGTGGCCAAATTACAATTATATCAAGGGCACTACAGATTACAATTATATCAAGGGCACTACAGATAAAATTAGCAAAATCCTCCATAAACACAATATCAAAACAGCCTTTTGCACCAACCAAAAAATAGCCAATATCCTCAGAAACCCCAAGGATAAAATCCAGTTGGAAAACCAAGGGATCTATGAAATACCCTGCAAAGTCTGCCCAGCCACGTACATTGGACAAACAAACAGACGAATAAATGCACGTATCGCAGAACACAAGAATGCCGTCAAAAAAGAAGAAAAAACTTCCTCTCTTTTCCAACACATGAAAGAAACAGGACACGAAATTAATTTTGCAGATTCCAAATTGCTCTTTAACACGGAACATCACCACAAGAGAATAATCATGGAAGCCATCGAGATAGAGAAACACCCTCACAACATGAACAAGCGTGACGACACATCCCGCTTGCCAGACATCTGGAAATTAGCCCTCCCCACAAAAACTGACACCAGATCCAGAGGCACACAGAACGCCAACACCAATCAACCACACCAGACCCAAACCCAGACCCTCTCCACAGATGAATTACTGACACCATCCAGTAGCCAATCCATGGTGGCACCTCCGGATGCTGCACCCCCCTGCAATCCCTACACAGATCTGGCTGACACAAGCCACAAAACCACAGCTCGCCCCTATACACGAAGCCAAGCCAAAGCACAACTAAGTGCAATACAGCCATCTTCTCAGGAAAACTCTTCACAAAGTTCAAGAGGTCAAGACACAAAGACTTTAGCAACTAATCCACACCTAATGACCCACCTAAGTGGTACTCAGGATATCACTCAAGAAATCACTCAAGGTATCTCTCAAGTAATTAAGGAACAAAAGAAGAAAAGGCACACTAGCCTGGGAACTTCCTCTCTGCCCAGAACATTGGAGGCTAGACACCACACCCCCTCTACAGTATTTATAGGAACTCAAACATTGAGATCCCGCTCTGTTCCAGTAACAAGAAGCCGAAAGCACCAGCCTGAAGATGACGAGTGAGACCTCGTCGAAACGTCGCCTAGACACCCCAACTTTTACACGGGAAGACACCCGAGGACACCAAAACCTATATATATATATATATATATACGAAAGCAAATATATATATATATATATATATATATGCAGGTATTGGTGTCCCCGGGTGTCTTCCCGTGTAAAAGTTGGGGTGTCTAGGCGACGTTTCGACGAGGTCTCACTCGTCATCTTCAGGCTGGTGCTTTCGGCTTCTTGTTACTGGAACAGAGCGGGATCTCAATGTTTGAGTTCCTATAAATACTGTAGAGGGGGTGTGGTGTCTAGCCTCCAATGTTCTGGGCAGAGAGGAAGTTCCCAGGCTAGTGTGCCTTTTCTTCTTTTGTTCCTTAATTACTTGAGAGATACCTTGAGTGATTTCTTGAGTGATATCCTGAGTACCACTTAGGTGGGTCATTAGGTGTGGATTAGTTGCTAAAGTCTTTGTGTCTTGACCTCTTGAACTTTGTGAAGAGTTTTCCTGAGAAGATGGTTGTATTGCACTTAGTTGTGCTTTGGCTTGGCTTCGTGTATAGGGGCGAGCTGTGGTTTTGTGGCTTGTGTCAGCCAGATCTGTGTAGGGATTGCAGGGGGGTGCAGCATCCGGAGGTGCCACCATGGATTGGCTACTGGATGGTGTCAGTAATTCATCTGTGGAGAGGGTCTGGGTTTGGGTCTGGTGTGGTTGATTGGTGTTGGCGTTCTGTGTGCCTCTGGATCTGGTGTCAGTTTTTGTGGGGAGGGCTAATTTCCAGATGTCTGGCAAGCGGGATGTGTCGTCACGCTTGTTCATGTTGTGAGGGTGTTTCTCTATCTCGATGGCTTCCATGATTATTCTCTTGTGGTGATGTTCCGTGTTAAAGAGCAATTTGGAATCTGCAAAATATATATATATATATATATATATATATATATATATATATAGTTACCCTCTGAGGCCAAAAATGAAACATTTGAAGCAGAAGGATGGGTGTGCAGCATCAGGCCTTTATTGTGCATTATAAATATTGAGCTCACATACAGCAATAGGTTATTCTTCAGGCATCCCAGTGGAAAGATCCTGTTAGGCATAAATGAAAAGAAAGTATGTTTGTAATACCTGTACAGTGGAGTGTAGGAAAGCCACGGTGTAAAGAAGGGGTTTCCACATGGGCATGTTGCTGACATCAAGCAAGTCCTGATTTATACCAGAAAATGTTCTTTTCAAACCTGCTCGCATACCTTGTGGTGGTTCATTTGTGAATTTTATAGAAGTCTGACATATATAAAAAGGAAAAAAAAAATTATTTCATTTGACCTCAAAAGCAGCACGCCTAAAAATCACACCGTTTTCAAAGCTAAAGTTCAGACATAAACAAAAGCCAAACACAACTTTGGTTCTAGTGTGTAGTCTTAAAAATGAGAGACATGTGACTGAACAGCTTCCCACTGGATGAAACACACATGCTTCCTGTATCCACACGTTCTTCCTTATTCCATTGTTTATCTGATTCCATTAGGTATGAATTTACAACACCCCCCCAAAAAAACTCTAAGATCCTTGTTACTAGTCCAGTATAACAATGAGCTATAAGCTACTAAAAATGTTTCTAGATTCAGGTAGGTAGCCATGTTGGTCTGACGCAGTCGAAATATATAAAAATAAAAATGTCCAGTAAGAAGAAGTGTGCATGCACACAAAAGCTTATACTAAGGACAAACTTAGTTGGTCTCTAAGGTGTTACTGGATATTTTTTTATTATTCTTATATATTTCTACTAAAAATGTAATACCCTTCAGCAGCCAATGATCAACGATGAGGGCAGTGAGGTGTCTCATTTATGAGTCAGGGAGCAGCAGCTGCCAGTAACAGCATTATGGAACTATGCAGGTGAGGATTTGATTGACATTTTGGATTGGAGAAGATTGGAAGCCCCTTGTAAAATTCATTATAAATAACCCAAATAACTGACATCCACTAGGTAGGATATACATATATAAGTAATTTTAAAATCATTAAAAGAACAAACCATAACACCAAAGACAGTGACAACTGGACAATGGCATGGCAGCCTGGAAAAAACAGCAAGCTGATGGCAGAATAATCTCTGCTTTAGGGCCCTGTTGAGTCTATAAGAGAGGAAACTCTTGAATAGGTAAAGATTCTCTTCTTGCGTCAACCATAACCTAAAGTCTCTCATATGACTGAAAAGTTTTTAACCTTTACCACAGTTTAAAATTCAGTGCAAGCAATATTTCTCCTTCCCACTTTCAGTTTTGCCACATGAATTATCTTAACAGTTCATCTAAATCCCCTTGAATATACTAGGGCTAACCTGAAGCAAAGTAATTGGAAACTTCTCATGTGGTTCAGTGGTTATCCATACTCGGAAGCTATCATCAGGGATATCAGCACTAATCATTGTTTCCAAAAGTTCTTCCATGAACTCCAGACCCAGATGGCAGTTCTGAAGTAACACCCAGCCACCCTGTACCAAACAAACAAACACAATTAAATAATCTGCTAAACATCAAGCCAACTGCAATTTACTAACAACAACAACTACAGATGGAAGGTTTCACTAGCTACTTGTTTTCATTTATATCTCCTTGATATTGAGGTTTGGGGTTTCTGTGTTTTAATAATAATAATAATAATAATAATAATAATAATAATAATAATAATAAAAATATGGATTTGCATTAAAATGAAACAACTACTGTAGGTTCCAATGAGTAAGTAAAGTAGTACTGCCATCTTGTGGTAGTTATAAAAATTATAGCAGGGCAATTTCTGCTGGTTTTGGTGAACAGGAGATACCTTGTAATAATAATAGTCATCAACATTTATTAAAAGAACCCCCCCTGCTTTCCCCTTCAGAATAAGGGTTTTGTTTAGGCTCAGCAAGCTCTAAGATTCCCAAAACTTCTATCAATCACTGAGGGGTTCTGGTGAGCTCTTTGTTTTAGCAGGGTTCAACTTTTTCAGACCCAGAATACACCTTTGATACAAACATGCATTTGGGGACCCATTTCTTACTTTTTAAAAACAATATATATTTGTATGGTGGTAGTGCTGCTATTGTGACCCACTTCAGATCATGTTGCACCATGGAACAGGGTCCCAACCCACCACTGAAGGCCAAAGGGTTTCTGTCAGGGAAAATGATGGGGTATAAACAAACGATGATGATGATTTATTCCTCCAGGAGAGAGTCCAGGGCTTCTCTCATCATAGGACACCAACACTTATTAAGTATGAGGTACATATGCCCCTTTTTAGCCACACTACGCCTCATAATTCTGTTTCTCTATTCAGAGTTCATTTCACCTCTCTTGTTAGTTAAGCACATTTTCCTTTTGCCTTGCAATCAGTGCCCTCTTCAGAGTTGAGTTACGGCTCTGGTGTGCTACAGACTTTAGCCTTCAAGGTCACCTGCACTTAGCTGTGCATTGACTCTGTCTCTCTTGCTCTGTTTCCCTTGGCTAAAATGCCTCCCGCCAATACACACACACATACACCAGTGAGGGAGGACAGAACATGTTCACACCCGCTCTGCTGGCACCCCCCAACACCAGCAAAGAAAAGTTTCGACTCAGATTTAGCAAATATGCCACCTCTTCTTTTTAATCTGAAGTCATACTAACATTCCAGGCCTATAGACATTGCCTTGGAAGCAAGTCTCATTGAAAAGTACAGCAAAAGTTATTTTCCAAAAATACCCATGCTTCACATATTATAATAACTGCAGTTAAGTTCTGTTAAAATCAATGGGGCTTCCAAATAAGTCTGTTAGAAATTTAAGGTAACCAGTTTAATACGGGAATTACAGCTATTCCTCAATACCACACTTGAGTGAATTTAATAGTGACAGACCAGAACAGCCAAAATCCTATCCATCTTTTACAGTGCATTTCTTCACTGACCATGTCCCAGCCAGAATGACAAAACAGTGAGGTAAAGAGCGGGTATGGTAACTAAGCAAAGGGGGTCAGGACAGACTACTCTACCCCTCTTTATATATATAGGCATTGATTATATATATATCTATATATATATATCTATATAAAATCTCAATGGGTAGAGATAGATAGATAGATAGAGATAGACAGATATGCCCAGGCTCCTAAGTAAAGAAGCTCAGTACATAATACTAGCAGGCAGTGCTTTTTTTCTGAGGGGAAGCAGGAGGTTGTGGTTCCCCTCCCCTTTAAGGGTATTCCACTAAAGGAATCTGGAGGTTGTGGTTCCTGTCCGAAGCCTGGGTGGAGATTAGGGCCATGGCACATCAACAGGGCCATGTACATCAACAGGGCTCTCCCTACTGGTGGTTAACCAACCCTTGTGAGACTACCTGCATGGCGGGTAGGAGTCAGATATAGTTGGTTTGGGTCCAATGCCTAAGCCAATGCCACTCACATTCTGTAACCAATAAAGTTGTGGCCTTTATTAGCCCATTAACCTAAAATACTGGTGTCCACATGTTTTATGCATCAAATGGGGGGGGGGGGGCTTGACACTCAGCAGAATGTTGCACTTAGACAGCCCTTTGGTGTGATCCAGCAGGATTCCTTTTCTGTTCTTACTTAGAAATCAGCCCCATTAAGATGGATAAAATGATGCCTAGATAAGTGGGTACAGTGGTACCTCAGGTTACAAATGCTTCAGGTTACAGATGTTTCAAGTTACAGACTCCTCTAACCCGGAAGTAGTACCTCAGGTTAAGAACTTTACTTCAGGATGAGAACAGAAATCATGCAGCAGTAGCAGGAGGCCCCATCAGCTAAAGTGGTACCTCAGGTTAAGAATGGACCTCCAGAACAAATTAAGCTCTTAACCAGAGGTACCACTATATCAGATTGCAACCTCACTCTTTTAAATGCAATTATTTTATTTTATTTTATTTTATTTAAATGCATTTTATTTTATTTTTATTTTAAACAAAGTAATAAATAAATAATAAATAAATAAAAATTAAAATGGGCACTCCACCCTTGAGACCGTTCCGTTATAACTATCCAACCTCCCAAATTTCAACACCTTTTGCAATGGTTTGACCCCTTTCCATTTTAATAGTACAAATTCTACAAATACCTTCTATATCTCCTCAAAATCATTTCTCCTGCATATTCCCCATCTTACCTTAATAGCACATGTTAATTTATCATTAATAGCTATATGCCACACCTCTTTATACAATTTTTTTAATGGAAGTACAAAACCTGAGTCAGGGGGTGGGTGGAATCTTTAAAAAACTCAAGCAAAGGGATGAGATTTTTTAAAAAAATGTTAAGATTGTATACATACCTGTGACATTGATGTCTGAATTAGCTTGCGTGCATGAACTTCTTGTCCTTGTCCCATAGAAATAGCTCTGTTTTCTACAACAAGTGAAATGGTAGAATGATAATAAGATTACATAAATTTTGTACTTTTGGTTGTAGGCAAGTTTTCAAAAAGCGTGGAAGCAATTAAAAAAAAATTTTTTTTTTGCTAATTTGGCTTTTCAATTCCATGCTTTAACTAATTAAAGAATCCTGTGCATATTGTATTTATTTAGCATATATACAGCATTGTATCTTTGTAAGACTTCACTGAATGTTGGCCTTTTATATTATTCATGTTTGTGCTCCCTTCCCTTTGCTACGAATCAATTAACTCAGTTAATTTAGTATATCACTTTGCTGCATGCATGAAGGTCTTTTGATGCCAATGAGAATTAAGTTAAGGAATAAAGGTAAAGGTAAAGGGACCTCTGACAGTTAAGTCCAGTTGCAGACGACTCTGGGGTTGCAGCGCTCACCTCGCTTTACAGGCCACAGACAGTTTTTCCAGGTCATGTGGCCAGCATGACTAATCCACTTCTGGCGAACCAGAGCAGTGCATGGAAACGCCGTTTACCTTCCTGCCAGTACCTATTTATCTACTCACACTTTTGGGCATGTTTTCAAACTGCTAGGTTGACAGGAGCTGGGACCGAGCAACGGGAGCTCACCCGTCATGGGGATTTGAACTGCCGACCTTCTGATCGGCAAGCCCAAGAGGCTCAGTGGTTTAGACCACAGCGCCACCCGCGTCCCTTAAGGAATAAAGCCAGAAGTAATTTCTGACTCTTTCAAGAAGTTATCCTCTGTGGTAATTAGCACTGGTGATAGTTGTGATGGCAGCAAATGTCCACGTGCATAAGCTGTAATAACAGAAAGGCAGCAAACTTTTTATCTGTCAAGAGCTGCATTCCCTTAAGCGTAATGTGTTGAGGGGCTAAATGCTGACAGTGGGTAAAACCATAGCTTGTGGCAGACAGGGTTGCCTCCTTTCCTCGTTTTCTACCACCCCCTTCTCTCCCTTGCTCCCTCTTTCCTCCTACCCAGTGAGCTACTAAATAGAGGAAGGACAGATCACTCTTCCAAGAGGCCTGAACTGGCCACTTACAGCAATATTCTCTCCCCCACCCCACTCTCCATTTCTCTACACATTTTAATTGCCCCCTGCTGTCCTGCCCTCCACTTCTTCTTCCAAGCTCCTCCCATCACATGAAATAAGGCCGAGTTCCACATGAAACTTGGTGGCACATTACCCACCCTATCCTAGATCAAGAAAGAGCCATTTATTACAGAATTAGTGAAAGCTCATCTAACAGTAGCCTCAAGTGCCTGAAAATCTGAAGCTCTTTCTAGCCCTGCCTTCTGTAACAACTGGCTTTTTATTAATGGACACCTCCTGCTTGAACAATTGAATACAACCCTCATCATAAAGTTGCTGAAATTTTTCCAGGATTGTTGATGAGAGGGCCACTGCAAATTCAGTGAATTATTACAAAAACCAAATTTACCAAAGTGTTTTCCCCCCCTAAAAAATCAAATTCTATCTTGAAGAATAAAATATTATATTTATACCCAGTTTAAGTTTCCTGGCCAATGCATCAATCTGGATAGTTGGATCAGATCCCATTGATAAAAAACAGATGAGCGGGGTTCGCTTATCACTTTCCTCCCAAGTTTTCTCTAAGTTTAAAATGACTGGCTCTGTATACTTTTCATTCAATGAATCTGCAATGTACTTCCTGGCTTGAGAAAGTGTGCGATCTGGACACCATGACCTAGGAAAGAACATGTTTGGTGAGGCTCAAATTGAGTGTCAGTTTCATCTATGTATCATTTTTTTCTGAGGGAAATGCAGCAAAGCGATTAACACACAGCATTCTTAGAAGAATACTAGCAAAACAAGCAATGCTGAAATTGCATGATCCTCACCTGATAAGCAAAAGTTTACGAAAAGTATCTAGAGAGTCACTGTATCCATCGGGAATTGTTTCTTCCTCTGGAGCCTCCTTGTCAAACCAATTCTTCCACCCCTTCTCATTACGACAGATCTAATGTACCAAATGCAATAGACAAACATAGTTTTCCCATTAAAGTACACTCATGACAATTTTAGAAAGTTACACTTCAGTCAAAGTCATATTTCATAGAATCATAGAACTGTAGAATTGGAAGGGACTTTTGGGGTCATCTAGTCCAGCCCCCTGCAATGCAGAAATCTCAGCTACAGGATCCATGACAGATGGCCATTCAACCGCTAGTTTAAAAGCTCCAAGGAAGGCGAGTCAACCACTTTCTGAGTAAGTCTGTTCCACTGCCTAACAGCTCTTACTGCCAGAAAGTTCTTCCTGATGTTGAGCCAGACTCTTCTTTCTTCTAACTTGAAGCCATTGGCTCGTGCCTAATCTCTGGAGCAGGAGAAAAAAAGATTGCAGCATCTTCTATGTGACAGCCCTTCATATATTTGAAGAGGGCTATCATATCTCCTCTCAGTCTTCTTTTCCATGCTAAATATACCCAACTCCTTCAACTGTTCCTAATAAGGCTTGGTTTCAAGACCCTTGATAATCTTGGTCAGCCTCCTCTGCACATGTTCCAGCTTGTCAACATGTGGCACCCAGAACTGGACACTGTACTCCAAGAGTGACTGACCAAGGCAGAATTGATCACCGAAGAATTGATGCTTTTGAATTATGGTGCTGGAGGAGACTCTTGAGAGTCCCATGGACTGCAAGAAGATCAAACCTATCCATTCTGAAGGAAAACAACCCTGAGTGCTCACTGGAAGGACAGATCCTGAAGCTGAGGCTCCAATACTTTGGCCGCCTCATGAGAAGAGAAGACTCCCTGGAAAAGACCCTGATGTTGGGAAAGATTGAGGGCACAAGGAGAAGGGGATGACAGAGGATGAGATGGTTGGACAGTGTTCTTGAAGCTAATAACATGAGTTTGACCAAACTGCCGGAGGCAGTGGAAGACGAGTGCCTGGCGTGCTCTGGTTCATGGGGTCACGAAGAGTCGGACACAACTAAAAACTAAACAATAAAGTCACTTCCCTTGATCATGAAACTATACTTGTGTTAGTTTGATGTCATCTGCAAATTTCTTGAACATCCCTTTGGTACCATCATTCAAGTCATTTATAAAGATAAAGAGCACTATACTTCCGTTGATGCTGCCTAAAATAGCATTAGCCTTTTTTGCTGCTGCATCATAGAATTGTTGTTGTTGTTGAAGGAGCAGTGCAGTTCTTACTTAATAAAAATGGTGCAGACAGTCTGAAAAGTTAGTATAACTGCAGAATATGCGCATCATCACCATGGCTGGAAAGTAACTAATGGGATCCTCTAGTTAACCCCTGTGTCCTCAGACCTAACTATCCTGCAACAATGTAGTAAATCAAGGTGGGGACCCAGTCACATGCCAGTTCCGTCTTTTGCTCTCCTGCCATCATTTCCAGCCACCTGCTCACAAGGTACTAGCAGAACTGCCAGTTGCTTTGCCCCAAAAACTCAGCCCCAGCACAGGCTGTTGTCACAGCAGCACACTTCACCTTCCCACTGCATGCAGTGCAACACACATCTAGTCAGGTGCAACACCAATAGGAAAAACATAGAAAAAACGGTGGGTAGAGAGGAGGTGCACAGGACGAGCTTCTACCAAAGTGCAACTAAAGCAATGAAGCCCAGGGACTGCCCTGTGCAGTCCCCTGCCCTCAAGGAAAGGCTCTTTGGTGTAGCTGTGTGCCCCCAGCCTGTTTTCCAGCTGCACCCAGAGCTTGGTGGACCTTTGCTTCAAATCCCACCGTCCCCGTTTCACTGCTTCAGGATTGGAGGGGATGGGGGAGGAAAAAGAAATGAGGGGTGCAGAAGATGAGCCCTGAGATATTTTTCCCCCCTGACATAGGAGGTGAGGGCTTACTGAGCAGCTCTGACTGCTGCTTAGAGAAGGAGGCTTAGCAGACCGACCCAGAAAGCTCAGGTCATGTTAGGTAGAACATGTTATTGAGGGCTGGGATGTGTAAACATATAGGCGCACAGGAAACTGCCTTGTACCAAGTCAGACTATTGGTTCATCAAAGTCAGTATTAGATGGACTATTGGTCCATCTAAGTCAGTATTGCTCACTGGAAGGACAGATCATGAAGCTGAGGCTCCAATATTTTGGCCACCTCATGAGAAGAGAAGACTCCCTGGAAAAGACCCTCATGTTGGGAAAGATGGAGGGCACAAGAAGAAGGGGACGACAGAGGACGAGATGGTTGGACAGTGTTCTCGAAGCTACAAACATGAGTCTGACCAAACTGCGACTAAACGACTAAACAACAACAAGTCAGTATTGCCTACAACTGACTGGCAGTGACACTTCAAGGCAGTGGACATTCCCAGCCCAACCCAGAGATGTCAGAATCTGGGACCTGCTCTGCCACTGAGCCAAGGCTATTCTCTTGAGGGAAAAAGATAGCATGTCATTAGGGTACGAAACTAAGCAATATTGGAATTAATGGCCACGTCTCAATTCTCTAAGGCAAAAGGATACAATGTCTGTGGGAAACAATATACGGAACAGAAAGGAAGACAAGTGAGCCCACCTGGTTCATAATTTCAGAAAATTGCGGTAGTTTACTCAGTTCTACCAGATTCAACCATGTCATATCAAGAATCCAACGGAATGGTTTGGGAGGACAAGCTTTTAGGTCCAGTGCTGCACCCCCTGATTAAAAACAATCATCACCATTATTATTACAGAGTACATACCGGTACATGTTATGCTTAATATTATTAAATTTGAATTTTAGACAATCAGAAAAATGGCAGTCTCTATCCCACCAAATAACAGAGGAAGCAAACACAGTCCACAGGTACGTTTTGCACGAGTTTCTGTAGACAAACTTGTTGTGTAAGCTCTCTGGAGAAATGTGTCTTACTACCAGGGTTGGCCCACCCATGAGGCAAGGTGAAGAAGGATCCACAGGGGCAGCAGATTCAAATGTATATCTTTATTCCTTGCTTGTTCTTGATGTAGATCTTCACTCACTCCTTCCTGGGTGGGGAGGGGGCACCCTTTTGTGGTTCACCTCAGGTAACAAAGTGTATTGGTCTGGCCCTGGTTAGTACCATGCAGCTCTCCTGGATATTTATCTCCATTTGATATGACTGAAAACCCATGAACATATAATCTGGTGAGTAAACCCCATTGACCCCCATGGAATTGACCTCTGAATAAATATGTTTAACAAACACTGCATGGCACAACTGGGATCATGGCACAACTACAGAACTTCATAGGACTTACTTCTGGGTGAGGACAATAGTCTGAGTGATGTTGTGAGGTTGTTCAGACATCAATATGCATGGATTCATACCTTCTAAGCATGAATAATATGAAGGTGTTGTCAGTGTGCAATGCAGCATTTACAAGGATGCTAAAGGATTATCTGGTGATGTAGGTAGTTTCATTTTTTTCACCTGCTGATGTGTTGTTGTGCTATTGACTGAGCATAGGATTGTGAGTATGCTATTATGTCAGTGTTAACCTTGATATAGTGACCACCAGGATCATAAGATCACCCTGCCTGGAAACAGTTTCAAAATGCCTTTCCGGTAAAATATTACAACATTATTTCTCTAAAACCAATGCTTTTTGTATTATATCTAAAAGCATGTAGGATGAATGCCTAAAATATGTCATTATCCTCGTTATTAATAATACAGAATCAGTTTTTTGCAGTTATTATAGCCTCATTGTTTGCTACAAACTTTTAATTGCCCTTATTTCATAGCCTTATACCTGATTAGCATTTTAATTCATTCTCCTTGCATCTATGACATCTATGATGGTAATGTATTATGGGTAATTTTACATTTTTGTATGACACATATACTTTCCTTTATGTGAATAACTTCCTTTTAGAGAGGTTTTTCCATGACTAATACAAAATAAGAGCCAAGACTAATTCGTACAGTGTCACAGACAATACTCCATCAGCAGCATTGCCTTCTTTAATATTTAGAATTCATATAAAGCTTTTATGTTTCAAAAACAGTTGGTGCATTACATGATTAATTGGCCAGAAGTCCTTCTGAAGAGTTCCCATAAGAACAATAGCAGACAGGCCTTCTTTGTGATCAATCAAAGCATGCCCTGACCACATTTTAGTCATCAGAAACTGTAGCTCCCATTCAAAGCCATGGTCTTAATCAGGGACAACCAAAATGGTGCCCTCTGCATGTTGGATTACAACTTGCATTATCCATTGCTAGCCATGCCAGCTGTGGCTGGTGTGTGTTGTAGTCCAAAAACACCTGGAAGCACCATGTTGGCTAACTCTAGTCTAAACAAAGCACAGTTCCCCAAGTTTGGAAGTTACCAGGAACTGTAGTTAGTTTAAAACTAGAAGCTTTCTCATCCTCACAAAGGGCAAAAGAGGAGGGAGACATTTCACAAACCCATGGCTTGCCACAACTTGTATTCATAGCAGGAAACAATTGTTTACAACTACAAATGAACTTGTATACCATGAGCTAAGAGACACATACATTTTAGGCTGCATTTCCGTTTCCGGTTACACACAATTAATGCCCATTTACTACAGTAGAATTAACCGGCACATCAGTCTTTAGGCAGTCTTGCATCCTTAATAAGGTTTAAAAGCCCGCTCTGTCCCCATGAATGTGTTTGAATAAAATTGATGTTCTAAAAAAATTTAATAATCAGTGTGGATATGCATAAGGATGGCTTACGTAAATGATGGATATGCAGGGCAGGAAAGGTACCAACAAGTGCACAAGGTCACCAGCATGGCTAATGAGCATTCTCAAGAAGGCTGTTATTCCAGGACAACGAGCTCCCAATTCCTCTGATGTGGATTGGGGGCTGGGGTGGGGTATGGAAGGTCTGTGCTGCTGCTGAGATCTGTGTGGGCTCACAAGTCACAGCTGTGCTGTAACTGACCCAAGCAAAGCTTTTTACAGAGCACAAAGCAAAGTATCAGAAGTGAATGAAGTGCTTCCTTCAGGCAGTGAGTGAGTGACAGCTCCAGGATGCTGAGTGGAAAGTTCCAGACTAAACAATGCTCCAACTGTGTGCATTTGCCCTCTTCCTACTGTCACTCAGCTTAGCTGGAGGGGAGCACTTCTACCCCCCACCCCGAAGAAATGGAGCCTGGGGGGCTTTGCATAGGCGTCTGGGGGGCCACTGTGAGAACAGAGTATGGGAGTAGATGGGTCTTTGGACTGATCCTGCGGGGCTCTTATATTCTTAAATTCCTGTTTACCCATTCCAATGGCTTTAGGCAGTTGCCCACTCTTGTTTAGTGTTCCATACAGGGTTGCTTTCAGTATAATATGCAAACATGTATCCCATTACAAGCTTTTGTAACAAGGTAGAAATAATTCAGAAGTAGTAATTACCTTTAATTAGTGCTTGGAACTCCTTTGGCTTGATTTGACCCCTCTGCAGATCAATTTTTAATGTCAGAAGCAGCGTAAAGAGAAATTTATGGTTTTCATATAAACCTCTAACAGAGTATGTGAAAGTTTCATATGTCAAAAACTCAATAATATTTGTGATCCTTTTCTGTGGAATAGGGGACTTATCAGATCTAAGGCATAAAAGCAAAGCAACAAAGTAAGCAAACAGATTCACGCCAATAAGCTCAAAGCGGCTCACATCAACTGCACAAAAGTTTACACAATAAAATATAGCAGCATTTCAAGTAAATTCCCTAAAAGAAAAAGTAATATACAAAAGGTACAATATTTAATATACAAAAGAGGGATTCAAATATTAATAGACCAAACATCTCATATTAATAAATATATACAATGAATTGTTTCTGCTTGTGTTTGTGCAAAGACTTCCACTTGTTCAGTATAACATCCCCTCTGCCTCCTCTGCTCATGCACACATACCCAATTGCTCCAAAGGGTTGGAGGAATCCCTAGAACAGACATGGGCAGGAGCACTGGGGGAGGAGAGGAAAATCCATTAAGCAGTCAAAAGCACTTGCCTGAACAAGACAACTACACTGGATGCAATTCTAAGGTGAAAGAATCTACTAATAACTCACATTAAGGCCTAAGAATAGAAATACAAAAATATGTTATGCGTTTTGGGAGGGGTTAGGCTGAATGCACGGACCCTCTTCTAATTCTTGGAATAGCCAAGCTAGCTTCCTGGTGAGATGATGAGGAACAAAGGCTCTGTGAAAATGGCAAATGCTTAGGGCCCCTTTCTCCAACTCACGGCAGAGTTGAAAGAAGAGAGTTTTGAGTGATGTGAGCTAGAAGCAAAGCCAATAGCTGGAGAGTGTCAGAGCAAAGTTTGATTTCTGTTTGAATCCAAGGCTGTAGCTATGGAAGACGTAAGGCCCTCTTGGGGGTGTTAATGCTATGAACCCCTCCATGATGGGCTCAGGTTGTGTGTGTATATTTGTGTAAAAAACCCATACATCTTTAAAACACCTCAGTCTCTACTGTACCTCATTCAAAAGGAAACAGGAACCTAGGGTAAGTGCCTGAAACCCCTGGATTCTTGCAGAGCTTGGATATTGGGGTGACATGCAACATTTATAATCTAAATAGCAGCAAAAAGCAGTACAGCTAAGCAAAATGAAATGTTGCTCTGAGCAACAACCCCAAAGTCATTCAGGACTTGGCCCAACTAGAATTGGGTGAAAATAAGCCTGAAGCAGAGGGGATGGATTGGGAAAAGATACAGGCATCTGCAGAAATAACACGGTATTCTTACCTGGCCATGGACTGATCAAATAGTTTTAAGAACTGAGCTAATGAGGTTTGGTACATTGTATTGACCATGCTCATTTCTGTGATAAGAAAATAAAGAATGCTTCCTCGTGTAGCAGCTGGACGATATTCCTCTTGTGCCGTGTTAATTTTTTTCTCAGTTTCTCCTGCAACTTCCAGCTTTTCAGATACCTCTGTAGCAGTTTGTTTAGTTGTCCTCAAAACACCAATTAAAGATTCGTCATCCACCAAAGACCCTAAAGGGCACCAGAGGAGATGTTTGGTAACGGTGCTTTTTAATTTCCTGTACAGAATTCAGAACTCAATATGGAAATAAAATCAACCAGTTCCTCTATCAGAAAAACATAATTTAATTAGTATAAAGAATGCAGGCCAAGCAGTTAAAGCAAAGTGGTTCTTTGCATTCTAAATGAGCCAAATAAGGGTTGCCCAGGCCTTATGCTGGTTGCTTCTCCTACAGCATGCTATGTATCTTTCTGTAGGCAGCCTAACAACTAATTATGATGAAGGAAGAACACTTCATACCAAAAGCTGGGGTCTCTTTTTATTCCAGTGGAGAGACAGCATGTAAGTGGAGGAAACTAGTAAGAAACAATTAGCATGAACAGCATTACCACAAGGCTTTTTGGGGCAAAGGCTGGAGCCTCAGCAGGGCCTATTATTGCTGATGATGGGGGGCTGCTTTAAAAAAAATCCTGACACTGAGAGGACCACAGGGAAGCAGCTGCTGCTGCTGCTGCTGCCACTTGCAGTGAGCTACCACCTGAATTCCCTCAAAATACTCACTGTCCCTGCATCCAACATACCCCCATTATGGATGGATGCTAGGTTGGAGCCAATTAGGGGTGATTTAAATGGTTGCCTGCTGCAGGCAACAACACCCACCCAATGCTCCTCTCTGTCGCTGGCCCTGTTGCTGCTTCTTCTCTGTCATATGCCCCGTAGAAGGAAAATAGATTGAGGTAGATCTTGCCAATTTCCCTGCCTTTGAACACTACATGGCAGTGTTTCTCATCTGCTGTCCATGGAGAAGGAACATAGGAAGCTGCCTTATACTGAGTAAGACGATTGGTCCATCAAGCCCAGCACTGGCCACACTGACGGGTTCAGACACTCTTCTAGCCCTGCCTGAAAATTCTGGAGATTGACCTTCTACACGCTAAGCAGATGCTCTGTCACGGCGGTCCTTTCCCAAAAGAGAAAGGAGGGTCCATTGCCTCCTCTGTTTTAGCCACAAAGAACCTCAACCACTAATCTGCTTCATCTCAATCAGAGGAGTGTGATCTATCCATTTCAGACAGAAGCTTCTGCTCTGTAGTTGTTTATCTTTTCACCTTGCACATCCAGTACTTCACATTAATATGGTAGGAAGGACATAGGTAAAGGTAAAGGGACCCCTGACCATAAGAAGAAGAGTTTGGATTTGATATCTTGCTTTTTCACTACCTGAAACGAGTCTCAAAGTGGCTAACATTCTCCTTTCCCTTCCTCCCCTACAACAAACACTCTGTGAGGTGACTGGGGCTGAGAGACTTCAGAGAAGTGTGACTAGCCCAAGGTCACCTAGCAGCTGCATATGGAGGAGCGGGGAAGCGAACCCAGTTCACCAGATTACAAGTCCACCGCTCTTAAGCACTACACCACACTGGCTCTCACACATAAGGTCCAGTGGCGGGAGACTCTGGAGTTGTGGCGCTCATCTTGCTTTACTGGCTGAGGGAGCTGGCGTTTGTCCGCAGACAGCTTCCGGGTCATGTGGCCAGCATGACTAAGCTACTTCCGGTGAACCAGAGGAGCACATGGAAATGCCCTTTACCTTTCCGACACAGCGGTACCTATTTATCTACTTGCACTTCATGCTTTTGAACTGCTAGGTGGGCAGGAGCTGGGACCGAACAATGGGAGTTCACCCCGTCGCAGGGATTCAAACCGCTGACTTTCTGATCGGCAAGCCGTAGAAGAAGAAGAAGAAGAAGAAGAGTTTGGATTTGATATCCCGCCTTTCACTCCCCTTCAGGAGTCTCAAAGCGGCTAACAACCTCCTTTCCCTTCCTCCCTCACAACAAACACTCTGTGAGGTGAGTGGGGCTGAGAGACTTCACAGAAGTGTGACTGGCCCAAGGTCACCCAGCAGCTGCATGTGGAGGAGCGGAGACACGAACCCGGTTCCCCAGATTATGTGACTGCCGCTCTTAACCACTACACCACACTGGCTCTGTGTTTAACTGTGGTTTAACCTACAGCGCCACCCGCATCCCAGGAAGGACATACTCGAATGCATAAGGATGTCTGAGAGGTTTGTCTAATGAATTAGGTGTAGTACTCGCAAAGAGCACACAGCATTGCAGAAGTAAACCTATTTCTCTGGACTGGACTGGACTGGACTGGACTGGACTGGACTAGACTGGAGCGGCTCAAATGATTGGATGCTCCTCTGTACAAATAAATAAACAAATAAACCTCTGCAGATAGAAATGAGATGCCAAGACATCCTATATGCAGGGGTTATTTATTTATTTATTGTATGAAGGATTCAAGTATGCCCCCTATCTGCAGGCTGAAGTAGTGCAGTCCAGGTACAAACTTTCAACTGCATTTACTTCAGGTAGAATTAGACCTTTTAATATGGTAAACCAGAGACGCGTGTCCCTATCCTTAATGGAAGCAGACCAATGCCAACCTTAATAAATACGAAATGAATATAAGTTGATACACTACCTTTAGTTGCAGTTAATTTATAAAGCAGGTTGTCTTCAAGTTCTTTCATCTTCCGTTTATTGTATGTTACATCTTCCATGAGTTTAATTCTCTCTGCTTCCAGTTCCTTTGTTAAATATCAAGACAAACTGTCTAAACATTTTTAGCATTGTGTTATGATGCAATTGCCCCAATCATAATCTGTTAGCGCTTGCACATTTATGTTTTTTATAATTTAAAAGAGACTGCTGTATTATTATATTTACACTAAGGATAAGGAATTTGTTCAGTTGATTTTTCTTCTCCCAAGTTTCCTTCTTTCCAAAATTCATCCCCATCCACTCCAGCCACCACCTCAAATCACCATGACTTGCTAGCGGGGTTTAGACCAGCATTTCAGAATTAGAAGATCAAGCATCAGTAAAGCATTATAGTTTCATTGTTTTGTTAGTGCATGAGGTCATTGTTGGTGATCTTACCTGTTTCTCTGTAAGAATTACTCTCTTCAATAACTGATTTTCAAGCCCTTTCATTGTAACAGTAAAATCGATTACTGATGATTTGGCATTAATCTCAGGAGTGAAGGCAGGATTAGGCAACTTTGTAGTGATATAAAGTTTAAATGTATTCATGACATCTACTTCCTTATCTCCAACTTTCACCTAAACAACAATTCAATATAACAATAACAGATATTGCATTCTAATCTCACATATAATTATTGAGAAAGATCATTCAGGAGGATGTGCACACATCACAATTGTTCATTTACAATTAAATTTGCTTAATCTGCATCTGTGCTACAAATAATTATTAATATTCTATGTGGCTGTAAAATCTGGTTTCTGTCCTTTTCCTCAGTTTTTCATTACATCATAATGTGGGTCCCCACCCCTAATTTATCATCACAGAGTCCTGCAGCAATTACACAAATCAAGAAAAACAATGGTATTAGAATGGTAATATGACTGTTTATGGTGCATTTTAAATTTCTTCTCATAATCTTCAGGTTGAACTCTTCCAGTACCCATAAAGTGGGAAGCAGAGATGAGGAAGGAGCTTCTGGTATGAAGATGAAACTTGGCTGCAGCTGCAATTTTGTACCTATCACTGGTGATCAGAAAACTGGTAGGCACCATCATAGATTTGTTCAGGCCAAATCAAGCCACTAGACTATATAAAAATGAATCAAGTTGTCTCAGTGTTGAATTTAGGGTGGTGTCAGAGGTTCCCCCACACAAGGTACCAAGCTGAGGGAGCACAAAGTTGAGAAGATCCATAACTGAGAAGATTCATTTTGGGGTGCCTAGCATTTCTAAGACCCTCCCTGTTTGAACTACTACTTAGGGTGAAAGAGAAGGGGCTCCATGACTACCCTTAAAAAAATATGCTCCAGCCTTAGCTGAGAATATACGCACCCAAAAATATTGTTAAGCAGGCAGAGTGAGAAGGCCATTTGCAGTCTTTCAGGGACCACTGCCCAGTTTTACTCCTTTTACTGCCCCAGTTTTACTCAGCCATCTTGATTTTGATGACATTCACAAGTGCAAATATGTAGTGGGAATGTGTGTTTTAGTTATTTAGTTATTTATTAGATTTATACTTTGTACTAAGCATTGATCTCATGCGGTGTTAATGAAGTGTTATGGGGGGTGCTACCTGCTAAGCACCTGAGAGGCAGGTAGGGGAGAATAAGAACTTTGCCCCCATAGACTGACAAAAACACAACAAAACCGCTTGTCAAGCAGACCTCTGACCAATCTACCCCTAAGATTCTGAGTTAGAGAAGAAACTGGTCACATGATCAAGAGGGTTTCCCCCTATTTGGCCACAGGATTTATTTCATTTGTTTGCTCAGAACAGATGCGATTAAACATTTATCACACTTTTAAATAAAATTTATTACAGTCACAGCTCTTTTATAAAGGTAACTAACCTTGAAAGAGGTTCCTGATTTAATGAAGTTCTTTTCTAATATATTATCAAGTGCAGGATCTAATTCTTCACTTATATCCTCAATTAAAAGTGGTCTCCCCAGAGAGAGGGCGTCCTCTAGGTGGGTGCGGAAATATTTATGATTCAGAGTGGTCACCTTAGAAATGGAAACAGTTTATTCTTACAAGAAAGATACTTGGCAAGGCACCTTCTTGTTACAGTATTATTCTTAGAACACCTTAACCTCTCTGCAATCCTATTCCTACTTACCTGAGCCTAAGTCTCATTGTACTCCGTGGGGTTTACATCTGAGTAGACATGATCAATGGGACTTTGATGTCCCATTCCACTAGCAGACCTCATTCCACATGCTCAGAAAGTTAAGTGCCTCCCATAGTGTGCAAATTATTTTAGAAGTTTACTATGCTTTCTATGGCAGGCCACTGAGGAAGAGAGATTTCAGCCTATAAAACCGTGACTGGGATAGGATTTGAATGCAGCAGCTTCTTTTCCTGAGGTTTTGGCTGAGTGACTTGCACTTCAGACACTTCAAACCACTGAAAGAACTGATAAATATATGTGAAAAGGGGAGGGGAGTGCCCTGGAAGGGTATGAATACAATTGCTTTTCTTATATACAGTGGTACCTCAGGTTAAGAACTTAATTCGTTCCGGAGGTCCATTCTTAACTTGAAACTGTTCCTAACCTGAAGCAGCACTTTAGCTAATAGGGCCTCCCCCTGCCGCCGCGCCACCGGAGCACAATTTCTGTTCTCATCCTGAAGCAAAGTTCTTAACCTGAGGTACTATTTCTGGGTTAGCGAAGCCTGTAACCTGAAGCGTCTGTAACCTGAGGTAGCACTGTACAGCACTTTTTAAAAAAGAAACGGAAAAAGGTGCAGGTACTTACCATGAAGCTGTAGCAGTAAGTGCCACATTTTAAACATTGGGGGCGGTACTGCATACCCTTGAGTACCCCCCCCCAAAGCACTGCTTAAATATGATATGAGTGAGAATGTCTAGAAGACACTAAAGAAGTGGTGCATAAGAGTTCCAGGCAAACTCATGACCACCAAATAACGTGCGGGTGCCTCAGTTGATAAACTGAAAGGGTGCAGAGCAGTATACTCTGTTCAAGAGTTTATATTATGGATGCCGGATTTGTGCGAAGATTTAAACACTACGGTATTCATAATTACTGAAAATATGTTTCCAGGAAGGGGGGGGAAGACACCCTTTCCTTTAAAACTTTGCAACACTTACTTGTAAGTCATTTTCCTTTTCTTTATGTTTAATCCATGTTTTCCCTTGCGTCTGCGGGTCTATCAAGAGTGGGTATCTTGTTGCTTTAGTGACAATTATGCCATTTTGAACTGAGAGCTCATCTCCTGGAAGGCCTTGTAGGTTCCATTCGCTAATCTGGGCAACAAGAAAAAAGTCACCACTTCCATAACCAATAATGAATTGACGTTGTTCAGAGATATATTGAATCCTGTGCATGTGCACTCAAAAGTAAGTTCCCTTGAGTTCAAGTGAGACATCCTCTCAGGTTAGTGGGTACAGAATTGTAGATATAATTTATTAATTTAAAAAACGGTTCTACTGTGCGATGCAGCTATAGTCATATTGGTCACATCATATAAGCAAAGTATATAAGGTTGGTTGGTTGGTTTATCTCCCGCCCTACACCATAAGGTCCCAGGGTGAGTTACAACATTAAAAACAATTTAAAACAACCAAGTTTGGTCAGCTTTAATCTTAACAACTTATAAGATAATGGTCTATACTGAGTTCTGCTTCAAGTCCAAAAATATTCTGTTAAGCAATGCTGGATGCTACAGGTTCCTGGAGGTTTTGAACACTGCCCCTATTGCTTCCATCTCTGAAACAACTTTTTTATTTGTATTAATATCCCTCCTTTGTAGGCGAAGAAATTTCACTCAAGGTACCCTACCATATCCTCAAATAAAACTAAATGAAGCAAAATCTAAAGTAGGGTTGCCATATTTCAAAAAGTGAGATTTTATTTGTGGCAAAATGTTGCCAAAATTCCGCCAGACATATGGCAGCCCTGTCTAAAGGAATAATAATATAACGGTAAGACTAATGAGTTCTAGTTGCTGAAGTTCTGGAACACTACCTACCCAACTATGCACATTTGAGGCTTTTTACTTAAGGTGGGGAAGTGAATAAAGGGGGGGGGGAGAAACACGATAGAAGCATTATGAAATTATGCATGATGTGGAAAAGGTGGGTAGGGGGCTGTTTTTCTCCCTCACTCGTAACACTAGTACACATGGACATCCAGTGATGCTGACCATTTGGAGATTCAGGACAGACAAAGGAAAGTATGTATTCACGCAGCACATCGTTAAATTATGGAATTTGGTCCCTCAAGAAGAAGCAGTGACAGTAGTGATACTAAAGCTTATGCCAAAAGCTCCTGCCTTTAAGATGCTACAGTAGCTTGTGTTCTTTTATCTATTCAAGCTGTTGGTGCACGTGCGTTTACTTATTTTTTTGAAGATTAAATTTATAGTATATCATAACTGGCGATGTACTGAGTAAATTATATGTTGCAAGGCCAGAGATGTTTTATTACGCAAAGACATCCTCTGCCATATCCATGATTGCAGCAGGTAAAAGAACAAAACCAAAAAAACCAACAACCACACCTGCAATATTGGAATGGCCTCTATGTACCCACATTTTCCCATTTCAGACAAAAATCTATCAATGAGGTAGTGTACACAAGTATCCAGTCACATGAAACCACCCAATTTTTTCAATATCTTAACTGTTCCGAGGTCCACGATGGAATAAAATAAAATAAAATAAAATAAAAACCCTTTGTATAGCTTATGTGACACACCGAACACTTTCCTTTTATAACAGAGACAAAAGTAACAGGAGTTAATTGAATCTTTATTTTATGTAAAGAAATCACTTCTCCACTTAAAAATTTTTAGTTGGATCTCTGTGAAAGAGGTCATATGTGTCCCTTTATGTGTATGTTGTCTCATAACTTTTCTAATAGTTACTATAAAAACATAATTATATTATTTCAGTAATATCAACAGATAGTACTTAACGCAATGGAACTCTTACAATAACTGAATTAAAAATGGTTCCTGCTCCAAGGTTTGCCCCGCCTAAAGTTGCTGTTTGCTAGAACTGTTTCCCCCTTGGTTCCTGCTGCCATTATAGTACAGCATAGCACACAAATTTTCTAGAACATGATGAATGAAAAAGCATTGTTCAGACTAGCTAAAAATGCAAATGGTTTGATTCTACCTCATAAACAGTAAATAGGGATAAATGTAGAGCTACAAACATTTACAGAATGCAAGACCTACCGTAGGAGGATCCACCAACATTGAAATGAGGTTCAAATTTTCAGTAAAAGGGATTTTCCTGACTTTCATTTCTGTCTCCCATAAATCTTTAAGCAAAAGATTCCTGAATATCTGGTTGAAAGGGCCACAATAGGAAAGAAAACCTGTGCAGAGTAAAACATCTCCCACAAGTCTAGAAAAATACAGAATCTCCATTAGTATTCTTTCAGATTTCATTTTTTAAAAAACAACATGGTACAGGCTTCTTAGAAAAATAAATAAAACAAGAACACCATTAGACACCATTTAAATAATTATAGCAGGATTGAAGGGGGGAATAAAGTGAGTTTGATGTCTATTTTATGTTTAAGTATTAAACTGGGAAGTAGATGGATATTTCAAAACCCTCACAACTGGCTATTTAACTGGATGAGGATTCCACTAGCACTCAGTACAGTGGTATCGCTAGTTACGAACTTAATTTGTTCCGGAGGTCCATTCTTAACCCGAAACTGTTCTTAACTAGGAGGCGTGTTTTCGCTAATGGGTCCTCTTGCTGCCGCTGCGCTGCAGACACACAATTTCCGTTCTCATCCTGGGGCAAAGTTCGCAGCTCGAGGTAACTCTTCCAGGTTAGCGGAGTCTGTAACCTGAAACGTTTGTAACCTGAGGCATTTTTGACTCAAGGTACCACTGTACTTGCTTCAGTGAACTAATTCACTGGACACTGGAACAGCACTATTCCTTATACAACTATAGGGATCAGCGGCACTGATATGTTGAGTAAGAAGCGAAGCTAAACGACTGTAAGGGAGACAATTGTGCAAGGTCTAATCTGCTTATGTATCCAGTCACCCCACCCCACCCCCACTAAAAAGGAAGAGGGAAAGAAGAAAATCATATCTAGTCTAGATATTAAATATTGATCAATTCAGTTCACTTGAAGTTGAAATTAGCGCTTTTAGATTAATTGTGGAATAACATTAAGTCCCACAGATTTCACTGGGGTGTGATACAACTGGCTGCCTACTGATATGTGCCCAGTAGTATTTTTCAATGAATTTCGATCCTTTATTTGTCCTACACAATACCTGTTTATCTGGGCTCGGAACTCTTTACTTTGCTGGGTCCATCTAATTTTCTCTCCACTCAAGCCATCTATAAGCGCAGAAGCTGCCTGCATCTTTCTCCTACACATTTCTGCATCATTCAAGAGGTCCTAAAATTAGGAAATGTTGTGTCACATTATACTTTTCAAAATGACCGTCATGATAGCTATGCTGCTCTAGGACAAATTATGAACATATATCTTGAAAATAGATGACATGGTGTTATCAAGGTCATTTATGGCATAATAGCTGCTAGGTTTTGATGGGAGATAGAATAAAATTGCAGCATTTGTAAGGGAGTCGCTGAAAAGAAACCATAGCAACTACTGTTTTCCGCAGGCAGCAATAAGCTCAGGAACCTCAGCGAGCAGGGACACCAGGCCCCATCAGGTGGTGGATTTTCCCATTTCTTTTAGGTCAAAATAATTGCCAGTAATCATCCCCGCAATGTCAGTCTCAACCGGTTAATCCAACCCTGGTGCAACTGAGTAACACAATAGCACAGTCAGATGAAAAGAGGAAACAGAGTCTGGTGTACTCTTGTCGCTTTACACCTTTAAGTTTCAGATACACATTAAACAGGAGGAAAGCCAAGCTCCCTTGAGTCCCATCAGGGAAAGGTTGGGGTATAAATAAATATCTAATAAGAAGTATAATATCATAAGCCATTGTATATTTTTATCCATGAGAATTGCATTCAAGAACCATCTTGTAAACACATATAGAGTGTGCGCCACCCCCCAATCTCTGCCAAGTGGGGCACAAAATTCCAGGGGGTTCTGGGTGATCATCCAGGGTCGTGTTTCTGTTTACAATCAACATGTGACAGAGGCTGTAGTGCCTTTGAGAAATATGGTTTAAATACACATATATACACCTGAGTTTAGATGAAGGGGGTGCAGATCTTGCAGCACTGTCACCTCAAGAGCATCTTGTTCTTCATAGCAGCCCAGCCATCCTAAGCACCATCCCTTTGTTCCTGCTTCCCAGCCAGCTCTAATGATTGTTGTCCTTCATCACCCAGCAAGTGTTCTCCCTACTTCCTTCCTTGTTCCCAGGAAACTCCTGCTCCAAATAACTCCATCCACCTGATACCCAGCAGTGGAGGGAGGGGGAGGCGGAAGGAGTGGGGCGCACCAGGTGGCACTTACCTTCGGGATGGCATGCTGGACCCCAAGGTGCAGCACCCTCCAGCCCCATGTCAGATGCCTCCCCCTCAGCCACCCTCCAGCAGTAGGGCGCCTGGGGGGAATATGGCCGCTTGGCCCCACACTGCGCCCTGCCCCTGGATGCCCCACCTTATGGGGAGGCACCCACACAGCTGCAGGTGTCCCTGGGCTCCTGATGCCACTGCTGCTACCTCAATACTAGTTTTTTAAAAGGCCCATTTTCCCCAGTGAGCATAGCCTGCCCCCTGTAATCTTGGCAGCCTCCTGCTTTCTTGCCTAATGCGGAATGTCTCACCTTTTGTCAGGCTAATGACTCTGCTATACCTGGTCTTTGTTCTTGCATGGCAGCTACCTAAGCCCAGCTCCTGAGGAAGCTGGCTTGACTTCAAAACCCACATTTACGCTGTGATTATGTAAGTGAAATAATTGTAAGATACAAGTTACCTGTGCAACTAAGCAGCGTAATACAACCTTTCACAACCCGGAGAACATCCAGATGCTTTGGACTACAACTCCCATCAGCCCCCATCAACCCCAGCTACTGAGGCATAGGAGTTGTAGTCCAAAACATCAGGATAGTACCAAGCTGGGAAAGGCTGGTGTAATATCTATCTATCTATCTATCTATCTAGCTATCTATCTATCTATCTGTCTATCTATCAACTGCATTTCTGCCTATTAGGGTCAAAAACTGTAGTCTCTCCTGCATACTATTAAATAGGCCCACAAGCAACATTTCAGTACCACACCCATGTCAGAAAGAAGTTCAAGATAAGGCAGTGGCCAGCTAGGAAATCAGCATCATAAATTATCTTGTTGGTGAAGCAGCATTTTCTCTTGTTTTACCATCTTTTCCTTCATAGCTGCATCAAACTTTGCTTGCACTTTATCCAGTTCTGCTTGCTTCTCATCTAATAATTGTTGAGCCATTGCTAATTCGGCATTTGCTACTTTCAAACGCCCTTCTTGTTTTGCCAGGTTCGCCTGAAAATGAAAAATGAACGAAGCGGCAATGTTTCCAGAAATTCTTTTTGTCTTCTATAACTACATCTAAGGTTTTTGTTGCTGTTTTTTTAGCTATGAAAAACAGACAGACAAAACACTAAGACTAACTAGATGAAGCAGCTGTCTAAAGGAAAATTGTCCAAAGAGGGATTCAGTCTGAAGAAATACTCGTCTGAATTGTCTGTCCCTGGCATAGAGGAACTAATATGAACTCATTGCGACAGGAAAAGATCTATAACCAGATATTCTGCTTTTTGCTTTGTTTGAATAGTAAATGGCTGTATTTGCTGGTCTGAATATTTTTTTGAGTATTTCCTCACAGGACCTTGTGGCTATTATTATTATTATTATTATTATTATTATTATTATTATTATTCACCTTCCCTATAGATTTCTCAAGTTGATGTACAAAATATAATAAAAACAGCCAAAAAAAACCAGCTCAGAAGAACAGCAAATGAATTAAATCATATACACGCTACATAGTAGACAATCATGGCAGAAACCTATTCATTCAGCTGGGAAGGCTTGTCAGAACAAAAATGTCTTATTTATTTCATTTCATAAAATTTATATACCGCTTAATTGTAAAAACCCTCAGAGATGGTTACTAAAAAACAATAAAACAATAAAATGATCAATAAAAAAGTTAACAACAATAATTTAAACCATTAAAAAAATAAGATCAACAATAAAATAATTGTTGCAGATACATCAACATTCTAAATATCTGGGTAGGCTTGTCTAAATTTAGCAGGCACCAAAAAGAATACAGTGAAGGGCTTACGTTTTCCCCAGAAAGTACAGTTAGTGGTTTTGCATCTCGTATCTCAACAGGAATGCTGTTCCACAAAACAGAGACAGCCACAGTAAAAACCCTGCTTTGAGTTACAGAAGCAATCCACTCTTGTGGGCAGGTGAAAAGCACTGCATGATACTGTCAATCAAATCTGGATTGTTTTCAGTGTGTGATGTTGCATTGTGTTTTTACTACTTTTTGTTTGGAGCCGCCCAAAGTGGCACGGGCAACCCAGTCAGATGGGTGGCATATACTGGTAAATATATTTGTATTAGTATTAGTATTATTGCTGTATCATCTTCAGAAAGATGTTTTAATTGTGTTCCTTGCAATATTGTATAGTTCAAGGCTTCAAACTGTAAAATGTAACTATTGTTCAATTTTTAAAAATAATTTGTCAACAAATTCAACTAAAACAAAATTAAAGGTAGATTTGGAGTTTCCCAAACAAACGCAACATCTGCCAGAATTTCAAGGGAAGTTTAAACATGATTTAAAGATTATGAAGAGGAGGGAGGGACATGTTTCTAGTCCCATTACACCCAACACTGCAGAAATAGACAAAAGAGACTCTGCATGGTTTCTTTCGCGTCTCAATAAATGGAAACGCACTTCAAATCAAATCCTGCCATTTACCTTAAGAGGCAGTACTTCTCTGTTTATGCCATAAAATGTTGCCATGGCCTGTGTCCAAGAAAGCAGCCCTGCCACATTACCACAGACTTTTTTACCATTCTCAAAAGTATAATCTTCCATTTGAAAATACGGCTGTAGCAATTCTACTGTCTCTTCATTAATAGAATCTTTAGCAAACTGCTGGAGACTCTGCAGAAATGGTCCACTCATTAGCTGAAAATAAACAAACAACACCTGTAAAGCACTTTCTGCTATCACTGTCCCAATTGTAATTATCCCTTGTATATTTGTATTTCTTCTTTAATTTCCTAGTTTCTAAATTCTACCAAAGTGGCAGAATGAAGCTAATGACCGGTTGTTTACTGTAACTGTTTTAGGTTTGGAGAGTCTGTGACCCTCCAGATTTTGGGCAGCAGCTTCCATCCTTCTAAGCCATTGGTCATACTGACTGGGGCTGATGGGAGTTAAGAGTTCCAACAGCACGTGGAGGGCCAAATGTTATCCATCTTTGTCTTAAGAGTTGTGTTTATTGGACAACTTTTATGCAGTGGTCAGAAACTCTGATGAATTTAACAAATGGATGGGACATTTCTAATAGATATTTCCTGGCCACCTCAGATAACCTGCTTAATCAACTTCAGGTCCTTTATTGTATGTTGCTCTATATGAGATTCTGGAGAACAGCATAACGCTCTTATGTTCATAAAAATATAAGAACATAAGAACAAACCTGTGGATCATGCCAATGGCTCATTCTAGTCCGTCATCCTTTTCTCCTAGTGCCCAAGCAGCTCATTAGGAGAAGCCCACAAGCAAGAGAACTGACCGCCCCCTTGCAGTTTCCAAGCAAGATCAGACTATCACCAAACGTCTCCTTTTAATAACTGTTGTTGTTGTCAATATAATTTATAAGCTGTAATCGATTTCAAGAAGAAATACCAAGGTGGAATTGCATGTAATGCTCCTTTCAGGTGGTAGGCAGAGGTGATGTCATGTCTAAGCGCAGCACATCTTACACTCATAGGAGAATTGGGAGCTCCCTTTTGTGGAAATAGAAATGCCTTCGGCTTAAATCAGGGTGCCACTAGATCCAAGCCGTTGATTCTCCCACCCCCAGTATTGAAAGCATTTGGGAATGGGATTTACTTTCAGTGACTCGCTCCAAGATGGTTTCAAACAAGGCCTTTCTGGATCCATGGTAACTGAATCTATTTTCTTTTGGAATAGCAACAGACAGCAATCCATGATTCTCATGATAAGATGAGGTGGCTTGGCAAGCTTTCGAACCGTTGCGATATCTGCCGGTTTGATAGTCTGCAAAGGGAAAATTAAATTCATTTATTGTTTGGGCCAAATTTTATAAGGACCCAGGGGAAACATAGTACCCTGAATTTAACATCACATTTCTCTAAGCAATAGACAAAATGAGGAATAATGGGACACTCAGCTTCCAAAAGGGACATCGGAAATTTAACTGAAGCACAGTTTTACCAGACTGGAGAAAGCCATAGTCAGCACAGACTTACAAACTACAGTATATTTTCTAAAACTGCCATAGATGGTGCATAGAGCATCTGAGATAAGGCAAGGTATTCAGCAATGAAAGAAATAATAATTAGGAAACAATGTAGAACAACCCAAATAGCACAAATAAAAGACTACTTCAAGCCCTGTTAATGTTTAACAACTTTTCTAGCTTTGCACCTCCACTTTCAAAGATAGGTACTTTGCAGCACAGGCAGGCAGACAATGGTACATTATCTATATTGCACAATTCATGTATGATTGGTTTCTTCATTTATAGTGGCTTCAAGAGAACTGTGAATATTCTATTACAATGTCACTCACATTCAAAGCAGCTTCAGCTTCTTCTAATGCTGGTCTAGCTGCCTCCAGCTTTGCCTCTGCTATTACTTTCTCTGAATCAATTTCATCTACAATCTTCTGTGCTTTGTCTTTTACACCTTGAACTTCATTTTTCACTTTAGCTGATGCCTCAGCACTTACTGTCACTTCTGCTAGCACCTATTATAAAATTTAAAAACATGCAGCAGGGTCATCCAGTTTGGAAGTTTGCAGTGGAAGAGAGCTAGCAATGGTGAACTAAAGGTTTTACTTCCCCAAGCTCTTCATGAGCCACATTCACATGATCCAGCTCATAAGGGGCCTATCCCCACCTAGCCTCCCAGGGTTGGGTGGGTGGATCTGGCCCTTACACATTTAATTAATGTGTTGACATCTATGATGCCAAGCATTGGTAGCTTAGAATAAGGGCAATTATTCCTGTATTGCATATGGGCGATCCTAGCCAATCAGGAATCATGCAGCAAGTACAATATCAGTGAGGGCAAACAAAACTTATTAAAAGCATTTTCCCTACATAGTTGGTGAGCTGTAAGGGAAAGGTGAGGAGGTGACTTTGGTGAGTGGTAGGGTGATGGTAGCTATGGTTTTCCCAGTAGTGATGTATGGAAGTGAGAGCTGGACCATAAAGAAGGCTGATCGCCGAAGAATTGATGCTTTTGAATTATGGTGTTGGAGGAGACTCTTGAGAGTCCCATGGACTGCAAGAAGATCAAACCTATCCATTCTTAAGGAATTCAGCCCTGAGCGCTCACTGGAAGGACGGATCCTGAAGCTGAGGCTTCAATACTTTGGCCACCTCATGAGAAGAGAAGACTCCCTGGAAAAGACCCTGATGTTGGGGAAGATGGAGGGCACAAGGAGAAGGGGATGACAGAGGACAAGATGGTTGGACAGTGTTCTTGAAGCTACTAACATGAGTTTGACCAAACTGTGGGAGGCAGTGGAAGACAGGAGTGCCTGCCGTGCTCTGGTCCATGGGGTCACGAAGAGTCGGACATGACTAAATGACTAAACAACAACAACAGGGTGGTGTGGGTAATGGGGTCGGAAAGCAAAGCAAGCAGGGGCAACATATAATTAACTCAGCACTCCAGCAATGGGACAAGGATAGTGTTGCTATATACAAGATAGATTTCTCCTTTTCAAAACATTGATGGGGGGGGGAGGGGGACAAAATCAGTGAACTCAGTCACTTTCCTTTATAAAATACTGTATTCTGGTATAAAACTTACTTTATCTGCTTTTACAGATGCCAGAGCCAGTTCCTTCTCTTTCACTGCCAACTCCTGAGAGAGTTTAGCAACAGATTCACTAGCTTCCATCAGCTTAGAAAGACCTACAAAAGGCATCAAAATTCAGAATAATTAAAAGTTATTTAAGATGAGCAATAGTCAATGTTAATAGAGTCATTGAAATCAATGAATTTACTCTGAGTATGAGTTAGTTGGCTAGCACCCACATTATATGCAATGTTAATTTCACCTGTCCTTATAGACAAATTGGCATTTCTATACAAAAAAGAAAAAAAGCTATGTCCTGGCAAAATCTGGTTCTAAGTTTGGTTTGTCAAAGAGAAAATAGTTTCTAGATTGAGAGGACTGAGAGAGAAGAGATGGTTGGCAGGGGCAATGAGCTGGAGTAATCTTATCTTACCTATGTGCATCCGCTCAGCTTGTTCATTAATGTTGGCTAGCTTTTCAGCATAAACATCTTTGTAGCCATTAATGAAAGAGAGGTAAGACTTGGGAGTGACATGAGCTCTTCTTCGGTATCTGGAACACGCAATGGGGATTGGATCAAATACTCATGTTATCATCAGATACCATCCTAAACCCATGTTCATCTTCACTAGTACAATTATGTCAATGACAAAAGCCACAGATTTCACTTTCAGCTGTAATCGTAATGCATGTTAATGAGCTGCAGTTGTGAAAATTGATTTCAAGATATAACGACTTTGAAATAAATAACTGCTCATCTCCCTGAAACCCAAGCAACCATTTTAGATATAATCTCCTGTTATATCTAGGTATAGGGGCAATTCGATTCTAAGCTTATCTGTTTTCTCAAACAAGTGTTAAATATTTATTAAGAGGAATCCAAAGTTTAATGTAATTGAAAATGGGGGGGGGGGGGAGTTACTTAAATTTTCATATAAAAGTACAAAATATTGCATCTTTCATACAACAGTTATAACTGAGCAACCGAATTCATAGCTGGTTTAACTAATTTTGTTTTTTTGTTTTTTAAAAAATACATTAGATGTATATAAAATAATCTATAAAAATACATATTCCAGTGCCAAATGTTATCATTAAATAATTACTGCATATGTTTCAAACGCTACCTTTGGAAATAATTATCGCAGCTTTCTGAAACTAGATCATGAAAGATGCCCATAGTTTCCACAACTTGGGCTTTAACTTCAGGAGAACAGACAATGTTAAACTCTGACAGGAAATAATGTGACACAGCAACAAGGGCTTCCTTAGGCCACTGAGTAAACCAGTCCATGGTGCAGCCAGATATAAGGCCAGGAAATTTCAAAGAACGCGCACGGAACTTTTCACCAACCTACCAAGAATAACAAAAAATATATATTATTGTAATAATTAATTTTATCAGTCATATGCACAACTAAATGCAGAGGCTGAGATCTGGAATTTTAAAAGTATTTCCGCATCTGGGGAGGGGGGAGTAAATATATACGAAAAATACTCATATGTTCTTTTATAAGTTTGATATTATTATTCTAATACATTTCTGTGTTTTTTCCTTTTTTCTTTTCTTTGCATCACTTTATTTCTTTATAATTGAAACTTTTCAATAAAAAAAGGGGGGGGACCATTTTTGCATCTAAGGTCTCATATCTTTGTTATTCTAAAGCACCAAAGCTGCAGCAAGCAAAGGCTCTAGCAGCTCAGTCAGCTGCTTGTGGCTGCAAAGCCAAACAGGATGTTTGTGACTGTTGCCATGGAAACAAAGGGGCAGTCCATTCTCCTTATTGAGCACAGGATGTGAGCTCAGTGTGTGTCATATGACCTGTACAGGATGTACATGGGTGGAGTTGGAGTTTCTCTCTGTTTGTTGAAGAGAGCAGACATCTTTTACTGTATGACTGCTAAAGACAGGAATAAAAGCATGTAGTTACATTTCTGTCTGTGTCTGATTCCCCTCCCTGGGGATATGCAGGGAGGAGGAGAAGCAGGAGATGCAGTGGTGTGTTTTTCTCACAGCCTGAGGAAAATCGCCAGAACGGACCTCGTGTGTTTTTCCTGCCGGGAGTCACCGGAGGGAGGTCAAAGGAATTCAGCCGGTGCCTGGACAGATAGGCACATACCTCTGACCGGGCCAGAATTCCAACAGTGGTAGCAGATGCCGGTTGCTGGTTTCTTCGATCCATGGGAGTCTGCATCAAGGAGTAGCAGAGCTACTGTATTCATCGCTCCATGGAGGCCTGAAGTGAGAGGCTAATCCTTCTGCAGCTAGAAGCTGACCAGACGAAGCCAAAAAGCCAAGCTACGGAGCCCAGGTATGAGGTTTTCGGGCTTAGAAGAGTGAATGCAGATTGATTCATTCTCTGCTTCAAGGGAGCAGCGTTTTTGAAAAACAGCTCCGAGAGAGAAGAAGCCTGCATTCCAGACATTCTTGTGGTTTTTCCTGTCCAAGGAAAGGAATGCAGATGCTTAGCAACGCAGGCCAGTTTCAAGATAAGGGCTGTACAGTCAGGCTGTGCCTCAGAGAGGCAAAAACAAGTTTGTTATGACTTAGGCCCAAACGAACTGTTGGAAGGGACTTTCCAAGTGGCCAGTGTTATAGCTGCCAGGTGCACAAGAGTGTAAACAAGCCAGCTATTGGATTTTAGAGGCTTGTGTTTGAGAGTTAATGCAAGGACTCAAAATGGATGCCAAGAAGGGGGGAGGCCTGCCTTCTCCAACCCTCCTGACCAGTGACAATTATGCATCTTGGTCTATTAAGATGAAGGCCTTGATGCAGAATCAGAGACTGTTTGGGGTGAGAACCCCATCCCTGCAGCACCAACGCGTGCTTGGGAGTCACAGGATGTGAAGGCCAGAACTGCTATAATTCTGTGCGTGTCAGACTCGCAGCTTATCCATATACAAGATTTACAGCACGCGAAAGATGTTTGGGACACGCTGAGAAGGACACATCAGAGAGATGCAGGTTCTTCAGCGTTGCTGTATTTTGAGAAGCTGACCAACCTGAGGCTTGCGCCTGATGGAGATGTTCAAGCGCACCTGACAGAAATGAAATTTCTGCGTCAACAGATGGTGGAACGCAATTTCCGTCTGGATAAGGAAGTGTTTTGCTTCATGGTGATCAATAGCCTGAATCGGACTTACAAAACAGTTGCCAGTCAGATGGGGTCCCTCCCAGCGCAAGATCTAACGTCGGACAGGGTCTTTGCCGTGGTTCTGAACGAACAGGACAGACTTGCTGCCCTGGAAGTCAAGGACAGGGGGAGACAAGAACGGAGTTCTGACACCCCCACTGCTGTAGCTACTGGAGGAGACGCCGTAGCTTTGAACGTTGTCCGATGTTACAATTGTGGGCAAACTGGGCATCTTCAGCGGTACTGCAAGAAGCCACGTCAGAACAAAGGAGCCAAAGGAAGCTCCACAAAGTCTGAGGCGTCAGGCAGAGGTCATGCCAAGTCACAGGCGAAGCCTGCAAAGGCTTTGATGTCGAAAGGAACCAAGCCAGAGGTGGAGAACGCTTTTGTCATTGATACGGGGTGCACATTTCACATGACACCACGTAGGGATTTGTTTTCGTCGTTTAAGAAGCAAAGCTTCGTTGTACAACAAGCCAACGGTCAAGAGCTAGAAGCCACCGGAATTGGAACTGTGTATCTTGAAAGTCTGAACTTGACTATAAACAATGTTTATTTGGTTCCAGATTTGAAGTACAATCTGCTCAGCGTTTCGCAGATTGCCAAGAAGGGACTAAAACTGTCCTATGATGATCAGAACTGCGAGATCTACAAAGATGGAGAGTTGTATCTTTCTGCCAAAGAGAAAGATGGACTATATTTGTTGACTTTTGATCAAAGTGATTACATGGAATGTAATTCTTGTGATTCTAACATGATCTCTTTTGCAGGTGTAGCCAAGAAGGACGTCAAGCAGGTCACCTCGAGGGTTGACAGGGCATTTCAGCGGGTGTATGCTGATGTGATTGGTCCTTTAGCACCATCTAGAGGCAATGCAAAGTATTACCTAATTTGTGTTGATTCTTTCACAGGTTTTGTCTGGATTTATCTTTTGGAGAGACCGAAAGAAGCCTTAGAAAGGTTTAAAGAGTTTTGTGACAAGGTTAAAAATGTGCATGATGCTGACATAGATTGTCTTTGCACAGATGAGAAGCCAATTTTTCTTTTACAGGATTTCCAGAGGTTCCTGAAGAAGAAAGAGATAAGACACAAAATTGCAGCTTCCGAAGAAGCTTGGAAGAGATGTGTCTGTGTTAGGGTGAACAAAGAATTGCAAAAGGGAATGGAAGTGCAATTGCTTAGTTCACATCTGCCACATGAGTACTGGGCTGAGTCGCTAACGTCATTTTGTTATACGTGGTTGAGAAAGTTTTCAAAAGAGTTGGGAAGTTCTCCTTTTGAGAAACTGTTCCATAGAAAACCTTCTGTTGCCCATTTCAAGGTTTTTGGGTCTCATGTGAGGACAGAAGCTCCGGGTGGAGTAAAGAATGCCAGAGGCATTTTTGTGGGTTATGAAAAGGGTCTCTACAGAGTAATTTTGTCTGCATCTGGTCAGGTGATTCTCACAAAATTCCTAGAGAGTGCTCCTGAACAGGAGCGAGTGATTGTTCACACATTTCCCACAGGTGATGATGATTCTGATGATGATGATGATGATGAAGTTGATTTTATTGAGTTCAGTAGTACTGATGATGACAGCGATAGCTCAGACAGCTCAGTTGTCACAGTCATTGAGAGGAAATCTCACACAATGACTAGACCCTCAGAAGAGGAGGATGAACCACTGATTAAGCTTAGTACTGGTTCTCCAGAGAGTCCAAAGGCTGAACCAGAAAGCAGAGAAGAGCAGCACCTCTTACGTAGGTCTGAGAGAGCAACGAAGGGTGTACCACCCAAGAGGTATTCAAAAGAGTTTGCCAACCAAGCTATTGCATGTGTTGCTGTTGTAAACAACAAAGGTCAGATTGAAGCTGTGTCTGAGTCAGAGACAAAGGCACAACAGAGAGTTGCTAACCAAGGTAATGCAGAAGCACTCATTCCTTGGAAGTCACACAACCAGAGAGGTACATTGGTGAAACCAGTGGCGGGTAGTTCCAAGGGTGGAACTGAAACAACAGGGGAATGTTATAAGTATAACAACTGTTTGTTTTCTTCTCTGGATGACGCTTTGCTTGCAGCACGCATTGATACTTTAGGGGGAGTATGTTATTCTAAAGCACCAAAGCTGCAGCAAGCAAAGGCTCTAGCAGCTCAGTCAGCTGCTTGTGGCTGCAAAGCCAAACAGGATGTTTGTGACTGTTGCCATGGAAACAAAGGGGCAGTCCATTCTCCTTATTGAGCACAGGATGTGAGCTCAGTGTGTGTCATATGACCTGTACAGGATGTACATGGGTGGAGTTGGAGTTTCTCTCTGTTTGTTGAAGAGAGCAGACATCTTTTACTGTATGACTGCTAAAGACAGGAATAAAAGCATGTAGTTACATTTCTGTCTGTGTTTGATTCCCCTCCCTGGGGATATGCAGGGAGGAGGAGAAGCAGGAGATGCAGTGGTGTGTTTTTCTCACAGCCTGAGGAAAATTGCCGGAACGGACCTCGTGTGTTTTTCCTGCCGGGAGTCGTCGGAGGGAGGTCAAAGGAATTCAGCCGGTGCCTGGACAGATAGGCACATACCTCTGACCGGGCCAGAATTCCAACAATCTTAAGCTGCAAGCCATTTCATAACTACTTTCCCTTCCCTACAGGGTAGTATGGAGCCTTCCTCGTCACCAACTTCAAAATTAACATACATAGGATATAGCTGCCTGTTCCAGTTTTGTAGACTACATACAGAAATGGAATTGTTAGTAGAACAATTACCATGAGCTAGACTGCTGAGCCAAACTTGCAGGATTTGTCTATAAAGAGCATGTTTGCCATAAAAATATTATTTTTCACATTTAAATACATAATCTTGAATGGGGGAGGAATTATCATAAACAAATATGTCCAAGGAAGGTAGATATGATTTTTAAAGAAAACTCACTGGAGAAAAGCAGAGAACAACATGAAGATTTTTCTTCGATCTTGATATAAAATATTCATAAAGATTATCAAAAGTTGGAGGAACTCGGGGTAGTTCTTTTTTCATTACAGATATCAATCCTTGGGTTATTTCATCCATTTCATCCCGAGCAAATAAATTGGAGATCTTAGCAGAGCAGAGCCAAGGAAAAATGAAAATTCAGTTATGTATTTATAATGCAGTTTTATAAACTACATATCTATGTTTCCTTTCCAAAACTGTCTAATAGTTAAGTCTTTAGCTATGCAGGCCAAAGACTATCTTCTTTCCTTACTTGAAGAGATGTACTCTAATCCAATGGACCATGTTTAGAGCAGCTGGGACCATGAATGTGGAGCCTTTGTTTGGCAAGCAAGGGTGCGCAGGGGACAGGGGACAGAATCTAACCCCCTGCTCCTTCTCCAGAGCAACTGATTGTAGGATTTTAGCTCTTTTTTAAAGGGCTTTGTGCACATAAATCTGGTTGTTGGGTCAAAGATAGGACCTGTGCATACAGTGCTTGAAATTCCACAGAGTTCTCACTCCAACAAAAATAATAACATTTTCACAACTTTTATATAATCCATGGGAAACATGCAAGAATATAGACCCCAAGAAATACAGCGGCCAAGATTCTGAACGTCTGTGGCTAGTTACTTGCCCACCCCATAAATTACTAAGAAAATCAACGGTGAACAAAATAATTATTTCATTTAAAGTTTATCCCTGAAAACTAGTTGTGGGTTCAGCCCACTTCCCAAAAGTCTCTTTGCTCCTGCCTCCTCAAGGGACATGGGCTGATGCCCAGCCCAGTACCTGAATGATCCCAGAAATAAATTAATAATTTCATTTAAAATTGATCCCTGAATTGTAACTTTATTTTTAAAAATAATTTTCAAGATTTACATCTCTGCTAGCAGTAGCTCATGTGGGACCCCCCAGGTGTTGACTTCCAGCATCCCTGACTATCAGCCTGATCGTGCTGGTTGGAGTTGATGGGAGTTGCAGTCAAACCTACCCTGAACTTTTGAAATAGAAGGACAAGCAAATCATCTAACAGTCATCATAGCAACACAGCTGTAAAAGCCTCTGAAATGCTAACCTCTCCAGAAGAAAGCAGGTTATTAAGAAATTCCAGAAATGCTTCATCTTTTATTTCGTTATCTGTGAAAATAAATGTTATTCCTTTTCCTTCCGCACCAGCAACTCTGTATAAAAGCTTTAGATCATCTGTCAGATTGCTCACATTGTATGATCTAGGAAGCAAAAATGAAAAGGACAGAAAGCTTAACATGCAGTACTGATTCATCACCTACTAACTTCAGAAAAGTAGGCTACATCCCTGAAGCCAGCAGGGAGGGGAGCAAGAGCTAACTGAGCAAAGACTGCCCCTTTTAGGAGAGGCATCCTCGTGTAAATATATTGCATAGTGAGCATGCTACTTCTTAAAAATGCATTTTAAGCACACATTTCAAAATGAAGCAAGCAGCAAAACAACTTAAACCGCTTTAAGAAATCAAAAATACCACCTGTCAGGACTGCCTCTAGGTCCCAGCTCACAGAGGACCAACGCCCGGTTGATGTAATGTACAAAAGTCTTTATTGAAGTTTAGTTTCCATTTCAAACCCCAGAGCGTGCAGCCCTACGTCTAGACTCTAGATCGGCGAAGTCCCCTCTGAGTCACTATCCCTTCCGCACCAGTTCAAGATCCTAGCCCGGCTCCACCTCCTGCGCTGTTCCTTCCTCCTCTGGGTCCTTCTGCCCCCTGGGGTTTCCTCCTTCCTGGACTCTTCTGATGCTGACCCCCCTGAGTCTTGCCCTTCCTTCCGGCGGGCTTTAGGACCTGGCTCCCTATCCGGGCTCCCTGCTGTGCCGCTCGCCTGTACATTTGAACTTGGCGTGCGCGCCCAGCCGGTAACCTTCCTCCTGACCGTTTCCCCGCTCTCCGATGTGGGCGTGGTCAAACCTGACTCATCTCCTCTCGCTGGTGGTGAGAACACTGGTCCCGATTCCTGGGACTCCCCCTCCCTACTGCGCTCTGGTGGGGAAGCTGGTCCTGATTTCCAACTGCTGCTCAGGGAGTCCCCGCTGGCCCCTTCCTCCTGGGGTTTTCCCCCTGGAGCCCCCCTTGCCCTGGCCATCGGCGCTCCCTTCTGTGAATCTTCCGATTTGCTGGAGAGGCTCGTGGAATGACTCTGGCCACTGTCACTGCCTCCACCCCACTCGGATTCCTCCTCCTCACTCTCCATTTGCTCCCCCTCCTGTGTCTCTGCTCCTGAACCCCTGACACCACCTTTCACAAGACCCTTAAATTACCAGTTTGTGTTCCCCCATGTTTCTTAATTAACCCAGATTTGTCAGGCTGTCACCTCATTCGCTAGTGACAAATAGGAGTGGCCATTTCAAGGTGTGCAATTTAGCTTCAACAACCCTCAAAACGACTAGTAACTGCAGCAGTGAACCTGTGGTCAGGGATGATGGGACTTGTATTCCCAAAACATCTGGAAGCCCAAGTTTGGCCATGCCTGTCATAGACCATAGGATCAGTGACATCATGTACACATGAATATGCCAAGCTATCTTTATGATGGCCATCTAGCCATGAATCTCATCTTCTATCTTCTCATATAATGGTGTATATATACAAACAGTAGCTTCTAATTATATAGGGAAAACAGCACATCATCAACCACTTATCTGAAATGTATTTTTTCTCACCGTGTTAAAGTTATCTGAAATATTTTATATCCAGCTATAAAAGAGGCTAGCCTGGAAAGACTCTGTTTTCCGGAACCACCAACTCCTACAAGTAAAGCATTCCCACATGCTGTACGAATTATTCGTGAAATCTGCATTACAAAAAAAAGGGGAGGGAGATTATCTACTTAATTCGTTATGCAAAGTCAACAAAGTTAAATAATTATCCAAAAATATTTTTGTAATAAGCTTTTATAAAAGAGCCATTGAATGGTGCATAGTTTAATAAATCTTCCCAATATTCTAGATTCCCTACCCCTCTCCACCAATTCCATAGACGCTACTTATACAAGGGCAGCATATTTTAATATGGCATGTAATTTTGGCAAAAAATATATATCCAATGACAACAGAATTCTCTCTTATATGATGCTCCTGGGGGGTGTTTGTTTTTTTTTTATAAAAAAAGGAGCATCAATTGCATTTTTGAGGTAATCAGCCATTGTCCTTCTTTAAATACCACCTCCTTCAAAGGTTAAGCTTTCATCTTCAAGGCTTTTCCAGTTACAGAATGCCCTTTTCCAGAGCAGTACTAGCTGAGCACAACTTTGTTTTCTTTTCAGTTCCTTGCAAAAACTCCCCCCCCATTCACCTAGACTTTTGAAAACTGTTTTACTACCTTTAAACTATCTGACTATAAAATTATTCTTCTATCTGTTGCTTGTTTTATTTGTGTTGCTTGTTGTTTACTTGTTGCTTTCAAGTTTTGAAAAATGTCTCGAGACACTGATAAAAGGAAGTTCATAATGTTTTGATAAAATAAGGGCGCGGCCCTAACCCTAGACTCACTGGGATGAGCAAGTTAGGATGTGGTGGATCCCCAACTCACCTGGCTGGTTTCTGGCTTAAGACCCAACTCGGTTACATGTATGCTGACCCAAATCCCTCATCCCAGCTCACTTGGGGCTTAGACAGTTGAGCTGAACTTGGTGGCTCTTAAGCCATGAATGAAGGGCACTCCAGGGGAATAGCATGGACAAGACCAAAAATGGGGATTTAGACTGAATCCTAAACCCATTCAGCTCAGTCACATGAGTTGGCAACCTGGTGTAAGTTACGCAGGCAAAAGGATGGTGTAACACAAATTGGATTTTAAAAGTTTGTTTCTCCACTGCCAGCAGTAGTTCCGTTCCTGAATGGAGTTTGGATCTGCTGTAGCTATATGCTATGTGCTGTTTGCTATAAGCTGACTTAATCTAAAATGGCATAATTTTTGCTGGCTCCCCATATTTAGAATTGCTTCCTAAGGGAGCAGTCTTATGCCCCACTGCTGAAAAGGAAGGTCCTCCATTAGTGTAACGAGAGACCTTCCTGGTGTTACGGCAAAATGCTCCAATGCTGCTCCACCAGTGACGGGTCCAGAAATGGGAATTTTGGCAGCCATGGATCTGAAGTTTTCTATACCCTCCCCACTGCCATTCTCCCAGCATGACCTAGCTGTGGAGTAGTAAATTCCTTCTCACTGGAGTGAGTCAATGGAAGGAGTGGGACAGGCTAAAAGGGAAAAATAAAGCCACCATTCCTATCTTTTTTCCTGGCTGTGAGCTGGTAGTTGCTCTGTCATGACTCCCCCTCCCCCCACCAGTGCAGGAAATGAAATGAAGATTATAACTTTAAATAAGCATTCAGACCTTAACAAGATGTGTTATAGCATCTTTGAAAAACACCAAATCCAGGAATCCACCTCTGACAGCTTCGTTATACTGCTTCTGATAGTACTGCAGTTTGTCAGATAAGAAGTCAAGGGATGGAATCTAAAAAAGAAGAAAATAAGGATAGCTTTTCCCCCTAAAAAAATAGTTTCAATAAATTAATGCAGAAGCATTTTTAAAAATATGAATAAAAGAAAATCATATGTCTTTGGAAAATGTCCTTAAGGGTTTACCAGATTATTTACTTATTTATTCTGTTCACAGATCATATCCTAGAAATGATATAATATCAGCTTATTTTTCTCAGGATAGGATTTGTCAAAAACAAATTTCAGGGAGGTGTAGGTATATGTATTCCCCAGGACTGACTTAACTCGTGGGCAGTTCCGTATCTGAGAAGTGTTTATGTTGTTTATTCCACTAATGGCGGGCTATTTAGCCCAAGCAGTAGCTGCATATAACAGTGGATTGCCTCTAGATTTAGTTTTCTACTTCTTTTGTATGATCATTTCTAATACACACACAAATGGGTTTGGCAACTGCTCCTGCAGACAACTGCTGCAATAGGTTCCTATAACTTCCTATAGCCATAGGTTCCTATAACTTCCTATAGCCATACTTATGAAAATACTGTTTATTAATTGTGTTAATCAAACACAAATGAATATGAAAAGCTACCAGTCACCCTCAAACTTGTGATCTGTTTTTGATGTGGCTCCCAGTGCCTTGCCTATCCTGATCTACAATATTCTGCTATCTACCATACAGAGCATCAGTTTTACTCAATTTATTTAATAAAAAAATTCCTTCCAGTAGCACCTTAGAGACCAACTAAGTTTGCTATAGGTATGAGCTTTCGTGTGCATGCAAAAAAAGCTCATACCAATAACAAACTTAGTTGGTCTCTAAGATGCTACTGGAAGGATTTTTCTTTATTTTGTTTAGGCTACGGCAGACCAACATGGCTACCTACATCAATTTATTTAGTTTGACTTATACCCTACTTTTCAACAAGAGTATTTAAAGCAGCTAAAAACCTGTTATGAAATGCAACAAAAACACCCAGAACCACATGCTACAAAATGAAACAACCAGCCTCACAGGGAAGGAGCTAGCATGCTCCCGTATTCTTCCCCACAGGGCAACTGTTGTTAGTCGGTTTAAGTGGGCAGGTGGGCAATTGTCTGACTGGAGCAGCCCCTGACGTTGTCTTTGCCTGTGTCCCACAACGTCTTCTTCATTTCAGCAGGGCAGTTGGTGTCTGTTGGCCCTATGTGGGTGCAGGAGGAAAAAGTCTGAGTGCAGGAAGCCCTGGTGTTGCCCCTGCCTGCCTTCCTCACCCGTGTTGCATTCCATTACAGGCAAATAAAAAAAGCAGCATAATACGTCTTTCTCATCCCCACCCCACCCCCTGATTCATCCAGTTGTAACTCTGAATTTCCTCTAGCAATAATCCACAATATTACCAACATTTGGGATTATTTATAGTCAAGAGTATGGAACATTTTTCAGCCCAAAGGCTGCATTCCCTCATGCATTCCAAAGGCATTCAGTCCAAGTACATTCATATAGCTAAAGCACTCCAGGAGAGCACATAGCAGGGCCAGTAAGTGAGGGGCATGGTTTGTGGACAGTCTTTGGGGATAGAGAGGCTTGGAGGCATGCATTTGATCCTGGGGCCTGTTGGTCCTTGTATAGGTATCCATTACAGATCTGAGCATGCTATTGTTGGAACCCAATAAAGGAGGGGTTTGGAATTAAGTAAATAAATACCAATTCATAAATTTTGGGTGCTTCAAACACAAAATCTTCAGGCTCTTCACCAGTTGGCTCAGGCATATCCCGTAAAAAATCAACAAGATACGGTTCTTCTTCAATTATTGGTACCAGTTCTGAATCTACATGTTCTTCAATAACTCTAGAAAAGTTTCTTTCAAACCATGCTTCATCTTCTTCACAAACAAATCTAGAAGACACAATTCAGGTACAATGAATAGAAAGTTTCGCTGTAGAAGATGGCTAAAGATTTATGTGGGTGTGGGTGTCCCTCAGCTGTGAATTAGATCTACTATATATTTTGGGAAACTGTTTCTCCGTTCGTCCTCTATCGGTTCAGCAGCCTCTTGAGATAGTGTCACCAAACTCAGCACAAGGGTTCCCAAGGTGGGGGTGAAAGGCTTCACCACTGCTTGGGTGCCAGGAGCCATTTTGAATCAAGATGGCTGAACACAATGTCACACTGGCACGACTTCATCTCAGTGTTTGAAATTGTTCAATAAATAATATAATGATCATACCTGTCAGCAATTACTCTCGTGCATTCATGTTTAAATAGCGACAGGAGAGTCCTGAGGTCCGTACATTCTTCTGATTTTATAGTTAACATTCCTTGCCAAATTCTGGAAAGATCTCTCAGATTGAAGATGTAATGAAATTTGGATGGTGTGGGCAACATTTTCACCTAAAGCAAAAGCATATGAACAGGCATAAAAAAATAAAACAGGGCCTGCACTGAGGTCTACAGGTTTGGTTTGTTTTTTAAATGGCAAACCTCATAAGGGCAGTAAAGAGACTTTATTTCACTGTATTATGGACCTCACATTTCCTTCCATTACCTCATGGTGGCATACATGGTTCCCCCACCTAATTTTATCCTTGCAACAATCCTGAGGTAGGTTAGGCTGAAAGTTGTTGATTGGCCCAAGGTCACTCTGAGCTTCACGGCTGAGTGGGGATTTGAACCCTAGTCTCCAAGGTCTTTGTACAACACTATAACCACTACACCACAATGGGTCTCCAACTACCAACCATCAATGAGCCAGAGGCACTTGGAATCTTGAGCTGTGACAGGATCTAGTGGAGTTCTCCTCACCTCTGCATTCACAGGATAAATGATACCTGGAGCATAGATCCTTCTGGCAGGGAGTAGGAAATGAAGCCAGCAATAAACACTATGAACATGCACTTGTTTATGTAACAGAAAGGACCATTTGTGTCCCTCCATGTGCTGTTCGACTTCAGCATTCACCAGCCCTAGCCAGCATGGCCAATAGCTGGGGATGATGTGAGCTGGAATCCAGCAACACCTAGAAAGTGATATGTTTTTCATGCATTTGGGCAAATCTGAAGCTTCCTTTGAGTGATTCCATGCAGAGTGTGGGACAACTTCTTCATGAGTTTCAGACAACTAAGAAGTTCAAAGCAGCCCTACAACACTCACACTAAAAACAAACAAAATAAGAGAGTGGCTTGAGTGGAAACTGCCTGCCTCTTTGATGGTGGCTGATGGGAATTTTGAGGTCAAAAATTCCAATTCAATATGCAAATTCTAGTTTTGCAACCACAATTTCCCATTAAAATGTGATCAGAAGAAATAACTAAATATTAGCTCCAGGCTGTATGCTATTTTCAGCATTGATTCCTGCATCGCAGAGGGTTGAACTACATGACTCTTGGGGTCCCTTCTAACTCTACAATTCTATGATCTGCTCATCTAGAACTAAGAATGGATGCACGGGTAGTTTCTTCCCCAGTCAACTCCATTCCTTCCAACCATGGAAACCTTACAGAACCTATACACTACAGGCAATATATGAGCAGATTTTAATCCTGTGTTAAACCCATAAATAGGGAGTATTTTTCAAATAATTATGTTCATCTTTACCTTAGTCCACTGCCACAAGATTCTGCCTGCTGACACTAATTTTGGTATCATTTCACATACTTCAGGCTTGAAATGTCTACATGAATGAAAGTATCCACAGCCAATTATCCCTGAAAAATAATGGTATATTGATAACCTTAACATGACTCCAAAATTATATATTCTCATGAAGGGCTGAACGCTAAACATACATCTCCAGGAACAATCTTCAGCCGTACTTAACTTTAGACAAGTCAATAGCTACTGTTTTGATGCAAGAGAAATCAAAGAGAAGTCAAGCATTTCATAAAACAGAAATTTAATAAAAAATTAATGGAAAAAAATAGTTTGAGGTGCCACGCTAGATGCTGCTTGCCTTTCAAATGTTTTTGATTTTTGACTGCCTTCTTGTATGTGTTTATATTTCCCATTACGTATCAGACAGGCGCCATCTTGAATGTTGTATCAGTGCCTGTTGAAGACCTTCTGTCTTTCAATGTAACTTTTAAGTGTTTATTCCAGTCTTTATCTGTGTTGGACTTGAAACAGTCTTTTTATATGAAACTGATGAACAGATGGGCAATGAAAGCGGATCATGCCAGCCCTTAAGCCTGCCAAGAGAGTTATCCTATACTTCGAGGCTTGGAGGATGAGCTCTTGCCCCCATCCACTACTTTGTGGTCTGACGATCTCACTGCCCTGACTACTTTTGAGCATAAATCTCACAATCACAGATCTCATTTTGATACCTATTTGAACAAACAGACATATGTAGAAATTGTTTGTATACATGAAATTAGATAGATAGCTTTGAGCTGTTTCATAAGAAGCACCAAGTAGAAATGAATGAATATTAAAATAGATTTTATGTTGTGAACAGTGCTTCTATCTTGAAGGAAGAACGTAGCATAAAACCTATATAACAAATAAATAAGTTAATACTTTTCTGCTTGCCTAGGCATTCAAATGATTTTATACAGAATGGCCTTAACTGTAGTTTTATGTCACGTCTGTAATACTTGGTGGTTGTTTTTTTAAGTCATTGTTTTTTAGAATTTCTGTTGCTTCAAGAAAGAGAGAAAGGAATTTACATTCCATACAGCGGCAACCTAGACAATTAATATAAAACGAATTCAATTTGAAAGTACTAGAAAAACATATACCAAAGATTTTGTCTATGGATGCATTGGTTGGCAGAGTGCAGTTAAAAACCGTAAACTGCCTTTTTAAGCGCTGTGGGATATCATTTCGACCGCCTCCTGGGTGAATCATTGCTGCTATTAACTGCACATAAACAATCGTAGTAAAGTCTCCAGGTTTATCCAAACTGTACATTCCTTCCATTTCCATCATCTGTCTCACTATTTCATTTGTTACCTATGGAATTAATAGAAGAAATGTTAACCGTTCATTGAAAACAAAATACCAGAGATACACCCTTGCTAATTTAGCCAAATAATTTGTTACTTTATTCTAGGCATAGGGTAAAGTATTAAATATGCTACACTTGACAATGTCTATGCTTTTGTCCTATTTAAATCAATAAAATTTACATGGTACTTAAATTTCTGTTGGATGAATCAGGCCATGTCGCATCTGAGGTGGTCAGTGTTAGCAAAAAATGCTAACAGTTCATATGCATTAAGGCAACCTAGGTTGATTCAGTCCCAAAACTGCACCTGCACCTGATTGGATCCAGATGTGATGGGCAGTCAGGGTTCATTTGTCCTTTGCTGGTATCTAGCCCTTTAAGTTGGCCCTAATCCACACTACCAGGCACCAACCTCTGAATCAGTACAGTGGTACCTCTGGTTATGAACCTAATTCATTCTGAAGGTCCGTTCTTAACCTGAAACGTTCTTAACATGAGGTACCACTTTAGCTAATGGCACCTCCTGCTGCCACCCTGCCACTGGCGTGATTTCTGTCCTCATCCTGAGGTAAAGTTCTTAACCCGAGGTACTACTTCCGGGTTAGCGGAGTCTGTAACCTGAAGTGTTTGTAACCCGAGGTACCACTGTAGATTCAAATTACAAAAAAGGCAATTGCAACCATCATTAGAAATAACTTTATGACTGTCGCCAGGAGGCTCCACATGTGAAGAAGAAGGGTGGACATTCTCCATCAGCTTTCTGATGGTGGAGAAGGAGCCCAGTTGCTGTGACTTAGGAAGAATGAAGGGAGGGGAGACAGGGAGGGTATAAAAAGCCTCAGACAGAAGGACAAAACCCAGTGAAGACTCAGGGAACAGGCTGGGCAAGCTGGATGCCTAACAGAGGCTCTTCTACAGAGATTGGGGAGATATGGTCCTTGCTTCCCTGTGGGCAGCCTTCTGTAGGCTGTTTCCCTAAACCCCATTTGGTATGACTGAACAGGGAGTACCAACAGCTGCTAGTCTCCCCCTCTAACCCACCCACCCCTGCTCCTTTGGGGAGGCATAGGAGCCCTGGATTTAAGCCTGCCCAAGGCTCTGAAGTTCAATACTCTTCCTGAGGCAGCTCTGGGCTTTGGGGAGACTGTTCCTGGGGTTTGGGGCTTCCTCCTGGGGATACTGAGCTAGGTTGACTTGGGCACTCTGAAGAGCTACCATTTCCCCCCCCCTTTTTTTTTTTACCCCTATGCCATGGAGGGCATGGAACATGCATCCTTTGATGTGCCCTTTCCCCAAGGTCACAGTACACCAGGCTTTTACTGACAACATTACAGAGTGAAACAGTACTTAACGATATTACTATGCACAATTTTGTAACTCTACCTGATCTCCCCATTCGTTAATAATTGGCATGTTAATATCATCAATGAATATTGTCATTTTTCTGCCGTTTGGCGGTCCATAGGTACTTCCCATCCGTTTGTCCACATAACTTTCTATTGTCCTCTTAACAATTAAAGAACACAAAAAGAGGGGGAAATATGTGAGTAAGCGCCAAAGTAGTTTACAAATCCTTGTTTGTTTGTTTTTTTAAAAAAACATTCTTAAAATGTGTTTTCCAATTTATGTAAGTTCTCAGATAAGTTCTCAAATAACTTGGGAGCATGAATATTGTTGGAACTTGGTGTTAAAAACAGAGAACAAGATCAGGGTTTGCATTCATTCATTCATTCATTCATTCATTCTTATCCATTTTCCCCTCCCCTCAAAACCTGGGCTAAAGGCAGCTACACTTAAGATTATTGCAAAGCATTTTAAATATTTCTGCAAGCACATCATGTAGAACTGATTATCAAACCTACAGCTTACCTGAAACATTCCAGGTTCTGTTGCTGAGGAAAAGTTTAAACATTTTGATAAATGTTCTTCAGGATCATACTTTTTTAAATAACCTTTAATCATTACAGTCTTTGCTGTTCCTTGTTCACCAATAAGCAACACTGCCTGCAACAATGTTATGACAATTTATTATCAGGCTTGTATAATAAAGCTAATTCACTGCACAAAAATGGTTTGAAACAGAAATTTTAATATAATTATGTTAGTTTTCTTTCTAATCTACTATTTACTTTCACATTCTATTCAGGCTTCAGCCCTTACCAAAATATAAATGGCAAAAATCAATACATTTTTATGGGAAAGAAAAGGGGAAGGAAGGACACCACAATCCCTTTGCTCATTGCTAACTCCCTTTTGAAACAATAATTGCTAACCATCATTCAGTTAGGATTGGATCTGGGCATTTTCAATTGAGAGCTGTGACTGCTTAAATTTTATTTATTTATTGTTGCTGCTGCCAAAATTGGGGGTGGTGTTAAGTGGGGGGGGGACTGCTTGAGGGGAGGGCAAATCTGCACACCAAACCGATTAGCCACCCCTGCCCTATAAATCATTGTTTGGAGTTAGACCTATATTGAGCAAAAGGCCACATATTCAAAAGGGGCTTCCCAGTCCCCTCCTCCCTACTGCAAACCCCAGAATAGCCACTGCTGAAGCATGAGATGGGTCACCGGGGCTGCATTAGGGCATTTTTTTTTAATCAAACAGAAGCACATTTTCTGTGTCTACAATAGTCTGTGTTGTTGCTGTTAATCATAAACACAAAAGGACATATATATAATAAGGTAGTTTGGGCATAAAAAGACATTACCTACTCACATTTTGCAAAGAAAATATGCACTTACTTTGTGTTGTTTTGCTATGGTATCCATTAAAAACTGGGTTCTGACATTGTCAACATTTGGAACCAGAATAGATGCATATTCAGGAACACTGTCTGTTGGATAAACATATTCCTGAACTTTTTTATTCCAGTGATCCCAGTCACCTAAAAGTAGCAAAATAATGGTGAAAGAGTTCTAATTATTTCACTTCTTTTACCAGCAACTCCACAGTACTTCCTAGGGGATTTCCTAGGGGATGACACAGAACCCATTGGACCTATTCTACATGGGATCAAAAGCCTCGGTGAATTAAAAGAAGCCAATATCTTTTCTCATACTATTATGCTCAGTCACATGAATCTCCAGAGTGTTATCACACAGGTGATTTTGAGTCACTGGTGGATTCAGAATAAAGTTCATTTGCTCTGTAGTGATCACTGTAAGGAAGAATGGCAAGAAATAAAAGAAAAGCTTTATACTCCCTAATTCTGCTTCTTTTAGGAAAGAAGTCTTAACAATCAAAACTCAGCCATTAGCGAGCTGAGCTCATCCATCGAACACTAGAGCCCTATTCAGGCATTCAGGATTACTTACATAATTGCATGCACACAAGCAAGAGAGCAGGTTTATACTGCTAATCTCCCCCTGTCCCCATTCCAGCACATAATCTTGCCTTCTTTACAGCCCTTTGTGAGTTAGAAGGCCAAGGTCTGAAGTAGGGCTGGCATGCAGAGGAATCTGCAAGCTTCTGTCAAAATTCTGTTATGTTTCAGAGAGGAGAAAGAATTTTGGAAGAGTCGAAACTCAGAGCACTAACAGTATCAGTAGCCACCATTTTATTTATTTACTGATTTCAGTTGTGTTTTGGGGAAATCAAAATGACTTTCCCCTGTTGCTGCCACCTCTCACTGATGCAGAGGAGTTCTGTTCCTGGTCCCCGCACACATCAGCAGAGTGCATATAAGCTCACCCCACCCTCTTCCAGGTCCAAAAGGACCTGCGCGTCGGCAGTCATACGCCTGTACAGAACCACCATCTCACCTAGACTGTATTTCAGTTCATTAGTTCTCATTCATTATTACATATTCATTATGGCCAAATATAAATGCCTTTCTTTGGAATCTTAGCAACATGCTGGAAAGAACATCTCCAGTACTGGAGGTTTGTGCACTTAATTATTAAAGCGCATTGCACTGCTTTTTCACTTACCATAATCAGCAACGTAGTACTCATACATTGTCTCTGAAGCACCTTTAGGAATTTGTGGCAAATCTATTTTGCTTTCATGGCTTCTTAAAAAGGCTTCCAGCTTTTCCCTGCTTTCCAGTTCTAAGAGGGAACCTAAACTCCACATCAGGCCAAAGACAAATAATTTGTGAAGATGTGCCAAGCATGCAATACCACCTTCTTCCTTTGATGGTATCAAGCCTTCCAAAAGATTGATGGACTGGAAATATTTTTAGAAGGAAGAAAATGTTACACAATGTTTAACTTTCTTAATCAAACTTAAATACAAATTTCACTTAAATTTCACTTCATCTCTGAGAAAAACTGCAATTTTATATTCCTTGTTTCTTAATGTTTTCAAAAGATTGTCAGGAAGCAAGATTTTTATGCTTATTTCTTTAGAGGAAATCATGCACTGCTGTATGAACAACTGAGACAACAGTAACTATATACCTGCATGATATAGTTACACTCTAGAAGCTCCATTTTTGGACCAAGGTTTAATTTCATGTATGTATATGCGTCTTCAAACACTTTATCATATAAACCTAGCAGCACATCAGCTTCTTGTGTAGTACGAGTCTTTAGCCAACCCTGTAAAAAAGTCAGAAAAACAAGTTTAAATTTTTTAAAAAACCCACACTATTTAAAAGAAAAAGAAAAAGTGATCATCCCTGCAAAAGTGTACCTGCAATATTGGTCTCCAGCTTAGTGCAGAAGAACTGATATACACCATGCCCATTCTAGAAACTGTAGCAGGAGATGCATTTTCAATATTGTGAACTTCAAAGAGCAACTTGCAAGTAGGAGACATTGGAATTCGATCACCATTTGCTAAAGTGAGAGTCTTATTATCATCTAGCACTGAATTCAGATTCTCAATCCAAATTGCATCTACTGGGCCATCTAAAACCAGAAAAATATTCTCACCTGGAAACAAAGAGATATGGCTGAAATATGGAGGTTAACATTGAATAACAACAACGACAACAATTACAGGGATGGTGCTTGTTGTTAAGATATTGAGGAGCATCAAAATGTGATTATCTCACCTGCTAGCTGAAATGACAAAGCTCAGCAAAGGCTACACCATTGAGAGTGTTCCAATTGTGAGTTCCAGTTCTTAATTTAAGGCTGCACTGCACATCTTTAAGCACTATAGAAATCAATGTGTCTCAAGCCTTAAATTGGAATAAATTTGCAGCACTGTCTCCATGAAATTTCACTAGACCTTTTTTTAAGAGTAAGGGTAGTATTCAATGATGTAATTCCATTAGGATTTCAGTTTTCACAGTGGAACCTCTCCTCTACTTATGCACACCCTCCCCCCCACTGTCTCAAAATCTGCTCTGGTGGGCAGGGAAAATTTTCAGAACAGAATTACGGGACATGCAGAAAGAGAAGAGAGGGAGGGAATTCCATTGCACAGCCAGAACTCCTTGTGCTCCTTTTCAGCGCTATGCTGAGAGATGATAATCAAGTTCCCATATGCACTATATAGAACACACTATAGCCAGCATACCCTTTTTAGCCTTAAGCGTTTTTCTCCACAGTGTGGAAAAGATTCCATCTGTCCAGTCATTTGTTGCTGTATCCAGTTTACCAAACATCTGAGGCGCAGTGATAGCTTTTGGGTTCATACGCATTTCTCTGTGAGGATATCCACACTCTGTCATTGCCCTCATCAGCATAGTTATAACAGTTGTTTTCCCAGATCCACTTGGCCCAAGTGTCATCAACCCATGGCGTACTTTGGAAGTTTCATACAACTAAAACAGGGAGGGAGAAAAAAGTGTGGCCAAACCACAAATAACTATTAGGATTATCTGTGTTGTTATTGAGCTTGTTTTCCTAAGGACGTCCTCCTGAGCATGTCCCCAGTGCAAAGCAGGGAGGGAATGGGTACGTTTACCCGGGACTAGGCAAGGCAAGTGCCATGAGAAAAACAATTAAGGTTAAATCTAGCTAGTGCTTGAGGACATTTATACAAACTTAATTCTCTGTATCTGTATGTGGTGTATCTAGATCTTACAAGAGATTTTAAGATTTTCTGAAGTCAATTAGAAACTGCATTGGTAGAGAACAAGGAATATTTTGAACCATGAGCTGTTGGCTTAGGCACCAGGCACTCTTCCAGAACAGAGAGAGAGAGAGAGAGAGAGAGAGAGAGAGAGAGAGATGTTATTGCCATCAGATAACAGGCAGTATATGTCAATACCATGAAAAATATGAAAGGTTCCCTGTGGAACGCCCTCCCTTCAGATGTCAAGGAGACAAAGAACTACACAACATTTAGAAGACATCTGAAGGCAGCCCTATCGGAAAGTTTTTTAATGTTTGATGTTTTATTATGTTTTTATATATGCTGTACCAGAGCTGCCCAGAGTAGCTAGGGAAATCACTAGGGTGAGGGTATAATAATCATTATCATCACTGCTTCTGGATAATAATGCACAACTATATGCACACCGCAAGTTACATAATGTGATACTTGGGTTGTTATTGGAGGCGAGGAGGGATCCTCTGAGACAGCTCGAATGTGGAAAATGTGATTTAGAGCAAAAATTCACATCTGTAGGTTCTGCAGTTTAAGTTTACGAGGTATACTGTAATACCTGGACAAGCTTAAGATTCCAAGGTGGATGGTTAATCAGTCCTGCCTCTTCAACCTGATTTGCAACGGCTGCCTGAAGGTCAACATATGTATTGCTGTCCAATACCAACCCCGGAAAGAGATCGTTTATAAGACTAAGAAAAAGGGGTTCATCTTCATCTACCTGGAAAAACAAACAAATAAAGAAAACACAATATTTTATGGATTTGTAGAGATGGTCACTGATCCAGTTAAAATTAGTCATGCCTCCCAATGAAAGAAAGAAGACTTGCAATGGTTATGAAAAACTTGTTGTTGTTGTCCTTTAGTCATTTAGTCATGTCCGACTCTTCGTGATCCCATGGACCAGAGCACGCCAGACACTCCTGTCTTCCACTGCCTCCCGCAGTTTGGTCAGACTCATGTTTGTAGCTTTGAGAACACTGTCCAACCATCTCGTCCTCTGTCGTCCCCTTCTCCTTGTGCCCTCCATCTTTCCCAACATCAGGGTCTTTTCCAGGGAGTCTTCTCTTCTCATGAGGTGGCCAAAGTATTGGAGCCTCAGCTTCACGATCTGTCCTTCCAGTGAGCACTCAGGGCTGATTTCCTTAAGAATGGAGAGGTTTGATCTTCTTGCAGTCCATGGGACTCTCAAGAGTCTCCTCCAGCACCATAATTCAAAAGCATCAATTCTTCGGCGATCAGCCTTCTTTATGGTACAGCTCTCACTTCCATACATCACTACTGGGAAAACCATGGCTTTAACTATATGGACCTTTATTGGCAAGGTGTGAAAAACTACTTCCACTGAATTCAGTGGGTTTTAAGCATTTTTAAGTTACTTTAGGTAAAAGAAATAAAGCAGTAGAGTTTCACTCTTAATGATGTAAGACACACAGGAACCTGCCTTATACTGAGTAAGGCCCCTGGTCCATCTAGCTGAGTATGGTCTACACTGACTGGCAGCAGCTCACCAGGATTTCAGACAGGGCTCTCTCCCAGCCCTGCCTGGAGAAGATGCTGGGGACAAAACCTGGAACTTTATTCATGCACAGCAGATGCTCTGCCACTGAGCTACAGCTCTCCTCCCGAATTAGTCTTTTTTATTTGACTGCTTACAAAATTCAAAAGCCTATTTAAATAACAGAGTGAGTATAATCTGTGTTCACGAAAGTGCTTATAGAAAAGTGTTTGTGTGTTTCTGTTCTTTTATTTGTAAACTCAATTCTGTCTAGTAGCTGTACAGAGTGGAGTGCTTTATACTCAATGAATGTGCACCATGCCTAAAGATTTAAAATTAGTTTTAGAACATGAGGAATATTTGAAACACATCTGAAACAGCAGCAATAAGAGAAAAATACATGGCCACATTGTAAAGTATCCTCTGAAAACCTTAAATGGATGGGTTCTTACAAGTTTAGAGAGGTTCATGTCCCTTAGTCCTCTCATGACAGTACTCATTTCGCTGTCGTCGGGCCTTGCCCTCTTCTGAGATCCAAGAGTCCTCAACACTGAAAGGATATTTCTCAAGCCAAAGTCATAGTGAACCTAAAAACGAAAGCGACAAATGCTACAAATAGTAACATGGCCAGAACAGTGTGCTGAGCCGTAATATTTCTAAAATGCAAAAACTCAAAATCCTAACCAGAGAAATTAAGAGAATGTACCAGAGCACTTTAATGTAATATACTGCATTGGATGTTCATTGAGAAAAGACAAATTTTGTATGTAAAAGGTATATAAAACAAAAGCAAGAGCAACATCTTGTGGTGAAAAGGGGCAACCAAACACTTTGAGGAAGGTCCCCACCAGGGCACGCTCTGAGGAAACCTGGGGAGGTTCTGGGCACTTCTGAGGCCAGAGGCAGTGACACAGCTGACAATATGGAATATTGCTTTTCATCCCTGAACATAAGAGTCCAGAGATAATGTGGAGTGCGATGGTCACTCAAATGGTTACCTACTGTATGGTTTATCAAAGAGCAAATACTTTACAATATCCTGAAGGCATAAAACTTGATCACTATAATATCACATATGCTAATCGTGTCAGGGTATAATCCTGTGGTGGGTCCAGGAAGTCTGGGCACGAAGAATGTCAGCCATCACAGACCAGCTCTGGTCAGAGAAGTGGCATCCAGCAAATAAGTCCCTTTGCAGAAATAGGCCACGGCAGTTAATAAAATACGCTATGGCCCCTACAAAGGTGTTTAGGTCAGGATAACAAGTAAGAATTCTGGGGAACGAAGAGGTCCTGTTTCACTACTCTTTGTTAGCTATGTACCACTCATTGGTCTACAGCTATTGCACTATGTTGGTGATGCAATATTACCTGCTTGGTAAGCTGCTCTTCACAAAGCTTATACAGAACAAAGAATTTCTGAGCCAGTATGACATTCTCAATAAAGCCACAGCTTGCAAGTTTCACTCTCATGATTATCTGGAAAAAACCAGCAAATTATTAAGAATTTTATTAATATTAGAATATTTTAAATAACAGAAAGAACAAAGAGGAATGCATTTTTTTATTTTGTAAAGGTATGCAGCTGAGAGATATGTTGCCTAGGAGTGAGAAATAGTACCTGTCTATCTGGAACCATCATTGCAACAGTTCTGAATTGGATTTTTAGGTTTTCTGGAAGCTCCTGGCGTCCAGCATACCCAGGATTCTGCAAATAAACACAAAATTTAGGGTAATTTTGTTCAGAGTATTTGGCACATGTCTCAACTTATGTGCACAATTGTGATTTAGGGCAGTGTTTTTCAACTTTTTTTGGGCAAAGGCACACTTGTTTCATGAAAAAAATCACGAGGCACACCACCATTAGAAAATGTTTAAAAATTTAACTCTGTGCCTATATTGACTATATATAAAGTAATTCTCTTGAATAGGAATCAAATAAACACAAAGAAAGTATTTTATAATTACTTTATTATGAAATAGTAAGTAAACAGAAATATGAAAAATTATAAAATACTTTATTTTTAAATCTTTCTAAATTTTTCAATTTTTCCCATGGCACACCAGGCAACATCTCGCGGCACACTAGTGTGCCGCGGAACAGTGGTTGAAAAACACTGATTTAGGGTATGCATCTATATTCTCTTTGAATTCAATTATTTATTATCAAGATTTGCGTCTTGCCCTTCACCCTAAGATCACAAGGAAAATTACCACAGGAGAAGAACAAATTATAAACCAAACATGGAATATAAATATAAATTTGAGATAGCTATAGCTATAGCTATAGCTATAGCTATATGTGGCTTTTTTCAGCTGGAACTCACTAGAACTCAGTTCTGGCACCTCTCAGGTGGGCACCATTGCCATTACAAGAGAAAGAGGGAGACATTCATGGTGAGTTCCGGCACCCCTTTTTCTAGAAAAATAGTGCATGCTCTCTCTCTCTCTCTCTCTCCTCACAGAGAGAGGAATATATATACGCAGAGGTATATATATTCCTCATCTCCCTTCCTGCTTTCTATAACATCTTAACTGACAAAGAGTTCAGGAGAACTCAAACGTTTCCCACAATTTCATGATATTTCTGTTTATCCTAATTAAGGTATTATAAATTTAATGTTTTCAAATATATTGCTCTGTTAGACAAAGTAATTAACCACAAAGGTAATTTATTTTCAAGTATATTGCAAAACAAAGATATGATTGATTTTCTCTCATCAATAAATTAAAAATGTGTACTTAACGTAATAAATTTACCATTGTCAGAAAAATTCCAAACTCTGGGTTTAAATCTACAACATCTCCATCGGAAAATATGAACTGTTTTTTCCTTTCTTTTCTTGCTGTCAAAATGATATAAATTTGTTGAGCTGCTACTGACAACACCGGTAATTCAATTCTGTTAAATTCATCAAAGCATCCCCAGGAGCCAGACTGTGCAAGTCCTAAAAGACGAAGATGATTTTATTTTTTCCCCCTGATTATATCCTTTCTGTGGTTAAATTTTTTATTCTTCTATGTTGCCTGGGCAAGATCTCTCTTCCAGAGCTATATGCAGAGAAGAAACCTCAAAAGACTGCTTCTGGGTATGTACTGATGTGGTAGAAAAGTGATGGCAAACCATCTGCTGGCGTCACCCACTGTCAGCATGTATTTGGAAGGCCATTTGTATGGTGTCTGCAAGCAGCAGTGCTTGCTCAAACATATGGTTTAAAATGTTAACTTTCCCCAATATATACATACATCTGTCAAAGACGCGAATGGGAAGAAAAGAGTGTGTGCACTCACCAAGAGCGTATCATACTATTAAGTCACAACTGAACATATCAGACGACACAGCGATTCTTCAAACAGCTCTTGTTTATTCACAGGCCAGAACAGAACTGAACTGAAGGGTTCAGTCAGCCTGCTTATATAGAGCTCCAGTACAATGTAATTGTAACAATTTTCTAAAACTATCCAATCACTGAACGTCACTTTCGATCCCTTATTTGCATAACTATCTACAGTATCCCCCTGCTGGCCCAGGGTGAGAACTTCAGTACATAACACAAACCAGTTCCTACAACTTTCCTGGGCAGCTGCAGTATTCATAAGGAAAGTTTTAAGAAAATTAATGGTTTCTCAGGCCCAAAGCTTTGTAAATGTGATGTCAGAATACCAGTGGTATTCAGAGAGCCAGTGTGGTGTAGTGGTTAAGAGCGGTAGACTCCTAATCTGGGGAACCGGGTTCGCGTCTCCGCTCCTCCACATGCAGCTGCTGGGTGACCTTGGGCCAGTCACACTTCCTTGAAGTCTCTCAGCCCCACTCACCTCACAGAGTGTTTGTTGTGGGGGAGGAAGGGAAAGGAGAATGTTAGCCGCTTTGAGACTCCTTAAAGGGAGTGAAAGGCGGGATATCAAATCCAAACTCTTCTTCTTCTTCTTCTTCTTCTTCTTCACATCCCGACTACTCAATTCAGCATTTATTTTGCATGCACAATTGCTACAGCCCTCATACAAAAGTCTTTTTAGGCATCTCAGTGTTGGGGCCGTAACATTTAGATTGGCCCTGTACTTCCCCAGAAATCCATAGTGTGTACGCCAGCCTTTGTCAACCTGGCATTCCCCAGATGTTCTGGACCACATCCTGCATTGGCTAGAGCCAGCATGGCTGTGCTGGCTGTGGCTGATTAGAATCGTCTCATGGGAGATAGAGATTAAACCTGCATGAATCTTACCTTGTGCAATCTTATACATGCCTGTTCAGAAGTAAATCCCATTGAATTCAAAGGGGTTTACTCCCAGAGAAGTGTGCATTGGATTGCAGTCCTAGGCATTGGATCTTTGAATCAGTAAATCTTCACTTCTAATCCAATATGAAACGCTTTCTTGTACATGCTACAGCTGTAGAATTTGTTTTTCTTAACTTTTGCATGGCAATGTAATCTTCCTTCTCTTATCTTTTAAACACAAGTATCAAAGCTAAGACCATTTTAAAAAATGAATTACTCCTTATGAAAAAAATTAGGACAGTACCTTTCTAATTATGAAACAAGTAACCGTTTATTACCATTACAATTTGCTGTAGTACAGTATACTATAGTGCAAATATATTTTGATTTCATATTACATTCAGCTTGCATCTTACAAACTGTTATTACATTTCTTAACTCAGTCTTCCATAAAAACTATTATTCTATCTTGCAATTTCCCCTTATCAGATATTGGCAGGCCAATCCTGCACATGTTTACTCAAGAGTAAGTCCCACTAAATTCAATTGGGCTTGCTCCCACGTAAATTCTTGAATTGAATCTCTTTCCCTTGATTCCTCTTTGCTGTAAACTCCACAGGGCAGGAACCTTGCAGCTCCATCAACGTCTACTCGAGAATAACCACTGAGTTCAATGAGACTTACTCTCATATAAGTGGGTAGAAGGGACGAAGGTGGCGCTGTGGGTTAAAGCCTCAGCACCTAGGACTTGCCGTTCGAAAGGTTGGCGGTTCGAATCCCTGCGGCGGGGTGCACTCCCACTGCTCGGTCCCAGCGCCTGCCAACCTAGCAGTTCGAAAGCACCTCCGGGTGCAAGTAGATAAATAGGGACCGCTTACCAGCGGGAAGGTAAACGGCGTTTCCGTGTGCAGCTCTGGCTCGCCAGAGCAGTGATGTCACGCTGGCCACGTGACCTGGAAGTGTCTCCGGACAGCGCTGGCCCCTGGCCTCTTGAGTGAGATGGGCGCACAACCCCAGAGTCTGTCAAGACTGGCCCGTACGGGCAGGGGTACCTTTACCTTTAAGTGGGTAGAGGAATTGAATATTGTTCTTATTTTCCAATTTAAGAATTTTAAAAACACACAGGTTCCAGTGATAAAGATTGGTATGCACTTAACTCCAGATGTTGCTGAACTATGTATTTTGCCGTTTTATATTCTGATATTATAATAATAATAATAATAATAATAATAATAATAATAATAATAATAATAATAATTTATTTGTACCCCGCCCATCTGGCTGGGTTTCCCCAGCCACTCTGGGTGGTTTCCAACAAAAACCAAAAATACACTAAAATGTCACACATTAAAAACTTCAATGCCTTCAGATGTCTTTGACATCTGATGGGAGGGCGTTCCACAGGGCGGGTGCCACTACCGAGAAGGCTCTCCGCCTGGTTCCATGTAGCTTTGCTTCTCACAATGAGGGAACCACCAGAAGGGCCCTCGCGCTGGACCTCAGCGTCCAGGCAAAATGGTGGGGGTATACTAAGCAGAGGCCATTTAGGGCTTTAAAGGTCAACACCAACACTTTGAATTGTGCTCTGAAACGTACTGGGATTTTATCCTGTGAACTGCCCTAAGACCTGCAGGTATAGGGTGGTATATAAATTAAATAAATAAATCAACTACAGCTCCCACAATTGCTGATCATTGGCCATATTGGCTGAGGCTCAAGGGGGTGCAGAATAGGGAAGCAGTTTCAGAAGCAGGGTTGGGAGGGTGAAAAGAGGGCTTAGAAGTTGCACAGGGTAGAAAGGAGAAGGTCTAAGGAGTTTCCATGGGGTGGCGAGTGAAGGCTTGGTGAGCAGCATGAGCAGGGGGCAGAATCCCCCTTGTGTCAGCATAACTATGGCTCCCTAACAATTTTTCCATACACTGGCTTAGGCAGATACTGTGACAGATACTAACTACAGTATTTGATGAGCCTATATCGAACACCAGTGGTGCACTGAACGCTGTTAATTCCATTACTCCTTTTCAATATGTCCAACAAGCCAGGCCTTACCTTTGAAAATACGGCCCAGTCCTCTGAAATCCATTTGATCTGAGCAGTTAAATACGACTACGTATTTCCCCAAAGCTTTCCCCATGTCTTTCGTTGTTTCTGTTTTGCCAGTACCAGCAGGTCCTGCTGGAGCTCCTCCCATGTTCATTCCCAAAGCCTGAGCTAAAGTAATATAGCACCTGTAAATGTAAATCCAGATCACTACAGTATGGAATAAGGATGCGTACAAATACAATGCAATTGAACCTCACTCTACATGTTGAACTCAGGTAACACACAAGCCCCCATTCAGTAGCGGTGGCAAAAGGATCAGGTAGCCACTATGGAGCTCAAAGATTCTCAGACTCTGCAAGTCTATGATAGGTCCCTTGCAGTAGGAGGGAGGGGAGATGGTCAGAGAAATGCAAGAGCACTGCTCTGCCCTTACTTCCACACTGCTGGCAAGAGGCTGGCAGAGTTTTGGATGTGGTAGTTCAACTGCCTTCAGTTCTCCCTCGCCTAGACCATTTAGGATTGTTATCATTATTAAATTATAGATAATATGTAATGGATCCACTCTTCTTACCTGTCTGTTAATGGTGTTATAACCAGCCGATCTGTGCATCCCAGAAATTCATTTTGATAAACAAAATCAACATCCGTAATTGACACCAATGTTTGATCGAGATCTTCCTTAAAATAAAATCTGGACTGCTTCAACCATTCAAAATCAGTCACTGATTTTATATGCATTTTAACCTTTAAAAAGAAACATTAATTATATCATAACAGCACAGAAGTATAATTCACTCGGTAAATTAAAAAGTTACTCTATTAAAATTTTCCCCGCTGCTATTTTCTTTCCTAATACTCATTTCTAGTAACTAAGAGCATTTTTTTGTTCTGATTTTTTTTGTCACCATACCTTTTCTACTTTTCTTGCTTTAGTATACTGATTAATTTTGTTGTTTTCATTCTCTATTCCTCTCCCAGCCAAGGCCTTAATGACTTGCTGGGCAGCACTTCTTCAATTAAGTACTTGCCAGCCACCATTAGAAGTTTACGGCAGCTTTGGGCTAAATATGTACAGGTTTAACCATCCTGTGGTGGAGGTTTAAGAAACAGTGCATGTTAACTGCTTACATCTAACCATGGCCCAATTACTCTTCAGAGGAGAAAAATCTAAGGTAACTCTAGCAACTGTTGGAGATGGTGATTCTCTCACACAATCCCAGCCAGGCTAAACAGTGATACTGGATACATAGCAAAACTTAGTAAGTTAGATATTAACTACATTAAAGATCTCAGATAACATTTATACTTTACCAAATCATCAAATATATCACGCTGATGCACATGAATAGTAATGAGGGTTTCAAACTTCACTCTGTCAAACTTCGTGAGATCATGAGTTGTCTGGCCAATAAGTGTATTCAGAATATCCAGAAATTTCTGATTTGTTACTGACATTATTTTCCTATCATCTTTTGCATTGGTTAATGCTTCTTCAGATTCGTGTGTCCACAGCATCTGAATTCCCAGCAACCCTACCTATAATAAATTTAACAAATAAAATATGTGCGTGAATATTTATAGTTCATTCCAATTTATAACTAATAGACCACCAGCTCATACTTTTAAACTATAATTTAGGGTGATTAACTAGAACGATTAATGAATGCGGTTTTGATATGGATTTTCCTTTGGAGGCAGGAAGTAAATCAGGAAGTTTCAAGGGTCCTCTTCTCTATCATCATTTTCACATACATTCAGTGAAGTCCATAAGCAACCTTGTAAATTCCTTTACCATATTGCCATAGTGAAGAACAGAGATAATTAATAATATTTTCTTTAGAAACCGTCAAAGGTAAAACAGTCAGGGTTGTTGTTCTTTATGTCACTAGTATGACTCTTCCCTGAAGGTAAGAAACAGGAGGAAGCACATCTGAAAGCTTATCATGAAGCTTCAAGTGAGAAGGAACTTTGACTTCTGGAATACTCACTAAAAACAGCCTACAATAACACTGTAAAAACTAAGAATGACAGTGGCAAATACGACAATGGACATGGCCAGCAAATTCCAGCTACCCTTCCATCCCCAGTAATATGGGGACTTGTCACCCACAAATAAATGGGTGACAACTTCATAGTGAGCATTATTGCTACTTCATTGGGTATCAAGGCTCATGGAAAAACATTTGTCTTCCTGGGCCCTGATCTTGAAAAAAACAAGCTCTGTTCAGGGATCCTTTACCTACCTTTTTACATACTAGTAGTTGGAATATTTGAAAAGAACCAGGTTTACATCTGTACTTTGCACTGAGGTTTACAGCGTGACCTCGGACCAGTCACCCTTCCTTAGCCTAACCTGCCTCCCAAAGTTTTTGTGGGAATAGAACGAGTGGGGTGAGGAGAGAACCATGTAAATGCAATGCAATGCAATGAATGAATGAATAAACAAATAAAAAAAAATTATGCTGCTATTCAGAAAATTGAACTTGACGGCCCTCCATAAAGCAGCAGATCACAGCATAGGACTGTGGACTCACAGCCGCTCTCTATTCTGTCTTCTCTAAAAACTACCATTTAGCTATAAAATAAATAAAGCAACCACTATCAACATCTTTTCCGATCGTTCATTACACCTGTTGAATCTCATACAAGATATGTCCCTCAACAAGTACACCACAGCCGTTAGCAGAGACAAATAATATTGTGCACACACAAGTTAATGTTAAGCAATCATAAATACCATTGATATCAAAAGGAACCTTAAAGTGGGTAGATGTGCCTATTACTTATGACTACTGTATTTATTCTCACAAATGGCTAAGTCTCAATCCAGAAAAATATGTGCATATCGACAGGCTTTTTCATTTTGTCTTTCAGCATGCAAACCTAGCCTTTTCACCTCAGGCCTTCATAGCTGGATCTTACCTGCTTTTCAGACTTCTCACCTGTGCTGGAAAATGATAAAGGAAATTCAGTAGTTGGTACCCTGGATCACTAATCTGATAAAAGGCTGCCCGAATAACACAGTGTAATGAAGACTGTTGCATTTTCAGTAGATCCATCAGCCAGAGCTCTACAGGTCCTTTTGCATTTACTGGGGTGTCCAACTGAAAAATTAAAAGTAGTGTATTAATTATTCAAAATGGGGTTTACAGTCTCTTTAGTTTGATTGAGAAAGGAGACAATGTACTAACTGGTGAATACCAGAAGTTTGTTCATTTCTGCTCAGGAATAAGGTAGGCAAATCAAACTGGATGCCTCAAAATTCTGCAAAGCTAAGCAAGTTCTGGTATGCTTTCAGACTGGATGGGGGACAGCATGCTGAGATTCCTGCATTGCAGGGGGTTGGAATAGATGACCCTCAGGATCCCTTCCAACTCTACAATTCTATGATTCCATGATCCAAATAGTCCCAATTCTTCCATTTTTGGATGTCTAAAAAAATTACTGGTAAACTAAAGCAATTTTCTCAACAACAAATATATAAGAAAGGAAAGAGAAGAGTTCAAATGGGGTACAATGAGACCATAAGAAAAGACTGTTGGTCTTATTTTAAATGTGTTTCTTAATGGAAACTAGAATACCACCAAGTGAGATTGTGTTCATCGTGTTACTTGAGGCAGGAAAAAATGTTTACTTAAGACAGAACATTGAGAAAGAAGAATTATCTGATGGGTTGGAGTTCAATGAGCTTATTTTGACAAGATTGTTTAACGAAGTTTATTTTTTTGCAATTGTTATGCAAGGCATCCTTTGACTTCAGATATACCCAGCACAACCTAAACAGCCAGTTCCTTGTGTCATGGAGCTGCTGTCCTGACAGTTTCAAAACGCTATTCAAACCTCACAGAAAGACCTGATCGCAGGGGTGGCCATTGTGGGGTGGAATTAATTCATTTTCAGTGTACTGAACTGTGTCATACAAGTTGATATTTTAATTTCAAAACAAGTACGGTTTCCCTTGTTCCTGTCTTCACGGCTGGATAAAAAATGATGTGAATTTGGGGGATTGCATCAAACATTCAGGAGTGATACACTGCTCACCCTAAGATCCTACACACAAAGTTACCTGGGAGTAAAATGCATTAAACACAGAACAAACTCATCTAAGACTAGAATTCACAGGTACACACACAGAAAAGCTAACATGATTGTGCTCTTCCTACTGCTGAGGGCTCCATTCTGGTCTGTCTACTTCATCTAATGAACAAGAATCTACTTCATAAAACATGGTTTACTGAGGAACAAAAGAACTAGAGTACTGTTATAATTTTAAACAGTTGCTGTACATATGATAAAATATGTCAAAGAGCACTGCTTGCTGCTACTTCATGGGCTTGTAGCTCATACATTCCAAAGCTTCACACTGTATAGTAAAAATGTTATTGTTAAAAGTTAGTTAATGTATAAAGACTAACTCCATACTACCCCATCCACAGTCATCAAAAGCTAGCCAAATATTTTATATCTCAAAAACATTTTTATCATCGTATTCAGGCTTTGGCAAGTCTAAGGGGTGGGTGGGATTGTTTATAGTTAATATATTCTAATTAGAGGACAGTCCTCTTACATCCTTCTGCACAAAGAAATAACATTTTATTTTTAACTGAGCCAAATTTCTAGGATGGTAAGCAAGGAAAGATTAATTATAAAATTCAGAATCATACTGAATTATATTTTTAAAATGCAAATATTACAGGAATTTTTTCTCCTTCTCTTGATATGACTGCCATTATGCGATCATAATCCTTTGGATGAAATTCCACTTCATTTATGTTGTCCGATAAACCAGGCAAATGTGGCTGAAAGAAAAATAAAATCCATGAATGCATGTAGTATTCTAGCCAGGACATTTTCACAAATTAGCTTATTTTTGTAAATGAGCACAATTTCTGAATTAAAGAGAAGAGCAAATGATGTTGATGGCCAGATCCCAAAATGGATTTCTTCCCACCATCGGAATTTACTCCTTGGTAAACAGCTGCGTTCAGCCAAAGGTTATTTGAATTTATAGGAGAGTTTCCAATAGGAAGTGACAAGAGGGAGCCATGCTGGAGTGATGAGAGCATAGTAGTTAATGTGCAAGAATTCTGGAATTCACCCTAAGTCTGGCTATAACAAGAGCCTCTATTTTCCAAGATATGTTGAACCATTTCAATGAAACTAGCATAAATCATGCTTACAGTCACTGACTCCTTTGCACTGCAGTTTTAAAGGTACATGAAGTACACAAAATCAGAGCTGTTTCAAATTTGTTCTGCATCCAGTAAATACTATTTTTCCATATATATGTTGGAACCTACCTGAATAGTGTGTGAATCACTAGCTTGTCCAAGTATTTCCAGAAGAGCAGGGTCAGAGATAAAAAAGAATCTGGGAAACAGCAATCTTTTCTTTTCCAAATATCTTTAATAAGAAAAGAGATTTATTTAAGAAAAGGTTTTCCCCTCCATTTTTTGAAGTGCAATTACTTGGGAGTTTCAAATAAATGTAGGTAATATCAATCCAAGATGTAAATTTGCCAGTGGGGCAGAGCTACTATGCTAGCTTTCAGGTAGGTGAGTGTTTACCAGGAGGGAGAGAGAAGGGATGAAGCAGCAGAGGGGTGGGCAAGGTGCAAATGCACCAGCAGAGCCAATCCAGTGTTTCTGTTGCACTGTGGTGACCTCTCCACCACCTCCCCATTCGGGTAAGCGAGCCAGCTAAAAGGTAAAGGTAAAGGGACCCCTGACCATTAGGTCCAGTCGTGACCGACTCTGGGGTTGTGGCGCTCATCTCGCTTTACTGGCCGAGGGAGCTGGCGTACAGCTTCCGGGTCATGTGGCCAGCATGAATAACCGCTTCTGGCGAACCAGAGCAGCGCACAGAAACGCCGTTTACCTTCCCGCCAGAGCGGTACCTATTTATCTACTTGTACTTTGACGTGCTTTCAAACTGCTAGGTTGGCAGGAGCAGGGACTGTTCAACAGGAGCTCACCCCGTGGTCTGGATTCGAACTGCTGACCTTCTGATCAGCCAGTCCTAGGCTCTGTGGTTGAACCCACAGCGCCACCCGCGTCCCCACCTACCAGGTAGCAAACTGCTTCTGATCAATTCTATGCAAAGGATGCATAGCAACAAATCTCAGGATTGCATGCTGAGTTTCCAGTACCCACAAAAGCTTATGCCATAATCAAAGTTTTAATATTTAAGATGCCACAAAACTCCTCATTGGCTTGGCTTGCAGCAGAGTTAACATGGCGACTCCTTTGGAAATGCTCATGCCCATCTGTGGACAGCTTCAGAAGCCTAAGACCTCCACAGGTTGAACCTGGAAATGTTTCTGGAGCTACTGCTGGTTTTTATTAATTTCCTGGGTCAAAGTTGCTTTGCTGCTCTTCTTGCTCTGCTCCTCTGCATTATAACAAGCTTCTGCCCTTTCTGGCCATTATATCCACTTTCCTTTATCTGTGCAACTTACGGGCATTCAGATTATAGGCCCAGCTTATGCTTCTAGCTCTTGCCTATTCCCAATTCTTTTCTTGCCTTAGGAAGCCTTTCCTCATGATCTTGCTAGTAGTAACACTATCTGTTTCCTTTCACAACCACCTGACTTGATAACTTCTTCTGGATTTCTGAACTCTGCAATCCTGGTTTTGCCCTCCCCATGCTAAGGGGGCCCTCTCATTGCAAGCACATGACAGTTGCAGTGCCAGGCAATACAATGGGGTGGCAACAATCTTTGCTCTCCAGGAGTCCATAGAAAGCACACAACAAACAGGTGCAGATGAGAGTTTGAGATGGCAGCAGGGTTTCTCATACCACAGGCACAACACCCTAAAGGCCTTGGGAGTTTGCCTGTTCCCCATTTCTGGTAAGAAGATGTAGTAAGTAAGTGATGGAAGAGGGATTTATGATGCAACTGCGCCAAAGCTGCTCTGTCCCTCACATCCAATGCTACTTTAGCTTTTGCATATTGTGGTACATGCTAATGGATGATAAATCAGTGTTCACTGATATTTATTTTCAGCCTGCATAAACAATAATATTGAGACTCATTCAGGGCCATTTGTAGTTTCAGGGGTTTTTGTGTTTTTTACTATTTATTCCCACACACATCCTTTTAAAAATACCCATCCCAGCTACTGCCTAGTGCCCAACATCACCTAAGGTCATCCTTGACCTTAATTGGAGAGCTAAAGATCAAAATTCCTCCAGCTTCTCCCAATTCCTAAAATTCTGGTACTAGAAAATTAAAAGTATAAAAAGTGAAGCATGGGTGTATAGAAGTCTAGATTTATGGGAAGATCTACTATAAACAGAAGAAAATATTCCTGCTTTTTACCTACCAATATTATCTGTACTTTGAGCCATAACTTAGCTTTGGCAATTGACTGTCTGGAGTGAATTAATAAAAATATGCAAAGTGATTTTTATATTATTATTATTCTTATTTTTTTTTTACCAAACTAAAAACTATATCAAAGACCATAAGCAAATTTACATATATGGGCCTAAACTCATAAATCTGCACTGAGCATGCCAGCTGCACATGCTACAAATCAATCCCCTAAAATCTCTTAATAACTTCCCAAAACACCATTCCCAGAACTCTCCCCTTAATACCAAACACGAAATGACACTAAAAATTAAGAAGCATGCAATGTTAATTAAAACCATAAAAAGTTAATTAAGATGGACTATTACTTTGACCTAAATTAAAAGGATCAGATTTTTTTCAAAAAGTTTGTAAACTTTGTACCCTGTCAATGACTTCTGGCACACTTCCAACTGCTCGTGTAAATGCGGTAAAAGTTGCCCCATAGTCTCGTCTCCAACACAACAGTTAACTACATTGGGGTTTTCATGAGCTCGCTGCATTATTTTTATCCATGATTTGTCAATGTTTTGAAAACGTTTTGCTTCCTAAACAGAGTAAATGTAATGGAAACATGAATGAATATTATGTCATTCTAAAGTGCAAACTACTGCTACGCAGCTACATTTCAAGATCAATATTTACATAACTGAACCATGATAGAGTTACCTGAGGTAACTGCTTGGCAATATCTCCACCGACAAAAACAGCTTCAAGATAAACCCAGAGGTTTTGCACAATCAACCATTCTTCAATTATATCGCTGGAGGTACTAAGTTTGAACACCCAGTTCTGAATCTCTTTTTTAAAAGGTGCATTGTATCTGAGAATAGGAGGCAAGAAAATAGCAGCATGAAATTCACAATATTATTGTTACTATATTCTTTTAACAACTCCCCCCCCCGACTTAAAATATCTCTATTTGGTAGTGCCTTTGTGTAGACAACCCTTTTTTCTCTTCCCTCTTCTCTGCTCCTCGAGTTTTGGAGCTAACTGTGGTTCAGCTTTACAATTGTGAAGGTGTTGCGGCCTTGTTCACACGTAATGCTAAGCCAAACTGTGACTTGGCGTGAATGAGCAAGCATGCTGGTGCACAGTGAGAAAATCAAGACTGCTTGGCTCTTCCCCTGCTGCTGCCATGATACTGAGAACTAAGCCATGGTTTGGCTTAGTATTATGTCTGAACCAAGGTTCATGGTTTGCTTCCCTCAAACCACAAACAGAAAGCCAAGCACAAACCTTGATGCAACTTGTGATTTACCTGGAGTGAGGCAAACCATGAGCTATTATTTGGACATAACGCTAAGCCAGATCGCAGCTTAGCTCCCACTATTAGCTGAAGGAGGGGAGGAGCGAAGCATCTATGATTTTCTCAGTATGTGCCAGCATGCTTGCTCATTCATGCTAAGCCATTGTTTGGCTTCATGTAACCTGTGAACCAGGACTATGGCGAACTCTTGTTAGGCCCAAACCACAGGATGCAACCATACTTGGAAGTAGGTTTTTGTAACTGTGGTTTAGACTACCTTAGTGATAGTGTTGGTGCAGATGTAATACTAAGAGTTTGCTCCAAAACTGAAAGAGAGAAGGGGAGGACACTTACACAAGAGGGGACAAAGAGGGAGGGGTGTGCACATTTGCAAGCTTCTCCTAATCGCCTAACTGTGATAAGGTAACTGGGCACTGTTACATTTGCACCAAGCTGGTATAGGTGGCTGCAGCATCCTACTGCCCTGGCCATTGCTTAGGGTGGATAGCAGAAGAGCACCTTGTCTGGCCTCAGAGAGCACAGCTCCAATTCTATGGCCAAAATTACTCAGGTACCATGAACATACTCGCCTGGGTATGGTGCCAGTTGTCTTGGTTAAATAGGGCAAAGGGTACTCTCTCTCTTCTGTCCTACTCAGCCACAGTTGGAGAGAAGTGAGAGATCCCTGGACTTTTTGTTAATATTGTTTATTATGCCTTTAAATATTTATGACTTGTAAGGTGCCTTGGAAAAAAATATATATCCTGAGTTGTAAGAATGAGACAAAAATGTTAATAAAAGCATTCTACAAAATCTGTGAAACTACCTGTTACTCATCAAAGAGCCCAGGATCATTAAGCTGTCCTCCATCAGTGTAATAATTTCAGCAGATTCTGTTCCCTTGAGAAGTAGCTCTCCTCTTCCTTTGAATGCTGAAAAACTCAAGACCTGATTTGCCCAACTGTCAATTACTTGAGCTAGCTTAGCTTCAATATCCTTTTCTTTTATAGCAGATATACAGATATCCTGCAAAGAAAGAAAGATCCTTAAATTAATTTTTAAAAATACCGATAAGCCAACTGAGGAGTCTCAATAACCTTACTTGTGCCCATGTTTAGGTATACCTCTTTTGTGCACTGACACAAACATTGCTGCACATGAGCAAAGAAAGGCATACCTTCTAGGCCAGGGGTTCCCAATTGGTGATCCATGGACCCCAGTGGGTCCTTGTAACCCACCCAGGGGGTCTGTGGTGCCATTCACATAACAAAAACTACCATAGAGCTATTAAAATTTTCAGAAGTAGAGGATCTATGGCTTGGCCTATGAAAAACAGGTGGTCCACAATACTTAGCTAATTGGGAATGACTCTTCTAGAGCATGCTCACTGACTGTCAAACTGCACCTTAGTCTGGCATTCTCTTTCAATATAAAAATGCAACTGTATGGAAGACTACCTCAATGTCATCTTTATGCTTGAGAAGCGGTGCTTCCATGATATTCCGAAGGCAAAAGGAATCTGATTCCACATCAAATGGATGCCCAGTTGTATCAGAAATCCGGTTCCAGTGTCTTAGTTTCATTGCTTTATTAGTCATCATTTCCAACAGTGGGCAGGACTCACTGAAATCATCTATTCTTTTCTTAAGATCTAAAAATGCTTGCCAGTCTTTGAGCCCCTTAGGTAGTTTGCGGCACCTTTCATTGAAAGAGATTGAACATTTTACTATTTTAAACCTAAAATGTGCAAATACCTTAACAGAAACAAAACAATAAGCTCATTTTTGAAGAAGAAAAACTTCTAAAAGCTTTCCTAAAAACAAATGTATTTGCATCGTAGAGGATTTCATGCCTGGGATCAGACAGATTGAAAGAGCAAGTTCTCTAAAACTGGAACCACAGCTTAGACGGCCTTGCTGTGACTACCTGCTGATGTTGCTTCCCAGGTGTTAGGAATCTTAGGCAGGACTGATCCTGCTTATTTTAAGAGATGCAAAGGCTCATACCACTAAGGTATGCTAGACAATTCCACCAGAAATGGAAATGGGAGCAGAAATTGTCACTACAGTATTTGTATATTCGCCCGAGGTCAATAACAGAACTTGCGCAAGCAAATTCTGGGTTTTACTAGTATTTTAATTCCCCAAACATTACATAAATAACCATGTCATTTTCTGCATTTTTCTGACATTTGTATTACGCTGAAATGCATCCAAATTACTCACATAATTAATTATGTAGTTAATTACATTAGTTTCAGCCATAGGCAACAGGGAAAGGAATGGCACAGGTTTTAGCAGAAGATAAAATGTACATAGTGTGGTAGGTGGTTTGCAAATCATGTAGAAAGTAAGCTCACCTGTTTTGAAACTCCAGAAGTTCAGCATTAATTTTTTCAATATCTACATCTCCCCAGAGAATTTCATAATACCCACTGATATTATTCATCACAGTATCGTACAACCCATACAGCTTTTGAAGCAAACTTAGCTCCTTCCTGCAAAAAAAACATTGTGATGGAGCCACTAGCATACCTTCTGTTGTAAAAGTGGGACACAGGTGGCGCTGTGGTCTAAACCACTGAGTCTCTTGGGCTTGCCAATTGGAAGGTCGTGGTTCGAATCCCCGCAACAGAGTGAGCTTCTGTTGCTCTGTCCCAGCTCCTGCCAACCTAGCTGTTTGAAAGCACACCAGTGCAAGTAGATAAATAGGTACTGCTGTGGCAAGTAGGTAAATGGTGTTTCTGTGCACTCTGGTTTCTGTCACAGGGTTCCGTTGTGCCAGCAGTGGTTTAATCATGCTGGCAACATGACCCAGAAAGCTGTCTGCGGACAAACGCTGGCTTCCTTGGCCTGAAAGCGAGATGAGCGCTGCAACCCCATAGTTGCCTTTGACTGGACTTAACTATCCAAAGGTCCTTTACCTTTTATCTTTACTTTGTAAAAGTACAGCTGATTTGATCTGAACTGTGATCAAAACAGTGGTTCCCAATGTGTGGGGCATGGCCCCCTGGAGAGGCACAGATTTATCCCAAGGGGTTCACTGATTGGGGTGGGGAGAGACTTTAGCCTCCAAGACTTGGGATTTTTTTCCCATGAGGCAACTGAGCATCAGGGTGCTGAATTCCAAAAACACTGAGGAGAAGAGAGAAGACAGCTGTGCTGGTACACACATACACCTGCTGCCACATTCACGGGAATGTAGATTCCAAGATGCTTATACTAAAAGTCTTCCAGCCTGCTGCCCAACTTCATTCTGTTAATATCTTACACAACTGCGGTTTCAGTTCCAAATCTAAGCAAAAGCTTTCTACAGCTGATTTTAACTGCTCATCTCTTAACACCCCTTCTGCCTCATCACTCCCATGACTCACTTTTGATTCTGCAGAACAAACATCACATGCAAGACACATCTCATAGCTGTCCCTCCTTCTTTACTTCCTCCTGTGATTCTTCACATTATAGCAAGTTTTCAGAGGAGCTGAGTTCCGAAGATTATATATAGTGTCCCCAGTGTACAAATACAATATTGTGCAAATGTCTCTCCCATCATTAAAGCCTTCCTACAATGCTTAACTTATTCTGGCAGGTGGAACAATTTTCCACAGTTACCTGATTTTATGTAAAACTTCATAGTCCGTGACAGGCAATCCAAATAGCTGCTCACCAGATGAATAAGTAATAAATTTCCTCCAGAGCTCATCAAAATTGGCCTAATAAATAACAGAAATTAACAAAGGATTTAGATTATATAACACAAACATAGCGATCCTTTACTACATGCATATCCAAGACTAGTCCCTTGGGCTTCGTTCTCATATGAGAAGTCTGGGGATTAGATCAGGCATAACATAATGTTCATGATGCACTTTGTACGCATGAATGTATTACTTGCAGATCTCTGTGAATGCCAATTACACAGGGCCAGTTCACTCTGGCATGCTAATCATTTGATGGCTGAAGCAATGTTTTTCAATGAAGTTGGTTCCTGCACTCAATAGCTATGAGTTGTCAAGTATGGAGTAATCAGGTGGCGAGAAATCAACTACTATATATATATGCAATGTTTATGTTAACTAGGCCACCAGCACTTTCTTAGATTGGTTTGGATACTGCAGTCATGTGATATCTTCTTATCAGAAATGCTTCATGTAATCAGCATTTAGATTTATTATATTTTAAAATGTTTCTAGCCCGCTTTTCTGTTTAAAAAGTCAATGTCCGCAGTGGCTCACAAATTAAAAGAAAGCATGAAAGAAAACAACAACAACAACAACAATAATAATAATAACAATAACAATAACAATAATAACAACAATAATAATAATAAAGCCAAAATATCAGCTAGAGATTAGCTACAGAAAAACACAGCAAGAGAAAACGTAACAACTAATCTTCCCCTTGTCTTAACACAAAGCTTTGTGAGGAGAAAGATGTGAGAGGAGATGGAGAGGGAGTTCTGAAGCTTGTATGCATTGGCTGAAAAGATGCTGTCACCATATCACCTCCCCAACCTTTGAGAGCAGGCCATAGGGGATGCAGAACCTGCCTCAGATTAAGACCTAAAAGAGTGGCGGACAGCTCAGAGTGGAAGAAGTACTCCTTAAAATACCCTACTCCCAAGTAATTTAGGTTTTAGGTCCTAATACCAGAACTGCAGGTTGGGCCTGGAGCCCATGTAGTCAGCACAAACGACCTTGGTTCCCTACAGTACAGTCACATGCACAAAGTCCTACAAAACAACTTGGGGGAAACAGGGAATTCGAAGTCTGCTGGTATAATATGTGGCAAATACATACATGTGAAAAGGCTTGGTGAATCAATTTGATCATTAGCTATAACACAGAAAGGGTTGGCAATGTCGCAGGGATCTCATTGCCCGTATCACGACTGTTTACTAGGAGCGGGAGGGGGAGGGTCAGCATGGTGCAAATGCAATGGTGAGAGCACAGGATTGACTCCTCCAGTGCATTTGCATCGCGGCTACCTCACCCTCTACCTGCGAGTAAGCTGCAGTAATGTGGGTGACAAGTCAGACAAGCATCACTACTCTACCAACTACTGCTGCCATAAGTAAACAATGTCTGAATTTACAAATAGAAGAAGAAGAAGAGTTTGGATTTGATATCCCGCCTTTCACTCCCTTTAAGGAGTCTCAAAGCGGCTAACATTCTCCTTTCCCTTCCTCCCCCACAACAAACACTCTGTGAGGTGAGTGGGGCTGAGAGACTTCAAAGAAGTGTGACTGGCCCAAGGTCACCCAGCAGCTGCATGTGGAGGAGCGGAGACGCGAACCCGGTTCCCTAGATTACAAGACTACCGCTCTTAACCACTACACCACACTGGTGTATGTAGAAAGGGGCGGCGGCTGCACACTGCACTCACATTCTGATAGTAGGCTACCTTGTACTGTTTGATGAGCTCTTCTTATCTTTCACAGAGTCAAACAGCTACACAAGATTTAGGGCAGCCATTTGACTCTCACAGGGCCATATAAAAGGTTAGTCTCAAGGTTATCATAATGAGAATCAAAACAGCAAGAAATACGATGCCATAGGCCCCGATAAATGAAAAGTAGAAAATGTTTACAGATTAAAAACTTTTATGGGACTAAAGCTCAGATATAATGCAACACTTCAATAAAAACAATTTGGTGTATAACTAGTTAGAATGAAGCAAACCATCATGCAAAAATTGTTTTGGCTCCCCTTGTTTCAGAGTGGGTGCCTATAATACCTCATGCTTTAGGTAGGCCCCCAAAAGGATTCAACCTTTCTTTTAAAAATATATTTCCAAAGACAAAGCAAAATGTGTGATGCAGTTACTGGAGAGTGTGAGTCTAAAACTGGGACTGAGACTGAGGGGAATAACTTGCATCAACAAAAGGTAGGGGGAAAACACAGGCGCGTTCTAGAGAAGTCAGTTTACTTCCTTCAGTTTGTCTTTCCCGTCTTTGACCACAAGGCGAAGCAAAATCCCTGGCTAATGATGCCAGAAGCGGCTTAGTCATTCTGGCCACATGACCCGGAAGCTGTGCGCCGGCTCCCTCGGCCAATAAAGTGAGATGAGCGCCGCAACCCCAGAGTCAGCCACGACTGGACCTAATGGTCAGGGGTCCCTTTACCTTTACTTTACCAATGGGAGAAGGTGAGATATAAATGTAATTGATTAATTAAGGTGCTCTGGGAGGTTTTTTGGCTGAAGGCAGGTAGAAATGCTCTAAATAAATAACCCATAAGTGAAGGCAAAATATTCTAGGGCACTACTGAGAACTGTACTGAATAAGGTGCCCACCAGTGTCAATGTTCTGAAGAGTTTAACAAATCAAAAAGAAGGGTTGCTGAATCATCCATTAAGGCCTACCCAAATACCACACCACTCAGTTTAACATCTTAAACATTCTTACCTGAAATATCTGCAATCTGTTGCTAGCTTCTTGAGGTGGTGTATTTGGAACCATGGGTCCCTCCTGTAATAGGCAAAATGTAGCCAATAATTAATATATATTTAAAAAATAACTCTGAATCCTATGCCCCATTCTCATATCCACTCAACAGACATAGATATCACAAGGACTAGATGAATTTCATGTTATACATAGGAATGCATGTGGAATTTGATTTCCATAAATTCCAATGCAAACTGGTCTGATTATCTCCCATAACAGAATGCAACTATCTTTCAGATTTTGCACTTCTCTGAATTTTGGCGCCACACTTGGGTAAAATAAATACTTCAATACATTAAAAATAAATAGCTGTAAAATAAAATAAACTTAGAGATGCACATGTTGCGATAAAATATACATTTAAATCCGTATTTTTGGAATTTATTTATATCCCAATATGATTTTAATGCATTTTTAAAAAAAGAAACACCTGCAGATGAATGTAGCAAAAGGAGAGAAGTTTATTAATTTATTAATAAAGGAATGCAAAACTGATATAGGCTGCAAACAGACTGACCTGTCCATCATATGTTATAGGCCTTCATGTATTAGACTGCCTATAATACATATTCTAAAACAGAACAGCAGAATTGTTTTTGACTGGATATTATAATTTCTGCTAAAACCATATATGACCTAAATTTAATTTTTTCAAACCACTTGCTTTTTCTTAATCATAGTGCTTTGCTTTGCTCAACACAAGCCAAATTAGATGAGACAGTTTACATATGTATAGTGTGAGATATATATGTATGTGTGTTCTCTGCAAACTGTTCAAATAAATTACCATTTCATATGCTGTTTCATAGCTCGACACATCCTCACGGAAAACCTCAACAGCCTCCAGTAGCTGGCTCTTAAACTTGGGCTGCACTTGAATCAGCTCATCTTGAACACTGGCCTGCAATATAAATGGATGTTCAAAAACTCCAAGAAAGTAGCACCCGTACAGTTTCAACTTTATCTATTCAAATGTGGATGGGCTGCCCTCCAACTCTAGGACTCAGACAGCAAATGTCAGTATGACGTAGAAATAAACTGGTTTACAAGTTGCCTCTTCGGAAGGATTCCAAAATATATGGAGCAGAAGAATTACACAGAACTAAAAAACAACCAGGTCTGTATTTTGTAGAAAGAAGATTTTGAGAGCATCATGGGCCAAAAGCAGCTTAGTCAGTGGAGTGCACTGATGGAACCCAGCTGGTTCCCCCACCATTGTGTCCATCCCACACTGTCTTCCCTATTACCTCTTCCCTCCCCAGAAGTGGCAGTGACCAGGCAGTTGGAAAGCAAATGTCTACCATGCTGGGTAAGTACTACTGTCATGGGTGTATGGATGAGGAGCAAAAGTTCAAGTTCAAGTGAAAAGTCCTGGAAGATCATAAAGGGAAGGGATATGCATCTTGCAGCCATGAGCCAGAAGAGGTAACTTGGTTTGGAAAGAAATGTGAAACACGGCTATTAGAATCATAGAATTGTAGACTTTGAAGGAGCCACAAGGGTCTTAGAACAAACAATTGAGGAACACAAATCTCCAGTCCAGAAGCACCATAGAGATCCATAAACCAGGATTGTTGATCTTGGAGCACAGGCCAGATGACCTTATACACTCTAAGCTGATACTAATGAACTTTTATGAACTGCCATTAATTAATTCTCACATAATGGTGTATGTTTCATATACTTACGGCTTTGCTTTGCAGCTTTATGAAAGAGTACCGTAATGTATCAACTCCTTCTGATTCCTCTTTTGTCACTTCAACTTCAAATCTATTTAAAATTGTATAAGCTTCCTAAAAAGAAAAAAAAGAACAGGATGCCTCACAATTCATATTGTCAAAAAAGTAATGTCAACCCCAGCTCTTAAAAAAATAAAAACTTACTTCAATGGGCCCCATAGTCATATCCATTTCTATTTCCTTGTCTCGTATATGAGCCAGAGCTTCCATAGCAAATCTGACATCATCTAAATCTCGAATTGGTCGAGATAGTTTTTTCAAATATTCTGCTATAAATGTTATCATGTCTTGCATTTTCTTCTTGTACTCCTCATTTAAATAGCGACAGAGTAACATTTTCCATGCTTTAGCTTCAATTGAGAGCGCCAATTTCATTGGTCCTATGGAAAAATTACAGTCTCTAGATCATACTGTACACAGAAAGCAACTACCTTTTTGCATGTCACACATTGAAAGGAAATTGCACAAACAAGTTTAAAACAAAACAGCCTAGTCAGCAAAATTACAACCTTTAGGCTGTGACCCCAAAATTTTAGCAAGTAGTTTTGCATGCCAAAGGGACTTTGGATTTGTATTTCCTAACCAACAGCTTTCAGAGGAGTCTCTTCAAAATGAAGGCTGTGCATCCTTCAGGCATGGGTCTATACGATGCAACAGAATCTCAAATCGTTGCTAGATGATCAAAACCCTGCTTCTTTAGATTTTGGTTATAGTTAGTAAAATAATATATGTTATTACATCTTCATGCTTTAGTCTCCCTTTGATCTCCTTAACAGAGCCCCCTGATGTCAAGTATCTAATTGGAGTTATGTAACAATTAGAGCCAATAAATTTAGTCATGGGGGGAGGGGATGTTTCCACTGTGTAACTATTTCCTATAACAGGGAATCAAGAGGAGACCTAGCAGTGCACAGAGGTTATCCATCACACATTCCAAGAATGTGCAAAGCGGCACATAGGGCTGCCTGTGCTGGCCCTGCCCTCCTCTGCCTTCAGACATTGGACAGACAGTGTGAAGAGAAAACCTAAGCACGTTCAGCTAATTGTGCATAGACTCTTCCATCCTCAACTGGAGGTCTCAGTCGCATGGAGCTGTCAGGGCTGCTCAAGGCTCCCCAGCCTCTCCATATGTTCACAGAGCACAGTTCACAGATAATAACTTCTGAACTGGACTTTAGAGATGAGTGGGTTATTTCCTAACATAATATGGTTGGTTACTGGGCTATGGCATGATCTTTGTCAGCCTAATAATTGTAGTTCAAAGTAAAATTTCCACAAATGCCCGATTTGTGTTGCTATAACAAAATTTCAACTCAGTGCTATTACTGTAAAAAAAGTATTAGGGCATTTCTCTAGGATAGACAAAAGACAATCTGAAGACCTAGAAACAACAGAAAAGGGTCAATTCAAGATTGCAAGATCAACTTGCAATTGATACAACTATTCCAAACACTGCTCAGAAAAGCAAATAACTTGTTGCCCCCAAAGTGACAATTTATTTTCCTGCACATTGCACATAAAGAAAATGGTTTTCATACCTGTATTCAGTTCAATGGGGCCAACAGAAATTGTAGGTTTTAAATCTTCTATCTCTTGTTCAAAGGTAGCGTAATGAAGAATCTCTGACCTGATCTCAGTCAGAGATGGGTTACTGGCTAAAAATTGCTGTAAGCAGTTGGAACGGATTATTAACATGAATTATTTTATTCTGTTAAAACAGTATTCAGTAGTGTAGTGTTACTTCAAAGGCTACATAGGGAGTGTGGCACATCCATATAGCAGCTACATCAGAGCTGCAAATAGCAGCTTGCCCAGGACATATTGCACTGGCCTGCATTGAATCCCCCACTCCAAATCCTGCTCTCCATGGATGCTGCCACCTACCAACTACCAGAATAACCCAGGAGCCTATTCCACCCGCTTAAAGTCAAGATTCACAGTGGGAACAGCCCTGCACTTCAGTTTTCAGCCCACAAATACAATACAGCACTTATGTTCAGCTCCTCAAGCAAACTTTTTTCCTTCTGCTTTCTGGTAAAAACTGTGAATGTTGTTATATGAATAGGGTAGGATTTGAGGGGATTCATGTGAGTGCAGGTCATCTGCACCCAGGGGACACTGACACTTAAGAGACCCTATGCACTAGCTTTTGAACCATGAACCAAGTTGAGTAAAAAGAAATGTAGTGCTTAAAATCACAACAAAGGCTCAGAATTCAGTTTACCTGAACTTTCGCATCCCTGTCTTCTGTCCACAGAGCTTTATATTTTTGAAAGTCTTGCAGCGCTTCACTAGCTGCTTTCCGTACAGAGTTTACCGATGAGGACAGAAGCACAACTAACTTGGAAATATCTTTGTGTTCTGCCACTCCTGGATAGAAATTTCTCAACTTTCTTGCAGGATATGTCTCTTCTGGTGTTTCTGAGAAATATGGTTAACAACATAAATTCTGTAGCCTCTCTTTACACTCCCCTTCCATATATCAAAGCAGAGCAAAAACGTAAACAGCAGAAATCTACACTAATGAATATGTATTTCTTATTGAGCATAATCCATTAAAAAAAATTCACTGAGATTTAACAAGTTTTTCATTTTTTTTTTATTTAATAGACCGGGTTACTACTTTACATTTCCTGGATTGTGCTCTCAGAATCTATTATACTTACTTATGTATTTCTGAGAAATAAAGACTACTTGTGTTTTTTGTTAATCCCTCTTTATCTGGAATATATATCCTTTGCCTACTAATCAACGATATCAAGGGGGCTTGCAATATGGTCAATGTACAATAAGGATGACAGAGGACCTGAATATATTTGTTTAGGATAATGGTCCAAATACCCTCTCTTTAGATATACACTTTTCCCTTCTTCCCTCGCTGGCTGGCAAGCAGGCCCGTAAAAACAAGGGTTTTGGCCACACGAAAACACAGCAAATGTAAGTTGCGCTAGCCAACTCTCTAAGGTATGTTCGGGTTCATGGGGCAAAAAGCAGCACCATAGCCAGAGGATGCACAAAGTCCCCTCAGAACACACCCTTTCTGCTCTCCCTGGTTCCGCAACCCAAGAGGTGGTATCTAGTTGGCCTTGCTCATTGCTGGGGTCAGACTTTTTAAAAATTAAAGTGGCAGGAAGCTAAAGTCTCAGTTGCTAATGGTGCCACTGCTCTTTTGCCATGGTGCTACTGGGTTGTTTTCGGGGGTCATTTGGGTCCTCTGGCCTGTGCAGGATCCTCTGGGGTGCACAGGATCCTAGACCTGAGAATCAGAAGTTGAACAAGTAATACATAAGAGGGGGTGTTTTATCCACAACACCATGCACATGTCACTTAAAAATTGGGCATTTCACAGTATAAATGCCCAGCTGGAAGTAGGCTGGGTTAAGTGTAGCTTTAAAGCAGTGTTTCCCAACCTTGTGCCTCCAGATGTTTTTGGCCTACAACTCCCATCATCCCTGACCACTGGTCTTGCTAGCTAGGGATGATGGGAGTTGTAGGCCAAAAACATCTGGAGGCACAAGGTTGGGAAACACTGCTTTAAAGAACAGTTTTGAAATTTTGGAAGCAATGGCACTTTTTAATGGAAAAGAGGAGCAGAGGCTACTAACTTACTTTCTTCTTTTCTCGCTTTCCCGCCTATTAAGCTGGGTGATGCAACAACATTGCTTTCCAGGGTGGTACTGGATCTTGGCGGGTGGTGCAGCTGTCCCCAGTGTGCCACCCCACGGCTTACATCCAGTGTCAACTGAATCATGCGGTTGATGGCTTGCTGGATATCATCCAAACTAGGCACCATTACCTATGTAGAACACATAAATGCTTTCCATTAAACACAATGTCTTAAACCCAAATGTAACTCTCTTAAACCCAAACACAGTTTGGCAAGCATTTGCCATCAGCAGCCCATAAGCTTGTGAGTTCTCAGCAAGAAGCTCTGGGTATTCTCATTTTAAAAATTTAAAAATTTAAAATCATCTCTAGATTTTGTATGTGAGTTGTACACTACTTCATCCAAATCTTCAAGAAATCTATTGAACAGCACTGCAAAAGTTAAGATAATCAGAAGAAATTAAGGAGCTCGCCTTCTTGATTGCATAAATCACTTACAACATTTGGAATAGCTAAGTGTACTTCAGCTTTTAGAAATGTAATAACATCTTCGGGTTTAGTAGTTGCTGTCTGAGGTAAATAGGGTGGCCGTCCAAATGAGCTGGAGCTGAAAAAGAAACAGGAAATATTTTATTGATATGCCACTGCAAAATGCTGAAATGGGGAGGGGGTCAGGAAGAGAACAGAACAGAGGACACACCAAGAGGGTTCTATGGGGCAGCAAGGGAGAGGTTGAAGAGAGGAAGGGGGAACATCCAGCTCTTCCAAGACAGGGAAAGTCTGGTCAATTGCTGTGTTTGTTTTCTTATGCCAGTGGCAAAAAAGTAGTAGCATTTTGAGAATTGTGAAGGAATAGGACTGAGTCTTGTGGGGAAAGAAAATCCACTTCAAGATTTGAGAAGACAACCTGTTCAGTTCAGTTCAGTTCAATTTATTGTGTTTAGTGAGCAGCCATTACAACCTGTGTAGAATTTTCTTCACCACACAAAGCCTCTTTTACCACGTAGGTAAAGGTAAAGGGACCCCTGACCATTAAGTCCAGTCGTGGCTGACTCTGGGGTTGCGGCGCTCATCTCGCTTTATTGGCCGAGGGAGCCGGCGTACAGCTTCCGGGTCATGTGGCCAGCATGACTAAGCCACTTCTGGCAAACCAGAGCAGTGCACGGAAATGCCGTTTACCTTCCCGAAGGAGTGGTACCTATTTATCTACCTGCACTTTGACATGCTTTTGAACTGCTAGGTTGGCAGGAGGTGGGACCGAGCAACAGGAGCACACCCCGTTGCGGGGATTCGAACTGCCGACCTTCTGATCGGCAAGTCCTAGGCTCTGTGCTTTAACCCACAGCGCCACCCGCGTCCCAACTTTTACCACGTACCTTGAAACAAATATTCGCTTTTTAAGGGCATCCAAGGATAATCGAGTAGCTTTCTGTAGGCTGTCCAGCAACTGATGACTAAAATATGCAACTACTTCTTTGCATTCCTACAATTAAGAAAAATGTGTTCCTGTTAAATATATCCCAGAAAACAGCCAACACTTTATCTCTCTTCTCTTTTTTTCTTCAAACCAATAGATCAGTTATCTAGTTATTACTGAGTTGGTCACAGGGGATTTGACTTAGAATCTTCTTACGTCCAGTAAAGCACCAGACCAGGAAACTCACACCTTGATCCTTCTTCATGGTACAGATCCTGCTTTGCCCTTCTACCTGCCCCAAACCCTGGGACTACTGAACTTGCCCTTGCTTGACCTCAGTGAGGGGCATTCCCATAGTTCAGGACAAAAGACTGCAATCCCACTCTCACTTCCAAGTACCCCCAAAAGAATGGAGAGAGGAGGAAAAGCTAAATAACATTTGAAAATTGTCTGTACAACTTGTGTAACAGCTTTGCAAATAATTTTCTGTTCAGTTTCAGTAATGTGCGTCCTGCACTATATATCCGGTTACTCATTTGCAATGGAATACCTTTTTAAACTCATCTTCCTTCTCACTGTCCTCAGCGTCTTCACTACTAAGGATACCTGAAGACGCAGAGGTCTTCTCGTCTGATGAACTTCCAAATGCTACATGCTTCCCTTCTATTGAAAATAAGATACAAAATAAATTTAATATAGTTCACTCAACTGACAGTCCTGTGCAGAAGTTCATACCAAACACTGTACATACGATGAAAGGGAAAGGATTACTGTCAGCTATTCATGCACTAAGACCTACTTTTTCCATAAGATTTTGCATACGTAAAGCACAATACATATAGGCCTCATCCCTGCAACCAATACATTACAAAATTGAGGTTAATAGGTCATGTAGGTCGAGCCTTTGCACAGTGGGCCCTATGTATATAAACCCCTCCACAAATGTTAATTCAATCATATAAAGGTCAGACAAAAACTGGGTAGGAACAACATGGGAGGCAGGCAGGCCACATTCACCCCAATGCTTCATCAGGTGAATAGCAGACATGGTTCACACTCAGCCCCACTTTGTGCATCACTGCAGCTGAGCCAGCCCTTGGCACCAAACATTATCCCAAAGTAATGGATCCGATTTGCCAATTTCCCTTACCTATACTGCTCTAATATTCCAGAGACCGTTCACCTTGGAGACCTTCTGCATAAATGGGTACAGTCTACCCTGAGATTTATACCGTCACTGGATGCTATTGGAATGGCAATAAAGTTGCACACCACAACAATCTTCACAGCTGTGCAAGATTCCAGGGGTTACAGTTGCTTACTTGGGGTTCATGTTTAACTTTGGAAATAAGGCACAGCTGAGACTGTAGTGTCTTTACAATATATGGTTTATTTACACACATCTATATAACCTGAGCCTACTGTGGTGGGTTTCAAGGCGTTACACTCAAAGAGAGTCTTGTTTCCTCCGTAAGCACAGCCCTGAATTCAAAAAGAAATCCACCATGGTTCTCTGAACCTCTGCAGCTGGCAATATTTTGCATGCTGCCTCTTCCCTCCAGCCCAGCAAAACTCTAAAACTCTACTTCAGAAGTTTTGTCTTTCTAACAATTATGAGTTGAGTGAGGGGCCCCTCTCATTTGCCTTCTGGCACAGAGCCACTCCCTTTGTCACAGCTATCAAGTCATCTTTAGTGGCCATTACAAGGCTGGCTCCTGGCTTGTATTTTTAACATGCTAAAGTCAGTGTATTACACCCAGGAATTAGAAGCGGGGTCCAGGCACCCCACAAACCTATAACAATACTTTGCAAGGCTCAAGCCCCTCTCTCAGAACAAAACCATTCCAGGCAACCTGCCCTTCAGAAAGAATAGAGAACTCTCCCAGTGGCTCCTGCTGATTTTGATTACTGAACCAATCAGTCTTCAAGTTGTCTACCCAGTGCACATATTCTGTTACCAGAGATCTTAAATTCTTCTCTGCCTGTACTAGAAGCAATGTCACTTCTGACTGCAGTGCATGAGATTTCATACCCCAATGAATGATATGTGCTTTGTGGTGGCATAGTCCAGTCTTATAATCACATATGAAGCTTCATCCATGGTACAGAGTGCTACAATGCCAGTCTTGCCACCTAAAGATCTAACCGATTTAAGCTTTGACTTATGACAGACTCCATGCACCCTGTACCATCGGTTCTTGGCAGCACGCACTGCAGTCTCCAGACTTGTGTCTAGCAAGGCACCCAGGTATTTTACACGATGTGTTGGTACCACCTGACTCTCTGTTGCATTCATGAAAAACCCATAGTCCTCCGGTCTCAATACACCAAATGAAGGAATGATGATGACCAGATCATGATGTTGTCCAGGTAAGGGTACAGATGTATCCCTACCTGCTGTGGATAAGCCATAACAGTCACCATGATCTTTGTGAAGACCCCAGTGCCCACTTGAGAACAGCTGGTCTCAAGATCAGGCACTGAATAGGAAGAAGTGTACTGAGGATTGTATTGCAAAATGCCTATTTGAGCTCCAGCCTGGATAAAGAAGCAGGCTCCTAACAGATCACAAATCTACCAGTCACTGCTGGTGTGATGAACCAGGAAGGCAGGCAGGCAGGCTGAATAGGGTGGGGTGGCAGAAAGATGTAATGAGGAACAATAACAATAGTGTACAGGATATTGGCAGAGCAAGGGAGTGCAAGGGATGGAAGCTCCTGTGGAACATGCCCCAGAAATGATATCTGTTTTTTAAATATTATTTTTTATATTTGTATCACTACTTTTACAATACTGTTCTGCTGTTTTTATGTAGTATTTTTGTATACTGCATAGAGATTTTTAAATTTGGAGCAGTTTAGAAATGCTTTTGAATAAATAAATGAATGTCACATTTGAAGCATTAAAAAAACAACCTTCTTATAATCATTGATAGTAAGGAATCTTATATATTCATCTAATCTTGGACAAAGAACACACACACCTCACAGAAAATGGGAAAATAAAATGTGCATGAATAATGTAACTACTTGGTTTTTTTTGAACATTTCACACAGGGATATAAAAAAATACCTTGTGCTTGAAATTTTTTCACAGATGGTTTTTTAGTACGCTTAACTTCATAAATATGCTCAAATATAGATATCAGTTCTTGCACAGCATCTTCTATGTGCCTGCTTCTGTTGTTCAATATTTCAGCCCATTCCTTGGTGCATACCTGTTCATGATATACAGGAAGAATGTTTACAATACTGGGGGGGGGGGGGTCAGAACACTTGACCAAGGTTGAAATTCCATTAGTTAATACCAATAATATATCACAAATGAAAACTTATTTTGAAATGTATTTAATTACGGTACTTATTGTTACAAAATGTGACACATTTTAACTTTGATTTACACATATCACTTCTGAAGATTCAAAAGCAATAATCTTATATTTACCACTACCAGTATTTTAATATTATCAAAATTTGAAGTGCTTTAAACCAGAACAAATCATCTGGCCTTAAAGTTTCAACAATCAGTCTTATTAGATATTCTTCCAAAAATATCTTATAAGGACTGAGTTCCTATGGCAACTGTGAAGGTTTCCCAGCTTATAGGAAGCTACTCAGTTGCTGAACCCGATACGAAGATCAATCCTAGACAACCAAGACAAGACATTTGTTACTTCACTCAGGTAATATGTCAAACACACACCTAAGACAGATTTTGCCATAATTTTACTTCTTAAACCTGAAGTTTCCAAACTATAGGAACATGGTTCCAAGGCAAATTAGCAGCCCAGGTGAATGGACAAGTTTGATATTGCTGTGGATGCCAACAAAATCCTACAAGTCTTCCCTCTTCTCTGCCTTAACAGGTATCTCATGTTGTAATATACAGTTATTGACTCACACTTGCATGCCTAAAAGGGTTAGCCTGAGACCTGAGATCACTTTGCCAGTGTGGGTGTGGCTTAGTTCAAGGGAAGCAGAGTGACAGCATCCAGCTCATCTGTCTCTCCCCAGAAACCAGTGTAGTTTACTTTTTTCATTCAAATCCAGCTCATGCAACCATGTAGCTTGAACCAAGTGACAAGGTACCCAAAGGGTTGGAATAACCCTGAGAGTTTTGGCACAAAGCTACCCAAGAGCCTCAATACACCAGCAACCAATTTTTATTGAAATTTATTAAGAATAAAAAATAAAGGAAGAGGACAAATGGAAGGTGCAAAATGTTGTTTCAAGAAAATAACAACAAGAATCTTTTAGTTCAAGTCTATATAACTGATAGCTACTGAGGAACAGGATTCTGGTCTCCTCATGTATAAAGTAGTAGCCCTGATGGTCAGGTGAGGTGAGAGGCAAAGGAGGGTATGAGAACTAATCAGTAATGTTGCATGCTCACACACATAATCAATCAAAGTGACAAATAAAAATGTCTATTTAGAAATATATTTGTTCCATTAATTTTTTTTAAATTGTGATCACCTCATTGCGTGCAAGTAAATCCTCCACTTTTGTTGGACTTTCTGGTAGTATAAGTAATAGGGTATTTGCCATATCTTTCATTGTTAAATCAATCTGCATTTCACTTAAGTCATTAATCTGTTAAAAAAAAAAAGGTAGTTAATAACATGCCAATGTCTTTCAAGGGTTTCCACAACAGTATTATTTCAGGAATCCCATAGATTTTGATTTTGAAGGGCAAAAACCTAACTCACCCCAAAACAGCAATGAAGTTAAAGTACAAGGGCTGTAATTCAAATCCACACAACTAGTTCCACATGCCCACAGGATTTGAACCCCCACCCGCGCTTTGCCCTTGTCTTCACATGCATGGGAAGTCCCTAACTCACTAAGGGTTTGAGACCCATTGGCTACCCTCACCTGGTTTAGCTGGCCAGTCAAAGCCATTCCTGGGCTTTGGTCGCAGTCGCATGCTGATAGCTTCTAGAAGCCACAGGTGAGAGCTGAGTGCAGGGTTGGGACCAAAGGTGGACAAACTACCCCAGAAGGAACACAATGTGTCCCATACCAGAGGTACTACTCTTCCCCTAACACTCCATACATCCCAAGCTGATGGTGCAATATTAGCAATAAAACAACAACAAAAATCTGTTGAACACATGTTCAAAATCAGGTTTACCTTCTTCAAAAGCTGATTAAACATTTTTATGACTTCATCAACTTCTTGGAAGAAGCTATCTAAAGTCAAAGATGACCAGGTTAAAATGGTAAGCCCTTGCCTCAGCACAGATTCTACCTACAGAAAGTAGGAAAAAAGAGAAAGACAGGAAAAATAGGCATTTATTGTGAATGCTATAGCATATAACTAATCGTAATTGTCAGAGCTGCCCTAGGTCCCAGCTCACAAAGGACCAACGCCAGTTCTCGTTATATACAAAAGTCTTTATTGTAGTTCAGTTTCGATTTCAAAGCCGCGGCGCGCAGCTCTACGTCTTGAACTCTAGACCGCTGAAGCTCCATCTGAATCTCCTCCCCCAAGGCACCAGTTTAAGACTCTAGCCCTGCTCCAACTCTTCCTCTGCTCCTTCCTCCTCTGGGTCCGCCTGTCCCCTGGGGTCTTGTCCTTTCTGGACTCTTCTGACGCTGACTCCCCTGAGTCTTCCCCCTGCCTCCGGCGGGCCTTAGGACCTGGTTCCCCATCCGGGTTTTCTGCTGTGCCGCGCGCCTGTACATTTGAACTTGGCGCCCATGCCCAGCCGGCAACCTTCCTCCTGACCGTTACACTGCTCCTTTCACTGCTTCCCCCTTCGGGGGGGCTAGCTGGGCCTGACCTCCCCTCCGTTCCCTCACTCTCCAACAGAGGCGTGGTCAGCCCTGACTCATCTTCTCCCCCTGCTGGAGGAGACGCTGGCCCTGAAGCATGAGACTCTTCCCCCCCACTACGCTCTGGTGGGGGAGCTGGCCCTGATCTCTCGCTGCTGCTTTGGGAGTCCCCGCTGGCCCCTTGCTTCTGGTGCGTCCCCCCTGGGACCCCCCTTGCCCTGGCCATCGGCGCCCCCTTCTGGGAATCTTCTGATTCGCTGGAGAAGCTCATGGAATCTCTCGGGCCACTGTCATACTCCCCTACGCTGCCTTCCGATTCTTCCCCTTCGCTCTCCATTTCCTCTCTCCCCTGTGCCTCTGCTCCTGAGCCCCTGACAGTAATGATAGTCAAGTATTTCACTAAGGGTCAGTAACATTTTTAAGCCTTTCTTTATAGATTATACTGTGTAAAGTTAAATATAATAATCATAAACATTTTCTCCAATCCTAATAAATTTATTCTTAAGCTCACAAACATGGAATCATCTTTAGTTTCTCTATTCTCTCCTTTTATCTAATTCTACAATATCTATATATATTTTTCAAATCAAAATCTGCAACAGATCCCCTGTGGATTGGTATAAAGTCCTGGATTTGTACAGTATCAATGCCACCTTTGTAGAACTCAGCAGAGGAGGATAGGTCAAAATGAGAAGAAATGGGCTCTACCTACTGCTGCCCTATCTGCCTTCTATGCTACCAGCCACAACTCACCTTCTTCATTTTGGGTGCCATCAAATTGACAAAGACAGTCGGTACTTCTTGACACAAATTTTCATAGCAGTGTAGAATATTCTGAGATTTAAAACAAATATTCAATAGCTTAATGAATTTTAACAGAATTTACAATGTGACTGTGCAGTAGAATATCCCAAAGCCCCCAGCCACATTTTGGAAGAGTTAGAAGGTACTTCAAAGAGACATTTGGTTCAACTTTCTGCCGATACAGCAAATCCTGATATGTCTCATCCTCTGCTTAAAAACCTCTAATAAATAATTATCTGCTACTGTCCGTGGCTGCCTGTTGCACTATTGAACAACATGTATGTCCTGTTAGGAAGTTCTTCCTAATGTTCCTGTGTATGCTATTTGAAAGCACAAGCCATTCAAAGAAAAAGAAAAAAGGTGAGGATTTACTGAGTGCCATGTGCTTGGTGGCTTCACTGACAGGAGTATCACAAGTATTAAGAAAGATATTTCTCCTCAGACAAAGAGCTCTGACCTCTGATCTCCTCGAGAAACCTTGATGATTCAAAGAATCTGCAAATAGGACATTTTACACTTTCTCACTTAAAACTTCAAACATGAAGCTTTTCTCCCCATAGCCAGTATTCCACCACAGAACCACACATAAGATTAAGAATTGGGCAGGTGTTCTCTGTATGACACATTTCAGTCAGCTTTGCCCTATTGGCTTAGAGTCAAAATAGACATGACAGACAACCAGGCTCTATCTTTAATTTTTAAAGTCTCTCTATAGTCACCCCCCCAAAAAAACCAGCTATGATTTTTAAGAGACAAAGAGGTACATTCACACATCTAAATCATCATGCCTATTTTTCCATTATCTATGCCAATTGTGTTTATTAGTTGAAAACATAAAGAAACTGATTCAGAAATAGATTTCAGAACAGTAGTCATACAGCCATGTATACCTTGACTCTGGAACATTTCCTGCCTTGGGCATTAGGCGGCACTGATTGCCAACCTACCCACCTACCTGAAGGCCTGACACCCAAGGAAAACAGGCTGACATGATGCCAAAATCCAACCAAAATTGCACATTATTTAGAAAAGACTATATATCATCATCGTTTACCTACCTCCAAGCTTAATTTGTTTGCCTTAACATGGCTTTCAATCTTAACTATCCTCTTTGCCTCTTCAGGCACATCTAGTCCCATTTTTATCATGCATTTTGTCTCTCGGACAATCTCTAAAATCTTGGGGTCAAAATTAACCAAAAGCTTTCCAGTTTCAGGATGACGAACCAAGAGTGTAACCTGCAATGCTGAAATTAAATTGGGGTTTGGGGAAGACATCATACAGTTTTACGTCCATTTTTCTATCGCATAAAGTCATGATGTTGCCAAGAGCCAAGCTGGCAAGTTAAGTGATACAATCTTGCTATGTATTAGTTTTGTAAGGATAAAGTCTTCATGCGGCAGTTCGCGTGGTCGCCTATGCAGTGTGGGGGAAGCCAGTGAGTGGGCAAATGGGCAGGTGGTTCAGCAGAGCAAGTGAGCAGGCAGGCAGTGTAAGTGGCCCCCACAAGCCTTCATTATTTATTATTATTTATTCAACTTATACCCGGAGGTCTGAGGGCGGTTCACAACAAGACCACAACATATAACATCAAACCAAAAGCAGTAATCCAATAACCCCCAAAAAGCCACATTCTAAAAGGGTGTTGGATGTCAGTAAGATCAATCAAAGGCCTGGTTAAAAAGGAACATTTTTGCCTGGCGCCTAAAGGTGTATAATGAAGGCTCCTGGCGAACTTCCCTGGGGAGAGCATTCCACAGACGGGGAGCCACTGCAGAGAAGGCCCATTTTTGTATTGCCACCCTCTGTACCTCTCAAGGAGGAGGCACACAAAGGAGGGCCTCAGAAGATAATCTTAGGGACCAAGTAGGTTCATATGGGAAGAGGCGGTCCTTCATGCTCCCCACACTGCTGTTGCACGTGCTACCACCACAAAGAGAGGAAGTCTTGCCCCCCTTTGTCCACCACCCACCATAGCAAGAAGGAAGCGTGGAGTTCTTCTGCTGGTGGCAGTGCAAGGCAGAGGGGGCTGAAGACTTTCTCCTCTTCGTTCCCCTCTCCCCTGGGAGTGGCTGCACCAGTCTTGGGACTGGGGCAAGCTGTGTGGGGATGATGGAGGAGCAGTCTGAGGTGAGCTGTGAGGGATTATGGATTCGCAATGGGGTGGGGGTGGGGATAGTGGGTAGGTAGGGGTAGCGACAGGCCGGATGGGGATTAAAGGAACTGTGAGGGGATGGGGAGTACACAGGGCTGGTGAGCAATGCCAACAGGGTGGGAGGAATATTTAGTAATATTCATTGCAGCTCAAGCAACATACCATACTGTAGCTGTGAAATTTCCTTCATCCAAGCTGTGTGAAAGAGCACCTCAAACTCCACCAATACATAGGAAATTCTATTGAATAATCGAACGACTGCTTTACCTTCTGCGCTTGCCAAGATATCTGAATTTTTCTGTTGAAATATTGAAATACATAATAAAAAGGTAAGTGAATGAAATACAGTGTCCTTTAATTAAAAATAAAATTAATGAAGAAGGTATCTGTTTCGCCCCCAGACATACTGTATGATCTTGCATAATGTGATAAAAAAAGGCTTTCAATATTACACATATGCTGTTAATGCGCACCAGTGCTCCTTCAGTGTAATTACAGACAGCATCATAATTCAGCTTTTATATGCCTCGGCCCAAAGTCAAATAAATACATGAAGGAGAAACACATAAGCAGTCTGGGGTTTGTTCACTTTCTCTCCAGCAGTTCCCGCTGCTGAATAGATAAGCAACTTTTACAACACATAGTAGTTTATCTCTTTTGACAGTTCGGAAATGCTGGAGGGAAAGCTAATGAAACCTTGGGCTGTGTTTGTGGCTCAATCCTGCACTTGCATAGAACATCTTTTTGGATCCTGGCCAAAAAGGTATAAAGAAAACTATTACATGATAGTTTTTTATTGATAATTTCCAACTCAGGTGTTTTGAGTTCCTACTAGTTTTGAAGTTAACTGGACCCTTCTACAAATAAGACAGTGATGTCTGCATTCCTAGAGAACTTCCCCTCTTCCCAGCCAGGTACACAGTAGTATATAAATATGTAAACTGAAAGGAAAGGAAAAGAAAGGAAAAAGCTCAAACAGTCCAGTGAGAACTGAGCATCTTCAGGCGTCTCCAGGTGTCAGGGATCCAGGACCTAACTACTCATTACATTAAATGTTTACCACGCATAGATATTAAGCATGGGCTGTAGTTTTATTCTGAACTGCAATGCACAGCCAGGCATAATCCATTCCTTTCCCAGCTGTAATACAGAGGAAAATTACACCTCACATGGCAACTAGCCTTATAAAAACAGCTCCTGTTGGCGGTAACAGGAGTTCTCTTTCTAAAGCAATCGCCACAAAGGATTTTTGACATGATCACAGGCAGAAAGAATTAACACACACACCCTTCCCTATATGATTTCTTGATGAAAACTTAAAATGAAAGTTTCTAAACCACAGATGCTGCACTCTACACACCTAAAGCAACATGTAGTTAGGCTCTCCACTGGAAAAGGAAAATGGAAAATGAAGAGGGGGTAAGAGTGAATATGCCCGTAACACATGGTAGCTAATAATTATTTTTGCCCAAGCATCACAGGGGCTGCATACCAATGGTTGGTGTGGCCAAATGTGGGCATTGCCACCCCACTCTTTCACTTTCACTTTCACATGCACATACACAACATACATCCATTCAGATCAACCGAGGGGTTGTTTTTTTTGCTCCTTACTGCTCTTCAAATGATCAGTGTGATGACCAGGGAGGGAGTATTTTTCATGTGCATCAAGCCACTGACTTATCTGCTCACCCCAGGGCAGTATCTGCATTAACACACCTCCCCCCCCCAAAAAAAATGGTGAGGTGTTGTGGAGCCAGAAAAAGTTGTCTTGGGGAGCGGAGCTGAGGGTTATATACTCCTGCTCTAATCATTTCTTATATCCTGGATAGATGGGATACTTCTTGAGGAATAAAGATGAACATTCCTGTTAGGGGATGATGTTATAAAGCCTCTTCTCCTTCCGGAGGGGAGGGGTTCTGACCGGGAGCCGATTCCCACATCATGCAGGGGCCATTCTACCCCCTGCCCTGCCATCACCGCTGGTGCGCCATGCCTCCCAGCTGGGCACCCAATTTGGAGACACTGTGGGGGCATGGTCCAGCCACTCAAATGCGGCCGTGCCAGCTCTCCCCGCCATTGCTCTGCCAATTTTCGTGAGTCACCCACCCACCACTCCCTTTAGAACAAACCTTCTCACTTGACCTTGCTATGGACCTCTGGTTGGTCGCACTGGTTGCCCAGGGGGCCTGGTAGGAGTTTTTTCCAATTAGCAAATTGGCACCGGCCTCTTGGTTTTTTTCGCCTACCTCGTAGCAATCGTCACAACTTCCGTGGTATTTGGCGGTTAGGCACTGGAATGTGTTGTTGGTGTATGGAAGGGCAAGGTGTGGCCCTTAAAGGAATCCGGCGGTTGTGGATCCTGTCCGATGCCCTGCGTGGCGGGGGGCCATGGCACGACCCTCGGTGACATCAGGGGAGAGCTTATAGTTGTATTTGCATCAACAGGCTCCCCCTCCTGGTGGTTAACCCCTCCTCAGACTCACCCCTCTACGAGTGGGTGGAGTCTGATGTTCCGTGGTCCAATGCCTAAGCCAATACCTTCTCACATGCTGTAATCAATAAAGTTGTGGCCTTTTCTTGCCCATTTACCTAATATACTGTGTCCTCGTGTCTTTATTCCCCAAGCGGGGATCGGGTCCTCAAATCACAATGTCATGTCATACAGTTGTTTTTTTAAATTAAAAAAAATTCTCTTGAGATACCTGATACCTTTATCTCTGCAGCAAAATAACGACAGCTTCTTTGGGTTTTCTAGACACACAGAGAAATTTTAAAGTGACAGCAACCTGGCATTTAGGGCTACGTACGGCTAACAAGAATCAAACAACTGTGGAAATATGCACTAGATACTAGTGAGTTGGGATGTTTCTTTCAATATTGCTTTCAAACTCAGCAAAACAGCTCCACCTGCAGACTCTTCTACATCATTCCACACTCAGCAGCACTTCCTGGAAGATCTGAAGTAAGGTGATATTAACAAGCAGTATTCTTGCCAGTGGACCACAGAGAGGCGAGACAATGTAATTGAGCTGCTGGCTGTGGTTTACAGATTATGTCACTTTCAGGTGGGTGATAATCGGAAACTTACATAAAAATAGTTGATTGGCTCACTGATACGCCTGAACAGCTGCCTCACCCACAATATCTTTCCTGCTACAGGGGGCATGTTTCGAGCCAGGGGGGGATCCTCCTTTTGAGCCTGATAAAGCTGCAATAAAGCAAATGTCAAATTTAAAACATGCCTTCTGCTAATACTTTATATCAGGGCTGGGAAACCTGCAGCACTCCAGGTGCTGTTGGATCCCAATCCCCTTCAACCTGCCAATGGTCAGGGATGGCAGGAATTGCAGTCCAGTAACATCTGGAGGGCCACAGGTTCTCCATTCCTTGCTTTAGCTATGAGACATACCTCTGTAACTATTTGGAACTGACAATATCCTATCAAGGCAGCTTACAAAAATAATATAGCAAATTACAAAATACAATGAAATACAACTGAAACTTTCACTGCTAAAACGTATTTTAAAAGCAGCAAAACAAAACTAGCAATACGTCATTTTAAAAAGCTTTTAGCTGGAACAGAAAGTTCAATACATTTTCAACTGCTGAAGTTGAAAAATCTAAAAGCAACAATCTAAAAAAGTCAAAGTTTTCTTAATAAAAGAGCTCAGCCAAATCTGGAAAAAAATTAGATTTTTGATGCCCTTTTAAAAGTTAGCACTATCGTGGCCAGCTGCACATCCTTTCAGTGCAAGTTCCATAAACAATGGCCATCACTAGAAAGGGATTGTTTCTAGTTTTTGCCAATCTGACTACAATGGCAGACCATGAGCAGGTTTGTGTTCCTGTAGGCAGAACTTCCAATACCCCATCCTGAAACCATTTAAGACTGATTAATCTATAATCCAGCATTTCCAAAGATAATATAAAAATTAGTCTGTAATGCTACCAAAAAATATAGATATACAAATAGTGTTTCTCTGCTTCTCCTGTTGTATTAAGTATTTTAGATCTTTCATTGTTATGGCTATAGGTCAGCTAAAAAAAAATTAGCTGATTTATCATCAGCTTTTAAACTTATGTTTAAGTTTTAGTAAAAGGAACTGTTTATTGTTACAGGGGATGGCCATATTTAATGTTAGTAGCTCACCGCATGGTGGGGCAAGGTGCCAGCAAGGTCAGTGAGATGCAAACGCACCAGCTTAGCTAATCTGCTGCTCCTGCTAGTACGTTTACACCTTGCTGCCCTCCCCCTCCTGGTAAGTAGCAGTCACTCACCTACCAGGAGGTCAAGTAAATGCCTCACCATGCCATCCATCCACTACTATTAATATTTTTGTCTTTTTTATCTATAAGCAATTTTTTGAATGTATCTCCACTTTAACTGTCATAAAGGCCGTCTTCCTATTACAATTCCACACCAGAACCATACACCCTCAAAACAACAACAACAACAACAACACCCCAGGGAATACTAAGTCACACTCCGGCTGTTAACATTTTCCCCCATCAAATAAAATTATTCTCTACAACTAAAACTGATTAAATTAAGAAGTAAAGGTGGCTCAAGGTACTCTACTCAAGGTAAATGCACTAAGACTCCAATCCAAAACACATTTACTTGACAGCGGTAGCAACTGGCAGGACAGGGAAACTTTGCTTACCTGGCTTCCCAATGTGAAAAGGAGGTGCACAGTGGCATGGTACATGTGCAGCCGTGGAGCCAGTCTGATGCTCCTACCACTGTCACTGCACCATGCCAGCTGCCCTGCTCTGCTGGCCACTTGTAAAAGGTAAAGGTAAAGGACCCCTGGATGGTTAAGTCCAGTCAAAGGCGACTATGGGGTTGCAGTGCTCATCTTGCTTTCAAGCCAAGGGAGCCAGTATTTGTCCACAGACAGCTTTCCGGGTCATGTGGCCAGAATGACTAAACCACTTCTGGCGCAAGGGGACACCATGATGAGTGCCAGAGCGCACCTTCCCACCCACCGCAGTGGTACCTGTTCATCTACTTGCACTGGCATGCTTTCAAACTGCTAGGTTGGCAGGAGCTGGGACAGAGCAACAGGAGCTCACCCCGTCACAGGGATTCAAACTGCCGACCTTTCAATCAGCAAGAGGCTCAGTGGTGTAGACCACAGCACCAGTCGCATCCCGCTGGCCACTTGTAACATTTCCCAAGGACCTGAATGGGTCTTGCTTTTGATTAGGCATGCTAAGGATTGCATCATAAGTACCTTTTTAGTTGCCTCAAGCTCTGCAACGTAATGCTGAAGAATACGCCCGATTGTGTGTGCGATTTCATGCTGAAGGCATGGCATATTCAGCTTCTGAAACCTAAAGAGATTAAACAGTCAACAGTCTCCGCTGAAAGGTTAGTCAACCTACTATTAGGTTACTGTTAACACCATAGTTCTGTATGTTGTGGCTGCAATGAATGAAGAAAACCACTTCTGTGTATTATTTAGATGCATGTGTATCCTGAACTTGTATATAAATTTCCCAGGCTGCCTAACCACTTAAGTCTACAGCATCATGGAAGTTATGCTGTGTGAGAAAGAGACGAGGAAGAAAGAATTATTATTATTATTACATAAAATGTGCTGCCCTCTCCAACCTATCTAGTCACCCATGATTAGCAGAGGGGAACCATTTCTTCCTCGTCTATTATTATTATTATTATTATTATTATTATTATTATTATATTTAATAATGGCTGGGTTTTCCCAGCCACTCTGGCCGGCTTCCAACAAAGATTAAAAATACATAGTAATTCTGTGCGCTGTGGCCAAAGTGTTAAAATGGCATTTGCTGCACGTCTGTGAAGGGAAAAGTCACATCACCAAATCTGAAATGAAGATAAGCCAGGGAGCCATAGCTAATTGTGACTGCCCAGCATGTGCCCTCAAAGCATTTGGAGGTGTGCATTTCCCTTTTGAGCTTTACCTGGTCACCACAGCAAAACGCATTGTTATCACCAGTTTAGCTGCAATGTGAAGCAGCTTCCACTACATGGCTATCCATCCAGTGGAAGCACTTTCCTCACGTTAAAGATGTTCACCCTACAGTGACATTATTCTCCAGTAAGCCAATTATTATCTGATAATTGTCCTGGAGCCTTCTTAGTAAATTTAAGCCACAAGAATATAATCTGCTTTGCTTCAGATGGTGGTAACTGTGCTACAAAGGAAATGAGAAGTAAACTGGCACGTGACACCTTTTCTTTTATAGCTCAACTGTATTTTAGAGAAGAGGGAATGTATTGTTTGAAAGATGTGCAAGAGAAACAGCATGATCTTACTAGAATTGCATATGCTTAACTATCACCCAACTGTGCAGTCTGGACTGCACTGTGTGTTTGAAAAAGCCTGCTAGTTCCTCTAATTTAAAGTATTTCCTAAGCATGTTTGCCATACCTTTGAAGGAGCTGGAGAGCATGTTGTGAAGACAAGATTCGTCCAAAACAACCAGCCATAAATGTCTGTATCTGGACCTAAATAAAAAAATGAAACATTTAATGGCAGCAATTGAGGCTGGAATCCCACTTATCTGTGAGTAAGCCCACTGAAGACAGCTGGAGTTACTCCTAAGTACAGTAGATGTTTAGGACTGCAGGCTAAATAATTAGCTGTGGGTTTTCTATAACAAGAGGCAAAATAATTAGTATTTGTTTCCTTTATTTATGCGTAAGATTTCTCACCCACCATAACGTCTCAGGGCAGGTTACAGCAATATAACCATACAATCTTAAACAAGTAAAACAATTCCAAACAAAAGCAGTGCAGAACAGATTAAACAAAACAGAAGAGCTGGATAAAGTGGGTGCCCTCTGCGCCAATACACAGGGCACCCAAACAGGGATTTGGGAGGAGGAAGGGAGTCAGTTGCTACAGTCAGGGGCACCCCTCCATATTTTCAGGCAAAAATTATGCTTTAGGGGGGAAAGCCCCCCAAACCAGAAAAGCATGGCTGGCTCTTTGAGAGGACCACTCCAATTTAGGAAGTAAGGATACACTGGAATTTATAAATGTATATAACTGACAGAATCTTAATTAAATATGAAAAGTGTATGGGTGATATCCAACATTACTCATACTCCAGTAAGATGCCAAGTAGATCCGGTGAAATAAATGGACTTAAGTTAATTTATCAGATTCAATTCTCTCACTATGACTTAAATCTCAAAAACACCAACAGTTTCTATCACTTAATCAGTAGTTATGTTACTTACCTCTAAATTTTCAATTTTTGTCATGAAATCTGCGAAATCCACATCAAACTCTGTTTTCCGTGGGTCAAGAATATCGTATTTTTTCTTTTGAACGCTTTGGTAGATGTTTTTGAACTTAATTGCCATAATATCAATTCCTTCAATGGTGGACATACTCAGCGCAGAAAAGGTTTGAACTATGGTTATCATCTCTGTAATCTAAAAAAGGGGGGTTGTTTTCACTATAAAGATAATGGACTCCTGCAATTTTTATTTTTATGATTTATTAAATTTTTGTACTGCCCTTCATCCAAAGATACCAGTGTAGCTCACAAGATAAAAATACAGGATAGAAGAACAAAATAAGTAGTGAAAACAAAAACAAAACAAAGTAATACCCCTCCATCCCACAAATATATTTAAAAGGCTGTAGAATATTCATAAGTCAAAGGCTTGGTAGGATTACCATGTCACAAATACTAGGTTAGAACTCATCTCACTGACATGAAGTTTTCTCTTTGAAGGGATTTCCACACAACCCACAACCACAGTCTAAAGTATTACAACTCTGATATCATTTTACCACCCCAGTGTGTGTTTGGCCCAAACTACGGGTGGCACTGTGGGTAAAACCTCAGCGCCTAGGACTTGCCACTCACATGGTCGGCAGTTCGAATCCCCGCGGCGTGGTGAGCTCCCATCGTTCGGTCCCAGCTCCTGCCCACCTAGCAGTTCGAAAGCACCCTTAAGTGCAAGTAGATAAATAGGTACCGCTTTATAGCGGGAAGGTAAACAGCGTTTCCATGTGCTGCTCTGGTGCTGGTTCGCCAGAGCAGCTTCGTCACGCTGGCCACGTGACCCGGAAGTGTCTGCAGACAGCGCTGGGTCCCGGCCTCTAGAGTGAGATGAGCGCACAACCCTAGAGTCTGTCAAGACTGGCCCGTACGGGCAGGGGTACCTTTACCTTTACTTTACAGTTGGACAAAATGTACCTGAAAGAACTGGGAGCATTGGTTTTAACTCTAGATTGTGACAACAGAAGGTAGTTCCCAACCCTCAAAGAAGATAACCACCAACACCTTAATGAACTCCTCGACTTATGTTAATGTGATCCTTTATGTAATAGGCTGAAATCTATTATATTTAAATACATGGTGTTTTATTCTTAAAACAGGTTTTTGAAGCACACGTACCTTTTCTAGCCTTTTGCAGAAAGCTTCAAATTTGCCAAAAATATACATCTCAGAGACTTCGAATGTCTTCTCCCCTGAAGTCTCCAAAATTTGTTTTCTTGTTTTATGAAAACTCTTCTGATACTCTTTAAACAGAAAAATACAGTCCTAAGAACAAATAGATAGCAATTAGTACCAGCAAGCAAGCAAGAAAGGTTTATTAGGCAGGCTGCCTACAGCTATAAGCTGTCTCTTTAGCCCTCTGCGTGGGCAGGACAGAAATTCAATAAATCAATTCAATATTCCAATTATTGCAAGAAAAAAATCCTACCATTTACAGTTGTTTTTCCTGTGTACATGGCACTACCCAATTAGAATTTGTCTTTGCATTTTTATATGCAAAATTAATATTTCATATAGCATTAATGGTTGTCATCTACTGAAATGTGAAGAGACCTAAATTTATTTTTGCTCACGTGGGCAAGCAGTGGGAGTTTTGTGGAGAAAGTTTTCTTAGCTTATATGATGAGTGTTCTTCCCTCTCCTGCCCTGACTGCTGAACGTTTCTCGCTAATTAAGGGGAAATGATGACAAAAGCTTCCTATTTTGTAACAATTCAAAATTAATTTATTTTCATTTCCTAGTGTAAAAACCAAACCACAGAGTGCTGTACTGAGGCAAATCCCCTGAGACCTAATTAGGAAGCAAAATCTGCTAAGATAGAGCAATTAGAATTTTTCAAATATAAAAGGAGCATGTAAATTATTATACTATACATATTGGACTAATAGATGTAATGAGAATACACTATAGTAGCTTATTGAGAATGAAAACCAGAGTCTTACTGCACAACAAAAATACAATCATTATAATATATGTACACACACACACACTTTCAGAAAAACATCTGCAGGGAGCAGTTGTAAAGCCTACTGAAATCATGCACTGTTGCCACACAAACCTGAATTTTCTTAATTACTATAGGAGTATCCTGTTCCCATACACGATTAAAACCTCCATCAGTAATATATGCCTTACATGCTGTTACCATTTGATTTGTAACCTATCATACAAAAAGACAGAGAAAACATTATGTCAGAATTGTTAGAACAGAAGGAAAAATATATACTGTATGCAGTGCTATTTTTCTAGAAGAAGAAGTGCTGGAACTTAACATGAATGCTTCCCTTGTTCTCTTATCATGGCAATGGCAACCACCTGAGAGGGGCCGGAACTGAATTCCGGTGAGTTCCGGCTGAAAAAAAGTCCTGACTACATACTATCTGTCTATGACAGTGGTTCTCAAGGGGTGCAGTGTGCCATACTGGTGTGGCAGGAAAGGATGTCAAGTGTGACGAGAAGATCCAAGGGCAATCAAAGAAACATTTTAACATTTCAGTGCAATGTAGTATCAAAATAATATTTTTTATTTACAGAATATGGAACGCTGGCTAATCCTCTACAGTTCTCCATGACATATTGTTGTGAACAGGGATTTTCAACTCTGACTCAATATGAAAGATCAGAAAAGAGAAAGGCTGCTTTGTGCTGATGAGGAGAGGAGAGTTTGCCTCAAATTGGACCTAATATAAATGAGCTTTCCCGGCAAAAGCAAGCTCCCACCTCTCAGTGCATTTGTGTACATACTTATATAATAGGCTTGGTTATCATTATATACTGAGAATAATACTTGTTATTTTGAGAATAATACATTATTACAATAAACATGCTATTGTTTTATCCTTTCTGGATGCCCCACAATCATATTATGAAGTAGCTGCATTCTGTGTTATAAATCAAGCACTGCTAGGAGTTGTTTCTTTTTGTTTCCCAAGGTATTTCTTATGACTAAAAAATTAGGTGTGGCACAAGCAATTTTTTTATTCTGAAGGGAAATTGCATGAGCCATCTTCTGTGGAAAGATCAGCCATGGAAGAGACCCCATGTTATGGAGGGAAAGGACAAGGATGAAGTGTAACTACTTCCCCCATCAACATATGAGACACATTTACTCTCTTCCACCTGCAGCTTTTCTCCCATGCATCTCTATTCCCCTCTCTTCCCTGACTTCTGTGCCGTCTTCCTGAGACACACACTCTCTCTCTCCCTCTCCCTCTCCTCCATGAAACATGTGCTGTAAATGGAAAGATCTGACTTACCACAACCATAATGCAATATAAGGAAGTTCAGCACCGAGGAGGAGGGAGAATGAGCAAGCAAGCGGACAACTGGCCAAGAGGGTTTGGCAGTTAGCTCAGTCGGCTAGAGTGTGTGGGATTACTTTACGTAAAGCACCTGATTCTCTCATTTTGCATTCTGGGGGGAAATCTGCTCCTTTAAATTTAAATACACATCTCCACCTACTTTTATAAACAGTGACGTCATTCTCTCAGAAGTGTTATAGTATCTTGAAACACTATGAATCATTCGGATAGCGTTAATCAAGTTCTGTATTCCGTGGGCCATCGAAACCTGAAACAAACATTTTGTAGAATTAGATAAATTCATGATGTGAGACAAGATGCTTTAAACTGCCAGCTGGGGTGATGAAAAGCAGGAAATGGGTGTCTCTCTTGTGAACGGGCTAAATAACTGAATAGAGAAGTACTGGAGAGCTCTGTGTGTATCCTCTGCATGTGCAATGTGTACTGCTGGACTCGGTTCCTCCCTCCTGCCATCACCTCTGACGCTCTATCCCACAGACCTTCATGTTTCAGGATAATGGCCACTGCCCCATTTACAGAAAGGTTGTGTTCAGATGCACCACCTCAAATGCACCAACAAAGCTAATTTGGCACACAGGCACCACACTGACCTTTCCACTGCTTCATTCCTCTCCCTCCTAGTAAACAACAGCAGCCTGCTTGCCAGGAAGATGGCGTAGTTGCTCCGCTCCACCCAGCAAGCTGCTTTTGTCATGTGCTGGTGCATGCAGTTTGTGCATCCCTGTTTTGCTCCTACCTTCCTCTAGTGTTTGTGGGTTTATTTCTCCCAAACAAATCACAACCAAGAAGCAAGAACAACCCTAGGTTCAGGTTGTGATTTGTTTGCAATGAAATAAAACTTGTGGTTCAGACAGCATGCTAAGGCAATCGCTGACTGTGGTTTGTTTCCCTTCTGGAGGAAGAGAGGAACCGAAGCAGGAGAACTCAGTCTGTGTGCACCAGCACAAACTGATTTGCTTCACCATGGTTTATGACGTAGGGTTACATCTGAATGGAGCCCAGGATAGTATTCAACAACTCAGGGAAGCAACTATTTCTCAATGTTAACAGCACTGCCCTCACTCAAAATGTGACACTGACTCTTCAGATATGAAATCATAGGATTATATTCGGAAGAAAACCAAAAACTCATCACCATGTTCCATTGGGGCAGCTCAAGTGTAGTCACAGGGTTGTATGGGCTGGTAATCAGAGAAACTTCATGGCTGACAGGTGTGTAGTAAAATGTGAAGTAGGAAAGCAACTTTTGAATAATAATAATGATCATTAATGGAGGCAAGGGGAGAGTTCTGAATGGCCATTAAAGCTTAATAAAATACACCTTATTTACCTGCTTATTTGTCACCTTTCACCTCTTAAAGCAGTAATTTCATTCTCAGTTGGGGAAATCAGCTTCAACCCCTACCACTAAAATTAACTGATTGAGTTTCTTGCTACAGTTGTCTGCTAGTGCCCTTCAGTCATACCATAGTGGTGGGCCATTTTCTCACCTTTGCATAGAACATGACTGAAAGCACCATGCAGATAATAAGAAAAGGCATGATAGAAAGCAGCGTGTTTATATTTTGCAGTATCCTCCCATCTTGGAGAGCTCGCAGGAAAGGTTGAACTTGGACAGCCTTGGTATCTGTGTGCAGCTGCCACTGAATTATCAGTGGTAGCATCCACCAAGGCAGTGAAATAATCTCAGGCCTTGAACTGAGTCTGCCCACCCAGGCTGCCCACTGCATCCTGCTGGACATAAGGTGTAAAAAGGGTTTCATCTTCCAATTCAACTTTGATGCATTCCTGTATCCTGTATATACTCAGAGTCGAGAGTGGATTTCATGCTCTTTATTCAGCTCATAGTGGTGAGGAGGAATGGAAGTTCCCCAGAATGTCTGCTTTATATACATTATTTAAACAATTGGCCCCACGTGATTGGCTAATTCTGGGATTCTCCTGTAGGCCAATCAGGTTGCGGATTCACTTCCACCTGGAGCTGAATTGGGTGGCTCCCGTGGACCAATCAGACTGCTGCATTCTGAATCCTATTGTTCTAGGACCAATCAGACTGCTGCATTTTGGATCCTATTCAACTCAGTACATAACACTTTGGCTGTTCTTTGATCCTGACCTCTGGCTTGCTCTTTGGCACACGTGAGGAAGCTTATCCCACTGGTGGGCAGGATCCTCCTCCAACCTCCATAGGCCACTTTGACAGGTGACAGAACCACCTGCATGTCAATCACCTGATACCACAATGATGTCAAGTGAAGCCTTTTCCCTTACCAGCTTGGAATCAAAGTGTGTGGGCAAAAGGCTCAGGGGTTTGCAGGCGCTGCCAATCAGCTGACCTGTGTGTGAATCCCAACTTCAGAAAAGAGCTTCCTTTGCTTGGGTCACTTGAAACCAAACCACATACACAAAGGCGAAGAGGTTTGCAGGTACCACCCATCAGCTTTTCAGTGCTGCCTGCAAAGCCCACTTTTGGCTTTACCTGCCCCACACCTGATGTTAGATATGATGCCTGGTGTAGGCCAGGGGAGCAGAGCCTGGGGAAATGACCTTGTGGCCTGTTCTTTGGTTTTGCTTCCAGGTTTGTCCTTCCCCTCCTGTTATCTTTAGTCCCACCTCCTGGTTTGCCCTTCAGTCAGGACTTGTTCTTTGGACAATACCTCTTCTGGCTTCATCCCTTGACTCTGACAACACACATGCACCCCACCCCCACCTAGCTCCCAGTTCATCTCAAACTGCTGCCTACAGCTTAGCGATTGCAAACCTTTCCATTCTACACCGGCACCAAGCCTTTCTAAGTTGTGTTGCTATATTTTGTTTGGATAGCTAGCCCTAAAGGTTACTTTGTGGTTACAAAATACAGTCTGGGTGGTATTTAAATATGCTCAATTTTATATGTACTGCTTTTTGACACACATCCTAAAGCCATTCATTACATGCAAGTCTAATGAGAAAAGTAACATTATATGAATTTTAAAAACCAGTACTTACTAAATCATAGTTATAAAGTGGCTGGCAAACTTTTTCAAGGGTGTACAAATACCTCACATTATCTTTTGATTCATTTGCTGTATCTGTTATTCTGGCATCCAATTCTCTCCACAGCTAGAGTAAAAAATTATGGAACAGGTTAGTGTAACAACATAAAATGTGAAAAATTCACAAAGTAGAAATTGAATTACATTTAAACCACATGGACAAAATATACTCTGAAAACCTTCCCCCCCCCCCCATACATGCTAGTTAACAACATTTTCTCCTATAAATTATTTTCTAGAATTTATCTCATGCCAATAGAAGCTGCTTTAACACAGTAGATAGAAAGCTGGACTCTGGGAGAGTCTTATGTTTGTCATAGCTATGTACACATTAACATTTACTCTGACTCCAGTGCTCCTACTGCTAGTTTATGAATTTGTGTACACATGGCGTTAGCCACAATTCAAGGGTTTTCTGTAGTTTCTTGTGAAATGCTGCTGTTTAATGTGTTTTCCTCCATGCCAGCTTCTCTCTGACTTGAGAACTGTAGACTTGTTGGATTCATAGGAAAGCCCAGGTGTGTACATCTGAGATTCCTACCTTTCCTTCCAGGGCATGGGAATGGTGGGAGAGGTCTTACATACCTAGCATCGTTGTGCAAAAGCAGCCCCTCCCCTCTCCCTCTCCCCATGAGTAAGTCCCACATCACATGGAATAAAACTATGCCTACCAATCCTGTATAGAGGTCACATTGTAAATTATCATGCCGGTTGGTATAATCACTCTGCTGTACATTAATGCAATAAACATAACAGATTTTTAAAATTGTAGCTAAATGGTGGCAAAGGAACCTTTTGCATCTATGTTCCTATGAAGGGTTATAATAGTAGTTACAGAACTAAACCAGGCAGTGGCAGTTACTCTGAATTAATTAAATTGGTTTGATAAAATATAGTCCTACATATGTGGCATACCTGGCCTTCGAGATGCATATTTTAGGACTCATCCTATTTTTGTGATTGCCAATTGTTCTAAACTGTTTTTAATGCTATGCTGCATTTTAAATTATTCTAACCCACCCTAGGACCTTAGAGTGAAAGATGGGTGTAATAATAATAATAACAACAACAACAATAATAGCTGTGACAAAGGGATGCCACAGACACAGTGTCATTAAACAAAATTTATAACACACACACATACATTTTAAAGCAATGAAATAATTTCTTATTAAAGAATAAATTAGAATTACCTTTATTATTTTGGAGCGTGCAACATTTAGGACATTTATGACAGCCTTGCAATTTTGTCCTTTGATCTGTTCAATAATAAAATTAAACTTAGCAGACATACGCTTCCAGTGTTCTAGTTCGGTCAGAGGACCCGAGTCATCAGCTTCCTTTCTCATCTGTTCGCTCTCAATCAAAACCTGAAATGAAAGAGTGTTACGTATACAGAAAGAGCTTATCACTTGGTCATAAATTTCACATTCTACATAGCCATTATAAGCCCTGTCAATATTCCATTTCCTTCAACAAAAACATAAGGGCTGGTCACGGATGCTGATGGGTGCAAACTGGATGAAATTCAGCTTTTCTAATTTAACTTGCACTTTGTTTTCCTTACTCCTGTCCCCCCCCCCCACCAATAGTCTTTATTTATGGATTTTCATTATGGATTTATGGATTTTCATTAGTAAATATAACTAAACTGTCATACTCATTCACACCTGCTGATATCGAGATAACTTAATTCAAATGCAGCTTATTGTGGACACTATGCTGCTCTACATACGTAATATTGTACTCAACAAAATTCTAGCCCATATCCCCCTCCCACTCCCCCCAATTTAATATGGATTTACTGTTTCCACTGATTATTTATTTATTTATTGGATTTCCCACACAAACAGTAGATCCAGATTAAATAATGAGGCAGCGTTTTGATGAAGACAATGTCAGGTCGATGCTGCCGCAAAAACCTGCATGCATGTGCAAACAATACTCTGCAACCAATGTGCTTCCCATTGCTGTTCTATCCTGTTATTTCCTATGAAATGTGTTTTGATGCATTTTCCTGCAAGCCGGCTCCTATCCAAATTAGGAAAAAGCGGGCAATGTGTGCACAGCCTAAGTCCACAAGAAAATGCCAAATGGAAATGGCAATAGCTGGCAATCCAAAAAAAAGTTTGGGGTGCAAAGGGGAACCAGCCATGTTCAAAACACTTTTTCCCCCAAGTTACAACATTTTCAAGAATGAAACATGCAAGTCACGTTAAAAATGAACAGCAATCTGTGTCTTTGGCTGTGGGAGCTGCCAAAGCAAGTTCCAGCCAATTAATTATTCTATTTTATTTTAAACATTTCCAGGCTTCCCTTCCCTTTTTAGGCTGCCCTTCAGTAAAACAATCACAACAATGTAAAATAGAATAAGAAGCACAGCAATATAAAAATACAATATATGATTTCTAAACGATGTTTTGTTTCTATACATTCTATGTATAGAATGTAGCCATTGAATTTCACATCGCCTTGCAGTTTTTCCAAGTAAATGTAATACACATATAAACATGGCATTTACAGTGCTCCATAGATACTGGAGAATTCCTTGTTCTTTGTAGCTAAAATACAAAAAGAAACTTACTTGCTCAATTTGCTTATACCATATCATAAGCACTTCCTCTAATTGATGAACTGTATCAGGATTAGCAGCTGCTGCTGTCACTTGCTCAAAAGATTGGAATTTACTGAAGTCAATATAATCTATTTTTTTCAGCTGTACTGTCCCTTCAATGCTCACTCTTGCACCTAAAATAAATAACAGAGAATGTTGTGGGCCCAGACGTATTGAAGTCATGGGCAGCAGGGGTGAGGAGTGGTGAAGTTGCAAGAAACACAAGGCAACAAACTGGAATATAAACAGGCCACAACTTCATTGATTACAGATGTCAGTAGCTTTTGGCGCAGGCGTTGGGTGTGTATCCTGAATCAATCAACCCATCTGCTTGTTGATTATTTGGCAGGGTTAAGGATCATCTTATGATGTACATCAAATTGGGGCAAATCCCGCCCCCAAGATCACCATTTTGGGGGTGCTATGGTCCATCAGCTCTCATCTGGGTGTCTGGACAGAAGCACACACCCACAAATACCCATCCCTTTGATGGGATACCCTGACTCCTTGGATGTCATATGACAAAGATATTTGAGAGCAGAAGCAGTAAAGGAGTCTAGAAATGTTGTGAAATGCTGAAAAGCTGCCGAATCATTTGGGCATGCTGAATCACTGTGACTCCTCTTGAGGATGACTCATTCTCTGTATAAATATTGTATCTGCTTGCAGGCAGACTCAGGTGGTGGGGGTGGAGCCTGTGCTCTGTGGAGCCTGTGCTCAGTGGTGGAGACTGTTGGTGCGTCATGCCTCTGTGTGACTCAGTAACTCTGTGTATGCTCTGAAGCTACAGTCATACCTTGTGTTACGTCAGCTTCATGTTACGTTCTTTCAGGTTACGTCCCGTGGCGACCCAGAAGTACTGGGAAGGGTTACCTCCGGGTTTTGCTGCTCACGCATGCACAGAAGCGCAAAATGACGTCACAAGCATGCGCAAAAGTGGCACATCGCAACCCGCGCGTGCGCAGATGCGCCACTGTGGGTTGCACTCTTTTCATGTTGTGAACGGGCCTCCGGAACGGATCCTGTTCGCCACCAGAGGTACCACTGTAGTTTAATCTTCTGTTCACTATGCTGTTATTTGCAAACAAGTTTATTTTAACTCAGTAAAGCTTTTATTCTTTTGCTGAAGAAGACTGTGTTATCAATTTATGCTGCAAGACATTGGACGGGGGGGGGGGGACAGAAGCTCCCGACCCCCTGTCCACCTAGACTGAGGATCCAACTCAACATAGATAATGTACTCAGACTCTACCATTTGATCTATAAAAAGTGTTCCATTTCAAGAGAAGACCTATATGCATTTTGCATACGAGTTAAGCAAGTGTCCTCTCTGCCCTTGAGTGGTAGCAGGTAGCTGTTCCTCACAAACCTCAGTAGAAAATTCCACCTGCAGGAAACAAAAATGTATGGAGCAGGGGGCCCAGAGGTGTTCTGAAGATGAGAGGGCAGAAGAGAGCCCAAAATTCAATTAAACATAAAACTTATTTTTCTAATGCAACAATAATTTTCCTAGCCTTGCATTACTCAGAGAGAAAAAATAGTTTCACAGTGTGAAACAGTCACATTGCTGTGCCGAGTTAGGCTCCAGTGTTTTCTGGGTTGTGCTATCAAAAGATGCACTTCACCGAAATGTCACAGCACTTAGGAGCTATAGTGCATGACATTAATGTACATTATAAGTCCAAATGGCTTCTTACAGCAGAGAATTCAACCATGACAATATTTTTATATGAAAGCTAAGATACTGTGTGCCTGTGGTTTTCCTTATCAAAGCAGAACATATTTTGATAAATATTTAATAAATCTATAGTCACATAATTTTATGATAACTTTGTAAGAGTCTATCTTCTTTGATTAATATAATAGTCTATCAAAAATGACATACAAAATATGTGTTATGTCTTCCTTCATGAGATTTGTGTTATTTTTATTTGCTATATTATGATTCATGCTGCTTTGATGAGACACAGATTCTTTGATGTTAAGAGGTACCTTTCATCACTGCTATCTACAGCTTACTAGATTTTAGCCCCATCCCTGCATGCCAGGACGACCAACCTGTCAAACACCTGCTATCATTATGATGTCAGATGGTGGCCAGATGACTTGCCCCATCCACCTGTAAGAGGCCCTTGTGCTGTGATTCCCAAGCACCAAACAACCAGCTGGTTGATAGGCGCATGAGAATCGCAGTGCTAGGGAATTTGGCAGAATTCTGTTTTAAAGATACAGTATAGCGTGTGTGCATCCCCATGCCTGGCAGGATTCTCTCACTGCCAAACAAGGTGTGCAGACTAAAGGCACATCTTTGGGTGCTTTAGCTGAGATCCTGGCATTGCAGGGGGTTGGACTAGATGGGCCTTGTGGTCCCTTCCAACCTACAATGCTATGATTCTACGAAAGGCCACAGTCTCTGAACTTGCTTTCACAGGGCTTTGTTGAACTGGACTGATCCTTAGAGTCAGCTGTCTTGAGTACTTGGTTAAGTGTTGGGACTTGTTTTACAGTGTAAGAAACACATCCCAGAAACATGCCTCTGGTGGTAATACAAGAGGTACTTTGTTAGGACCTGCAGGCTCCTGTAGCCTGAATCAGACATTATCTTCTTGGAAGAGGAAAGGAAGAACCCCAAAGTACAGTCCTCAGTACATGCTGGGACCAGGGGGAGTTGGCTCACCAGTTCACCAGGACACCCACCCTTAGACCTCACTGAGTCCAGAGACTCAGGCTGAAAGCCCATGGTTGATGAGAATAAGACATACAGTGCTAAAGCCTGGGTGTTCGAGACAGACAAAGAGGCACACGGTGTCTTAGGAGGTATTTGTTTCAAAACCTAACAAAACTATATCCCCACCCTGATTTGACATAGGTAATCCTCATGAACAAAGGATCTAGAGATGCACAGTTGCTCTGTGGACATTGCCATTTAGTTGCTGGGCAGCACTGGACTTAGTTGTATGCGGGTGGGGTAAGGAGTTTCCTGCTGCTGTTCTGTTTTTGTCAGAGACTGACAATACAGTTCTCGTCTAAATCCCTGTCTAGTGTGTTCTGTGGGCATTCCATGACACCTTCTCATTTCGCTCTCTCAACAAGTGAACTTTCACTTGTTAAATGAGTAAGCATGCACAGATTCGTCATGCACCGCATGAATTAGGAGAGAATCCCTCTTATAAACACACAAATGGCATAATATTTCAAAATCAAACGTCTGAGATTAATTGAGTTCATTCCTTTCTCACAGTAGGTCTTACCATCCAAAAATGCCATATATCTGTTCAGCGTCTCAGTAAAAGCCTGTTTTTCAAACTCTCCCTGCTTGGTTTGATTCAGAGCGCCCCAATTATTTGTGGCCAGGACAGATGGCAGAAAAAGATTTGCGAGGATATTCTTGATCCCAAGCAGGAGCCCTTCACTTCCTTCCAGTACTGAAAAGTATATGTCCTTGAAAATCGAGCATTAAAATAGGTATTAGAAGTCAAAAGCACAAAAATCAGTTATGCAACAATCTTTGAGGGCTCTAAAATTAATAATCCTCTCTCACCTGTCACCCAAGGTGTTGAGAGGAAAACTCCCTCCTTCCATCGTATCCTCTTGCCCAGCCTTAACCAAAAGGGACCTAAAACTGGGTCTCCACAGAGAAATGTATTTCACCCTCCCAGAAGTCCCTACCATTTATGGAACCTCTCCCGACCCGCCACTGCCCTTGCCTATCTGATAGATGTGCTGCAAATGATGGTGGTGAGAATACCTCATGCATAGTTTTGACATTCACGGCAGTGTCATTCCTGGCACGTACAAAAAATAAACACAGCCCTTTGAATTTGTCTGGAGATTCGTGTACGTACAACTTCATCATTTTGGTTCCTTTCAGCACACCTGGAATTGTTCTACCACACTCTGAAAACAAAAAAGCACCTCTTTAACAACCATTATGTCTCACTTTTATCTGAAAAATGCTATCAGCTGCAATGATGCATAAAGTGATCTAGTTATTGCCGTGAGCCCATCCTATGCTGCAGTAACGTTTGATAATTTATTGCAATGTATGCAGCATAGATTTGTTTGGTTTCTTGTGTGGTTTCTTGTGATGTGGAAACCAAGACAAAAAGATTTTGGTACCATGCAAGAATGCCAGTAAAGATGGTCAATTGGGCTCCTGGTTCCACAACTTGGGCACTGCAAATGAAAAGGCTCATCCTTTGCCCAGCCAACCAGAGGCGAGGCAAAGGCCACTAATTATGAAAGCTCTAAGTGGACAATTTTACAAGGGAGGAGGTGGTCTTTCAAGTATAGCACTAAACCTACATTTTAGGGCATTATGGGTAATAACCAGCACTTGAATTGTTATCAACTGTATTTTTTTTATTAATAATGATAGACAGGTTCCTGGTTAGGCAGACTGTAGAAGTAAAAAGAAACATGGCAGCCTTTTATATTAGAAATCCAGGGATTAATTTTGGATGTCATACTAGCTAAAAGAGCCAATTGAAGCCAAATTGTGTAGTACTACTACCTAACGGCTGGAGGTGATATCAAAACTCAGTATTTTACAGCCTCTTTGCTTATACCATGGCCTCATGATTTACAGAATTGTATTACTTGATCCAGTGTGACGAAAAGAACTTCTCAATTTCACCTGAGATGGAAGGTTAAATAAAATAATTGCTAACATTTACCAAGACCAGGAGCTTCACCCTCCTGATAAATGAACTTCAGTGTTCTGCTTCCTCCTTTGACCAAAAAACTGTCAAATGCTTGTAACTGTTGAAATGGAAAAAGGTGGTTCAAAGTTAACATCTTGCCAAAACGCTGAATTATTTTTATTTAAAAGAAAGCAACCTTGCTTAGTAAGAGATTACATAGTGAGTTACCAAACATTTTCATCAACACTGAAAGAAAAATGCAAGCTGTCTTTGTCTTTTTCAGAGGTATTTCCACCAGCCATAACTACTTTGCCGTATATGTGGTTTTCTTCTTACTTTGATTGTGTAAACAAAACAAACCTTTAAGGCATATCCAATTAAGACTGTGTATATTGCATGCATTGAAAGCAAAGTGAATGCACATCTGCCCCCCCAAAAAAAAGAATCCTGGGAACAGTAGTTTGCTAAGGGTGCTGAGAATTGGAGCTCTGTGTTGGGTTAACTTCCCAGCATTCTCTTTTGGGTGAAGGGGCAGCTTTCAATGTATGGTATACACACAGCCTAAGTCATCGCAGAGTAGATTCCTTGAAATCTATAGTCTTAAGTTAAAACCATTGGTGTCAACTGGTCTAATTTTGAGCATGACTAACACTGTATATCACCTCTTATTCTAATTTTATTCCACATTTAATCATTTCCAGAAGTGTGGGCAGATCCTGATTTATAGGGCAATCTTTACCCCCAATGCTGTTAGCTGGAGGAACTAGGCTGGCAATGCAACCATCTCTCCACTGGCCCCTGTCAATGGATAGATGCACGGCTAGTGTGGCCTCAGCTCTGCTCAAGTGGGTTGTTATGTACTGAACAATAGGATCCAAAAGGCAGCAGTCTGATTGGTCCTAGAACAATAGGATTCAGAATGCAGCAGTCTGATTGGTCCTAGAACAATGCAGCAATATGATTGGTTGGCAGGAACCACCCAATCATGCTCCAGATAGAAGTGAATCCACAACCTGATTGGCTTACAGTAGAATTCCAGAATTAGCCAATCATGTGCAGCCCATTGTGTAAATAATGTATATAAAGCAGATACTTTGAGGGGACTTTCATTCATTCCTCCTCACCACTATGAGCTGAATAAAGAGCATGAAATCACTTTGCGACTCTGAGTATATTTCACTGGCGACGAAGGTGGGATCCTGCTGAGCTGACTGCCACACACAGCACCGCAGCACCGCCACCTGTCGCACCGCTGCCTCGCACCGTGTATCCAGGCTTCAGCTCCGGGACCCAAGGAACTCAGAATGGCAACCGACAGCAGCTTCTCGCTGTTCAACCCAGCATCTGGAGACTGGGAAGCATACGCCTCCCGTTTCACCTTCCTCCTAGAAGCCAAAGGGATCACCGATGAAGAAGACGCCAAGAAGAGGGCAATATTCTTCAGCGTCTGCGGAGAGGAGACGTTTGAAATCGCCCGGGCTCTCCTTGCACCTGAAGACGTCGCTACTGTTCCATACAAAACAATAATGGAACAGCTGAAGGGGTGCTTTTCGCCACAGCCCTCAGTGGTGGCTCGTCGAAATGCCTTCTACGCAAAGCGGCAAGCCCCTGGGGAAACCATAACCGGGTTTGTGACCTCTCTCCGCCAAGCTGCCCGGTTCTGCAACTTCTCAGAGCTGGAGAACATGCTTCGTGACCGCCTCGTTGGTGGCCTGAAGGATGAGAAGCTGCAACGACGCCTCTACGCTAAGAAGCACCTAACGTTCCAGGTCGCTCTGGAGGAGGCCCTGGCAACAGAAGCTGCCGTGAGGTCGACGCAAGAGGCACGGCTGAGCCAGCCGTCCCAACCGAGGGTCCACCACGAAGACCTCACCAACGACTCAGGATCCGACAGGGAGGAGGTGCACCGAGTACAGCAGCACACTCAAGCAGCCCACATACCACAGCTGCCTCGACGAGAAGGAGGGAACTGCGCAAGCTGTGGAGAAAGTCACGAGAGGAGGACCTGCCGTTTCCGCAACACAGAGTGCATGCAGTGCAGAAAATTGGGACACATCGCCCGGGTGTGTCGGGCTCGGCCCACCCGACACCAGGCATCAGATGACCCATCCAAGAGCCCCAGGTTCCAGGGCCCAACGCACCAAGGCAACTCTACGGAGCTCACGGACTTCCAGGTATACCAGTTGCCCCACCCCAACGTAGAGAAAATTTATGTAGAGGTACGGATAGAGGGGGCCCTATGCCGCATGGAGCTTGACACGGGTTCAACTCTATCCATAATCTCGGCAAGGACCTTAAGGAAACTGTGCCCTACTGGGGGTCCCAAACTCAGGCCGGCCCCATTCACCCTCCGGGACTTCCAGAAACGTAAGGTCCCCACAATGGGGGTGGGGACCTTCAGGGTGCAATACAGAGGGTGGACGCGGCAACTGGACTTGCTTGTGGTCAAGGGCCCCTACATTAGCTTACTGGGATTGGCATGGTTTGGACCACTGGGGCTAGCCATCACCGGGGTGAACCACATGAGCTTACAAGTGGACGTGGACGCCATATGCAAGGAATTTCCGGGGGTTTTCGATGGGAAATTGGGACAGTATACGCCCCCCCCCATTGCTCTACAGCTTGACCCTGCACTACGACCGGTCAGGCTCAAGGCCCGCCGGGTCCCGTTCGCCCTGAAACCCCGTATAGATGAGGAATTGGACCGACTCGTGGAGCAAGGAGTGCTGGAGCCGGTGCCTAATGCCCCCTGGGAAACCCCAATTGTCACACCCGTCAAGCCTAATGGTTCGGTCCGCATCTGCGCAGACTACAAATGTACCATAAACAAGGCCCTCACGGCCCATGCATACCCAGTGCCAGTGGTCAGCCATGTCCTTGCCACCCTGGCTGGGTCGAAAATTTTTGGCAAGCTGGACTTGGCCCAAGCATTTCAACAGCTGCCAGTAGATGAGGCTACAGCAGAGGCACAGACGATTGTGACACACAGAGGAGCGTTCAGGGTAAAGCGGCTGCAATTCGGGGTCAGCGTGGCACCAGGCATATTCCAGAATCTAATGGACTCTCTCCTTAAAGGGATTCCTGGTGTCACCCCCTTCTTCGATGATGTGTTGATTGCCGGGCCCACACCCGAGGAGTTTGAGGACCGCCTCCGCACCGTTCTGCACCGTTTCCAGACGGCGGGTCTCAAGGTGAAGCGGGGAAAATGTCTACTAGGAGTGCCTCAGGTGGACTTTCTGGGATTTATGGTGGATGCAGAAGGGGTCCACCCAACTGGGGACAAGGTACGGGCCATTTGTGATGCCCCAGCACCCAAGAACAAGACTGAACTTCAGGCCTTCTTGGGACTATTGAACTTTTACCATTCCTTCCTTCCCCACAAGGCGGCGGTAGCGGAGCCCCTACACAGACTCCTGGACAAGCGGGCTCCTTGGGTGTGGGGCCAGCGCCAGGAGGCCGCATTCCAGGCAGTCAAGGACTTGCTTGTCTCAAACTCGGTCTTGGCACACTTCTACGAGAGGCTGCCAGTTGTGCTAGCATGCGACGCCTCACCCTATGGCATTGGCGCTGTCCTGGGACACCAACTCCCGGATGGAAGAGAGGTACCGGTGGCATACTTTTCCCAGACACTCAACGAAACCGAGCAGAACTACTCGCAAATCGACAAGGAGGGTCTGGCAATCGTGAAGGGAGTAAAAAAATTCCATGATTTCTTGTACGGGCGGCCCTTCACTGTGGTGACTGACCACAAGCCGTTGCTGGGCTTGTTTGCCCCCGAAAAGCAGACCCCTCAAGTGCTGTCTCCTCGCGTCCTCAGGTGGTCAATTTTCCTTGCCAGCTACCAGTATGCACTGATTCACCGCCCTGGGAAGGCGATGGGCCATGCGGACGCCCTCAGCAGGCTACCACTACTGGAAACAGGCCCCGACCCAGCACCTGCACAAGAGGTTATGAGCCTGGAGCTGCTTCCCGACCGCCCCATTCAGGCACAAGAAGTTGCACACCATTCCAAGAAAGATAGGGTCATCTCCCGGGTCCTGGACTGGGTGTGGAGGGGATGGCCCAGCAGCAGCCCCGGGCCACAATTCGCCGGCTACACAACCCGCAAACATGAACTGTCGGCCCACAAGGGGTGCCTGTTATGGGGAAGCAGGGTCGTTGTTCCCCAGCCCCTCCGCAAAAGGGTCCTCACAGCCCTACACGAGACACACCCAGGGGTAGTAAGAATGAAAGCCCTTGCCAGGAGTTACGTGTGGTGGCCGGGGATCGATGGAGAGATAGAGGCCTGGGTCAAACACTGCCAGGCCTGCCAAGAATCCCGCCCAGATCCCCCAAGGGCCCCAGTCCAGTCCTGGGAGTCCGCCTGAGCACCATGGTCACGCCTGCATGTGGACTTCGCTGGCCCCTTTCAGGGGAAAACATTTTTCATAGTGGTGGACTCCTACACCAAATGGCTGGAAGTCACACTGGTACCGTCCACTTCTACGTCCGCAGCCATCCGGGTACTACGCAGGCTGTTTGCAACCCACGGGCTCCCTGACACTCTCGTCTCAGACAACGGGACTGCATTTACGTCAGGAGAATTCCAAACCTTCACAGCGCAGAACGCCATCCGCCACATCCGTTCGGCGCCATTCCACCCAGCCACCAATGGCCAAGCAGAACGCATGGTGCGGACCACCAAGGATACCCTTTGCCGCATGACGCAAGGGGATTGGGAGTACCGCCTTGCCACATTCCTTCTAGCACAGCACAGCACCCCCAGCTCAACGACTGGCCGGAGCCCCGCTGAACTACTAATGGGTCGGCGCCTTGCAATCAGACTGGACCGCCTTCACCCCGATAGAGCTCAGGATGAGGTAGGGGTGGGGGAAGGCAGGAACCCCCGGACCTTCGAGGCCCAGGACCCAGTGTACGCAAAGAATTTTGGGGCAGGCCCTTCATGGGTACCCGCCACAGTCACCAGGGTCACTGGCCCCGTGTCGTACGAGGTGCTAACAGATGGGGGGCAATGCTGGCGCCGCCACTGCGACCAGATACGGCGACGATTCCCGGGAGAAAACCAGGAGGAGGAGGACAGGTCAAGGGAGTCCCAAGGGAACAGTGGGGCAGTGAGGCCCATAGAGCAGCAGGGGCAAGCAGGAGAGGCAGAATCAGTAAATACAGAGAGGACCCGTGAGGCCGAAAGGACACCAGAACCAGAACTACGACTGAGCGAGGAGGTTGCACCAGACCAAACAGCCCCATCACAGCCAGCATCCTTGGAACACGAGCCAGAACCTGAACCCCGGACCAGGGAACACCCCAGGCCGCAACGCACACGTAGGCCACCGGCGTACCTTGAGGACTATGAATGCGACCTCCCGGGCAGGACTGGAACTTAGAGGGGAGGGGTGTTATGTACTGAACAATAGGATCCAAAAGGCAGCAGTCTGATTGGTCCTAGAACAATAGGATTCAGAATGCAGCAGTCTGATTGGTCCTAGAACAATGCAGCAATATGATTGGTTGGCAGGAACCACACAATCATGCTCCAGATAGAAGTGAATCCACAACCTGATTGGCTTACAGTAGAATTCCAGAATTAGCCAATCATGTGCAGCCCATTGTGTAAATAATGTATATAAAGCAGATACTTTGAGGGGACTTTCATTCATTCCTCCTCACCACTATGAGCTGAATAAAGAGCATGAAATCACTTTGCGACTCTGAGTATATTTCATGGGTAGTGGCTTGTGGAACGGCCACCAAACTGAGTGCTTTTTGACAGTGCGCTGATGACTTTGAATCCCCAGAAGGGTCTAGTCCCCAGGATCTCCAGTTATGCTAGCCTGGTGTTGAAGTAAGTTAAAGTGGGACAGGCGGTCAAAATACCATCCCACCTTCCACCCAGGCAACAAAACAATTGGAAGATTCCAGCATGGATTCACTAAAATCAGTAGACTTCAGTTAACATGAAGGTTTGTTTTCCCTCTCTCTCACAATGTTAAATTAACACATGAAGTATAACTGCATCACGACACTGGCTGTTTAATGGTTAATGATCTCTAAGAGAGAATTTCCCTTTTTCTCTGTTCCCCTTTTCTTTTTGCCTACTCTTCTCACAGCTACCAATCCCACCACATGCATACACACCACACAGACATGTAAGGGACAAAGTTGAGACCTCTGTACTCTGTCCCCAAACACTTCAGGAAGAGCATCGCAAGAGCCTCTCTCTTATGATAACAGTTCAGAAGCCCTGCTCCTCAATTTAGTGAACGTTGCGAGTCACTAAAATTGACCATACACTTGAGCTCTTGGGACTATCCTAAATTCTTCTGAGCTGCATCCTCTGTGCAATTTGCAACCAACGGGAAATCTGACCTGGAAGAAGCATGGGTCTCCTATTGGTACTGTGTGGTGGTTGTCATGAATCTGATGCTAATAAGCTTGTATAAACTTAAGACAGTGGTTTCATCCAGTGTGCCATGGCACCCTGGGGTGCCTTGAATGATGGTCAGGGGTGCTGTGGGCAACTCTGGCCTCTAACCCTCTTTCATTCCCTCCTCTGATGCCCTTTCACATCTCTGCCTCCCAAAGGTTTGCACAGCTATTTGTTGCAGCAGCCCTGGCTACAAGCTCCCCAGGCGAATAATGCCTCTGGGGCTGGCCAAGGGGTGCTTCCCAGGCCCCTGTGGAGCGGTGGGAGGAGGCACCTCTCTTTGGGGCAGGGGGGGCAGCTCAGAGAAGTGGGAGAGCAGCTGCAGTTGCCCAGAGCACTCCCAAGGAGAGGGGGGAGAGAGAGGAGGCTGAGGGAACACCCCACAAGCGAGTATGTTCGAAAAAGGGTGAGAGGCTGCCAGCTCTACATGCAAGGGGTGACACTACTGGACTCCTGAGTCCCACAGGGGTGCCGCAGAAAGAGTGTAGTTGGTCAAGGGAGCCATGGACCCCCAAAGGTTGAAAACTTCTGGCTTAAGAGATGAATGTGTTGACATTAAGAGGATTGAAGATTTAGTGAGCAAGGCTTAAAAAAATTATTAACTGTAAAAGCAACATCTGTAAAGCAAACTCACTGTTGGGCCGTCTAAAATTAGCTCTTCCACAGTTACGACGTCTAGTCCAAGTCTGTCTGACAGAATTTCAAATATATATTTATATGCGGCATTAACTTTCATTTTGCGGCCTTCCCTGGCTTCTTTAAATCGTGCCTAATGGAAAGAAAATGTGTTAAGAAATACTGCAATTCTGACTTCTTTTTCCTGTGAAACCTTTGTTTCCTAGGTCCCATAACCATACTGCAATTACACCTTAGTATGTGTAATTATAATAATCACAACTCCCCCCCCCCCCCCGTCGTGCTGGCTCCATTCCCCTCCACCTTCCTCAGTTGTCTCTCTTGCATACTTTTCTGTACTGTATTGTCAACCCATCTGGGTAGTGCTGTATAAATAAACAAACAAACAAACAAATAAATAGCATATTTAAAACTTTTCCCTAAACTGATTCTATCTAATACAGCGTGGGGGGCTATATTGCCCTCTGGAAAGCCTCTTGAGGGCCACATGTCAGTGGTGGTTAGGGATATAAGTGACAGGGGGTGGCTCAACAAATGTAAATTGTACCTTTCTACAGTAAGCTAGTTTCCATGCACACTCACACACCCTTCTGTATCCTTCCAGGCAAGCAAGAGGCATTGTGGGAGCTCAGGCACGTTACAGCCAAGCAGAAACATTTAGGGTGCAAATTTAACGTGGATTGGTAACAGCTCTGAGAGCCAGACAAAGAGGACTGGAAGGCCGCATTCAGTCTGAGGTCCTCCCCACCACCTGCTCTACTGCTACACTTTCATTTTTGTGTACCTGAGAATTTCTCCATTACTCTATCTCTGAAACAATAAAAATAAAAGAACAATGGTTGAGAGCCTGAAACTACATTATGGTTGCGGAAGGGCAAACTCTCGGCACAATCTGGAATGGGTTTGGCTAATATGAGATCAACTACAACAACTCCCCGCCAGTTCAAAACATGCCAAAAAAACTCCATTGCCAATTAAAGACAAAACAGCTGAGAAGCGGAGGCGGCAGAAGCCGACGGGATAATGCTGTTGTGTATTGAGTCAAAGGATTTTATATCTGCATTATTATTGTCTGTATTTGCATTAGGGTAAAGTAACTGCCTTTTGGTTCCAGAGGGTACAGCTACTATTGGTTCATTTAAGCTGCTGTATTTGGATCCTCTGTCTTATTGGTTGCCTCCAAAAGGCAGGACTGTGATTGCCTGATATTGTTCCCTCCAAAATGTATCCTTTCTAGCTTGTTCCCTGTCCCTATAAATGTAGCTCTCCCCTCCTCAGTCTTCAGTCTTGTTTGCTTTAATAAAGAAGTGTTACTAGAGAACTGTCTCCAGCATATTATGTCAAGAGAGCTGAAATCACAAACCCCACGTCACAACAAATGCTCTGCCTAGTTGAGGCTTTGAAGGGATCTGGAGGATCTGCCCTGAAACGTTACTAGTTTTAAGTCAGTTTCTATTCTCTGTAGTAATGCATGGATTGGGTAACACACTTGAACTACCTGCTGTTTATATCCTTTCCACCATAAAGACTTTTGAGTGCCAAAAGTTGTGCCTAGTTAGTATATTGGACAGGAAAATATCAACTGAGTACAGTGGATGCTCGGGTTGCGAACGTGATCCATGCGGGAGGCACGTTCGCAACCCACAGTGTTTGCAACCCACAGGGCATGTGCGGGCTGCGATTCAGCGTTTCTGCGCACGTGCAAAGCGTGATTTAGCGCTTCTGTGCATGTGTGACCACCAAAACCCGGAAGTAATCCGTTCTGGTACTTCCAGGTTTCGGCGGTCCATAACCCGAAAAAACGCAACCTGAAGCATCTGTAACCTGAGGTATGACAGTATAACGCATCATCTCACTAATACATGCCTAAATTTAAGTGGAAGGGCTTGTAAAACACACACACACACCCCAAACTCTGACACACAAACCTGTTTTTCCTTTAGAGTTTCCTGCAGAGACTGAACCCCACTGGTGCTCCGGCGGAATTTAGATGTCCTACGGCTTGCGGCGTCTCCCGGCCCACGGCCAGGGGGTCTAGGTCGACTACGTTCAGAAACTTCTTTTGGTTCTTCCTCTGCAGTTTCTCTGGCTCCGTCCTCCGCAGCTTCTCTAGCTGCGTCCTCGGCAGCTTCTCTAGCTCCTTCCTCTGTTGGACCAGGTTCAGAGTCTGCAGCCTCTGGTCCCCCAGGGCCGCCGAGTTCAGCATCTGCTGGGGGGCCTGCGTCAGGATCTGGGGGAGGCTGAGCATCCTCTGGACCAGGAGCAGCATCCATGTCCGTGGGTGCCTCTGGTTCAGGAGCAGGCTCTTGTGGTGCAGCAGCAGGCTCTGGAGCAGCGCCCTCACCAGCACCTGGAGCTTCTGGTGTCTCCTCCATTTCAAATGCTAGTGTGCAAACAACATCTGTGTCTATATGATAAAACAAAAATTAGAACATCAGTCACCACAAGGCTTGGGTTAGGCACTGGAACAACCTCCTAAGAGGAGTTCATCTCCACAAGGTGCCAAAGATTGCACTGACTGAAGTGTTAAGACAAATTGCTAGAGGACAAGAACAAGCAGAGACATTTTCAACAGATGATCAGAAATAAAAAATAAATAAAATTGAATTCCTTTTTTGACTGGAAGGCAGACAATAAAATCATTTCAAAACATTTACTGTGTTGGCCTGAATATAAGCTGCACACGCAAATAAGCCGAACCTTTAAAATTCGGGGGGGGGGGGGGGGGAGAGACAACACGTGGCAGTGACCGAGTGGTCTGAGCAAAAAAATGTGGCCCTAGAGGACCTGCACAGTGCACTGGGAAATGATGGGGGGGGGCTGCTGAAGGCGCCTCGACTCTTCTCCGAAGTGACAACCCTACACAGTGCAGCTGGGGGGAGATTTGCATAGGGCGGCAGTAGCAGCCTGCCTGGGCACTCTTAACCCACCAGTGGCTGCCCCCCCATACCGTGTGGCCTCCCTCTCCCTAACAGCTGTGGGGGCCTGGTGGGTAAGAAGAGACATTCTACCCGGGGGGGGGCAGCTCGCCTCATGCTGCGCCAGGCTTTTTGTAAGGTCACAAATATAAGCCACACTTTAATTTTTCACGGTCAGAATTTGGAGGAAAAAATATGACATATTCGGGCCAATAGGGTATTACAGCACATGATACTGCCTCTTTCTTTTTTTAAAAAAATATAATTTTTTTTATTAAACACTTTCAACATACCAAATTATCAATCCAAATAATCAGTTACGTTATTTTTCTCCTTCCCCCCATCCCTCCTTCTCCCCCCTGCCAAGGACGTCCCTCAGCTCCCCTCTCTTATTTCTTCGTACATATTGTTCTCTGCATGTTATTAATTGTACATATCCTTGCCTTATTTGTCATGTGTTCAACTAATAAATTTGTGGATGTTTATTCAAAACCTGCCAAGGAGTCCAAGTCATTTTGTTGCCTTTTAAAATAATTTGTAAAAAGTTCCCATTCTTCCTTGAAGTCACGATTGTCCTTGTCACGCAAGGACAAGGACAATAAATTATGTCAATTTAGCCATTCCGCATAGCTCATCAGTTTTTCTTGCCACTCTTCTTTCATTGGGGTTTCCTCATTCTTCCATCCTTGTGCTAAGACTATTGCCAATACTGCCTCTTTCGCCAGACCACTGAGACAGGGTTTCATTATACTGTACAGAGGGCAGCAGGTCTTCCTCTATAGGCTTCCTCCTCTAAAACAAGACACGAGATGTCAAGTATTCCCCTCTCTCCCAACACAAGAATGTCTCTGACTTACCTTGTTCAAAAAGATTAATGAACCACTAAGACAGTCACAGTGAATTCATCCACTGAGATCAGAGCAGTTTCTCTCTCCTCTTCAGAACAAAATGAAACCCAGGACTAGTGGGTGGAAGAATTCATAAAAAGCCGACTCACACAGCTAATGCAGTTTAAACAGGCTTCCAAGAACCCACCTGGGACTATATGTGGAAGGACACATTACATTCTAAGGTGTGCATGAACCACACTGGCAGTTGGGCACAGAACCTGCCCACTCAATAATGGGATGGAATCATGATGCAAGCCCAACTGTAATGTTGTATGGTTGCTTCCAGAATACCTGTTTATGGAGTGTTCATCTTGATCTGTTCGCACAACATCTGTGTGGATGCTATACAACATTGCTGTCAACTGGCAGTTGTTCCACATTTCCCCACCATTACTTTTCTTACCATGAAATGTCTTACTTTAAAAAAACAAACACACCACAAACGGTTTATTGCACAGAAGTGCAGCAGTGCTGTTGCTATTTATCATAAGGTACCCACTTTATTGCACAAATGATACATACAAGCATCTACTCAGATGGGGGAGAGATCCACACAAAAGTGTTGCTGACAGCTTGGAAGCAAACTATACAATCTCCATTGCTAGGCAAATACCTTTCATTGTGGCAGCCGAGGTGTACAAAAGCAGAATGTGCATCTAGCCTCTCAGGTACGGTAAATTCAGTGCACATGAAGACACACTGCAATACTCTAGATTCTGATCAGAAAGAACTAGGCTACCCAGGGCCAGTTGTATAAAGATTTGTGCTATTACTGCACCAACATTTTGCTTTGCTAAATAGCGGCAGCTGACTACCATTTGCTTATATACTTGAAAGGAAGTAAATGAGTGCACTTGACATCTCTGGGGTAGGCAATGCTAAACATGCTTCTTGCTTATCTCAGTCATTCAACTCATAAAAAATCTCTGAGTTAGATTTTACAGTATTTGCAAAGTTCTGTTTCAGCTTTTGTTTCTGTTAATTAGTCTCTCTCTCTCCCTCCCCCCTCCCTCCCTCCCTCTCTCCTATTTTATGGACACAGGGGTGCTGTGTACAAGGAGCAGGTCCACTTTAGGCCTGAATCAAAGTCTGCTTTCACAAAGCTGTGATGATCCTTCTACTGCTAAGGCTGAACAAACCAGATCCATCTCCATCTCTGTTGTATATTCTTTGTGAGCGAATGAGCAGAATGACACATTTTATTTTAAATGATGCACCAAAGATATGCACCATCTAGAGGTTGGGCTGCCTCTCGTGATATCATTGCCAAACTCAGCATGAATGTTCCCAGGAGGCAAGTGGGGGTCTATGTCAATGTTTGGATGCCTGGTGCCATTTTGAAACAAGATGGCAGATCAAAACGTGACTTTTGCATGAATTCATCTGTTTCTTGGCAAAGGGTTGGCTGCCTCTAAATATATTGCTGCCAAACTCAGCATGAGAATTCCCAATGTGTATGTGAGGGTGGGGGTGGTCTTTGCCAGGCACCATTTTGATTGTGACTTTCCCTATTTTTGGTGTAAGTTTGGCTGTCTTTCAATATATTGTCACCAACTTGACATGAAGATTCCCAAGGTGGAGGTGGCACTCTTCATTAACATTTGGACATCGTGTGCCATTTTGATCCATTTAAAAATCACAATGTTTTGGGATTTCTAAGCTTCCTGAGCAGTTCTGGGTACTCTTTTAGTGATATCATAATACTGTAATGATATTAATCTTTCTCAGTGCCAGAGTTTTCCACTAGGACCCTAAAACCAATTTCCCAAGTAACTGTTAATTTAGAGCACAAAACCATACTTTGCACATTGTGCTCATTAGCATTTAACAGTTCAATTATACACGTGTGTTTAGGATCATAGGCTACATCTCATTCTGTTCCTTGGTCACCTACAATTCCCCAAGTTTCCATAAAAAAGGGATTATGAAAGTGCTGTGAGAGCGGTTGCTCCGGTAAGGCAATAGGGCTACAGAATTCTTTAGGAAGTTTATCAGGTGATACCACAGTGCTTTAAAAGTACGACATGCGCGCGTGGCCCATGTCTTTCCAACAAGCTGCTGTTGCGTTGCCCAGCCTAACTCCACCACCACTCCCAACCAAAGACAACGCTTGCTACACATAGATTTGGGTCGTTCTCTGACCCTCTATGTGAACCTAGCCAAGGACTATCTCCTTGACCTTCTTCTTCATGGAGAAAAATGTCTCACACTGTCACAAATGAAAGAGGCTGTTAGCTTTGTTTCCCCATCTTAGAATATTTGTGCTGCAAATGGGCTGCCTATAAGCTTCTAAAGTAAGAGGTAAAAGAATGGGCATCCCTGAAAGGATTTTGACAGTATTGCTGAGGATAAACCAAATGAGGATCAGTAGCTGGTCGTGCCTTTTAAAGTTATCCTGCTTTTTCTACATTCTAGGCTTATCACAGATGATGTCTCCATTACTAGATAACTGCAAACACATGCATTCTCCATGAGAATCAGTAGCACAAGCTTTTGAACACTTGCTTTTTAAAAGAAATAGTGCGTAAAGAAGGTATCATGGTTTTAAGTTTTATATACATACTGATTTTTTATTAGTGAAGTACAACAAAAGTGTGGCCTGAAATTCTGGAGGTTGACTTCCTTCCAGTATAGCAGCTTAAATTCCACAGTAAAACTGAAGCACTTTTCTTATCTTGATGCTCTTTTTCTGTCAAAACGTGTTTTTTTTTACTTTGGGACATTACCACCACACTTGAGGTGGTACGCAGCCTGTGGAAAAAGTCAGAAGTTTACATCAAAGACAGGAGCTAACATAAGCCCACATCACTCAGAAAGTAAAGAGGTAGAAGTTCTACAACAAAATAAACAAGCTCAGCACATTAAATGGAATGAAGTTGGTTGCATAGCATGGCAGGAGAGTTCTCTGACTTTCTTCTCGAATGCATTAGAAACTTGGCATTGACTTGAAAATGGTTACCAAGATTGTAAAATATTGTGCCTATAGTGCTTTCAGTGTCCGGGTGGAATTTTTTAGCTAACCATTTTTTATGATCTGAATTAACATTTACTGCTTCCGCGTCCCTGAAAAGGGAACAGTGTCGCAATCTGCGAAGGACGGGATTAAAAATCACCTGCTTTGCTGGGGATTCTGGGAGTTGTAGGAACAGAGATTTCGTCCTAGGGAAGCGGCGCTGCTATAGGCGGAAGGGATTGCATGACGCGAGGTGCCCTAATTTGCATGACTGTTCACTATTGGCCAGAGATTCAGGGAACCTCGTTCTCCCTGTCGCGACAGCTAGACGCTTGTAGGGTTTAAGATCCACTCCGGGAAGCAGTTCGTCTCCAGAGCCTCAACATGTCCGAGCAAGGGGAGCCCGTCGGCCTCACCGATGAAGCCGCCTTCAGTGTCTGCTCCGACCCTCATCCCAGCACGAAGGTAAAGCGAGGAGATGATTTTTAATGTGTGCATATATAAAATGGAGGGAGGGTTGCTTTTTGTAGGGGGCGCAGAATTGCAAAGCGTTGGGAAGTTGCATTAACTCCTTGCAAGGGGATCTCTCCCTCTCCCTTTGCAAGCGGCGTGCAAAAGAGACGGGCTCGGTTCTCTTTTCGGGCTTGGAGATACAGAGCCGAGGCAGGGCCCGCCAGCGATCGCCTTTCACCCGAATATTTGCGTGGCTGAACTTTAGCGCAGTGACCCGAAGGATCATATATCTCCCGGCATGCTTGAGCTCGCCGGCTATCGCGGTTTAGAGTCTCTGTGCGATCTGTTCTTGGTGCGGAGCTGTAGTCTTTCCTGGGAGAGTATATAGCGAGATCCTTTAACCTACGTTTGTCTTGCTTTAGCTGTTCGCCCAGGCCTATGCATTTCCATTTACTTGGAAATGCCCTACTAAGTAAAGCATTGTTCGCAGGGCTACTACACACGCTTTCCTGAGAAATAAGCCTCGTTGAGTTTGTGTAGGATTTCGGCATAACTCGTGTAAGGTTGTGGCCTGGCTTGGGCTGCAATCCAGTGCACACCTAACCCATTCAACACAGTAGGACCGTTGAGAGAACCTGCTTGGAAATGTACTGCTAGTGGCTTTAAAATATAATTTCTTGCAATGCTTTTGCATGCATAGAAATAATCTGGAATAAAGACACTGTACTTCAGGCATAGGCAGACTCGGCCCTCCAGATGTTTTGGGACTACAACTCCCATGATCCCTAGCTAACAGGACCTGTAGTCAGGGATGATGGGAATTGTAGTCCCAAAGCATCTGGAGGGCCGAGTTTGCCTATGCCTGCTCTACTTTAACCCCAAACAAAGCATTTTGCTCAGTCCCATTTGTTTCTGTGTCAGACTAGGACACAGAGTTTGACTGTTATTGCACAGTCATATGTATTTTAGAAACCATTCTGGAACTGTTGCATCTGCAACCCCAGTTTAAAATACAGGCAATTCCCAATTTACACAGGGGTTAGGTTTCAAGGCAAGTGTGTGTGTGTATAATTTATTTTCAATTTAAAAAAATCCAATATATGCCACATTGTATCAATACCAGATTACCCCACACATTTCTCATTAACATTAAAAAATAATCAAGAAGAACACATTTTTACACACACACCCCAAATCCCCAGACTTCCCTCCACCCCCTCTTCTGGTTCTTTAAATAAACCAAATCATCTTACATTCCAGATCCCTTTACCCAGTTTTCCAACTACTAAACAATTAAACTTGTGGTGTACATCACAGATGTTTTAAACATTCAGACCATTTTATACATTACACAGCTATGTTTTCGTGTTATTTCCCTTTCTAATTATCCTTACTGTTGCTTTTTGCAAGCATTTAATCCATGTCTGCTGCTGTCCCAATTTATTTACAACCGCTGGCCCCGAAATAAAAACCATTTTCCAGACTGTTATCCATTCTTTTTTTCCTACTTTGGCATATCTCCTCTGAAAAAGGCTTCCCATTAGGACAATTCCCCATTTTAGCCCTTCTTCCTTCCAAATTTCTCTCTGTCTCCACAGTTGTGATTTCACCCAAATTTCTCTAACTATTTGCTGTCTGTACTCATATTTAAAGCTCCTTAAAGTCTCAGTTGTGTTTATTGAGCCAACTTCAAGCTTCTTCCTTCTTTTATTCTTCCCAACAGGAAATCTTATAATCCTCAGCAAAGCTCTTCATATACCATAGATTCCGGCGTATAAGACGACTTTTTAACCCCGGAGAAGAGGGTTATACGCCGGATATGGGCGGTGCGGAGCAGAGCCCACCCACTGCTGTTTCGGAAGCAGCAGCAATGGGCAGCGGGCTCCGCGCTGCGCGGCTTTCTCCCAGCACAGAGCTGCCCAGCGTATTAGGCGACTGGGCTTATAAGACGAACCCCCAAATTGCAGCTGCCAATTAGGGGGGGTCGTCTAATAGGCTCAGTCGCCTAATATGCCGGAATCTACGGTATCTTAATCCAAGTCTCTTCTGCTGAGTTCCTCAACACAGTACAAAATTAAATTCCCAATTTTATAATCCATTAGTGATAATAATGCAATTATGATAGAGTTCAATTGTTAAGAACTTTCCTTTCCACAACCATAAACGAAAGGTTTGAGACAGTGGTGTTAGGGCTCCCTGACTCTCCCAGGAGTCCGGCACCACCTTCCCTTTTCTGCCTCTCAACACAGCATCGTAGCCACTTTTAAAATCTCCTGATATTGGCAATCAGTAAAGAATGGGTTTTGGTGGCTCATCAACAGACACTGGCCACAAGTTTTTAATAAAACAAGTTCTCTTACTTGCAGCTTTTCACCATGTAACGTAATTTATCCAGAAATCGAAGGGTGGACCTCCTGTTTAAACCCTTCTTGTATCGCCAAATCTAGTCTAATTTAATCCAATCTGATTGACACTCTGCACACCTTTGGAGGCGCCTTGCCATGGCTCACTCACCTCTAACCTCTGTGGGCTCGGGTCTGTCAGACCCGCGCTCCCTATTCTGTCGGCAGGAAGCCGGAAGTGAAATTGTGTATATTTGAAACACCACTGGAAAAGCTTGCAAATGCCCTCTAACCCTATGGAAACCCTTTAAAAACCTTTTGAAAAGACAGTAACACTTGCCAGACATCACAATCTCTTCCTTCAAACCACCTTGCTCAAAATTATTCAAAAACCAAATTAATCAATTTGAGATGACTTCCCGTGTACTGGGTTTCAGGTTACAAAGTTCTTATTTCTTTCTGCTTTCATAATCTTAATTAATCCAGTAACAACAGTTCCGGTCTTAATCCTTTGTTGACAGCCACTGGTTTCTTGACTTTCATTCAGAGTTACATATTTAATAACTTTTATTTCTGCAAGCGGAATTTGTATCCAATAAATTTCATGTGTGAGATGTTAATTCCATTTGCTTCTTCATTTTCCCTGCTGTAATCCGATCATAAAAGGCATCTATGCGTCTACATTTTCACTTTTTCTCCTCCTCTCAGATGTTGTTATTTCCACTGCATCACTGCGCCATCTTAGTTTGTCTGAGCGAAGGTCTGTTCTTGCCACAACTCTTAACTACTTCCAAGTGGTGTACGAACTCAATTCTTGGATGTGGGCTATACATAACACTTTTGTTTCCTCGTAATTCCTAATAACAGTTTCAGTTAGTTCTGAATTAGTGAACATGTTTCTCCTTAGAATTGGATAAAATAAGGGTGTGCCATTTATGCTGCTGAAATCTCATAAATCCATTTCCCCATTTCTTTATATAATTTATTTTCTGAATGGTCTGAATTTATTTCAGAGAGAGTTTAAAATAGAGACTTTGATGTTCAAATCAAATGTTTGTGTTCCTCCGCCACCTCCACAAAGATCTCAGCTGAGTGGTGATGTTTTTGCCACTGGCAGTAGTAAGTGCAGAGCCTCAAAGCAGGGTGTTTTGGGAACAGGGCACTGGCAGCGTTGGATTTAAAACATTGTGGATCCTCTGAGAGGCCTAGTACTTCAGGCCTCTCAGTAATGCCAGCCTGGAGCTGTTGCAGTGAAATGGTAAGAAAAGCCATCCCTTTCTGCCCTTGCTTGCCAAGGTGGCCGTGTTTGGGATTTGGCAAAGACTCTACTGCCCTGCTCCTCCCCCCCCCCCCCCAAGTTTTGCTTGCAATGTAACAAAACAGTCTTATGTCTACTCACTCACAAATGAGTCTTGCTCTAGGCAGTGAGGCTTACTCTTTAATAAGTATGTTTAGGATTGTAGCCTTTCACTTTAACTACATAATTTGTTCATCTGGCACTATTCACAGAACTGTAATAATCTTGAAGGCATTAACTGTATAGTTTCTGTACACTTTTTGTATGTTTTGTATGTGGAGCTCGAATTAACAAAATCATTCAAGTAAAAGCTACATTCCAGTGTTGAATGCCGTTCATGGTTGACAACAATTTAACAAGTTATATATTTCTGTAGGATTTTCTGCTACAACAGACGATGCTCAGGGTAAAAGATCCCAAAAAGTCTCTGGAGTTTTATACTAAGGTTCTCGGAATGACGTAAGTACCAACTGATTTTTTTTGGCTGGCTCTTTTTTTTCTCATTAGCGTCTCACAATCGTCTGTTCTAAACTGCAAGCCTGCCAGTCCTGTAAAGATACGAGATTGGAGACATAATTGCATGACCTGCTTTTAGCATGGCTTAAGATGCAACAAATTTGAACAAGAATGTTTCTAAATATTTCATCTTGGTGATACAGAGCTTAACAGTGGGACATAAAAGTTCTGCCTCTCCTAGAACTGTGAAGTGATCCACACCATGGTGAACAAACTGCTCATCTACCTGCCCCACCAACTGGTAGAAACTGGTCAGAGATTAGAGCTTGGTAATGTTGCCTGTGAAACAGCATTCCTGAGTAGAAGTTACATGCCCTGGTGATTCTGAGTTCTCTCCACACCATGGAAATCTGTTTGCTGCTAGAGGGAGGAATGGGAGGTTGGAGAGGCCCTGTACTCTAGATCAGTGTTGGAAATTAGCCATGAGCCAGGCATACAGTTTGGGTCCAATTATGCCCATGTGGTGATCTCTGGATGCCAAGGTGGCAACTGATGAAAGCAAAATGTCACTTAGAGAAGGATCTGAAATCTTTTCTTTGATGCCTGAATTTGTTTTATTCTGGGTTGTATCTCTGATGTTTTAATGTGTTGTAAACGGCTTTGAGATTTGTTCTTTAAAATATAAAATGGTACAGTGGACGCTCGGGTTGCGAACGTGATCTGTGTGGGATGCACGTTCGCAACCTGCAGCGTTCGAAACCCGTGTCTGTGCATGCACGGGTTGCAATTCGGCACTTCTGCGCATGTGCAAAGCGCAATTTAGTGTTTCTGCACATGCACGACTGCCGAAACCCGGAAGTAACCTGTTCCGGTACTTCCGGGTTTCGGCGGTCCGTAACCCGAAAAAACGCAACCTGAAGCGGCTGTAACCCGAGGTATGACTATATAGAAATGAAATGAATAATAGCAATAACAATAACAAAACTTTCTGAATAAAAAAAGGCACCTAGACATGGAGCCTCAGCGGTGGTTGGTTTGGATTGCTGTCCAAGTAAGCATGCCGAAAAAACACGCTGTGCACTTTTTAAAATTAAAAGGCAAACAGCCCCAACTATTTGTTTGCGTCTTCTTGCCTATGGCATACATATGGGACATAGTACTGTATTGTCCCATAAATGGTAGTGCTGAGAGTATCATGTTCTGCATTTCTGGCAGTCTTGTTATAACTATGAAGAACAGCAGCAAATGTTGACTTTCTAGACTACAGTAATTGAGTATGTTAGTCTTCTGCAGTAAAAACACCAAATTACCTTGTGGCGCTATAAAAATAGATTATTGTCTAAGTTTTCTTTTGATCTATCTCTGAAGTGGATTCTTGTCTGCAAAAGCTTGAATCATCATAAATTTGTTACCCTTTAAGGTGCCACAAGGCTTATATTTTCTAAATGTTCATAACTTTTTTGACATGAACATGAGAACTTGATAACACACTCACCAAAGACATTCTAAGTTTTGTAATCTCTGCTTTTCTCACATAAATTTAATTTCAAGATGTTTCTCTTCTAGCCTACTCAACAAGTTTGACTTCCCTGCTATGAAGTTCTCTCTCTACTTCTTGGCTTACGAAGATAAAAATGATATTCCAAAAGATAAAAAAGAGGGAATTGCGTGGACTCTGTCTAGAAAGGGCGTATTAGAACTGACACAGTGAGTGTTAAAACTGTGTTCTCTAAATCATGTTTTTTCCTTGTATTTTGATTATTCTGCTGATTATTAATATAGTTGAAGCAGTGTTTGACTTTCTTGTGAGCAGAGTGCCTTTCTTACACACCAGCTAGCTTTAGGTGTTCACCTAAACCCTCCTGCACATTCAAACTGGAGTGGACTGTCCCAGATTACGCATGAAATGCAGAAGTAGCAGCTACAGAATGAAAATTACTCCTAGCAAATGTTTAGTTTGCAAAGTTTAAAATGTGGCAAGAGGTACAGAATTGTTTGTGACAGCAAAGAAGTTGTCAAAACAAAATAAAAAAATTCCTTCCAGTAGCACCTTAAAGACCAACTAAGTTAGTTCTAGGTATGAGCTTTCGTGTGCATGCACACTTCTTCAGATACACTGAAACAGAAGTCACCAGACCTTTCTATATAGTGAGAAGGTGGGGAGGGGTATTACTCAGAAGGGTGGTGGGAATGGGTGATTGGCAGATAGCTGTGATGAGCCTGTTGACGACTCTTAACGACTGCAATAGGTCTAACAGGAAAAAGCAAGGGGTGAGAAGGTGAAAAATGGCTTTGTCATGTATAATGAGATAAGAATCCAATGTCTTTGTTCAAACCAGGTCTCTCCATGGTTTTAAGTTTGGTGATAAGTTGCAATTCAGCAGCTTCTCTTTCTTATAGACTGGAGGTGCTTTAAGGTGCTACTGGAAGGATTTTTTTTATTTTGTTTTGACTATGGCAGACCAACACGGCTACCTATCTGTAACAAAGAAGTTGTGTTCATTATACCAACTCTGCTTCTCAAAGCATATGCTTGTCACTTAACACTGAAATAAAATGCACATATTTGGCATATGTTGCAAATCATAACAAAATCTATTTTGGTGCTTGTCAGTATGTCACCATATGATGCTAGTGTGAAAATGAAAGCATATCCAGAATGTTTTGACTAAAATGTTAGGCATCAGTAGATGTTAAGAATAAATCCTAATATATTCTTGTCACTTAACTACAACAAAACTCCCCCTCAAATGTCTAGTACAGTGTACATGGCTGGAAGCAGAGCACTGATTAAATAATAGACCGAACTTTGCCTGCGCCTTCCCTTATTTCGGTGCTAGGACAAGCTTGTTTGTCGCTCTCTGAAATTGCATTTGAGACTTTTTGATTTGGTGTGCTTTTTTGTGATTAATGAAGGGGCAGCACTAGAGAGTGGGAGCAATGCCTGAGATTGTCCTTTCTGTTTCACTACTATCGCCCCCATCTACACTATGCGTTTGAAGCAGTAGCCTGGAATCTGTAGTTTGTAGTGGATGCTGAGAGTTATTAGGAGACACCTATTCCCCTCACAGAGCTACAGTTCCCTGAGTGGTTTAAACAGTCAGTCTTTCTTCCCAGGGGAACTTTGGGAACCTCAAAACATGGTTCCGCACAAGAAAATGGTCAGTTGAGCTACATTGCTTCTGTCAGGCCAGTTTCTGACAAAAAGTTTACAACATTTGCCAGCTCTTTTTCAAGTTATGAAAAAAGATCCTGTTTGTCCTCCAAATTCCTTCTAGGTTCTTATGGGTTTTTTTCACACACCTATCCTGAATTCCATTCCATTATACTTCATAGTGTTTTTTTTGTCTCATTTCCCCCCACATCTGCTCTAGCATTTCTATGATGCAACTGGTTTTTGATGCTGAGTCTTCCATCTTCTTGGCCTTAGTTTGCTTTGAGCAAAACATAATTACAAATATAAAATGGTTCTAATATTTGTCAATGAAGTGAAAAGACTTCCTTCAATAAAATGGCTTTTTCAAGTGAATAATGTTATATTAATATCATCTTAATCCATGACTTAATATTTTGTTTAATATTGTTTCTAGTAACTTGGAAAGGTTCATCATTTTATCTGTTCATGTTGTATACCCCTGATGGCTGGGTCTCTTCTCCTCACAAGCACTGTTAAATGTTCTCTTTTGCTATTGTTATAACTGTGTTTATCACCATGCATTCTTATTTTTGTTCTTATTCTCTTTCCCTCCCTACCCCCCACATCCCTCTTCTTCTTTTCTAGTAACTGGGGCACTGAAAATGATGAGAGTCAGGCTTACCACAATGGCAATTCAGATCCCCGAGGATTCGGTATGTTGTAAAGCAGGGGTGGTTAGCCTTTTTAGGATCAAGGGCTGCATTGACCCATGGTCAGTCTCTTGCGGCCAAAGTGTAAAAGTGGGCATGGTCAATTAAAAAGGATACATTCTGCAGGGTGGGGTTGGGGATCTTGGAAATCACCAGAACAATTTGGAATCACAATAGGGTACCAGCAAAAATGGTAAGCAAAACTAAATAAATTATTATTATTATAATTTTAAATGACAAGTGGGCGGGGGGGGGTCTTTGAAGGTCACAAAAAGAGATTTTAGTATTACAATGGGTAACCTAAGGGAGTAGTCGGTAATTTTAAAAAACACTTTTTAAATTGGGAACATTTGCCTCAGGGTAAAAAGCCTCTTGGGGGAGGGGCAGATGCAGGCCGTGGTAAGTCACCCCTGTTGTAAAGAAAGCTGATGTGGGTAATGCTCACATTTCTTTTTCTTCCCGTGAATTTCAACAAAACCTATCTTAACTAGTAGATGCCAAGAACATAGGTGTAATCCAATTCCAGAGTTTTCACCAGGTTTTATAGACTTAAAGCTAACTGGGGTAATTGAACTTATAAAGGCAGAATAACTGGATTCATAATTACTTCAGAGAATTTGGCACAAAATCTTGAGAACAATTTCTACATCTTGAGGAAGCAACAGCAGTTAAGGGTGTGTCTTGAATAAATGTGTGGATCTGGTGTACACGTTATTCTGCATCTTTCTCTTTCTGACTCACAGCTCTTTAGTAAGTGTTCCTCTAGGGAGGAAAAGAGTGCCATTTTCCTGTAGGTGCTCCAACTCCGATGGCAGTGACTCATAAACTGCAGACAATAGTGCTTTATTTCAGTTAAAGTTGGCTTTTCAGTTGTGTGTGCCTTGTTGCCCTTACCCTGTCCCCCGGTGCCCCACCAGTTTGGTTTGTCATGGGTGTTATTCCTGTCACATCATAGAGCTAGCCACAGTTGGTGAGCCTGTTTTAATGGAAAGGTGACATAAAGCCAACTTAGATGGCTTCAGAAAGGGATGGGGAGCCTGTGACCAGGTGTTGTTGGGACTATGACTTTCATCATCCCTCACTGTTGGACATGCTGACTGGGACTGATGGGAAGGCCACTAGTCCTGATGGGTATATGCTACCTCCAGGATCAGCAGCATGCATCTAAATATCTGTTGCTGTGGTCCAACTGTGTGAGAAGGATGTGGCATGTGATGATGTGGGATTCCCCATAGGCTTCACAGCTCATTGGCCACGGGGGGGGGGGGCAGACAGATGCTGTGCAAGATAGGCATTGGGTCTAATTTAGCAGGGATCACTCTTAAGCAAATGTTTGATGAACAAACTATGAAATCCTCTCCCCCACACAAAAACTATCAACCATTTAAAAGAAGAACTGAGGATGGCTAGCTTCTGCATTCTGTTTTCCTGTTGTTGGGTCTGGAAGCATATTTTCACACAACATACCGCTGTGTAAGAGGTCAGATATCAACAAGCGCTTCACAGTGATTGTCACTGTGTACTCTGATGTAGCTCGGATTATGCATGCAATACCATCCCCAGAGAACCGTAACATACATTTATGCTATGGTATAAATTAACTCTGTAATATTAAGTACACTTTCTACATTGTAACAAAAAAACTGATTTGCAATTGAGTTAAGAAAAGAAGGTTTTATTCACATTTCTATTAAAAACATCATTGCCTTTGGTTACTTTGTTGTTTTTCAGGTCATATTGGAATTGCTGTTCCTGATGTAAATGCAGCTTGTAAAAGATTTGAGGAGCTGGGAGTGAAATTTGTCAAAAAACCAGACGATGGTAAGTCTTCGGTGTAAATAGTGGCTCTCAAATTGTAAGTTGGCTCATGTTTGTTTACTTGTTTGCTTGCTAAACTAGTTTTAGAGGCTTGAAACATGAATTTGTTGAGGACTTCTATTAAAGCTTATAAACTATATTTCTCTTTTGTAGGTAAAATGAAAGGACTTGCTTTTATCCAGGATCCTGATGGCTACTGGATTGAAATCCTGAATCCGAACCATATGATAAATATAATCCCGATTGGAAATACTGCGTAGTGATCTTGCCATCAAGAGACCGAAAATTCTTAACAATGTCCTCCTGATTTAACAAAAGGTTGTTCTAGTCATTCGCCAAATGATAAACAAATGGGAATAAACAGTATTCTCTTTCCCCTTGCTATGTCTGCAAAGGTAGGAGATGGGAAGCTTCCATTTCTAGCTTGTGGTGAGCTATACTTTTGACAATGCAGAAAGCTATGGTTTGCCACCCACAAACTTGGAAGTGTAAGCTTCTAATATCTTTTCCCAATGCACGAACAAATGCAAGGAGGATGCATATGAATGAGGCTTAGCACTGCTTATTTTCATAAGAAAAGGCTATGGTTTGTGCTGACTGTATTTAAGAACCCACACGGTGGTGTGCACTTCCAAATGTACAACAGATAAACTGTGATTTTGAGCTGCTTATCTTTTGTCTTTGATCTGTACATTTCACAAGTTCTTTCCTGTCTGCACAGAGCAGCAGCATTTTGAGATGTATCAACAGTCATAACTGGTTTATCAGTGGTTTGTGAATTCAGATGTAATGGCAGACAATAATTAGTGCAAACCATGACTGAGCTTCACACAAGTTCAAACATTTTTTTAAAGAAAATCCCATAGTTTGCCATACTGCTTGAATGTAGCCAGTATGTTCTGGAATTAGTTACTTGGTTTATCCTGCACAGAAATCATAATTGTAACCTTTTCGTAGCTGGCCACATTTTGTAGTATAATATGGCCAGATTCTTATTCTTAGTTAATTTTTAGTTTTGGTATGCAATATGGCTGCAGTTGGATTATTTAAACATGCTGGCAAAATACAAGACTGTTTAGATCTTTCATGTTTTATGAACTGGAAGCAAATACTGAAGTCTTGTTCCTTTTCTCTTTGATGGTGGCAAAGCTGCATTTGTTGAGGATTTTTATCATGACCCCTTCATGGGTGTATAAGACTACTTCAGCTGCAGTTACTAGTGATTAAGGCCCATTGAACTCGTGAGATATGCTTCTGAGTAAGACATATATAGAATTGCCATGTTAGTCTGCATTGTTCCTGAATCCAGTTGTTGCTTTGTGCCTTGAACCCAAGTGCACAAGTTACTATGAATGAAATGGCAGTGTGCAGTTAAAGATGAACAGACAAGTACTACACTTACGGTATGAATGCTAGTTACAAGTGCTTGAAGTGGGGTAGGATGCCATCCCACTTTTCAGGCAGACATAATTCACTTTGGCTTAGCCATCCCATTTTGTTCCTCTCCCACTTCATGCACTGCTGTATATCACACCCACAGTTGCCCTTCAGGAGCTAGGTGGCATGATACGTATTTTCTTCTTAATATCAATTTTGTCTTGGTATACAGTAGCTCTAACATAAACTAAAGCCTAGATATCTGAAATGTTAATGTACCACCTGTTGTGCTCTTTACCTGTCTTCAGTGGGTTTCTAGTTGTTTCCAAGCTCTCCCAAGGTTTACAAAACTGACACATGAACTAGTTGGTCTTCATCAGTGTTTAATTTGTATTGACACATTTAGACTATGCAATCCACACTTTGCCGAATAGCCCTGACTCAACTGTCTTTGTTAATTGGGGCATTGTTAGCAGCACTTTAGATCTCCTTTTGGGATTAACCAGCCTTGAGTGCAGTGTTGACATCAAATAATAATAATAAAAATATTTTCAAGATAAAAACTCTGTGCGTCCTTCTTTTGTCAGAACACATGGAAGAATATGTAAATGAGGAACAAAGTGCCCTGCACCATTCTTCTCTTCCCCCCCAAAAAACCTCTTCTTTTGGCACCCTCCCATGCAACTCTTCAGAATACTCTGCTTGCCTGAGAGGAAAGGAACAACTGTAATGACTGTGAACAGAATTGCTGGCAGGGCTGAGTTTGTCTGGGTCACTTCACATAGGACAGAAGGAAGCTGCCTTATACAAGCAGCTCTTGGTTAGCACAGAACTGGTTGTTGAGATAGTCCTGGAAGTTGAGGTAGCCTAGGGGTGGGGTTGCTGTTCAGGGCAGAGCTGTGCCTGGTTCAGGAGCTTGAGGAGGAACACATTGGCCAGGGCAGTGCTTCTCAGTTTGTCACATGTTTATTGTTTCTTGGCTAAGTTAAGCTTCATGATTCTTTGAAAACTTATTTGGAGTTGAATATTTCGGTGACAGTTCAAGGTAATGTATATAAGCAACCTTCTTACTGGCATCTTTAATAATGTCTTTTAATCTATAATACATAATTGAAAAGTTCGCTACTTCTCGCCAGCATAATTTCAAAGCCCCATAGGGGGTGTATAAACACATTAAAAATGTATTTGCTTTAATCATGGGTAGAGCACTCAAATGGGAAGGGAAATCATTAATCTAAAATACACTTGCTTTTTCAGTGTTAGTGTGTAGGCTGCATAATTGTGAAGATAACAGATGTGGCTAACACAACCTATAGCTTCACTCAGTCACCCCCCCCCCCATTTAGCTAAAAATGGAGATTGTCGAAACATGGAAATGAGCAATTAGTATCTCACTGTTAGCAGTGGAAGCTATTGAATCTTTCGGGAAAAGACTTGGAACTAATAATTACATAACAGTTGTGCTTTCTTAGGTGCTGTATCATGTCATAGTTTTTAGAGCCCTGTCTGAAAACCGCAGTGCATGTAGACTACCTACAGTTGCTAAGAGCAAAAGGACGTTGGTCCACAGTTTTCTAAAGTCAAGCCTCTTTATTGTACACCCCAAAGAATTTCTACACTGAAAGAGAATAATAACTTAAAACATTTATGAATAGCTTTACCTAAGCCAACTGTAATTTTCTTTTGGAGCACCAGGGTCCATTTAAATGACTGACCAGTTGCAGCCACTGTGAGGCCACTGAAAACTGCTGATCTGCTTAGGTACTATAAGCAGCTAGTGCAATTAGTATCTAAGAGCATATTAATTGCACACTGCCGTGGCTGCTGCTTAGGTCATTTGCAAACACTGCACATACAGTGGGTCACAGCCAGTGAAGAGCCTTTAGGCTGAAATCCTAAACACTGGCTAGAGAATTCATCCTAATGAACATGGCTGAACTTATTTCTGAGTAAACATGCCTAGGACGGTGCCACTGATATCCAATTCAATATATCTGAAGCACCTATGGAATTAATGGTTGTTTTTTCAGCAGCTTCTATGTGACCACTGTTGTAAGTCAATTAGTGTGTGATTTCTTCAATGCAGATTTTTTTGTAAGTTTTGTTTTGCTGCTTAATACTGAAGTCTGAAAATCTAGTGTCCATTGCAATTAATTAATGACTTGTGAGGAGAAAGCTTTCTCTTAAGCTAGCATTTGCATTAGCTCCCTGGATTTGTGTTAAATTCACTTGACTTTTGCCCATTGCTTTAGTGTTTGCACTTCAAATATAACTACTGTACATTAATTGTGATAGCAGTAGGATAGGCAGTTCAATCACATTAATGTTTCACAAGTAAGATCTACCTCATTTTTTGAATTGTTTGTCTACTTTAGTATTGCCATGATGTTGACCAAAGTGTGTGTGCCTGTTGTAGAAGTGCTGGATTTGTTGCATCTGTTTCTAAGGGTTAACTCAAGTGACATTATGTAGGGGTTTTTTTAGGTAGTGCAGATGTGGCTTGACCTGAGATTTATTGATTAAGAGTGTCAATTGGCTATATCAGCCCTGGCTCTGGAATTTTTTGCAAATCCACCAAAATCCACAACCTTTGGTTGTGTTTTAGATAACACCGTGCAAGAATAAAAATAATAAGAGAGAGAGGCCCCATCAGCTGAGCCAAAAGACTTGTTCTGAGAATATGGAAGACCTTTGGATATTAAAATATTGTTTAAGGGGAATCAGACATTTTGTTATGTACATAGATTTGTCTATGTAATATAGCCATTACAAAAATGTATGTCCATTAACAGTCATTCAAAGCTAGTTTCACTGGTTCACCCCAAATACCTGTGAAATAAGATTGTTTGTACTTGATGGTGGAAACCCATCAGAATCTCTCCCATCCACACTTCCAGGGGTTGTGTGCTAAGTGGGACATTTTACTGAGGTCATTAATTAGATCTGTTCACCAAAGGAGTAAAGTTAAAAGTGATTCAGCCTAAGGGGTTGTAAGTTGAGGAGGAGGAGGAGGAGGAGGAGGAGGAGGAGGAGGAGGAGAAGAAGAAGAAGAAGAAGAAGAAGAAGAAGAAGAAGAAGAAGAAGAAGAAGGAGGAGGAGGAGGAGGAGGAGGAGGAGGAGGAGGAGGAGGAGGAGGAGGAGGAGTTTGGATTTGATATCCTGCTTTATCACTACCTGAAGGAGTCTCAAAGCGGCTAAAATTCTCCTTTCCCTTCCTCCCCCACAACAAACACTCTGTGAGGTGAGTGGGGCTGAGAGACTTCAGAGAAGTGTGACTGGCCCAAGGTCACCCAGCAGCTGCATATGGAGGAGCGGGGAAGCGAACCCGGTTCACCAGATTACAATTCCACCGCTCTTAAGCACTACACCACACTGGCCATGAGTTAGGTGTTATGTAGCTGACAGGTTGAGACAGGGAAGCTCTTTAAAGGGGTGTCTGGATCAATTTCAATATGGGATCCATTAGACTTATCAGAAAAAACTATAGCTCTGCTATGGAGAGCCTCAGTAGCAAGAATGAGATTGATAGAATAAATGCTTTAATGTTTTAAAATACATCAATACTTTCATAGAGTGTGCGCATGTAAATAAATGGACATATCTGCATGTTTATGGATATACTGGGTGGTTTTTAGAGCTAGTCCTACTCAAGAGTAGACCCCTTGAAGTTAATGGGCATGATTAAGGTTCCTTAATTATAGTTGGTCCACTCTAAGTAGGAGTTAGTTGAGTACAGCCCATTTAGAGTTGGAATAAAAATTATTTTTGGTATGCTGCCTCATGGACTTGCTTCCTAACATTGTTAGGGAGAAGCCTTCATCTGTCTAATGAAGAAAGAAGCTTCTAATGTGCAGAGAAGTAATCGCAAACTAGGATTCATAAAAGAGTCACTCCTAAATTTCACATGACATGTCTGTTTAATCTCTTAGCAGATGAGAAATATACAGAAGACAGGAACATAGTTTTTGTTGCCATCTGGAATTGTAAAACTGGTTGTGTGTGAGAGTGACAGGCACCTGGCAGATTGCTGTATATGTAGCTGCTGCATGTTGGGTCACAAGCTGCGAATGCCCGAGTTAGAAGGAAAGTGTTTGCATATTTGAGTGTGTACTTGCACTGAGCTTCTACACTGGCTTAGTGCTATATTTGAACTTGGAGACGTTCCTGCTGCTGGAAAGCTTTCACATGTCCAGTACTTTATGACTTGTGGTGCATACATTCACTTTCAAGTTTAGAAGTAAAATGGAGTGCAGTTGGTGACGCAGGAAAGGTAGGACATGCCATTTATGAAGGGGCCTTAATTAATTTAGCCCGGGCTAAGTGTTTTAAAGATTTATTTTGCTTCTTTGCAGGTGGGGGGGTTAGGTCTCCAGTATTCTGTGGTGTTAGTGAAAGGAGGGTATTGCAGAGACTGAAAACGAAACTCAAGTACAAACTGAACTAGAGGGGGCAGAGTTTGTACTGGGCTAGATGTTCTGAATGAGGGTCTCTGTATAACAAACGAGGGTACCTTCATTTTCCCTACTGCCAACACTGAGGACCATCTTACCCAGAAGGGAGAGATCACTGAACACACACCAGCTAACATAAATTGAAATGCATTTCACTTCTCTCTCTGGCCTAATTTTTATAAGATGTGGGCCACCGTGAAAACAATTTTAATTTTATACTCAAATGGGCCCGTGATTGTATGTGCCTTTCTGCATTTAAACATGAATAGGCTGATGTGGAAAGCTTACATGCCCTCACTGGGCACTTCTGAGGCTCCAGCAGCTGGGCAAGGGAGGTGGGGCTTGGGCTTGGGCTGGAGCTTAGAGGCTGAGACCAGGGATGACAGCAGCCCCAGCCTGCACACTGCCCTCTCATCTGCTCGCCTAGATGCCAGCAGTGATAGCGGTTAAGTCCCCACAGTGGCAAGGGGCTCATGGGTCCATGCCAAGGCTGCCAGAAGGGAGGAGAGGAGGGAGGGCGCCCCAGAAGAGGAGGAGGTAGGTGGGGAAGCGGGAGCCTTACCTTTGCTTTCACACAGCAGCAGCAGCTGCAGTGGAGGCTGGGGTGGCTCAGCCCAAATTTTGGGGGACCAAAAGGGTCTTGGCCTCTTAGAGTTAGCACCTATGCTTGTGCCCAAACGTCTTCTTGGTGATGCTACTGGGACTGTCTTCCCACAGGCCAGTGTCACCAGTATCTCTTTTCTTTGATTTCCTCCCCCTCCCCCCAGGATAGACAGGTTCAATAAAGTAAATATGTGTGTCATGCTCATGCCCTTTGGGGAGGTAGCTCTGGTTTGCATGCCATCAGTTTCAAGGATTAGAAAAAAGGATGCCCTGCTTGTGTTTTATACCAGCTGCTGTGAGTAATTCAATTGCTGGTTTGAATGTTTTTAGGGTTTTTCAGTGCTCAGAACTTGTAAAAACATAACTTGTTTTTCCTCATATTTGTCCTTGTTGCTCTCATTAGATCCTCATAGAACAGTCAGCAAAAGCTATGATAACATCTCTCAGCGGGCGGGGTGCCTTTAGGCTTTGGTCCTAGGCTACAGTAGGGCCTTTCCATATCTGTCGTGTTACACATTTCTGGAAGCAGGCTCTTCTGCCATTCAATAAGAAAACCCACTTGTTTGTTAAAACTCCCAAGTGAATATTTGGCATTTGGGCCTCTTTTCTTGGCCATAAAGATTTAACTAGAAGTTTTCTTGTGGCTATTTAATAAGAATTTTGTCAGAATGGCAGAGGCCCAAGTCCATAGCCGCTTTGGCTTCTACATTCACTTTCTGACAGTGTTTTTTTTGTTTTGTTTTGTGTGTGTGTGTGTTTTCATGTAGGGTTGGCAGGTGTCTGTCTCAGGAGACAATGGAAGTGTGTGCTTTCATGGGTGAAGGCTGTTAAGAGAGTTATAGAGGAGGCCATGGCGAAAACGAGATATGATGGCGTCTGGTAGATGCACCATGGCGATTGTCCTTTCTGCGCTCTTCCTGGTGGTGCCTCCTCCTCTGGTCACTGCTGTGGCTACAGGACATGACCGCCAGTTTCCATGCACTGCAATCATCTGCAAGGAATTCCCACAAGGCCGGGTTGGTGCTGGCAGCCTTCATGCTATGTTTGCAGAAATTTTGCAATGCAAGTTGTTCTGGGGCCTGAAACCAGCTCCCTGTAGAGCAGAGGCTCTTAGGCCTCTGCCATTCTGCCAAAATCCTTATTTTATTTTATTTTTTAAAAGTATCCCAGGAAAACTTTTTTTAAAAAATGCACGTAAATCTGCTGTTTCTTCTTTCTTCTGTATTTTCTTTTCTTTTTTCTTGTTTTTTCTTTAATTTTCTTTTTGTAGTATGAGATTGTAAATTCTTTGTAAATGTGTGTAATTTAAATTAATAAAGATTATTAAAAATAAAATAAAAAAGTATCCCAGGAAAACACATAGCTATAAGTAAATAAATGGAAACAGACTGAGTGTTTGGAAACCATCTATACACTTTTTCCAGAACTGAATCTCCACGTAAGTTTGTGTCTTTGGCCCAACCAGGTATGAAGGATCCCCGCGCAACCCTTCTAGCCTTTTTAGTATCTCGCTGAAGCACTCCTGCGCTCTGCTACGGACGTCAGCGCGCAGGGCCGGCGGGAGCGTCGTTGCTAGGTGACGTCAGCACGCCGGCCGACGCGCGGACGCGACAGCCGGTGTAGGAGGGGGGAGGGGGCCGCGCTCGAGCTCGCCAGCCCGGTAAGTGTGGCGGAGGGATGAGGGGGCTGGACTGGGCTGCCTGCGCCCTGCGCCGTCTCGCTCGGGCCGGCGGGTGGGGGGACCCTTGAGGTGCGGGGCCCGGTTTCCCTCCCCTTCCCCGCCGCCCCACCCCCCACCGGTCCGGTGCTTGGGGAAGTGGGGCGGGGTGGGAGCCTGCCCATTCCCTGGGTATTGGTGCGTTTCTCTCTATTGGGGTCGTTGGGGAAAGAGGCAGAGAAACGTAAGGCCGGGATTGTGGGCGGTGGACGCGCCGCCTGCCTTTCGCTCGCGGCCCACGGTGGCCTCGCGACAAGATGGGCGGTGCGGTGGGTGGGCGCACCTGGCGTTGCACGAGGTGGCGGGGCTGCCCCTGACCTTGCAGTCCTCCCCGCCTCCCGGATACGGGGCAGGTCTTCTTGGACCCTTCTTGTGGGTGAGAAAGTATGCTTTTGAGGGTTTTCACAGCGACAGGCAGGCCTCTTATCTGAGGATGCTCTGGACACCTGTCTTTGAAGCCCAAACCTTTACTTTTTATTTTTAACAGGAATTGGGTGCGGTTCTAGCTGCCTGTAGCTGCTTTCTTCGGGTGCTGACAAAAAATTAGCAGTAGGCTCCCGGGGTTTGCCAAGGAAGGGCTTGCTTCTGCATAGCCGTGGGTAGGATTGCAGACTTAGACCCTTTTCCCTCCTTGCGGTTTGTGCTAATGATAATGATAATAATGATTATATATATGTGCCACTCATCTGACTGGGTTGCCCCAGCCACTCTGGGTGACTACCAACAAAAAATAGTACAGTAAAAGAAAAGTACCACAAGAACAGTGTTGTTCTTGGGTTGGGAATTGTATCTGTGCTAGTTGCTGGAGAGGCTTTTCTGTGGTGGCTCCTGGACTTTGGAATGCTCTCTTCAGGGAGGTTTGACTGGCACCGTAGCTACAATCTTTTTGGCATAAGGTTAAGCCGTTTTTAATCAGCTGAGCTTTTGGTTTTATATTATTTATTTTTATTTGCTATATTTATATCCCATTTTTCCTCCAAGGAGCTCAAGACTGCATATAGGCTCCTCTCTGTTGTAACATCACTGTGTGATAGGCTTAGACTGAGAGACTGGTCCAGGGTAACCAAGTGATGCTCATAGCTGAGAGATGATTTCGACCGTTGGCTCCCCAGTCCTATAACTTGTATGAAGATGCTGTAGTGTCTTGTTATATTATGTGTTTGTTAATAATAGTAATTATTATTATTATTTTATTTGTACCCCATCCATCTGACTGGGTTGCCTCAGCCATATATAAAATGTAACAAAACATGAAACATTAGAAAACTTCCCTATATAGGGAACCTTTCGAAAGGTTGTAGATTTAGTTTTCTCCTTGACATCTGATGGGAGGGCGTTCCACAGGGTGGGCACCACGACCGAGAAGGCCCTCTGCCTCGTTCCCTGTAACTTCACTTCTCACAGTGAGGGAACTGCCAGAAGGCCCTTGGTGCTGGATTTCAGTGTCCTGGCTGAATGACAGAGGTGGAGACACTCCTTCCGGTATACAGGGCTGAGGCCGTTTAGGGCTTTAAAGGTCAGCACCAACACTTTGAATTGTGCTTATTGGAACCCACTGGGTGGAGGATGGTTTAATATATTTTTTTAAATAAAACTTTTTGAAACTAATGTTTTGCTTGCACAGATTCCTTATTGCTTCTGTTACCAACTTCAGTATGGAGCAGGGCTTTCTGCTTTTTCTATAACTGTCTAGAAGTGCAATGACAAACCAAGATATAAAAGTGAAACTAAATTAGGAGGGCAAGAAGGCAGTACAGGACATGCTTGAATTTGTTCCAGCTCATCCACACAATGCTTAACTGTGGTTTAGTGTGTCAACACGATCATTGTAAGTAACTATACTACAAATTGTGCACAAATTGCTTCAGTCTGGATGCATTGAAACTGCATCAGAGTAGTGAATTTGTAATTTTGTTGTTGTCATTACCTCCACCTGTCAGTGTTTCTATCTTGGAAATCGTAGATACTTACAATGTGGTGTTCCATTTTCCAGGTTGTGCAGAGATTTCAATTCTGAAAGCCACAATCTCAGATATTTTACAAATAGACCCAAAGTTACCAGCTGTAGAGCACCTGTGTAATTTTCATTAGAACGCCATCTTTCATGTATTCCGGTTGTATATTTAGTGGCATCTACTTTGCATCTGTTTCAGTTATTTGTACAGGTTTCTTGTTTTCCATGTATAAGACTGATTTGTAATAATTTGGTTATTATAATAGTTTCTGAAAGGAGTTATTTACATAATTACCATTTTGAATCTCTTAATTGCTTGTCTTCCTTTTGTTGCATTTGAATCCAAGCTGTCATGACAGTTTTTCATATGCATATGTGAACACAGTGCATATGGACTCTTTGCCGTAACAGAATTATCATTGCATGCACTTTTTTATTTAGATTTACAACTTGTGTAAAGCTTAATGACTTGCGTGAAGAAACAAACCAAGCACTCCCTCCTCCTGTATAAACGATCATCAATTTGATGTTTTTCTTGTTTTTCTGTATGTGCTTTTAGTCTGTATGTTGCCTTTGTGATATTGTATATGAAAGTGTGGTTTATAAATATTTAAATTAAATAAATTGAAAATTTCTGACCCATTCATAACCCTGAGCTCTAAATGGACATTTAAAAATAGCTATACACTCAAAGCAGTATTCATTGGTTCTTTCTCTGTTCATTTTATCCTCAAAGAAATCTTGTATAGAACTTTTTGTTCAGAATGCTGAACAACATAATAAATCCAGGTTAAGTACCTATGGTTTAACTTAGCAATTGCATTTGGACTGCCTGCATGGTATGTTTTGGGCCTAATATCTTCTGTAAGGTAGATCAACATGATTCTTTCCAGGTGGCAGATACAGGCTTAAAATCAGCAAGTGAGGTTAGGGTGGAGGTAGATTTGAACTTCTTCAGTTATTTTAGGCACTATGCTGCATGAACTCTCCTTTTTGCAGTAACTAGATAGACCGAAACAGACAAACAGGGCTTGGCAATTAAAATGAGTCAAAGAAACGAAAATAAAAGCAGACAGAAGTCTTTCAAAGGTGCCACTCCCTTTTATAGTACTTTCTGCACTTATGATTATAATACTTAGTTTTGTTTTGGCCTCTGGTACTCATCAGGTGCTTTTCAGACCAGGGCACATGGCAGTGCTTAGGGACCGAAGCTACAATGATCCCTATTGCTTTCCCAACTCAAGTTGTGGAGCTCTGGAACTTCCTCCTGCTCAGACAGCTACACTATCCTTGAGTAGTGCATCAGGTAGTGCTGGTGGGCCCTCCTGAGACCTTGGGCAGCTGCCCAGTGCTGCTGACACACACCTCCACAACAACCCTGCCTTAGTCATGCACACTTAAAATCCTCAGTTACACAAACTCAGAGTTTTCCAAACTTTTCATGTTGGTGACACACTTTTTAGACATGCATCATTTTGCGACCCAGTAATTCAATTTTAGAGGGATGCGGGTGGCACTGTGGGTTAAACCACAGAGCCTAGGGCTTGCTGATCAGAAGGTTGGCTGTTCAAATCCCCGCGACGGGGTGAGCTCCTGTTGCTCAGTCCCTGCTCCTGCCAGCCTAGCAGTTCAAAAGCATGTCAAAGTGCAAGTAGATAAATAGGTACCGCTCCGGCAGGAAGGTAAACGGCGTTTCCGTGCACTGCTCTGGTTCGCCAGAAGCCATGCTGGCCACATGACCCGGAAAGCTGTACGCCGGCTCCCTCGGCCAATAAAGCGAGATGAGCGCCGCAACCCCAGAGTCAGTCACGACTGGACCTAATGGTCAGGGGTCACTTTACCTTAATTCAATTTTACTAGCAAACCGGAGGTTAAACTAACCTCTTTCCAGCCTCAGGAGGAGTGTGGGGAGTGTTTGCACGGCACACCTACACATTGTAGCTGACACACTAATGTGTCGTGATACAGTTTTGAAAGCTGTGCTCTAAGTCATTTTCCTGTTGTTCAATAGTTTATCCTGTAAGATTTGCTGTTCCTACTTGCTGACATGACACAAATTCTGTTCCACAAATACCTTTGGACAGCTCAACATGAATCTGATTTAATTTTATTCTGTATATATGTGTATTTAAAATTCAATTTACGTTTATATCTTTTCCTTCTCCCAAGGACCTCAAGGTATTTTGCACTGAGCTATTCATCTTAGCCTCAGAATTACCTGTGAGTTAGGGGAGAGGAATGCATGTTTGAGTGGTGGAGATAAACTGGATCAAGGTATCTGCTTCATGCCTTGAGTAGGAATTTAAATCCAGATCTTCCTCAGTTCACATCCAGCATGGTATTCATTGTGCAACACTGGTTCTTAGTTATTAAAAACTTATATTCTGCCTTTTGAACCAGGAAATTTGGAAAGGGGACTCACAGATACACATTAAAACAACAAAAATGCATTAAACAAAAACAATGAAAGCCAACTAAAAATTCCTGCAATAAACAGCAGAAAAACTTACCAAAAGCAGCCAAGGCTTATGAAAAAGTGTAGTGTTAATTTGGCATCAACCTTCCTGGGTAGAAGGGGAGGAGTTGCACAGTCCTTTTGTCACATTTGGAAAGACATGCATACATACATGCATACATAATTTTATTTGTATACTGCCTTTCCACAATTCAAACCATGCTCAAGGCAGCTTACAACATGAAAAAATACAAAACTACAACATGCTTGATGTTTTTATTATGTTTTTTAGAGATGTTGTAAGCCTCCCAGAGTGGTTGGGGAAACCCAGCCAAATGGTTGGGGTATTACAGTAATAATAATAATAATAGCCATAATCAATTAAATATTAAAAAATACACAACCAAACTGAATGATTTCCACATAAATTACATCAATATCTAATTACAGATAGGTAGCCGTGTTGGTCTGCCATAGTCAAAACAAAATAAAATTCCTTCCAGTAGCACCTTAAAGACCAACTAAGTTAGTTCTTGGTATGAGCTTACGTGTGCATGCACACGTAAGCTCATACCAAGAACTAACTTAGTTGGTCTTTAAGGTGCTACTGGAAGGAATTTTTTTTGTTTTATCAATATCTAAAATGAAGATACAAAAAATCAACAGCAGCAGCCCCCCTCCACAACAACAGCAAAACCCCCAAACATCTCAGCCCAATAATCTGTTCAGCAGCTTCAAGTTTTGCAGCTGGAATCAGTCCAGGCCCCACACTCCCAGGCCATGTGGGAAAAGGCCTGCAAAGCAGGGAACAGATCTTCTAGTACCCTGTCTTGGGTAGCCCTCTCCTGTGATCTAGAGTTGGGCTCCTGAGGAAGTTATAAAAGTAGGGGTGGGATACTTGTGGTTCTCCTAGTGGTGTTGGATTTCAGCTCTCAACAACCTTAGTCAGCTGGCCAGTGTTGGGAGGAAAAATGGGGAGTTTTAGTCCAGCAACATTTGAAGAGCCACAAGTTTTCCTCCGGCAACGTAGATGTGTGATTGAATTCAAAGGAAAGACAGCTTCCCTGTGGCTCATCCCAGTGAACATTCTGTGGTTGCATTCTGAACCATTTGTAGTTTCTGAGAAATAGCAATTCAGATTTCACAACAGTCAGATTGAGAAGTGGCTGAAAGATGAACGGCCATCTGCTGAACTCTTGGCTCTAGTGAGTCTGGAAGTGGGTAGAGCTCACCTCTCAAGTACTGGCATCGCTGCAAAGTTAGAGAACAGGGCAAAGTGTGTTTGGCTTTTTAGTAGCTCTTGAAATAGTTGACTCTAAAAATGTTTGGTATATTTTGTATCACTTAGATTAATTTTCTGAAAACGGTTTCACCTGGTATTTTTAGAACCCCTATTACTGTTTTGCCTTCAGTTTCTATCCCTGCAAGTGCAGGGGTTGCCAGAAACCTCATCTTCCACATGAACATTGGCTCTAGTTGCATGTACAATATAGTAAAAGCCATATTAAAAAGTTAAAATCTATTGTTTTCACACACTCGCTCTCTCATACACACAATTTTTGTGTAATGAAGAAATACAAGGTATGAGAGAAAAATATTTAAATAGCTATTCTAGATGTTCCAAAACTTTATAATTTATTTAAATGTGCATGGTACTCTATCCTCCCCAAAGTGGGTGCTAAAAATAAAAGAAGCTTCAAATTATGCACCGTGTGGGTATCATGAACTGAGCGAAGTAGCTAAAGCATATGTTTTGCAAATGCCATGTCTCCCCTTGAGAAGTCTTTTAGGCTTTGCAAGTAAAGAGCAGAAGGTTTATCTTTCCACAAAAGCCTCTTCAGTCTGAAAGCACACTGGGCATTGATACTTTCCCGGGAGAGCTTTTCAAGGACTTAATAGTATATCTGTCTTATAAAACATGATTCGTTGAAAAGGCTTCCTATATTAATAATTGAAAATCACTGTGATCTCAGTTTTGGAGAGTTAATCAGGCTCCTGTGAGAATAGGTCATAAATACTAATATTCTCGCTAATTATGGATGAAAACTCTTGGTGTAGATTTCAATATTTAATTTGAGCACTGCTATATGGTTCCTAATTGATTTGCCCTGGTTACAGAATCAATTTTAACTTGTACAGAGCATTATAATTAGTGAGTTGGCTGACTGTGTGGAAACCCTACAACATAATGATTTTCTTCTAATTTGCTTTATAAGGGCTTGTTTATTTGGAGCAGTTAGATTGGCAGTGTTACATTCTGACATCTGCTTTCATTAAACCTGGGATTTTCCTGTAGCCAAACAATGTTTGTATCAATCAGTTGATGAAAGGATGGTTCCATGTACATCACTTAACTTTAAAATAACTTTTAGAGGAGAGTCCCTCTTTCATATTATTTATGCTTTATTTTTATAGGTGTAGGATATATCACCCTCCTGCAAGATGAGTAACAGCCATCCACTCCGTCCCTACACAGCAGTAGGTGAAATAGACCATGTTCACATTCTGTCCGATCATGTTGGTGTTCTGATGAATGGGGAGGAGTATAGTGATGTTACCTTTATAGTGGAAAAGAAACGTTTTCCTGCACACAGAGTGATTCTGGCAGCGAGGTGCCAATATTTCAGGTGAGGTATAACTTCTTACTTCTTATCAGATATACTTAGAGCTTCTGGTTAAGCAAGATAAAATAGAAACTACTAAAAGTAAACTGATTTCATCTGCTCAGTGCATGTGAGCTTTCTGAACACCTATTATGGTACACTGTTTTTAACTGTGAGATAATACTTATATTATGCTGTCATATCTTGACCTTCACTGCATAGGTACCCAGAATGGATGTTGGTTGTTAAAGTCCTAAAATTCAGGATATTCACACACTATACATGCTTTCCCCCAGGAAACATTGTTACTATGAAGTGCGGTAAAATGTATTACATTTCATACAACGTGAGATAGAATTATGTCGTTGGATGTGAGATTTCACATTTTATTTGTTCCTTGCTTATCTTTTGAAATAGAGTTTTATGCTTTCTCCTACAGTTGTGAAAAGCAACTCTGTCTTCCTTTCAACCCACTCCACCTCCCAACATTTGCTTTGTGTTCTGCCTGGTGGTAGATGAAATTTAGGCAAGCAATTTGAAATTTTCTTACTGAACCTTAATCTATTCTCCTTTTGGGTAGGTGCGATTGCCTTAACCATAGTTTATGGTTAAGTCCCTGATAAAATCCCAGACAAATTTCTATTCATTATCTATTTTTAGAAAGATCTAAAATCTCATAGTAAGATTATCTTAAAAAGAAATTTACGTTGGATGAAATCCAGTGTTCCACAAGCAGACTTCTGCTTCCTCTCCTCCCTCTCCATATTGCAGATGCCATACACTCACCAAATCCACACTGGAGTGTTCCCCCATACCACTGTGTGAGTAGAAGTCTGTTCTGCTCATGGGCAGCCACAGCTGGGTAGCACCCAATATTTCTTTTTGTGTGTGTATTTGAGCAGATATAGTTCTTAAGGTTGATTTCAGCTGATGTTTTCTGATGATAGTGGAATGGCAGAGTGTTACCTGAATAACTGCCTCTTCTGCATGGACTTGGCCAAACCGTAAGATCAGCTTTGTTGGCGCATATCAGACGCTTACTACTGATTGGCAGCAGTTAAGAGGTCTGATAGACTCTCTCTGCTTTCAGTTGGTTTTTGAAAATATTTAGAGTTTGAATCTCCCTCCCAAATATACTGCTGGTGGTTGATTACAGTAATCTCAGAATATATAGCTTAGAAGAAAATAAGCTCTACCTTCTCTCTTCCTCCACATAATCATATGTGTGATGATGTAAAATAGTATACAACAGCATACTCTGTTTACCTGTTCGGTTTTCAGTATACTGCTACCCTTATCAAAATGATATAAAATGAGTGACCAACTGATTTCTATGGGTAAAGTTCAGGAAAGCACTGCTGATAGTATAATGTTATTGACTTCCAAGAACATCATGGTAAATACGATAGATACTGCACCTTCCATTTGATGTTTTACCGGACACTCTGTTGCAATTGTTGAATGAAACAATTTGTTCACTTCCTTTTGTGCAGTTGCTTCTGATAATCTGTTGTTAGTAAATTTCAGTTGAACTCTTGAATGTTTGTTCTAATATCTCATAGCAAGTGCTCAAATTCAAAGCTAAGGTCATAGTTTCTAACTTTAAGGACCAGCTATAATTTCCTTAAAATTGCATAGATTTAACTTGCAAATGAAATTATTGACAGTTGTGTGTGCCATATTCTACAGTATATGCTTCAAGTCTTACTTAAGGTCTCTCTTACCAGAATACAAGTTTTTTTACATTGTTTCTTTCTCCTTTTGTACAGAGCATTATTATATGGCGGAATGCGTGAATCTCAGCCTGAAGCAGAAATCCCTCTCCAAGACACCACTGCAGAGGCCTTTACAATGTTGTTAAAATATATTTACACAGGCCGTGCCACATTAAGAGATGAGAAGGAGGAGGTCCTATTAGACTTCCTGAGTTTAGCGCATAAATACGGATTCCCAGAACTGGAAGATTCCACCTCTGAGTATCTTTGCACCATCCTTAACATTCAGAACGTTTGCATGACTTACGATGTTGCTAGTCTGTATTTGCTTCCCAAACTTACATGTATGTGCTGCATGTTTATGGACAGAAATGCTCAAGAGGTGCTCTCCAGTGAAGGTTTTCTGTCACTTTCTAAGGTATGTATCAGTTTTTTAAGCTTTCAGTTAAAAAATAACACTCCCAATTTTATTTTTTATGTTTGTGTAAATGTTTTTGGAAATAGGACCCAAAAATCATTCCAGTATTCATGGAGTGCAATGTTCTATTCCATGTGTAGTTTTTTCCCCATTTTCTGTATATCTTGGATGAAGCTTGGTTGGAGTTCTTTGGGATAGTACCAAGACTCAGATCAGAGGGGAGACAGTAGTACTTCCACCAATTTTTTTTTTGTGATCTTCCTGTGGGCTTCCAATCGGAGTCCATGGGGATTCTTCACTGCTTGTGAATACCTTTTCCCGTGTATACACCTTTCTCTACCACATAAATGTCAGTCTTCCCCATCGGACCATCACAACTGTTTTGGCTGTGCCTCAACCACTCTGTCCCCTTCACAGAACTGTTTTTGAAAACATGAAGACAATACCTGAAAATAGCTCTCATGTTTGGAAGGTAGAGTTGCTATACTGTGTCAGTGGTAGACAACATGGTGCCCTGCATATGTTATTGGACTACAACTCCCATCAGCCCCAGACAGCATGGCAAATGGTAAATGATTATGGGAGTTGCAGTCCAATAACATCTGGAGGAGAAGAACAAAGCAGACTTTGGGGGCTGGAAACAAGCTACCTTTATATTGAATGAAACCTCTGGGACACACAATAACTTCCACAGTAAAAGAATTTCTGCCCCCTCCTGGAAATTTAATTATTAACATAATTGTCTCCATGATAAATAAAGGTAAAGTTGGTAATCAGCAGTTGGTTATTCTTTGCTTACTAGTATAATATCACTGTTTATAATGCTGCCTAGCCTTAATATATATATTGTAAAAAGAGGAGAGATAAAATTGACAAATCCACTGATTGTGGTAACAGAATTAGATGCAGTGCAGTGATTCTTAGAACCTTTTCTTAATGGAAAAGTCAATTATACAAAAGACTTGATTAGATCAGAAAAGAATCAATATGTTGCCGAAAATTAAAGGAGAAGCCCAAGGAGACAGGTTAATAATTAATATCATGTAGGTTTGTAAGTCATTCTGCATCCTTGTAAGGTGGCTAAGGTTAGCACTCAAACCTTGATTTTTAACATGTAGTAAAAGTCTGAAGTGGGACACAGGTGGCGCTGTGGGTTAAAGCCTCAGCGCCTAGGACTTGCCGATCGAAAGGTCGGCGGTTCGAATCCCTGCGGCGGGGTGCGCTCCCGCTGCTCGGTCCCAGCGCCTGCCAACCTAGCAGTTCGAAAGCACCTCCAGGTGCAAGTAGATAAATAGGGACCGCTTACCAGCGGGAAGGTAAACGGTGTTTCCGTGTGCGGCTCTGGCTCGCCAGATGCAGCTTTGTCACGCTGGCCACGTGACCCGGAAGTGTCTCCGGACAGCGCTGGCCCCTGGCCTCTTAAGTGAGATGGGCGCACAACCCCAGAGTCTGTCAAGACTGGCCCGTACGGGCAGGGGTACCTTTACCTTTTACCTAAAAGTCTGAAGCTGTTTTGAAGCTGTTCTGAAGATGATGCTATATTGTTGATTCTTTGAACACAGCTCTGCCTAACACTCTCTTAGGAGATAACTTTGAATATATTGTTTAGTATAGGAAACAAGCATCTTCAAATGTAGTTTCATCTGTTTAAAGAGACATTTCATACACCTGATGCTGAAGGTGCCCAGAAGATAAGAAAATGTGCTAGTATTATGTTCTTCTGTTCTCTGCTTTTGATACCATTGCACTGTGCTCTTACATTTTTGGTGTTTGTGGTTCTGTCTAAATTAGGGCACAGTAAGCCTGCAAACTTCACAGGGGTTATATTTCAGGGATCATTCCTAAAGCCAAAATCACATATAGTCAAAACACATTGCATTCAATGGTAGGTGGGATTTTGAAAGTCTTTTTACTTCCCAGTATCTGCTCCCTTTTAACCTTCTTCTTAATTTGTAATTTTTATTTTGCAAGCACACAAAGCTGAATGCACACCAGATAAATACACATAAGTTGTGGGCTTACTGTATATATAGGGTAGGCCCTACCTTTTAGTCAGATTACAAATATTATCACAGTGCTTTATTTAGAATTTGCTGATTTTTTTAGTGGGGAAACTTTGATCATAAGTCTGCATCTTTGGCTGCGAAGTTTTACCCATATCTTATAAGTTATATATCAGATATGAGTAAAGAATGGTGAATACTAGTCAATAAATAACGTTAGCTTTCCTGAATTGTTGAGAAAGATGTTGTGTGCTTCCCCTACCCTCTCCTCTTCCCACATACTTGTGAGAAGTTTCTTCAATCATATCTTGTGCCATCTGGACCTAGATCTGTGGTGGTGGGTTCGGGTCGCTTGGTGAAGACATGGGATAAGGGCTTCTTGTAGTGGGACCCTGCCCTGTAGGCTTCTCTCCCTCTGAAGGCATTGATGCCCACTATATTATTGGGCTTCTGGCTCCAGTTTAAGACACATTTGTTGACCTGGGCCTTTGGTGGAATTGATCAGATTATTTAAAGTGTGAGGGTTATTATGAATTAATGTTGTATTTAATATTGTAATGATCTTTGAATTTTTACTTATTGGGCTTTATTTTATGGGTTGTTTTAGTTAACCTTTTGTAAACTACCCTAGGATCAGAATTTCATTGTGGACATAATAGTTTCTATGGTAAATAAAAGTAAGGTTTGTGATAAGCAAACTTGTGATGAAAGGTGGCTCCAGTGGCCACTTGTGTGTGTGAACTGTGGGATGCCAGGGAGTCCAGCTGTGTTTGGTTTTCAAATTGTATTTACATTAATCTTTCCTTGTTTCTTAGCCAGCCCTTCTCAGTATTGTACTGAGGGATTCATTTGCAGCACCTGAGAAGGATATTTTCCAAGCTTTGATGAACTGGTGTAAACACAACCCAAAGGAAAATCATGCGGAAATCATGCAGGCAGTGCGCTTGCCACTGATGAGTTTGACAGAGCTCTTAAATGTTGTAAGGCCTTCTGGATTGCTGTCGCCTGATGCCATTTTGGATGCTATTAAAGTTCGATCTGAAAGTCGGGATATGGACCTCAACTATAGGGGCATGTTAAGTAAGCCTCCGTATTTCCAGGGAAATGACCCTATATGTTTTCTTATAATTAAAAACTTCCTTAGCGAACTATTGATGCTGAGTAAATGTTTACTAACAGAAATACAAAGCTATATAAGTGTTCACAAGGTTGTATAAGGTTATTTTGTTTACAGCAAATTGGTTGAATGGCAAAACACTCAGATCTACTGTGTTGTATTCAAAGGTTGCAAGAGTAGAAGACCACCTGTGCAACCAATATTTTTCTTTGTCTCTCCAGAAGTTGAGGGTGATGGTGAACAGTGTGGCTTGTGCCATGGAGTAGGGAGGGAAACATTGTTCATACTTGGTTTTGAGTATTTCTTCACTCATGTTGTAACCCATCCTCATGACACAGTATACTCTGTTCTGGAGGCACTGCTGAACAGGCACAAAAGAAGTTGGCAAGAGGGAGGAGATGAGGGGAAATAGCAGTAGTGTGAGTGTCCTGCTTGTGGGAACTTTGGTTACTTGCTTAAAAACACACTTGTCCCTAAAGATTCCTAAAATTCATTCTATCCTGAATATATCAGAAATATTGCACCTCCTTAAATTTAGACAGTTACAAGTCATAATAAATTAATGCCTTCCCTACTGCCCTCCTCTAAACTGACTGTCACGAGGAGGCTGCAAATCTGCAGTGGTACTCTTGAGCCACTTTTTAAATGATGTTGTTTTCCAAAGGAATTAGTATTTTGTGCGTCTTATATAAATATAAAGTTTACCAGTAATAGAAATATTTTTGAACACTTTGGACACAGCCCAGTAGAAATTAGCTATGACCAAGTCCACTTAAAATTAATGGGACATGTGATATTCCTGACCGTGTCCCATTTTATTGCTTCCAATGTGAGTTAATCATAAGTACCTTGTGTTGAATTGTTGTTTTGGTGAAAATAAGCAAATCTCTACACACACATATACACGTAGGGGGTCCTGCTTGTAGGGTTCCCATAGGCATCTGGCTGGCCAAATGTGAGAATAGGATGCTGGACTGAATGGACCACTGGCCTGACCCAGCAAGGTTCACCTTATCTTCTTAATGACAGGACAGTGCCTTTAACCAGTCACTAGACACTTTGTAATGTCATCCTTTTAGATACCTTCTGTTTTCTGCATGACTTTTTAATATCATTTGTTTCCACATTTTTGTAAATAAAGAGCATAATGTGCAAGAAGAGCATAATTTTAAAACATCATTTTTATTCCCATTCTTCCAGTACCAGGTGAGAACATTGCCACTATGAAATATGGAGCCCAGGTAGTGAAAGGGGAATTGAAATCTGCTTTGTTAGATGGAGACACACAGAATTATGATTTGGATCATGGATTTTCCCGACACCCCATTGATGATGACTGCCGTTCTGGTATTGAAATTAAATTGGGTCAGCCATCGATAATTAATCATATACGTATACTGCTATGGGATCGTGATAGCAGGTGAGTTCCAAGTCATACTCAGTTTACCAACCATGCCTTTTCTTAGGCTACTACAGGTTCACATCTATACATTAATATAATTACTTTAACAAAGCACTGGGAAACCACTAGTTTGCAGACCTAATGGGAGTCTTTATTTGGCCTTACCCCCAAGCTACACCTACCCCCCTTCACCTGATGTCATGTATGATTTCAGGTGTCTGGGGCAGTTAAAGCTGTGATTGCAAAGAAAGAATGGAAAACATTAATTATGGTCCCAATTATTTTTAGGCAAGCGGAGTTTACATTCAATGTCTCTTAAATTTGGCACCAAATGCACAGCCTGCTGGGATCAGCTCCTTCCAGGGAAGCTAATTGCTTTTGACAGAGATCTTCTCAAGTTGCAGAGCAGAGCAACTTGAGTTGTTAAAGTCGCCCATGACAAGTGATAATTACTGTAGTTTTCGCTCTATAAGACACACTTTTTCCCTCCTAAAAAGTAAGGGGAAATGTGTGTGCGTCTTATGGAGCAAATGCAGGCTGCGCGGCTATCCCAGAAGCCAGAACAGCTAGAGGGATCGCTGCACAGCGAAAGCAAGGATCCCTCTTTCTGTTCTATCTTCTGGGATTCAGAATATTTTTGTTTCTTGTTTTCCTCCTCCAAAAACTGGTATGGTGCATCTTATAGAGCGAAAAATACGTTAAGCCCACTGACCAAATCCTACAGCCTAACCCTGTGGGCAATAGGATTTGGTCAAGGACACATATTAATAGTAATAGCAGCATCAAGTATAAGAAAAACAATGATACTGTTGCAAATTGCAAGCTTCTAATAGAGCAGAATGATTAATTTGTAAAATAAGATAGCAGAGAGATGTATATAATATAGTGGATTAAAATAGGTGGTGTAATAGAGTTGAGAGTTGTTGACCAAAAACTGATGGAAAATGGTATATAACACAAAATAAACCTCCCTTTTCAGTCTCACTTTATTCTGTGCTGATGTTTATAGGCTGCTAAATCTTTCCTAAGCTGCTTTGCTGATGTTGTAGCAGGAATGACTACTATGGTTCAGGTTTAAATTTAGCCTATGCAATAGGAATACAAATTACTTTTTTATGACTTTAGGTGTGTTAAATGTCTGCATTTAATGTTCCATCATGTCTGAAGGAAGACTACTTCATTTTGTTGCGATTGTGAATTTTGCCATTAAAAAGATCTCAAAGTATTTTTAGCATGCAATTATATTTCAGTTTTGAGATGTACCTGTCATGCAAATATGTGTAAGAACTGTAGTCTTGGTTACATTAAAAGCTAATGCTTTGTTATATTGCCACTAAAGGTGTAATTTATTGAATATTTGGCTTTATGTTGTCTAGTGGAGTTCATGTGACCTTAACATAGTCAGTCACTAGGATACATAAGGTATACTGTATAAAGATGGTGCATTGATAATTTCAGTGTTTCAATTAATTAATTTGCTGTTCAAAGGTCTTACTCCTATTATATTGAGGTGTCCATGGACGAGCTAGACTGGATCCGTGTAATCGACCACTCCAGATATCTCTGTCGATCTTGGCAGAAGCTGTATTTTCCTGCCCGTGTCTGCAGGTTAGTGCACAATTTGATCACATCTATGCAGTTTGGTATTATTGTCTGTATCTCAGTTGTTCCGATTTGATTGCTTAGAGTTAGATGTCAAATTCCAGTGGTTGAGATAGCTGTGTGATAATGAGAGGCAAACTGTAGGCTTGAAAAACTGTTAATCCTCCCCCCTTTTATATGCAATCCTTTTTCTGCTAGTTTGTTTATCTACCTGGTCGTCTTCAAGTCCTAAGCATGATAGCTTTTTGTGTATATTGTAGGCATTGTAGAGAACAACTTGGCTTTGTAAGTATTTTATAACCCCAATCAATTATGAATGTTGTCCTTAAGTTTTGGAAAAGTGATGCTGAAAAGCCAAGAAGGAAAAATTTAGATTTTTTCTTGAATGCTCACCAGTTAATTGCAGTTTACCATTATATGTGATATATGTTAGTAATAGTTTGAATAGACCGGCTCTGAGTTTGACTCCCATTGGATACCACCCATTGATAATAAAATTGCTTAGCATGTAGTTATCTAACTTATAAACCTGTTTTAAGCACTTCTTGTTAAAAATAAAAAAATATTAAAGGTAGGCCCTTCCAGAGAATCAAGTACAATTTTGGACTGCATCACTTTGTTTCACCTGTAGAAGGTACTCTTTTTATTATTCAGGCAGCTGCAATTTAGCATCATAATATTAAATGAAAATGTCATTTTCCCCTTCAGTAAATTTCTGCAGTATTACAGGGATTGCAGTTGAGGCGGTGATAGTATGTGAGATGATCTCTGATTTGAAAAGCATTACTTTGTTTTTCCTCCCATTCCCTGGCCACTTTTTTTTTGGGGGGGGGGGATATCTTTTCCCCCTTTGGTATATATAAGATCCTGCAGAGGTTCACATAGTATTTTTTACATCTTGTTCTAATTCAGTGTGTGTGTGTGTGTGTGTGTGTGTGTATAACAAGCTTGTCCCAAGTATCAAGAAATAAAATTTCCAGGGGGTAAAACTATGAGAGATTCAGAAAGTAGCATGAATCACTTCAGGGATTGCAGTTCTCGGCTCTTTCCTTTGAAGTCCTCATGGGGTTAAGGATAGCAATTCAAATAAGCAGTAGCCTTAAAAACATAATACAAAGTTTAGTTTTTCAAAAGGAAAAGGTAAGTATCTTGTAAGAAACCAAGGATGAGTAATCCTTATATTTCTTTTCTCATAAACTTAAATTTGAATTACATTCCAACGCAACAAGTTGTTCATCCAGCAAGGGATAGCTTTTGGGAATGCAGTAGTTCAGGGGCAGTTGGAGATGCAAAGGAATAGAGTTGCATCTCTTCTGCTGAGGTTTTTGAGGAGAAATTCACCCAATATTTATTTTGTTGTCCAGGCTTTTTTCTTTATCCTTACAATACAGACCATACAGTTTTGAATGTCTTTGCATTGCTTTTCTTCGGGAATGGGACCAAAGAGATGGAAGGGCATGTCCCTGACACAGTTTAATTTTAGTGCTGAAGGCAAGCCATGCTTCCAACAGGGATTGGCTCCACTCTGGAGCCTGGTCTACTCTGGAGCACCCAGCACAGTTCCCCATGGAGCACAAAGGAAGTATTGCTCTTTCTCATTTAAGCTCTTTCTGCTTGCATATTAGGGACTTGCATCTTTGCCGTAGCTGCTGTAATTGAAGTTTATCTTAAAGAAGATAATTTGGGTCAATACTTTGTGTCATGAACTCTGCAAAGGGATGCTTTGGACTGAATAAAGGAGGGCATGAACACAAGGGTATCAGTTTGCTATTTAAGAAGTGAAAAAAGTATTCTGTACTTGATGATGGTGAAAGATAGGAGTAGTTCCAGGTGTTGTTGGACTCCAGTTTGCATCTGCCCCAGTCATGGTGTCAAATGACCAGGGATAATGGAAGTTGTAGTCCCAACAGTAACTGGAGGCAGGCCCATGAGGAACTTGTCTGAGGCCCAGGGCAGCCATATTGTCAGAATAAAGTTATAAACTCAAACAAAAATGCAGCTGGTCCCTGGTGGGGCCTGCCAGCCAGTTTAGCCCTCCAAGACCTGACTGCCCCTCACTCTGCACAGCCCTGCCTGGAGGGCATCATGTTGGCTACCACTGATGATGGGAAAGATCTGCTACGCTGGAAAAGCATGGTTGTTAAAAGCATTAATAAAAATTACTCACCTACAAAATTATTTACTAACCTAAATAAGAGGTGAGGAGCATGGAGATGTGTGCTGCTAGCCGCTTAGCAGGTTACTAAAATATTGCATTCTACCAAGTGGCCAAAAATGGTGCAGTCAGCATGGAATTCCAAGATGCCAGTAGCTACCAGACAAAGAGTTAAATACAAGGCTGCATTGAAATGCTGGTAAAGTATGGTGGCATGTTGAATTATTGTTGTATGCAAATATCATCTATGGAAATTGAGAGGCAAGTTGAGCTCAGCTAGGAAAGTGTACAGATTCCTTTAATTTGATGATGTTTGCGGGGGGGGATATGTTCCTGATGATGCATTGAGTTTTCCTGGTTATAGACTCTTGTGCTCCCTGTTTTATTTCTCCCAATTTCTTGATTCAGGCTTCACAAAACAATACCAACTTCATATGAACATTATCACAAAGTCATACTGAAAGAGCTTGTTCCACACAGTCTGCAAACTATTCTAGTTTATTAATATTTAAATGTATGCCAGAAATTTTGCAGTAAATACAGACTGATTTAGTTGGCCTAATCAGTCATTCGTTGCATTACTTGCAATATATTGTAGCCATTATTACAGCCTGAAATTGGTTTTGAATAGCATTTTGAAAAATCCAAATTAGTTTCTGAACTGTTGATGCTATTATTGTGTTCTGTGCCTAGTGCATTTCAACGGAGTCTTAAAGTAGGCTGAACTGCTTGCTTATATATGTGTTGGTAACCTGTTAGTTGTCAGTGGGTTGGTTCCAGAGCTGCTTTCTGCTCATGGAAGGAACTATGGGGGGATGGAGCGGGGTAGGTAAGTCAGCTTCTGCCAGCCTCTGCTTTTCTCTGGATCCAAACTAGGGATGCTGTTTAAAGCAGATTTGATTATTTTGTCTGTCAGTATTTTGAATTAGTTGTTGATCCACTACATATTTAACTTGGGCTTGTATTAAACTGGGAAATGGGGTGATAACAATATTTAATACCTTTCTTCCTTATACAATCTCTTTGTAGCTTATTCCATTTTCATGTTTTGTATCTGAAGCAAAAGCTTCAGCTATTTTAAACTTTCAAGCTCACTTACTGACTGGGTTATGGTCTTGCATGGTAAACCTTCAGGACAAAAATAAAACTGAAGACTCTTTGTTGTATTTACTCTTTGTTGTATTTCCTGGTCGTGCCCTGTCATTTACTCCATGTGAAAGGACACCAGTTGTTTATTATTATTATTATTATTATTATTATTATTATTATTATTATTAAAATCATATTTTAGCTTCCCACATAAACACTATAAAAACACTAAATAATAATTGTTGTAAGTAGTTTAAAATTACCATTGCTTTAATTTGGAAGTCACTTGGGGGTGCTTTTGGGGATGAAGGACAAGGTAATAAAATAATAATAAAACAACTATAGTAATACTTTTATAAGTAGAATATGATAATGCTGGTTTTTTCCAAGTCTTTCCACAGCTATGAAAGCTAGCAAATATCATAGTTGCAGGAGGTTTGTTTTAAACAAAATGCACAAATTTTCCATTAAGCTGGTGTGAGAAGGATTAAACTGTCACACTGGCATGCTAATGAATTGAAGAGTCTCATATATTACGCTGAGATGTAACCTTGTGCTTATAATCCTTCTCTAAAAGTGCCTAACTGTTTTGATTAAATGCTAAAATTTTTCAGAAGATCATCCTTGTCTTTTCTGATAGCTCTGCGACAAAGAGCTATTCAGATAATCAATAGTTCAGACAAGACAAACACGCATTCAAAGCAAAATAGTTGTGAGCAGCACTGAAAGTGTACAGTAGTTGGCTTTTATTGGTGGTGTGATGGCCTGGGAATCCGATTCAGAGGCTGAACCGGAGGAATCCCAGCCTGCACAGGAGTCCCCGCCTCCAGGGCCGGCTGAACTGGGGCAGGGCCTTGATTCTGAAGCGCCTGCACCTGTGCCGGATCCTCAGGAGCAGGCACCAGGTGAATCCACTCTGGCTCCAGAGGTGGTTGAGGACTCAGTGCCTACAGGTGAGTCTCCCCCTGGGCCCAGTAACCCTTCAGCCTCTCCTGAACTGCAGAGGCTCAGGGCAGAGAGGCGAAGGGAACTGGTTTCTCCCAGGAGGAGTGCTCGCCTTAAGGCCAGGAAAGGCGGGTCTCCTGGGGGCCGGGACCGCCCCTGGCCTCAGAGAAGCTAAAGGCCAGTCAGCCCGGTCCCAGGTTGCGGGAGCAACGTCGTTGATGAGCTGTTTCGGCCAGCATCCAGTCCTGTTTCCCCCAGAGTTCCTGTCCTTGCCCGGCTTCTCGCTGTGGACCCCGCTTTGCCCGAGGAGGACTGTCTGCCATCCCTCAACTCAGGCCCTGGACCTCGCCCCACGGTAACCTCCCCCCTGGACCAGCACAGGTAGTTCAACACTGGAGCATAAAGTAATCTACCGGGCTCTCCAACTCATGTTTCTTCTTATGCAAAGTGCACAAAACAGTTAATTATAAAATACCGGTGATCAACTTGACAGAAATCTTTCTCTCTGGGCACCCTCCTCCTTCAGCGAATATGTGGTTGAGCCAGCTAATTTAGAAAATAGACAAAAGTCTCCAGTGGTCCTACCATTTTGGTGTTATTTATCTTGCATCATTCTGTGTAAATTTCCGAACCTAGTTGTTACATTCCGATAGTAAGTATTAATTTGGTTGGTAATTATCTTCTCAAAGTGACAGAAATAGGAAACATATGCTAGTGTAAGACACATTGTCAGTTTCTTCTATAATATTAGGTTTGATTATGCAAGTGACAAATGTGCTTCTTAAATCGTAAATCATCTAGTCCCCTATACACTCTTACTGATTTATTTCTTACTGTGTTTTAATGTTGCTTCATCTATCCCACAAGATGGCAAGAAATTTAGTTAGGATTTAGATTTTCCTTAATGTGCTTAGTGTTCTGGGCAGATGGCAAATTGGCATATAGCCACGTGGTGTCACTAAAGCATAACTTTCTTAAACTGGTGATTTCCTTGGCTGTTTTCCAGAGTAAATCTTAGAAATTGGTGACTTATTGGGAGTGTGTTAAATCTGCATCCTTCTTAAAATCACATTCTCTTATTTTTCTATCCTTGTAACGTATTGTGTTTTGGCCTCTCTGTTTATGAAATGAGATGGAAATCAATTGAAGTTGAGGATTGAAGGCATAAATGAGAAAGCAAGAGACTTTCTCTTTCACCTATTTTAGTTCACATGAGCTTCTTGTAATTTTAGGGTTTTGTGAAAAGTCTGTGTAGACAGGAAAGACGGCTATGCAAATAGACCCAGACTATAGTTTCAAAAACATAGGCATCTGGGTAAAAATGTAGAATGTACAGAGACATTGGCAAATGGCCAAGCTAAGGCCTTGGCTAAGAAGTGTATTCCCTGATCAGATCTTTTATGTCCACTCTTTTGTGTGTTTGATCATGATTTGTAGCTATAATCTGAACTAACGATTTTGTTTCACACTTGCTGATATAAAAAGAAGAGTTTTCCATGGGCTCTGATCGTAATCAATAAAGCTGACACCAAGAACTCCTCCCAGCTCAAAGGGCTGCTTTTTTCTTATCCACTCTCATAAGAGAGCAAAGACTCTTAGAATTGGGATTGACACACAGTTAGCTTGACAGAGAAGCAAAGTCTGTTTTGTGTATTGATCCCCAGACACTGGGCAATGCGCCAGACTGTTTACCAGCTGAAAATTAATCTTCCACTATGAAAATGGAGGTCCTGCTCTACAACAACCCATGGCATTGTTGTGAAAATATTTGACTGATATTGAACTGTTTAGTCCTGTAAGCCTAGGAAAGGTGAAAATCCATTGATCCAGTTTGGTGGGCCCCTTGTGCCGAGATTCTAAGTGGTGTGCTTTTTCTCTGTTATTATAAACTGCAGTCTCTTAATTTTGTAAACTATTAACTGTTAGAATTTCGAAACACAGACTAGTTGGTGTAATGTATGGATTCATAAACAAATTTAAAATCTGGTTTTAGAACAAATTTTAAGTGGACTGATATCCTTTGTTCACGCAAGATGTCTTTGTTGCATGCTGTTCACTTACTCTTTACGATTCAGACAGTGTGGCTGTGTGTCTTTCTGAACTGAACACACTCATGACATTATGAGACTGTTGACCAATAATGGTTGCAGTTTAATAGATTGTTTTTATTGTGGAGGGTTATTACCTAATATTTGTAAACACTGCATGCAGATAGATTCTATTTATTTATTTATATATTTAAATGTTTAAATAAATGTCTATGCTTCCCTTCATTCAAAGATCACAAGGCGGTTTACAAAATAAAAAATACAAAAATGCAAACAAACAAAAACAATAACCACCTTGCTGCATAACAGGCCATAGATTATTTAATTAGCCAAAGGCCTGGGGGAAAATGAATGTTTTTCTTGATACCTAAAGATATGTCATGAAGGCACCAAGCGAGTCTCCCTGGGGAGAACACGCCACAAGGGGGAGCCACTGCAGAAAAGGTCCATGTTGCCGTTCTCTGGACCTCTCGTGGAAGAGGCCCACAAAGAAGGGCCTCAGATGATGATTGCAGGGTCTGGGTTGGTTTATATGGGGTGAGGTGGTCCTTGGAGTATTGAACTTTTGCAATGTGTGCAGCTGTGACTCCTTTAATCTCTTGTCCACAGGTAGGAGAAGATCCTGCTTCTGTATATCTAGAAACTTGCATTTCTCCACCTCCTATGGGAAAGCTGTTTCGCCCGACAAAATGAAATAATGTTGGTATTTGGTGCTGGGAGCTTCCTATAAAGGGTAGCAAATTTCTGATATCTTGTCATTTTGGCTCCGCCTAGCAATGACGCATGAGAGACCTTCTCTGCAGTGTCCCGTTCTGAGGTGCATCTTGCACTGACAGGATATGCTTTTTCATCAGCCGGCTTTTGTGGGAGGGTGAAGTGATGGTAGTCACCACCTCCTGCAGTACAGTGGTACCTCGGGATGCGAATGGGATCCGTTCCAGAGCCCCGTTCGTATCCTGAATAGAACGTAAGACGCGACTGCACGTGCGCGTGACGTCATTTTGACCCATCTGTGCATGCGCGAGCAGTGAAACCCGGAAGTAACGCGCTCCATTACTTCTCGGTTGCCGCAGAGCGCAACCCAAAAATACTTATCCTGAAGCATATTTATCCTGAGGTATGACTGCACAGTGGTACCTCTGGTTATGAACTTAATTCATTTTGGAGGTCCATTCTTAACCAGAAACCTTTCTTAACCTGAGGTACCGCTTTAGCTAATGGTACCTGCCGCGCGATTTCTGTTCTCATCCTGAAGTAAAGTTCTTAACCTGAGGTACTACTTCCGGGTTAGCAGAGTCTGTAACCCAAAGTGTTTGTAACCCGAGGTACCACTGTACTATCTAATTGTTGCTTTTTGTAGCGACTTTGAGGACTAATTACCAAACTGCTTGAAGAATTCACACATTGCGAATATTAATAATTCTGCAGTATGTCATAGGTTTGCAAGTTGGTTATACACCCCACAAGGTTATAAAAGTGATTGCTAAAAGACTGTCATTGCTTGAGGTTCCCCCCTGCCCAAAGGCGCTGCACGTGTTCTCTCAGTAATATTTTTGCAGCCAGGATTAGCTGTTCAAATCTGTCTACTTTTACCCCCTATAGTATCTTTTTTGTTCTGGATTTATCCAGAACGTTTTGGTTTATTTCAGTTTGTTGATCAGTGACTGCCATCTGTTGAATTAATCTAATGTCACTGCATAAAGTATCCATGTATGCCCATATTTCTAAGCAGATGATTGTAGTTTGTTGATATATTTCTGAAACAAACTGTACCCCACTTAAATTCACACTTGAAGTGCAAAACAGATAATGATACCATTTCTTGGTGCTTATGCATATTCATACTTCCAGCACAAAATGAAAAGAATATTGATGTATATTTTTTCAGTTTTAGGAGCCAAAATTTTTCGAGCCAGCTGTCAACTGCCATTGGACTTGCTTTTATCGCTGGTATGATTGAGTTGCAGTTAGTCACATAGCACCAGGAATAAATCTGGCCTTTTATGTTTGAGCTCATTTTTCTCGGGGTGTTACAGTGTGAGTTCTGCTTATCAACAAAGCTTTTGATTTGACTCATACATCCCAAATATTTGGGGGTCGGTTGCATCATGATATCCTAGGAGCATGCTCTTTGGAAAACAAAACTCATTAAGTCTCACACTGCTTCCAGCTACAATAATGAATGTGAATGAGAATCTGATAATGATCTTCTTAACGCAGTTGTGGTTTTGAATGATTGTAAACAACCTTATGTGTGGACATAATTCCTGATTCATACTATGCGCACATTATTGTTTTTAGAAATTGACACAGAATACTTTCAATTACTGAAAACAAAAAAAATTCCTTCCAGTAGCACCTTAAAGACCAACTAAGTCAGTTCTTGGTATGAGCTTTCGTGTGCATGCACACTTCTTCAATTACTGAATTAGTGCAGGACTTAAAAAAAATACTGATCTACTACAGGGTTGTGGAACCTGTGGCCCTCTAGATGTTGTTGGGCTCCAACTCCTACCCCACTGGCCATGCTGGCTAAGGCTAATGGGAGTTCATTAGCATCCACAGATTCCACATTCCTGGCTTAAACAAACAACAGATTCTTAAATTGGTAGGTAATAGGGTATTGTCGTTTGAAATTTGGAGGCAAAAACTTCTGATCTCCTCTGCTTGGTCTGCAAAAGCTCACCACAAGTCATCCACATAGCAGGAAAGCATGATATCCTGTTAAGTGTGAATTGAACTCGCTTCTCCTTCTTTTGCCTCCTTTTTGGTGCATTCTAGTTTTTATGTCTGTACTGACTATGGCTCATTAATTAAAGAGATACTTTGGCTATGGTGATTCTGGGCTGACCATTTGACATACCTTGGAGTCCTGGGGGTTATTGGTTTGCTACTGGTTTTATTATTATTTATTATGTATTTTGTGTTCTCATTTTGTATTTTTTGTTGTTAACTGCTTTGTGATCTTCGGATGAAGAGCAGTATACAGAGTTAATAAACAATCAATTTTTAAAAGCAGTTTCACACTTAAATCTTTAAGGAGTTGTCAGGTTAATGCCATTTGACCTTATAACTTGTTTTTCATTACTTCTTAAAGTTTATCCTTGTCACATCTTATAATTTATATAACTTTCAGATGCCTTCTCCTGGAGCAATAGTTCAGATGTAGGCATTCAGTATTTTGTACATTGCTATAAATATTTCATTTATATTTAACTCCAAATGTTCATTTTTTTAAAAAAGAAGCACTGAGCATAGGACTTCATTCTGATTAAACTTTTATAGGGTTGCATCTGTACCTCTCTTCTTGGACATCTAAAGGTCCTAACTTGTCCTTGGTTGGTTTATTCCTCCTGGTGTATTTGAAGACTTGATCTATTTTTTGGAAATTAAATGTAGCCAGATCCTATGCATTACTCAGTATTAAATCTAAGGGCTGCCTCTCCTTTTCCAGCTCCCATGATGCAAATGTAAAGTTTGATGAGAGGCAGAGCAGATACCTCACTTGGCTTAAACATTCACCTGCATGTATTGTCATTCCTTTATAATCTGTGTTCGTGATTATATTTCCTATTATTGATGATTAAAGTCAGGGTACAACTAAAACAAATAGATACTGTGTTCTAACTCTTTCTAAAACTTAACAGAAAGTTTGAAGATAAATGTGCTTCAGACCTGATTAGGAAACCTTGGCAGAATAGATTCTAGCAGAATGAGGGACTGGAAGAAATTATTACAGATGATTTCAATTTCTAGTAAATTACAAAGCATACATAACCACCTGAAAAGAGAGAGAGCTCCTTAGCTGTATTTCATCCTGCTTCCACAGATAAGTGTGTAAATGAAAGGAAAATGAATTGTTTCAGCATAGCAAATCTATACTATTTTTGTGGAGTGAAAATGAATGAAATTGAAATAATTCACTCTTGCTTGAAACGAAAAACTATAAAAGTATTTTATCCCTTACTGGGGATCGACATACTGTAGATAAATAAAAAAAGAATGTTAGTTCTTCCTTGGCTACTGTTGATATATTAAATGCTAAGTTGAGGTTAAAAATTGGATTGTAACAAAAACAAAAAAAACCTTATGTAATTTACACAGAAATGTGTAGAATTAATCATTTGCACAGAGAGTCTGTTCATTCTTTACAATATTTTTAGACTGGCACTGTACCAAACACCTTATGAGGGCACATTTATGTGACATTGTATGTTTACTACAAAGAAAGCCTCTTCTTGTGTGGAAGTAGGTGAAAACCCAGATCTTCTTGGTAGAAGACACTCTTTAGAGATCAGGAAAATGGCAACCACTTGACTTGTCCATATGAATGGTCCTCAGTGGAGTATGTTTCAAGCATTAATCTAGACCAGTGTTTTCCAACCTTGGGTCTCCAGCTGTTTTTGGATGACAATTCCCATCATCCTTGACCACTGGCCTTGCTAGCTGGGGATCATAGGAGTTGTAGTCCAAAAACAGCTGGAAACCCAAGGTTGGGAAATGCTGATCTAGACCATTGTGTGTGAATTGGGCCTCTGTTGCTAGAGGCCCAATTCCAGGCAAGATCATTCTATTACATAATTCCTATATAATTTGTCTCGTGTGGAAAGCGGCCATAGTGATCCATGATCAACAATATGACACTGCAATATTAGGGTGAGTTATCAGAAATTTTGTAACCCAAGCCTTTGAAGTGATATTCTGTTTGTCCTTAGAGTTAATTCAGAGTCCTTTTTTTTTGGGGGGGGGGGTTATTTTCAGAAGCATGTTAGACAATAGATCTGTGAGGAACCACAAGGGGCTGCAAAGGGAATAGCATATGTTTAACCAACAGGGAAGTTGATAAAGCTTTGAAGGCAAGCAGGATCACTGTTTCAGTTCTGGGAGCAAAAAGTGTTATACTTACAAAGCTGACTGTGTGTAACAAGTTAAGCCTTTCAAAGGAAAAATACCATATTGTTCGACAGCCATAAAGGAAAAAATCACTCATGGCTTACACAGGTACCAAGGCCAGTGAATTGTGCCTGTAATCTTTTGAAATAGTTGGAATTGCATGGATAATGATCACTTTATTATTTGTGCTAAGACACCCTCCCCTCCTGCTGTCTTTGCTCTTCTTTAATTCAGGTCAGGTCAGTGGAGTGGGTCAGCTACACAAGATTGACTGAACCTTGGTCTCATTGCAACCAGTGTGAGAAGTTAGTCATGACTTACATGTCATTTTATTTTGATGGGAACTAGGTGCAGTTAGCTTGGCCCAGATTCAGATGTGCCCTGTACTAAAAAAAAAACCTTTCCAGATTTCTAGCCATGCTTTTTGTGAGTATTGTATATTTCTTATTTTATTACGTTTTAACCACACTTGAAAGCCATCTTGGGAGAGACTTGCTGTGCAATGTGAAGTATAAATCTCTAAAAAGAAACAAATGTAAGTGAATGAAATGCATATTCTCCACCTGTTTATCCTTCTCTAACTTTCTTCCATCCTTGTCATTTTTGTACAATTTGAAATTTCAATTGTAGGCAACTTGAGGCAGGAATGTTTGTTTAATAAATGCATATCCTGCTCTCCCAAAACCATTCCAACACAGCTCCCAGAAATTAAAGCAGGAAAATCTGGGTATAATCCCAAATTTTAATTCAGAAAGAGCAGCAATATAAACAGTGGGTTGGATGTAAAGGTTTCATTCATCTGTCAATGGAAGAGAACTTTTGGATTCAAGCCAATGTACTGAAATAAACTGCCTTGTAAATAAGGACATTCTTCTTTCTTATAAGTGTGGGCTAAATTGAATTCCTTTGAGCCTGTGAAAAGAAATGAATGTTGCATGATGACTATCCATATTCCAAGACTTATTGGGCTCTGAGATGGGTAAGAATCAACAACAACGCCTACCACAATTAAAGAATCATCCTAGCTAATAAAGAAACAGAAATCCCTTGCGGGAGAAAAACAGCATTTAAAGCTCTTGTTTCCTTTGTATTATGTTTCCAGGGAAATTGGTAGTGTGTTTTGTGTGGGCGGCACAGTTTTTTGTAACAATAGAGGCCCTCCAGGTGTTGCTGGACTATAACCCCCCATCATCCCCAGCCAGCATGACCAGTGGTCAGGGATGAGGAGAGTTGTAGTCCAGCAATATCAGGATGGACACAGGTTAGCTACCGCTACTTTACGTCTTCATGGCTACATGTCTTTCCCTTAGAAATTCTACAGTATTCCAAACAGCTACCTAGCCGTTCCCTTTCTTATTCTTAATTGTTTTTAGTACATTTTTAACTTCCCAGCCTTCTGTTTTGACACCGTTTGCCACACATTCTGAAAAACCTCAGAAAGCATGTTCAAAATATAACATGCAAATTGAGCATATTTGTAAAGTCAAACTGTATACCGTCATACCTCATGTTGCATCTGCTTCAGGTTACTTGCTTTTCGTGTTGGGTCCCACACCACTTCCGGGATTCGCCGCATGCGCAGAAGCGCTAAATCACGTTGTGTGTGTACAGATGTGGCGCTTCGGCTTTCGTCAGTTACGTGTTATGGACGGGCCTCCGGAATGGATCCCGTCCGTAACACTAGGTTCCACGGTATATTACTGTTCAGTCTTTATCACCTCAAGATGTATAGATTGCGTAACATAGACCCTGACTAGCTGTATTTCAAACAGCTTCATACTATTATAAATTTTCCCAAGACACACTGTTGTTTTTGTTGCAACAGCTGAATGCAGCTATCTCACGAGAAGATATTCACATTTATTTTATTAATTGTTAAATATTTGAAATATTTATAAATATTTTTTTCACTGTACTCTGATCACTGTAACACAGATATCAGTGGCAAAAGAGTTCCTCAGATGAGGATATCACAGTTTGTGGTATCACATTATCCCTGTTTCTCTTCTGAAGCAAGTAATCAACCAGAGGAACAAATCTTTCTTAGTTCCAAAGCCAGGCTGGAATCTGTAACTGAAATGGATCAAGATAATCAGCTTTATCCAAGTAGATCTGAAGTTGCAAGGCCACAACTCACAAGTACCTTGGCTAAGAAGGAATGTTGACAATTGGGCAGTAGTTGCTCAACAAAACCTCATAGTCCAGGAAGGGTCTTTAAGGAAGGGGCATGTGGCAACCTATTTCTGTTGGAAACTGGCCCCCTTGGGTAAGGCTGGCTCCTTTTCCCAGGCTTGTCGGGGCCTGTCTCCGGTGACCTACCCTGGCTGGCATCCTGGCAGACCAGGGAGGTCTTGGATAAGCGACACCTCCCTGAGGAAAGGTGCACACCCCCTTCGCCCTTGCATAACAGCAGGAGAAAGAAAACAGTCAGAAAATAGTCTATTTCATTTCTACTTTATTCCTGACTGTGCACTGTACAAAAAGCATGTCTGCTCACTCAGAAACCTCCGAGCAACTGACTCAATCCTCCTGGACACAAACAACAGGAAGGTCTCATGTTACACAACGAACAAGACCCTGAGAATCGCCTGGAACATCCTGTCCCATGCTTAGACCCATCATGTGATGTAAACATCGAACTGCTTGTTCGCAGCTGCGTAGTACTCATATCATAACACTTTCAAGGCATCTGGAGCCATCCTATCCCACAGTGAGGCATTGGCCAATCCTTGGGACTTAATCAGTTTGTTTTGGCTAGTTCTAATAAGCCACAATGGGACAAGGATGGAGAGAACATGTAGTTTGGCTGCAGTCCTTGAAGCATCTTGACCATACAGCCGTACCTTAGAAGTCGAACAGAATCCATTCTGGAAGTCCGTTCGACTTCCAAAATGTTCAGAAACCAAAGCTTGGCTTCTGATTGGCTGCAGGAAGCTCTTGCAGCCAGTCGGAAGCCCCATTGGACGTTCAGCTTCCAAAAGAACGTTTGAAAACCGGAACACTCACTTCCGGGTTTTGATTGTTCGGGAGCCGATTTGTTTGGGAGCCAAGGCCCTTGAGATCCAAGGTACGACTGTATTGTGAAGACTGTAGCTTTGAGCACGGACTGCAGTTCAGTAGTAGAATCACAGACTTGTAGAGTTGGAAGCGTCCCCAAGGGTCATCTAGTCCAACCCCTTGCAATGCAGGAATGTTTTGCCCAACGTGAGGCTGGAGCCCATGTTTTGCATGCATAAGGTTCCAAAGTGAATTAATGGTATCTCCAGGTAGAGAAGAAGTCGTCTCCTGTCTGACATCCTGGAGAGCTGCTGCCAGTCAGTGTACTGAGCCAGATAGGCAAATGGCGTCACCTAAGTATAAGGTACCTTCCTGTATTCATATGGCTGTATTAAGCTAAATTTCACTGGCCTCTCCTTTTTTCAGATCATTAATGCTTATCTTTTTAAACAGTCTTGTGACCTTTTTATTTTGAAGCATTTCATACTTCATGTTTCTGTATAATTGTCATGATAGATCAGAATGTTGTATATATTCATACTGCACCATGTTCCCTGAAATGGTCCTTTTCCAGGATGAAAATGCAGTGCTCATTAAATCACTTCCTTAATAGTAGGTGGGAGGAATTGCTATTGATCTAATAGATTTAATAGTTCATATACAAAGTCTGTGGCATAGAAGTAATGTTCTGCAGCTGAATAGCTGCAGATTAATCCTTTAGACAGATTTCTAGAAGCATCGCTAAAACTGGAAAATTACTTTCTTTGCCTCTTAAAGGCATAACTGGGCTAAATGTATTTTGAGAATATTTTTGTTCATGCTGTATTTGTGAGCTAAATCCATGATGGCACAAACAGATTAGAACTAGATGTAGAACTGATATAAAATACCTAATGATCCATGGTAGATTCTGCCTAGAAACCTGTATGCTTCTGCTTTGTAATGTATAGAAATGGCTGCATCACTAAAGGGTATATAGAGGTCAACAGAGGAACAGATAACCACAGCATGTTTTCGTGTATGAAGCTCTGTGATGGTTTGGTAAGGTCAAAATGGAAAGTAAGCTACTCTATGGTAGTTCTTTTCTTTCATTTTCATGGCATTTTTGAAATAGCTCTGGGTTTCTTTTTGCTTAATTCCACACATGCAATTTCCTCGTTAAAATCCATGCTTTCCACAGGCAAAAGCAGCGGTGTATTCTGACTGTCTCAAAATAATTGACTAGAAATCTGTATACAATTCTGAAATGTGGTAAGAAACCAGAAACTAAGAGTAATTGAGTGCTTGTGTGCTTCTTGCAGTTAACTAGACTTGTCCTTGGTGGTGAAATAGTTTCATTAAGTTGGTTGGTGATTTATTTATTTCTTTAAAATAATTTATACCTACCTCTTTCGTCCTCACTAAGGAGGGCAAAGCCATGTACACTAAAAACATTAAAACAATATAAACGAGCAAGTGAAAATAATTTTTTTATTACCCCCCCCCCAAAAAAAAATCTTATGAACATTTCAGAACAGAATAGTTCGTAAATCATGATGATGTGAAAGAAGCCTACTATTCAAGTTATAATAATGTAATTGGATATGGACTAGGTTGGTTGGTTGGTTGGTAATTTGGAAGTGACTGCACAAATCTCTCCTGGTCTGGACAACTCCACAGGATGCGGGAAGAAAAGTTGGTTGTTGTGGCAAGGAAAGCTGCTTGTGAGCAGCTTGCTCTGATAAGGATAGGAGGTGAACTGAGGCATTTTGAACCTTTGTCTCTAGTCCATTTGTCTGTTCCTCCCCCCATGCAGATTCTTAAAGGATCAGTCTTCTGGTCTGAAGGTGGGCACTTCACTTTTGTCCCATGTCCCTCCTCCCGGTGCAACCCATGTGTCTTTCGCATGGTGAAGTAGTATGGGAGGCATACTAATTAGTTGCCTGGCTCTGGTTTTGTAAAACCTGATGCTGTAGGATCCAGTTCAATGGTCTCCTACAGCCATCCTCAGGTTCAATAGGCTTCTGACCACAAGCATCAGCCTCAGAGCTAGGAACCAGGAACTCTTGTGCAAAACACAAATATCAAGATAAGGAGAGAAGAAAAAATGAGCATGAGAAAATGGCATATTTGTTGCCTGTTTTTAACTCACAACAAACCAAGTCTAAAAACTGGGGGTGGTATCTAATTCTACTCAGCGTACAGTTGAAATTAAGGAGCCTAAATTAGCCGTTCATTGGGTCTTCTTTGAGTATGACAAGCATTGATTGGATACCACACATTGTTGGCAACAGCTTAATGCCCCCAATTTCCCAATTTTGATATGTGGGATATTCAGTATCATTTGGGTCAAATAATGCTGATACTTTTCTTTCTGTAATGATGGTTCTTGTCTAGTGTGTGGTTGTGGGATCAAACATCTTAGCATTCAACTTTAAAATGAACAAGGCTATGTAACTGCTTGTACAAATAGGTTACACCTGGGATCATTAATTACCTAACTATGCTAGTTGAAAGAATTAGTGAAGAAGATTGTAAAGCTCTTTGGTACATTAAATGTGGAAATTCTCACCAGATTGGATTGCCAAACCATATAAACAGGCAAAGTAGGTCTTTCAACTAGTTATTTCAGTTGGCTTACCAGTGGAATTCAAGGACGGTTCTGGTTCAGTAACACGGAAAATGGAAGGTATAAATCCTTGTAGGGAAAATGGTTGTATGTGTTGAAGTTTTCAAATGCAGAGCCATTTGTTCTGTAGGGAACATAGCTTTTGTAAGCATTTACAATGCATTTTGTAATGATAATGTCAAGCAAATTTACAAATACTATGATCCATAAAAATAGTTAGGTTTACTGAATTTGAAATGTTACCAGATACAATGAAAGCATGTTTCAATGGGAGAATTAATATTCAGCTCAAGAAACGGAAGGGGAGGAGTGAGAAATTAAATAGTATCTTTTTAAGTCTGCCTTATTGCTCCTTGCATTGCTCCTGCGGGATTTTTCTACTGTGTGCAAGAAAATCAGCAAGCACTTCTTGAAAAACCCAGATGAAATTACTGCCATAAATTTTGAATTTTCCCCCCTCATGGTGTAAAAACCTTAATTTAGATGGGGAGGGTTTATTACCACTGTTTTCTTGGCATGGATAAATTCAATTAATTTCAGATGACAAGCTCCAGGGTTCTCTGGCTCTCTTCTCCTCCCCGCCCTTTCTCAATATGTTGAAAGTACAATTTGTTATTGGTTTGCCTTTGGCTCTGGAGACCTCATTAAAGGCTAAGGAAAGGGTTTCTATCTCTCTCTTTGACACCTTTCTCTTTTTTGGCTGAACCTCGACTATTTGCATTATCACATAGAATGGAGTATAGGAGGCTTGAGGATAAAAGCTCCTGTATTTATATTGCACATTGATCAGGAATTGTTGTGGCATATTAATTGCTCTTCTTTTTATGCTTTGCTGCTGTGCTATTAAAGTTGGCATCAGAGGAGAGTGGTGTTTTTTATGATTCATGGGGCTTATTCAAACACTCAGAAAACCTCAGTGTGGAATTTCCTTGAGGATGCAGCCACAAGGAAGAAGTAACATCTGACTTAGCATGACCATACTAACAGGAACTACCACCAACCAAAGTTTGTAGAAGATTTTAAAAAGTGGGATTTGAACCTGAGTCTAAATTACAGAATCCACGGTATTCCACGTGTGTTGCTTGCTGCATTGTAATAATAATAATTTAAAAGCAAATATAACATTGCTGAGATAAATATCAACCAGAGTTCAGCTCTCTTCAAATATTTAGTGGGAAGTAGTGTGATACATGCTAAGACTGCCATGCTTCAGCTGTGCCAGCAGAGCACTTAGAAGATTAGACTAAAACCATTAAATATATTTTAGCTCAGTATTTTTAGGGTTGCCATCTTTCAAAAAAGTAAAAACCAGGACACCAGTTATTGAGCTTTTTCAGTTGGCTTGCCTAAGATCCTGGACAAAAATTGCCCCCTCATTTCATATCCGCCCTGCAATGTCCAGGAAAATCCGGATGTATGGCAGTCCTATTTACTAAGTATCTAAGTAGATTAGTTATTGTAAAGGAGAGATGGAAAGGGTGAATGTGATTATGTCTATCAAGTTTGGTTCAGGGTTCCCCTGGCTTAAAAACTGAGAGCCAGCCTTCAGAATTGGCACTCACTTGATTTACTTCCTCATTTCCCTTGTTTTCTCAAGCCATGATGTAGCACACAAATGAAGTGTGATTAATGCTAACCACATTCTGTTGAAGTCAGATTTAGTAATACCATTTCAAAGCCTGATTTTAAATTCTGGTAGTAGTACTAATTATGCTTAGCCTTAACCAAGTTCTGTACTGGTGCACCTACTATGGTTAATGCAAATAAGGGAAGGATGGGAGGTGTTTGTGCAAGAGAAGGGATTGAGTTCGTGCTGACAAGATTGGTTCTAATTTGCAAACCATAGTTGTATCTGTACCTGACCTGCGTGACCTGAAACTCTGATTTCAAAACTAGACATGAACTTGAAGGTGGGCTTGCAAACTGAAAAATAAGTTCAACTTTGTGTCTGTGGTTGGTTTGTTCCTTTGTGTGTGGCAGAGGCTAAGCTTGTGAATAGAGATTCCATTCAAGATATGGAGAAAAGTGACAGAATATTGGGTTGAGACAAAAATATTGACCTGTTTGTAGAATGTGAAATACATCTTGATGTTGATATTGCACTCAGAAATATATTTTGTTTTTGTTTTTTTAAAAAAGAACCCATTTCAGGGTAACAAAACTACGGAAACCATTTATTTATTTATTTCATAGGCTAATATAATAATGCTAAATTATTTCTACTGTGTGCAAGCCACAAGTTTTAAACACATTTGGCCACTAGAGTGTGCTGTGTCTCTTCAAACCTTTTCTGATTCAGAAGTAAAAGCTCCGTTTTGTGTTCCCAGTAAGCAGATAAAAGATGTATATTATATAATGCCAGATCAGTCTATGCTTAACATGCAGTCTTTAAATGTGGACACTTGTTTGAATGACAGTAATGACTTTATAGTACATTAGTTAAAAGTTTAATATAGAGTAATTTATGATAACATTTATAATCCATTATTTAACTAGACAAAAATAATTTACTGTTAACATTGTTTTAGTATTAATTACAGTAATATGGCCAATTCAACTGAAAAGTTTCAACTGATTTCTTTTTTGCACCATAATCAGACTTATGACAAAATGAGCATAAATTCTGAAAGCAGTCAATGCTTTGAAGTTATTCTTTTAAGATCATACTGTCATTCGCTCTTGACCATTGCCTATTTGAATTCATTTTCTTTTTTGTAAGCTGATGTCTCCTATTTCAGCTTTTAATCTTCTTTTCTTGTTAAGTGAGGATTTGTGGATGCAAAAAATGTATGTGTTGGTGGATAAGCTGATACTGCCAAACCGGCAGAATAAAGTTTTGATTTATCCAGTGCTGGGAATCCCCCATCATGTGAATGCTCAGCATTAGAGCCTGATAGTCAATGTTGTAGCTGTCATATAATAATAAAGCTATCTAAAAGGAGCTATGATCGTTTTCAAAAAGTTGAGCTTTTCTAAACCATAGTCAGCATAAATCAGGGGTAACTAACCTTTGACTCTCCAGATGTTACTGGACTGTGACTTCCATCATCCCTGGCAATGCTGACTTGAGCTGATTGAGATCCACAGGTTAGCTACCCCTGATGTAATGGGACTTTATAGTGTGGCATAAAGAAGAGTCCTTGCCCCAAGGAACATTTCTCTGAAATTTGTCCAGGGACTGGGGCAATAGAGGGAGGGATGGGTAAGTGTAACGTGCAGGGCTGATAGCAGGTTTGATAGGGCCATGGACTTCTTGGAGCCACGCCTCCAACCTTATTGGAGCGGAGACAGGTGGCAGCATTTAATGCTTCACATATCCAAGCACCCAGTACTTCCTGAGCCCAGTGATGTGCTGTAAGCAGAAGTGCTGAGTGAGGCAGCTGCCAACATCTTCCTTGTGCCTGTGCCTCTGGACCTCACCCCAGTATGTACAGCATGGGCAAGACGCAAAGCCATTGGAGGTAAGGAAGGTGATGTCGTTCGAATTAGGCTAGTGGTGATCAGATGCTTCACCAGGTGCTACTCTTTACAGCACTGGATCATTACCAAAGAAAGAAGACATTGTCGTCCACAGTGGGCCAGGGATTTGCCCAACCATGCTCAAGCTGGGCCTGAACTATATATGTGTGTACACACACACACACACACACACACACACACACACCCCTACACCTACCTCACACTATCTCTCTCAGCTTTGTGGTTGGGGCAGCATTGGTAGAATGCCCATTTTAGCTCATAACTTCAGTTCAGGTTTAGCACAATGTACTTGCAAGAGTCCCTACTTAACATTTTCTGATTCAGAGAGAAGCACCTGCATAATTTATGTTTTGAAAGTGTCATAAATATATCTATGAAGAGCCTTTAACCAATATGAACATTTGAGCTTTTAATGGGCTTGTTTTGCATTGTTAGTAAAATTGTGACCTTTATAAAAACTTCTGGTTCCCGTTAGACCTGTCATCCAGCCCAAAGACTAATATTTTAGAATCTCCACATATTTGCCCATGGTTTCTTACTCTAGACACCCTGTCCACTTTGTGTGAAATTCAACTCTCAGTGGCGCATCTCTCTTAAGTGTAGGTATAACTCATACTTAAAGTAGCCTGCCACCCATGCAGTCTTCTCAGGGTGGGGTGGGGGTAGTTTTTTGGGGGGGATATATTTTCTTTGCAGCCCTCAAACTCCACTTCCAGCCTCAACCCTGTTTGTTTACCTATGAAAAGAAAAGACAGATGACTGATTCCAGTTGCACATTATCTATCTTTAAATTTGAGAATAAGACATTAATCAGTTACTACAGCCTGCAGCCTGAGCAACAGATTCTTATGAAAGCTTGCTTCTTGGCCTATTTCACCAAGGTAGAATTAATTGTCTGTTTTCTGTATTTAAAATACCTTGTAGTAACAACTCCTTCCATATCATTTCTCTAAGGGTGTAAACATTGCATACTGTTTTCTCGTGGTTTCATCAAGGATGAATATTCTTCATTAAGTTACATAATTATCTCTCAAATATCAAACTTTATACTAATTTAGAATTAATTCTGAAGGCACCGCGTTATGCTGAAGTTTATTTCTGTGCTGCCTTTCCACCAAAAACAACCCCCAAGGCAGCTCATAAAAGATAATGCAAAAGATAACTCAAGCAAAAACATAATATCTTACAACATACAAAAAATTAAAATGAAATCTTAGCATTTCAACAAAAAATGCATTCATATTATTGCCGAAAGGCAAAAGGGCAGTTCCCGGAAAGATGTCAGAGAGAGCAGGAGCAGGTGTGTCATAAAGGGTCGTAGGCAGGGGAAGTGGGAAAGCTTGCCTCTTATTGGTCCAGTAGTCTCTCTCCTGTAGCAACCCTGTGTTCCTAGCTGCAACTGTAAACCCTACACTGTCATCTGAGAATCTCTTCTTACTTTGGATGTATCTTCCCCAACCTGGTGCCCTCCAGATATTTTGGACTAACTCCCATCATTCCCAGGCATCATGCCAATAGTTAGGCATCGTGGGAGATTTAGTCCAAAACATCTGAAGGTCACCAGGCAGGGAAGGGCTGATGTGGAAGCTGCTGCAGTGCTGCTCCATCCTGTGCCATTAGGGTAATTTGAGAAGCTCCAGGACAGAGCGGAAGAGCCCATGCTGCAGCACTGCTTCATGCCATTGTCTCTTCAGTTTATCGGGGATTGAATTGGTATGGTTACACTGGCTAGGGCCTAGGCTCTTTCCCACATGGCCTGGGGCTGCTTACATAATTCCAGATGAACTAGAAAGGAGCTATGTATATATGGCAATTACCAGAACTGTGCTTATTATTCCACTTTGCACCTTTTGCAGAGCGCTTACAGCTGTGGTAATTGTTATGTACTGACGTTCTCACCCTGGGCCAGCAGGGGGATACTGTAGATAGTTATGCAAATGAAGAATTGAAAGTGATGTTCAGTGATTGGATAGTTTTAGAAAGTTGCTACAATAACGTTGTACTGGAGCTCTATATAAGCAGGCTGACTGAGCCCTTCAGTTCAGTTCTGTTCTGGCCTCTGAATAAACAAGAGCTGTTTGAAGAATCGCTGTGTCGTTGGATATGTTCACCCACAACGTAACACTAATGTTTCTGGGCTGCAGGTAGAGGAGGATGTTTAAATGTCTGACTGTTTTTCCAACCCCTCCTCATTAAAAACAAAAACTTGGAATACCTTTTCACACTGTAGTAAATGGACACACCATAGAACCATAGTATAGAAAGCGATTTAGGCCTAGTGTGGTTTAGTGGTTAGTGATAGAGTAGAACTAGGAAGGCCCAGGTTCAAATGCCTGCTCAGCCATTGGATGACCTTGGGACAGTCACTGTCTTGCTGCATAACTTGCTTCACAGGATTGTGAGATAAAATGGTGGTGGAAGAACCGTGCATGTTGCTCAGAGCTCCTTGGAGGAAAGAGGTGAGATAAATGTGATAAATACAAAAGGTCTGACTTCAATATAAGGCAGATCCCTATGTTCCAAATAGATCTGTGGGGTTGACAGTTTCATTTTCACTCCCTTTCCAAATGATACCCAACATGTTTACCCTTTTTATCGACTTGTAGACCTCATGGATGAAATCAGTTGTACTGATTTAGGAAATTGAGGGGTAACAGTTCAGTATAGACCTGAGCTCCCTGAAAATGCAAAATGTAGTTGCATAAAGAAACTTCTGGGGTTGAAGAAGAATGGCAGGAAAGCTTGGATGCCTAATTTAAAGATAATGATCTTGAGTTGTATCCAGTGAATACGTCCTTTTAGTGAAAGGGTTTTTACCTGTGCAACAGGACCTCCTCTCTTCACCTGTCACCCTAAATCTGCTTTGTAGAGTTGGGGGAGCCTCCAGAACAAATTTTGAGGGGACATGGGAAAGAGGAACTCCTATTTCACAGGCAAAAGTCAATGCATTTAACTGGATGACTTCTTCGGATACCATCCTTTGTAATGATTTTTTAGTCAATTTCAACATCACAGCATATAACATACCGCCTAAGCAATGTATCTGAATAATAATTTTAAAAAATCATTTGCCAGATTATTTTGAATTCAGTAATTGTAATCCTTCAAAAATCAGTATTTTGTTTAGAAATTTTTACTTAGAGCCATCTGAAGACTATTCCTAGATGGGAATGTGGACTGTTCTGATTTTAAACCAAACACAGTGCAGAAAGTCAGAAAACTGCAAACATTTATTTTTGTTTTGCTTGTATCCCTGCTTGATTTGTATTACAAAAACAGATGATATGAGAAGAATATCCACTGCTTTATCCTCTGCCTGGAGGCCTTATCTCTTGACATTTTCAAGGTCAGCTCCACATTTCATACTGTGGGAAAAGAAAAGAAAGGCATATTGGAAACAATTGTTCTCTTTGTTTTATGTTAATTATGCAGCTTCAATAAATGTTGGGATTACATTGAAAATAACAACTGTAGATAAGATTTTGCTACTTGCAAACTGAAAATTAGCAAATGCCTTTCTGTAGATATATATCCCATCCTATCATACAGGCTCAAGGTGGCTTTCATTTAAGTACCCTCTTCTCTTCGGGGGTTGTATCCTCCTGCTCCCCCTTCCCTGAGGTGCCATAATAATCACATGCCCAAAGATACATAATATTATGTAGGGAACAGTGGGGGCTGACCTTTTTTCAGTATATACGAGCTAAGATGGCTCTTTGTGAATCTCTTGATATATCTGTTGCTGTTGCTGTTTCATGCTGACTTCAGGGTTGAGTGAGAGGTTGATATAAATGCAAATGCAGTGCTATGACTCCAAATGCTGCTAAATATTACTACTAGAGTAGTGGAATTTGTGCAGTTTCCTTAGGACAAGTTGGCAGGGAGATATGTTCCATAATGAAGCACTGCTAAGCTTTGTTGATTGACTCCTAAGGCTATCCGTGAGCAATGTACCTGCATTCTCGGAGGCTTTCAGAAGTTGTCACTAAGCTTCGTTTTCCCTTGTCATTATTGACAAGTCTGTTTGTAACATTTCTTCTAGTCCACAAAGCAGCTTAAACTCAATTAAGAAAGAAAAGGTTTCGAAAGGCCAGAAGAAGAACTGCAGTTCAGTAATAATATTTTCATATCATTAGTTGCCGTATTTGCATTGATGCAGAAAAATCTATTAGAAAGGCTTACTGCTCTTTCCATGTGAAGCCATCATGTGTGCTATAACGTCTGGCTTGACACTTCTTTAACACTATTTTTTCTTAACATTAAGAAGAAATTGTCAGCATTTATGACAGCAAAATGAGGTTGTTTTTGTTCTGTATGGAAATATTTCTACCTATTCTCATTCTCTATGCCCCTTTATGTTATTGGCATTTAACTAGTGGGAGACAGTGACATCGACCCTTTGCTGGTAATTTGGATGATAAAATTGCAAACTGATTCAACACTTCTTTTGAATTCTGCATTTAATAAATAATACAGGACTGTCAAATTCTTGTGATTTAGTCAAGTATATTTTAACAGTTCTTTCTCTCTAATGTTGCACAAGGTTTTATGGATTCTTCTTTGTGGGATCTATGTCTCGGCAGTGCTGTTTTCAAAATGCTTTAGCTGGAGAACTGGCACTCAAAAGGGAAGTCTTGCTTTATCTGCATGCTGCTTCCCTAAAATATGGATTTTTCAAATTAAGCATGTCTTTAAGTGTATCACTTCAGGGAGTGAAACTTAATTTTTGCAAATTTCTTTAGAGGGGGCGTCTTAAAATATGTTTTTGGGTATGACGAATTCAAATCTGCTATCATTTTTTGTGAATTGACAACATTTAGCTTGATAAATCTGTGTTTGATTAAAAAGCATGTAAACTGTTTTTGGAAAACCAAAGAATTTTAATTTTACCTTCTGAAAATGTCAGGCAGTACTATAAAAAATTCAGTTCCTCTGCATAAAACATAACCTGCTAAGCATACAACATTACCTTGTAATCATAAAACAACATTAGAAAGTAATGATATCTGTTCATAAGATAAAACAACATTAGAAAGTAATGACATCTGTTAATAAGAAATTTAAACAAGAAGTTTCATCAAGTCTTGCTTTGATTTGTTCTTGGACATCAGCCGCCAACTTGCTGCTATACCACGTAAGATTTTCAGTGCTGTTTATATGCCAGAAGAACCTAAAACTCATACCAGCATACAGTAGTGATACACCATAGAGCAAACACAAAACCATCTTTAAAATGTTACTGTTGTATCTGCATTAGGCTCATTCAGTATGTACTTATATACTAGGCAGACCTGTTGGGCCTCACAGCTGTTCCTGGGGATTTGAGTGCAGCTTAGGGTGCACTTCTGTAAAAGATTAATAGAAGAGGGCAAACTATAGTTCAGGAAAGTCTACTCTTACTGCTCTCATTGAGGAACCCTTGATAAGTTTAAGGGTTTAAAGTTTCAATTCCTTGAAATCTGTTTGCTTGCAAGACTTGGATTAGTCCACAAGAACCTAACTGTCAGGGAACTGCCATCGGAGGGACAGGTGGTGGAGAGGCTCCAGGAGAATAGGAGAGACTCTACAGCAGAAGAAGGAACCAGTAGGGGGAGAGCAGGAGTTCCAGCGGAAAGGGAATCGGGGGAGAGGCTCTGGGATACTTCTAGTGAGAACAGTGAGGAGATAACAAGACCCCCTTTAGAAACCCCCACCCCTCGCCGGAAGCTGTCACGCAGAGAGTCCAGGAGGCGCATGTCCGTCAAACAACTTTTATGTTGGAGTAAGTTCCGTAGACGCCCACTGTCGGATTCTACCAGCGACTGACGGAGTCATGCTTTGGGGGGCTCCGTTAGTGCCTAGGTTTGGGTGACCAGCCAAACCCCAGAGGGATCAAGCTTTTACGCACAAGCAGCTCATTATCCCATCACACTAACTTTTAGCCAAGCTGCATGCACAAACGTATAACCCACTGAAGAAGGTTATATACAACTAAATTTTGTTTAGTTTTTTTGTTCATTTCTTATTCATCAGCATTACATTTATATATGTTCCAACTTTGCTCTGAGGAGCTCAAGGTGGCATTTATGGTCTCCTTCCCCTCATCTGTTATCCTTACAACAATCCTATGAGGTAGGTTAGACTGGCAGACAGTGACTGGCCCAAGGTCGTACCTGGAGTTTCTTGGCTGATTCAAACCTTGGTCTTTAGGATCAAGTCTTCTTAATATTCCTGTACCTTCCTTTTTTCCACATTCTGGAAAGATGTTGAAGTGCATAAGCTGTGGGAGGGGAATAACCTTTTCCCATGGGTCTGGACATTTAAGGAGTCCATTGTTAACAGTCCTGTGTGGAACCTTTAAGGTTAACCAATTCAGGCTGCAATCCTGAACATACTTAACAGGGAGAAGTCTCCATGGAATGTACAGTTTCTTTGGCATGAACCCATATTAGAAATTGTGACAGCAGGGACCACTTCTGAAACAAAATAGCACACTTTTGTAGTTTAGTTAGGTGTTGTTTGTAAAACTGCAATGCTTACGTGTCCACAGTACAGAGGAGGCTGGAGAGAAAGCCAGAATAACTTGGCCACACCTCTGTGACCTCGGAGCTGTGAAAAACCTATGAAGCCTTACAATTTCAGAAGGTCATCTGAAGAAGAACATAGCCAGCAGATTGTCTCATAAAATTTGGTGTGTAGTAGTGCAGTTTGCAATGGAGAATTACATCCCATTCTACACATTTGTCCAGGAATTGTGGATCAAGTGAGTTTGCACCCAGTCAATTTCTTGAGCATTGTTAGTGGGAAATAAAATAAATAGCTATTGTCATAAAAACCACAAACCCTTCAATGCTGAAACAAAGCTTTTAAAAAGAGGGAATTTAATGGAAGAAATTGTGGGAAATGTGCCCCCCCCCAATTTACAGCTTTATTCATTGCATATTAAAGAAAATGGGGTGAATCATATAATTAAATGTGACTTTACTGCTACCTAGTGACATTTTTGTTAGATTGTTTGAGGTGGGAACTTTTCAGACAAAATGCCCACCCTTTAAAAGGTGAAATAAATGAGTGAGAATTATTTGTGTATAGTTTGATGGCCAGGTAGACTTCAATCTAACCCTGTATTCGTTGAACGATTCATCTACAAGCTTGCACAGATTCATGTTGTTCATAAATGAAATATTAGGGACCACTTCAAAATGGTCCCTGCAATTCAGGGACATGCAATTCAGCAACATGGAAGATATCCAATTGTAGCACCCTGTATGTGCCAATAGGAGTTCCTCCTCTTCTGCCTTCTGCCTTCAGTCCTGCCCCAAAATCTACTTTGGAGGGTTGCTGGGGGAGGGGCATTGTAGGGGAAAGGAGTGAAAGAGGAAAGTTTTGTCATTAGACCTCTGCTCATAGTACAAAAACTGAAAGAGAATTACTTTGTTTCTCAGTTTAAATTAAACCATATAAACTGCAAATTCCCTTTTGTTATAGCTGCACAAGAAAATAGGATAGTGGGTTAGATGTAGGTAAATTTTATCAAATTTGAGCAATTGTTGACCTTTATAAATGTGAATACAATACATTTGGTGTCAAAAAATACACATGTGGATGATGACTTATGATACAAGCAGTCTGCAGAGCTTAAAAGAATGTGGAAATGGGGTACCACTGACAATACCTCCTGGAATAAGCTCCAAGATAATTCTCCTATATAGTAAGTCCACAACTTACTATATACTTACAACATAACTTGTGCACATTCAGCTTTATGCTCTTGATGGATTCAGGAAAGAAAAACAACCCAAGGGAACATCTAAATAACACTATATAAAAGCGGTCTGCTCAACAAGGTGAAAGTTGTGAGAACATATGGACTGAAAAAGGTGGAAAACTTTTGTTAAATCCAATACACCTTGGCATCTGCTCTGATGGTTTTGTGGGCAAGTAATTAAATTCCCTTAATTTGTAGCCAGATCATGTAGTAAGTGAAGGTTACTCAGTGCCACTTCATCATCTAAAATGCTGTGGAAAGTAATAAGGTGACTCATCAGTGAAATATGCTAGATATGTTTTCCTTCACTAATTGGGCTACAAGGACTAATAACACCCATGGTACACCTTGGTTCATCCAAGTAAAGTCCCATCTGGTAGATGGGAGAATGTGCTGGGAACTTGGCCATTTGTACTGTGTCTATATTGTTTCCTAGCTCATTCAATATATATTTTTTGCATTTCCACTTTGAAACATTGTTTTTTCCCACAGGATGGGTTCTCTTATGTACATCAATAGCCACCATTGTAGCACGTAGCACCAAGCACCTATTCATTAATTATGTAGCCCCTGAGATTGTATTTAGGGTGAGCTCAGAAGAGTTTCTTCATTCCTTCCTGCATCTTTCTTGTGAGTGGCAGAAGTTGATGTGAACACAGGTGTGCAAAATAAAACTAGTCGGTCCAACTCAGTTGTTAATTTTTACCCACATTGGACAAGCTATGGAGGAGCACAGGGGAGTGTGTGATAGATTAAGCCGCAGTGTTTCCCAACCTTGGGCCTCCAGCTGTTTTTGAACTACAATTCCCATCATCCCTGACCACTGGTCTTGCTAGCTAGGGATGATGGGAGTTGTAGTCCAAAAACAGCTGGAGGCCCAAGGTTGGGAAACACAGGATTAAGGCCCATCCACAGTCTCAGGCCAGGCACAATCCCAGGGATCAAGTAGTAAATGACCAACCCCCATTAGCTTAAGATAGTCTTCTCTTCACCAATTCCCATTAATCATTTTAAGATAGCAGTAGAAAAACTCAAACAGTACCATACTTAGGCAAAAGCCCAGATTGAAAGCAAGTCTTGACAACAAACTAGAGTTGTGGTAGTGGAAGGTGTAACCTGCCTAAAAATTGCTTCCAGAAGGAAGAAAAGTTTTTCAGCTGTTTAGACATTTTTATTTTCTTCATGAACAGTTGCTTTAAATCTCCATGTTGGGCTTACAGATTTGTTCCAGGCCATGTTTTTAAAGAGTTACATACAGTGAGTGGTGCTGCCCTCTTAGTTGATGTTTTGTGTAAGAATGTACTATGAAATGCATAGAAAATGTTCAATAGTAAAAAGTGTTCAGGTATGTCCTTAAAATTTCTCTTGAGAATTTGTAAGGTGCATAGAGGTGAAGAAAATGCAGCAGGCTTTGTTGAAATATTATCTCTTGTTTCCCCATAAAGCATAACTTGTGAAAGAATGGAAGGGAAACTATCACTGACAGGTTCATTGCAGCCTCTTCTCTGGTAATTTACATAAAATCTTCTTCATAACTTTTTTTGAGCTTTAAATCAAATGCAAAGGAGAATAAGACGGTGGGAATGTTGACAAGCAGAACCTGTCCACATTTTCCAGAACTTCTGAAATATTGAATATCTCCATTTCTGATGAATTCAGTCTAGACGGTCTCTCATTTTAGCTCAGTCAGCTTGGCTTGTCAGCTTGTAAACTCTGATAAAGGAGAAGAACTCATCATTACTTCCTGCAGAAATAGCTAGCTGGAAACAAAAATATATTTTTTTTCTGCTGAGGATTGTTGGAGGAGCTAGAATCCCTTTCACTTAACTATAAAACTTCTTGGAACTGGAGACTGTGTATCTTCTCCATAATGAGCCTTCCTCGAGGTGCTAGGACTAATGAAATTCAGTAGGGCAGCATGGCAGCTGAAAACAGAATCCCCACCCCCACCAGAGAATACTTTTTCTGTCACTGGAAGGTATTTTTATTTGGAAAGGGAGAGAAGTAGTAAGGGGGCTGTCTTTCCCCTTTTCTAGCTCTGGAGGGCAGAAGGGAGCAGCATGAGCCCAGGCTTGCTGTGGCTCATCCTCATAACATTAGGCAGGCATGAGTTTGAAAGCATTTGCTTCCATATTAGTTTAGCTTTTGACATCCAAACCTAGACAAAGTATGACTAACCTGAAATATGCTTTGTTAAAACAAGCTACTCCCCTCCCTGTTTGGTGTCATCTGCAAATTTGATGACCATCCCCTCAATTCCTCCATCGAAGTTTTATAAAGACGTTGAACAACAACAGGCCCAGGACAGAACCCTGTGGCACCTCACTTGTCACTTTTTTCCAGGATGTTGAGAAATCATTAGTGAGCACTCTTTGGGTTCAGCCAGTCAACCAGCTGCAAATCTACCTAACAGCTAAGATTAAACTACCGTATTTTTCGCTCTATAACACGCACATAGTTTTTAGAGGAGGAAAACAAGAAAAAAAATATTCTAAACGAAATAGTGGATATATCATTTTTGTGGTTCATGCTGTGGCCACAGACATGTGATCTGACAGTGAGTTTGGAGTAGCTCAATGCAAAAATCCTGAGGATCCATGTGGATCCATGCCTTGTAACCATGGAGGAGGGAAGGAAGGGGAACCATGGATCCTCTGCTCACGACTGCAGCAGATCCCCCCGCCACCCGCAAGCATTCGCTCCATAACACGCACAGACATTTCCCCTTACTTTCTAGGAGGAAAAAAGTGAGTGTTATGGTGTAAAAAATACGGTATATAACTAGTAAGATTCAACTATATAACTTGTAAGATTCAACTACATAACTAAGATTAAACTATATAACTAGCCTGCCAGAGGTGAACCCTTGTTGGTGTAAAGTGCTTTCTAATTTATTGTTTTACCCAAATCTGCTCTTCAGAAATGATCTGTGGCTTTGTCAGAGTCCTATTACATGCTTCCCCGCTAAACAAATGCAACCCATATTTCTTAAACAGGAATTTGCAGGTGTCACATGTCAAGTTATGGTGAATGAGAAGATTAAATACATAATTAATTCTATTAGCAGAAAGCACCTCTTTTTCATGTTAGTATAGTTACTGAATAATTTATATGCATTGTATGTTATAACTTGCTTATTAATATTTTTGTGGAAGGTTGATCTGTGGAGCTCTAGAGTGGATTTGGTCTTCAATGAGACCTGGCTAGGACTGGTTTCTGGTCAAATGGTTTGCATAGCAGGCTGGTTATAAGTCATTTGCTGATGGGCTTTCATTTAACACTGATATTCCATCTGTTATGGATGAAGGAAAGCTCTCCTCTTCCTAGCTCCTCCGTACCCAGAAATATTCTGCTCCTCGCTTTGGTTTAGGTGGGGACAAGTGCAATATCTATAAATGGTTCTACTGCAAATTTTATTTTTGCCTGCCTCATGCCATCCTTCAAGTTCTGCATTGATTCTGGTTATAGAACTGCAACTCACCATAGACATGAATAATTTTATCCACTAGAGTTTTTCCCCATGAGTCACTTACACCTCCAATGTCTTTTTTTTAAAGAATTTTATTAAGTTTTTCAATAGTTATATAAAAACAAAACATGACAATGATGAAAAAACAGACAAAAGAAAAACAAGACAAAAAAAGAACAAGTATAATTTCATTCCCTTTTTTTCTTATACCTTACTTTCCCGACTTCCCCATACCTCCCCTCTCTGTATTCCAATTTCTGTTATATTAGTTCAGCAAATTCTTCCCCTTAATTTTGACTTACACCTCCAATGTCAAGGAGTGAGTGGGGAGAAGTGTAACCAGTTAGCTCAATCAATACATGAGAGTTCAAGTACTGGAACTTAAGCATATTTTGCTATCTGTTTTGTTTTTTACATTGTGTCACTTGTACTCATCCTTGCAAACTCTCTCTTACATGAAAAATGGAGACTTGGGATATAAATGTTATATAAATCTCTGAGTAAGTCTTCTGAGGGCGTGCCTTTTGAACTATTTTCTAGGACTGTGCGGATGTCCCCCTTCCCACGTAGGGTTTTTTGTACTTCAGATTTGCTGCCCTCTAGTCACTGGCAAAGTTGCATGCTCTGGCACCGGGGGCGGAGAGCAGGCAGGGGCATGGCTGCCGTATGTCCGGGGGGGGCCATGGCACGTTGCCTGCGGGGGCGTGGTGCCCAGTGCGGTGGAGGTATGCACAGCACATGTTGGGGGTGCGGCCGTGATGGTATCCCCCTCCCTGATGGTGCTGGGGGTGGTGCACTCCCCCCGTCCCCCTGTTCCTCAGCCAGTGCCTCCAGTTTTAAGTTTGAAATTTTCTAAACTTTATTTTGGGTTTGCTGGATCCCCAGAAGTTTTCTCTTTATATCTCTTTCCCCGACTTCCGGAGGCGGCGCGAAACAGCAATGGTGGTCCTCTTCGCGCTGTGAAGAGGGGCTCCGCGAAAAAGGGTCGTCCGCTACGGCAAAGCGGAGACCCATCAAGAAAAACCGCAGGCAGAGCGAGCCTGCGGCCGTGGGACTCGGCGGGCGCCTTGAGCCCCCCCAGAAGCGGAGAAGGAGCCTCGTAAGAGGCTCCGGAACGTGAAAGGGGGAGCGGCACTGTGAGTTCATCGCTCTTTTCGTGGACGCAAAGCCGCGCTGCTGCTGCTGATGAGCGCCGACCTTTCTTCTTGAAAACAACGAAATTGGAGCAACATACCCGTGAGTAAGGGGTTTAAATTTTTAACCAAATTGGAGAAATTCGGCTGAAAACGGGAGGCGAGTAACAGGAAGTCCGCCTCCCGACTCTGCTAATTAGACCAAAGCAAGGGCTCTGAAGCGAGCTGAAGTGATTAAAAGGGACTGTAAAAGTGGAAGAAAGAGTGCATTGATAGACTGTATATCTTTGAGGAGAAAAGGAAAAGAATTGTGAAATTTATGGACTTTTGCCTTTTGGAACTGTCCCCCTATTTTTGAGCTAAACGGAATTAAAAGGGGTAACCCCGTCATCGGGCTGCCAGTGTTTAGAAGAGAACTGTCAAACTGCTGTCAAACTGACGACATTGTAGCAGAGGCTTAAACTGTTGCATGGACTGAGATATTAACGTTTAACATTGTTGCTGGGACCTCCTTTGACACCTTGTGGCTGGAGTTTAAGAAACTGGAAGCTTTGGAAACCTTCCTTTTGTGCATTGGAATTACAAAAATTTAACATGGGGAATATAGGAACTTCAATGGCAGAAAATAGTTCCTTCCTTCTTTGAAATTTTGAAATACTCCCCCTAGAGGATTGTGGAAGTATAGTGGCCTGGGAATTGAACTTTATTGAAATTCTTTGTGGTTTAATTGTTTATACTTTGGACTCGTCTTTCTTATGGGACAAAAGATCATTTGACCTTGAACAGAGGCAGGTGTGGAATGAGCGGCTCAGGGAGAACAAGAGCAGCTAAAGCCAAAGATAAAGAAAAAGAGAAAAAATCTGGGCAACTTATGCAAACAACTTTAACTCATCATCGCAGATCATCCGTCCCAACTGTGCTGACAGCACAGGAGGTGGAATTTGTATAGCCTGCTACAGAAGATATGGCAACTGGAGGATCTGAAACAGTTTTGAAACAAATTTTGGAACAACTGGCAGTTTTAAATCAAAAAGTGGATAATCAAACATCAAAAATTGACCAAGCTACATCCTCTATTGGCAGATTAACTGAACAGGTTTCGCAGCACACCCAGGCGATTGAAAAACTGCAAGGAGCTACGGCTGAAAACTACAAATTAGCTGTGGAAGCCAATCAAAAAGCAGAACAGGCGAATATAAAGGTTGATGAAATTAAAGGGGAAGTAAGGCCTCTGAAAAGACAGGTAGGGGAACAACAAGCCTACCTGTCATTGGTTGAATTGAAAAGTAAAGAAAATAATCTCAGGATAAGGGCTATCCCGGAACTGGAGAAAGACAACCTAGAGGGATTTCTGACACTTTTGTTCTCCAAATTCTGGGGAATTGAGGAAGAAAAGGACTTTAAAATTGTGACAGCCTTTAGACTGGGAAGATCTGTAAAGAAAGACAAGTCCAGAGACTGCTTAGTTATTCTGAGATCAAGAGAAGAGAGGGATAAGATATTAGGCCTACATTTCAAGAAATCTTTGGAGATAGAAGGCAAAAAGGCTGAAATTTACAGAGATATACCCAAATATCTCTTGGAACTTAGGACTACCTATATAGATTTGACTAAATTGTTGAGACACAACGGAATTCCTTATAGGTGGGAGTTTCCACACGGACTTTCATTTACTTACAAAGGAAGGAAAATAAAAATTAAATCACCTGAAGACCAGCAGAAGTTCCTATACGACCACGAGGAGGACCTGCAAAAAGGAGCTGTAGCTTCTTGGCCTCCACCACCACCGGGACCACCTTCAAAAGTCACACCACCTGGATCTGGACCAGTACTACCACCTCCGGGATCGGAGGGAAACTTAGACACCCCATTGTAGGACTTGTCAATTGAATCAGGATGTCTCTGCAGCTGCTTAGTTGGAACATAAATGGCGGAAATTCCCCGGAAAAAAGAAGAAAAATTTTTCACATTTTGAAAAAGGAACAATTGGACGTTATGTGCCTACAAGAAACACATGTGACAAGGCTCCACAGAAAAGTGCTAATTAATAAAAGACTAGGCCAAGAATTTATTTCTTCGGATAAAGTTAAGAAAAGAGGAGTGGTGATATATGCAAAGGAGAGCCTGTCACCGAAATTTTTATTTAAAGATGAACATGGCCGAATTTTGGCGATTGAAATACAGACACAAGGAGAAAAAATTTTGATATTAGGAATATATGCTCCAAATGAGGAAAAATCGGAATTTTTCAGGAAGCTGCATGAGACTATGCTGGATTACTTGGACTACAATAACATCATTATGTTGGGTGATATGAATGGGGTTGTGTCTGTAAATATGGATAAGTCACAAAGTGCCAACATATCGAAAGATGGCAGACTACCTAAAACCTTTTTTGAAATGACTGACAATATGGACTTAATTGACATATGGAGGGTTAAGAACCCTCTAGGGAAAGAAGGAACTTTCTTTTCTGAAGCTCATCTGACATGGACACGAATTGACCAAATATGGACAACTAGAGGACTGGCACCTAAGACTAGAAAAGTGGAAATCTGCCCAAAAACTTGCTCCGACCATAATGCTTTGAAAGTGGAACTGAGACTAAATACAACCGGATCCTTTAGATGGAAAATGAATGACACTATATTAAGAGATCAGGAGATTGTTAAGAAGGCCCAAAAAACTTTAAAGGACTATTTTGAGATAAATTTGAATACCACCGTGGAAAAAAGAATAATCTGGGACGCAAGCAAGGCAGTCATGAGAGGGTTTCTAATACAACAAAATACGATTAAGAAAAGGCTCTGGAATGAAAAGAAGGAGAAGATATTGGAGAAAATAAGAGAAGGAGAGAAAAAATTAAGATCTAGGCCTAAGTCGAAGGATGTGCTAAGAGAAGTGAAATTTTTCCAGGCGCAATATTCGAAATTGATAAATCAAGAGGTGGAATGGAAAATTAAACAAATGAAACAAAGATCCTTTGAATCAGCGAATAAGTGTGGGAAACTGCTAGCTTGGCAGTTGAAAAAGAGACAAAAGCTTAATACAGTTACAAATCTAGAGATTGAAGGGAGAATGGTTCAGAAACCTGAGGAAATTAGAAAGTGTTTCCAGAGATATTTCAAAGAACTCTACTCACAAGGGCCGCAAAAAGCTTCCGAGGTGGATCAATTTCTTAAAACTAATGGATTACAAAAAATACCCCAGGAAATGAGAACAAACCTGAATTGCAACATCACACAGCAAGAAATTGAAAGTGCCATTCAGAATCTTCAATTGGGCAAGTCTCCAGGCCCTGATGGTCTAACCTCCAAATATTACAAAGTTTTAAAGGATTATTTGATACAACCCTTGATGGAGGTTTGTAACCAGATCATGGAGGGAAGGAAGGCACCGGAAACGTGGAAAGAAGCTTTCATCACATTGATACCTAAACTAGAAACTGAAAAGACTCAGCTTAAGAACTACCGCCCCATCTCACTCCTAAATGTGGATTACAAAATTTTTGCAGATATCCTGGCAAGTAGATTTTAAAAAGTATTAAATGAAGTGATCCATAAGGACCAGGCTGGCTTTCTCCCTGGTAGGCATTTGTTTGACAATACAAGAAACATTATTGATATTTTGGAACTTCTACAAACAAATCTTAACACCAGAGCGGTCTTAATTTTTATTGATGCAGAGAAGGCCTTTGATAATATTTCTTGGATGTTCATGAAGAAAAATTTGGAAGGGATGGGAGTGGGGCGGGGGTTTGAAAATGGTATAGAAGCAATCTATTCAGAACAAAAAGCTAAATTGATAGTAAACAATGTGGTGACAGAGGAGTTTAAAATTGAAAAAGGGACACGTCAGGGGTGCCCCCTATCCCCCCTATTGTTCATCTCAGTTCTGGAGGTGTTGCTAAACATGATTAGAAAGGACCGGTTGGTCCAAGGAATTGAGGTCGGAGTGAAACAATATAAATTGAAAGCATTTGCAGATGACCTGGTATTAACATTACAGGAACCAGTCTCCAGCACTAAAAGAGTGTTAGAATTAATTTCTGACTTTGGTCGGGTGGCGGGGTTTAAGTTAAATAAGCAAAAAACTAAAGTTTTAGCAAAAAATTTGACAGTCACAGAAACAGATGAGTTCTCTAAAGAAACGGAACTGAATGTGGTTAAAAAAGTAAAATACCTAGGGGTGTATCTGACCTCCAAAAATTTGAATTTGTTTAAAGATAACTACGAGAAATGTTGGTCAGAAATCAAAAGAGATTTGGAAACATGGTCAAGATTGAAACTTTCCTTGTTAGGCCGAATAGCTGCTGTAAAGATGAATGTATTGCCGAAAATGTTATTTTTGTTTCAGGCCCTACAGATCGTGGACAAGGTGGAATGTTTTGGAAAGTGGCAGAAGGATATTTCCAAGTTTGTTTGGCAGGGCAAAAAGCCCCGAATAAAGTTTAAAATATTAACTGATGCGAAAGAAAGAGGGGGATTTGCCCTGCCAGACTTGAGGTTATATTATGAATCTGCAGCCTTCTGCTGGTTGAAAGATTGGATTTTATTGGAGAACACTGATGTCCTAGATCTGGAAGGGTTTGATAATGCGTTTGGGTGGCATGCATATTTGTGGTATGACAAGGTTAAAGTGCACAAATTGTTTAAAAATCATATTGTCAGAAGAGCAATTTTGATGGTCTGGACAAAATATAAAGACTTATTGGAGAGTAAGACTCCGAGGTGGCTCTCACCGGTGGAGGCCAAGGCACGTAAGAGACTTAACATGGAGGCCCATTGGCCTAAATATTGGGAAATAATCGAAAAAATTGGAGACAATTGGAGGTTGCTGAGCTTGGAAAAACTGAAAACCAAGATGCGAGATTGGTTGCACTATGCGCAAATTCAGGAGGTCTTTAAAATAGATAAAAAGGTTGGATTCCAGGTGGAAAAATCGAAACTAGAGACTGAATTGTTAGAGCCAAAAAATAAACTACTTTCGAGAATGTATAACTTGCTGCTTAAGTGGAATACACAGGATGAGACAGTCAAATCCGCCATGATAAAATGGGCGCAGGATGTGGGGCACAACATTATGTTTGTAGACTGGGAAAGGTTATGGAACACCGGTTTGAAATTTACGGCATGCACTGCCTTGAAGGAAAATATTATGAAAATGGTATACCGGTGGTACATGACCCCAGTCAAGCTAGCTAAGATATACCATCTGTCCGACAACAAATGTTGGAAATGTAGAGAGGCGGAAGGGACATTCTTTCATCTCTGGTGGACCTGCCCGAAAGTGAAGGCCTTCTGGGAAATGATCCATAATGAACTAAAAAAAGGTACTGAGATTTACCTTACCTAAGAAACCAGAGGCCTTCCTTCTGGGCATGGTGGACCAGAGAGTGTTTAAGAAGGATAGAACCTTTTTTATGTATGCTACCACAGCAGCAAGGATCCTGATTGCAAAATATTGGAAGACACAAGATTTACCCACGCTGGAGGAATGGCAATCGCAGTTGATGGACTATATGGAATTGGCCGAAATGACTGGCAGAATCCGAGACTTGGGAGAAGAAACAATTGAGGAGGACTGGAAAAAATTTAAGGTCTATTTGAAAAAACACTATAAGCTGTATGAATGTTAAAAAAAAATGCACCTTTTAGGAAACTCTAGCTTCAGCAAATGTAAGTTAATGAAATGAAAATTAAGACACAAGAATTTAGAGGTAAAATAATGAAACAACTTTATTGTGTTTAATACAAAACGTACAAGAATTGGGTTACAGTATATTTGAAATCAGGGAACATGATAAAATGGAAGATACAATAAGTTTTGAAATAAGTTAACAAATTGCTGATGTTTTATATGACAGAATGCAGGGTTTGGAGGATGCGGGGAAGTCCTTTAGATTTGAGGAAAAAAGAACATGGAAATTTGTTATTCTTCTATTCTATTTTCTTACATCTATCCTTTATTCTTTTTTCTGTATTTCTTAAACTCAATAAAAAATATTATAAAAAAATATATATCTCTTTCCCCTACCCTCCTTAGAGCTTCTTAGTGTGAGTTAATTAAAACAGCACATAAGAAGAAGTTTTTTGATCACTTAAAGAGTTCACATGACATTATTATTTAAGCCAGGGGTGTGGAATCTTATTTATGTTGAAGGCCTCATTCTCTCAGGCGCAATCTGTCAGCAGCCACATGCTGGTAGTGGATGGGAGCAGAGCCAAGCGTGGCACTTAGCATTTTCTATTTCTCTTTTTCTCTCTCCTGCGCTTGCACATGCACACACAGAGCAGAGAAGGGTATGATTACCAGGAGTGGCAGAGGAGGGGGAGCAAGAGTGAGTCCACAGTGTCTAAAGGACCAGAGTCCCCATCTTTGATGTAAGGAATATAGATATGGACATCTGTGCATAGGCAATCTGTAAAGGGGAGGGAAAAGATGTGCAGGACTATGAACAAAGTCCCAGAATCTTTTGAGAAGAATGCTGACTTGCTAACACACTCTCAGACAAAGATTAGGTAATTCAGATCCCAAAAATCTGTGAAGGAATCCAAAGGGAGATAGTTTCATAAACATTTCTAATATCCTCCCATAACTTTGCCTTCTACACAAAGCTATGAACAATTGAATGCACAGAGAGTGCAATACTTTTCCCGATTTAGCAGTTGGTTGTTCTCTGTCCCTTGGTGGTTGTGCATACTGAGAAGAAGCTGCTGTTCACGTTTTATAGGTCAAAATATAACTAATGCTATTAATATTTTTCAGACTACTTCCAAAGGGACAGCATAATAAAAAGTTACTTGATTCAGAGGACCTGTTAGCAAGAAAACAGTGTATATACATTAATAAATCCACCTCTGAATCAGCACAGCATAACTCAGAATAGCAGTGAGATGGTGGTACGGACTGTTCATCAGTATAGGTGTCTGCTAGTAGTTTCTATGCTTAATGTTTGTACAACTAAGCACTGCATATTGGAGGCTTCCAGGATGTTTTCAGACATCCTGATAAAAGGCAACAACTCCTTTAACTGATACTAATAAACTCATTTTTAAAAAGTTTATCTGGCTATGATCAAAGCAACAAGCAAGTAGTAGGTCCTCTGCATGGAGGAAGAGAAGAAATGCTATTGGGTGACAGAAAGAAAGCGGAAGTGCTCAACACCTACTTTGCTTCTGTCTTCATCCAAAAGGAAAGCAGTGTCCAACCTGGTGATAACAGAATAAACAATGCAAGGAGGGAGCTGCAGCCCCAGATAGGAATAGGGGTAGTCAGGGAACCACTAGCTACTTTAAGTGAATTCATATCTCCAGCGCCTGGTGAACTGCACCCAAGGTTACTAAAGGAGTTTGTGGATGTAATCTCAAGAGCCTGTTTATAATCTTTGAAGATTCTTGGAGAACAGGTGAGGACCCTGCAGACTAGAGGTGAAAAAATGCCCCCATCTTCAAAAACCAAAAAAACAAGACCCAGATAACTACCGACTGGTCAACTTGATGTGGATACCAGAAAAGGTACAAGAACACATAGTTAAATGGCCAGTCTGTGAGCGCTTAAAAAAGATTGCTGTGATTACTAAGACCCAGCATGAGATTCATCATGCCAGACGAACCTCTCTCTCTTTTTTTGATGGAGTTACAAGCTTGGTGGATCAGGGGAATACTGTTGGTGCAGTGTATCTTGATTTCAGTATGGCTTTTGACATAGTCCCACATGACATTCTTGCCAAGAAGCTGGTAAAACGTGGGCTGGACGAGGTAACTGTTAGGTGGATTTGTAGCTGGCTGACTGACCAAACCCAAAGAGTGCTCACTAATGGTTCCTCATAATCCTGGAAAACAGTGACAAGTGGGTGCCACAGGATTCCAACTAAACACCAGGAAGAATTTTCTGATGATCAGAGCTGTTTGACAGTAGAATGGACTCCTTTGGAAAGTGGTGGACTCTCCTTCATTGGAGGTTTTTAAGCAGAGGTTGGATGACCATCTGTCATGGATGTTTTCGTTGAGATTCCTGCATAGCAGGGAGATAGACTAGATGACCCTCAGGTTCCCGTCCAACTCTACAATTCTATGATTGAGAACTCCCTTAAGGCCTAATTCTGTCACCGATCCAGTTACTGGCATTAGCTGAGCTTAGGTGAAAGGTTGTTAATATTCTCCCAAATTCTGCAGCATTTAATTAATGGGACTTATTTCCCCAGTTTGTTAAAGTATTAACTGAAGTTCTTCAGAATCACTCAGTTCTGCTATTTACTACATGTATTGATTAGCTTTTATTTAAAGACAGTTGGTTTATAGTATTTTAATCTTGTTGCTCACATTTATTCGTCTGAGTAAATGGGATTTCTGCAAAGACAGTAAGTAATGGCTCTGTTCTTTTAAAACTTGAAATAGATTGCAGAAAATTGAGGCCTTTTGGTGCATTATGGGTTAGGTGAGAGAATAAGTGAACAGAATGGAAATAGAAAATGTTGCTATGTGGTAGTTCAATTCCTTAACTTCAGTGAAATGTAGGCTAAACAATTTTAGAAGCATAGCAAGACCGTCGTCAAAATAGGAAGACCAGTAATTCAAATGATTATAATCCTTTAATTGTAATAGTGCCTATTAAGTCTTGATATATTTAATTGTCTATTTAAGTGTCTTTATATTTAATTTTAGCTTTCACTCAAATATAATTGTGATATGCAAATTAGAGGGAAAGAAATTAATAACATTGATTCAGTTCAGCTTGAGTAGAATTGACAATTACTGAGAGAATTTCACCTTGCTAGAGTCTGGCACAAACCAAGCTGAACACAATCATGAACGATACTGACACAATCGAAACATTCACCTGAACACACAAAGGGTTAAACAGGGATTGCGCAAGGTTGCACACACAATTCCCTATCCACAAGGAAAGCAGAGTTGAAGATGTTCCTGATGTTTGCTAGGGAAAAGGGGGAGCCAAGTTGTGGGGTGTATATGTATTGTGTGCATGCACATAATGGATCTTTTCTATTGGAGGAAGACTAGACAGATCTTGCAAAACATACATAGGCCTATTTAGTTGTTGCTTTCTGAAGCAAGATTTCACCCCTTAAATTGTATTAGGCCTTGCATCCCCCATGCCGTACTGTGCAGAGAAAATAATGAACAGTTGTGAATTGCAGTTATTGTAGAATTTATCTAATCCCTCAGTCTGTTCCTGGATTGAAAGAAGATGTTCGTTTGCAGATTTTTAGAAATCTTTTATTTGAATAAACTTTGTACACCATAATGATTCACTGGTTTACTCCATTTGATGAATGATGGGTTCTAGCACCCATGATTATTACTGGGTTCAGATTTACTCCTTGAAAGTAACAAGTGAACAAAGCATTACTTTTGTAGCCTTGCAAGCAAAATGGAGAAATAGAACCCGTCAGTTAGACAGGCGGGGGATAAGAAATGAGCTTCAGGCTTGCTTTCTTCAACTTAATCAAAACATAAGCCTTATTCTCACCTTTTCAAGGATATGTAGACTTAACGTACGGAGGGGAAGGCAGAATTGGCTACTCGCCCTTTCCAGATTCAAAGGAAGCTGAGAATGGGACTGCTCTGGGTGTCCAGTTATATGAATGTAAACCCGACAATGTAATCCGGAGACCTAGCAAAGGTGTGGTCAATCTTACTCTCACCTTCAAAAGTTGATTCTGTGACCATAAAGATTGTGAGACTAGAGCTGTAATTTGACATAATGTTAATATCTGACAAATCAGTTTGTGCAAACCAAGCCAGAATTGCTGCTTCCCTGCTCCCACCCCCCACCCCATGTCAGGAAGTGAGAAAATTAGAATATATGAAAAGATGAGGAAGCGCGCAAGCATGAGAGTCATTTCTTATGCTCCAAATCATGCTTTGGCAGTTTATCTGAATTGACCCAGTCTCTTGAATTTTGATAACAAAAGTAAGGAAACTATTAGTGTGTATTACACCCCAACTTATTTTTGGATGCTTCTACATCCTCTTGATTGCCCCCCTTCCTATAATGTTTATACCCAGGTCAATGGCACCAGGTACAAGGAAGCAGAAAAGCAATTTTATGAAGCAGCTGTGACATAATTATAAGATTTGTTTCCTACTCAGAAGCTATTGCTGTCAAGGGAACCATATTTAACTTTTAAATAAGACTCGTTCATCCTTTTGAAGATGAATGCAATGTGTTAGTGAAAGGTTGATACAGCTTCTTTTTAAAGGCACCTGTTAATGCATTTACCTTGCTAGCATTTTCAGAGTGAAGGACCTGAGGATAGTTTCTAGATTGGTTGTCAGCTTATACCTGACAAGAGATGCCTACACACAATTCTATGTAGGTCTGTGTGCTTGTGGGAGAGAGGTGGGGGGAAGGTAGGTGGATCAAAATTCTTCGCTCTTGCTTCTGTTTTGTTTCTTTTGATGTCCTCTACCCTGGGTCACTGAAGGGATTGTACACACATGAAGGTGACTGCTGGCTGCTGAAGGATCCTGTGTGAGAAACAGGGATGGGAAGATCTCCCAGGGTGAGAGGCTGGGAGAAGAAAGGGAAGGTCCCATGTGAGAACTGGGAGGGCCCACCCCCTTCTGTGTGAGACGAGGACTGGGATCTACCTTTGAGAGAGGGCTCTGTGTTTTCTTTTTCTTTCTTTCTCTGTTTTTGTTTTGATTTAAATTAGTTTCTTATATCTTACTATATTACAAAAAGCCTTAATAATATATTATTGGGGGGGGGGTGTTTCTGTGTTAGGTGTGGGCAGGTGTGGGGGACTCCCTGGTCCTGAATGGGGTAACTGCTTCTGAAGCACCAGGTGCACAGCCTGGGAGTCATTTTGGACTCACAGCTGTCCACAGAGTCAGGTTAATTCTGTGTCCAGGGCAGCTGTCTACCAGCTCCATCTGGTACGCAGGCTGAGACCCTACCTGCCCGCGGACTGTCTCGCCAGAGTGGTGCATGCTCTAGTTATCTCCCACTTGGACTACTGTAATTCACTCTACATGGGGCTGCCTTTGAAGGTGAACTCGGAAACTATAATTAATTCAGAATGCAGCAGCTAGACTGATGTCTGGGAGTGGCCACCAAGACCATATAACACTGATCCTGAAAGACATAACATTGACTCCCCATATATTTCCAAGCACAATTCCAAGTGTTGGTGCTGACCTTTAAAGCCCTAATGGCCTCGGCCCTGTATACCTGAAAGAGCGTCTCCACCCCCATCATTCAGCCCAAACACTGAGATTTAGCACTGAGGGCCTTCTGGCAGTTCCCACACTACAGGTGAAGCTACAGGGAACCTGGCAGAGGGGCTTCTCGGTAGTGGCACCCACCCTGTGGAACTCCCTCCCATCACATGTTAAAGAGATGAGTAATTATACAATATTTAGGAAACATCTGAAGGCAGCCCTGTATAAGGAAGCTTTTTAAGGTTTAATGTTTTACTATGTTTTTATATATGCTGGAAGCCGCCCAGAGTGGCTGGGGTAACCCAGTGAGATGGGCGGGGTACTATTATTATTATTATTATTATTATTATTATTATTATTATTATTGACTTCCATGAACACCATAAAGCTCAACATTTTGTTTGACCCTCTGTATCCTCTAAATGCAGCAATTTGAGAAACTGAAGATTGAAAGTCACTGGCTATAGACTGGCAGTTAAAAGCATTAAAAAAACACACCAAACAAACACTGGATTTTATGTTCAGTCAGTTCATATACATTCTTGATCTCAGAAGCTAAAGCTATTTACCATTTTCTGCTGCCACTTTATACGTTTATAATATGAAGGAGGCATTATGAAATGGGAAAAAGAAAAAGCATTTTTATATTGCTAAATATTTTAAAATATGTTTTCTTCTCTCTCATTTTCTTTCTGTTCATCCAATATAGCCTTGGAGAGATCTGTGAGGCACATTTCATAATGTTTTGTTACATTCCAAGCATAAGTTTTTTTTGGGGGGGGACGAAGAAGCACTGAAAGGTTTTATGGGTGCCATTTTCATGCTTGTTTTCAGACATTATCTGCAGTTGTTTGCCCTCTAGAAATAGTACAGAGCTAAGCATTCACAATTCTTGCAGACTTCAGAACTTTGAATAGCTTTGTTTTATAGATATATATAATATCAGCTCATTTGGTAAGAAACCTGTTCTGTTGATGCCAGCCTCTCTTGCAGACAGGAATAAGAAAACAAAATCACAGAAAGGTTCACCACTGAACTCAGTTAAAGGTCTATAAAGGGTGGGATAGAAGTATAAAGTTCAGTTTTCCCTTCCCTAATAGTGTGAAATGGAAAGTGGACAATATTTATTTCTCCATAAAACCGTACCTTTTCTTTAAAATGTATATGCATGCTAAACTAGAACAGCAGGACTTCCACATCACAGTTTCCCACCATTGATTTTCTCTGTGGCGCTTTCTTTAACTTTTGATCTTCTGTACCTTCTCTACTTTCTTCCCTTTGGTGTTCTTCTCCTGTTCCTGCCCTCCGCTTATCCCTTTTTACCCTCTGTCCCTCATTAGCTTGCTCAATATACTGAAGTACCTGGAATGAAGTGTCCGGATCCAAAGCTTCTTACTTAGGAATAACTGAGCTAATTGGGATTTCCCCCCATTGTTCCTGCAAAATGAAATGTGAGAAAAACAAGTGGTTTTTGAAGAAATGGAAGCGGGAGAAGGGTCTGCAGATAGAATTCGGAATATAAAGTATGAAATACTCTTTACTTTGACCAGGTTTTTTTTTTTTAAGCATCAAACATGATTAATAGTTTTTGGGGATTCTGAGCAGGCGCTAGATCGATCAGCTGCTTGTTAATGAGGGGAAAGTGAGTTAAGAGGGAATGCAGTCCACCTACCTGTGCAACAACCACCTGCCTATTTTATATTCTTGTTTCCCTCTAATGAAGGAACCAATTGGTTTAGAGTGATCAATGCTGACCTATTAGGATCAGACGCTGTTCTGGCATTGCTAAGGCAATTACACAGAGTTGCTGGCTTCTTTAAAAAAAAAAAAGAAGTTTGTGTAAAAAGGCCAGAGACTTTGAAATGAATAAAAACTGCATTCCTGTAAGGGAAACAGATATTCTGGTTGGAATGAACTGTTTGTTTCTTTCTATACACAAAATCAGAAATCAAGGTCAGCATCATTTGTAGCTTCTTCGTTCTGTCTCTGGGATGTTCTAGGGTTGTATCCAACTAAGTCATTGTGTGAGCAAAATGATTTCCATGAGCAGAATGGAACTTTCCCCTCACTCTCCTCTCTCTGTCACCCCAAATCTACTCTTGACTCCCTCCCCCCAACTCTCTGGAGTTTATTTGGAGGGTTATTCTGTAGGGGCACTGAATGGGATGTTTTGTTGTACTTATGTAAGTTGTTCTGCTAGAGCAATTACTTAGTATATGGGATTTTCCATGCACATTGTATTTTTTACAGAAATACTTAACTACATTTTAAACGTCTTGCTGTAGCTCTTTATTTCTTTCATCAAACGGGTTTGAATGGGATAGCCTGTGAGTCTCCTTCAACTCTATGATCAATAATCTTTTGGAATGAAATAATAGGTAATGTGTACAGTTTGCTGCTAAGGTTTGTCTTAGGTAATTGAATATAATGTGTAGAATCTCTACATTGTTTGCCCATTTGTTGATCTGAACAAGGGACAGGTTTAAATTTGGAATTTCCTATGTGGAATAAAAGTAAAAATACTAGGATGACTATAAAATATGTATGACACAGATAAATTGTTCTGATATGTTGATGAAGGTGAAGTTCAGGCTCCTAATTTGAATTGGTTGCCAGATAAGATTCCTGTAAAGGTTGCTTTATCTCAGTGTTTTGGGATCATCTCTGGGGTAACAGTCAAAACGTGGTGTAAACAAATAAGGATCTTAAGGAAAATATGCAGACATGGCAACAATTTTAATTCTACTTATGCAATTTATTTAAGATGCAGAGTAGCACTAATGATGATAACCATCAGAAAACAGATACAGTATAATAAGAATGCTAGGCTATAAGAACTGATATTGTAGAGAAAGTAAGCACTGTATCTGAATGAATCAGATTATATACATTTTCTTTCAAAATTGTCATCGCAAGAGTTTGCCAAGTATTCTGAGTCGCTGTCTTTTTTATCAACTTTTTCTGAAATTATCTGGGGGGCATTCCAGTATCTAAAAGCTGCACAGCTTCTGTTTGGACAGACTGAATATATGATTTAAGTAGGATTATTTTTGAACATTTCAAGGTTCAGCAACATTGCAAATCCTAAGGTGAATAAGACTTTTAAAAAATTAAAATTATTGAGACATGACTCCTGCTGTTGGATATTCTGCTGTCCCTCACATGACCCACTGCCACCCTTCCAAATCTCAGGTGGTTGCCTCCCCAGCACCCCTAAGTTAATACACTTCTCATTCACTCCCTTGCACCCCCCTTTCAAATCTGTTTCTGTGTGTGACCCCCAACCCATACGCACATTAGCCTACTACTCTTTACCTTCATCACTTCAATCTGTTCACCATTATTTATCCCAATCAAACAATAGCTCTGGGTAACTTCTGAGAATGATGCTGCCATCTCCTCCTCTTCCTAAGCTTTAAGCCAGCTCCAAAGTTACAAACACATCATTTGCATGAGATTCTTTTTTAAAAAATCATTTTTAGCTGCATGTGACGTTTTCTTTGTTGCCAGATTGTGCGCAGCAGGACATCAAGAAAATGTCTTGTAAAAGGATCTGAAATGTTTCTCAGTGAAGAAAAGAAGCCTTCCCTGGTTCTTACTAAGAATGTACGCAGTGGTGTTTAAATGGTGTTTAGATGTTCTGTCTCCTAAACATGTTATCGTAACATAATTTATCAACTGGGAACGCTGCTATTTTGAGAACCACATAACTACCTTATTACCTTGTTAAATATCCCAAAAGTAAAGATCAGTCTAGCCAGCACTAGACAAACAGCCAGATGTAGCTAGGAAACTCACTATAACAGGGTGTGGTGGAAGTAACCATCTCCTAATGTTTTACTGCAGTATCTGGTAATCCAGCATCAAAAATAAGCCCACAATTGCTATTACCTGTCAAAAATATCCTGAAATAGTTGTGTGCCCGAAGGTCCCATCTTTAACATGGCTTGGGGAAGAGAATAGAGGGGGTGCTCAAATTTGCAGATGGCACCAAACTGAGTGGGGCTGGTGATTAAAGCCCTGGATACCTTCAAGGCAACCACTTTTCATACCAGTTTATCCACAGCCTGTGATCTGACAGACTTGTATATCCCACTTAGATGTTTTTGCAATTTTTGAAAGCAGTGTATAAATGTATTTAGAGATATCTAAAAGCTGTGTATCGATATCAGCCAGTGAATTTTTACTGGCAAAATCTTGAATGCAATCCAGTAAAAACCCAGTGATCAACAAACTCCTAATGAATCACATTCTACAGCATCATGTTATACCCTGCAACATTATATACTGACATTTGTAATGAATGTGTAGATCTTCCTTGATCTTCATATGTCTATAGGTCTGTGAGCTGGCTAGAATAACCTTTGTGGTCCCTATAAGCATTAGGTACAGAAAAGATGATGTTTCTCAAATGCCTGATCTAGAATGACCAATGGGTCTAACTACATTTTCCAGTTCTCTCTATGTTTTATGTGGTTTCCATATTATAGACAGTTTTCCAAAGCAACTAGTAAAATCCCTGATTTGAAGCCATGCCATCATTTTAGTTTCAATGCTTCATTCCTTCCTAACATGGCCTTGTCAGTTTTAAACTTTAATTAAATTGGCATTCCACATTCCTAACATTTGATTGTATTCAACAAAGTTATACATGGAGTAAACCCACAGAAATTAATGTAACTAAGTTAGCAATGCCACTTAATTTGAATGAGTCTACTCTGATTACAACTAATGTTGGATACGAACCATAAATATGTTGTCTTCCAATAATATAGCACATTTTAGTGAGTTTTTGGACCCTAAAATATTTCCTAGTATAATCACAAGTAAACTGAATAGCTCTAAGATGAAAATTCCAGTGTTACTTGTTCATAAATGACCTGGAGTCAGAAGTAATTAGTGAGGTAGTCAAGGACAATATAATCCATTTATGATATCATACACGTGTGTTGTTCAATTTTATATGCCAAAGATTTATGGGAAGTCCAAGTGCACAATTTTTACTGCATCATTCCTTTCCCAAGTGCTTGCAGAAACCCTCAAATATTTTAAAATATTAGTATAGTAAGACTTCACTTCTAAGAAGCTATGCTTATTTTTCTCTCTCTGTAGCATGTTCTACATATATATCAGTTCTTCTTTTAACAATGCTTTCTACCCATTGAACTGCTTTCTGGGTAAAAATTCTGCTTTGGATGCCTAGTTTGCTTGCAAGATGTCTGCTCTGAGCTTTTCCTATCTCATTAGTCATGGCTCCCCCTGCCCCCCCCCCCGGCAGTGATTATGAAGGGTCTATCTTGATGACTCTGACGCATAGAGCTAGGATAATTTGGAGGTCTTCTTCAAGCATATATTACTACTTCTGACAACAGGGGAGATCACATGTAAGCTTTTTCCAGAAACAACATCAATTAGTGAAATGGCACTTGAAACATTTCTAAGTGTTTAAAATTTGCACACTGATGCTATCAAATAGAAATGCTGTTGTTTGATGCCTGGAGATCAAGCAAAAAATGGAAGTTGCTGCCTTTCCCAAGTACTTTTGGTAACAGATGGGCTTGTAGGGACTGAGCTGCATTTATTATGAAGGTTACTAAATGGTTTTTGGTAAATGTTAGAAAGGGTTCCATTAGTGGGGAACATGAAATTATAATTCAGTTCACTGAGGCTTTATTGCACCTTTGGGTAAAGAGGCTCTGTTTTGTATCACCTAAATTGTGGCCAAGGACAGGCTTGTACCCAGCAGAAGTGTGTGCTTAATTTAAAAATGAGAGATGGTAGCAAAGGACCTAGGCATGGTCAAAATTATTTAAAATATATATTCTTTGTCTCTTCCACACATTGTGCAATGAAATGAAATAGTTTGGTTAGTTGTCCACTTTCACTTTAGTTTGATAATGGTAGCCTGTGATGTAGAATGCTATAATTTCACTAATTTTCTTCAGGTGAGCAAATCTTGGATAAATTGAAAAACAGGCTTTAGCTTTGCATGACTTAAGAATTAGGTTTCTTATGGAAGGTCATTGGGAAGACGGGTGGGCAGAAGAGTTGAGAGATTATAATAATGCTTTTTACTCTCAAATTGTTATACAAATTTCCAATGTTAAGCGTTATTTTACTGCTTAATGTGAAAATCTGTCATCTTCTTAAACTGTGTTTGTCACAGATAATAAATTTACACAAACAGTTTGGTTGATAGCATCTGAGCTTGGGGAGAATGTGGTTCTATGTTTCAGAGACTATTCAAATGAGTCCCTGGTGAGGAGAAAAGCTGTTCTTGTTAAAAATAACTAGAATTATTTGTTGCAGGTAATGTGAGTTTGTTCCTAATGTGAATTTATGGTTTCCTTTACCACCTTTCTTTCCTTCCATAAAATACAGTAGGATTTAAAAATAACTGACCCTGTGGCTCTATTGAATCTGGTGCATTGTCCACTCCTGATTAATAACCTTTAAAAAATAAATGACATTTGCTGGCTGTGTCCTCTTTGGAGGGCAGCAGTAATTAGCTGTTAGCTAGTGACTATGTTGCATAGTTTACAAAATATAATGCAAGTTAGTAAGCCCTTATACTTGAAAGCAAAGTAAATGATACTGTAGAAAATGTGTATTTTAGTATCCAGGGTATTTTTTGCTGAGAGTGGGAAGCTGGAATTTTTCCCCCATGAGGCAATGAAATTCAAAGCTTTGAAAAGGATTGATTTTATACTATGATATCATGTACATTTTAAGGTTAAAGCTTACTTGACTTCTCTAGGAATGAAGTTTCATATTATATTTAATGGATCTTGGCTCTAGTTCATTCAGTGGATAATGCATGCTACCTCTGGAGTCCACTATTCTTACAAATGCATTTAGTTCTTGTTTCACTCTGTACTTCGGGTAGGTTTTTACCACTTTCTTTTTTCCGCTGATATAAATGGTAAGATGTTGTTCAAGCTTGAAGCAGCAAGTTTCAGAAGAGAAAAAAACTAACATCAGCATTTCAAATCCAGTGTAACTCATTAATACTACAATTCACATTCCAATTAAACATAAGTACTTGAATTTAAGCTTGATTGTTGGTGCCAGTGAAACAAAACTAGTTTAAAGCCATAGGTTTAGACTTTCGGCTGCATATAAAATTATTTTTATGTTTTCTGTAAACCTTGATTTATTGAATTGTATCCTAAGAACATGAATGGAAGGACAACTGCCGCCACTGATATTCTTCAGGTACCTGCACAAGAATTCACTCAGTACCATAATTGTCAGGATTTTATATTAGTTCTCATGCAATTGGAAGTACATCTTTCAAAGTCATTTCACTTTTGCTGTGCCAAGATCTTAATGCAAGATTTAAACAGCTTTTCCATGTATAGGAGATGCCTTCCTCATGAGGAAATGTGCTTTTGGATCCAGCCCTAGTTAACAGACCTATTCATATCACCTCCTATATGATCTGTTGAGAAGTTTTATGAACGCACTAGAAGTTTGTTCAAGCCACCAGAAAATGTCAAACTCATTCAAAGCATATGCACCACAGCAAATAATGTAATATACAGGAGGGTAATACTCTGGGGGGGGGGGGGAAGCTGTTTGGGTTTTTTTGTTATTATTTTAAACATTCTTTAACTTCTAAACCTCAAATGTCCTTTATAAAAAATGACTGGCTGTCTTGACATGCCATGAAGTCCTTTTTAACAAGAAAAATGCTTGTATTAATATTTTGCTTAAGGATTCTCTTTGGATGAAGTTGGCCATGTTTTTATACCGGGGTTCATAGAATCCTAGAATCCTAGAATTGGAAAGGAGTCCAAGGGTCATCTAGTTGAACCCTCTGCAATGCCAAAGGATAGGTAACAACATTATAAAACAATGCAGTTGTCTTTGCTGTCAGTTGAGGCTCAGGTGGCCTCAGTGGCACAGAGCGGGATGGTGGCCCAGGTGTGCTCCTGTCTGGAAAAGGGTAGCCTAACTGTTTATGCTCTAGTAACCTGTAGATTAGATTACTGCATTGTGTTATACACGGAGCTGCTTCTGAATATGGTTCAGAAACTTTAGCTGGTGCAGAATTAATCAGCCGAGTTGCTCATCAGGGCAAGATGGTTTGAGCAATCCTGGCCCAACTGCACTGGCTGCTGATCAATTTCCAGCCCGAATTCAAAGTGTTGGTTTTGATCTGTAAAGTCTTAAATGACTCAGGACTGCAATACCTCAAGGACCACTTCTTTCCATATTAATCGACCCAGACCCTGCAATCATGATCTGGGGCCCTGCTTCATGTGGCCCCTCCCCAAGTGGTCCAGGGGGTGGAAACTCAAGAATGGGCCTTTTCTGAGGTTTCTGCACCAGGAAGAAACGTTTCTCTTTTCCTAGGCCTTTGACTAATTAAACAATCGAAGGCCTTTTAAACTGTGTGTGAGAGAGGAGGGTGGGGCATAGTTTTTGTTTGTTACTATAGTATGTATTTTTGTGTTTTTATATTGTATATTGTTTGTATATTGTGGTCCTCGGATATAGGGCTGAATGAATGAATGAATGAATGAAGTGCCCAACCTGTTTAGGGTTTTATAGAATACATAGTAATCTTTATAGGAGTTCCCATTAAAAAATAATGCTTTTACTCTTCATGATTTCCTACACTAGGTGTAAAAGAAAAGAAAAGGAAAAATGAGTTATTTCTGCAACTCAGACACCTTTCAGGCCTTGTTTCTGTCAAATGGCAGACTACTGTGCATTACTGCTAGACTCTCAGGAATATTTTGTTATTTTAAACTGGTATGAAAATATTAAAAGATAGCTGAAGAACTGCTATATAAAATGCATATAGCACTCATATTGATACTATAACTCAGTATGACTACAGTGGTATGTAGCTGCATAAAAGGCTTCTTGGTTGCATTAGAGACCATTCCAAGGTTGAAATTATTTTCCGTTTTTCAGTAGCAGCAAAAATATTGATGGCCAGGTTTTAGAAGAAGAATTATGTTCCCACTATTATAGTTATATAGGATATAGAAGACTTAAGTTACTCAAATTGTCTTTCCTTTAAGGAAAGTTGGGTGGAAAAAAGATTGGAAGATTTGTTCTTTTCAGCCGGGCTTTTTTGTTTTTGTCTTTATCAACCTCAATAACAAGCAAAAGCAACAAGAAGAGATGAACGTGTTTCTGTATCTGTTTAAATAATTAGGATATGAATTATTTCATATTGGTCATCACAAATTTGGTGATACAACACATTACATTTATGTCTTTTATCTCCAACTGCACTCACCTACAGATTAGTAGATAGGATTATGTGGTGCTTCATTGTCTTCGGCAATTTGCTAACTGGCTTTTGGAAATTGTCTCTGGGCAGAATTATGCTTAATGGGATTACTTGATTTTTCATCTGAATCACATGAAGAAGGATAGTAGGATGCATTTATAGCTCTGCAGTCTTACCAGTGCTTTGTTTCTTTTTGTGGTTCTCAAAGTGTTCATCGGGACTTCTGTACGAAAAGACCCATCCAGCTGATTTTAGCAGTGGAATAAGTCTGCCAAAGAGAATTCAGTTGCAGCTTTAGGATTTTAAAAATGCATTAATGATTATCTATATCCTGCCATTATCTATATACCTTTTAAAACTTTTACTAAGTTTTTACGCTAGTAAGTGAGATATGCCAACCATGGAATGCTATCTCTTTGCACAGGGATCTCAGAAGAGCCTGAGTCATGATGTTTTCCAGAACATGCTATTTATTTAACATTCAGCTCCTGTTCAAGGCAATGGTATGGAGAGGTGCATTCTAGCATTCTTATTCTTGTACCATATTTCTAGAGTGATTCAGATGCTATCATCAACTGCTCTACAAAGAGACTATGAGCTGATAAAAACTTGCTTAGTAGAATTCACATTTTGCCCATTTTTGGAGGAATTTGGCACAATCAGCCAGCAGTTAGTGACATTTTGATAATGGCTCTTTCCAAATGGCTAAATTCCTTCACTGTGTTGATGTTCTTTTTTAATTGTACCCCACAAAATGTCAGTTTCTTTCATCCATCCATATTGCCTCTTTTGCGTTCACTTCTCCTATAACAGATTCCGTCTCCCAAAATTTTTATTAACCTTTGGATGGTATTCAGCTAAGGTTTAATCAGAGTAAACCCTTTGAAATTAATGACCGTGACTAAGTTAGGTCCATTTATTTTAATATGTCTCCTCTGAGTAAAACTCAGTTCAATACCACCCTTCGTATTTAAGTTTCTAATTTCCATCAATACTTCTCCTGGCCATTCCCTCTGGATCTCCCATCCCTCCCTCCTTCCCTCTTTACTCACTCACCTCCTTCCCTACCCTAGGGGACACACACAAGTTCTCCAGTTCCAGGGCAGCTGCCCAATGCCCACTTGGACTTTTGAATCACAGCAGGCAACCATCATTGTGGAATTAGTTAGCAGAGGCTTCCTGTGGCTCGCAGGTGACAAGGGATATGGGGTTTGGGAAGGAGCAATGGCAGCTTCAGGCACTTATCCTTTTTTATCTCCCTTGGTCTATCCCATTTGCCTTCTTTCCTCCTCTCGCATTCCTCCATATTTTCTCTTTCTTTCATTTCCTCCCCTCCAACTTGGTGTGCTAACAGCCTCTGTCTCTAATCAAGTACTGTTCCTATGCATTACTATACACTGTGAGTATGGGAAGCTGTTGGTGGCTTCCTTCACCCAAACAAAATACTACAGCCTGGTCAGAGGGTTGGGTGCAAAGGTGAGGGGGGGCTGCACTGGCGGAGGAAGGGGGTGCAGTGGGTGCGGGCTGCCCCAGGTGTCATCGCTGAAGGGGGTGACATTGCCGCCCCGCCCCCCCTTGAATGCTTACCGCAGGCAGCGCCCTCCTGGGACACTCGGCCCACTCCCGCGGGCGGCTAGCCCCACCACCCACCCCTGAGTGCACAGCATGTGCACTGCTCTGGGTGTCAGAGCAGCTAGCTCCACCTCTGGGGGGCTGCCCCCCTGAACATGGACCAAGGCATATACACTTCCAAAGTGTGGCTACTGTGCTATAAGTGCAGTTTTCTACATTGTGCATCAGTCTGGAAAATGAAGTGTCTGATGAAATGGAGGCTCAGTAACTCGGTTAGTAGTCCTTGCACTGATGGTACTGTGGGTTAGCAGTGCTTTGGGTTGAACTCTTTAGAACCCATCTTAAATCTTCTGGATTCCTTTTAACGTTCTAGAATTTTTATTTACTGATAGTATAATTTTTCCCTAACATACTTATTTTCCTCATTCATAAACATTTAGATTTAGATTTGGTGGAAGGAGTGCCTGAAGAACTATGGATGGAGGCTTGTAACATTATACAGGAGGCAGCAACTAAAACCATCCCAATGCAAAGGAAATGCAAGAAAGCAAAGTGGCTGTCCAACGAGGCCTTACAAATAGCGGGAGAGAGAAGGCAAGCAAAATGTGAGGGAGATAGTGAAAGAAACAAGAAATTGAATGCAGATTTCAAAAAAATAGCAAGGAGAGACAAGAGGGCCTTCTTAAACGAGCAATGCAAAGAAATAGAGGAAAACAACAGAATGGGAAAAACTAGAGATCTGTTCAAGAAATTTGGAGATATGAAATGAACATTTCATACAAAGATTACCATAATAAAGGACAAAAGTGGAAAGGACCTAACAGAAGCAGAAGACATCAAGAAGAGGTGGCAAGAATACACATAGGAATTATACCAGAAACATATGGATTTCTCGTATACCCCAGGTGGTGTGGTTGTTGACCTTGAGCCAGACATCCTAGAGAGTGAAGTCAAATGGGCCTTAGAAAGCACTGCTAATAACAAGGCTAGTGGAAGTGATGATATTCCAGCTGAACTATAAAAAATTTTAACAGGATGCTGTTAAGGTGCTACACTGAATATGCCAGCAAGTTTGGAAAACTCACCAGTGGCCAGAGGATTGGAGAAGATCAGTCTACATCCCAATCCCAAAGAAGGGCAGTGCCAAACAATGCTCCAACTACCGCACAATTGCACTTATTTCACACGCTAGCAAGGTTATGCTTAAAAGTCTACAAGGAAGGCTCAAGCAATATGTGGACCGAGAACTCCCAGAAGTGCAAGCTGGATTTCGAAGGGGCAGAGGAACCAGAGACGAAATTGCAAACATGTGCTGGATTGTGGAGAAAGCTAGAGCATTCCAGAAAACCTATCCATTCTGAAGGAAATCAGCCCTGAGTGCTCACTGGAAGGACACATCCTGAAGCTGAGGCTCCAATACTTTGGCCACCACATGAGAAGAGAAGACTTTCTGGGAAAGACTCTGATGTTGAGAAAGATGAAGAGCACAAGGAGAAGGGGACGACAGAGGACGAGATGGTTGGACAGTGTTCTCGAAGCTACCAACATGAGTTTGACCAAACTGCGGGAGGCAGTGGAAGACAGGAGTGCCTGACGTGCTCTGGTCCATGGGGGTCACGAAGAGTTGGACACAACTAAACGACTAAACAAGAACAACAAATACTTTCCCCCTAACATACTTATTTTCCTCATTCATAAATATCTGTTGGAAACAGTCAGGGTTTGCAGCAGGGGTGGGCAACCTAAGGCTTGGAGGCTGGATGCGGCCCAATCGCCTTCTAAATCTGTCCCGCAGACGGTCCAGGAATCAGCGTGTTTTTACATGAGTAGAATGTGTGCTTTTATTTAAAATGCATCTCTGGGTTATTTGTGGGTCATAGGAATTTGTTCATTTTTTAAATGAGGGATGGTGGACCAGCCTACTGCTGAAAAAGGTTGCTGACCCCTGGTTTGGAGTATGGTGTCACCAGTATGGGTATTACACCCAGCTCTATTTCTCCCTTCTTTATCAGCTATTATTTAATTAAATTTGTATACCCCCTTTATCCGAAGATCTCACATCTTAGAATAGCCCTTTACTTATTTTACTTAGATTTCACTCCCAGCTTGTTGTGATTCTTCTACTACACTAAAGATTAGAATTGCACTATATTTGTGCTATGCAGTATTGCATGGAAAGGGGGCTCTTCTTGTATTATGATTGTGCCCATATTGATTTAAATCCAAATAGATTATTTTATTTTGGGGGGTATCTCATGGCATTCTGTAAACTTATATCTAATTTCTATCCACTGCTAAACACATATCTCCTCACGTTATGCTTTCTAAGAATCCCCTTCTAAATATATCTGAAATCAAGTTACGATGCAGTCAGCTGCTTCTGATGAATCATAAAGTTTGATAGTTTAAAATTACTGCGCGGCTTGTCAATTCATGAGTAATAAGACATGAAGGGTTGAGGGAATCAGTGAAAAGTAGCCTCAAGTGATTTTAAACAGAAAGCATCCTGATTTTTAGTCTTAATAGTAAATTTAGCAGCTTCAGTAATTGTTCAGCTTTGTAAGCTGCTAATATTTGCATGGCACAGATGTCCATTGTAGTAAAACAAAGACTGTAGCTTTCCTGAAAGGTGCATATCTGCTTTCTGTATTAGTTTTTTCCAACCCTTTTATAGTAACCCCCTTCTTTTCCCACCCCTATTTTGCTATGTAAGTGTTGATTCAGCTGTGTAGGCGGTAAGGATCATGCATTTGACAGATCTGTCAAGAATTAGAATCTTAGGTTGTGCTGAATGACACGATTTCCTTTCCTATTGAAAGACAAATGCAGAATTGCCTTTTAATGCCTGCTCGTCTGTACAAACTGAAGAGTGTTTCTGTGGCAGAAACAGCTTTGTAAGCTAAGGACAGTAATTATCAGAATGGGAATAGTTCTGAATAGTCTGAGGCATGTCAGCTGTGTAGTAATAGTAGCTTTAAAAGTTCAAATGGAAGAAGAAGCTTGGAAACAGTTCGACCCCCCCCCCTTCAGATTTATTTATCTGTGGCATTAGCCATTTTGTCAAATTACACTTGCTTTTAGTGAGCTAGATAACAAGATAAAACGGTAAGTTGTTGCAGCAGAGTATACACATACCTGTTTCCCTTCTTGCCTTTTAAGCGTGGCAGTTTTAGTACACTTGTACTGATCCATTATCATTCACAGAGTTACAGACACATATTATGGAAACTCCAATCCTGTCTTTTCCAGATTGGTAGCCATGTTAACTTGTTGCTGCAAAAGCAACAGAGAGTCTTGTCCCACCTTTAATATTAATAAATGCATTATAGAATATGTTTTCATGGACTAGAGTCTACTTTGTTAGATACATGTACAATCCTCAGTTTGCATCTCTCACACACAATCACACACATATGGGTGTCAAGGGAGAAAATGTAGAAGTTGGATGGATGCATTTAAGCCCAAATTAAATTGTTACAACTACTTTTTGTATTTCATTGCCATTTAGCTCCAGCTTTCAACACACACACACCTTTTATGTACATGTGTATCTGATGTTCACAAAAGGTTATGCTGTAATAAATTATTTCATCTTTAAGGTGCCCACAAGATTGTCCTGTTCAGAAGAAACCCCCTGCTTTGAGTTGTGATATTACGTGGATTTCATAATGTGGATAACTGAATCTGTGGTACACAGTGTAATGGTAGTTGTTCACATCAAATAAGTCAGCTACACAAACAGAAATAATAGACATTAAAAAGCCTTTCAGTTTATTAGGAAAATGAAAGGTAGCTGCAGTTGTCTATAGAAATAGGTTGCTATAGATACAGGAAATGTTGTGAAAGGAAAATCGCTTCTGAAGTCTCTGTGACTTCTCATGGGAATAGAATGTGATTTGCCCAGCAGATTTTATTTCTCTCTCCTCAAGCCCCCTCACCTCCCCATTTCCTTGTGGATATGAGAACTAGACTACACAAACAACAGATCAGATAGTAAAACTGTTCGCCCTGCTGGGAGAAAGGGAATTTCCAGAGAGAAGGGCTGTAGTCTAGCTTTCTCTTTGACAGGTTTGCTTCCTTTGTGCTATGGGGTTCGAAGAAAACATTCAAACATGTGATCCCCCAATTTGAAGTGATGAATTCTATCTAGGAATAATTTTCGGAGTTATGGGAGAAAAAAATCTGCTAATCTCTAAGGTTCCACAATATTCTTTCCTGTTACTGCACTGATGTGCTGCTTGTGTAGAGCAGATCAGTATACTATGGCACCTTTGTCTCTCACAAAGAATGATAAATACTACCCACATTTTCTTCAATTCAGGCTTTAGTTTAAAGCTAAATATATTTAGTGCCCTTGATGCAAAAGTAAACAGCAACCATAGATATCACTGAAAAGCATAGGGATGGGAGAATTCAAGTGGAATGATCTCAGAGAAGCATACAAGTTTGAGGGGTGCTGCTGTGGTTAATAGGTCAGAAAATGTTGTGTCTATACTTAACCAAATCATTGTGTTAAATCCTGAATTGACAAGAACCTTTTGTTCAAACAAAAATTATGATTAATTTGGTAATCCTGTGGATTTATAATAGGCTTGATGAGATTATACTTTCCCCATTTGCAGAGGATAGCATAATCATGCCTTTTAGTCCTGCCTTGGACATGAGCAAAAGTACAGCCTTGACATTACGTTTGAATGGGATGTACATGTGAAATCTGATGTGAGTATGCCCAGATCTGATGAATAACTTCTGTGTGTGATACAGATTGTCTTCAAACCTATGCATGATGGGTTTTATGTTTATAACAGTCTCTTCAAAAGTTTCCCCCACACATGAATTGTAGGACAGGTGAGCCTAGTGTGTAGGTGAGAAGGTGCTCTATGTGGGGCAACCTTGGAAGGCGACTCTGAAACTACCGCTAATCTTGAATGCAGCTTCCAGACTAAATGGCCTCATCCCTGTATATCTGAAGGAGGTGGCTCCATCATTCATCCTGGATACTGAGATCCAGCTCTGAGGCCTTCTGGTAGTTCCCTCATTGCAAGAAGTGAGGTTACAGGGAACTAGGCAAAGGGGCCTTCACAGTATTGTCTGGGCTGCTCTGTGGAATTCACTCCCATCAGAAAGGAAATAAACATCTACCTGACTTTTAGAAGACATCTGAAGGCAGCCCTGTATAGGGAAGTTTTTAATGTTTTATGTTTTATTGTGGTTTTATAATTTGTTGCAAGGTGCCCGGCATGGCTGAGGCAACTATAAATTCTTGTTGTTGTCGTCATCATCTCATTACATATATGGTAAAAAATATTCTAAAACTGTAGTTATATGTCAGGAACATTGGAGAGTAGAAATTTCAGTTCACATACAGTAATTGCATTTTCTGTCAACGTGTCATAAATTATATTTCAAGGATAAACTTTTTTATTTGCTGGGAAAGACTACATTTTTTTTTATTTGCAGGAAACTTTATTCTTGCATAGGGATTCAGACCAGAGAAACCCAGATCTAGTTATTGTGCCTTAAGCTCAACCTGCATGCTCCCACACTATATTAAAAAGGCAATAAAGTACCCAAGGGGAGCTTATCATTTCAGAAACTGTAACAGGCAATTAGGATACATCATTGAATTGAAGGCAGAGCTCTGCATTCTACCAGGTAACACAGAAAATTTGGGGGAAGCTTAAGTATCATCTTCCTGCAACCATCATGAATTCCCTGGAAATCGCCATCATTTATGCTGTTCTTTAAAATTGCAGTAGAACAAAGTTTTTCAGTGTAGCTGGTTGATCTGAGGCCGTTGAGTCTGATGGTTAAATAGAACTGCATATTGCTTGAATTTATCATTCAGACATAGCTAGTTTGTCCATTACGAAAATGTTCCATACACTCAGAATCCATTTGATTTCACTTGGAAGAAGATTAGGTTTTTATTGTCAGGCATTGACTTTTGTTTTTTGTTTTTGTTTTCCAGTTGGGCTGAGTGAAAAAACAGACTTTAATTTATAGTCTTGAGTTGAAAATGCAATTCATAAAGCCAGGGTGCTGGAGTAAATTGTTAAGGTTGCAGATCTAATTATTTATAGAATTTATAGAATAAATTCCTACCACATGGACAAATGCATGATTAAGGCTGAAAGCTGTGCTCACCCTGAGAGAGAAAATAAGGGAAGCAAACTGCAGAGAGCTTTTGTTGTAGGAAACGGATGGGTTCTTAGAGTACAATTAGTTCTTTGTTGTGACAGTAGTACAAGTTGTTCAGTGGTAAAATAAGTTGTTGTAGAAATAGTGTTTAAATAATCTTAACTGCTGTAAGAATAACAGAGCAATATATCTATCTGTTAGCTGGTTAGAGAGCTTTATTATAGCTGATCACTAGTGTGAAATACTCTTGAGCTGTTATCATATAATTGTGACTGTACATTTTTCCTTGTTGAACCAGCAAACCACCCAGGGTGTTGAATGTTGCTCATTATGAATGAAATCCAATATCATAGAAGCATCATTACTTCTGCTTCTGCCCCCTGCAGCTCACTGCAGACCCCCAAAATCTACTCTAAATGGTTGGGGGACTCTCTAGCGTAGAAGTGGGAAATTGCATGGAGCAGGAGAGGTCCCACTGTATACATTAGCATCAGTTTTGTTTGTTTGCAGACATCATTGGATACCACCCCATTTACCCACTGGAGATGCTGACTTCATCACAGCCTCTTCAGTATTGGTGGTGCACACTTTGGGCCCAGAAACAGATCAGAAGCCTTTGTAACAGTTGAGATGCATACTCCACAAAAAATAGCCTGATTCTAAACATGCCAATGTGTTCTGCTCCAATTTAAATTTCCTAATAGTCTTCAGAGACAGCCCCACATAAACATCTCCCGATAATCCTGTCTAGAAGGGGGTAACTGTGCCCAGATCCACTCTCCCCTTGTAGGTGGTGCTCTCAGGGGAATAGTCATGCGAATAAACAGTCTGGCTGTGTTTTAAAGTTTGTGGGCTAGGCCTGTAGTTTTTAGGGTCTATGGGAAACATTCAACTAAGTTTTACTCAGAGTGCACCCATTGAAATTAATGAACATAACTTAAGTTACAGTCTTTAATTGAAGTGGGTCAACTCTGAGTAAAATTTAGTTGAATACCATTCTTTGAGTATTGTCTTTATCTTCATTTACGTTTTTTCAGTTTTTCTCATGACTGTGTATGTGTATAATTTATGACTACAACTGATGACCTCTAGCTACAACAGTTTCTATCACCCTTTGCTGTTGGCCATGCTGGTTAGAATTGTTGCAGTTGTTGTCCAACAACTTCTGGAGGTTGGTTGTCAGTTTGAAGACTTGTGTATCAATTAAAAATATTTATTTGGGTATCGTAATGTAATTCTAATTCAGCTGTCATAGCTCAGTTGGTAGAGCATGAGACTCTTAATCATAGGGTTGTGGATTTGAGCCCACATTGGGCAAAATATTCCTCTATTGCAGGAGTTGGACTAGATGATCCTTGCAGTCCCTTTCAACTCTATGATTCTCTCAAAGTAGGGAACCCATATCCATTAGTGTTTGTGGACACATAAATTTGCTGCAGCCTGTGGGACAGAAAAACAATGCAGTACAGATTCATATTCATCCCTGTGCAAAAAAGAGGGACAGGAAAAAGGTGAAATTATATGCTATGCACTCTCATACTGGGCCAAACCGTTGAGCAAGCAAACTTCTAGTGACAGCACTATTGACATGAAACCTAGCTTTGTAAAAACACAGATTTATAGAAAAGAAATCTGTTTGGCAGCTGCCTTATTACTCTCCAAGTAAACAGCAAATGTGATAATTAATTTTTAGTTGCAGATAAGTAAGCATAGCTATTTTGACTCCATGTCTGCAGGTTATGAGATGACAATGCTGAGACAAATGTGTTGATTAAGTAGAGCGTAGCAGCCATGCTGAAGTAACACTGCTGAACCTCTAGGTTTAATACTTAGTAAATCCTGAATTCTTATGAATGCTTATGTGCAAGCAATTTTTATGAGAAATAAGCCTTGTATGTCCTATGGAGAGGTTTAGCAGGGAATCCTTGTCAGTTCCATTAGTACATGATTTGGCTTATACTGAAAAATATATAACAAAGTTTTCCAAATAGAAGACTTCCAGGGATACCGAGAAATGTACAGTTGAACAAATCTGTGCAAAACATTTGTTCTGCTTTGATTTTTCCTTAGCTTTGACTTAGGAACTGAATAAAGCTTACAAGCAGCAATGGATAAAATCTGAAATAATCCACATTGGAAATATTCCTTGTTCCCTGTTCCATAGCAGACTCTTGACCTGATGTGTTAAGGATTGCTCCTAGCAAGCCTAACAAAGCAGGTTAAGCAGTTCTCCTTCCACTTCTCCTGAGCTTGTTGAGGGATTAAAAACAATATGTATACATATCAGTACAAACTCTTTAACCTAAAAATGAATACAAACCCCATACACAGTCTTGAAGTGTAATCCCATGCATGCTTTAGTTGGAAGTAAATCCCACTTTGTTCAACAAACTTACTCCCTAGCATGTTTGTTTAGGATTAGAGCATTAGAGTAGGACTTCTAATGGTTCCCTAAGTATGGGATAGAGTTTGAATATATATGAGATAATGAATAATTTGCTGATGGACAGCAATGAAGCAAATTAAATGTATTTTGCAAGAAAAGTGCATGTATTAATGTATTAATCATCCTAATCTACCTTCATTTGAAAAGCAACAGTAAATGTTCACTTGTTACCATTACCATTCCTTCATAACTCTGAAACACATGTATGAAAACAAACCTGATTGTTGAAGGAAAATGACTGAAACTGGAAATCGTAGATAGGTTGCTTTAGTACTCTTGCCAAAACTTTGATTCTCATCAGAGGTGGACAATCTGTTGTGTATCTGCCATCTTCAGCCCTGTTTAAGGTTTAATTATCTTCCATCTGCTTGAGTTGCTCTGGAGGACCTTAGAGATACTGAAAAATAACCACACTCTCTTTCTAGCAGTACCCCCTGAGAGTTTGGATAAAGACGGTTGTCTTCTGTGCCCTTATCAGTTTGGAGGATCGGGCTGACTTTGCATTTTAAAAATGACTTTTAAAGGGAAACATTGGTAGGGGGCAGGGAGAGGCACACATCTAAAATTTTGGCCTTCCATTCAGATATGATTTTTATGAAGTGTGACATGAGCTGTCATTGGCCCTGTGCCATGACCTGGAACAGAAGGCTTTAAACCAATTAGGTCTTCTTGCACTGTTTTCTATAACCATACAATTGCTATTAAGCTACTTTATTATTTGTTGTCTGACAGTAATCCTTGTAGACAGTAATTTATCAAATGCTGCCTCTTGGGGCAATGCTGCAGGGTAGAGGAATGTTTCTCTGGGTTCCTTAATTTCTCAAGTCCACATCTTTTAGATGTTTTAGATCTCACTTAATGGAGCCATACTTCTGAATTACACAACTGTGTCATGACTATCTAATTAAAATATTCCTATAGCCAGAGGACAGAACTTATTTATCTTTCCTTTGGTCATCACCTAGCTATTTGAGGTGTTTTATAAATGACAATATAATAGAGTATAATTACAGGTATTTCTTATGGTACTACCTACCATCAGCCTCATCTCCTGCTTCAGTCTCTGTGCGTATGTGTGTGTACCTTCTATTTCACAAGTCCTTTTAATATGAAAAATGAAACAAGGAACTCATTATTCTGTCGTATATTACTTGAAACAATTAGAAGTTGGATAGGCAGAGGCACATAGATATTGATATAAATATAGAATGCACTAATAGTATACAAAATAGGGTTGGGAAACCTTTTAAAACTCAAGGGCCACATTCCCTCATTTTCAATCCACTGAGGGTTGCATTTTAGTGGTGAGCAGGCTTACCCATCCACACTCTCACTCACACACACTGCCCTTTTCTCCTCCTCTCACTTTGTGCTCTCTGCAGTTCCTTTTATACACTTGAGGAGACCATTTCTCATTGTAGGGAGAAGAATATGAGCAGGAGCCAAGCAGAAATCGCTCCCTGTGTTGACTGCCAGCTTGCTCTGATACCCCAAAACACCAGAAGTAAAACATTAGGACATTCAGAAAGGGTCCAAATGGTCCCAGCTGTACTCTGCTGCAGCCAAAATACAGGTGGGGACTAGAACAGCACTAGAAAAGATACCTAGTGGCCTCACTTTGTTCAAAAGTTTGGTTCTTCTTTTTGGTGGCAGTGATGCTGCCATCAGTAAAATGGGTCTGGGGGCTAATGTGCCATTCTGAAATGCTTGATAGGTTGGATAAAGCCTGCAGGCTGGTGGATCCCTGCAGTGGTGGACCCCTGCAGTGGTGGACCTTGGGGTCTCAGCAACCCCCCCCCACATCTCATGCTCCATTCTAAATAATAGTTGTCGTATCCCCTACTGAGCCCCCGAGGCTCCGCACTCACTGCAACTGAACTGGTTGTGCTCCCCTAAATACGCCTCTGTTGCCTGTCCCTGATCACTATTGCAAGACCCCACATACTTTCTCTGTTGAAGTGCCATTGCATGTCATATCCCGAGTTTCAGTTATTCAATATAAAAAAGATGCTTTCAGACAACTTGTGAAAGCAAACCTTCTATATAAAGCTGGCTGTAGATTTTGGAGGGCCTTTGGGCAAGACATCCTCTCCCAGACCTCCCTCCTACAGTGAGTCTGCTCCTAACTGCAGCAGGTCGGGGGGGGGGGGCTTTGGCCCACAACAGATGCACAACCAAAGCTACAGGTTAGACAGCTAGAGGGACTTGCATGCTTTTCCACTCTTCTTGCCTTGTATGCTAGCGCTCTGAGCATATATTTTTTTTTCATAGGTAAGTACTCCATAATATAATTTCTCTGCTGCAGCTTGAGGTGGTACAGACAAGACATAGATCTAGCTCTTTATCTATGGTTTGTGAGAACTGTGCCTGTTCGATTCCTAAAAGAGAAGTGACATTGGATCACAATTTATTTAATAATAATAATAATAATAATAATAATAATAATAATAATAATAATTTATTTATACCCCGCCCATCTGGTTGGGTTTCCCCAGCCGCTCTGGGTGGCTTCCAACAAAATATTAAAATACCAAGACAAAGCAGTGTATTTAAGCCATTTGGGTGCCATTGAAATACAGGAGAGTAAACTGGTTTGGATTTGGCTGAAAGTAACCTTATGATAGCCATGTGCATTGCAGAGTTTGAATGTTCTGTCAGGCATGGAGGGTTACTCTTGTATTCCACCTTGAGTAATTTCCCTTTGGAATGGCAGCCTAGAAAGTTTACTGTAAGAATAATTTTTTAATTTGATTTTTCCCTGAATTTGGACTTTGCTTCTTCAAAGTTTTCACAAAGTTCTTGCTGTATTCCTTTGCTTCCAAACTGTATATAAAAATGCAATTTTTGCCATAATGTGTTTAGTCTTTGGAGCAAAAAAGGAATAATTTTATTGGGAGTTGAAACCGTGCCACAGAAACAAGCTTCCTCAAAGATAATTAAAACAAAACTGATAAATTAGAGAATCACTGCTTGGAGACCATGGTATATGAATTGTTTAAATAAATGCATGAAATAAACTTGGTGGTAAGCAGAGTTTATGTGTTTTTTTAAAACCCGAGTAGTGATGACTAAAAGAAAAGGAGCAAAACAAAATCACAGCCAGCTTCACAATGGACACAGGAAGGCCCCAGTGAAAATATAAAGCTGGTGAATTTTGAAAATATATTTTTTCCATTCCAGTTGCAGAACTTGCTAATTGATGAGAGTGAACTTTTATAAAACAGAGTAGCGTATCTCAAGCTATCGCTACCTACCACTCACCTTTAAAACGTTATGGAGTGTAGAAAATGTCCCCAAATACCCACAGAAAACTGAGTAGATAAAAATGTGGCTGAAAACCTCCTAAATTTCCATCAGAAGATTTCATTTTTAGTTAAGCTAAGGTTTTAAACATTGCTAGCATGATAAACAGCCCTGAAGTTAAAAGTTATATCATCTTTAATGGAGGATTATGTGGAAGAGCTGGGAAATTGCTCTTAACATGTCACATTTGATGAATAGAAACTTGTTAATTTAATAATGCTTCTTCTTTCACTTTGGATGACAGGATATTCTATTCAAATGATTTTTGTTAGTTATCTTTTCGAGCTCAGCAGAGATGGCATGTTGTACTCCACTTGGGATTTTCCAGAACTTTTATTAGTAGCTTCAGCTGTTCATTAACCTTTGAACTCTCGCTCTCCCTTTAGAGAATGAGGGGAACAGATTGATTCAAGGTTAATGCTTGTTTATAGAAGGTGATGTCTCAGAGGTAATACAAAGGGTGAATAGGCCACTGTTAGCAAGAAGTGTTCCATCTGACTTTGCCGAAGTATTAAGAATTGCAAGCTGTGCAGCCAGGAGTGAAGTTCACAGGTATCTTTGTTAAACAAAAAATGCTCAAATAACTTTAAGTAAGAGTTTAACAGCTAGGGCTGAGATCCAAAGGATCATGTGTGTATTTTCCAACATATTCCAGCCTATACTTTTTCTGCACACTATAAAATCTGCTCCTGAAGCTTGGGAGCCCTCTTCCCCCCCCCCCCATCCACCACCAAAGCAAGATACAATGTGACACAAATATTTCTAGTTGAGGTTGGGTGGGGTGGCAGCAATCCCTCCCTCTGTGAACTACATGGAACTGGATTCAAACCATAGAAGCCATTGTGTGTTTCAAGTGATAATGTGGAATGTGAATAAGGGCATGACAAAAGACAGAGGTTCATTTTTGCAGGTGAGGAGGATTGATTTATTGAGTTTGTCTTTGATGTATAAAACCTTTCATTATGATGAAAACCTACTGAATAATATGTCTTCAGTGAAAAATGGAAGCCTGGGTTTTGTAGGGGTTTTGTAGTTTTGAAGTGTGGATGTATAATGGACATGTTAATGGTGTTGAATTAAATAGCCTTCAGTTTTTGTTTGCTTGGAAATCAAATGCAATCATGTTGTGTGTGTTTTTTAAAGAATAAGCCTGCTACATTTATTCAGGTTGAATGGGGAAAAAGGCTCCAGCTACTGCTCCCCCTAACTATTCATTTATATCTCTTCTAATACCACTTTAGTGCAGGTCAGGCGGCTCTGGGGTGGGTGTTAGACTGCTTTCCACTTGGTGGGATATTTTCTACCCCAAATCTATTTTTTCAGCAAACCTCTGGGGATTGAGAATTGCAATGGCCCCAAATAAAGGTGCCTTCACCCAGAGGAGATAATTAAAACTGATGCTTAACATAGTTACTTCTAGCATAATTGCTATTCCAAGGCGTGACGTAGACTTTCCACATTTTCTCAACTTCTGCATTATTTCTTCCTTTGTAGGTACATCAGAATAGTTGGAACACACAACACAGTGAACAAAGTTTTCCATATCGTGGCTTTTGAATGCATGTTCACCAACAAAACCTTCACACTTGAGAAAGGTCTGATAGGTAAGTGCTAATAACAGAGCAAATAATGCAAATGTTAGCCATGAAAGCAGAATATAAATTTATGCCAACTCTTCAACTCATTATAGTGTTTTAATAGAATTGCTGTGTGTCTAGTGGGGTGGAGTGTTCAATTATATGCCGCCATTTAATTGCAGTTCCCATTATGAAAAAAGTCCAAATGTCTGATGCCTTCAGTGTGCAGGACTTTTCCAGGGTCTGTATGATATTATGACACACCATAGCCTCATTCAGGTGTTTGCTTTCTTTGTAAAAGAATAAGTGGGGAGGGGAGTATGGATGATCACAGTAGCTCCATGTACTCCCCCCCCCCCATTTTGATTTAAACAAGGGCTTGGATAGCTCAGTTGGTTAGAGCATGGTTCATGATAATGCCAAGGTTGCAGGTTTTATCCCTGTATGTGACAGCTGAAGATTCCTGCAGTGCAAGGGGTTGGACTTGATGACCCTCAGGATCTCTTCCAACTCTACAAATTCTATGATTCTAAGGTAGCAGAAATCAGAATAGGCCTAGCATCAGTTATTGGCCTTATACCAATAACTATATTGTGCTAGGTAGTAATTGCCAAAAGGGCATATGTGGACTTCCTAGGCTGCTTTGTGACATCAGTGTGGAAGATTAGAATTTGTGGTGCTTTGCTGGCTCAGTAATCATTGCTCCTCATCATAAATAATTATTTGCTGATGTAACAGATCATCAATTCAGACTCTCAGATAAATCAGGTTCTTAATCATAATTTCTTTTCAAGGTTGTCCAGTGCTGTTAAAGACCCTTAGTTTCTAATAGCAGCCCTGGACTGGCTTTCTGTGTTTGCTGACTTGAATGAGAGCAATCACGTTCAGTGCACAATAACTGTTTCCTTTATAGGTGCAAAATCCTGATATTGCAAAACCTCTGCAGCTTAAGGTTGTAAAGTCTTAAATGTTTCGTTTATAGCAAACATTAAATGGTGAGATACCCTTTCAAAAGCAGTGTTGGATTTTGTTAAGAATAACAATATATTAAAAGTGTGCCATTATCTATGGGAAAAACCGAGTGTTTAAATGCCATGTAGCCATGTCTAAAATATATTTGAATTCTGCCCTGGTGATTATCAGAGCAACTTCCTTTTTTATTGACTAATAAATAGTGTATAAAAATGTGACTTGATTTTAAGTACCTTACTTCAAGGTATTCTTCAAGCATTCTGTGAGCTTTAACAATTGTTTTAGCTTCTTGAAACTTCACCTTCTTTATTAACACAGGAAAATATCAAATATTTCTTTAACCACCATTGATTGAGGGAGATGGGACTTCTCAGGTTTGTGTTCAGTTGTGTGCTATAGGAGTTGGAGATACTGAACATATCACTATTCCAAATATAAAAGCCTGCTTAGATCAGACCAGTGGCCCATCTAGCCCAGCATTCTGTTCTTAAAATGGCCAACCAGATGATGGTGATGATTAATTAAAATTCTATACCACCCTTCATCCATAACATAATAACAAAGAAATCCTGTATACCTGAAGGAACGTCTCCACCACCATGATTTAGCTTGGACATTGATGTCCAGCTCCGAGGGCCCTCTGGCAGTTTCCTCACTGCTAAAAGTGAAGTTACAAGGAACCAGGCATTATTTTTACTTGTTAGTATTGTAAATTATATTATCCCTGGTGATCTTGCGTAAGCTCAGAACTAGCTTTCTGGTGCATTCTTAGTTGATATCCATCTTCCCTTCAGAAGAAAACAGCATGTGTTTCATTAGTGACAAACTTCCTCCAATCCCAGTCTTTTTCACCTAGAGTATATGTATCACTGTGAGAATGTGATTTCAGGGAATAAAGAGAATTTTGGCCTATTGTGGCAGAATTCTAAACCTTGAAGATGGAAGGAAGACAACAACTCTGAAAGCAGTAGTCAAAATAACCCCACATGGCTTAGACCCTTTGCTTACCCACCAACTTGTGACAAAATGACATTGGAACAGAAGTTTAAAATTCTTTGCATGTGTGCACACATATGGTAGAACAAAACCAGTTAATAAAACAGTTAATATATGCAGATTATATTACAAATTCCCCGAAGCAGAACTTAAAGAAATAACAAAAGAATATGCTAATTTATTTTTTGTTTAAACCATTAGGATATATCAAAGAAAGTAGAAATTTTAAAAGTAATTGGGTTACAGTAAATAGGGGCAAGATGGGGAGAGGGGAATAAATAAACAGAATGGTAGTATTTTACAACTGTATAGTAAAATGTACAAGCAGCCTATGTTGCATCTTGTCTTGTGAGTGACTTTGGTAAACCTGGGCACCAAGTATGTCATAGTTTTATGTCTGTTTAGATTTTTGTTCTGTTAAAGAAAAGTTCAGTCTAAAATAGGAATAAGTGTACTAATGTATGACCAGAAAAACTGGGTCCAGAACTAATGGTGGATATATTGCAATGGGTAAAGCAGAATAATGAGTTTATATTAATAACGTGCTGAGGAAATTTACCCTGACCCCCCCTCGGCAAAGCATGGTAATCACATAGTAGGCTATGTAAATGCTTATTAAAAAGTTAGGTCATATCCATACCACAGCTCTTATAAGTTACTCCCTCTCCTCTGATTTCTGGCGATGAGTAGTGCTGTAGTCCTGTGGGCAGCTCTTTCAACCCTTTCACAGATACTCAAAATACTAGAACCTTTGATGTCTTGGTAAAATCTGCTTGTTCATACATATATACAAGTTAAGCAGAAGAGAGCAGACATATCCAGAAGACAGCACAGGGTTTTAAGGCAGTAACAGTTCGCAACAGCATTCCCCCAACCCAACTGCGTTCTCTCAGGTCAACTGCAGAAGTACAGTTGATCTCTATTGTAGACTGTGCTCAAAATTGTTAAGCTTATTTTGTTTAGCCCCTACTTAACCATTTGTGGGGCATCACAAATGACATCGGTAAGCACCTCTGAATACCAATGCAGCCAAGGTCCAAGAGAGAGATGGTCATTTTGTATCTCCAAAAAGTATGCTTATAAAATTAGCACCTTTCTTGTTACGAAACCAAATAAATATTGGTTTAATATTGGTTTGCTCATCAGCAATGCTTAGCTTTTTTAGAATGTCAGTTGTTTAAATTTCACTTTGAAAGCCACCTATGATAGAGAATGAATCTGTTATTCAGCTAATTCTTCAAACAAACCAGGTCAATGAAAGACTTCACAGGCTACATTATTTAATCTCTCTTTTTTAGTCATTTTCAGTTGGATCAAGTAACTGTACATATATATGGGGATCATTTGTCAGATGTATTATATTACCTTGCTATAGCATCTACATAATGGTCATTCCTGTATACTGAAGATTAGAAGCTGTGCAAACAAGTAATAAAAATGAAGGATTGATAATAGCAATTTTATGTTGCTGCGTCTTACATGCAATGTTATCAAGACAAGTCATTACCTGCTATTTTCTGACATTTACCAAATAATACAGTGACACGCCACTATAAGCCTTGTCCAAGAATTGCTGTTCAGCATTTAACTCATTATTCAAAGGTGAACAGGCAAACATATATGGTTCATCTAAGACAAACCCTTTGCATAAATCCTAACATTTGGCAGAAGAAAATTGTATACTTAGGTTGAAACCAGACATTATGGGTTATATGTGACTACTGCTGTAAACAGCACCCCTAAATTGTGGTTAGTTCACACAAACTATTGTAAACCATAGTTAATGATATACTGTGATTACACTTTTCTAGTCTGTTCTTCTCTTCCTTGCTAGCATGTGGAATAAACAAAGCACAATCTCTGGCATAGTATTTAATCTGAACCAGGGATTATGGTTTGTTTCACTCTCAAGAAACTATAGCCTGTAACCACAATTTGTTGCCTTATAAATCGTGATTGTTGGAGCAAAACAAGCCAATATCCCTGGTTCAGTCATAACATTATGTCAAAGATTGCAGTTTCTTTCCTCCATATGCTAGCAAGGAGGGGGAAAAAGAGCCTAGAAAAACAAGGTTCACAGTAAACCATTAGGTATAGTTTACCATGACGTCTAAGTTGGGCCCCTAACTGAGACAATACCATTGATACTGGAAACAGTATTTTTAAACTACAGTATGCAGAAGTCCTCTCAATAGTGTCTTCAGAGCAGATAAATGCGACCTCATTGTAGTAATGAGCCAAATTAGACTATTTTGGGTTATGGTGACATACGCATTCAAGTCTTATTTTTAATATTAAATTAAGTGATATTACTGAGTAAATAGCATATGAAATACTCTGCAATGTAGTTTTAGAGCTAAGGGTATAATTTTCTTCATTGTTTGCAACTGGTTACTTTTTGTTCAACAGTCACACATAAAGAATGCATTAGATGAGTCACTTGTGCAGAATGGCATAAATATTGTATTTAATATGAAGTTAGAATGGTGAAGAAAGAAAAACAATATGATTATATTAATGCTTTAATGACATGCAGCCAGAGACTTATTTACAAATCTGAGTCTGAGGTGTACTTTTATAATTCAAATCAAAATAAACAAGTTTTCTTAGCCAGCTAGATACTTGTTCACAGTTCTTATGCTGAGCCTCAGAAAGTCATGACATGGGGGTGGGGGGCGCGTGCTGCTGCTGCTGCTGCTGAAACAACATAGCCCAGTCTCAAAATTTCCCTTTATTTCTGAATTCTCTGAAGGCAGAGCTTAATTTGAATCAGATGAGAGACTTCAAATCACTATTCAGTATCAGGGCTCAACTCTTGGAGATATGAAAAAGAGTGGTTTTCAGCATATTTAGAGTGTGTTATGTAATGACAGAATATTCGTAATCACCAGCCCCACATCTGGTAATAAACAAGGAATGGGTTTTCAACACTAAAGATTTTAATATGCAGTGATGTTTGAGATTTTCTGAGAAGCAGAATGTCAATCCCTAAAATAAAATATTTGATCCCTGTCATATGCATTTTACATATCAAACATTGTGTGGGAGGTAAGGGGAAACCGAGTGCACACCAGGGGAAACATTGCTCTGTTTGGTCACAGTCTTTCTATCTCCTTTCCCCTGAAATGGCTTCTGAGTTTTTCCCCACCCATGCCTGGCACTGGACAGATATGTGGGCAGCTGGCTTGGGGTAAGCAGATGAGCACTTTTTGTGCCAAGGAGTCTATTTTTCCATTCTTGTCAGTACTGTGAAGCCTATTATTATGAAGGAAGTTCCATAGGAAGGTCCATAGGAAGTTGTGCCACTTACTTCTCAGACATAAAAAGGACACAAAGGAACAGGGTATCATGTTGTACAGCAGCCTGAGCAATTTTACTTTTAAGGCTTGTCTTACGTGCCTACTCAACCTCTTTGATCTGCAGAACTGGTACCTTCACAAGTGCCATATAATGTCTTTTCTGCATCTGCTTGATGCAGCCACACAGAAAGACAGACTTATATGCTTTGGCAACTCCCAGGCACTATTGCTATACTGTTTTAGATGTCTGCTAAACACTTTTTTTTTTAAAGGAAGCCTATCCATACACATAATTATTATCTGTTTATTATTGATTATTGTTTTATATTGTCCCTTATCTCTCTAAATAAATATTTTACTATACTTGTGCTGCCATAGTCTTCCACTTGTATGATTGGAGAATTAGACTGGCATATTTACTTGCCTGAGTGTGAGTATCCCCTACAGTACTAATTATTGTAGCGCAAGAAGGCATGTTGTGCCTGGAGATGGTGGCCAGGAACCTTTCCCAAAGATTGGTGAATGAAAACATCAGCTGTGCTTCACTAACGTCTCACAGCTGTCCAATTTGTGTTAGTGAAAAAAAGAGACTGGGTGCTGCTTATAAATTACCGTACCTTCTAGAATTCTGTGTTACTGGTTGCTCTTCCAAAAAAGGAACCAAAAAAGGAAGTCCTATAGAAGCACAAAGGTTCAGTAAGTTTCTTATGCTGCCTTGAGGGTTTTGGTTGTTGGAACTATTTCTTAGCAACGTTCCCCACCCCCCTTATATACAGAACTGTGTGCATCTCTATCTTTCCAGGTTGCTTTCAGTTTATTGTCCCATCTTTGTACTACTTCATAACACTCCAAGGGACAAAACAGTGAGTAATGGGTGCAGAGCAGGCGATGGAGATAAAAAATTGGATGTCCTTGGTTATCCTCTAGGGAATGCTTCCCCGAACGATGAATCACTGTACCCTTATTTGTGCATCCTCTTGTGCCTTAGGAGAAATTGTTTAAAATGTCGGGTAAGGGAGAAGATGAATAAATAATCATTCATTTGTCTCTTGCTCAGTGGCAGTTATTATAAAAATCATTTAAACATCTAGCAAAGGGAAAAAGTCAAATCAATTTCTTAGCAGTACACCTTGGTGTTGTGAAATATTACTGTGCCTTTCACTTAGTGAGGCATCCAGAAGGTGCTGTTCCCTTGTCCAGTTTAATGTCTTTTCTGCATGAAAGCCATTGCCACCCTGTTATTTCTTTCCCCTTTAAAGGTTAGCTGTCTTTTAAATTTGCACAGGTTTTCCTAGCAACAGCTGTCGGCTTTTCAGTAAGCATACCCTTAGGAAATTATGAAAATTTTAAGACCATCTAAATAGTGCTGGGACTACAGTGAATATGAGATACATGGCCAGTTTTATTTACTGCTATACATTTTTTCTCTGGATCTACAGACCTGTCTTCCTAGTTCATATTTGATTTCTTTTTTCCAGACCAGTAACAAAAGCTGATCTCAGAGGCCTTTAAAGCACCTGTAGCTTTTGAAAGAAGGTTCCTCACTGAGTAGTTCATTAATTTCCACTTGTACATTCTCAGATTCGAAACCTCCATACTAGTAAACAGTAACACTGGACATTTATATTGTTTAATTCCAATATCCAGGGCACTTTACATTTTCTTTTAATGCAACAAAATATACAATAACAGCATGAATGTACTACATTTATTGTTGGGCTGGCGGGGGCAGGTGGAACATAGCATTTATATTTAATGATTGTACATATTATGAAATTATTTCAATTTTTTCTTTTTTCTTTTAATTCTTATGGAAAGTCCAGGATTATTATATCCACATTGCAGGTAGGAATGAGATTCGGGGAATAGGCTTGTCAAAAGACACATAATGAGATCATAATTGACTTGAGGCTTAAAGAAGGGGAAATCGCTTAAAATCTTGGTGACTGTACTTTACCAGCTTTCTGGGAAACCCAGCCAGATGGGTGGGGTATAAATAGTAAATTAGTAGTAGTAGTAGTAGTAGTAATTTTGTACTGCAGGAATGGGGAACCTCATGCCCAGGGGCACAAATGCAACCCTCCAGATCTCTCTGTCTGGCCTACAGGACTCTGCCCAGACTCTCCCTCTTCTTGGCCCTGCTTTCCTTGAATGACTTTGCCTGGCTGAATTATGTTCTTGAACTGTAATAGTTTATCCACAGCTCCGCTTCCAGTAGTATTTCAGTTGGAGCTTGATGTCATTTTGTTTGTTCCAGTCATTTCTCATTTCCACCCATGTTATGTTTGTCATAGTCACTTAACTTCCTTATTAACTTCCTTTAAAAAAAATAAAAAATCTCAGACACATCTCTGGTTTAAGTCTGTAGACCTACAGCAGGCAAAAAAAAAAAAAAAAAAAAAAGTGAGGATGGGACCCACTCTCATATCATCAGAGTGACTTGAATGTATGACTGGGAGCCAGGAAGCCATACTTGGCACTTAATCTATATCTCACAGAGCCAGAAATGGATGCACCTATCCCTAAAGTTGCTACAACATACTCAATGGCAGACAGACTTTCCTCAGACTGCTTTGTGGTAAATGTATTGATGCTACCTAAACTGATCTTTTGTTTACTTCCCTAAGAATGCAGAAATCTGAGATTAAAGGTACTGTTCAACTGTGGCATTTGGAAGTTTTCTTAAGGACTAATAGGACTGCCTTTGTACTCCATTTCAGTAACTCAAGAGTCTAGGATAAACTCCCATCGCTACTTCCAAAGGCAGCATGGATTTTATTGCCAAGACATGGTCAAACTAGACATGATAGGAAAATAATGTTTCTTGTGCATGTGTATCCCTGTTTATGCGTAAACCAAAGAGCAGTGTTTATGTCTTACTTTAACGTGAAAAACTAATATTCACTAGATGTATAAATGAGCAGACTTGGCGAAAAGCAGCTTACAATGTTCCTAAAATGAAGGGGATGAAGGTTCAGATCCCCTAACCTGCATGCTGCTTTTCATGTTTTTGGTTTTTTTGTATGTGTGGATTAGACTAGCATATGAATCAACAAACATGGTTGTCTCTGTTGCATCTATTTTGGCCCACAGACATAAAAAAATAACAATAGTGCTCTACTTTAACATTTCGTAATTTGTTAGAAGGAATAAGTACTGCCATTGGGGTTCTCTTTGTGTATGGCTGAATAATAGTGAGGAGATACCTTCAAATTGGGTTTAGCAGTCGTAACGCCAGTGATCCTGAGTCAAATAACATCCCCTGACTTTTAAAAAGTAGTCATATTAGAAAGAAACTAAGGTGGAAAATACTCAGGAGAAGATATATGCCTGAGCACAATTTTTCCCTTCACTCGTTTTTCATCAGGTATCATCGGAGACAGTAAAATTACATGTCATCTTATCTTCAAGTATAGTTAATATAGATAGTCTTTAGGTCATGTCCTGGAAATAACACTGCCTTTTAAAACTTTTTTTTGTGTCAAAATCAAATATATTGGCAATCTGTTGGCCATAACCTGTTACAGGATAAGAGTCAGGAAGAGTAACACACAAATCATATCCTTCTCCCTCACCCCCTGTGGTTTCCGCTGCTGTTTCTGCCTTGGTCCATTTTAAAATTCTGCTTGCTTCCAGAATGTCTGCATTTTGTTAGCATGTATCATTTTACATTCTATGGCAACAATATGCTAAACTTGGGCAGAACTGTTACGTGCACAAAGAATGAGAACAGTAATTTTCACCCTTGTATCCCATTCTTGTTTTTCTTTTCTCTTGCAGCACGCATTACTTAGCTAGTTGAAGGACAGAAGAAAAAATGCAGAAAAACATAGAAACAAGATACTGTTGGTTTTGGCAGTCCACTTTTATAAACAAAGTGACACAAATTGAGGCAGAAATTCCTCAGGGATAAGAGAAGGGAACCAAAAGACTGAAAATGCAGCACAGAGCAAAGTCCCTTCCAGATGGTGTTTTAAATAAATTTATCAGGCGGGTATGAAAGACGATAATGAACATTCAGAATGGGGAGTGGCAGCTTTCCCTTGGGAGCCGAAACAACATGGTACTTTCTGTACATTGCAATTATTTGATTGCTGTCTAATTTCCCAGTGTGCAAAACAGTACAAAATCATTAATACAGTATATATCAAGAACTTTATTAGAGAATGGCAAGTTGAACAATTGCTTTGGTAAATGAATAAATAAATAGCATTTTGTGTTGAAATGGATTATATAATAAATAAACATTAAACCAGATTTCAAGAACACATCCTTAAAACCAATATGCACATCAGTAAATTGGAATAAATTAATTTGTGAATAACGTCCTAAAATATATACTAGCTACTGAATACTACAAAAATTCCAGAGTGCTAAATCTTGATGGGCTAAGAAAATATTGGTTGCAAATGCTTTGATATAAAACAGCAACAAAACAATTGTTACAAAGCTTTGAAATACCTTATCCCCATTATGAACCCGAAGGGAAGCATTTGATTATTTAACCTGAAACAAGCCATCTGTACATTTGAGCGATATTATTATTTATAAAGCTCCATAAGCGTGTTTTGATTTTATTGTATACAGTTTTTAAATTGTTCTGCGCTGCTTAGGGAGCCTTGTTGTTGAAAGATGGGCTGAGACTTTTAAAAAATAAATACATAAACACTTTATGCAATAGAATAAAATGAATTGGGAGGAATTACGAGAGGGAAGAGAAGGATCAGAGAGAGGCAAGAAAGAGATGAATATGAGGAAATGTAGATATATTTATTTATTTAAAGTCTGCAGGAGCAAAATGCAAAATAGGTCTGAGGATGGATCAGGAGAAAAACAGTGGAACTATCTAGGTGTTTGGGGACAAAACATTTTTGTAAGGGAGACATTTGTCTACCAGGAAAGGTGGTAGACCCAAGTACGGTAACTTTTTCTTCACTGTCGGCTTATGTCAGACTATAGCAACATAATTCAGGTCTCAGTACTAAAGGATTCACAGCATTAACCATTTCCTAGTTGCTTGTGTAATTAGGGATTTGTGAAGCATTAGCTTCAAGTTCTCCATGGTTGAAAACATTTTGGAAAGACACACATATAATGTTGGTGTACTTTATAGTAACATCAGACAAAAGGACTCATGTAGTGGACAGCTTCCATGATGATCGTGACTGCAACACATGAAGCAGGAATAAAAGTCATGAAAATAATGTCTGCTCCTTCAGGAGGTTGTGGACTAGCTTTCCTTGGAGGTTTTTAAGTAGAGGTTGGATTCCTGCATTTCAGGGGGCTGGCCTAGATGACCCTTGGGGTCGCTAACAACTCTGCAATTCTATGATTCTTGAACTTCAGCTGAAGCACTTGAAAACACCTATTACACATTTACACAGAGAGTCCAGTGAGCCTCCTCCAGCTTGGATTGCTCAGTTGGTAAGAGGACAGTGCTGATGCCAAGGTTGCAGGTTTGATCCCTGTATGGGACAGCTGCATATCCCTGCATTGCAGGGCTTTGGACTACATCAGTGGTTCTCAACCTGTGGGTCCCAGATGTTGTTGGACTACAACTCCCATCATCCCTGAGCTCTGCCCTTGCACTCAGAATTAAAGATTCATAAGAATCTGTGCTGCCTTCAAGAGTCCCTCAACTTATCTGAAACCACAACTGAATGGCATAAGTAGGCCTGGGGAAAACTGTAGTGTTAGCAAGTGATCTTCCAGCACTCAGGCCCACTTGAAGAGATTGCAACCAGGATCGCCTAAAACAGTTTGCAAAGGAAGGTTCACTAGGCAGTTTAAATTATTATGTGGAGTCCACCAGTTCTAAAGCGGCAAGTGTTGTGTTCCTGGATCAACAGTGAAAACAATACTGCCCAATGCTGTAGCTTCTTTATTGCCAGTACCACTGCTTTTTTTTAGTCACTGTGCATTAGGAGTTCGTTAAAAGGTTGGTTGGCATCTTGTACGCCTGCTTCTGGCAACTCCTGCAGCCAAGCTGGTGCCAAAAAATATTACTCTGGTTTCCTTTGGTGAGGCCAAAAGGGAGTCATCATCTGGGTAGCCCAGGACCTTCATACACACCACCCAGGCCTTCACCCTGGAGAGTGTTAGCTATTTCGCTCCTCTGATGCTGCATTTGTGATTGGTGTAAATCACATACCTGTCTGAGAAGAGTGTGGGAAACGGAAGGCAGTCTTACTGTATGTACTTTGTAATGTATTTTCACTTTTACTTGTGCTTGTTGTTCTCTCGGAGCTGGAGAGAACGGACACCATTATGCTTTTGTCTGTACATAGTGTGTAAATAAATAGTAGATTAGCTCTGCGATGTCTCACGCTTCTTGCTGTGTTATGCCAGAAATGTAGTGTGCATATACCATCTGGTATATGTCGCTAGAAGCACACTGGAAGAGAAGGGAGATGCTCAGAATTCTGGGGGCTTGCAGGCACCCCCAGGGCGTTTTCCACTTTGGTGCTGCTAACACAGTGGATTCACTTCACCCCTAGAGGTGCACTCCATTGTCTCTCAAGACAGACAGGTGCCAACAACCAAAAGAAAAAAGTGCATTGCCATTCCTGTCCTGGTCCACAATTCCATGTTGATCCTACTGTTGAGGTTGTCTGCTTTCAGCAAAACAATTGCTATGATATTAACCTTTCTAAATACTTATTTGCAATCCATAATTTTGTTCTAGGGCTGCTTTGGAGTTAAAGGTTCTCTGGCCTGCCCTGGTTCAGACAGTTCTCCCATTCTTATTCATTATTAATCTATGCTCTGAATCATCAGCCCATGTGTTCCTGCTTATTTTTATTCTTCCCCAGAAATAGAAATGGATGGTTGTTTGTGCCTGCTTTTGATCTCTTTCGTATTTTAATTTTCAGTTCCCACTGAGAACGTTGCAACGGTTGCAGACTGTGCCAGTGTGATTGAGGGCGTCAGCCGAAGTCGCAATGCCTTGCTGAATGGAGACACAAAGAACTATGACTGGGATTCTGGGTATACATGCCATCAGCTAGGCAGTGGTGCTATCGTAGTGCAGTTGGCACAACCTTACATGATTGGATCAATTCGGTAAGATTTCTTTTTTATAAAAAGCTAGTTCACTAAGGGGAAAATTCATGCCTCCTGGATACCTTCCATATACAGCTTCAGTTTCTTTAAGCAGCATCTGAAACAACACCATGTGTTAGTTGTTAAGATAGAGGATGGTGTATTTTATTTATAAATCTTTTGCTATGTTATCTTTTTAAGTTAAATAAATAAAAGGGGGTGTGTGTGTGTGTGTGTGTGTGTGTGTGTGTAATGTATAAAGGTCAGTTGCTTTTCCTTGCTATGGGAATATTCTTGTGTCGCAATAGCAATCAAAACATAACTTGAAAAACAAATCATGATGCACATTTAATATTAAAATAGTGACATAAATTGTTGTTGGGGATTGCATCAGAAACAGAGTGCTATAGATATTATTATTATTATTATTATTATTATTATTATTATTATTATTATTATTTTACTATTTCTGCATATTCATCACAATATGCATAGCCCCCAAACATGCCTCTGTTAATCTACCTAATTCAGTTTTTTTATTGCTTGATGTAGTTGGAAATCATAGGCTTAGAAGATTCAATTAGTGCCATTTTCAATGTCTGTTGTCTGGCTAATTCTGTGTTTTCTTAAAATAGACAGATATTTTCTCCAGTTTACCTCCTCAACTATGAGGCTTATGGGGCAATGAGTATATTGGATAGAATGTTGGTGTTAGACCAAGGAAACATGGATTCAAGGCCATGAATTTTACCATGTGATCTTAGATGGAGAAATAGTAACAGCAAGGGTAAAAATATAAAAGCTAAAGGTAAATGACCCCTGAAAGCTAAGTCCAGTCACAGACGACTCTGGGGTTGTGGCGCTCATCTTGCTTTACAGGCCGAGGGAGACGGCGTGTGTCCGCAGTTTTTCCGGGTCATGTGGCCAGCACGACTAAGCCGCTTCTGGCGAAACCAGAGCAGCGCACGGAAACGCTGTTTACCTTCCCGCCAGATCGGTACCTATTTATCTACTTGCACTGATGTGCTTTCGAACTGCTAGGTTGGCAGGAGCTGGGACAGAGCAACAGGAGCTCAGCACATTGTGGGGACTCGAACTGTTACCTTCTGATCAGCAAGCCCTAGGCTCAGTGGTTTAGACCACAGCGCCACCCGCATGGGTAGAGAAGCCTTTTCTTTCTGGGCGCCATGGGCCAGTAGTGCAATGGGGGCAGAGGCAAAACTGGGCAGAACGGTGAATACGTTTTGTGTGTGTGTCATAGGTTAGTTTTTACACACATATCCTTCTCCGCCCTCCATCCAAGGAAGCAAGAGGAATCAACAGAGTTCAAGGCACATTCCAGCCAAGCAAATGCACTCAAAGAGGGTGTGAAGCATGACCAGTGGGGTGGAGTTGGGGGGGGGCTGGGGAGAATTTCAGGAGCCAGATAGAGAGGCTTGGAAGGATACATTTGGCCTCTAGGCCTGAGATTTCCCCCTACCTGCCTTACAGGGTTATTGTGAGGGTAACACTGCAGTCAGAGCAAGTACACTGCTCTGAGCTCCTTGAAGTAAAGGCCAAATAATGCACTACATAATTCATACTTACTACATGCTTACTATAAATGTAAGTTGAACTATTCAAGATGCATTATCAAAGAAACATGGCAAGAGCTTTGGATAATTCCAAAATCCTTAACTCCAAACGAGATCTTCAGAAGGATTCCCCATGCATGTAATATTTTGTATTTAAAAAACAAAACAAAAATAAGACACCAGAAAATGCATCCAGGACAGACATTCTGTAAAATAAGCTACGATATGAGTCAATATCCTTTTTATAAGATCAGATCCTTATTTTAATTCCTCACAATTCATTTTTTCAAATGCTTAGTGAATGTATTTATTTTTTAAAAGTCTTAGCCCATCTTTCAACAAGGCTTCCTAAGCAGCTCAGAACACTTTAAAAACAGTATATTATAAAATTAGGAGACACTTATGAAGCTTTATAAATAATAATACTGCGCAAATGTGCAGATGGCTTGTTTCAGGTTAAATAATCAAATGCTTTCCTTTGGGCTCATGATGGGGATAAGGTATTTCATTTTTTAAAAAAAATAATTTTTATTAACCGGCCAATCAAATCAAATCACATCACATAAATTCCAAATTACAAAGCCGAATTTTAAATTTTGTTGAGGGGACCCATATCTCAAGATCCGAAGGGGGATTCTGATCATCTTCTTGCTACTGCGTTAATGTCCAAATCAGTCCAAACAAAGTTCATAATTCTATCCAGTCTTATCTTGCTGTTTCCACATCACATCTTGTTCATATATTTTCTCTTTTTTCTTTATGATCTCTTCTGATAGTCTCCTTAAGCCGATAAACACCAATAATAATCCTGTGTGAATTTTTCCGTTCTTCCAATCCTCAAATCGAGATGGTTTCCATATATCATTGCCTTCATAGATAACATCGCTCTTTCCATCATTAATTACAGAACTGTCATTCTTAAGCCCCTCTGAGGAGTTTCACCCACAATATAAAAACAGCTCTATTTCTCTATTTCTCCTCCCAGACTTAAGTCCTCCGACAGAACTTCCCAATATGGCGACGGTATTTTTAACTGCGTCATTCCAAAGCCCTTATACATTCCACGCTCTTCTTAAAACATGCTTTGGTTCGAAAGTTTATCTCCATACAGCCTTAAATCCACAGCTTAAGTCCTTAAAATGACATTTCTGACTTGTGAGGGGGGGGGGATAAAGGAAAGAAAGGAAAGTTTTTTTTCCCTCCCCCATCAGTCCCTTTGCCATACCATAAAGGAAAGAAAGTTTTTTTCCCCTCCCCCATCAGTCCCTTTGCCATACCGAGTCTTGGCGTATCTTCTCATGATTTATACTTGTTCCTCCGACTCGTCTTGTTTTATCAGAGATCTCCTCTGTTAGCAGTCTTTACTCCCCCTCCTTCCTTGAAATATGTGCATTCGCTTCATCCAAATTGTTTCTTTTGAAGTTCTTGCAGCCAGTGGTGTGGATCAGAGACGGCGTCCTGGAGCGCCGAAATCCCACAGGAGGGCATTGTGCCTAGTGCCCCCATCCCCACAAATTCGGGGATGGTATAGGGCACAGCAGGCAAGGGCAGTCCCCCCACCCACAATCCTGTGGGGGGTAGGGAGGCTATTTACTCCCATCACAGCCTCCAAATTACCTTGTGTGGGTCGGAGAGATGTTATTGTCAGCCATCTTCTGATGCGCCCCTAGTGGCCCCTCCGAGGATAAGGTATTTCAAAGCCAAAGCTTATAACAATTGTTTTGTTGTTTTAAATCAAAGCATTTGCAAAATCCTTGCATTTAGTAATGCTTTTCTCTGTCCCTTACGCTTTTGGTATCAAGACACTTTCATAAGTGAGGGATAAAATAAGGTATACTCTTTTCAAGGAGGCTGTACTGTTTTGGCTTTTTCCTGTGTGCTTTTGGGAAGTGTTGACATGCCACATATGACAAAATGAAAAAGAAAAGATATCTGAAATTACAGTGCATCAGTGCAGTTGGATGAAACTGCAGATCTCCCTACACTTGCAGGGATTAGTGAGAGTGAAACTTCACAGACAGGCATTTATGGCTTACAAGTAGATCATTGACCTCCTTGGTAACTGGATATGGCAGCTACTAGTGACATACAGGTTCATTTTGTCACAGGGAAGTTCTTTTTTATTTCTGAAATACCTTCTATATTTGAAAGTAAATATATTCGCATATAATCAGTTTTACCACCAACACCCTCCAAACAAAGCTCTCAGGCAATGTACTCCCTCCTCCCCTTCCTTACTTCATTAGTATAGATTAACTCCTCAGGTTTGCTTATAGTTAGAGAGCAACTTTCGTTGCAAAAGGCTTTGCAGTCTTTATATTGTTGGTCCTGACAACAGATATATTTCACTACTATACCAGATGTATTGATAAAAGAATTGCCGAGAAAAGCCTACCACATTGTTTAGGGATTTGAATTATTATAATCTAGTGGTGTTAGAGTCTCCAGGGAGTACTGATCAATGCTGCTAAAACAAATGCATCTCACTTGTGTGGTGCATCTAGACTCACATGTCACCCTAGCAACTTACTGTCCATACATAGTGGAACTTTGGCTTCTCCTGCATCTGTTGCACAGCACAGATTGGGCTTCACAGTTAACTGCAGGATTCTGAGGAGATCCAAATGTATCTTCTATTGATCACTAAAAGTTATCAAGTGACCTTCAATGTAAGTTATCTTAATATTTTATTCTACGCCCCCCCAAATGTATACCGTATTTTTCGCCCCATAAGACGCACTTTTTCCCCTCCAAAAATGAAGGGGAAATCTGGGTGCGTCCTATGGGGCGAATGCAGGCTTTCGCTGAAGCTTGGAGAGCGAGAGGGGTGGGTGCGCACCGACCCCTCTCGCTCTCCAGGCTTCAGGAAGACATCCGCAGCCTGGGCAGCCCTGCAGGAGGTCAGGCAGGGATGTCTAGGCTGCGGATAGCAGCCTGCTTCCTGGAGCGTCGGGCGCCCTGAAAGCAGAGCGCCCGGCGCTTCGGGAGCACATCCGCAGCCTGGGCAGCCCTGCAGGAGGTCCGGCAGGGCTGTCTAGGCTGCGGATAGCAGCCTGCTTCCTGGAGCGTCGGGCGCCCTGAAAGCAGAGCGCCCGGCGCTTCGGGAGCACATCGTAGCCCGGGCAGCCCTGCAGGAGGTCCGGCAGGGATGTCTAGGCTGCGGATAGCAGCCTGCTTCCTGGAGCGTCGGGCGCCCTGAAAGCAGAGCGCCCGGCGCTTCGGGAGCACATCCGCAGCCCGGGCAGCCCTGCAGGAGGTCCAGCAGGGCTGTCTAGGCTGCGGATAGCAGCCTGCTTCCCGGAGCGTCGGGCGCCCTGAAAGCAGAGCGCCCGGCGCTTCGGGAGCACATCCGCAGCCCGGGCAGCCCTGCAGGAGGTCCGGCAGGGATGTCTAGGCTGCGGATAGCAGCCTGCTTCCCGGAGCGTCGGGCGCCCTGAAGCAGAGCGCCCCGCGCGCCGGACAGACATCCGCAGCGTGGGGAGCCCTGCAGGGCTCCCCACACTACGGATAGCAGCCTGCCGCCGGGTGGGCGGAGCGCCCTGAAGCAGAGTGCCCCGCGCGCCGGACAGACATCCGCAGCGTGGGGAGTCCTGCAGGGGTTCCCCGCAGGGTTCCCCACGCTGCGGATAGCAGCCTGCCTCCCGGCGGGTGGGGCGCCATGAAGCAGAGCGCCCCGCGCGCCGGACAGACATCCGCAGCGTGGGGAGCCCTGCAGGGGTTCCCCGCAGGGGTCCCCACGCTGCGGATAGCAGCCTGCCGCCCGGCGGGTGGGGCGTCCTGAAGCAGAGCGCCCCGTGCGCCGGACAGACATCCGCAGCGTGGGGAGTCCTGCAGGGGTTCCCCGCAGGGTTCCCCACGCTGCGGATAGCAGCCTGCCTCCCGGCGGGTGGGGCGCCCTGAAGCAGAGCGCCCCGCGCGCCGGACAGACATCCGCAGCGTGGGGAGTCCTGCAGGGGTTCCCCGCAGGGTTCCCCACGCTGCGGATAGCAGCCTGCCTCCCGGCGGGTGGGGCGCCCTGAAGCAGAGCGCCCCGCGCGCCGGACAGACATCCGCAGCGTGGGGAGTCCTGCAGGGGTTCCCCGCAGGGTTCCCCACGCTGCGGATAGCAGCCTGCCTCCCGGCGGGTGGGGCGCCCTGAAGCAGAGCGCCCCGCGCGCCGGACAGACATCCGCAGCGTGGGGAGCCCTGCAGGGGTTCCCCGCAGGGCTCCCCACGCTGCGGATAGCAGCCTGCCGCCTGGCGGGTGGGGCGCCCTGAAGCAGAGTGCCCCGTGCGCCGGACAGACATCCGCAGCGTGGGGAGTCCTGCAGGGGTTCCCCGCAGGGTTCCCCACGCTGCAGATAGCAGCCTGCCGCCCGGCGGGCGGAGCACCCTGAAGCAGAGCGCCCCGCGCGCCGGACAGACATCCGCAGTGTGGGGAGCCCTGCAGGGGTTCCCCGCAGGGCTCCCCACGCTGCGGATAGCAGCCTGCCGCCTGAGGCAGACATCGGCCAGCCCCACAAGCTCAGGGAGGTGCAGCGCCCTTCCTCGACCTGGTTTGGTTTCCCCGACCTGCTTTTGGGGGGGAAATAAAGGAAAAAAATTTTTCCTTTATTTCCCCCCCAAAAAACTAGGTGCGTCCTATGGGACGGAGCGTCCTATGGGACGAAAAATACGGTATATTGAAGTACTTTTCTTTAAAGTGATATTTTTATGATTTTCACACATAGATTTTTTATCATTCAGATGACGCATTAGCTTTTTAGAGGTGACCAGGCAACTGTCTCTGTTTTTCATTCACAGTTATCGCAAAAAGTCCCATTTCAAACTTGGAAACAGTTATATTTAAAAAAATCTAAATTGTGTGAATTACAGCTATTATCTTCTGGACAATTATATTATAAAACTTACACATTTCATAAAACCTACATATGGTACATACCAAACTCTATAGACCGGGAGCCAGCGCTGTCCGCAGACACTTCTGGGTCATGTGGCCAGCGTGACAAGCTGCATCTGGCGAACCAGCGCAGCACACGGAAACACTGTTTACCTTCCCGCTGGTAAGCGGTCCCTATTTATCTACTTGCACCCGGAGGTGCTTTCAAACTGCTAGGTTGGCAGGCGCTGGGACCGAGCAACGGGAGCGCATCCCGTCGCGGGGATTCGAACCGCCGACCAAGCGATCGGCAAGTCCTAGGTGCTGAGGTTTTACCCACAGCACCACCCGCGTCCCCTATCTATAATACTGTGTATTTAATTACACACCACACCTTTATTTCACACTTGCTCCAAAGATGTGACGGGGTTAACTTTATCCTCACAATATCCCTGTAATATTAGCAAGCTACTTGGAAAATAAACTCCTGGCAACATGCACAACAGAAGCTGCCATTGTAGTATAAGTTTATTCTCTCAAAATACTATTCTTGCTTGGTATGTACCATATGTAAGTTTTTTTTCATGCTGAATATAATTACTAGAGTAAATCAGTAAAAAATGTATTACATTTGTTCTGCACGAAAGGTATTACAAAAGATTTTTATGTATATCTAAAAACACCACACATTGTAAATTGGGCCCTATACATATCTCTTTACAGAGACCTACTAGTACAGTGGTACCTTGGTTTATGAACTTAATCCATTCCTGAAGTCTGTTCTTAAACCAAAACCGTTCTTAAACCAAGGCGCGATTTCCCTAATGAGGCCTCCCACCGCCGGTGCCCTTCCACCTTTCGGATGGTAAAGTTGTCAAACCAAGACTATTTCTGGTTTTGCGGAGTTTGTAAATCGAATTGTTCTTAAACTGATCTGTTCTTAAACCAAGGTACCACTGTATTGTTTTAATGTGTCTATTTTTAAAAATCTAAATCCACCAAATGTGTTGCTAAAATAAGAATAACAAACTTGTCAAAATTCTAGTGGGATTTTTCAGTGGCAGCTTAATGTTACATTTTCATCCATTTAAAGTATTCAAAACACATTATTCTTGTGTTTTTTTCAGCACTGAACCTCCTCACAATAGCTCTGTGTTGCGGTCCTCAGAAACAAACAATCCAGCAATTTTGTTTTTTAGAATTTGCTTCCCAAAAATGTATCAAAGCGCTTTAACAATAAAAACATCAACAATAAAAAATGTATATAAAAACAGTTTCAAGTCCAATACAGACGTAGAACTCCACTTAAAAGGCTTGTTGAAGAAGGAAAATCTTCCACAGCTGCCAAATAGACTGTGCCAGTCTGATATGTGATGGCCGGAATTTCCAAAGTAGGTGCCACTGTGTTAAAAGCCCAGTTCTTATGCCATACAATATGGACTCCTATAGACTGCAGTGATCAGTTGGGTATATAAAGGATTAGGAATCTTTTAAGTACCCTGCCCTCAAGAGCTTTGTACACCAGTACCATCACCATGAACTTGTACACCAGTACCATCACCATTGCCATTCTTCCGGCTGTGGTGTAACATGATGCCAATATTCTGTTCCAGTGAGTAGTGAACTACTGCATTTTTCACTAGCTATGGGGCAGCCCCATATATCGATTGATCAGTTATCCAGATCTGGGAACCACTCACCCACAATCCCTTCATCTTGCCAGTTTGTTGGCCCTCATCCAAACAGTCACCAAGTCCAGGCACTGGTCCAGGGCTTGCATAGCATCTCCTTTTTCAGATAAATAATGCTGGACATCATAGTTCTGATCCTACTTGGTCGTTCCTAGAGAGTGAGGCAGGGAGAGTACTCTTTGGCCCCATGGAGCATGGGTAGGCAAACTAAGCCCCGGGGGCCGGATCTGACCCAATCGCCTTCTAAATCCGGCCCATGGACGGTCCAGGAATCAGCGTGTTTCACCTGAGTAGAATGTGTCCTTTTATTTAAAATGCATCTCTGGCTTATTTGTGGGGCCTGCCTGGTGTTTTTACATGAGTAGAATGTGTGCTTTTATTTAAAATGCATCTCAGGGTTATTTGTGGGGCTCATTTCCCCCTCCCCCAAAAATATTGTCCAGCCCCCCACAAGGTCTGAGGGACAGTGGACCGGCCCCCTGCTGAAAAAATTTGCTGACCACCTGGGAGCCTTCAGTGTGGCGTTTCACAGGGTGCAGTTTTATCCCCTGTGCTTTACTACATGAAACCAGAGTGGGGTTATTCAGAGTTTTGGAGTAGGCTGTCAGCAATATGCTGGTGACACACATCTCTACTTTTCCTTTACATCTGCAGGTGTGGCAGTGGATGCGCTGGACCATTGTCTTGCCTCAGTACAGTGGTACCTCGGGATGCGAACGGGATCTATTCCAGAGCCCCGTTCGCATCCTGAACAGAACGTAAGACGCGCATGCGCGGGTCGCGTTTTGCCGCTTCCGTGCATGAACCTGATGTCATTTTGACCGTCTGCACATGCCCAAGCGGCGAAACCCAGAAGTAACATGCTCCGTTACTTCCAGGTCGCCATGGAGCACAACCCGAAAATACCCTGAAGCGTATTTATCCTGAGGTATGACTGTAATGGACTGGATGAGAGCCAAGAAGCTGAAGCTCAATCCAGATAACCCTGTTAGTAGGCCCCAGTGTTAATCCCTAGACAGGATAGATGGGAAGTTGCCCACTGTTGATGGGGTTACACACACTCTGAAGGAGTGGGTACGTAGCTTGAAGGTCCTTCTGGATCCTTTGCTGTCACTGGAGGCTCAGGTGGCCTGAGTGGCATGGAGTGCCTTTCATCAGCTTTGGCTGGTGGCCCTGCTGCACCCCTATCTTGACTGGGATAACCTAATGTCTGTTGTCTGTGCTCTGGCAACCTTGAGGTTACATTACTGCAGTGCATTATACCTAAGACTGCCTCTGAAGACTGTTCCAAAACTTTGACCGGGGCAAGACAGTTTGAGCATATTACACTGATCCTGGCCCGATTGCACTGGCTGCCAATTAGTTTCTTGGCCCAATTCAAAATGCTTATTTTGACCTTTAAAGTCTTAAGTGACTCAGGACTGCAGTATCTCAAGGCCTGCCTCTTTCCTTATGAACCGACCCAGACCCTGCAATCACCACCTGAGGTCCTTCTTTGTGTGCCTTATCCATGAGAGGTCCATAGCATGACACAACACAATAATGGGTCTTTTCTGTGGTGTCTCCCTGTTTGTGGAATGCCCTCCCCAGGTAGGCTCACCTGGCACCGTCATGACATATCTTTAGGCACCAGACGAAAACATTTCTCTTCAAGCGTTCAGCTGATTAACATTCTATGGCTTTTTAAATGTGTTCATGGGAGGAGAATTATTGTTTTGTTTTATTATGCATATAATAATTGTCCTGATGACCCCAAAGACACATTATATAATGAACTTTTTTAAAAGGCTTTAAAAATCCTTTTCAAAAAACCCAGAAACAATGCTGAAGTCACCAAAAAAGAGAGACATTTGTTCCTATATGCAGCATGTGTGTTACTAGTGCAAAAATGGAAAAGGCACCAACAAAAGAAGAATGGCATATCAAACTGTTACAATATGCAGAGCCAGCAGGGATGACCACTAGAATCAGAAACCAAAATGACAAAGGGTATAAAGAGGACTGGAAATATTTTTTTGAGTATATGAAAAAGTATTATAAACAGACAATCAACCTAGCAGTATGGCAAGATTCTCAGCAGTGTAGGAAATAGTCAAAGTTTATATAAGGAGTTCTGATAGATGGGATGAACCAAGAAAACGTGAGAAAAAGAGGAGAAAAAAGGAACCATGGAAGGAGAGGATGGGAAGCCAGTTAAGGAATGTCTTTTGGATTTCTGTTTATTTATGGACTTTCCTCCCTTCTTTCTTAATTTCAGAGATTCTTCTCTTTTCGTACCGCTTTTGTTTATATCTTGTTGATATGGGAATGTATCAGAAATGCAAATAATTATAATAAAAACAAAGACATAATATATAATGTAGGGCCACAGTGAAATACGTAGCATTTCTAGTTCTACAGGGAAACCTTGTGAAATATAAGAAAAGGATAGAACTGCCAACTATCAGCTAATCAAGAGCACTTACAATCCTCTATATATATATGTATAATGTATATAATACAGGTTTTGGTGTCCTCGGGTGTCTTCCCGTGTAAAAGTTGGGGTGTCTAGGCGACGTTTCGACGAGGTCTCACTCGTCATCTTCAGGCTGGTGCTTTCGGCTTCTTGTTACTGGAACAGAGCGGGATCTCAATGTTTGAGTTCCTATAAATACTGTAGAGGGGGTGTGGTGTCTAGCCTCCAATGTTCTGGGCAGAGAGGAAGTTCCCAGGCTAGTGTGCCTTTTCTTCTTTTGTTCCTTAATTACTTGAGAGATACCTTGAGTGATTTCTTGAGTGATATCCTGAGTACCACTTAGGTGGGTCATTAGGTGTGGATTAGTTGCTAAAGTCTTTGTGTCTTGACCTCTTGAACTTTGTGAAGAGTTTTCCTGAGAAGATGGCTGTATTGCACTTAGTTGTGCTTTGGCTTGGCTTCGTGTATAGGGGCGAGCTGTGGTTTTGTGGCTTGTGTCAGCCAGATCTGTGTAGGGATTGCAGGGGGGTGCAGCATCCGGAGGTGCCACCATGGATTGGCTACTGGATGGTGTCAGTAATTCATCTGTGGGGAGGGTCTGGGTTTGGGTCTGGTGTGGTTGATTGGTGTTGGCGTTCTGTGTGCCTCTGGATTAGACACATCCCGCTTGCCAGACATCTGGAAATTAGCCCTCCCCACAAAAACTGACACCAGATCCAGAGGCACACAGAACGCCAACACCAATCAACCACACCAGACCCAAACCCAGACCCTCCCCACAGATGAATTACTGACACCATCCAGTAGCCAATCCATGGTGGCACCTCCGGATGCTGCACCCCCCTGCAATCCCTACACAGATCTGGCTGACACAAGCCACAAAACCACAGCTCGCCCCTATACACGAAGCCAAGCCAAAGCACAACTAAGTGCAATACAGCCATCTTCTCAGGAAAACTCTTCACAAAGTTCAAGAGGTCAAGACACAAAGACTTTAGCAACTAATCCACACCTAATGACCCACCTAAGTGGTACTCAGGATATCACTCAAGAAATCACTCAAGGTATCTCTCAAGTAATTAAGGAACAAAAGAAGAAAAGGCACACTAGCCTGGGAACTTCCTCTCTGCCCAGAACATTGGAGGCTAGACACCACACCCCCTCTACAGTATTTATAGGAACTCAAACATTGAGATCCCGCTCTGTTCCAGTAACAAGAAGCCGAAAGCACCAGCCTGAAGATGACGAGTGAGACCTCGTCGAAACGTCGCCTAGACACCCCAACTTTTACACGGGAAGACACCCGAGGACACCAAAACCTGCATTCCTGTACCCGTGAAAATCTACGAAAGCAATGTATATAATAATCTACACACACACATCCCATATGGGGGAGGGAGCAGAAGTTCTGTACTCAATGGATAACAGAGTCTAGACCTGGGGTTATGAGCCAAGGAAGATTAATTCTGTGACTGCCCCATTTTAAAGCGAAACTCCTCTTCTCTATTTTTAATGGATACATATTCTCCCCCTAGAGTGCTAGGCTCTGAGATTCTTACTAAAATGTAAGGTGGTGCAATCAAATTTTTATTACACTCATTGCTACCTATTTCAATTAATGGACTTCTAGCAAGGTTGATGCTTCTGAGGCAAATGTTTAATATTCTGGATATTGCAGGAAGTGAGCCGGATGAACTTCAAGTTCACTCAGCATTTCTTCCTACAGCCCAGAGGGCAAGATTGACTAACGAAGGCTAATTTAACATTTTCTTCTAATATAAGAAGCCTTTGTAGCAGAAACAGCATTGCCCTAAACTGTTTTTTCCCTGTGATGTGTGCAGTTCTGCCTCCTTCACTTAAACATTCTCTTTCTATCCTAGTGTATCCAGCACAGCACAACCTAGCCTACTCATTAATGTTTGCTGCGGTACCTTGCTCAGAATACATTTGAAGGATTAGTATGTGGCATGAAATGTGGCCCTTGTGCCCAAAGTGCACTAGTGAATATTTATACTGGCACCTGAGAGGCATTTTGTGGTAGTCTGAAAGGGCAGTTCATGCAGACTGAATTCTGTGCAACATGTATTTTTCTTTAGTTTCTAATTATTCAGATGGTATCATGGAGAGGCAAATAAGAAACTTCAGTTGGGCTACTGTTGGCTTGTGCAAAAAAGTACAATTTACCTCTTTTTAAATTCCCTTCAGGGGTTTAGGTGGGTCAGCATTGAAAAAACAGAAAGGTAACAGTTCAATCAACCAGGCCACATGTTGCTGACCTGGAAGTTGCTATTTTGTCCCCATATGCATGAATACTTGTCAGCAGAGGATAACACCTCAAACATCTTGCCTTACCCTATAGATGCCCAATTGACTTCTTCAGTCTGCCAAACTGCCACACAATACTCGTTCTGTATTTGTAAATAATAATAATAATATTTTGGTGTGGCAGCACCCACAATTTGGGACTCTGTGCCTTTTCACATCAGGCAGGTTCTTTAACTGTACAGGTGCCTTCTAAGAACATGTTTGTTTAGACAAGCCTACATAGTTACGTGGAATGTTTACATGTAAATTCTATGAAATAAACAAGTAAACTAAATCTCATGAAGTTCACTCTAATTTACATAGTCATTACGTTACTATAAAACTCTTTATCCTGTTACACTGAGACATTTTAGGAGTGATAGCACATTTTACCTTACTGCATTTTTAGCTATTCTCATCCACAGTTGTGTGTTTTGAATCAACTTAATATAGGCTTCAGCACTGTGGACAGCACTTAGCGCTCTGTGTGGCTCTAGATAATGTTCGATAGCAATACGGTGGTACCTCGGGTTAAGAATTTAATTCGTTCCAGAGGTCCGTTCTTAACCCAAAACTGTTCTTAACCTGAAGCACCACCTGAAGCACTTAGAGGCTAATGGGGTCTCCTGCTGCCGCTGCGCTGCCAAAGCACGATTTCTGTTCTCATCCTGAAGCAAAGTTCTTAACCCAAGGTGCTATTTCTGGGTTAGCAGAGTCTGTAACCTGAAGCGTATGTAAACTGAAGCGTATGTAACCTGAGGTACCACTGTAGTTCATCCTGCACTATACAGAATTCAAGTGTGTCCACAGAACCTGTTTGCAAAGAAACTTCTAGAATTTACTAGCCTTCTTACTAGCATCTTACTGTACCTTCTTACTAGCCTTGAATATTTGAACCGAGGAAATGTATTGGGAATCTGAGGGGAGATGCCCACACAGCAAAAGTTACCCACAGTTCCAGCCACCACACACAGGCAACTTAAGATCCAAAATAGTTTACTACTGTAGAAGATTAGGCTTTAGTAATACAGTTCCAGACGTTGATATACATATAGTTTGTAAGCTTTGGAGATGCAGATACAGATATATACAATTACAAAGTATCTCTGTTGTTCCAGCTTCAAAACGGAAAAAAGACTCCGACTTACAGAGGGACTCATTGACTGACATGCCTTAACCACTTATATAGATGGCACTGGGCCATTGCCATAGCAACTGGCTTGGCTGACCATGCACCTGTTGGCTTATCTCATACATGGGATGATTTGTGCTCATGAAGAAAATTAAGCCCTTCCTCCATGTCCAGTTTCTCCAACAGGAAACTACAAAGTCCCGTAATGATAAAAAGTATTCTCTTGGGGGAAAATAATAGATTCCTTGGAGGGGAAATACATATGTTTTTGCTTTTATCCATACTTGTAATTAAAAAGTGTTACAATGATTTATATCTGTGTTTATCTCATCACACATCTAAGATTCTGCCCTTAAGTTGACAGATATTTTTAATAAGCAAGTTAGCTACAATCTTGCTTAGAGGCACCAAAAGACTTTTACAGCTACGTAGAAAGATAGTGGGTGAGAAAGCAGAATTTCAGATAGCTGAGTCTTTCTTCTGACCAAGTGTGCAACGATGCCTTTGGGAATTCTGACTGAATCAGCTCTAAATTTTTAATTTGCAGGAAGTCAGCACTAATGAGAACTTTAGTTTTCCTTCAGAAGCCTTTTATTTTTGCTTCTGAAATGATGACTTATTAATATTATTAACAGCCAGGCTTAAGCAAAGGGTTCTGGAACAGCTTTTGTAAAGCTTGTTTTGACCAGCCTATCTTAACCCCAGACAGTGTCAAAGGTTTTAGAGATGTGGAGGGCAGTTTATTATTGAATGTCATGCCCTTTAGGTAAGCAGGCTTCTGAATTAGTGAATATTTTACCAGAACCTAACAGGGTTTATGCTTATCTCATAGCTATCAACCAACAGCATCATTAAAGGGGGGAAATGAGGCTGCTGGTAGTGCAGGGTGAAATAATTTTTGCAGAAATAATGTTTTTATCAGCAGTTGAAAGTAAACAAGATATCTTCAATAGGAATAAAGGAATACATTAAAGAAAACTTAAATATTCTTCTAAGAAGGCTGTATGCGGTCTATAGAAAAAGTTACACTTTTATTTTGGTAAGAGAAAGATGTGTAGTTGAATTGCATTTTAAATCTAATGTAGAAGCAGCGAGTTTTTCAGTTTCTTTGGTGACATGCTGCTGTCATTTGATATAGGCATGATAAAGACCATTCATAAATTTAAGAAAAGTCCTGCTTGTTAGCTCTCAGATGGCCTATAAAAATATTTATGGAAATATACTGCATTGCTTCCTAAATTTAAAAGTTAGGAGATTTCCTCAGATTAAGAAAGGTACCATTGAGTGCAAGAGTATGCCTGCATGGTTATTGAACAGATTTAAGGAAGCTGTAGAAGGCAATAAACATTTGTTCAAAAGGGGGGGGGGGTAGAGGAGCAGATTGCTAAAAACATTAATCCAACAATAAATATGTCTTTAAATGTGTATCAGAAGCAGGAAACTGACCAGGGCGGCTGGCCAGATTTGCACTCTTCAGGGTGTCTGAATATCTACTGATAAAAAAGTGAAATGCTGGCTGTAGGTTTTAGAGGGCCCTTGGTTCCAGACTTCCTCCATGGACCACCTTCTGTCATTGAGTCTTCTCATCACTATTATCAACAGCTATTTCTGTTGTTGTTCTTCCAAAACATTAATCCAGTTTCAAAAAGCTTTTGACAAAAGTACCTCATCAAAGACTCCTGAATACGCTTAGCAGTCATAATAATAATAAATAATAATAAATTTTATTTATATCCCGCCCTCCCCAGCCGAAGCCGGGATCAGGGCGGCTAACAACAATCAAAGAATCAAACAGGCATAAAATCATGGCATAAAAGGAGACTTCCGGGTTAGCGCCATCGTCTAATGGCGGATTCCCTCCGAGCTCCGGAGGGAATCGACTCAGTAGGGGACGGGTCCTGCGGCGGCGACGTGGGGACCCTCAGAAACCACAGGCGCGGAAGCCTGTGGACCTGGTGACTCGGCGGGCACCATTTGTACCCCCCCGACCCGCGAAGGAGCCTTTTTAAAGGCTTCGGAACGGGGGACGGGGAGCGGCGCGGTGCTGAGAGTCGACTGCTTCCCCTACGGAGTGAAGCCGCATGCCATGGTTGGAGAGCGCTGACTTCTTTCTTTGAACATTTGGACTAAAAGTAAAAATTTTCTTTGGATTAGGCACGATCGGGGAAGGCGCAAAGAGGAAGTCCGTCTCCCTGCCTTGTAAACAATTTAAAGCAAGGACTAGATAACTGTGGTTGAGAGAACATCCTCTTCTTTAGTGGATAAAAGCAATTAATTTCACGTTTTGGCAGTATAAGTGATCTTTGCTGGAGGATAAGAGTTAATTTTGAGAGCGGAAGTGTCACCCCCCCCCCCAGGACCCGGGAGTGATCCGTGAGAGAGCCTGTTGAAGAGACATAGAAGATTTTGACAGCTGTCAAACTAGCTGTCAAAGTTGGGAAGAAAAGAGAACTTTGTTTCTGGTGTCTCTGCTGGTTAGATTTGTTGCAATCTGGTTATAAATTGTTGAAAACAAAGAAGAACAAGTTAATTGGACTTTTGGGTTGGAACTGGAACGAATACTAAGTAACTAGAATCCCTCTAGAGGGGGTTCAGGGACATTACAAGAATGGCTGCAAGTGGAAAAATACTGACTGAACTGGATAGGGTTTTCTTTCTCTTGGGAAAGTTACAAAAGCAAAGTGATGTTTTGGCTACAAATGTTACGACACTGAATGAAACAGTAAATAAACTTACTGAATCTGGAAGGGACTTGACTCAAGTCTTTGCAGCTGAACAAAAAGTTTTTGTAGCTGAACAAAAAATCTGAGAAAGTGGAGAAAGAGATACATGATGATCTGGAGGGAAAGGAAGGAGGAGCTACAATGCCGCAGATGATTAAGGAGAGCCAGAGGCCTGTTAAGATGGACATAGAGGAAAATAAGATCTGGATCATGAAAATCTGGTTTGAACTGAAGAATGAAGAATTGAGAGATCTCCTTATGTGGAGATCTGAAGACCTATGGATTACAAATTTGACCAAGGTGGAAGCTGGAGCTTTTGGAGCATTTGGACTTAAAAGAAGCAAGAAACAAGATTTGGGCTTCACTCTTAAATATGGAGGTCTGGCTGGAAGAAAAATGGACATTATTGGGACAGAGCTTCTCCGAGACTTGGTGTTTAATATAAAGGACTATAAAAAAAACCCGGCAGAGAGGAGTTGAGAGAGAATTAAGAGCCTCGGATGTGAGGTCTCCAGGCTGATAAGCAGTTAGACCGACGGATATTTGTTGGGGATCGAAACCGGGAAAGGGGGGGGTGAGGTTTGGGAATCCAAAGGGTGTACAATTATATTTTGTTTTTGTTTTTTATTTTGTTTTGTTATTAGTATAAAAATTGGGGAATTCGTGGAAGGGAATTGGGGTCGACCTTAGAAAAAGATTTTAAGAATGGGTACTGACGTATAAAGACTGATGTTTATAAGTTAAAATTGATTATATAAAATGAACTAAATATAATAATGAACTATATATAATAAGATTAAAAATTGGGGATAAGAACTTGTTGAACTAAAAATTGGAATTGGAATACAAGAAGGGGAGGCGTGGGGAAGTCATGGAAATAAGTTATTGAAAATAAGGCTTGTAAATGTGGAGTGTTTCTTTTCCTTTTTAAATTTTTTTCTCCTTTTTTCTTCTTTGAAAATTTCAATAAATATCTTTAAAAAATAAAAATAAAATCATGGCATAAAAGAAGTCATTTTGTGGAACACTGGTTATGAAACAAGAAACAGAGAATAGGAATAAATGGACAGGTCTCCCAGTGGAAGGATGTTGACAGTGGACTTCCCCAACTTCTTCATAAATGATTTAGAATTAGAGCAGTGAAGTGGCCAAGTTTGCTGCTGATCCTAAATTGTTCAGTGTGGTTGAAATAAATAGAAATTGTGAAGAGTTCTGAAAGGATCTCTCCGAAGTGGCTGGTAAAATGGCAAATGCAATTCAATGTAAAGAGGTGGTTGTGAAATTAAAAAAACAACAACTTTAGATTCCCCAAAAGTTCCATTATTTCGAGCTCTTAGTACACCTGCTCTCATGAGAGTCACAAGGGTCTTTAAGCTCAATCAGAATGCAATAACATTTATGCAAAACATTCAGTACACAAGGTACAACTTTAACTTTCCCAAATTCACAATGGAAAAGAAAAACTAGTTTCAACATTCCTCAACCTTTATAAATAAAAATGTTTGCCCTTTAGCATCAGCCTGCAAACAATATCTTCCCCATCCTAGAAGATTGCAGTTAACATGTGAAAGCAGAATATTACAAAATATTTGTTCCAAAGCTAGCGGTCAGCTTCACCTTTAGTTCAAGCCAACCTGCTTTTTGGTTTAAATGGAGCAGAGTTCATATCTTTAATCCTTAACAACTGGTGGAAACCAATTTGTTTTGGGAGGAGCAGGGTATCAGAACACATATTTCGAAAGATAGGTTTGGGGTTTGTGTTTTTTTGTAGCTACGGTTTGGTTTGGTTTGGTTTTGTATAATGTTGTTTTCCCGCCTCCTTGTCTTTCTTAATTTTTCTACATATTGTTATAAAATTAGGTGGTTTTGGTTTTTTAAAATAAAGAGAAATTATTCCCAGTGGTGAAAATAAAAGCACATCGAGAAGAGTTTCAGAAGAATCTTTCTAAACTCGGTGAATGAACAACAAAATGGCAAATGAGGTTCAGTGAAACTGTAAAGTGATGCATGTTGATGGGTGGGAGGAATCATAATTCAACATAAACACTGCAAAGTCAGTGTGTGTGCGCCGTAAAAAAAGCTAATTTGTTGCTAGGGATTTTAAAGAAATGAATCAAAATTGAAGCTGTCAGTATAGTCATAGCTTTATACAAATCTATGGCTAAACACCCTTAAAATACTGTGCACAATTTTGGTTCCCTCTTCTCAAAAAGGCTATTGTGCATCTGGAAATTATGCATTGTAACTGAATGGCAGGATATTCTGGACAGATGATGCAGTATAGTATTTCATAGTGCAGAAATTAATAAACATAAGTATGTTAGGTGAATTAACCTCAGTGGGTCTGAACAAAATTTCATTGAATACTACTCCATGTTCTTAGGAATCTAAAATGTTATATAAATCAGGGGAGTTGGCTACCCAATTAATCTTTGGTTTCATGTGGAAGAATCCCTAGGGATTCCATAGAAATCATCAAATGCCATCATTGTCTATTATGTTTGTATCATAATTATTGTGTGTGCCACTTTCCCCCCCAAAAGGGAGACTAAATTATGAAAATTGCAATAATTATGTTCAGTAATTGTGTTGTAGAAGGGTAGGCTTTCCACAACAACAGTGCAAAACGCAAGCAATGCAGGTCAATTTTACACTTTCTAGTCAGTGCCATTTAACTGAATAAGCACCAAGGCATAGGCCTTTTAACTCTGGACCTGGTAGTAAATTAAACCCTTAAGGAAAAGAGCAGAAGTTAAAAATCACAATCAGCACAATGTAGCTTGCCATAACATGCATAATGCAGGCTTTCCAATTAGAACGCTGCAGCAGTTTAAAAACTTTCTTTCTAGACTGATGAGAGAGCAATTATTTTAAGCAAAGTAAATGCAGTCTTCTGGCTCTGCTTCCAGTTACTTCTTGCTCCAATAGCAAAGACAAAGCTTTTGAAAACCATAGTTGCTATTGAATTTTGTATCAAAATAGCAGCAAAGAGAGCAATTTGTTGCTATAAACTCAAATCCTGCTAATCAATGGTATGCAGCCAGCCAAAACATTTGTAAAAGATGTAAGCAAAATCACATTTGGTAATCAATTTATAAAAGCAGTTCATTGATCCTAAAGAAAAATCGATAGAATAGGTGATTGAAGATATGTAATATAACCATGCATTTTGTATACTTTCAAGATGAGCACTAACTAGGAAGTCTGTATTGGAGGACCATGTGAAGGTTTTCTTGCTATAAATTGGCTAATTCACATCTTTATGAAGATCTGTGGAAGAGGCTTAAATAATTATGCATGCTTATAGTCACTTCCATTTCTACTTATTTTTCTACTCTTTTGTCCATTTGGTGTGAATTTCTATTTCTATTACATCATTTCTATTTAATGTGATTTTTAAAAAAGTGGGGGCACCTTTTTGTGTATGCCGATATCCTTGACACCAAGTAAGGACAGTTCTATTTTCCTTTCAAGTCTTCAGGCAGCACTTCTGTTGTCAGGAGTTCTGCTTCAGCTGATTTGCCAGCAGCCACCTTATTTGGAGGAAGCAGACTTGGCTACTGTCATTCATGCCATAGTTACATCCACATTAATCTACCATAACACAATCTGTGTGGGACTGCCTGTAAAGTTCAGAAGCTTCAGCTGGTCTGCAATGCAGCTGCCTGGTTGCTTGTGAGATAAAGTAATCAGACCATAAAACATTTATTCTGTAACTAGCTGTGTTGATTACCAGCGTATTTCTGGACTGCTGCCTTTCATGCATTCACTGGTTTGGGGCCTTGCTATCTGAAGAAAACGTACCCAGATCTGCCCAGGCCTTGACATTGGCCACAGAGACCCTTCTCACAGGCCCACAATTAAGAATCATCTGGTTAGCAACCACAGAACCTTTCAGTAGTGGCTACATCACATTGTAACCCCCTCCCATGGGATGTGTGCCAGGCTCCTTTCCTGATTGTGTTCAAACAGCCCTTAAATACATTGCTATTTGAAGTTGCTTTTAATTAGACTTTAACTGTTCCTGCTTCTTCCTCCTTGTCCTCTGTGTTGTATACTTTAATTGTCTTATCTTTTGTTTTTATGATTTTGACTCTGAACTACCTTGATACTGCCTTTGGCCCTGAAAGGTGGTATAAAAATACCAAAATAGATAAATAAGTACAGTTTTTGTTGGCCTGTGAAACAGAGGCTGACCTTCACTTTGGCAGTGCAATCATATTCACACTTGCCGACTGAACTAGTTTTCCACATGGATTGATTTTTACATAAATTAAGAATAATTTAGATGAATTGCAAATAAATGCTCTAATTGACAATATATTATAGATTGCTTAGAAAGTTTAAAGTGGGATAATTATTGAAAGCCAAATTATCAGGCATGCCAGAAAAATATGTATTCCCAGAATTCTGCTCCTACCTGCAGCTTTAAAGCAGGCTTCTTCAAAATGGTGTCCTCCAGATGTTTTTGTACTGTAACTCATCACCCCAGCTAGCACTGGGACTGTTAGGAGTTATAGCTCAAAATATATGGAGCCACCAGGCTGGATAAGGCTGTTTTAAACCTAAATAAAAATAACAAAGAAATAGTTGATAAAGAAGAATTTTCAGGAAGTAAGGATCTGGAATTATAGTATAGTTTACTTTTATGCCTACTTATGCCCAAAATGTCCCCCTTTTAACTAAGGTTAAAATACAAATACAGAATTCAAACTGCTGATTATTAGAGACACATTCCAAGACAAGCAGTTAACACAGGGTAGCAGGAAAGATTGTAGAAATAAATTATGTATTCCATGGTTGGTTGGTTGGTTGGTTGGTTGGTTGGTGGGTTTGTTATCACTGAATTCTTACTGTTTCTGCTCATGCAGGTTACTTCTCTGGGATTGTGATGACAGAAGCTACAGCTATTACATTGAAGTTTCCACTAACCAGCAGCAGTGGACTATGGTGGCTGACAGAACAAAGGTTTCCTGCAAGTGAGTTTAATATTTCTTCTATCCCTTTCAAATCTTATAGAATGCTTGTACATGACTAACCATCCGAAACAAAAAGGAGGGCAGAGTTTGCAGGGAGGATCCAGGAAGGATTAAAATCAAATGGCTCCAGCCAGGTTAAAATTGAATGGAGGATTCTGTTGTTGAACTAGCTGAAAAAGTTCCTTTGCTTGCCACCTAAGTACAGTCATTAGTCCCTTTGTCTAGGCAGTGATTGTTGGCCCGAACAGTTAAAATTGTTGGCCCAAACTGTCACCACAAGCTAATGGGTAGGCCTTCATCATCTGGCTGGAAGCTGGCTACAGACTGAGAAGCTAAGAACCAGAGACATGCTGTGACTAATGTAGAATCGAGACCTTTCAAGGTGTTAAAGCACCTCCATTTTACACTCAGATTGTGTCTATGTGTGCATAAACCATTTATCCTAAAGATACTACAGTCTCTGCTGCCCCTCATTCTAAGGAAACTGAACCCTGGCTAAGCTCCTGCAATCCCTGGAATCTTGCTCCGCTTGGAGATTGGGGTGGCATGTAACAGTATATTACTTTAATAAAAAAAATGAAACATTACTGATGATAAGAGACTGGGTAGGAATTTCACTTTGCAGTGCCCAGCAGTTTTACACCACTTTCCATGGTTAGGAGATTGCTTTAACTGTGACAGGAAGAGCTGGAGAAACAAAACAATATTTTATTTCTTTATTTGCTGTATTTCTATTCCACCCTTCATTTTTAAGGGTCCCAGGGCAAATTACAGTGCAGTATTCACAGTGAAACAACAATAAAACCAATCATAGGACAATACCAGAACCAACTAAAACACCAATACCATGAAACAACTGTATTTCTGCAGCTGTGGAATTGGTCTGTTACAGTTGGTCTCCCCGCCCAACCTAATTTACCCCAAAAGGATATTAATATACTGCTTTAATATCTCATAAATTGAGGGAACCACTTTGATAGGCCAATTCAGAATTAATTTTGACATTTGTTACATAAAGAAGCATGGAATCCTAGCTTAAAAAGAAGATTCTTCTAGTGACTCCAACTTGAAAAGTGAATTATTTGACCAAAAGCAGTCTGCTTCTGCTGATGTTTTGTAGTGCTTCTGTTGCTGTTTCATATGTGCTTGGATAATGGCAGTCTCCTTCCTTGCCAATTCCTGTGTGCCTAATCTTGCATTGAAGATCTAATCCCTTGTTCATGTCAGGAATTTATAGCATGAAGAATGATTGCAAAGTCCCAACTAGCTAGTTCACAGCAGGAAAAATAAGACAGACCGAAGGTAGCAAACACAAACTTCAACAAGCCTCTCTGATCAAGTGAGAGTGGCAAAGAAAATAATGCAGAGAAGGAGGGAGTAAAAGTAAATGGAATTCAGTTTACATGTCATAGACTGCATTTGATAGTCTAACCAAGTGTGAAAACTTCTTTTCAAGTCTGCTTCTGCTGCCTTTGGTCGATTTAATGGTATTTTAATGTAGTATTTTGTGTAAATTAATAATTTAGTACTCAAAGCCTGAAGTGACAGGCTATTTCTAAACTCCTCTTTTTACTCAGTCTCAAAAGGCTGGCAATGGAAATGATGGTATGTTTATTATCTTCACAGGAAAGCTTTCTGTCCTCCTTAAATGGAAGCCAATTAATGCACAGTGATTGTATAATTGTCATTTTAAATGCTTCATATAGGCTTTACAAAACCCTGCTTTCTGGCTAACTTCTGTTTACCACGCAGTATGACAGTAATGAAATCGATTCATGTTCTGTTCTGTCTAAAGGGCAAATATTTCTGATAAGTTTGCTTTGGTTTGTTAAGCTTGAACAATAGACATGTATGCTTGTTAAAAGATTTTGCGGATGAAGAGTCTAGAACTTGGATTAAAGGCTAAAAAAATGCAGTTAGTAGGGCTCAGATTGCTGCTATGATTAATTCTTTAAATGAGCATCTGCCTAAGACACTATGAACAATCAGGAAACATTACTGTCAGTTTAAAGGTTGGTCTTTGAAGTTTTTTGTTTGTTCTGCTATGAAACGCATACTGTTAATTGCATACTGAGCTGCTCTGTTGTCTTACGGGATTTGGCTACATATGATCAATCAAGTCCAGTGGTCCACTGATCGGCATATGAGTTCCTGGAGCAAGAATCCCCAACCTTTTTGGGTCTGCGGGGACACTTGAAATTTTCAAACTGTGTTGTGAGCAGCACCACGAAATGGCTGGAGTGAGAAGACGGGTTCTCACAAAATGGCTGCCGCTGGAGGTGTGCCCTGCCAGAAACAATGGACGTGCTCTCTGCGTGCATTCGTTCCTGCTCTCTCCCTCTCTCTCTCCCAGACCCAAAGAATACATAAACACAGACAGCCTCAGAGTGAGAGAAACAGTCACAGGCTCAAAGAGGGAAAACCAAAACATGCAGAAATTTAGAAAGGAAGAGAAAACACACATGTGGGGGGCACACATGGGCATCCAGACAGAGAACGCTCAGAAACATGTTTTGTTCTCTTGTCTCCCCTGCCCCTGGCTAAGCTTACTTTTTCTGTTTATCTTTTGAAACCTTCCTTTGCTTCCAGGCGTTTGGTGGTATATGATGACTCACTATTATGTCAGCTGAGCATTTGATAATTGACTTGCTTGTTGGTGATGATTTTTCCATTATTTGTCGACAGTGGTGCGATGTTTCTTGTTGAGGACTCTATGTGTGTTTTTTCATTTTTCAAAAAAACTTGGATGTAGGTCACCTTGAGTCCACTCTGTAAGGCAGCTAATAAATTGAATAAATTATAACAAAGTAATATAATAATCTGGCCTATCAAGTACTGATACTGGAGAAAGAGAAAATGGGCTATCCTTTTAAAGTTGGCTTATCCTAGACTGTAGGAGATGTATTTCTGTGTGTGACATTCTTTGTACTTTTGTCATATTTATGAAAATTTGCTATGTTTGTACAGATGCCCAATGGCCCTTAGGGATGTGAAGCTTTTCTATATATTAAAAGAAGTTGGTTTGTTGTTTTTTTTTACATAGAAGATTTCTTGGTTCACAGAGAGGCTGCTACCTGTGACTGTTCTGAGACTATATGTATAGTTACATTTTACATTTTTATTTGAGAATTTCAAAGAAGACTTGCTGTTGTGTGTGTGTGCATGTGTAGAGAGAGACAGAAAGCCATAGAATGGATTTAATTTCAAAACATGATTTGCCTTCTGTGCTATAGGATTATTAATCTTGATATTCTACAGAGAAAAGAGAGTTGACAGGCCCAAATATCATGCACTAAAAGTGTGTCTTCGCATCAAATACCAGCCTTAAATCAGTGTTCTGGGAGAGGTGCATTTTTCCTCATAACTACAGGGAGAATTCTTTTCAATTAACTTTCTTATAGTGAGTGCTGGACTATTAGTGAGAACCGTAGAGGTTCACAGTTAGCTCTATTCCTATAGTGGAAAGAAAAATGCCTTGAAAAATAATTAGAATGAAATATGTAACTGGTTATTTCAAATCAATACGTAAACCTGAACATTATTTGCCTTCACAGTTCCTGGCCATATGTAGTTTTCTATCTATTCTCTCCCCTCTTAGATTCCATTCTATAGCTTTCTTACTCCTGTGATCTCCCCCCCACCCCCGCCCTATTTTCTTTGGCCTATCTACTGCCCAGCTCCTGTTTAGGATCAGAGCAACTCTTGTCAATGGGCATCTGCACATTACGGCAGCCCAGCCAATTCTTGCCAAAGCATTCATCGCCAATGGTACATGTTGTATGAGTTTTTAAGAAAACAAAGGGAAAATTGAACACCAAATGAAGTGTTTTCTCAAGAAAGAGTTGGGTTTGCTGAGACATACATTCACACCTGTGTCTGTACTTTATATTGGATTAAACCCCATTGAAGTGCATGTGTTTTCCTTTGTGAATGTGAAAGGTGTGCTTGCATCCATAGATTCTCATGCCCAAGAAGTAGCTGGGATAAGGGATTGATCTTCTGATGTGGGTATTCACTAGATGTAGAAAACCTATGTACATATTGCATATTACATGTGAAAATGGAAGCAGATATATATTGCCATGTGTGTGCACACTTTAAAGCTACAGTTACTAGCAGGTTCCTAATCTTTTTACATCTATGTAAGAAAAGCAACCCTGTCTTAGATCTCTGGAATTGATGTCTTTTTAGTGAAGCTGATTTTTCTCATTTAATTTTATTTTAAATATCAGCACAATGCATGGTTTTCATGTTCATTTGTCCCCCTCCAGTAATTTTGTTTATAAGTGATGACCATTACAATGAAAGCTCCTTCAATAAATCATAATTAAGCAAGCAGATCTTTTGACTAAATGTGGGTGCCCAATTAAATGCATAGTTACACTTGTGAAAGGTTAGCATTTGTACTCTTTAAAAAAAAACAGACAGCTTTGCTTCAAAAGTCAACCAAATTGCTTTTTATTATTTAGTTTTGTGGTACTTCTTGCTACTAAATGTCACCTGTAGAAAATTAAAAGATCCCACAAACTGTAGTTGAAACATCCATCTAGAGGAGTAATTGACGCTTTACATTTGCAACATTAGGTGATCTCTTTGAAAACCTTTTATCTTCTGTTTGTTCTTTTGATATTTATAAATGTTAACCAATGTAAATTATAGGGTTTGTGAACCTGAATACCCATAGTGAGGTCCCAAATGTTAAAATGTTTTTCTGAGTGGTGTAATACCTGTATTTAGTATGTCTGACTATAGTACCTTTCCTCAACTTTTATAGGCATTTTAAAAGCAACTGTCATTGTTAAGGTTGCATGAGAATCTAATTTCATACAACTTCCTTCACTAGGAATAAATTATTAACATGCATAACTTAGAGGCATCAATTCCTACATACATAGAACTCAAGTAAAGAGATGCAAGACCATTAGGACAATGGATGTTCAACCAAGTCTGTAAAACTATAAAAGAAATGACATATTTTAGGGAGTTTTCTATAATGTAAAGGCATATAGTTTATTAAAGTATATTAAGATATATACTTGGAGGGAATTGAGGTTTTTTGGTCTCACTTCAAATATGTCATTATAAAAAAATATAATAATCTTTCATGGCTCCATGCAAATGGGCGCAGCCCTGGAGCTGGTTTCATGGGAAATTGCTCATCTCTGCAAACATAAAGAATTATTATTATTATTATTATTATTATTATTATTATTATTATTATTTGAGCTAAGTGAAGCTTTTGGTTTTACTTGCCTGTTTAACATTTCACAGAGATGAGCAATTTTCATAAAGGTAGGGAATAAATTAGACCAATAATAAGGAATCTGAATACATTGTTCAAATGGTCAGGAATTTTAAATCCATATTTTGAGACTTTCCAAAGACCAATTTCTGTTTTCCTCAATCATGAGTAAGCACGCTTTATTTATTTTATGGCTTTTCAAAAATGCATAATAAATACCCAAACTTTTAAAACAAACTTTCTAATCAGAAGTAAGTACGTTATATTCTCGATCAACTTTCTCATCAGCACCATCCATGATATTTGAACATCTCAATACATTAAGAATCCAAAGGTAATAAAAAATATATTTTACTGTAATCAGTTTATTTTTGCCAGCTTATATATATAAAAATATTCTAACAGTTACCTGAGATTGTATTATTCCCATAGACTGCACAGACTACTACATAGTTCTGAGCAAAAAATGAGTGGAAAATGCATGTGTCATCACTTAAATGTTCTAAATATTTTTGCCAATACCAGGTAAATAAGTTCTTAACAACAACAAAAACCATGCACTATACACAGAACATAAAATGCAGAGAATGTGTGTGTCTTTTTAAAAATCAAAATACACCCTTAAAAATATTCTTTAAAAAGTTAAATACATATAAAATACAATGTTGTAAATTGTTATATGTCAGACTAAGATAGATTAAGGCTGTCAACTCAGAACTCTACTGATGCAGAAATGGCAAGCTACACATTTATTATTTTAACATGTACCGGTAAGCAGAATTGTCACTGTAGAACTCTCTCATCAAAGCCTCAATTGCTGGATGCATTTCAGCTTGCTAGTCTTCCTCAGTGGTAGAAAATTAGAGAAATGTGCATGAAATAAATTCAAGTACAGCAAATCATCCATCTTCCAGGCTCAAGGGACAGGCACACTTAAATTCTCTCTTCCTACATTAAAAAACACTCAGTTAAACCATATACTCCCAAAGGGTATTTTCTGTTCTTAGAAGTGAAGAGGAAGACACTTTTTGGGGGAACAGTTCACTACAGAGAAGATCTGCATTCGTAGTTCTTCAATTTCCTTAACGTTCAACTCACCTTCATTTCATTCTACTTAATACTACAACATACCTGTGCTTTTTACAATCAATAGCTATATCCATTTAATTGATTGATATGCTCTGATGCTCATATGCTCTGATCCCATGCAGTCAGTTCAGGATGAAAGGCCAAGCCCATGAATGAATCGTTCGCTTGCATGCTCCTGGTTTATATAGGACACATGCAGTCAAAGTTTGACAGTTCAGATGTAGCAGCAACCAGGAAAACAAGATGACCCTTGATGAATCAGACCAAAGGCCCATCTATTCAAGCATTCTACTCTCACGGTGGTTGACTGGAAGCAGAACGTAAGCACAATAGCACTCTCCCAATCATGTCCTCCAGCATAGTGCCTCTTATGCTGAATGAAATGCATAACCATCATACTTAGTAACCATATTCTTCAGGAACTGGTCTAATCCATACAATGGTTTCTCTAAACCATTCTCTAAACCAATTATCATCATACAGAGCATGCAAGGAAATGCATGAACAATGGGATTCATTTATGTGCATTAAATCTGAAATGACCCAATTTTTCAGAATAACAATTACCTTCAAAGTTAGGTATCATCCCCATAATTTCAAAAGCTGAAACCTTTTATCCCAATGTCAGCATGGAAAAAACCCTGACCCCCTTTTGTAAAGCAAAATGAGCCAGCCACCAGAATAGTACCTGAAAGTTAGAGTAGAGACATAATTCATTTATCTGACTGTGGAAGAACTTCTGTATGGAATTGGACAGAAGTAGCATAATATGAGTAGGGCATCTTTAATTATACATCTTTGAATTTCATCAGCATCTATTAGGACTTCGTTCCAAAGAGTGTACCTTCTTTTCTCAAAAATCAGCTCCACATATTAACAATCCAGTAGGGCTACCTTTCAGTTTATTGGAGGCGGTGTTCAAATGTGAATGTTGGATGTTAAATGTTATGGTAATGGTTACATTTTATTTAACATCATTTTTAGCAGCAGCTGTCCAAAGAGCAAATGCTAGGTAGATTTTTCATTCAAAGTCTGTCCTCAATATCAAATGAAAGCTCTGAAATCTTTTAGGCAAGGCCTTGCATTTCATTAAACAGTATTTGTTCTAATTAGGACATTATTTGCACTCTGTTTTACTAACTGCTGTTGTGTAATTTCCGCGGCTTTCCTACCACCATCCACCTGTCTGGCAAAATGTAGTAAAACTTACACAATATTAAACTATTGATTCATTCTAGGTAGGTTTTACCAGGACAAATTAAATACATGAATCATAGAAATCAGAGAAGTAAAAGAATTATTAGGTCTTCAACTTTTCCCTGTGGGTTTATTCTGAGATTATTCCTTACAGTATATTTTCTAGAGTTTTATTGTCAGTCCAGTTTCATATGTCTCAGACGATATGGCTTTCACTACTTCCCGTGGGAAACTATTCCATAATTTAAAAGATAGCTGTCATTAGTAGATTTTCCCCCTTCACCTTATTGCAGTTCACTATTTTCCTTTGCATCTCCAGCAGTCCCTCTTCCCTTTTGAATTCACACTCTTGAAATATTGAACTTATAGACATTCATCCTGTTCCTCCCACCAGCTTAACAAATTGAAGGCACTATTTAGTTTTTAATCTTTTCTCATACCTTGGACTCTAAATCATTTTTTCCCCTTTATCCATAGCCTTCCAGTTCAATGTATATCCTTTTTATTGCGGTTCAGAAAATTGTATATTCGAACTACAGCCTCTTCCAAAATGGGGAAAAGTTTCTACATCGGGGTGTGGTGACATCCTCAAAGTGCTTTCGCATTCGCATCTGTTAGGCCTTCCTTCCTCAGCTTAGTGCCAATGCTGGCTGGGGCTGAGGGAAGTTGTAGTCTACTGTAAGGACTGCACATTCGCCCCCTACATTCTGTGCCCTCCCATGTATGTATTTCCCTTTCAATGGAAAAACAATACAGTTTAAAATAAAATGAAAATGAAACAGTTTTAAATGGTTTTTAGATGATTTAAATATATCTAAAACATTTAGAACATCTGGAAACATCTAAAAGCAGATACTCTCACATTTACTAATTTCAGTGTTATCTATAAGCCATCAAAGGCCTGGACAAACAGGAATGCCTTCAAATAATTATATCCACACTTTCTGTTTTCCATGATTAACACAGTTTGAGCCAATTTCAAAACCATTTTGAATTCTCCAAACTAGTTAGTATTCACTATGTGTAATTTTGGTGCCTCACACTGTCTTCACAGGGTTGCTGAGGGGATAGAATGAGCAAGGTGACAATCATTTGTGCCCCTTGGAAAGGGGGGTGGGGATAGTTGTGTAAGAGAAGGGAGGTTTATTTAGGGACCAAAAGCTTTTTAGTAGCTGCAGTAGCCCCAAGATTTGTTATGTCAGCACATAAGCACATAGGTTTGGTGAACATAAGGTGTCGTGTTCATATATTTAACCCAAACATATGTGACATACCACCAGACATACCTGTGTGGGCATAAAAAAGATGTTAAACTAAGGTTGTATGAAGTTATGGGAAGAAATGTTCAGGGCTCTGGTGCAGTCCCAAGAATGCTTCCTCGGGTCACCATTTGTGCCGTTCAGTCTTGATGAAAATTGTATCATAAACTGAGTTGTCGTCTTTCCTAAGTTTAGGTTAACCAGTGCTTGGGTATGAATCATTAACAAACTACAGTGTTACACATTTTGCAAAATTCAGGTGCTTGTTTATCTTTTGACTTGTTTATTTTCCATTTGGAGGCGGTGCTACAATTTACTGCATTCCTTAGTGGTTTGACATATCAATTAGATGCTACCAACAGTAATGGAGGGGCAGTTGCTCTCACTGTGAAGTTTTTATGGCCAGGCTATGGAATAGCACCCCAAGGGAATGTAAAAGAAAGTATTGATAAATAACATGTAGCCTGGCAAAACAACAAAGGAGACTGATTAAAAGGGTGGGGTAGGTCCATCTAAAATGCTGTCAGTCAGCTCATTTTGTGGCAACTATATCTTTTGTTTTAATTGTAGTGGAGATCACTTGGGCTAGATTTATAACAATCGTGTGTTACTTACCCTAGTTGCAGATAAATGAGGAAGAACTCTCCCTAATATTTTTTTTTACTTTTTTTTTTTTTGCTGGCTGCATGAGGGGAAATGAGCAACAAGTTAACGAAAGACTAAAAAGCAACATGGTTCAGTATTTATATTTCTACCTGGCTTATCCTCAAAGGCCAATAGTGTTGTTGTTGGCGGCAGCAGCATTTGTCTGTCTCAAGAGACAATGGAGTGCACTTCCAAAAGTGAAGTGACCTCTCTGGGGTGTGTATATAGAGGTCCTGGTCTGCCCAGGTGACAAGACTCTGCTCTTGGCCTCGCTGATGTGGCTCAAAGGAAAGCAGGGCAATACGTTTGGTGCCATCTTTGCTGGAAGGAGGCATATAAGGTGCCGTCCAGCTTTCTTAGGGATTCCACTCTGGATTTGTGTAGGGTTTACTCCTTAGCCCAGGCATGTCCAAAGTCCATTTTAGGGGCCTAATCCGGTCTGCCGGTTGGTTTAATCTGGCTTCTGTGGCAGTTTATTTCCTGGGTTAAAATCCTAAAAAAAAACCTCAACAACTTCAACCCTAAAAAAAGGTCAACAACTATGGTTGTCCCTTTGGTCGGCCCTCATGGTCCTTCACTTCATCAAATTTGGCCCTTTGAAAAAAAACCACTGCCTTAGCCTTTTCTTCTCATGAAGAGATCCCACAAGGCAGCAGAGGTTTAGGATCAGAGTTTGCTTTCTCCAAGATCAGCTACCTTCCCAGGTTGACGCGCCCCATCTGCCTCTAATAGGGTAATGGCATCAAAATACAGTAATACATGGTGTATTAAAACAGATCACTTTCAGAAGATAACTTGACATGAGCATCATTGAGCCTCTGAAGGAGAGCTGCCATAACAGTTCTCTCACTGTTCTGACTTGACATGCATGATGTCATTCTCAGCAGACCACAGACATGGAAACTGGTCAAAGGGTGGGAGGGTACTGCCCCCTCTAAACCTGCAAAATTTGAAACCAGTTACTTAGTCTGAGCAATTAGTTTAGTTTTACCACACAATCCTGTACATGGAAGTAAGCTCCAGTTTCTTCACAATGGCTTACTCTCAGGAAAGAGACTCAACTGAAGCACAAGGTGGATGACTATTTTATACTGCTGTACAGTGGTACCTCGGGTTAAGTACTTAATTCGTTCCAGAGGTTCATTCTTAACCTGAAACTGTTCTTAACCTGAAGCACCACTTTAGCTAATGGGACCTCCTGCTGCCACCACGCCGCCAGAGCACGATTTCTGTTCTCAACCTGAAGCAAAGTTCTTAACCTGAAGCACTATTTATGGGTTAGCGGAGTCTGTAACCTGAAGCGCATGTAACCTGAAGCATATGTAACCTGAGGTACCACTGTATTTGTATTTGCATATATGCTCAGATAATTGATTTGTTTGAGTTCTTGTGGCAGAAAATGTGATGAATTGTATTATTTCCAGGGTTACATTATTAAATTTATTTAAGATTTCATACATGTATTTATGTTTGTGTAAAACCATGGTTTTTCCAAGATGCTCCCAATTTCAAAGGTCCAAGTTATAATTGTAAAACATTTAGTATCAAAAGGTCCTGATATTTGGGTGTATAAATTTTGTTCATTATGAGTTTTGTGTTTTACACATTTTTCTCTTTCCTGAATTAATCAAAACACCATTTTAAAATGGTGTCATCATTATTATTACATGAGCAGCTTTCTAAAAAATGCCAGGGAAGTCAGTATAGACTTCATTAAATCTTTTATGTTGGATTTTCCGTTGTAATAAATATGCACTATCAGTTCCACGTTTTATTTCTGTTGTAAATCATGCGCCATAAAACTTTGTGGCAGTTTCACACAAAAAAGTACGTTATTGATGATTGTAGGTTCCCTCTTTTTACAAAAATGTAAACATTTAGCTTTGAATCCATGTGCAAATTATGAGAGATATCTTATGAGGAGATGGGAGATGCAGGAATTAAAGAGGGAGCGTTTCTGTAAGAGTTTTTCTTCTGTAAAACATTAGCACAACAACTTAGACAAAAGTTAAAGTTACACCCACACAACCTTTGACTCACTAAACCAAACACTGTTAGGTGCAGTGGCCCAGCATGGGCTCCTGTTTTTCTGCTTGCCTTAGAAGCAAGCCCCTGATGGAGCACAATCCCTGGCTGGTGGTCTTCCTCTCTCTGGCTTGGTGCATTGCAAGTTCTGAACAGATCAGTGTGTCTGGCTGTTAACCAAAAGGTTGGTGGTTCAAGCCCACCGAGGGACAGGATTCATGCATTGCTGGGGGTTGGACTGGATTGCCCTTGAAGTCCCTTCCAGCTCTACAGTTCTATGATTCCATGAAGGCCTGAAGGAAAAGGGAGCCCAATTTATTTGCCTGCAGTGCTCTCTGCCCAAGCTTCCCTTTTCTGAAAGTCTTTGCTTTCCCCCTCATTGCCAGCTGGATCAGATTATTAACCACTTTGGGGCTTTATTGTTCTGCTGCTGCTGCTGCTGTTCTGTTGTTTGCTTATATTAATAGGGTTGTTTTTAATTTTATGTATCATTGGATTTTGTTCATCATTGGAAAATGGCCTGGGATCACACTGATGTGATGCAGGTCAGTTTACAAAGTGGATAATCAAATAAATAAATGCAATGAAATCTAAACTTACCCTTTCCTCCCTCTCTTATCTTCCCCAATGTTAGACACTTGGGACAGTGATTGGTTTGTTTTATTTATGTTTTAAAGTTCCATATATTTTAATGATGCTGTATAAAAATACATTAATCAGTACCTGATTGATAGTCGGGAATCTGACATTGAATATTTTTGTCTGTATCTAGCAAGAGTTCAAGTTTCTAAGCAGACATTTCTCATTGAAAACCTTTAAAAACTAGGGCCCAGGGTAACATCAAGATCTCCACAGACCATGATATTATTTGCTACACAAATGCATAGTAAATGCCTAGGTGAACAGATACCTCAGCTGTAATTATTTAGCTGCCTATTTGTTCTTTCATTTTAAGTAAATTACTTCCCTATGTTGTTCTGAGTATTTTAAAGAGAAACAGCCGCTTCCATGCATGAATCTGATAGAAATGTATTAAAAATAAATTAGTCCAAGAAAGACTAATTGCTAACTCCTCCGAGAATATATAGGCAGAGATTTTGCTATGCTGGTTTCATTGCCAGAGACGGAAGAAGTAACATTTATTGGAATGCCACAGTTGTTGGCATGTTTAACACTTGGAGTCATTTGGGAACTGAATATTTCTCTTTAGGTTTTTGTTTTTGTTAAGCAACTATCTTAATAATTGATGCATAAGCCAGTCATGTAAGTATAACACCTCTAACAATGTGAGATGCTTGTTCATATTACATTTTCTTCAGAACACTGATTATGCATCTTTAGTTACCTTTATTATCATTTATGATCTTCTGTTCTGTATTTTTAATTAGTACAGGGAGTCATATTAGTTCATTGTCACATCAATAAAATGTATATTTATGTTCCCATTAGACAACATTTTCCAGTTTCTCTTAACAGCTCAAAAGGGAGATCAATATATGTATTCCGGCTGCTTTCCAAAATATATGGTTTGACTGTCATCCAGTGGTGCAGTTAGGTAATTTTATACCCTAAACTTAATGGTCTTACTGCCCTCTCCCTCGTTTTAGTGGAAATGGTTTGGAGCCACATTATTTATGAGTGGAGGGAAGTGGCAGTTTTCACCAGCTCACCCACCAATTTCCTGTGCCCCCTAAAACCTGCTCCAGAGGTTATGGAATCCTCCAGAACAGTGTTGGGAATTACCAGTGGGCAGAAGAGGGAATAGCCTCCACTGTATTATTTGTCTATTTTACAAATGAGTGGAGCCTTTCTGTTCATTGAAAGACAGCTTTGCATCCATCCTTTTTCATATTACTTAAAATGTGGTAATTGCTCTCCCCCAACCCTCCCATATGCTTTTAAGCTGTTACCTTACAGGTGTGTCAAACAAAGTAATCTTGCTATAGAGAATTATTTGCTAGTATTTGCTAAAATCATTGCTATATAAATCTAATATAAATAAATAAATTTTAGGAAATCCTAAAAAATTGTTGTTGTTTTTAAAAAATGGACTGATCATGTACGGAGCTCTTGTAAAAAAAATATGTTATCTTTCTTCCAGTAGCACCTTAAAGACCAACTAAGTTAGTTCTTGGTATGAGCTTTCGTGTGCATGCACACTTCTTCAGAACACTGAAACAGAAGTTTCCAGACCCTTCTATATAGTGAGAAGGTGGGGAGGGGTATTACTCAGAAGGGTGGTGGGAATGGGTGATTGGCAGATAGCTGTGATGAGCCTGTTGACGACTCTTAACGACTGCAATAGGTCTTACAGGAAAAAGCAAGGGGTGAGAAGGTGAAAAATGGCTTTGTCATGAATAATGAGATAAGAATCCAAGGTCTTTGTTCAGACCAGGTCTCTCCATGGTTTTAAGTTTGGTGATAAGTTGCAATTCAGCAGCTTCTCTTTCCAGTCTATTTCTGAAATTCCTTTGTAGTAAAACAGCTACTTTGAGATCTTGTATAGAATGTCCTGGGAGATTGAAGTGTTCTCCTACTGGTTTCTCTGTCTTGTGATTCCTGATGTCCGATTTATGTCCGTTTATTCTTTGGCGTAAGGTCTGGCCTGTTTGTCCAATATAGAGAGCTGAAGGACACTGTTGGCATTTGATGGCATACACAATGTTAGACGATGAGCAATTAAATAGTCCCGAGATGGTATGTGTGATGTTGTTGGGGCCAGTAATGGTGTTGTCCGGGTGTATGTGGCAGCAAAGTTGGCATCTGGGTTTATTGCAGGCTCTGGTGCCAGTGTCCGTGTTAGGTCTGGTTGTAGTATTATTGTGGGTTAGGAGTTGTTTAAGATTGGGTGGCTGTCTGTAGGCAATGAAAGGTCTTCCTCCCAGAGCTTGAGAAAGAGAACTGTCATTGTCCAGGAGAGGTTGTAGATCTCTGATGATGCGTTGTACTGTTTTAACTTGGGAGCTGTATGTGATGACTAGAGGTGTTCTGTTATTTTCTTTTTTGGGTCTGTCTTGCAGCAAGTTCTCTCTGGGTATCAGTCTGGCTCTGTTGATCTGTTGTCTAACTTCATCTGCTGGTTACAGATAGGTAGCCGTGTTGGTCTGCCATAGTCAAAACAAAAAAAATTCCTTCCAGTAGCACCTTAAAGACCAACTAAGTCAGTTCTTGGTATGAGCTTTCGTGTGCATGCACACTTCTTCAGATACCATCTGTTTCATCTGCTGGGTATTTTAGTTCTAAAAAGGTTTGCTGTAGATCTCTTAGGTGAGAGTCTCTGTCTGTAGAATTGGAACAGATGCAGCAGTAACGTAGTGCCTGGCTATATACAATGGACTGTTTGGTATGTTTGGGATGGTAGCTAGAGGCATGTAGATATGTTTGTCGGTCAGTTGGTTTACGGTATAAGGTGGTGTCTATGCGCCCATCCTGTATTTTTATAGTAGTGTCCAAAAAATGTATTTCTTGCATAGATTGATTCATTGTTAGGTTGATTGTGGGGTGAAAATCATTGAATTTCTGGTGGAAGGTGTCCAGGGTCTGTTGACCATAAGGTGCTACTGGAAGGAATTTTTTTTGTTTTGACTGTGGCAGACCAACACGGCTACCTATCTGTAACTGTTATCTTTCTGTATATGTAGATATATGTGTATGTGTGCTTATATATAAAAACACATATCTGGATTATATATTATCATCTTGATCTGTAATCAGTGAGAACAATAATTAAATTAATCCACACATACATCAAAAAGAAAGATTCATTTCAGTATTTTATGTTACATTATTTATTTGTTTATTTATTTAAAAGCCTGATCAAACCCATAAGTTATCCAGTGTCATCTCATCTTCATATTTCCTTAATCAGATTAATTATAGATTAGTACCCAGAAGTGGCTTAGTCATGCTGGCCACATGACCTGGAAGCTGTGTGTGGACAAACACCAGCTCCCTCGGCCTATACAGTGGTACCTCGGATTAAGTACTTAATTCGTTCCAGAGGTTCGTTCTTAACCTGAAACTGTTCTTAACCTGAAGCACCACTTTAGTTAATGGGGCCTCCCGCTGCTGCCGCGCCGCTGCTGCACGATTTCTGTTCTCATCCTGAAGCAAAGTTCTTAACCCAAGGTAATATTTCTGGGTTAACAGAATCTGTAACCTGAAGCGTATATAACCCGAGGTGCCACTGTAGAGCGAGATGAGCGCGCAACCCCAGAGTCGTCCGCGACTGGACCTAATGGTCAGGGGTACCTTTACCTTTACATAGAAAATACCAATCCTTGTCACCAGCTCAACTCCCATGGCATGCCAGGTTAATAATCAAATACACCACAATGAGAATATAATTATGATCCAGTGGAATATAATCATTATAAATACAATAACTCAGCAACACTATTTTAACTTAATTTGAATGAAGTATAGCAGTTAGTATCTAATTCATATTTATTTATCATAAAGATTATAAATAATGCCTAATTATAAAATTGTAAGTGACAATATCTTGCATGTATCAGTGTTTCATGTTTTAAACTCATGTATCTTCTGTGGCTTTAGTTTTTCCCCAGATGCTGTTCTCATACGAGGGTTTGTGGATGTACTTCGACTGTCACTATAGCAGCTGTGATAATGCTCCCCTCCCTCGCCATAGCTATAGCACAAATTACATTATTTCAGTTTTCCAGAGCAATTATTCCACCCCCTCCCATGTGAACTCAGAGTTTTGGTTGTTTTCAAATAATCAAGATAAATGTATTATTTTCTTATATGAGAACCAAATTCAGTTCATGAGCTTCTGTTTGTTACTTTGGGAGATAACTTTCTCAAGCATTTATCTAATTTCTGGGATGCTGAATTCTCCACTGTGGCTGCCAACCACTCTTGAGAACTTCCCAACTGCAAGTATTCTCAGTAGTGGTGGGGCAGAATTGGGGAAATGGTAAAAAAAGCTATTACAGTGGTACCTCGGGTTAAGAACTTAATTCATTCCAGAGGTCCGTTCATAATCTGAAACTGTTCTTAACCTGAAGCACCACTTTAGCTAATGGGGCCTCCTGCTGCCGCCGCGCCGCTGGAGCACAATTTCTGTTCTCATCCTGAAGCAAAGTTCTTAACCCGAGGTACTATTTCTGGGTTAGCGAAGTCTGTAATCTGAAACGTATGTAGCCTGAAGCATAGGTAACCCGGGGCACCATTGTATACAGGAACACCCAGAAAAGCAAGGCCTCTAGCCCTTTCTGCTAGCTGCTCATCCCTTCCTCCACCTGGTTGCCTCACCATTTCAAGTTCGGCAGCTGGCATACAATTTCTAGCACACAGCACACACATCTCCTGCCGCAATCCCTACAGGTTGGTCCACGCTTCTACCTCCTATTTGCCATTTCAGATTTTGTGCATCATCACCTTTTGCCCTCTCATTTTGTTTAGGTACTTGCTTCTCTAACTCTCCAAGTAAGATTCCTCACACCAATTCAAGCAATGTGTTGTTTACATTTGACTCCCTTCTCCTTAACCCCACATGTCTAACTGGCATCTATTTCCTCCCATCGAATTATATGTTATCAACCTTTCTACACCACCCACACATTGATTCTCCCCCCCCACTTCTCATGCTATTGCCCCTGATCTCCTGCCGCCTATAGCCTCCTATAGACAACATATAGTTGTCAGTCTAATCTGAATGCCGCCTATGAGCTGAATCTTATTTTTGTAATATATTGTGTATTTGATTGCTTTAAACTCTAGTTTATTGTCTTGTTGCCATTCCCCACACTTAGAAAATCCAGTTTTTTGCCATGGTACACCAAGGACCTAACAGATAACATTTGATATACATATGTGTTAACTGTACAGATGTAGACAAAGACATGTTCTAACAATGGCTATTACTTTAAGGATGGAAGAAAAGTAGAACATTATACAGGCATCCCCCCCCCCCATTATGTGTGTTCTATGCACCTGCAGTGCCAAGAAATAAGTAAATGGAATCATACCAGGAAGTGGCAGGAGAGACCTGAAGATTCCTTGGGGCTGAGGAGGACATCAGTGAGGGCAGAGGAAGCCCCTAAGACACTGGAGGTGCAATGGGGTTTTGTTTCGGCTGCTCAGCCTCCCTGCGTAAGAGCTGATGTGTGGGATAGCCCAGCAGTACCAAGTGCTTTCCTGTACATCCTTCATCCTCCTACTGGCCCCAGCGCTTCAACTCTGGTTGAAGGGAGAGTTGAGTGGGGGGGGGGGATTGGAGAGCAGGACAAAATGAGCATTTAGAGGCTTTTTAGAGGTTGCTCCCCATTTTACACGATTTCAGCTCCTGTGTGGGCACCAGGAACAGAACCCATGTGTAAGTGGGAGGGGGGTGCCTGTAATATAGGCAATTTGTATCCTGGATAATAATGTATTTTCCCTTCCCTCTGCCTCCAAAATAAAGGAGCAAGAAGAAGGATGAAAACTTGTCTTTGAATTGACTGTGGGATGCTCAAAGCTACTGAGTTTCTTAGTGACAGCTGTTGCTGTTGGAAAGATGAAAGTACTTAGCCCAAGAGTCTGTTTATGTGTTTGAGCAGAGAAAGCAATATTCGTCGCAGGAAGCTCTGGAACAGACAGACTCTGAGAATGAGAGAGCGTGAGATAATTATCTAAATTATGTTCAGGCTATTATTGAAGACGAATATAGTTAAAATGTAATTAAATATGACGGGCTCACAGGATGCAAGCATGGCTTTGGAATGCTAATCATCAATTACAGCTCTCCTTGGGGGACTCAGGCAGAACGAGAAAGTTGGGAGGGGATGGCTGAGGTGAGATATGGAGTATTAAATAAGACCCCTAGGGCTATAACAAGGCTAATTTCTTTTAAGAGATGAAGCTGTGGCACCAGGGGACTTTGCTGGCCAAGCAGCATGCACTGTTGCCTTTCAGCTTGAGGACCCTCATGCAAGCCTAAGTATAGGCTGCTGGTACCAGGCCTTTTCTTCAAGATGTAAGCCTCAGCTGGAAGCAATGATTATATTCTCCCCCCCCCAAATTATAATGCCTGTGTTTTTGTGTATATGTATCAGTGCTATATTTCTTTCTTAGTCTTCCATTCATTTATATCCTCTTACTCAGGAGGGCCAATGGTCCTTGCTGAGATTTCTTGGCATTACTAAAAATAAAAAATTACTGCCGCAAGAAAATTGGGTTCGTTTTCTAGCAGTAATTCATGTTGTGATGCTGGAGTGAGAAAATATCCACTTAACAGCTTCCAGGGGCAATTTCAGCAGAGTACTGTGTGAATGGTAAGCCATGGTAACAAAGCTACTTGTTAGAACCTGTGGAAGTATGTTTGATTTCTCCCCACCCTTAACTTGCTATGTATTTTCCTTGGACCTGTTGCAGGTTATAATAATCTGTTATTATCTATCAGATTGCTTTTACTAAGTCCAGCAACTATTTCTAATTGTTAATGAATATTCCTGGACCAAAGTAGCACAGAGCAGAAACTCTTAAAGTTAGGAGAATGTTCCATCTTTTATTTGTAACATTTCCTGTTGAATTCAATTCATCAGGCCTCACCAGAGCTCACAACTGGTCCCTGAATGCTAGATGTCAGTTGTCTGAATTTTCCAGTCTCCCAGTTAGAAGTTATAATCTCCTAGTCCAAAAGCAATACGAGTAAATACTTCTGGAGTGTGTGCGGGTGTCTTATAGATATTGTGTATAGCAAATACACAATCAATATAATCCCATAGTAAAATTTGCATCCTTGTCCTCAAAATCACAGCCTTGCATTCGTTGCCATGACATATGCAAGATTCAGAAGAAGATTGCAGTGTTCCTCATCAAATGATGGAGGCAGTTGTAAGGTCAACTGCAGGAGGCAAACTTCTAAAGGGTTATCATTGCGATATTCAGTAAAGATACTCCATTTGATCAAAGCCTCTTAATGTCAGTTGTATCCTTCTGCTGACACATTCAAGTCTTCACTTAATATGACAGATGACAGCCTTCATTGCTTATTCTCTTCATGGGTGGAGATCTGCAATGAAAGCTAAAACTCTCTTAGTCAGAGCCAATGGGCACAGTCTTATTTGTGTCTTAGGGACCCCTGAATTAACATGGCTTTTTTGTGCAAGCAATGGAAACTAATGCAGGAAAACAAGACTGTGGCAGTAACCATATCAGAAAAGTCACTTGCAAGTTAGGCTTTTTAAATTAGCAGCTGTTTCTACATTTTTTTTGCAGAGAAAATGCCATATTCTCAGATGCTTCTCTAGCAAACCTGCTCAAGTCTTACCTAAAAAAGCAGTAAGACTACCAAAATTACCGGAGAATGTCTTCTTAAAGCTGGTGTAAATAACTTTAGAATGAGGTGGATTGCATTGGGTTATATGCAGGGAAGCTGTGCCTTTGTGGAAAGCTCTTCCATTTGTGCAGTGTTTGTTGACCCTTCTACTCATAAAAGCTCAGCTACTTGGGAGGGTTGTGGGACCCTCCAGAGCAGAAAGGGGCACAGCAAAGAGGACTGCAGTAAATAGAGAGGATGGGCAGAAACCAGGTGCTGCTGACTTGTGTGACTGTAAGCACTTTCTGCTAAGGCAGAGCCATCATTCAATGCAGCCCATAAGAATTGATTTAAATGAGTAAAGAGTGATGCTCAACTAATGGAACAAGTTCACCTGGATCAACTAAAACATTATTTAAGCTCTGTAACAGGTCGATACTTCTGCTCAAATTATACAGCAATTGTAATAGACAGGTGTTGTTCTGGTGCTTTCCTTTCTGCTAATTTATAGTATACAAGGCTATTCTAAATGCTTTTGTGATGTAATCTGAATTTTTAACCCCTTATCCAGAAGGTCATCTTACCTGGGTGTTTTTTTAATCGTTTCTTTTATTCTTTGTTGCTGTAATCTAGTTTGTAAGAGGTCAGTTTGGTGCTTTTTTAAATCTGATGTTCAAGTCGAGTTCAAGAGGGAAAAACACTAATCTGATAAAGCATTAGTCCAAAGAAATGAAGGAATGCTGTTATATGAAGACATCCAGATTTTATTTCTGTGTCCTGTTTGGTGATAATAAATGGGTCATCAAATTGTCTTGCTTAAGGTAAAGGTACCCCTGCCCATACGGGCCAGTCGTGTCCGACTCTAGGGTTGTGTGCCCATCTCACTTAAGAGGCCGGGGGCCAGCGCTGTCCGAGGACACCTCCGGATCATGTGGCCAGCGTGACGAAGCTGCTCTGGCGATCCTGCACCAGCGCAGCACACGGAAACGCTGTTTACCTTCCAGCTATAAAGCAGTACCTAATTATCTACTTGTACTTTTAAGGGTGCTTTCGAACTGCTAGGTGGGCAGGAGCTGGGACTCAACGACGGGAGCTCACCCCGCCGCGGGGATTTGAACCGCCGACCATGCGATCGGCAAGTCCTAGTTTTACCCACAGCACCACCCGCGTCCCTTTGCCTTGCTTACATATGACCTACAGATACGGCACAGCGTTAGAAATAATGTGGCCCTTTTATAGTGTAAGAAATTACACTTGGGAGAAGGATTGTTGTTGGTATTAATTTTTTGTATATTTATTTTTATATATTTTTAGATTTATGTGGGAAATGTTCAGTTTGGTTGTTTACTTTTTGATGAATTTTATTATTTATGACTACTTTTGTTATGTTTGTAATTATGCACATCTTTTCATGTTGTAAGCCGTATTGAGTATGGTTTTAACTATGGAAAGGTGCATACAAATAAAATTAATTATTAAAACTAAAGCATACTGTAATCCACTTAAACTACAGTTTTCCTCCCTTCCTTTAAAAACTGTACAAAAATCTTAAAGCATTGAGTTTTGGACCAGATAAAAATCCATCTAGTATAGCATCCTGCTTCCTAGCAGCCAGCCAGATGTTTCTGGAGCCTCACAACATAGGGCCCTGTTTATTATTTTCCACAATGTCCCTCTCAGATGACCAGATACAGTGGAGGACAGCAGGGCTCCTGCCTCTTTAGCAGTTATAGAGAAGTGCCAATTTCAACAAGTGCAGCCTTCTCTGTGGGGTAAGAAAAGGCGCACTTTCTGAAATTGCCTCTGCAGTACAAGTATTAGAGAAGCAAAACTCCATGTCCTCCTTTGAATCTGGTAGTTTGTTTCTTTTCTTTTGTTGTTTTGTAAGTTAAAGAACTATAAAAAGAAAGTGGCGATGGCACTGGCTCAACTGAGGTCAAGCGCTTCTCACTTGTGTCCCAGCCTACTAGTTGTAGAATAATGTCACGTAGCATGAAGTGCTGCCATATTGCTCAATTTTTAAACTGTTCTAAGGATTTTACCTTCTTCTTTTGTATTTTTTTACGTTTGTAAGTCTCCTTGAGTATCCCATATAAAGGTGACTCAGACACTGAATAAATTAAAAAGCATACTGAATATCAATATGTAAACATGTAATTAAATCACTATTAGAAGGGAAATGCCCTAATTGCTTTGTTTTTCTCTTTGAATTAAAAAAAGCACGCATCTCAAACAATTTTCTTTCGTCTGTCCTGATAAGCACATAAAGAGAGCCCTGCTGGATCAGGCCACAGACCATTTAGTCCAACAACCTGTTTTCACAGTGGCCAACAAGCTCAGAAGCAACAGCACTTTCCCCATTTGTGTTTCCTAGCAACTGGTATTCAGAGGCATACTGTATCTGGCAATATAGGCGGAGCACAGCAACTGCTAGCCCTATCCTCCATAAATTTGTCTAATCCTCTCTTTGTTGGCATCATTGCATCTTGTGGGAGCACATTCCGTAGTTTGACTATGCACTGAAATCCTAACCACACTTACCCAGGAGTCTTCTCTTCTTCTTTGGCAATCACTCGTAGCTGACTAAGATTGTCTTCCATGAATATGGTGTTAACAATGTGTCTGTAAGTGACTGTGGAGGCCAATTCTGGATATACACATCCTTCTATAGTGGAGAAATAGGTTTCTGGGTGGGAGTTGTTCACAGTGAGGATTTGCCAAACGTGCCTTCCTCTTAGCTCGTTTTCCCCTTTCATCCTGAGTTCATGCTCCTCCAATTCCATGACACCTTTGGTAGAGGCTATTCTCCAATAGGAGCGCCCTCAGGCCAGTGTTTCCCAATTAACCATGCTTACACTTCATTTTATTTAGATCTGCCTTGAAAGTGTCTTTAAACCTCTTTTGTTGTCCACTGGCTTTTTCCTTTCCATTCTTAAGTTGGGAATAGAGAAGTTGCTTTGGAAGACGATAATCAGGCCTCTGAACAACATGACCAGTCCCAAGAGTAAGCCCCACTGAATTCAGTAGGGTACGTAGTAAACAAAGTTATGATTGTGCTGTTAGTGTGATTGTTAATTTTCTTTGTGCTTCTGATTTCTCTTGCAGATCTTGGCAAGTAATAACTTTTGACAGACAAGCAGCATCTTTTATCAGAATTGTTGGAACTCACAACACAGCTAATGAGGTAACATAATAGATGAAGGTCTGCTCTCTGATTGATGCTAAGATGATGTATAACGTCACCCAGTTTTCCGTATTCAAGGCTGCCAAAGGTTAACGTTGTTCTTTTGTTGGGATAGCTTCGTAAAGATGACAGAATACGTCCTCTAACTCACTAAACGGGGAATTTATTGGTGCCCATAACTGTTTCTTTGAAGTCATGTGTTTAAATTTATCATTACCGTGTTACATTGGCCTTCACTAGTGCATTGTTGAGTGCTGCTTGAGGATACAGTTAGAACTTTGTGCACCTTTCTAAAAATGATCACATGATGCTAATGCACTGCAATTGGTCCATAAATGAGGAAAACACAATTAGTCCTTATTTTCTTTAAAAGTGTGTGTGTGTGTGTGTGTGTGTGTGTGAGAGAGAGAGAGAGAGAGAGAGAGAGAGAGAGAGAGAGACTAATTTAACCCACAGTGTTGAATACAAAGATTCTAGCCAGTTAGTGATTCCTTTAAAGCAGGGGTGCACCACCTGTGGCCCTCCAGATGTTTCTGGACTACAACTCCCATCAGCCCCAAGCAGCATAGCCGGTGATCAGGGATGATGGGAGGTATAGTCCAACAACACCTGGAGGGCCACAGGTGGTGCACCCCTGCTTTAGAGTGCGGCAGGCAGGGGTAGCTTATTTATTTATTAACTTAGGGTGCAATCCAAATCCTGGTTGCCAGCCAGTGGGGATGTATGAAGTGGTGATGCCCCCTCTGCAACTGCCACTACTGAAAAGGCCCTCTCCCTGCTGTTTATTTAGCTCATTTCATTTGGTGGAAGCACTCACGGAATGGCTTCTGAAGAAGATCTTAAGGTTCAGGTAGATGCCTAGAATAAAGTGAGAGGTGGTTATCTGAAGTTATCCAGTGAGGTTTTTGGCTAAGTTAGGGTTTGTACTTTGATCTACTTGGTCAAAATATTATATAGTCCAGCTATCACACTGCACAGGCTCTACTAATCGATTAGTATGAGTTACCTGAAACTATAGGTAACTCTGAATGCAAAAGTTGCTCAGGAGAGTAAATATTTCCTATATCCTTGCATTATATTCTCTTCGTGACATGTTCCTATTTTCTAAACCTTTTTTTTACACTTCTTGGCTGTGGGTGATCTTTTAATCTTTCTTTTGTCCTGCTGGTACCACTAAAGGACAAGTCGTTGCATTTTGTTGCTCATTTTCATTTCATCAGCTATCTAAGCAATTGGGCATACATATCTTTGTAGGACTGCATCCCTTGAGTAGGATGGTTGCTTTTTCCTGTTGCATCAGTTGTTACTTACTTGCAGCCAGGGTTTGACTTAAACGTAAGAGGCACTTAGGGAACACAAGGCCCAGTGCTTGCCATCCTATTTTCACTTCTAAGCCTACAGACACCAATATCAGCATACACCCTAGGCGAAGAATAAGAGAGAGAAAGCAAAAAACTGAAATGAAGCTGTGGTCTCAAGAGCCTGGCGAAGAAATGTATAAAACTGCTTTTTTATTTTAAAAAATCTGGTCATGTTGCTGAGTTTTCTTGGAGATTAGAGCCAAGTTCTTGATGTAGGTTAGCATATTTATATCCCTGTCAGTCACATTAGAAGATCTTTTTACTGAAAGAGAGCTGATATATTTTAATCTTGTAAAAAGTGAATCATGTCATTTCACAGAATAAATAATAGCTCCATTAAAATAGAAGCCACAAATGCAGGTAGGTAAATTATTCATCCCTTTAAACTGTATGTGTTGAGTCTCACCCACCCCACCCCGCACCCGCCTGCCACCAGAGAACCAAGGCAGCACTTTAACCTGTTAGAAGCTTAAATGTGGGCAGATTAATGTCTCTAAAGCCAAAGATATTACATGCTCCTGCATACATATTTCATACAATGGGAAATTATAAATAAGTCCATAAATTAAACTTGGTGATGGCCTTGGATGGTATTAACCATTCATTGTTTGATTCTCAACCAGTTTCTATGCTGTTTCCTGGGCTAAAGTAATAAACTCGTTACAGATTCAAAGGTATACATTTTTTAACCTAATCAGTGCTTACTGCTGCTACAAGGTTTATTCAGTACCAAGGATGCTTCACAAAATGCTTATTATGGGATGTTTTTCCTTTGCGCCCCTCCCCTCCATACTTGATTTAACTAAATACAATATCTGCCTGTATTTACAGTTTGTAGTAATTAGGATCATAGTAAACCAGAATAGTGTTCCATTTTGAGTTCAGCAGCCTGTCGCCAGCAGTGATCATTATCAAATGCTTGAGTGAATATGCAACTAAATGCATAGTAGACAATTACAGGATAGCCCGCTGCTAGGGAAAGTGCTCTCATAATCTGCTATTAGTGGTGAAATTAAGCCCTAATGGCCTTTTGAGTGATACGATGATATTCTCAGTGTTTCAAAAGTGCAATGATACCCATGTAATATTTTGAAACATTTTTCATGCAAAGTTCCGCAAATAACACACTGCTCTCTTGTTCCAGATGAAATCGTAGGCTTACTTTTTAACCATTACATCTATGTCATGGGAGGCATGTAGGTACATCCCATGCTGAAGCTGTACCATTTAAAGGTCTACAACCTCCCTGTAGGTAGTGTCAAAGGTGCAGGCCTTTGACACAAATAGTCTGTGGGCAGAATCCAGAGTCTATGATTTCATGTTAAAGATATGTATGATTGGCTCTGCCCATCTTATTTATGAACTGTGGAATGAATCCATGGAAAAAGTGGTTCCCGGGACCTGACTACGTGACATGGTAACATTTAACATGTGCCAGGCCCAAGAAGGAAAGGGGAACTTAAGAGCTCTGTTGAGTCAAACCAAAGGCCTAATTAGTCCAGTATTTTGCCTAAGCTAAGGGAAGTCCACAGGTAGAGGCTTTTACTTAACTTGTGCTTCAGTCTATTTTATACAGGCTGGTTTGTATTAGGTCTTGTATTTCAGAGGCCCTTATTAAAGTACTGGCTGTCCTCCATAGAAGGTACTACCGCAAATTTAAATGCTAGATATTTTTGCAACTATGATTTAAGGTGGGGCATGATCCTTAGTCAGCCCAAACCTTGTGATGGAAAAAAGTATGCCAGTTATGCAGCTCAGGGCAGAAACAGACATCATGCCATTGCTATTCAAAAGCATATCAACTGGGACTTCCCATGTGCCCATAGTGTGATATCTGTAAGCTCTGGCTATGCATCTATTACATTCCTTTCTTTTCCAAAGTTGTGGGTGTTATACTTGCTCTTCTAATCTCACCTGTGTCCAGTGTTTTCAGACAACATTCTCTTCACGCTGCTAGAGCCACTAGAGTTAATGGGATATTTTAAAGTATCTGCTGTACAGCGAGGAGTCATCTGTTGCTTAGTGCATTAGTATTGGCATAATACCTGAACTTTAACTTTTGTAACACTATGCCAGCTGTTTGCCAAGTTGCCCCAAACTTAGAGGGGCAGTTTAAATTAAATGAGGAGTTTAGGTCTTTTCCTGCGCAATAATGAACTTTACCATTCAGTATCACTTGTTTTCCCTCTCAGAAATCAACTCCATCTTTATTTAACATGGGGAGCAACTAGAGGCTGTTAAAGTGAGGATTCCTACATTCAGCACACTTAATGCAAGAAACCAGATTCATTCCTACCAGTAGCTGTCCCAGCATTCTGTGGTATTTCTGAATGTTCTAGGGGTGCATTTGGACACATTTTTCATCCTGTTATTTCAGAACTGCAAGAATACATATGATGGGTAAAGCAGAGGAAGCAGGGTTGGTTTATTTGTTTTTTTGTGTCCTCTGGCTTCATCATGCAATAGTTTGTGTGGATTGACTTTGTAGTGCCAATCATATTTGAAGAAGTGCTAATTGCTAGCCGTTAACAAGCTTCTGTTTCTTCATATTTTTCCTCTCTGTCTAATAGTAGTCTGGTTGCCACCTGTCTTTTTGAATAAGGTATCTCAAAGGCTAATTTTAAAAAATCCTGGATCCTATTTAATTATAGCTATTAACTGTGCATTTCTGCTTTCCAAAAAGTTTGACAGTGTTTGTGGAATATTAATCATTTCCTGTTCCTCTGGTGTTTAAGCTCTTTATCCAGTGTGACTCTGAAATTTTTGTTAGTCTTTGGATGTTTTGATTTCTTGATCACTTGCTCAGCATGATTTTGATTTCCTTCAGCATTTTATCAGCCTCCTTTGGGAGAAGTCTGTCTACTTCTACCATCTGCCTCTCATCTTTCTTTGTGAATGGTGAAATAAAGAATGCATTATGTTTTTAGCAATATTTTATGGTGCTTATAAAAATCCCCTCATGCTACCTTTTCAAGCTAATGCTGCCTTCTGTAGTAGCCTCTACTTCCTCAACTGTTTTAAAACTAGTTTTCATTACTTTTCTTAACTGCTTACAAAATGTTCCTTTTCTTCACCATCTGTGCTTTATCCCTCTCATCTAACCTTTGGCATGCTTGTTGATGGCATCTCACTTGTACATTTCCTTTTGGATTCTGTTATAACACAGAGTGTAGATTGTTCCATTCTTATTTTGCTTGTCACATGTACCACTTAGCGCATCCAATCTTTACCTTCTTTTGTTTCTGTTTGATTTCCCTTGCAGTTTTCTAAAATGTTACTTGCATCCTCTAATTAAGCTAAAACCCATCTTGTTCTCCTGATCTGCTTCAACCAAAATCTATGTTAATAACACACACAGCAAAGCAGCACATATTTCCCATTTTCTTCCGTGTTTGCAGGGTTCATCTAGTAATACCTTAACAGTCATTTTCCTTTTTGGCTGTCAGTCCCCAGATGAAGGCATATGGGGACACGCAAACATACAGTCCTTCAGTTAAGGTATTTAAACTGTTCAAGCAAATACATGCATGAAATGGTTCCTTCCATGGAAATGGATAGCGAAGGCATTCTCTTCATGGAAGCTCTGTACAGACACCTTTATCCTGCACCCAAAATAGATCCCCAGATCATTTTACATATTTGAAAATGTTTGCTTGGTATTGTTCTTTTGTAGTTCTACCTGGTGTCTTCAGTTATAGTTGGTAGCACTGTCTCTTAATACCCTGACTTTGCAGCACATGTGTTCCGATTTTTTTATTCTGGTACTTTGTCCTTGTATGATTCTATTTTATTGTGTATATGATACATAACTTTTATTACTTTGAGAAGCATTTAATGGAAGATGCTGTTTGGGACAATAACAACAGTGAGTGTAATGATGCTATAACATAACAGAGCCACTCAGATTTGACTTCTGATATCAGGGGTGTACTCAATTACATTGCCTTCCCCAGAAAGTAATGTATTATTGTCAATTGATCCAGTAACTAAATTCAGGGGTTGGTTTTGGGGCTGTTCTGGTGTTTTGTTTTGTGTGTCTCCCCCCCCCCCCCCCATTGTGTTGCTGATCATGGTAACTGAAAAAATGGCAACAGCTGTTGCTGGGGGGGATGGAAAGTACAAATAATTCAAATAATTGCAGTATTGTGAGAAGTGCCTTTAATCAAAGCATCACAGCAGCACATGTGCAAATGTGGAAATCACCCTGACAATTGCAGGAAAAGCTATCATATAAATATAGATAGATCTCTCCAAGAAAATAGTGAAGGGACAGCTGAGGATCCTTTAGAAAGCAAACAAGAGGGGACTTCCGGTGCAGCAAAATGGCCATCACCATTAAAATGGTGGTCGCCTGCTGAACAGGGAACCATTTGCGACGTTGCCATTCCATTGCCACTGCTGTGTTAGGGAGAGTAGGCTACACAAACTTCGCTCCCTGAGATCGTTGCCATCTCCCTCATATAACAGAGACCCATGAGCCTGTCTCTTTTGCTGCCGTGTTTTGAAGCACCCTCAGGTCTACGCTGTTGGATTTTTTGCATTTTTATTTCTCTTCCTCATTATTTTTAACACTGAATTGACCCCAGAGTTTGACCTTTGATCCTTTTTAGATTATAAATATAGGTAAAGGGTAAAGGTACCCCTGCCCGTACGGGCCAGTCGTGTCCGACTCTAGGGTTGTGCGCCCATCTCACTCAAGAGGCCGGGGGCCAGCGCTGTCCGGAGACACTTCCGGGTCATGTGGCCAGCGTGACAAAGCTGCTCTGGCGAGCCGGCACCAGCGCAGCACACGGAAACGCTGTTTACCTTCCCGCTATAAAGCGGTACCTATTTATCTACTTGCACTTAGGGGTGCTTTCGAACTGCTAGGTGGGCAGGAGCTGGGACCAAAAGACGGGAGCTCACCCTGCCGCGGGGATTCGAACCGCCGACCATACAATCGGCAAGACCTAGGCACTGAGGTTTTACCCACAGCACCACCTGCGTCCCACTATTATAAATATACCATAATATAAATTTATTTTAAAATATCAATTGGACTCCTTACTTCAGCTCCCGATTTTAACCTCCAGTCTCTCATATTACCCTCCCCCTTTGTTTGTTTGTCTTTTGTTGATTAGTTAGCTAGTTTGTTTTCTTCCTTTCCTCACCCCATATATATATATATATATATATATATACACACACACATCCAATCCCCTACCTCTTTCCTCCCATTTATATAACAACCAATTAAATATGTAATTGTTCTTCGCATCTTCTATCTATTTACTTCGACTTTTTGACCCAGGTTTTAGACTGGTCCAGATAATTTTTTTGGTGAACTTTAACCCTTCACCCCTCTGCAATCCCAGTTGGAATTGGATGCCATCACACTGTTTACAGTGAAAGGATCTCTCCCCCCCCCCCAATGCCAGTTATTTAGTTTTTATTTTAGAAAACCTAGCAGTTACACATTCCCATCAGCCTCTTTCTTCTTAAATTCAAACTACGAAACTGTTTCCTTCATCCCCAAGTCAGAGAACACATTTCTGGGAATCCACTGGCCGTCAAATGCCACTTAAATAAGCTTTCAAGCCTTCAGGTCGTTTTGCATATCCAGAGACCATGCTTGCCACAAAATATTTTTAAAAATTCAAAGAACATAGTGACTGAAGTTGCATTGGTTTCATACATACTGTGGGGACTGAATTATCCAAAGAAAATCCAGGGGCTGAGGTAGACAATTCACTGAAGATATCTGCTCAGTGTACTGTGACTCTCTAAAAGGCTAATCGAATTCTAGGCTGTGGTGGAGGAGGGAGAATATTCTAATAGTCTTGTATAAATCAATGGTATGTCAGTAACTTGTTTTTAGCCTTTTCACTCCCAGAGAGATAACAGGGCCTGGATAAAGCTAAGTGAAATCATAAGAGTTTCCAGTCAATGTAAAAGAAGGTTTGGAAAAAGATTTTTAAAAATCTGAAGAAATAAAGTAAATACAAATAAAGTAAAAAATAGTGGTCACGGCAAAAGCTTTATCTTAAAAAACTTCACCGTTATTATTTATTCATTGCTAGTGTCACTCAGCATAGTTAATTGACAATAGCTATCAAATCAACACAGAGGAGCATTTTTTTATATTATAATTTTTACAGAAGAATGTTACAGAGCAGTTATCATCTGAATTATTCATATTAGTATTGTATATTTGCTTTGGTTTTGCATACTATAACATTAAAACCCTTTGAACAATAAGCAAAAGCAGTATCTTTTCTTTTGTAAAGTTGAGCTACAAGCATGTGGGCCAGTTCAGACAGTATTTCTGCCCCTTCACCTGTATGTGATCTGAGTTCAGAAATGTGTGCTTCCTCTCAGGCCCCACACACCATATGTAGAAAGTAGGGCTTGCTTTAAATCAGGGGTGGGGCCCTTTTGGCCTTGTGGGCCAGATTGTTATCTCCTCTGACCTCACGGGCCAACTTTGGCACATGGATCAATTATTGTATCTTACTTTTAATGTTTAATTATAACAGTTTTTCCTCCTAATAGTTCTATAAGCTTAAATCTTTCAGAGACAAAACCTTACAAAAATAATAATGTTACAACTTCATAAAACACTTTTAAAAGGATTTTTAAAATCATTTAGATGCAGAGGCTTGTTCCAGAATTTATGCACAAGAGAGCATTCCTTGTAACTTTTAAAAATAAGAATTAGGTGGAATCTTCTTATACTTTTGAAATCACTAAACTGTTTTCTGCTTTATAAACTAGCTTGATTTTTAAGGTGCATGAGTGTTTCTTTGAATGTAGTTGGTACCTTCATCTGAGAAACAAAGAGTTTTTGCAGTCTCTGATTCTAAGCAGAGTACCTCATATTTAAAGTTATCAAATATAAATGCTTATAAGCGAAAGCCATCACACAATATTTATCTTTCTATGGTGTTTGTTTTTTAACGGGCTATAAACACAAAGCTGTGAAATGCAGAACTATACCTTTTGCAGCCTAGTGCTGTTCATAAGAACAAGCCTGTCTACGGGATTTACCTGCTAGAGTGGTGATTTGTTCTATTTCAGCACTATTCGACGCTGAACCATGCTGAAATAAATAAATAAAGTCTGCAAGCATAACAAACAAGTTAAAGCAATGTGTGAAACCTTATAAAAAAAAATCCATAAATGAACTAAGACAAGAAAAAAATTTTTTAGAGAGAATACAAAAACAGAAGCGGTCACAAAATAATTTTAGCAAGGAATAGTTGTGAAAGCTTGCCAGAAGATGTCATAGCTGCTCATCAAAAGGCAATCAGTCATGGCACCTGGCAGACAGGGTGTTGCATTGTCTCTATGTCACCACAGAAAAGGCCCCATCCCTTCTTTCCACCCTTTTGATGCTGATAAGGAAACTGAGTAGAAGAGCTCCATGAGACAATCTTAAGGATCAAGCTGAATTTGATGGGCAAAGACCATTTTTCTATAGTTCCTGGTCATTTAGGGCTTTAAATTTATCCTTGAAACAAAGTAGTATTCAGCATAGATGAAATTGGAGTGCCATGTTCGATATTTAGTGGGGCTTACATGAAGGCATGAATAAATTTGTGGTCCTTTATCATGAGCAACTTCTCTAAGCTCCATTTAGAAGGTCGTTTAGTTCTAACTATACTACCCTGTGTTCCCATTTTATTGGTTGACATTCTCTTGTTTTGTTCTGTTTTTCAGGTGTTTCATTGTGTACATTTTGAGTGCCCAGCTCAAACTGCTGCCCACAAGGAGGAAGGCTGCGAGGAAGACATATGCACAAGTGGGCAGCAGCTGGCATCCCGTCCACCTCGAGCGTCGAGTGCCAGCTCTGTGCACTCTCTCCCAGGATCCACTTCACACCCATGAGCTCACCAAGCCTATAAAGAGCATGAATAAAAGTATTTACGACCCCAGTGCCATGATAAAATTGTTCACCATCTTCTTGTTGTAGGCACCTCTTGTTCTCTGAATGGACAGAGGGGACCGTACTTGGCGGCTGGAGATGTTCAAGTGGAAAAGGCCGCCCAAAGACTTGAGGGGTGGCTTCACACTTTCCCTTTTGTTCAAATCAGGATGTTCTCCAAGGGAAAGAAATAGGCTTTCAGTTTTCACCAACTCTCCTATTTACACCCTACCTCTTTAACTGAACCAAATCAGGTTGAATCGAAGGAAACAAACCAACAAAAAGCCGAGCCCAATTGTAACATAAACATACCATGTGAACAGTATGGAAAAGAGATAATTACATGTGCCTGCAGAAGGTACTTCCTAGGAAATGGGTCTTTCCTTAGAATGTTTATGGAAGATAATGTGTACAGAAACCATATTTTTATTTAATTTATTCTTGATCCACATTTCTTTGTAAATTGCGAGCCATTTTCAAAGTCTAAGAACATAAGAGCCTGCTGGATCAGGCCATTGGCCCCTCTAGTCCAGCACCCTGTTCTCATAGTGGTCAGCCAGATGCCTGTAGGAAGTCCACTAATGGGACATGAGTGCAGCAGCACTCTGCCCACCCATGATTCTCAGCAACTGGTATTCAGAGACATGCTGCCTCTGACAGTGGAAGCAGAACAATAGCCATTGTAGCAAGTTGATAGCCTTACCCTCCATGAAGTTGTCCAATCCTTGTTTAAAGCCATCCAAGCTGGTGGTCATCACTGCCTCCTGTGGGACCAAGTTCCATACTTCAACTTCGTGCTGTGTGAAAAAATACTCTGCCCTGAATTTTCCCACATTGAACTTCACTGAATGTCCACAAGTTGTAGTGCTACAAGGGAGAAAAAACTACTATCTACTTTCTCCATGTCAAGCATAATTTTATAAATTTCTATCAAGTCACACCTTACTCACCTTTCCTCTAAACTAGAAAGTCCCAAATGCTCCAAACTTTCCTCATAGGGAAGTCTGTGGGTGTATGTATTGATATACCTATATTATTCGCTTATCATTTTCCTTTTTTCTTGAAATGCTTTCTTGTTTATCATTCTGTATCATTTAAATATACCTAATAGTGGTAGGCAATGTGATAATGACTCCATTCGACAAGGAAAAACCCTTAAGGAGGTCGTGCATAAAACAATGCAGTCCAAGGATGCTGTATTGGAATTCTGACTATTTGATATGAATAACAAAATTGTCACTTTTTACTCCCATATAAAACTATCCATCAGGTTCTCAGGTGCAGGAACAATTATTGGCTACTTTAGAAATTACTAAATCATTCTTTAATTTCTACATCAACTGATTTCCAACATCTTTTTTTGTGCTTTGGAAAACAGAAATCTATCTGATCAACATTTCAGCTGGCTTTGGTATTAATCAGAGCCGGTGGTACAATCCTGGCAATTTATAGTAAAGGTTTTTTGTTTTGTTTTGTTTAAAAAGATTATACTATTCCATTAGGGATTTTAAAAAACCCACTTCTAAGAAGCTTTTCACATAATCTCCATAAATACAGATTTGACTTTTATAGTTGGATTTGGTATGTGTGTTAAGTAATTTACAACTCAGTAGTAGCTATCCTTTGTAACTTAATCAGATTATTTGTTTGATTATTCGGAATGTGTTCACATGCAGCATTCCTCACATTCAATTGTTTTACATCCTGCTGCATTTCCTGGAGTGAAAGAGGCTATGCATTTACGCACACATGTCAATGCCATCGACCCATCTAATTAGGGGGGGAAAGATGCATTTGTCATGAAGTATGTGACTTTGGAGAATATTATTATTGTCAACTTGTGGTTGTTGTTTTTTTAAGTGGTGTAATATAGTTTGATGCAAATTGTTTGCTTTGACCATGGTGTCCTATAAATAACATTGTTGTCACAGTGCTTAAGCTTAAGTGCTTGCATTCTACTGAATGCTGTTTGTAATAAATGTGGGAAGGAATAGACAGCATTGTGGCTGCAAAGCAGTAAAAGAAAATGACTTCTAAGTTGGCCATGACTCATCTTCAGTTTTTCTTGCTTTTGGTATTTCATCTGCCATTATCTAAACCAAGCTTGCCAGAGTACTGCAGTGTGAAGTGAAGTGCAGGTACACAGTGACCAACCTTTGGAGGAAATCAGGAGATTGGCAAATGAATCATAGAAATGTATAGCTGGAAGGGACTCCAAGGGTCATTAAGTCCAACTAAAGCAATCTCAACTAAAGCATCCATGATGGGTGACCATCCAACCTCTGCTTAAAAACCTCTGTTTGACAGTTGAACAGCTCTTAGTGTCAGAAAGTTCTTCCTGATGTTTAGTCGGAATCTCCTTTCTTGTAACTTGAATCCATTGGTTCGAGTCCACCCTCTTGGAGCAGGAGAAAACAAGCTTGCTGCATCTTCCATGTATCAACCCTTGAGATATTTGAAGATGGCTAACCTATCAAGTGAAGAAAGCATCAGATGCTTCTGCCAGGGCAAAGGGCCTGGAGGTACTCTGTAGCTATCGTGAAAACCTTCATTTATTTCACTCTTGTTCCACAGGATTTCCAACTCTTACTCTAGTGCTGCTCTGATTGTTGGATATGTAGGAAGCTCTAGATATATTGGCTAGAAGGCATCAGCTAACATAGCTTGTAGATGAACTGCAGTTGGAGAACAGAAAAATAAGATCTGGGAGAGAATGTGAATGGTCTCTTCCTGCCCAAATAAATTATTATTGTTGATAAAAGGTGTTGAGCAGTGAAGAAGTGCAGCCTCACCTTTAAGTAGCCTTGTGTCTGTTCTTATTTTGAATGGAGATAATCTAGATTGCCCATAACTTGTTTTTGATCTCTCTTTTCAAACAGTCAGTTTATAGCACATGCGGGTAAACTGAGGAGAGTGCCAGAGTTCCCCACTTTGGAATGGGGGTGGTGAAATGTTTGGATCACTGTTGTGAACAGTAAGCAATAAGATCAACCTTACCATCTATTATATCAACCTTATAATACTTTAGTTTTTGACTTTGCCCTTTGCTTCACTCAGTTGTGTGTTGTTGTTATTAAAGTTCTAAATAAATCAAGAGCTTGATTGAAAGGCTATTAATAACTTTTTAAAGACAATGCAAGAATTCAAATAAATCATAACTGATAACAGCTTAATCTTCTAGGCAGTAAATACAATTCTGCATACTGTTTCTCCTGCCTTTTAGCCCCCTCTTTGATAATGATATACTTCGTCAAGCTCCCTATGAAGGATGTTGATACCATATTTCCAAGTATTTGAGACAAACCTCTTTTTTAAGAGTCTTCCAGAAAGCATTCCTTAACCTCGGGAATGACCTCCAGAAGGCATCTTAAAACAGAAATTCATAGTAAGAAAAATTCCAATGTTTCCCCCACTGATATAGCTGATATAGAAGTTACACACTTATAGTGACTCATGCTGTTAGCTCATTTTTCTAACAACCAACAAAATCTATATATAAATTGTCATCTGTAATTCCATACCATAATCCGGCGTGGCTCAACAATTTAGGGCTGAACCCTGACCCTCTAGGATTCCATGTCAAGTGTTGGCAGCTGAAAAGTTAAAAAAAAAAAGCACATTGTTCAATCACAGCCAGGGGTCTGTGGGAGCAATCAGTAAAATTATTATTATTATTATTATTATTATTATTATTATTATTATTATTAATATTAATATTAATATTAATATTGTTAATATTTTTTAAGGATATTTTGGGGAGGCACAAAAAAATCTTTTGGGCATTACAATGGAAACCTATTAGAGCAGAGATTACAAAAATAAATTTGGAGAGGTCCGGGATTCACAAAGAAGCTTTTGACAGTTCGTTTTCAATTTTGAGTGTCACTAGTGTGTATTTTGCCTGCCAACCTAGCAGTTCGAAATCACCTCCGGGTGCAAGTAGATAAATAGGGACCGCTTACCAGCGGGAAGGTAAACGGCGTTTCCGTGTGCGGCTCTGGCTCGCCAGAGCAGCGATGTCACGCTGGCCACGTGACCCGGAAGTGTCTCCGGACAGCGCTGGCCCCTGGCCTCTTGAGTGAGATGGGCGCACAACCCCAGAGTCTGGCAAGACTGGCCCGTACGGGCAGGGGTACCTTTACCTTTACCTAGTGTGTATTTTATGTTTTAATTTTTAATATTTTTTCTTCAGTTAGAAATTTGAATGTATTCCTCATCAGGACATGGAAACAATACAACTATACTGCATTTGTAGCTATAAAGCTTTTTGTAGCCTCCATCCACAAAGTAGCATGTGTATCTTAACACAGACTCCTTAAGCTGCTTTTTAACCACATCCCACCCATGCTTTAAAACTGTGTAGTAATTAGATATGAGTTTTTCACAGAAGAAACACATACACACTGCTGTGACTTAAGTTGTTTTCCTATTTTATCTCTCCTTGTGTGGAATTTTCAGCTGTGTTGCTTGCAGTATCCCCTAGAAATACCTGACAAAAATCCCTAGGCATCTTGGGTTAAGGACAGCCTCCTTGACACACATCCCTCCAGGAAGCTGTTTTGGGGATTTGTGTTCTAGTGGCAGACCTGGCTGAAGACAAGCCAGTCAGATCTGCACTTGTAACCCCACCCCCTTGCTTGGACATGATAGGCTAGTTTAAAGTTCCTGGGTAAATCCCAACCACCCTAGTGGCCAACAGAGGAGCCAACGTCATCCGTTGGCTGCACTGGAAGCAGGAGACCACCCAACCCCTGACCTCTGATGGCTCAGCCAGGCCACAGCTGCTGCTCCCGAGCCATAACAGTAAGCGGTCTTTACTGTCTTAAAACTGCTAGGAAACTGAGCAGAGTACTCAATTCTTTTGTGAAGTCATAGTCAAACTATCACAACAAGGTGCTTCTGAAAGGTTTGTTTAGTTTTCTGTTAAACCTGTAGGGGTAGTATACAGATTTGGTTGCTTTTAAAGAGAAAAATAAACGGTACAATTTAAAGAGCAATTAGGTATGCTGACTGCTCTGCAATCTCCTGAATTCCCAGCCCAGTGCTTTAGTACAAACCTAGAAATGCAAGAAGGAATATATTACAGTGTTAAGATGCATAGTTTGCACAGCAAAATACTGTCTGTCCCTCTGTAGGCTGACCACATCCATTGTGAAGACAGATATGTGCATCGATGTCCAGTAGCAACAGGACATTTAAGTAATGCCACCTTGTCCCTTCCCAAAATCACCAAATTAGTATATGTTAACTATCCTGAACCAGATTGTAAATAACATTTCCATGTATTTGGTTTAAAGACAGTTTAGTATATTTCATGGAGATGTAGCAGCCATGCAATTTTCCTAAGACAGTCAAATGCTATTTCTGAAAGTGCTTATGCGTTTATATGTATATAAGGCAACCCTATTGCCACAGCATTGCCACATTCTTAGAAATGCAAATTTTCAGTTTTCAGAGGATTTGGGTAGTGAGAAATTCCTTACTGGCCTTTTACATTACGCAGATGCTAATGACTTTTCAAGGCTCTCATTAATCTAGAGGGAAATCTTGACCTTATTAATTTCACTGGGCGACATGCAATTAATTGTGATGGGTCCAAAATTTCACACCCATTATAATTGGCAATTAACATGATTATAAATGCTAAAGCAAAATAGTTTCAAAATCGGTACCTATAACTGGTTCACCAGTGTGTCCTGGTGCAAAGCTTTTAGGAAGAATATTCAAAAATAATCCAGAGTAACTGGAGCCCAATAGTAAAAGTTACATTATGCATGTGGACATTACTGTTTGACTTGCACCAATTATTTCTGTTTGATGCGAAGCCTGCAGTGTTCTGAATATTTGCTGCATGTGAAGTAGCACAAAATGCAGACAGACACTGACCAGGGTTGCACAATGCAGTAAGCCAAACCACCCTGAGATCTTATGATGAAGGGTGGTATATAAATTTAATAAATAATGAAATAATAACTACTTGCTGACTGCTGAGGAGCAGATCACAGCTGCTTTGCTCCTCCCTAGGCTTATTAAAACAGCAGCTAAGCCAAGGTTTGACTTAGTATGTCATCTGAACCTGGGGTCATGTGTAAGGTCTAACTTCTATAACCATCACCAAAAAAATTCCTTCCAGTAGCACCTTAAAGACCAACTAAGTCAGTTCTTGGTATGAGCTTTCGTGTGCATGCACACTTCTTCAGATACACATGGTTCTATAACCATGACCTGTAACTATAGGAAATACCTTTGCTACAACTTACGGTTAGTACGGAAAGAACTTAGCAATAGGTCATGGAGCAGAAGGCACACTAAACCAAACCTTGGCTTAGCTCAGTATGTCACAGCAATAAAAAGAACCAAAGAGGAAAAAAAAGTTAGAGAAATATCCTCCCTGGGGAGCCCACAGAGTCCCACTGTCTTGCTAAGCCACAGATTGGCTTCCTGTGTTGTGCAGACCAACTCAGTACAAGAGTTTCAAGGGGAGCACATTAGAAGCAAGCATGGTGTGTGCTGTGAAATGTGTTGCAAACGTTACAGCTTCTAAGTAACCATTTTGTGTATCTGAGAAAATAGCGTCTATGGCTGTGATCCTGAGTGATACGTTCTTATTCAAATCTGGAACGTGCCTAGCTATTTCTGTTCCAACAGTTTCCACTGCTGAAGAAGCCATGTACTTTTTCAACTGAACAGTGGCTCATCTTTGGTAGGAGAACAGAAACAGCAAGTGCATTTCTGCCTGGGTTCGTCACAGGCACAGCTCAATTCTTTGGATCACAGCTTATATCTTCAGAAAATAATCTTAAATGACATTATCAAAGGGCATCTTGCAAATCTGTTGAGTAAGAATTGTGTGGTATCCTAGGGGAGGATTTAGCTTTTTTAAAACTTTAATTGTAAAACATCCCAGTAGGAAAAGAGGCTTTAAAAATTATTAACAGAATGAATGCAAACTGACAGCTGCAATGTGTTGGATCTCTGGTGGGACCGTGGAAATTCTTGCCATGTTTCCACACGATGACTACAAATTTCATCACATGGCAGTTCACTTATACGTCACTCAGAATTAATTACTTCTCATATTTTATTTCTCTAACATATGTGAGCAATGGCTAAGGGTAACTCATAAAGAAATGGTATGCTTTTGAAAGGTTCCATGCTGACATTAATCATTATTATCCTACTGTGTATCCAGCAATAGCCACATTTCCATTCTATATCAGTTTTTAAGTGTGTTATTTATAGCTATCAGATCACTGAGTTGTGTCCATTACTGGAGAGGTCTGGGGTCAACAGTTCAGATTACATCAGATGAAATACTATAGCTGGTGACTAAAAACCATGACGGTGGGGGAGAGAAGGGAGGGCTCTTCTAGCTTGGTTAAGAGGTAAAGGAGCAAAGAGCCAGAAGCAATGCTTAGCGGGTAGTGACGCTATTAAAAAACCCCACTTTTGACCTCTCCCTTGAGCTGCCACCAATACTTATTATAATTATCTAGTATTTAAATTACCATGTTGGTAAATGGATTTTGCAAGATCCCATTCAATGCCATTGGGGAGGATGTGCTTTGAAAACCCTTTGAATTTTTTTAAGCTAGCATCTTAAAACCTTATAATTAATTGGTTACACAAGGATTGCTTTGAAACAAGCTTGAAAACCTGCTTTTGAGTCTGTGCTAGCCCTATCACTAGGCAGAGTGCGGTGATTGTTTCAGGCAGCCGACCTGAAGTGTCACGAAAAGGGTAGGAAACAGTTATTTGGTTTGTTACTGTTGTTGTTGCCTGCCAGGAGCCTTACAGAATTTTCTGCCTCAATGACTTGTCTAGTCTTCTATATCATGCACTCGGAATTAGAGCAGGGCAGTGCTGGTGCATCAACTTATGCTCTGCACCAGGCAGCAGAATGTTTGGGGTTGGTCCTGCTCTATGCCAATAGGATGAAAATAGATGTGTAATGATGAAAAGCTAGGCATACAAAGTAGCTATTCTGGAGTCTCAAAGGGAGAAAGTTTGTTCAAATGCTGCTAGCACAACTCAGAAATTCAAAATAGAATACAATCATACCTCGGAAGTAAAACACCTTGCAAGACAAATGTCTTGGCTTCCAAACACCACAAACCCAGAAGTGATTGTTCTGGTTTGCAAACATTTTTTGGAACCCGACTGGCTGCAGTAGCTTCCTGCAGCCAATCGGAAGCCACGCCTTGGTTCTCAAACGTTTTGGAAGTCGAATGGACTTCCGGAATGGATTCCGTTCGACTTCCGAGGTACGACTGTACTGGTGAAATGCCATCAAATCAACAGAAAGGAGGAAACGGAATGAGCACCTGTCAAGGACAAGTGTAGTCTGCTCTCAGAAATGCATTGCAAACACACACCCATCCCACTTTACTGGGCCAGCCATGCTACCACTCTGAGGGGCATGCAGCAGCGTCCCTTTTTATAGGGGAAACATTAAAGTGTGCTCAAGAAATCATTCGGCCTTTTTCCTGTGGCCAAAGTGTCTTGTGAGGAGTGCAACCCCTGCCCTGGATTCTATTTTTTTCAGTCATGCTCATGCAAATATACCGACTCTATGCCTTTCTAGATTCCAGTTCTCACCATCCTTTATCATTGGCCTTTCTGGGGCTGGTGGGAGATGAGTCCAACAACATCTAAAGGCTAACCTATCCCCTGCCCCCATTCTAACAAGTCAGAGAGACGGAACCCAACAACTGGATCTGGCATTTTATTTAGTTGTAGTAACAGGGACAGTGCTAGCAAATCCAGAATTTAGACCAATTATTTTCCTTGTATTGACAAAATGAAGTGTGTATGGTGGCAGGACTGTTGGTAAAGATGAACTATATTGATTTCAATGTGGCTAGGACCTAATATATCCTGAAAAGAATTCTTCTAGTTAACAGGTTCCTCTTTTCATCCTATGTGGCATGGTGACATTTATAGTTTAGAAAGCGCACCCAGGCTGTTTAACAAGTCACAAAGCTTAGTTATGCATTCTTGTCCATCCTACCATTAATTTATGGATCTGAATAATCTACACTGTGTTATAAAAAGGACAGCAATGAAAGTGTGTCTAGAGCCCTGGAGAATTGTATTAGCATAATGTTCCCGAACTCCCAGAACGCTCTCTTATCAGTCTGTCCCCACACCTAACTGCTTCTCATTTTCCCTTTCCACACTTATTGCTCACATTCTTGTCCTCCTTCGCTCCACCTGCTCTACCTTCAGCGTTTGATCACATTTCCTATTTGCTTTTCTGAAAGATGATAACATTATGGAAATTTGGCTCTCCAGCTGTCTGTCCTACACTTGGGTAGTGTATCTGTCCTGTGCCTCCTAATTAAAAGGAAAACTTTTACCAGAAATACTCAAAGCTAAATATGATTAGTACTGAATCTTTGCTCACTCTGCCATCAATTGAGCCCCTGTCAACCTTCAGGTTGCATCCTGCCCTGCCCTGTGCTTTTGATTTCTCATCCACAAACCAGTGAATTATACATAATTAGCTGAAGATCTATGCAGTATCAGACTGGGGGGGTGCATTATAAAGAACTGCATCCAGCATCTTTTCTTCCACTACAGTATTCCAATGGGCTTCTCTTAAAGCTGCCTTGGAGTAAAGCAATTTGGGGAATGGGAATTGCGCTGAGCATTTGTTTGTTTGTTTGCAAGATTTCTCATTCACGCTCCATCATAAGGTCACAGGGCAGCTTACAACCATATAATGCAGTTACAGAAACAAATAAAACCATTACAATTATAAAAACAAGTAAAAGAGCTTCAAGTGGAACCCAACAGTATATATTCAGCAAAAGAAGTGGGTCCCACAAAAGAGAAATGCCTTAACTGTCAAAGACCAAGGTAAAGAGATGCATCTTCACCACAGGGCAAAAGCTGTACAATTAATATGCTAGGTGCGCCTCTGGGGAGAGTGTCACAAATTAGGGGCCACTGGATCAGGCCAACAACGGCCTATCTAGTCCAGCATCCTGTTCCCTCCGTGGCCAACCAGATGCCTGTGGAAAACCTGCAAGCAGGATTCAGGCACAAGAGCACTATCCCTCCTGGAGTTTCCAGCATCCGATACTCAGCTTTACTGCCTCTGGCCATAGAGGCAGAGCATAGTAGCCATTGGTGGCCTTATCCTTCATGATTTTTTCTAATCCTATTTTAAGGCCAGCCAGGTTGGTGGTCATCACTGCCTCATGTGGGAGCAAGTTCCATAGTTTAACTGTGTGCTGCGTGAAGGACTTTCTTTTATCTTTCCTGAATCTTCCAACATTTAGCTTCACTGGATGTCCACGAGTTGTAGTGTTATGAAAGAGGGAGAAAAACTTTTCTCTATCTACCTTCTCTATGCCATGCATAATTTTATAAGCATCTATCAAGTCACCTCTTACTTGTCTTTTTTCTGATCTATGAAGTCCCATATCCTTGTTGCATACTTGGAAGTTTGGGGTTGTTTCCCTGTTGTCACTCCTGAACACAAACCTGCCCCTCAGCTGAAGTTCGTGCATTTTGTACATACTATATGTAATGAGTGTGGTACTTTGGCTATGAAGCTGTGGCCCCTTCAAACATTGTTGAATTCTAACTCCCAACAATCCAGCCTCAAGGCCATGTTCAAGGATAATGGACGTTTCAGTCCAACAGCATTGTTTCTCAACCCTGTCCTTAAAATTTCCCAGCTTTTAAGAAACTCCATTCCCTCGATCATTTCAGTTCTGTTTCTTTTCCCACTGTGCTTTCTCCAGCTCTACAATATGATCTCCTTCCCTACTTTGCCCTACCATCATTCCTTAACGTATTCAGACATGTCTGATGTACACTCTGATCATAGTCCTTAGTCAGTTCCAGTGGGCCATACAGAGTTCTCCGCTTAACCTCTATCAGTGGTTCTCATTCCTGACCTCCAGCAGATACTTTCTGCCTTTCCCTGCTCACCTCAGACTACTTACCAAGTCATGACTTTTTGCATTGACTCTGCTTCCTGCTTCCCCCTTGTATAATAAATTGGTTCACTTTACCTACTCTAAACTACCTCAGATCACATTGTGAACACAGATGGGCTGCAACTCAAATACTTGGATGATGAGAGAACCTTTTTTGCTCTTCAGACACCACTTGAGCTCTCTGTAATGCCATTAGTTTAAGTAATTAACTGTGCAGATAAACGTGATGCAACTGTAGGCTCATCCTGTCATCATCTACCATTTTAGTGGTGCCTTTTTCAGCTGGCACTTTGCAATTCAAGAAGCATAGCCCCTTGTGTCCCGCCTCCCCAGATTCCTTTCTATTTTAAAACAAAATCACTGTACTGGTGCCATCTTTAACTGAAAACCATTTACAAATTGCCGCATTAGTCCTCAATGCCTGGCTATTTAAAAGAGCTGTGCATCTGTAATTAACTGTGCCTATTGTGTAAGAACACTTCTCCCTACAGCATGCTGTGATTACATTGCTGACCTATTTTGTACTATAGCATTATCTGCATCACCAGCCATTTTGACTGGCTAGATTGATTGGTTCTGTATTGTGGGTCTTTCTGTTCTTTTCCCCTTCTCTTGTCTGGCCTTAGAGAATGTTCATGTAAGTCAGTGGACCTCTCTATTTTGAAACGTGCTGCTTTGAGCATTCTTCACCAGCAGAGATAGCTCTACTAAGCAACTAGTTACCCTGCAATTCTTATGAACTTTTAGGAAGTGGAAAAGTTCCACAGATGACACCCTCAAAATTGTCCCTTTGTAATGTCTGCTGGTGTTCAGATGAAAATATGCAGGGCTGCTGTGCTGGTATGAGACAATCTAAGCATGCTACCAAAATCTGTAACAGTTTCTCATAAAAACAAATAAAAAAGGATGAATAACAAAATTTGGAAATGGGAATGATCATTCTCTGGTTTTTTGGGAGGCGGGGAGCAGAAAGAGACCACTGAAGTCCCGAATCACTGCCAGAACGAACAATGTTATGAGCAAATGTGGAAAAGATATTATATTCTTTGCATTTATTTCATATGAGGTTTCTTTGCATTGTAATATGTAATGCAAGGTAATATATATATATCACATGGTGGAAATTAGGTGTGCACCTTGTATAGATGATGTGGCTGTGGTTTTAGGAATAAACTTGATATTTTGTGCTTAACTCCTGATCTTTCTCTCTGCCTGTCTTTTTAACAACCAGCGCACACAAATGATGCCATATGCTACCATTTGGTAGGGCAGAAGTCCCTACCAAAGTCAAGGCCTTTGTTCTAATACAGAATTTTAAGTACCGCTATCAGAAGGTGGAATATATCTGTGCTTTCATTGCCCCTTTTACTCCCTGAGGGCTTTGCAGAATGGTAAATATATGGCAGGAAAAAGGGGGAAAGTTCTAAATGCATCAGTCAGTACAGGCCTATCTTTAGACACACGGAGGCAGATCAGCTCCACCTTTGCCACTTGCTATACCTCTGGCTACCCATCCTGCAAAACTCTTATGCGCCTTTCGTCCTCCCCCTCCATGCTGTGTTGCTCTGAGGAAAGAAGACTCCTTCCTCACAGTGAAGCATTCTGGGCAAGGTAGCCAGGAACAGTACCGTTATGACTACTACTGCTTTGCTTCTGTGGCTAGAAGTTCTGGTTTGAAATTAGTTGTGATAATTTCCAACTAATAGCTAAAGAGTTTATGGGTAAGCAGGGAGGCAAGGCAGCATGGAAGGGAGAGGACGACTCAGGGGCAGCAGAGCCACCCACCTTGAACAGGGCACTGTTTTGCTCTGACCCTGGCCTCCACAACCGAGGAAAGTGCGTTTGGCTAACAGAAAAGCAGGAAAATACAATCTTTAAATAATCTGAGGAAAATACAATCTTTAAATAATCTTCCCAACAATACTATACTAGCTACTATGGATGTGGAATCTCTGTATACCAACATCCCACACAACGATGGTTTACAAGCTATAAGGAACACCATTTCAGATAAAACCACAGCGGACTTTGCCACCAAACTCTGCCAATTTGTCCTTACCCACAACAACTTCAAATTCGGTGATGACCTGTTCCTTCAGATCAGCGGCACAGCCATGGGCACCCGCATGGCCCCACAGTATGCCAACATCTTCATGGCAGATTTAGAACAACGTTTCCTAAACTCCTACCCACTCAAACCTCTCTTGTACCTGCGATACATTGACGATATTTTTATCATCTGGACACATGGTCAACAGACCCTGAACACCTTCCACCAGAAATTCAATGATTTTCACCCCACAATCAACCTAACTATGAATCAATCTATGCAAGAAATACATTTTTTTGGACACTACTATAAAAATACAGGATGGGCACATAGACACCACCTTATACCGTAAACCAACTGACCGACAAACATATCTACATGCCTCTAGCTACCATCCCAAACATACCAAACAGTCCATTGTATATAGCCAGGCACTACGTTACAGCCGCATCTGTTCCAATTCTACAGACAGAGACTCTCACCTAAGAGATCTACAGCAAACCTTTTTACAACTAAAATACCCAACAGATGAAGTTAGACAACAGATCAACAGAGCCAGACTGATACCCAGAGAGAACTTGCTGCAAGACAGACCCAAAAAAGAAAATAACAGAACACCTCTAGTCATCACATACAGCTCCCAAGTTAAAACAGTACAACGTATCATCAGAGATCTACAACCTCTCCTGGACAATGACAGTTCTCTTTCTCAAGCTCTGGAGGAAGACCTTTCATTGCCTACAGACAGCCACCCAGTCTTAAACAACTCCTAACCCACAATAATACTACAACCAGACCTAACACGGACACTGGCACCAGAGCCTGCAATAAACCCAGATGCCAACTTTGCTGCCACATACACCCGGACAACACCATTACTGGCCCCAACAACATCACACATACCATCTCGGGACTATTTAATTGCTCATCGTCTAACATTGTGTATGCCATCAAATGCCAACAGTGTCCTTCAGCTCTCTATATTGGACAAACAGGCCAGACCTTACGCCAAAGAATAAACGGACATAAATCGGACATCAGGAATCACAAGACAGAGAAACCAGTAGGAGAACACTTCAATCTCCCAGGACATTCTATACAAGATCTCAAAGTAGCTGTTTTACTACAAAGGAATTTCAGAAATAGACTGGAAAGAGAAGCTGCTGAATTACAACTTATCACCAAACTTAAAACCATGGAGAAACCTGGCCTGAACAAAGACCTTGGATTCTTATCTCATTATACATGACAAAGCCATTTTTCACCTTTTCACCCCTTGCTTCTCCCTGTAAGACCTATTGCAGTCGTTAAGAGTCGTCAACAGGCTCATCACAGCTATCTGCCAACCACCCATTCCCACCATCCTTCTGAGTAATACCCCTCCCCACCTTCTCACTATATAGAAGGGTCTGGAAACTTCTGTTTCAGTGTATCTGAAGAAGTGTGCATGCACACGAAAGCTCATACCAAGAACTGACTTAGTTGGTCTTTAAGGTGCTACTGGAAGGATTTTTTTTTTGTTTTGAGAAAAGCAGGAATGTGTTTAGAAATGCTGCCGGGGATTGACATTGCTGTTTTAATTATGGAATTCTGTCTTGATATGAATCTGGCATAGCTAGTCAGCCCTCTCCAGACACTATAGTGTTATTATATATCTGTGCCGCTGGGAGAGATCATCAGGAGGTTTGGGCTGGGTGTTCATCAGTATGCGGATGATACCCAGCTCTACCTCTCTTTTAAATCAGAACCAGTGAGGGCAGTGAAGGTCCTGTGTGAGTGTCTGGAGGCGGTTGGAGGATGGATGGCGGCTAACAGATTGAGGTTGAATCCTGACAAGACAGAAGTACTGTTTCTGGGGGACAGGAGGCGGGCAGGTGTGGAGGATTCCCTGGTCCTGAATGGGGTAACTGTGCCCCTGAAGGACCAGGTGCGCAGCCTGGGAGTCATTTTGGACTCACAGCTGTCCATGGAGGCACAGGTCAAATCTGTGTCCAGGGCAGCTGTTTACCAGCTCCATCTGGTACGTAGGCTGAGACCCTATCTGCCTGCGGACTGTCTTGCCAGTGTGGTGCATGCTCTGGTTATCTCCCGCTTGGACTACTGCAATGCACTCTACGTGGGGCTACCTTTGAAGGTGACTCGGAAACTACAACTAATCCAGAATGCAGCAGCTAGACTGGTGACTGGGAGCGGCCGCCGAGACCATATAACACCGGTCTTGAAAGACCTACATTGGCTCCCAGTATGTTTCCGAGCACAATTCAAAGTGTTGGTGCTGACCTTTAAAGCCCTAAACGGCCTTGGTCCAGTATACCTGAAGGAGCGTCTCCACCCCCATCATTCTGCCCGGACGCTGAGGTTCAGCGCCGAGGGCCTTCTGGCGGTTCCCTCATTGCGAGAAGCAAAGCTACAGGGAACCAGGCAGAGGGCTTTCTCGGTAGTGGCGCCCACCCTGTGTAACGCCCTTCCAGCAGATGTCAAAGCGATAAACAACTACCTGACATTCAGAAGACATCTTAAGGCAGCCCTGTTCAGGGAAGTTTTTAACGTGTGATATTTTATTGTATTTTTGGCTTTTATGGAAGCCGCCCAGAGTGGCTTGGGAGGCCCAGCCAGATGGGCGGGGTATAAATAATAAATTATTATTATTATTATTATTATTATTATTATTATTATTATTATATGAGAAGGCAGCAGAGAAGAATGTGCTAGCTTTGCCCCCTTGTTGCCATTCTCACTGCCCTCCAATTCATGGACAGCAGACCTGGAAATTCCCTTGTGGTGGAATCTGTGGGGTGAATTCATTGTTGTGCTAACGTTCCATCAGCACAAGCATTTTACTGTTGGTTCTCTTGATCCCACAAAAGCAGTGGGGGGGGGGACTCCCATTGCACAAGCAAAAGTCCTAGTGCAGGGTTTCCACTAGTGAGATTCATTAGGTGAATCCTGCCCTGCACATTTAAATGAAATGAGAGCTGATAGATTGGCTAATTGGGGGAATACAGTCTTGACGAGGAAGTATGACCAAGCAGTCTTGTGATGAGACATCAGCTTTATATTCCAACACAAAGCACTCTTTTATTGCTTGTTTGTAATTCCAAAGGGCAAAACTATTTATTTTAAGCAGGTGGCTGCTTGAATCTTAGAACACTATCACATCCTGTCATTTGAATGCTGCTTAGAAAGGTTGAAGGGGCAGAGCTACTCAAAAGCACAATTTTACCTTCCAGTTTGGAACAAAATTTAACTCAAATGGTGACGTTAAAGGGAGCGACACATACTTAATTTAGTTCACTGCAGCTTCTGGGAGACTGCTACAAAGCTAGCATCTTCTCTGGCAAGAGAATGTGGCTGCCCTTCAATACAATACAAGGCACAGAAATCTTACAGACAGGAAGATCCACTTGTGCACACAGTGGCCCACAGGCAGTAATAGCAGAGAGGAAATGGGTCTGGCATATTTATGTATGTAATTATTAAAAATACACAATTTAATAAATTTTAGAACTTTAAAACAGAACTGCCACATAATAAAACGGCAGATAAAATTGCACAAGATCAGCAACAGCAGCAAACCAAATCTAGTCCACATAGTCAAATCACCATAAAAGGTGCTGAAAACTCATCAAAGTTGGTGCCAGCCCATACAAAGGGTTAACCCTCACCCACCCACCCCTCCCTGTGCTCTAAATCATCCTTGCCCTCTGATGGCAATTTTTAATCAAAGGAAAAGGGGGGTAAAATTCAAGGATCTAGTTTGTCCCTAAGACATTTTTATTTTTATTTTATTTTATTGGTCTGGAATGTGCAGCACTAACTACAGCACTTTATTGTCCTGAAGGTGTTTTCCTTCTTGAGAACTAGTGGTTGACTGATTTATGAGCCTGCAAAAAGAAAGAAAGAAAAGACTGCCACCGTTATCAGGCCAGAGTGTAGAATATGGTTCTCCCTGGCCTTTAAAGATAAGAAATATAAAGAGAGTTCAGATGGATTAGGTCATTGGTGAATCTAGTCTAGCATCCCATAGTGCAGAGTGGGCAGCCACAGGTCTACATGTGAAGGCAAAACCCCTCCCTCCCCCCTGCATGTTCTGGTCCAGAACAGGTTGGACTGGCAACTTACAATCTAGCTAAACAATTCCCTTCTCAAAACAAAAAAAAAAATCCTTCAAGTAGCACCTTAAAGACCAACTAAGTTAGTTCTTGGTATGAGCTTTCGTGTGCATGCACGCGTATGTAATTATTAAATTACATACATAATTACATACTATCTGTAACTGGAACAATTCCCTTCTGTTCTGGATGGTTCCTCGGTGTGAAGGGGTTATTAAAAGTATAATATTGGAATGATATGAATACCAAAATATTGCTCTCAAGGATGTCTAGCACACCATGCTGAACTGTTCAGTTCAGTTCTGGCTTTTCAACCAGGGTCGTTAAGTTAATAAGCTCCTCCTCTTCACATACGTACCATTCAAACACCTGACAATATTTATCAATAACTAATAAATATAATTTTAATACAGCTTTCCTGTTAATTCAACCAAAGCAACATCTAACCATTCCCAAAACAAGTAACTTCCATTGCCTTAAAAGGAGCCTCTAATTGATAGCTTGATCCCAGCATATCCCTGCAGACTTAAAGGTTAATGGGACTCTGCCAGCCTAGCTAAATTTTCTGGGGCAAATTTTCTCTCTCCTTGGGCCAAGCTGGACTGCTGGCATCTTCTGAAAGCAGCCAGCCCATCCTGGAATGCTACCTACTGAGCATGCTCCAACAGATGCCTCCTCTGGCAAGGGGAACAGGAAGCGTCATTGCCACAGCTTCTATTGGGAAATACTGACATGCTGGATTTCTGTTCAATATTGCTACTAACAAATACGATGACAGCAGCCTGGGTGACACAAACACAGTGGAGACTGGTGCATGTGTTGCTATTAATATATAGATATAAAGAACAGAGTGGAAGACTGCCCAGGGCAAGGTTGAAGCTCTCAACTGGCAGCTTTATAAGTCCATTCGGTTTAATGAGGCATTAAATTATCATTGCATCATTGGGACAAATTAACATAATTGATGTCAGCATCAGAGTCTGAAGAATGACTTGTATCAAGCCGTTTAATAATCCAAACATATTAGATGTCTGTCTTAAGTAATGGCTGGGCTGGGCTGGGGGTGCACCAGGCTGCCCCTCTTGCAAAAAATGCCTTTGCTTTTGGTGCTGCGCTGCTGGAAGGGTGTCCAAAATCCACCCCATTGCAAATCATGTGGCAGCTGATGGCTGGGAAGCCAAGATGCATTGCCAATTAGGGAAAGGGCCCCCAACCCCTTCCCTCAAGGAGACGGTGCAAGATGTGTCCTTGCGGGTGCCTTCTCCCAGGTTTCAATGTCTTGTGGGACAGGCCTTCCATCACTCCTCTTAAAGCGACAGTTCCACAGCCTAATACATCTCACTAATGGCAGCTGTATCCTGACAGGCATCTATTAATGCAAAAGAAACAGTTAGGCCAGGCAATTCTTTAGAAAGTGCTCTAGCTCAGTTTTGTGTTGAGGAGGCATTTGTGGCTTCAGGATGAGCCTGATGTGATGGTCATGTTACTTTAAAGTGCAACTGCTCCAGGTTTTTGTAGGCTTGTGGTAAAAGGAAATATTGTATGTGAGGAGCCCTCCCCACTCCCCCCCCCACAACCCACACTCCCAACAAGGAAGAGAGAAATAACGCTAAGATAAGAGCAGAGAAGCACCAGATTTTTCAAAATTGTCGAGAGCAGGATTCTGTTGGCTTGTTCTCATAGCACTGAGGCCCTTCTACCAGCACCATGTAACAGATGGGTTTCCCCAAGTATTTGGGACTTTTATAATGTGGGCTATGTTTCATAGCCTTGAAAATGAAGACACACTATGGTATTCTGCACATAGGGCTCAAAGCATTGACCTTTCCCATTCTCATCACTGCTGTGATGGGGGTGATGATTTGAACCTCTCATGCTGTCCCCAGAATGCATCATACTGGGATTCAGCTATGAAAGTCAACACTGTGCCAACAATGGCAAGCCCCAAATAAACCCACCCCACAGCTTACATGCTGTAGAACAAGGACTCCCAACTCCCATCATCCCCAGCCAGCATGCCCAGTGATAAGAGATTATGGGAGATGTAGTCCAACAACAACTGGAGAGCACCATGTTGGTTGTCCCCAATGCAGAATGTCCTCTCTAACCCACACTGTAATCTGAACCACTTTTGGTGACCCAACTGGCACTTAATGTGTGCAAATAGTATTGAACTTGGAACGCCACTATTCACTATACAGTTTTCAACTTCCTGTGTGCTGAATGAAGAAGAGGATGAGTTTGGATTTGATATCCCACTTTATCACTACCCTAAGGAGTCTCAAAGTGGCTAACATTCTCCTTCCCTTCCTCCCCCACAACAAACACTCTGTGAGGTGAGTGAGGCTGAGAGACTTCAGAGAAGTGTGACTAGCCCAAGGTCAGGCAACAGCTGCATGTGGAGGAGCGGGGACATGAATCGGCCATCTTGTGCTGAAGCGATAGTGTGAATAGCCCTGTCACTTGGTGGATCCTGTACATACACTTCTCTTGAAGACTTGCGACCTGTCATTCTAGCTAATTTTATTCCTAACAAGTCAGGGTGTCCAATCTTAGGAAATGACTCCAATTGCCCATCCTTGCTGATGGGAGTTTTAGTCTGAGGCCGTTAAGAAAAGGCCTGCTGAGTCGTCTGGTTTCCTTAAGGAAGAGACATCCCTTTGCCCACTTTCCTCTCCCCTTCCCTGCCTTGTCCCTCAAACTCCTTGCATTCTTTTCCACAGACATATTACCCGAGTGCAACACAGATGATGAGGAGACCCTTTGTGTGATGGATTTTTGTTTTTATCATAAAAGCTCTAAAAACAGAGCATTTTGGCTCACTTAATCATTTTGACAGATGACAATACTAAGTACCATTCCCAGACAGATGACACTCGACGGCTGACAATACTAATCCTACAGCAGCTTCTCAGGGGAGATACTTATTGTAAAAATTGACATCTATTGCACCCGGATGCTCATAACCCATTTAGCAACGCTGTGTTGTGCAGCATCACTCTTGACTCAAGGTTTCTGCTGCTGCTGAGTTTGGGCTTTGGCAAAACTGGCAGATCCTTTGTGTCAGCCGCCTCTCTGAAAAGCAGCTGAAATTGTGATGTATAGGGAAAGCACAGATGTTTGCTTAATGGTTATTTCCCTGGGGACTTCTGTTAAAGTTACTGGCAGCAGAGAAGCTAGCTTGTGTGTGTGTGTGTGTGTGTGTGTGTGTGTGTGAGAGAGAGAGAGAGAGAGAGAGAGAGAGAGAGAGAGAGAGAGGTGACTGTTAGCCATACATTTATTTTGTGCAAGAACATTGCAGAAAAAGCAGGGGCAGATACAGACTAACCCAAATGACCCTGAAATGGATCGTGCCTCGATTTTGGCTCACTGGAAGGAACTGCAAAGCTTTGACTGACTGTGTTGGACTACAGGTTAATCAGATCTCTGGTGGTGATTCGTGCCTGATGGGAAAATACAGTGGAATGTATTTTTTAATGTACATCAAGCAACTCAGCTTGAAGAAGAGTCCAAAGCGTCTTGGAACTAGTGTTGAGCACCTGGTTGGTATGAAGGTCCAGTCCTGATGATATGCATAAATATGCATTACAGTGATTATTGCAGTAGGTCCAGAGCAGCAAACACAGTGTCCTCCAGGCGACATTGGGCTCATCAGCCTGGCCAGTGTTCAGAGATGAGGGAAGCTGTAATCCACCAACATCTGGAGGGCCCCACATTGGCTACACCTGCAGTAGCAGTGCTAGCCTATGTATATAGGGTTCTGCTGAAAGACAGTCTTTAAAATCTGATACAGGATTTCAACATCTCTTCAAGCTCCTGTAGAAACTGCCCACAACTGCCCCCCTTCCATTTTTGAGGACTCTTTTTCACATGCATGTCTATTGTCTAATTACATCAGGGGTTGCTGCTCACCTGGTGCCCTTCAGACATTGCTGGAGTACACCTCCTACCAGCCCCAGCCAACATCTGCAGGGCATCCCATTGGCAAAGGCTGCCTTGCAGAATGTTGGGGAAACCAGAACCCTGAACAGACATACTCCTGTTGGCAGGGTGTGAGGATACGCAAAATATTCTGTTGTCTTGTATAATTAATGAAGGCCACGATGCGACAGATTCTCTGTCTGAATGAATGTCACTGATAAAAAATAGTATTCTGAAATTTAGCACACATTTTCAGGAGCCACAGCTGAGTCAGAGGCAGCTAAAGCACCATGGGTAGCTCTTTTGTCATCTTCCATAGGTTGCTTTTCTGTGCAGGAGATATGTGAGGAGTGCCTCCTCCTTCCACTTCTGTGTAAACTGATTCCCCCCCACACACACACACCACACCCTCCCTGCCCCCCACATCCAGCATTATTGTTGTGCTTCTTACACAGGTCACAGAATAAACATTCTCTCAGGTTGCCTGATGCTTGCCATATGTTGACTCCTTCCGAGATATATTTTCTCTCTCTTGATTTCTTTGATATATTCAGCATCACTATCCCCATATGGTATTTTGTAGCTGCTGCTTTTGTGTATTCCGGTGGGGTTTGTCTTTTGCCTTTCAAAGGTTTGTCGTGGAGACAATCCTTCGCAGAACAGTGTTGTGAGCCTGGTTCGTCTAATTATACTCGCTCATTAGAGATGCATCAGAGGTTTTGTGTTAAATTGCTGAGGGTTTTAAAAGCTGAATATCTGAGCAGCAAAAGCTGCATAAACACCAGAGAGAGAACAGAAGGCTTCTTGTATTGAAAGATGATGCACCCTGAGCCGATTTCTTTACTCCTTCATTAATTGCAGATACCTCTGTCCAGCCTTTCTCAGCGCCTGCTTAGAAGTGTTTATCAGGAGAGACTAGGACTGGCTCCCCCATTACGTTGGAGAGATGTTGAAGCCTAGAACTGTGTATGCAATGTGACCAGCCCTTTGACCTCTAAGCAAGGTTGCTGAGGGCAGTGTGCTATGGACAGTGTTGAAGGAAGCTTCAAGTGCTAGCCCTGTTAGCTTCTGTAACAAAATGCCTTGTCTGGCCCCTATAAAGCAGCTGGAAAAAACAAAGCTCAGGCTATTTGGCAAACACCAGAACAAGACAACTGGGAGCAATTCCCATGTGCTATAAAAATGCATACATGCCTATTAGGTTGTGTCTATCTCCTTAGAACTTTGGTACAAGCGTACTCTGAGTTTCCAATATGGCGACCTGCAAAGACTAACAGAACAGGCCTCAGCACCTGACATCCGTGGACAGCTGCCAGGGCCCTGGCTTTTTAAAGCAGGGGCCACTGCTAATACCTGTCCTGGGTCCACCTGATCTAGCCTCTCTTTTAATTTCCTACACTACGCCATGAAATTCAGTCCCATAAGATGCAGCGATGAGCACCAACCTGGATGGCTTTAAAAGAAGACTGTACAAATTCATGGAGGATCAGACTGTCAATGCGCACTCACCACCAGGGCCTCTGAATACCGGTTTCTGGGAATCACAGCTGTTGCGCTCAGGTCCTGCTTGCAGGCTTGCCATGGGCATCTGGTGGGTATTGTGAGTACAGGATGCTGGTCTAGATATGCCTTTGGTCTGATCCAGCAGGGCTCTTATGTGCTTACAACGCCCCTGTCCTAGTGTCATCCTGGGAAGTTAAAAGGGGTAAGTAGGCCAGCCAGCCACCCAGTGCTGTTATGGCAGCCAGATAAACCTGACAGAGAACCACCTATACAGGGCCCATGCCAAATGCCCATGAAAATAGTCCCATGTTGTATAGGAGTGCAATGTTTTCAGAACTAGAGGCAACCCTTTGAAAACAGGGTGCTATTGCTGTTATCAATTGGTGGAATGCTGTTTAATTCAGCTTCCATAAGTGCAAAGAGGGTGCAAAAAGAGAAATGATGCTAGCAAATTCCTCCTTTCTCCTGCATTCCCCTGCACCAGCTGCCACACGACTTTAAAGGGTCCATTTAGAGGTGATTTGGGGTGGAGTGGACTCGGGAGATTTCAGAGGGAAATAGGATTAGCAAAGATCCCCACCCCTTCCTCCCCTCCCTTCCACTAACAGTTTCTGATGGACCAAAGAATTTTCCCTCAGTGGAAAGGCACAACTGGATACAGTTTGGGGATGCTATTTATTATGACTGTAGCCACTTCAATGTACATCAGGGAATGGCAACTTTTTCAGCTGCATTCCCTTCCGGATAACCTTCTGAGGGCCACATATGCACTGATGGGTATGGCTACAGGTGAAAGTGAATGGTGCAACAAATGGACATTTTGCCTTTGTACAGTTGGCTGGTTTCTGCACATATTCACACACCTCTCTCTATCTCCCCGCCCCCAGACAAGCAATGAGCTTGGGGGTGCAAAGGCACATCTTCTAGTGGGCAACCATGTGGGTGCCACATGCCATTGGTGAGTAGGGCAATTAATACCTTGTCTTTGTCTATGTCCAGTAGGCTACTGTCCAGCCACATAGACCTCCATGTACATTGCTCCATTAAGGCAAGGAAGAGGCATAATTACTGTTCAGGGAGTCATTTTCAAGCAAGGCAAAAGGAAAGAAGGAGGCTGTGGAGCGGGACCAGTGAGGGGTGTGGCCTGGGGAGCGTTCCAAAGGCCAGAGAGAGATGCCTGGAGGGTCAGATTTGGCCCCCAGGCCTAAGGTTCCCTACCCCTGGTGTACATGGCACTTTAGAGAGCCATGTTAAATAATGAAATTGAAGTTCCCACCTCAAGAAGCTTACAATATAGATTCAGAGAGGGAGGGGAGGATGGGAGAGTGAAGACTCACAAGGGATGACCGTGTGGTTTACTCACAGAAGGTCAAATACAGAGTACTGATGGCTTATTGCAAATCTGTTCTTTTTGGCACCTGTTTCCCAGAGGACAATATGGCTTTTTTCTCTGATAGGTCCTTTGGAGTGGAGTCAGTCAGGGAGCAAATCAGGCAACTGCCCTGCTGAGAGAGCCTGACCTTCTGCCATTAATTCTGATAGAGCTGAGAGCGATTGTGTCCACAAACCTGGTTAAAGCTGATGCAGCAGAAGAGAATAACAGTCAATAAAGCTTGCAGCTCACGCTGGCCAACAGCTCTAAGACAAAGGTGCCTAAGGAAATATTCATCATCTAAAGAACTTCAGGATCTGAGTGGCATGCTGAGTTATTGCAACGGCTTGTCCTTGCGAGAGACTTTATTTTGGCTAGTTTAAGATGCGGTGGAAAATGCTTGCTGGCTCACCCTTGTGGCTGAACGGCATATTGCAGGATGCAGCTTGCTTCTAAGCCCAAGCTAATAGGCGACATCAAAGAAGCATCCCTCACTTCTGTTTGTGCAACTGCTTGAGAGAGTTGCATCACGTGGCATCGTTTTGGTGGGCTCATTGATGCTATCAAGAAGAAGGTTACTGTGACACATTCAGCCCATAAGGAAGATCATTATCATCAGTAGTGTGACATTTAATAACGCAGTCAATAAAGTATTAGCAATATTGTGTTTTTCATACCTTTTACAATTGATTTTGGGACATTTTTTTTACGGCATGCGATCAGCCTGAAGATCTTTACGAAAATCGAAAATGATTGCAAGGGAAGAATGTGTTGTGTAATGAATTAATAACAATACAGTAGTATATTTAAGCCAGTTCTGTTCCTCTTTAGCAGGCTACACTTGTTGCTTAACTGTCTCTTGTGTCCATGCTAGTGGTGTCCCTGAATGCATCCCTTTACTTTCCTCCTCCTGTATAAATGTAATGGTGCCATTCAGCAATGTGGAAGAAAGAAAAGCGCCACACTTGGGAGTCCACCCCACCATGTCACGACCAACTATGAGATAACAGGAGGAGAATGTCCTTCCTTCCCCTTCTGAAGACAACTACATGAGGCATCCCTGTCCTACACATTACACATGACAGGCATGTGGCCATTGAGTCACATCCTTGTTTCCACACAAAGCAGGCCCAAACCGATGTTTTACTATGCATGCACCAAGTTGTTGAATGCTTGGGGGCGGGTGGGTAGTGTTTGTGTCATTAATTGTCCTTTTTATGTGTGCAAGAACGACTTTTATATCCAAAGGGAAATGTATTCGTTCCTCGCTAGGACAGAACGATCGGTTTTGAAAACAGGAATTCCCCTTGACTCAAATAAAAAATGGATTGCCAGTTAGAAGCAGCACTGGAGAATGCTATATGCAAATAAATATTTTTTCACAAGAGTTTGAAATTGGCTCATAATTATTTGAAAAAGTGCAGACATTACATTGTGGGGATGGCAGTGCGGAAAGACAGCACACCACCTACGTCTACTCTATGATGCACACCACCCCAATCTCCAAGCAGTGTGAGATTTCAGCTGTTTCAGGGTTCGGTTTCCTCAAAATGAGGCACAGGGGAGACTGTGGTGTCTTTATGATAATATGGGTTCTTTACACATGTATGCAACCCAAGTGTATGATGGAAGGGCTCACAGCATCAACACCTCAAAAGGGTCTTGCTTCTCCCATAGCCACAGGTTTGGATCCTAGCAGAAATTAGGCCTGGCTCTGACCTCCTGCTTTTCTAGCTTGCTGCCTTGTTTCCAGCTTCTATCTTACACACACCTCAACCCTCAACTCTGGCCTTTGTCTTTCTAACTATCAGTGAGTTGAGGGAGGTGGACTCACCCATTTGCTGTCAGGCACAGAACCATTTCCTTTGTTACCTTAATAAGGTAAAAGGTAAAGGACTCTTGGACAGTTAGGTCCAGTCAAAGGCGACTATGGGGTTGCAGTGCTCATCTCTCTTTCAGGCCAAGGGGTCCGGCGTTTGTCCGCACACAGATTTCTGGGCCATGTGGACAGTATGACTAAACCGCTTCTGGCGCAATGGAACACTGTGACAGAAACCAGAGCGCATGGAAATGCCGTTTACCTTCCCACCACAGTGGTACCTATTTATCTACTTGTGCTGGTATACTCTCAAACTGTTAGGTTGGCAGAAGCTGGGACACAGCAACGAGAGCTTACGCCATCATGCAGATTCGAACCACCGACCTTCTGATCAGCAAGCCCAATTGGCTCAGTGGTTTAGACCAAAGCGACACCTGCTCTCCCTGGCTCATACTTAGATGGCCATTACAACACAAGGAAGCTAGCCTGGCTATTTCAGGAATCGAATCCATGCTGGATCCAGGAATTAGAAGGGGGCTTATGCATACAGCCTATTCCACCCCCCACCAAAAAAAGCTCATAACGTGTTCCCTATTTTTCCTGAGTAGTTCATGCTCAATGATGCCTTGTTCCTTGGTGGGCACTAACTGCTGTTCCACTCCCACAGCTGTCCAAGTCAAAAAAAGTGACCCCAGATTTAGGGATAGCTCTGCTAGTCCTGCTGCCAGCCTCCTGAGGTCTAGTTCAAACTATCTAACTGCTACACAAGTCACTTATACAGGATGCAGGTCCTGCTCTTGGGGCAAATGTCATTTTTTCTAACTTAGGCATTTCTGTCCAAATTAATCTTTCAAGTCACTTATTTTTAAAAATGTAAGGCGATTTCAACATGCACCAACACAGCAGCGGCCATCTTAAGAATGAATAATATAATATAATATTCCAGGGTCTGGAAACTTCTGTTTCAGTGTATCTGAAGAAGTGTGCATGCACACGAAAGCTCATACCAAGAACTGACTTAGTTGGTCTTTAAGGTGCTACTGGAAGGAATTTTTTTGTTTTGATAATATCCTTAGTTGAAAGTCTGAGCTGAAGACCTTTTTCAGGGACAAGGGAACTCATCTCAAAAAACGCATGCACTGCAACCTCCATAAATTTCTATTTGGAGCCTAATATTTTTGAACTACAGCAGCTTCACCAATATTTTACATCATCTTGTTTGCCTGAGCAGGAAAAGTGAGGATCTATGTTCAGTCACCCCAGATTTGACCAACAAAAGATTATCATTGTGTCCTTCCCATTCAGTCAATTTAATTCAGCTGACAGAAGACAAAGAGGATAGATTAGGACCTGTCTTTTACATGAAATCATATCTGGCAAACTGATGTGACTGGATTTAGATCCACCAATAGACACTGCAATGCCTAATAACAAACAGATGCACTGTGGGAGACTGTCTCGAAGAATCAGCGCACCAAGGAGAAGAAACCAGCATAAAGGGAAGGTTTTAAAACAGTTTTCTCTGGCAGGAACAAACAAGTTTAGCTGCTCTGTTTCCTGGTTCTCAATTACCAAGGAGTGAAAATAATGAGCTGTTACTCTGAAATTTATTGAAACAGCTACTTGAAGCAGGGGTTAGGCATGTGATATGACAGTTTTCCCTCTGTCCATAATTGACCTTTTGTTCAAAAGAAATCCAAAGCTATGTTACTGAACATTTTATCAAATGCAGTAAAAAAAGAATTACATGTCCATTTTCAACACTCCCTATATATCCACTGTAAGGAATGTTTTTCCAAGAGTATCGTCGTTGTTTTTTAATTGTCCCCAGAGTCCGTAGAATTAGAAGCACAGAGTAGCAAAACGATATTTCTCATTGACCAACTATCCTTTCGAAAAGCTGGCATAATGTGGCAGTAAAGAGCAAAAGGGGTGCAACAGAAAGACCCTGGTTCAATCTCACCTTTTCCATGAACTCCTTGAGTAGTCGACTTTGTGTAATCCATAATAACAATGTATTTGATTTCTGGGAACAAGAAAACTTCTCTTATTTTGCTCCAGTGGTGGCTGATGGCAACTGGAGCCGATAGTGTGAAGGCAGAAAGACTAACAGAATATGGAGCCAACTGATTCTGTCCCCATCCTCCTGCTGAGTCCCTCAAGGGCAGCACTATGGCTAAGGAGGAGGAAGTGGACACTCAATGCCACCACCACTCCAGACCAGATGTAAGTAAAAAAGGAAGTAGGTGGGGGCTGGCTGAAGGCAGAATGAGACTTCACTAGTGGAGACTGAAGAGGTACCTCAAAAAGCCAAGGGAGAGTCAGGTAATTTGTATGACAGATGCATGGAGAATCAGGTCCCCCCCCCCCCGCACTATTTACATGGGTATTTACTACTATACAGCCATAGCAGTGTACCAGACTCCCTCCCTTTCCCACTGCCTCCACCAGAACAACAAAGCCAAGCACAAGGGGAAAGTGCTGGTTTTCACTTTTAAATATAAATCTAAACAGTTTGGGACCAAATTATATGGAGGGCTACTAATGCCTGTATGGGCCTCTCAATGCATTAAGATCTGCCTCAGGTGCCCTGTGTGCAGTGGCGTAGCGTGGGGGGTGCAGGGGGGGCCGGCCGCACCGGGCTCAACATCTGGGGGTTAGGGAAATCCACGGGTTAGGGGGCGCAAATCCATAGGTTAGGGGGCGCAAATCCATGGGTTAGGGGGCGCAAATTACTTGCCTTGCCCCTGGTGCTGATAACCCACACTACGCCACTGCCTGTGTGCAAGTCCTCCTGTAAGGTTGGGAGGCACAGAAGACAGGGGCTTTACTGCTGTGGCCCCCATATTGCAGAAATCCTCTATCAAAGATATGCCAATTTTAAAAACACATTTATTTGGCCTGCTTGTTCTTAATTGTAAGACAATTATTTCAGAAAGCTATTCTAGAATGGATGGTATTTCTATTTTGCTGGAACTTATTTTGCTCTTTTATTTTCATTACTTTAACTGGTCTTCTCTGCAGTTATCCCGTTTATAGAATGCTCTCCCCAGGGAGGCTCACACGGCACCAATTTTGTCACTGCATTAACACCAGGCAAAATTCATTGTTGTTTTCCTGGGGATCTGAGGAGCACCAATGATGTGATTGTACTCTTAAATCTGTTTTATTAAGGTTTCCATTATTTTATTGTTGTATTTTTTATTTTGGCTGTAAATTGCTTTGGGCTTTTCTTAGTGGGAAGCAATGTACAAATCAATAAACCCAGGCCTATGTCAAAACACTGCTATATAAATTTGTTGGTTTTTTGGTGATTTTTAATGAGAGAGAAGCCACCTTGGATGAGTTGTACCCAAAAGAACAGCTTATAAATAATTTTATAAATGGAAGGAAGGAAGTTGGAGGAAAAACAGGGGAGGAGTGTGATGGCTGTCTATGGGAAGTGGGGTTGAGGGAGCCAGTTGTGCCCCCCATGAAAATACTGAATTTTACAGATCCATAAAAGGTTTGGAACTGAATGTGAAAGAACTGAGTGATTTTCTCAATAAATAAGAAAAGTTACACAATTCCCTGGCATGTTTTTTTTTTTTTTTTTGCAGTGTACATGTGCCAAAATAGGTGCTTGCATCTGCCTCAGAGATTATGAGGTACAAATATTATACTAAAAGCTAAAGCAGCCCTAACTTTGCACACGGTTTCTCATCTACTGGAGATCAATACAGGTGAAACTCGGAAAATTAAAATATCGTGGAAAAGTGTTGGTGTTGGTCCACTGTGCTTCATTAAGTCCAGGGTCAACGCAGCTGTCTACCAGGAGATTTTGGAGCACTTCATGCTTCCTTCCTCAGACGAGCTTTATGGGGATGCTGACTTCATTTTCCAGCAGGACCTTGGCACCTGCCCACACTGCCAAAAGTACCAAAACCTGGTTCAACACCCATGGGATTACTGTGCTTGATTGGCCAGCAAACTCGCCTGACCTGAACCTCATAGAGAATCTATGGGGTATTGCCAAGAGAAAGATGAGAGACATGAGACTGAGCAATGCAGAAGAGCTGAAGGCTGCTATTGAAGCTTCCTGGTCTTCCATAACACCTCAGCAGTGCCACAGGCTGATAGCATCCATGCCACGCCGCATTGAGGCAGTGATTGATGCAAAAGGGGCCCAAACCAAGTACTGAGTATATATGCATGCTTCTACTTCTCAGAGGTCCAATATTGCTCTATTTGCAATCCTTGTTTTGCTGATTTCATTTAATATTCTAATTTTCTGAGATTGTTAATTTGGGGTTTTCATCAGCTGTATGTCATGTTATAACAAAAAAAGGCTTGACATATCTCACTTTGCATGTCATGAGTCTATTTCATATATTAGTTTCACCTTTTAAGTTGAATTACTGAAATAAATGAACTTTTCCAAGATATTCTAATTTTCCGAGTTTCACCTGTATGCTTGAAGACCACTGCAGAGGCCTTTCTCATATTCAGCCTCCCCTGGTTTCCCAAATGGTGGCCAAAATGCTCTGGACTCATTGAAACAAACATCTCTGCTAGTCCAAACCACAAATGGCATCACCGTAAATCAGAGAGTTTGGCAGCAAAGTTGCAGAGCGCTGTATGTACCGTAAATCCTGGAGTTCCACACAAAAGTTACACCATAACCTCTGCTATATTACACACTAAATCAGACATGTCTCCAAAGAAGTTGCAACATCAGCCACTTGCCTGTAGCCTTGATATTTATGGGGAGTATCCGCCGGCAGCAGATATGATCAACGTGCTGCTGCTTCCGTGAAAGACAAGATAGCACGGAAGGCGCCGGCAGCGTCTAACTTTTCCTAGCACAGTTTGGGCAGCCACTTGCAGCTGCTGCTGCTTGACTCCAGGTCAAAGTGGCTTGAGAAGAGCTAGCATGAAAAATCCCTGGGAAGCTTTGGAGTTCATTGTAACCGCGGGATCATTTCATTACTTTCTTGCTTAATCTTCAAGAAAACCTCTTATCTGTTTTCCTATCAAAGCCCTTGAATACATACCATGCTGGAGATGAATGGCTTAAATACCAAGCCAGATTAGAGAGCTAAGATGAAGGTAGAACTGCAAAAGCTGAGACCAGATCAATATCCATTTCAGCAGTGCAGGAAAAAAAGAAAGGAAAGGGGGGATATCTAAAACTAAACATGCTGTGAAAAAAGGAAGTGGTAGCTTCCTACAAAGAGACCATGCTTGACAGCTAGACTTAGGGTAAGGCCTGGGGATGATCTTATGAGTACTCAGAGCTGGGACTCACCTACTGAAATCCATATAATGCCTAAAGCAGTCACGGTACTGACCCCTCTTGGTTTTGGCTATTATGGAAAAAGAGTAAGAGGGCAGGAAGCATAATCCACAGGGAACAATGATGCATAAGCCCCCATGCTTACAATGACTTGAACTACACAGTCTCTAGTGGATGCAACAACTGCAGACCATTTTTTCAGTGTTATAGAGTTCCCTTATACAGAGTTAAACTACTGGCCATCTTGCCCAGTACTGTCATGTCTACAGGTCTCCAATGTCTTGGGCCCTGCTCAGATAGGAGACATTTCCCAGCCCTGATCTTCTTGAACCGTATATTCTAGGGATGTATGCTTACTATGGGTCTAATTACAGGTGGAGATGAATCAGCGTACAGGGGGGAGGTTCAAAAAGTATCAACGTGGTGCTTGAGAACATGCGCAGAATGGAAGGCAAGAGGGAGGAGGGTGCCAAATAAATAATTAGGGCGCCAAAGTTTGTCCTTGCTCAGAGTGCCATATTACCAAAGTTCACCCCTAGTTACCTGCAACAACCAGTGATCCCATACCAGTATACACTGTCTTGACATTCTGGCCAATTGAATGGGACTAGAATATGTGTCATGTGCATATCCATAAACACTGCATACATCAAAGGCACTTTCCAAAAGCATAATGTTGTTGCTTGCTTGCGGAGGCTCTGTCCTTGTTCATGGACAGCCCTTTTAAGAACTTAAGGAGACCCTGCTAGATCACACCAATGGTCCATCTGGTCCAGAATCTTATTCCCACAGTGGTTAATGTTTGTATTCTACTTTTCCTAAAGTGGGAGAAAACCAGGCAAGTGCTCAGTTCCAGTACATGTAAAGTGGGACATTGATGGTTAAAGCAATATAATCTACCAGAGCCTGCTCATATCTTTTTCAGACACCCACACTTCTAATCTGCAGGGATTCACTGGAACATGGATTTAGAATTTAGGTATATCATACCTTGGTCTCCCTCTACCTACTCAGCCTGGTTTCATAGCTAAGTTTATTTCACAATTCAAACACTACCAGAAAAACTAGTATCAGTGCTCCACTACAGCTGATTTCTATTTAAAACAACACTAGTACACACCCACATCCAAAAATACTAGGAATTAACCCCTCGCAGAGCTACCTGTCCCAGCAGCCTTAACCAACTATGGCTCCCAGGATTATGAGGGCTAGGGTGGGTGCTTTAAATGCATGGTATGTTCAGGACAAGTAATTTTTTGCAGATCTTTTCATTTCATGGGCTCCCCAAGTACCTTCCACTTTAAACCGGGCAATTCTTATCTGTGTAAGCCCCCAAACTGCTTTCACCTCGTTTTTAGCTCCTGTGTTGCTAGCACATTAATTTCCAATAGTGCTATTAATAGTGCTACTTGGTTGCTGCCTGCAGCCGAAGACCGACGGTCTTCCGTGATCTGGATGGAGCCCTGCTTAAAGCATTGCAGAAGGGCACACATCACGCTCAGCAGCAGGACTTCAGCACTTAATAATAAAAGCAGTCAGCAGCACCTTTTTATCAGTTAATAATAAAAGCACTGATGAGCAAGCGTCTGTTGATTTGGCCTGGTAGTCAAGAGGGCAGTCTGAATGCTGTGAACAAAAGTGAATGAGTTGGAGAGAAAAGGAATGACTTTGGAAGATGAAAGAAGTTACTTAAATAATTTTGGGAGAAGACATTTAAATCTTGACCTGGGAAGTTAATGGAATGAATTTGGGGTGATCTATTTTGGAGAATAGGTAGAATTAATTGATGAGCTTGAAAATTAATGGAATCAACATTTCTGCAGGGAACGATAGTGTTTGTTTGTGTGTTCACATTTAATTATCACCGTATTTTTCACTCTATAAGATGCACCAGAACATAAGGCACACCTAGTTTTTGGAAGAGGAAAACAAGAAAAAAAATATTCTGAATCCCAGAAGCCAGGACAGCAAGCGGGATTGCTGCGCAGCGATACCGCGGGCTGTCCTGGCTTATGGGATAGCCGCGCGCAGCCTCTCCTGGGCAAGGAGAGCCATCATCCCCTGCCCAGGAGAGGCTGCGCGCAGCTAAGGCTCCCCCAAGAGCCGCACTCCCTTTAAAGAGCGTACAGAGTGTGTGTGAGGCTCTTGGGGGCTTTTCCCTGAGGAGAGAGAAGGGCAGCCCTTCTCCGTCCTTGAGGAAAAGCCCCCAAGAGCCACACACACGCTCCATGTGGCTCTTTAAAGGGAACGCTGAGCAGAGCCTCCCGCCTGCATTCGCTCCATAAGACGCACACACATTTCCCCTTACTTTTTAGGAGGGGAAAAGTGCGTCTTATAGAGCGAAAAATACGGTACTTATTTTAGAGCAAGGGTCACCAGTGTTGCACCTGCAAAGGCCTTCACTGGCACCTCCAGGTAGGGCTCCCACATTCTGAGCTTTATTTAAAAAAATAAAAATATGGATGAAAGTCAACTAAGTTTTATTCTGAGTAGGCCCATTGAAATGAGTCACAGTCATTAATTTCAATGGGCCTACTCTTTGTAAAACTTAGCTGAGGACCACCCTAAGCCTGCAGCCCTCCTAGAAAGAAAGTTATGCAGCAAAATGTGCAGGTACCCTTCTAAGCAATTTATATGAAATGAGTCAGCTTGACTGCTCCTGCCTGGAAGTGTTTATAGTCAATGAGTGAAGTCAGAGCAGTGATTGATAAGCTAGTTCTTTGGATACAAGGCAATAGGAATCCCTAGGTCTTAAAGACCTGCTGTTTTCCTCTCTCCTTTAATGCACTTTTCCAGTTTCTGATTTATTTTCTAGCCCTTGGAATTCCCATACTTTGCCCTTCCTTTTCCCCTAGCAACCAGGTTACATCTTTCCCGTGGTGGATTAGTCTGAGATCAAGCAGTCCCTAAAAATTATTTTCTGCAAATAGTACTACACACTAACAGTGGGTGGATGTTAAAAAACCCCAAAAACCCTCTATCACAAAAGGCAAACATGAAAAGTTTCCAAAGAGGCTTAAGCCTGTCTCCTGCTGTGCAGGAGCTGAAGTCTAGGCACTCATTAAGAGTTCACTGTAAAGTTAAATTACAGTACAATTGTATACATGCCCACTCAGGAATAAATTACTTTGTGGTTAATAGGAGCTACAGCCTATGTTTTGGTTTAAGTTTGGCACTGGGGAAAACAGAGTTCTAGTGCTGTTAACACTAGAAAAAATCCAACAGTTTAAACATGTTCTAGTATGGCAATACAATTACGGGGAAAGCTTCACCATGACCGTACTCTCTAATTTTGTGCTATGCCATGCCCTCTGCCCAACAGACATTGGGCTGGGCCCACAGCACTCTCAAAATTCAAAATACAGTAAGCCCACTTGTCCAAAGAGGTTGGTGACCCCCTGTAAATACAGAACACCATATGCGCTAAGTTCAATTATTAAAATGCTATGATTGTCCACCCTAAATAATTTAAATTAGGATGCTAATAGATTCATTACCTTGTTTCTTCCCTAACAGTTACTGTATGTTAACAGCAGGAATGATTATTCAATCAATCAATTTCCTTTATTCGACTGATAGTCAGAAATAAAAACATTACGTAATACAGAATTATAAACTAAAACATCATAGGGGTACATAAATAAGGTAGGGCCACAGTACTAGACCTCTCACAGATAACCCACAGGAATGATTATTGTAGTTCTATAGATATTCTGTTAGCCACCTTGAGATATGTGAACTGGGGATCAGGATATAAGTGGATACATCAAAATAAATACATTAAAGAGATGAAGCTTTCCTCCAACATGTATTTTCCCCATCATGTTATTTACATCTATTGAATTTGTGCCCGTTATAATAGTGGTTACAAACACAGAGGCCGTCCACCACCACCCTGGTAAGGAAGAAAGTTGGCACCTTCACATATTATTTAATTTATTTGCTTATTTTGCCTTAAGTTTATGTCCCACCTTCCTTCCATCCTGGAACCCCAGGTTCTGTACTTGTAGTTTCTAGGGGTGCTCACCTATCCAGGCACTGACCAGACCTAGCCCTACTTAGCTTTAGCAAGGTAGTGGCTTAATGAGCCCTGAGATGAAGAAGTATGCAGGAACAAACACTGGGCACAGGGAATGGAAGGGACAGTAAGACCTCAAAGCAGGCACTTACAGATATGTTTTAAAAGCCAGTGAAGCTACTCTGGCCTTCATAGGCTTGGAGACGGCCCTGAGCAAATGACAAACATTAATTTGCCACCTGTGCAAAAAAAATACGTTGGCTGTTGAAGCTGAGTGACGAAAAGGTGAAACGTTTCACCCAAAACTATGTTTCTTGACTGTGGGAATCACTAAACAATCTCTTATTTCAGAGCACATTAAAAAAAAAAAACCCACACAACCTGATACAATTCAATTTTTAAGGAAAGCCGCCTGTGTACACAACACCTGGCTGGCCCTGCATACAGAGCAGCTGCTGCATAGTAACAACTGTGCTTACTTAACTGGGCCGCTGAAGGGTTTTTCTTCATTCATACCTAGAGGCAAAGGGATTATGACGGCTGCCTTTCAAATACTTATCTGCGGCTCAGTTCCTATTCCTTCCTAATGTCTCTTATAATAGGATTTGGAGTTGCTGTAATGGGGCTTTGCTAAGGAAACAATGAAGACATTTAAGGTGAGGTGGGAAGCTGAATGTCCTGCTCAGCTGGAGGTTACTCTCCCCCCTCCCCCACAACAGCCTGAGCATGTCAGGCTTTGCAGGAAGGAACTGAACATCAGCTGCAACACTGGAGGAGGATATCAGCGACAGAGAGGTTCGGCTAAGCAGCATCCCAGGGCAAATGCAGATGCTGTCATTTGCCACTGTGAGTAAATGTAGATCCTCTCCAAGCCAGTTGGCTGTAATATCCTGCCAAAGGGCAGAAAGAGAATTCGGTTCACATATCTCTACCTCATCGGAAACCAGGCAGGAGCAAAGATGAAGTAAATTACTCCTTGGAAACTGGCAGCTTCCCCAGTGGTTACAAAAAGAGCTTTCAAAGTATTTCTTATACGGTATAAGAAATTTAACCTGGAATCGGATTTGAGCACATCTTATTGTTGCATGCCACCCCAATCTCAGAGAAGTGTGAGATTCCAGGGGCTCCAGGCATTTACCTAGGGCTCATGTTTTCCTTTTTGAAATGAGGCACAGTAGAGACTGTGGTGCCTTTATGGCATATGGTTTATTTACCCATATACAGTGCTTTTTTTCTTAAAAAAATATGTTTAGGAGTACTCTCATTTTGACTCAAGAAAATAAACATTTTATAGTTCAAATTGGGAAAAATAAATACAGGAAGTGGACAAAAGTACAAAGATGTTTAGGGGTATGTGTACCCCTGCGCCCCCCCCCCCGGAAAAAAGCACACTCCATATAAACAACCTGATCTCACATCATTAACACCTCAAAAGTGTATTGATTCTCCCACAGTTGTAGCCTTGGATTCAAACAGAACTCAACCATTGCTCTCAAACATCCCTCTTCAGCTTGCTAGTTTACTTCTATGTCACATCACTGAACTCTTAACTCTCACCTGTGGCTTTTGTCCTTCTCGCTATCTGCAAGTTGAGGAAGGGGCCCCACCCATTTGCCATCTCACTTTGTTCTCTTCACATATCATCAGGAAGCTAGCCTGGCTGTTCCAATAATTAGAAGCCTTGAATAAATTTTAACACTTGCTGGATCCAGGGATTGGAGGGGTCTCAACACACAGCCTACTTCCTCCACCTGCCAAACTGTAACAATATATTTTCCTAGATTCTGAACCGTTTTGTTGAAAGCAACCCTAACAGTCAATCCTATGTGTGTTCATTTTTATGTCCCATTGTGTTCAGCGGGATTTACTCCCAGGTAAGTGTGCCTGGCGTGCTCTGGTCCATGGGGTCACGAAGAGTCGGACACGACTAAACAACTAAACAACAACAAGTGTGCGTGGATTTCCAGCCTAAATCATAGGGATGGAGCAAGCTGGAATAAATTAGGAGACCCTATCCCAATATGATGTCCTCCAGATGTTGTGAATGCCAGAGTTGGACTAAAGGGAAGTTTTCCCTCTGCACATATGTTTTCCCTCTGCACATAACTGTTGCATTATAGGGAAGCATTGCATCTCTTTCTACACATAACTGTGGCCTTATGGGAAGTCTTACTATGGGAAGTATTGCTTCTTTTCTCTTGCATTCTGGGAAGTCTCGCTTATAATCTTCTCTCTGTTTCTGCACACACTGTACAAACTTGCTCCAAACACCAAGACATTCCCTCATCGCTCCGTTCACCTTAAGTTCATGGTGACTTGTTCTCCACGCATAGCTGACCACATCTATAGAACTTGATTATTGTATTCTTTCATGTTATGATCAATCATGGCTGTCAGGTTTCATGCTTGTCTAGTCCCAACCTCGTTTCCCAGCCTTTAATCTACCGGTGATTAATGTTCACATGTAATTCCCACCCCTCACATGTAATTCCCGCCTTGCATTTGCATTAACCAATAGGCAATGAGTTTCTTTGTGTTTGTATCAACCAATCAGCCACAACCACACCTGTGGCAATGTTTGTAATATTCAATAAAAGAGAGTTCCCGGGGCTTCCCCGGCAGACGCCTCTCACATGACACCTACTACTCGTCTCCCGTGATTTTCATTCCTACATTGGACAATACATTTTGGTGCATGAGATGAAGGGAACCCAGTCGACACACCCATCACATTAGTCAACATGGGATACGATTCAGTGATTGAGCTGTGCAAGAGTATGGCAGACTATGGTTTATAGGTCACCTCTTACGCCCCCCTTCATATTGTGTTCACTCAACACATGGAGGGAGAAATGGGATCACAGATCCTGGCCCCACCCTCTTTGTATCCAGCCTCCCTTGCAGTGAAGAAGCTGGATCAGAGGTCCACCTGTGTTATGTAGTGAAGTTCACCCTGGGCCAGCAGGGAGATACTGTAGATAGTTTTCACTCAGGTCTGTAGATAGTTTTCACTCAGGTCCACGTCAGTTATTTTAGGCGGGAAACTCTGGGTTGTTGTTGCTACAATGTTGACAGCTGGCTGCCTATAAAAGCAGGCCGGCTGAGCTGTTTGCTGTTCAGTTTTCTGTTCCAGCTTACAAAATAAAGAGCGGCTTTGGAGAAATCGCTGTGTCATCTGCCATGTCTACCCACTATTCTACAACCTGCATATGAAAAAACAACGGATATACAGTTTATGTGTGGAGAGCTGCCTTCACAAAATCCACTGAATTCACAGAGGGTGAGAGGTGGGGCTGATGGAGGTGATCTCATTCCTACCCCCACCAACATTCATGTATTATTTTTGCTGTATATGTATGGCTTTTTTATTTAAGAAAATGTATTATTTGTGTTGCTATAACCCATCCTAGGACTTTATGGTGAATGCTGCATAATAATTCATAGTGGTGATGACAATGTGAATGAAAGTGGCAATTGGGTTTCAGACTACTCTGCCTCTCTGGGCCAGCTCTACCATTAGGCAGAGTGAGGTAACTACCTCAGGCAGTAGATGCTGGGGGGCTGTGGCAGAAGCACCCTGGCTGTTCTGTATTGAAGGACAGAGCTGCATATACCAGACAGCCTCGTCCGTCTCCCCTAGCCCCGCCCCGCGCCACACACTAGCCTGCTGCCTTGGGTGCAATGGAGAGCACTAGCCTAATGTGAGAGATTCAGCTGCCAGTCCAGTGATTCTTCTATGGGGATGCCATCATGTCCTTTACCTCAGGCAGCAAAATGTATTTGGCTGGCCCAACTGTCTCCCACTCGCCTGTGCTCTGTGCTTGCAACCCATTGCCTGAGGTGGTTGCTTCACATGGCTTCATGGTAGGTTTGCCTCTTAAGAAAGATGGACTGCTGCTGAGGTAGCTGAGCAGCTATGATGACTAAAGCATTAACACACACACACAAACACACGTATTCAGATATTTAGAGACAAAAAATGTAGTTTACATTTGTCTCTGGCATACATTTCTCTCCTGGGGAGAATGTCTCAGGCTACAAGGACGGCGGTGCTCTGAATAGCCCCCCCCCCCTTCTCTGCCAACATAAAACACCATCAGATAACCTCATGTAAGGAAAGGAAGAGAAGCTATTAAAATTAATAAGCAACCAGCTACTACAAGCAGCTGCTTTGTCATTTTACATATTGCCTGGCAAGGAAGAGCAATATTTCCATTCCAGCAATGGTAATAGACCGTCTTCTTTCTTCAACGCAGGAGGGAGAACTGCAAAGCTGCCAGGAGCTCACACCGAGAATAGCGGCAGGACAGCAGGAGGGGATTCAACACATCCAGCATCCCTGCTGCCCTGGGCTCCACAATTATCTTTCTTCAGCTATAGGGCCACATTCCATTCTGAGCAACCTTCCAGGGGCCACATGCCAGTGGTGGGTGGGGCCAGAAACAAAAGTAGGGAGGGGGAATGTGAATTTTACCTTTGTAGTCTAGTGTTTTCCTACTCACATACCTCTCTCTCTGTCTCCCCAATCCAAGCAAGCAAGAAGCATTATTAGAGCTTAATGGCACATACCAGCCAGGCAAAACCATTCATGGCAGGTGGAAAGCAAGGCCAGCGAGGAATGAGGCTCAGAAGAGAGTCCCAAAGGCCAAAGAGAGAGTACAGGAGGGCCAAATTTGGCCCCTGGGACAGAGGTTCTCCACCTGTGTCCTGTACAGTGTTCCTCTGCATTCATCCACCTGCCCACCAGCTATAGGCAGAAACAGGATGGGAAGCACAGCAGACACAACCTAGTTGGTTGCCCTGGTCCATTTTACAGTACAAGTGAGGATCTGGCAACTCCAAAGCTGCACCTCTCTAAAACAAACAGGTAGAGCTAGACATATAGCACCTCTGCTTGCCATACGTTGCTCATATTAGATGCAGAATGCCCATATGGCATATTTTTATCTCCTGGACCTTGAGTTCAGTTCCAGATGGTAGTCACAGCCAAATGGCTAGTGAAATCGAACTAAAATTAAATACAGAAATTAAACAGTACCTAATAATGTATCTCACCTAGGATCTACAGAGCTGAGCTTGCCTATCAGTTAAGATGGCAGTGTGATATGATGTTTCTCTACTCAGAAGCAAACTTATTTCCAGGAAAATGCTACAGGATTTCAGCTTGAGGTCCTCCTCTGAGGATCATCTGCCACCATCAGTTAGATTGGTGAGCACAAGAAAGAGCCAAGCTCTTTCGTGCCTTGTAGCAGCTTTGGAAGACCCTCCCTAGAAAGTCTCGCCAGGCAGCTTCACTACTACGGACTATCTGGGATTATTGTATTTCCCCTTTAATGAACAGCTTGGCTTTATGCCCTTATATGACCTACTGTTTATTGAAACTGATCATTTTTTAAAAAAATCATCTAAGTCAGATATCATGAGTGGGTTGTTTTTTAAAAAATGATTAAAATCCCCCAAATAAGTAAACAAAAGAGTTGCATTGTGTTGGCTGAAAGCAGGGTTGCTGCCTTGCAGCTGCTTTTGGTTGGAAGGCTACTGTTATACTGTATGCCATTTAATGCCAAGACAGGCTTCTACATGGTTTAACTAAAGGGTTTAGCCTTTCCCTGTGAGGGATGCAGCGGAGAGACTCCCAGCTTTTTATAACAAATAATATTCTCAGGGTGCTTTGGCAGCCTTAACAGCAAAGAAGACTGGAAGGAAAGACTGAGAAAGTCAGAGAGGATATAATCCCCTGAGATATCGCAGAACAGAAAAGGAAGAATGTCGAGCAAAAGAAAGGGGGGAAAGCTAATTATATGTGCCAGCTCTGCCACTGTGTGTACACACAGCATAGTTCTCTTTAGAAGATGGAGAAAATCCCTTCAACAGCCTGTTGGGGAGCCAAAGCTCCTTGGATAGAGTGTTAGAAGATTCCAACCCTATATTTCTCCTCAGCCCCCACCCGCTTTAATGATAAATGAATTAATAGGTCTTTTTCAGGGACAAAGCTGAAGCAATTCATCTACAAGTGGCTGTGGGGGAGGCAGGGATGTGGGATTTTGCTAGCTGTACAGAATGGGATCACACAAAAAATATTTGTCTGCTTACTTAAGCCATATATGCAAATACACTTGGAGGTAATAAGACGTTTTTGCAGGAGAGAATTGTCTCCTATTGGCTGCACTAAAGGCCATACATACAGGGCTGTATTTTTTTTACCATTTTCAGGTCAGCAAGGAACTCACAGAAAAAAAGTCAATTCTGCTCATTCTGGTCAGCTATGCTGCTATAATAACACAGTTCTTCTTCTTTAGGATTCCAGTGTCATTAATATTCCCACAAATGGGAACATGGCTGCCACTTATATGACTGAGGGATAGGCATCATATTTTGAGCTCTGCTTATGTTTCAGTAAAATGACAGCCAGTCTGCTCTAAGTTCCAGAACTGGCTGGTGGGATCAGTGAAGTCACTATTTAATCTACGCGACTGGCTATTGCCATTTATTGTGAAGGATGTCCCAGGGGGGAAATATACAAGCTCTTGCATAAGAATGTAAGATCTTTGCTGGATCAAACCAAAAGATCTAGTTTAGCATCCTGTTTCCCACAGAGTCCAACTGCAGGAGCCCCACAGGTAGGACATGATTCATATAAAACATTTATCCTATTCCCAGCTTTGCACCAAAAGCCAGACCAAAAGAATAGGGAGCTATCATTTCTGTGTTCCCTGGGGGAAGTGCACCACGTGAGTGACCCACTGGCCGACACTAAAGTTTTCTCGTTGGAAGTGGAAGCAAGCCGGATGTACCTGGACTCAACACATAACTCATACACAACTCTAAGTCAAACCATGGCTTAGCATGAATGAGCAGGTTTCCAGACTGAAGATTGTGACTGCCGTGCTCCTCCCCATGTCTTGCTGCACTATGGTATAGCTGTGTGTTACATCTGAACCCAATCTTGTGTTCTGTCTTCCTCCACACAAGTGCTAAACAAATAATAAAAAAATAACATGGTTACAGCTCATGGGTTTGTCTGGAGTGAGGCAAACCATAGCCCTGGGTCTGGCAACAACACACCAAACGTGGCTTAGCCTCAGGTAGTGTGGCTGCAGCAGGGTCAGCAGGGAAGCACGGGGTAAAGGTCTTCACTCAAACTAAGCCATCATATGTATTAGTGGCATGTGCAAACTTGGTCATTTTGTTTAGCTTAACTATTGTGTATGTGAACATGTCACCCCCGATTTAAATCTGAGCTTACACATAAATACACTGACTTGGCTTTCACCAACTACTACTTCTCAATCCCATTCCACCTCACACTGTAGCATGAAGTTACAAAGACGGACCTACCATAAAATATTATTTATTTACATAGTATCATCAGTGTCAGTGATACTTTACAGCAGGCTTCATCAAACTCAGCCCTCCAGATGTTTTGAGACTACAATTCCAATCCTCCCTGACCACTGGGTCCTGCTAGCTAGGGATTCATGGGAGTTGTAGGCCAAAAACATCTGGGGGGCTGAGTTTGAGGAAGCCTGCTTTACAGAGTACAAAACGGCAGGTCCCTGCCTCAAGGAGCATACTATCTAAAATTTGGCACATGACATAGACACAACAGAAGAAGGGGAAGGAAAGAGAGGCAGAAGTAAATACATCTAGCCATTTCACGTGCACATTCTTACTTTTATAGTTAGAGGCTGAAGATTATTGTAAGAATTGCTGAGATGGGGGATGTGAAGCAATGTTTCTTAACCACAAAGGAAATGCTAAATTGTGCTTATTGTTATTAACAATTCATCCAATACAGCAAAAAAGAAAAGAAAAATGAAATGAAATGAAATGAAATGAGAAATCAGCACTTCAAAGTCCCTTCTGTTTCAACGAAAGGCTCAATGGGGCTTAAATGTGCTAGATTGTGCCCTTAGTACGCAGACCTCCTTCCTTTCTGCTCCCAGTGACTGTTTCTGCCCCAAGGGTGAGCTACTCAAACTGTTTCTCAACCCATCAACTCCAAGCTGGTCCAGGCAGACTGCATTGTTATACGTCCTCGTGTGCTGATAACAGCATTAATGTGTTTTAATAGCAAACATCTCTGGTTTCCAAGTCACCTTGGCTCTAAATGAGTCAGATAGAAGCTACCTGCCAGGACTGAAAGCCCATGTTGTTATTTCAGCTGTGACTCAAAGATAAGGCAGGTGGTAAACAGATCTCACTGGACAGCAGATTTGTTTGGAAAAATACATGTGCTTGTTCTTTTCGAAATTTTCAAGAGAGCTTGCCTTGCCCTTTTGACAACCTTTGTTCATCTCTGCACTCCCTTCTCCCTCCCTCCCTTCTCTTCTTCTAAGCCAGTCAGCAGCAGCACAGTAGTTCCAAGTTTTTATTCCCAAAACTATGTTCTCCATGCTTTGGGACTATGTGCTCATCAATTGCAGGTGTCCTTATAGCCAGGTGCATTCTCTGGGTACAAAGGGAAGTGGGGCCAGTTGCCCCAGGCTGTCAAATTAGTGCTTGACAAACTATTTACAAGAAAGGATTGATTCCTCCGCTGAGCGTAGTGCTTCTAAGTTTTTCTGCAGACGGATCACAATTTCCACGAATGCGTCAGCTTTTTCTTTCTTCAAAAATTGCTTCTTTGGATGTTTCAGTTACACATGATTGGGCCTGGCTCAGAAGTACTGGACATGGCAAGACTGGTTGCCGCTGAGCAGTTCAAGCTGCTGGGATTTGCAAGTTTTGCCCGGATAGGGGACTCTGGACACACAGGCTAAACTGGCACATAAAAAGCCACTGATCTAGGCAATCTAAAGAGAAACAATGAAATATGAGGTAGCATGGCTTGCAAATGGATGTCCTACTTTCTGAACACAGAATATAGCTGAGGCCTTATGCCACGAAATACTCCATTATTTATGCAACATCATCTTAAAGCAGGAATGGGCAGCTTGTAGCCTTCCAAATTCTCTTGGACTCCAACTCCTATCAGCCCCTGCCAGCAGGGATGATGGGAGCTGTTGTTTCTCTCATCCTTGTCTTAAAGATATCCATCTCTTCTTGGGACATCAACACCCAGTGTAAACCTGTTCCAGTGGATGGAAGGCAAGAATTTTATTGGCTGGCATCTCAGCCAAGCCTGTAAAACTACACCAATCCGAAACCACTCGGGAGTTGGCAAATACCTATTCCTCAAAATGATGAATGACTTAGGTGAGGAGGGTGGGGGTGGGGAAAAAGAGATGTTACCTATTCTAGGACTCTAAATAAATTATTTAAACATGCAACCTGTTTATATCCTCTCCATATGAAAAATTAATGCACCACAGGCTCTTTTGTGTTTTCATGGTAAAATAAATCTATTTAGAAACTTTCCCCTCTTGAGGAACAAAAGAAAAGGGCTTTCTATTGCCAGTGTCAGAATTTCAACTATCAATCGTCCCCCTGTGCGGAAAGGGGACAGCTCTATTAATGAGTAGCCAGGTATTAACATAACAGAGCAGCCCCATTAATCTCCTGAGCACTGTAAGGTGCTGACAAAAATAAGCTGAAGCAAAGCTTTGTTGCTTTACTTTTTAATGGGGAAATGAAAGAGCAATTGCACCACCTCTGCTTCACAGCAGCTGAAGCCTGCCATAGATCCACACCAATGTGACTGAAAAAGCTGGCTGGGTGTTTGAGCTCAAGAGGTGAAAATTAAACATGTAATGGCCCCTTCAGGTATCCACCCTTCAGCAAAGCAGCAGCGAAAGACCTGCTTGTTAACCGGTTGGTAATACTCTGCTGAATAGCCACTTTGACTTTGTCCACCCATTCATAAACTTCTGCAGGTGACATTCTAGTATACACTCATTCTACTGGTAGCAGACAGAAAATGCACCAGAAGAAGCGGTTGTGCATTGTGAGAAGGTCAAGGCTTGGTCACACTCATGCATGTATATCACTTGCTTCAACACTCGGCGGCTCACAACTAGTACATAAAGTCAGCCTACACAGAAATGTTGTTCTGTGACAGCTCATTCATATGTCTGACATTTATTTGTTAATTGTCAAGACCAAACCAGATGCCTTTGGCCAATGACCAAGGAACACCCTCATTTCCATCATTTACTGGTACAATAAGTATTTCCGACATTGATGTCAGAGCTTTCCATAAATAGAGATTCAGAATACAAGACACATCCATTTATTTTGTATCACATGCATGTTTGCAACAATTCTCCTCCTTTACCAGAAGGCTCTTGACCCCATGCTCCCTTCTGCAGAAATCACAGCCAGCTCTTGCTTTCATGAGCTGGGCCCCTTGGTCCTATGGAATGGAATAAGCTAGAGTGGCATGAGCTGTAGGGTGGTCTTAGGCAAGATTCAACTACAGTGGTACCTTGGTTCTCAAACTTAATCCGTTCCGGAAATCCGTTCCAAAACCAAAGCGTTCCAAAACCAAGGTGCGCTGCTTTCCCATACAAAAATAATAAGAATAAGAATTCATTATTTATACCCCACCCATCTGGCTGGGTTTCCCCAGCCACTCTGGGCGGCTTCCAACAAAATATTAAAAATACATTAAAACATCAGTCATTAAAAACTTCCCTAAACAGGGTTGCCTTCAGATGTCTTCTAAAAGTCAGATAGTTGTTTATTTCCTTGACATCTGATGGGAGGGCGTTCCACAGGGCAGGCACCACTACTGAGAAGGCCCTCTGCCTGGTTCCCTGTAACTTCATAATGCAAAATGGATTAATCCATTCCAGACTTTTAAAAACAACCCCTAAAACAGCAATTTAACAGCAATTTTACTATCTAATGATCCATAAAATGAAAGCAATAAACAATGTACTGCAGTCGCTCAATCAATCAAATCAATCAATCAGTAGCTGAACTGGGTTCCACACAGTCACAAAAAAGAGCCGCAAAAACGCAAAATAAATAGCAAAAACAGATAGACCTCAGCGTTAACATTCAAAACAGAAGTGTGGCACTCAAAACGGACGCGTAACACTCAAAACGGAGCATCTTCGGCTTCCGAAAAAGGTTCGCAAACCAGAACAGTAACATCCAGGTTTGCAGTGTTTGGGTTCCAAGTTGTTTGAGTACCAAGGTGTCTGAGAACCAAGGTACTGCTGTAACATCCTACCAGGAGTGCCATGACTTCTTCTAGCACCATGAGGCTCCCCCCTCTTCTCCCCCTGCAACCTCCTTTACTTAGGGGGGGGGATCAGGAGAACCCCCAGAACAGCACACATGGGAGGAAAGGGGAGAACATTCCATCAGGCAAGCAGAAATGCTTGCACTGACAGAACATTTGACAGCATGATGTTGAATTCCTATGCATATGTCCTGTTTTACAGACCAAGGCTGTCTGGTCCAAGCCTGGTTTAAAGATTTTTTAAAAAAACCAAATAAAGGAGACCAGCAGGAAACTTAAATTGGGCCATCAGCCATGAGCAGGGACACGATTACCTGGTCACGGCCTTCCCTTGTGTTTCTATTTAAATTTTGGCAATTATTTCTAAAATTGCAACCGTGTATATAAATTACCAATTATGCAAACTGATGCCTTTGCTCGGCCTCTCTTTTTTTGGTGAGACGTAAGCAGCCACGCTCATTAGCAGCAACTCTGTACTGTTACTGTAGCTGAAGTGCCAGCCTTATTCCTGGAAAGTATGGCAAAACCTACTGGGCATGGGCCTAGGCTGCCAGGAAATGGAGGTCACCAACATGGCACCTGCGGGCAGGGGTCTTCCCTAGCGTTCATAGGGTCCCCTCCCCTCTCTAAAATTAAACTTGAAAGAAGCATTCCATTGTAGCCAGTAGAATAGGTTGTGAGGTGCTGGTACCCGTGACTGTTTCCAAATGTGCCCATGGATTCAAAAAGGTTGGTGATCCTATCTGCTTTCCCTTACAATAAGCAATATCCGTCCTCCATGCTGCCTGTGTGCCAGAGAAGCCCAATGGGTGCAGCACAATGTCCTTTATTTAAAAAGAACTACTTTGCTGGATCAGACAAATATCACCCTAGCCAAGCCAACAGTGGCTCCCTGGATACATTTAGTTGATCAGAAGAAGGGCATGCAGGCAATAACTATATTATATACCTTTACTTGCCCTCCGCTTCACTATTCAGAAGTATACAAGGAGTTTCCATTTAGCTATTAGTGCTAATAGCAATGGATTGACCTCTCTTCAGAGAGTTTACCTGTCTCTTCTAAAAAGCCATTTAAGAGCCAAAGTGCATGTTACACACAAACAAGCACAATAGAACTCCAATGGCTATTGGAAAAGAGCTTTGGGAAGGGTCAATTTGTAGCAGAGAAACAGTGCCAGAGAGAGAACACGTAATCTACCTTCTGCTTCTCTCTCTCCCATTCCCTTCTTCCCACTGTGGAGTGGGAGGCATGTTCTGCATGTAATGCGTACTTTGGCATTAAACTACTGGGCATCATCACATCATCTTGTAGCAGTGAATTTTCTCTGCTAGTTCTGCACTGCACTGGCATCACCAGAGCCACACTAAAGGCTGTGGGATAAATCAGCTTCATACAACCAACATGCTTAACTCTAATTAATGCATGAAGGGGTTAAGACCATAGAATAAGATGTCCTACCAGGCTTAGCTAAGTCACGCCCCCTCACCTTGGGAGGAAGGTCACCAAAGTCTTTGTTCTTTCTTTTTTTCCAGCATGTGAATCCTACCAGGAAGGAGATCTGAGCTGGTTGTCCCAAGCCCAGAACACATGACTTAAGCAAGCCATATTCATGTTTCTATATAAGTAATTTAGAAACGTTTACCACTTTTGAAACTAAGTTAAATTGCCTGTCTTTTCTTGCTGCTTTATGGAAAAGCACATGAATCTGACCTTCAAAGAGTTTGTAAGTAAACCATTTTAAACTTGCCAAATAGGTGCTCTCTTTTGGTGCTAAGGAGAAGTGGGGAGCTTTGGAAGCAACTTAGAAGGGGAGCTATTCTCATTCTCACATTTCCTCTATTTCTCATCCTATGGGCTCTCTTAGTAGCTCCATGTACTCAGATTCCCTCTCTACATTGATGGGGAACTTCAGGCCCAGGCCCCAAATGCATCCCTCCAGGCTGCTTTATCTGGTCCTCAGTATTCTCCACAGACCCTGCCTCCTCCCCAGGCCACACACCTCTCTAGCCCTGCTCCCCTACCCCCTCCAGTCCTTTTGCTTGAGCAAGTCCTTGAATTACGCCTACCATCCTGTCATGTACTTGAAGTCATTGAGAGGGTAACAGCAGGAGGGGGCCAATTCTGGAGTTGACAGTATTTAGGCTTCCTTATGGATGGAAAAGGAAACCACGTTCCCTCTCTGGCCAAGTACACCACATACATTTAAAGCGTACAAACACACGCACACACACGAATCCTGGGAAGTGTATTTTGTTAAGGGTGCTAGCAGGGCTGGCCAACACGAGGCAAGGTGAGGCGAATGCCTCAGGCAGCTAGATCCACAGGCACGGCAGAGCTGGCCTCCAAGGAATGCATCGCCCACTGCTGCCGCCACGGTAGCAGTGACAGCTGCAGCACAGTCACTGGAGGCCAGATCTGCCCACCTTCATAGGCTTCCTCTACAGCATCCTCTTGGCAGATAAGAGGTGCTGTTGGTCTCCTCCTACCTTTGCTGCTGATGTAGACCTTCGCTTACCCATTCTTCCCGGGGTGGGGTGGGGCGCACCATTTTGTGGTTCACCTCAGTTGCCAAAATGTCTTTGGGACATTTCCCTGGGTGCTGGGAATTGAAGCTTCATGATGGGTGAACTATAGTTCCCAGGATTCTTTGGCATGGAAAATTTGCTTTAAATGTATGGTGTGTGTGCAGCATCTATCCACAACTCTATGAGGCCTTGTAGCAAAAAGGAGAACATTCAGCCTCTAAGATGAGGTTTCTGAATTGATATATGAGCAAGAGCCTCTCTCTTTCTGTGTCTCTCTGACACACACACACACACACACACACACACACACACACACTTCCCCCTTGTGTCTCTCTCTGTCTCCCAAGGCCCTCTTCTTCCCCCCTCGTTACTTATTTATTGCATTTAGAAACATTTTCAGCTGACTCTGCACTTGCTTCTTTGGTACACCTTGTCCTCTACGATGCGTCTCATACATTTTAAAGACAATTTTATTAAAAAATAATAATAAAACAGGTGAGTTAAATAATACCCTGTCCAGTCTTGGACTCAGAAAAGGGAGATTTAGGTGAGATGCAAGCTCTGGACTATGAGGGAAGGTGACTGAGAAATTCTTGCTTTCTTCAATGGCATCTATTACAGATCATCAGATAAAAGTGTAAATTTGGCAGAAGGCAGGCAAAAAAAGGAGGGGATGGGAGGGGGGGAAGCCCCTTCAATTAGGTTACTATTTAAGTTTTATGAACCTTTCACCCCTGGCTAGGACAAGAGGCTAGGGTGATGAGTGAGCCTGTCATTGTTCATTTAATATCCTCATATACTTAGGTGTTATTAGTTTGCTCTGTGACCCTCATCAAGTAAGAGATGAAACCTGATGTAAACACCATGGCAGTCGGCCTCTATGAAATGTGCTTAGAACAAGACTTCTTCCGGCTGAGGGGCAGACACTCTAACAGAGCAGTCCAAAGGAATTAGGAGTTTCTTCCGCCTTTGCCTTTCTTTCTACTAAGTCCAAAGCCCTGCTGGGATTGCACAAGCACATTGGAGAAGGGGAAGGCGGCATTTCTCGACTTTCTTTCTTCTTTTAAGAAACAAGAAAGCATAAGAAGAGACTTACTGGATCAGACCAAAGGTCCATCTAGTTCTGCTGGTTGGCCATGGGAAGCCTGTGAGCAACATCACTCTTTCTGCTTGCGATTCCTAGCAATTGGTATTCAGAAGCAGCTTGCCTCCAACAGAGTAGCCACTGAGAGCCTTTATCCTCCAAGGATTTTGTCTAATCCTTTTAAAGGCATCCAAGTAAGCCTGGAAATGGAAGTGGGTTTCCAGGAAGTTGCGTTTCCCTCACCTCAAGATTTATCCTCCCATTGATCCCAATGGGAGGCAAAATCAGTAGGCCATCTCCATTTCAGAAGCATGTTAGAGGAATGGCAGGGCTCTGAATCTGGCAGATCCATAGCTTTGCCTGATCCCCTGAGACATAGTACAGGAAGGAACACCTCCTTTTTGTCATCTCCACAGAGATTACCATGGCTGCAAGGCGTTATCCATGGAGCCGGAGATCTGCAAAATCCTGCGGTCCCTGGGGAAACCCACCAGGAAACAGAGGATTGCATCCTAAAGCTAGCTAATTTCCCCCCTGGTCATTAAGTGTTGACACTTATTATTTACATTTACACCCCAATTCCCCCCCCCCCGCCAAAGAGCAGCATCTATGGTTCCCCGTTTTATGAGCTCAGCAACCCTGTGAGATAGGGTAACTACATCATTTGCTGAAATCCCCTCTTCTACACAACTTCTTAAGATGCGTAAGCCCTGTTCTCTTTTGCATCTGGTTGAGAGATAGTGGCTAGCCTAGAGGAGTAATTTTTTTGGAAAAACTGAAGCCATAGGAAATGTTTGCCCCACCACAATTTCCAGAAAATAAATGGAAAAATGGAGGGAGTAAAAATACACGTTACTTAGGATTCTCTTATCAGTTATAAACTTACATTTACTATGTCAAGAACATAAAATATTTTATGTATAACTTAGTTAGCAAACAGGTTGGATAGTGTTTTCGAGGTTACCAGCATGAGTTTGACCAAACTGCGGGAGGCAGTGGAGGACAGAGGTGCCTGGCGTTCTCTGGTCCATGGGGTCACGAAGAGTCGGACACGACTAAACGACTAAACAACAACAACAACAACAACAAAACTTTATGTGCTGTAATTTAAAACTAAAAATGCTTTCAGTTTTATTCAAACCATAATTACAAATATGTCCAATGTTAGAAATGGAGCAGCAAGCTGCTGCCCCATAAGGTGCCAAATATACCTTGTTTTTCCCCCAGTTGGGAAAAACACAGAGGATAAATATAGCAGTAAAGAAAGAAATCGGTTTTTATTTGGGCTCTGAAAACGTCTAAACCACCAGTTTTATCAAGGAACAGGGCTGGGAGAAACCAATACTGTACAACCTCAACCCCCTGCAATTCCATGCTGGAAAAGTAGGCATGGCTACATATACCATAAGCAACCATTCCTCTTTCAAAGTTTTTCAAAGTCTCTTAAAAAGAAGTGATGTGTCTGCAGACCTGTCACCCTCCAGATGCAGTTGGACTCCAACTCCCATCGGTCCCTGACTGCACAGCCAATGCTTAGGGATAATGGAAGTTGTAGTCCAGCAACAACTGGAAGACACCAGATTGGGAAAGGTGGCTCTGGTGTTCTGCTTGCTCTGCTCCTTTCCCAGGGAAAACATGCTCTTTCGGAACAAGCGGCAATCCACAAGAAAGAAAAAAAACTGTTCTTTGCTCTGACTGAGCGCTAAGGAGTGGTTTTCCCTGGGGGTGGGGGTGGGAAGCAGCAGCAAGAGGAAGTGGGGATTGGCTTTTATACTAGGCTGGACTCCTCAGTTACCTCTTGACATCACAATATTGCAACTCTGTGGACAGGAGATAAAGTCAGAGAAACAAGGAGTGTTGCCATTTGTAATGATGAAACAGGACTTCATAAATAAAACCTGTTAGGAGTAAAGAGAAACAAGTGACAAACAGCTCTTGGTAATAGGAAATCCTTACAGATGAAAAGTCGTAAGCAACAGCAGGAGGAGGAGGTAGTCGGGCTTCTTGGCTGGAATATAAGTCCTACCAAGAGAAGGAAGTGAGGATGTGCAGTCTCAATGAAACCATGATTGAGGGAGGAAAGGATAACACTTTTCAAATAAAAAGCTGTCATAATGAAGATGGAAAATGGCTGTGTGGCCGAGCAAAGAACAAGAAGGAATTGATTTAAGTTGTGGTGTGGTCAATTTAGATTAAATATTAGGGTTGAGAACAAACTTTCAAACTGCCGGAAACTGTTGAACAAGCTATCTAGGGGAGTTGCAGAATTCATCTCCTCTGAAAGTTGTAAAGGCAAAGTTCTCATCCATATCCAGAGGGCACGAGCAGCCAGGGACCTATAGTCATGAAATGAATTGGGGTGGGGTGGGGGGGTCAAATTAAAGCACAACACATATAGAGCTGTAGGGGTATGATTGTAAAGATTGCTGAGATACTATAGCCCTGTGCACAGTGGAGGTTGGTCCATTGGAATGAATGGTGCTTTGCCCCAGGACATCAGACATTCCCATAAATATATGAGAAGAGGCCACAAACAATGGGTATTTTTTAATTCCCCATGAGGCTGCAAATAGAGACGCTGTTGACATGTAATGGGAAGCCAAACCAGGGCTTAGCTCTGTGTAATACAGTGGCAGCAGGACTGAGGAAGAAGTGGCCACAATTTTTGCTCTATATTCATGCTAAGCAATAATTTGGTTTAGAGTTATGTGCAAAGCATCATAAACTTTATGTAGTGCCATCATGTTCAAGGAGCATCTCTCATCTTGGTGTGTGAGCTCCTGAATTCCCAGACAAACCCATAATCTGGGGGAGAAAGGAAGGCACTCTTCCTGGGAATGGTGGCGTATATACCCTGCTTGGAGAAGGTAGCAAGTTCAAGTCCTGGTCTCTCTAATTAAAAATATTGTAGCAGACACAACAGGAAAGGCAAATAAATGTCCATGGAGCACCTTAAAAATAAGAGTAGAGTAGGGACAGCCTTCTTGAAGCATACACCGTGGAAGGAAGGAGCAAAGTAGAGCACTGAATCAAAACTCACCACTACAGCTGCCAAATGCATTACATCCAAGCTGGGTGAAAAAGCAAACACCTTACATATCAATGTGCATCCATATCTGTACAAAGCCTTAGAGCATTTCCAGACTGTTGCTATTTTGGGGTGGAAGTCCACCACATACCAGCAAATTCAGGTTGAGAAATTATACTTGATTGTAAGGCCTTGTGCAACAAACCCAATTCCCCAAACAGCCAGTCTCTTTGCAATAAGGAAAGTGGTGGGGAAACGCCCTGAAAAGTGTGGGACAACACTCACTTTGATGCAAGGTCATCTAACCTTGCTGCAAACAAATCAGAACAAATGCTAATTAAATAGCCAACATTATCTAATCTTCCTGCAAACAAATCAGCAAAATGCTCAATAAACAGATTGGCTAGAAGCACCCTTAGTGTATCTTTAGTTTCAGGCTGACCTTTGGCCAGTTATCAGAGAATCTAAATTGTATTAAATCTAAGCACTACTGCCTCCATGATTTGAGGGATCTTGGCCATAGAAGTCACTGCCCTGGAAGGGGAATTGTTGGCTGCTGCTTAGGCAATTTGACTGCTAGCAAGACCTCCAGAAAAGCCAGTGTTGGGGATGGGTTTTGCTGGCTGGAGGTTGATGAGGTGCCTGTCTTTGATGAGAAGGTGCTTAGTATGCTGCAAGCTCCCTCTTGGCGTTTCTCATTTCATTTTGAGTAATCAATTGGGCTGCTTCGGAGAGGCTGTTTACGACCTGTAATTTGTATAATTTGATTTGACAGTAATTCCATTGTCGTTACATTTATTTACAAGATGCGTTCTTGCCCTGTGATTTGCTCAGTTCTTATCGGTGGTTATCTTTGCTTTTCCAATCATGGTTTTTCATAACCGTTGATTACTTTTTAATTCAGAGAAACCACAATGGAAGGACACAGGTAAGGCAAGCCCTTCGTTCTTTTTTCCATTCCTTTAGGGCAGAGATTTGGATGTATGATCACTTGCTTTACAGTAAGGCCTGGTCAAACAGGACAGGTCATCACATAGTAATACTCCTCCGGAGCTATACCACTCCAGAGGGCTAGCATATTTGAATGGGGTGGGGGAAACCTCAATGTACAAAGTTAGCAAATCTAGCAGAAGGCCAGGCAAGAACCCTCTCGCTTAACATCTAGCTTTCTATGAAAAGGACAGCCTCCCACAAACAAATGCCCTCCAGATGTTTTAGACTTCAATGCCCATCATCCCTGACCAGTGGCCATGCTGGCTTGGTCTGATGGGAGTCCAATAACATCTAGAGGCCACGAGGTTGGGGATGGGTGATACAGCAAGTAATTGTTAATTGGGAGCAACATCCAATTATGCTATCCCCCTCCCACACTTTCAGGCTCAAGCAGAACAGTCCCAGAAAAACAGTTTCCCTATGTTGTAAGTTGTTTCTGTTTAGCAAGCTTAGGTCCTGAAAGAATTCAGAGGAACTAGCTAAGTAAAAGTAAATGTGGCTGAAGGCCAGACTAGATGGTATGCTAGCTCCGTATCTGTGCTCTTAAATGCAGGGTTGTTCTTCTAACAACATAAATTACCAGCATTGTGGATGTGTGTAAGAGTGTGCTTCAACACTTTCCCCTCCCCTTCCCATGGCACTGATTTGGGCTGGGAGCCCTGCACTGAGAATTTGCTTCGATGGAAGCTTCCTGCCCCTATGCAAATTGTCAGTATTGCAGATATTAATATTGTGCAGCTTGAAGTGACTAGAGGCATAAAAACGGACTCCGTTTGGAATTAAACATGGACTAAACCCATTAGAGGGGACACAAGTGGCACTGTGGGTTAAACCACAGAGCCTAGGACTTGCCGATCAGAAGGTTGGCGGTTCAAATCCCCGCGACAGGGTGAGCTCCCGTTACTCGGTCCGTGATCCTGCCAACCTAGCAATTCGAAAGCACGTCAAAGTGCAAGTAGATAAATAGGTACCGCTCCGGCGGGAAGGTAAATAGTGTTTCTGTGCGCTGCTCTGGTTTGCCAGAACCAGCTTAGTCATACTGGCCACATGACCTAGAAGCTGTAAAGCGAGATGAGCGCCGCAACCCCAGAGCCAGTCACGACTGGACCTAATGGTCAGGGGTCCCTTTACCTAAACCCATTAAGGACCATATTCTTTCATGGGTGACCTTCTGGGGGCCACATACCGACACACATCACTTAATCCAGGCAAGCCAGAGGCATTACCACAGCTGAATGGCAGGTTCCTGTCAGATAAAATCATTAGAGGAAAGTTCACAGCAGGGGCAGTGAGAGATGTGGCTGGGCAGAAGCCCAAGGGTGAGATACAAGGGCCATGAAGGGTCTCATTTGCCCCCTGCAACAGTCTGGGTTTTCCCACCTCAGGTTAAAGTCTCCTACCACCCACCGTGCGGTCCAAATCTGGATCAGGTGTTGTTGTGTGTAGATATCAAATTTTGATGATATGCAATGTCCGGACACTTTATATTATATATTATATTCCAAATAAACCTTTACTTTCAAAAATATAACTTAGAAGAATATATTTACAATCTCATGCCTGGGTTTCTCCCTATTAACATTTAGGGATGTCCTCTGTCTGTTTCACGTCAGACAGATCACACTAACACACATTGTCCTCAGCAGTACCTTGAGAAACCTCTCACAGCAGCCATTACCCCTCACATGCGCACAGAGAGAAGAACAGAAAGCAGTAAAAATGACAGTTACTTTAATAACAGTCACAACAGAATAGAATAGCTCTCTCATATGACTCACAGTCAGCCAATCACAGGAGAGCTTCTGTCAAAGGAAAAAAACCTATGCTAAAAATACACAGCAATTCAACATAAGCAAACATTCCTGTTTCAGAAAATTAAACCATTATCCTTAACAGGTGTCCCACATGTTAACCCTTTCTCCTGCAATTGAGGACACAGACACAGAACTAATGTGTATGGTCTAGTTTGGCCAAAAGGAAGGAACACTCTGCCTTTTAAAGACCTGTCATATGTGTAGTGCATAAAACCTGCCAGCCTAAATCAGATCAAAAGTTCAGTTAGTTCAGTAGGCTGCCTATGCATGCATTTCAGGATGATTAACATCACCCTGCCCCTCAACCAACTTGCCTCTCAGTGCACACAACTCCTGCAAGTTCCTAATTGTGAGATATTGCTGGCGCTCACAGAGCTAAGTATAGTGTTCCTGCCTTTTCCAATCCTTTCTCACCTTCTGAAAAACCTTGATTTTCACCATTTTTAAAGGGGTCGGGGGAAGATTTCTCCCATCTGCCATCCTACTTGTGTTACTGCGTTACAACAACCAATAAAGTAGCACCTTTCTCCAATATTTTAACAAATGGAAATATTTTTGTCTTTGAGTCCAGATGCACTGATTGTTGCTTCCTGGAAATGGAACTTGCACTTTTGTTGATGTTCAGGCACACAACTTACCGAGCACTTTAAGCAACAGAAAGTCATGTACTTGAAGAATGAAAGGAGAGACCATTAACTTTCCTGGCATCAGTTTTTTTTAAAAAAAAGTTAAACGTCTATATTTGGGTCCTAATGTATACACTACTACTGAAGGTATATATATAAGCACAAAATTGTTTACATGTCACCCAGAGACATTCTCTTGCACAAAGCCTGGATGTAGCATATGAAACCCACTCCAAAGTGACTGAAACATTAGCAGAGCCCTAAAAGCTTAAATGCTGTTCTGGAGAACCACAAATCCCCCTATTCACCCCACCTCATGTTAGCCTTCAGTAACTCTCAATATGAATTCAGCTTTCCACAGAGGAGTTTCAGTCAACTCTATAACAAAACCTCCTCAAAACAACTATCTATTATCCAGTGATTGCCAACCTGGAATTCTGAGATGGTCCTAAAGGCACTAGTCAGAAAATGGCTGCTGCCATCACGAAATGGCTGCCACCACCAAAAGAGTATGAGAGGAAAAGGGACCAGAACATAAAATGGTTCAAATATGGAAAATAAAAAACCTATTCTTATTTTTTAAAACAAAACATGTTTGAAAAACTTTCTTCTTTTCCATATACTGGTATGTACTGTTAAGTCTTGGCTGTTATGCACTTTTTTTTAAGTGTGTCGTTTAGAGCTAGAAAATAAAAGGTAACTGAATCCAGGTATAATTTTGAATTGCTACAGCCAGCCATACACATGCATACGATTCTATGAAATAAAAATACATATTCATGCTGGCAATATGGGTTTTTTAAACTACATTTGTGGAATAAAAAGATGAACATAAATACAATGAAAACACACAGAAAATACTCACCGGAGTAGTAGCTGAACAATTCTGGCCCAGAGTAGTGTGAAGTTTGAGGCGGAACGTCATCTACAAGCTTCTCAAAACTCTGTATGAGGAGGCAATAACAATACTTGTAATGTTTCTGCATTTCCACTGAGCTCTCCCCTGCCTCCAAAAGACAACCTTGGAGCAATCCCTGCTGTGGGGCAAGCAGCAGAAACAAAAGAAAAGAAAAGAAAAAGGGATGCCCTACCCTCTCACTCACAGCTCCACCCCTGTGTTCAATGGAAGCCTCTCCCAAGCAGCTGCCTGCTCCATGTACCAGTAGGTAGCAAAACAAAACACAGCATGAGTGGGAAGATTCCTGCATTTGTTTCCTCACCTCAACTTTTCCAAAAGTTCCTCAAGCAGCTGTCTGCCCAGTGTTCCACATGGCCAGAAGGCAGCAAAATGAAGGTTTCCTGTGCTTCTTCCACTACCTCAACACACTTTTTTTTTTTAAAAAAAGAGGCTTGTCAAGAAGCTGACTGCCACCTGCTCCCTATCAGGGAGGAAAACAAAACAGGTGGATCCAAGGAATAGGAAGTAAGAAAGAAGCAGGGGAAGTGCAATAAAGAGAGGAAAACAACTCTTTAGAACCCCAGGGATTCCTATCACCGGATGTCCAAACAACTCACTTATCAATCGCAGCTGTGACTTCACTCATTGGCTAAAAACACTGACAGGTGAGAGGAGCTGGGCTGCTACATTTCACAGAAATTGCTTAGAAGAGTACCTGCACATTTTGCTTCATAACCCTTTTTCTAGGAGGGCTAGAGACCTACTTTTTAAAACAAGAAAACTCTGAGTCTGGGGCTTCTGCCTGAGGGTGCCAATGAAGGCTTCCTGGGCACCATGGCACCCAAGGGCCACTAAGTTGGCAACTTCCAAATTAACCCAAATGTCCCCCTCATGGTCATATTAGCACAGCCAGTCCAGCCATTAGATGAAGTGAGGTGGCTGCCTCAGGCAGTAGATGACAGGGGCAGGGTGTGTGGCAAAGTGCTGGAGAGCAGAGTGGGGTGTAAGCTAGCCTCTGTCTCCAGTATTGAAATAAGGTTCAACTCCGCAGCTGGTTGGTTTCTGTACAAGGAATGGGAGCAGTGGCCTCAGGCCACAAAGTGTTTTGGACCAGCCCTGCATATTAGCCATCTGACTATATTCACATCATTTGACATAAAACGACAAATAAATGAGTGAAAGAATTCCTTTCAACAAACAAAGAGTGGGCAGTCGTATTCTGCACCCAACAAAAGGAAAGGAAGTGTCTTGCAACTACTAGGAAGACCAGAAAACTACCAGAAAACGGCACCACTTCCATCATCAGCACACAAGGAGCTAAATGTGCAGTTTCTCCTAGGCATGTGGTGTGCAATGAAGAAAAGCCTTAAGAAAGCAGCTGTCAAACAATGGTTCCCAATGATGATGGGGTGCTGAGTCTGATGGACATTGCACAACGGTTGCTGTTATTCCATACTGCTTCCTGTTTTGTGGATTAAGTGTCAAACAGGGAGCCACCTTCACCAACTGCCTATTATAATCACACCTGGCACTATTGACCTACTTCCCTTCTTTCATGCCTTCACAGGGTCTACCTTTTCAGACATATGAAAGAAACTCAGTAAGGGCTAAACCAGACATTTTACACATCTTATTTTTTTCTGTTTAAAATTATAGGTGGGTGGGCAGTGGGTTGGGGTGGGGGAAGAGGCAATTCTTAGAAGGAGGTGGTACACAGGATGAGGGAATACTTCTCTCATCATTCACCCACCATGATCAGAATGAGTTTCTCTCTCTCTAACACACACACACACACACACAGAGAGAGAGAGAGAGAGAGAGAGAGAGAGAGAGAGAGAGAGAGAGAGACTGGCTAAAAGCCATAGGGAAAAAGGTCTTTTTTGGTATCAGTGGTGAGAAGCCAAATTGTATTTTTTTAAAAAAAACAACACTCATTTGGGGATGGGGATGGAAGTCTCCCATACCTACATTCTAGGACCCTTTTGGAAAATGTCCAATACATTAAAAACAGAATACAAGCCTGGTGGCCACACCCAACCTCTCTCACCACCAAGGCAATACAACAAGTGAATAGTAAGAGAATCCGTACAAGTAACACTGACACAACCCCTCACACGCACTTAAGTAGAATAATAGAAGCATAACCACCCGACCCCACCCCCTTTGCCACTCCCCCTCTCCCCCTTTCTTTTCTTCTTCTTCTTCCTAATTGTTTAAACCAATTCTTAAACCAAGGACTTATACATTGACCACTAATAATTAAACATGTTGTAGCTATTTTTCCACATTTATTTTGCTATTTTTGTGATATACAAATGACATGAGAAAACTTGGTATCCTTGTCTGTATAACATTATTCTTGTTTATAAAACCTAATAATAATAATAATAATAATAATAATAATAATAATACAAGCCTGCTGGATCAAGCCAATGGCCAATCTAGTTTAGCACCCTGTTCTCACAAATGCCTGTGGGAAGCCTGTAAGCTGGTCATGAGTGAAACAACCTTCTGCCCACCTGTGATTCCCTGCGACCAGTATTCAGAGGCATAACGCAGTGCTGAGCTACCATGTTACAGTCCACTACTCTCAGCAAAGGTCTACATGTACAATATGTACAGCCACTGTTGACTTCATGTGCCACCTTTTGGAGGGCATTCATTCAGTTTTCACATATACCCAACAAGCAACCAGCATTTTCAAAGCTGCGCTAACCATTTGTGTGTGCATCGTATCCACACAAGCCTCAGTGAGCTCTGCTTACATATTCTCAAGTGCTCACTGTGGAGTTTTCACTCCACACAGCACTTTTTGTCATACTGAAAACATTCTTCAGTGGAATAGCATTTCACCAGCGGAGCGTTACAATGATTGAGTGTTGAGCATTACGTTATGATGATAACGAAACCTGAGCTAATGCTAAGGTCCTGTTAACATTTAGAAATGCAGAGAAAAATCAAAGGGCTAGTTTCAGAGTGGAAATATAAATGGCCACCTTGATGCAAAGACACACAGTGAGAGCACACACACTACCTGTCTCTGCAGTGCCTCATACGTGCTCAAAAGATGGATGGCACACACCAAAGTAACTACAAGGACAAACACAATAAGTGATGCCATAATAGCAGAGAAGCCCTTGGTGACGGAAACGTACAAGGCATTTTTATCTTTCATAATAGTGAAGCACTCACATATTAGTGATGAATACCAAAGAAATTGCTATGATAAATATACTAATACAAATGTCTCACCTGCCACTCGGGAATGGGAAAGCAGGTGGCAGGGTAGCTAAACTATCTGTAGATGGAGCAGCTGAGCCAAAATGATAAGTTTGCACATCCCACAGCCATCTCAAAGACACAGAATACTGGATTTCATTCCTTCCTAAAGGTCAGTCTCAATCAACTCACGGGGGTTTTGCACAGGAGAAGTGTGATCCAGAGTGGCTTGAGTGTGCCCACAAAAGAGGGTTCAGATGTATGTGCTAAAAGGGATGCATGTGCTTGTATTATGTGCTTGTATTATGCTTTATGGAACGTGGGTGGCGCTGTGGGTTAAACCACAGAGCCTAGGGCTTGCCGATCAGGAGGTCAGCGGTTCGAATACCCACAACGGGGTGAGCTCCCGTTGCTTGGTCCCTGATCCTGCCAACCTAGCAGTTTGAAAGCACACCCAAAGTAGATAAATAGGTACTGCTCCAGTGGGAAGGTAAATGCCATTTCCGTGCGCTGCTCTGGTTCTCCAGAAGCAGCTTAGTCATGCTGGCCACATGGCCAGGAAGCTGTATGCCGGCTCCCTCGGCCACTAAAGCGAGATGAGCGCCGCAACCCCAGAGTCGTCCACGACTGGACCTAATGGTCAGGGGTCCCTTTACCTTTTCTTTTATTATGCTTTATATATTCTGTGAGCTGCCCAGAGTGGCTGGAGAAACCCAGCCAAACAGGCGGAATATAATAATAATAATAATAATAATAATAATAATAATAATAATAATAATAATTCCCTCCCACTGAAGTGAATGGGAAAATCCATGTGCATGGGAACGCCATGTAGACATGAGACTAAATGCACTGCTCTGCACCATGGGAGTTACTGTGATTTTGTGGGAAATGTATTTGCCTAGCAGCAATTTCTATTTGTCCTTGGAGATTTCCATGACTCACATGGAGAAGTGGCAGGTACCTGATATCTGTCCAAAGAAAGACATGGGTCCCTCTAGCTGACGTTTGTCTCTGTTATCTGAGCCTTGTGCAGTGGGTTGAACATAGAGAGTGGCCCTTATACTGAGCACTGGCTCAGCTCCCAATATCTGATCTGCTCTTGATGGCCGTGGCTCTCTGAGGCTGCAAGAGACATCTGTTACTTGAGATCCTTGTATCTGGAAATGCCTGGAATTGAACCTGGGACCTTGTGCATACCGAGTGTTTGCTCTACCTTACAGCTGTGGTGATCCAGGCATGGCCAAAAGCAGCCTAATGCTGGTAGAAGACAATGTAGGCCCAGTGGGAGGACATGTAATGTTGTAGGTGAGAATAGTCCCTGTGCCAGCACTTAAAACATCACCTCGCGTCTTGATGTCCCTTCTCAATTTACTTAACCTCTCTCACACACATTTATTTCTTCTTATTGCACCTCTGAGTCCAAGCTGGCTCCTTCAATAGGTTAAAGACACACACACACACACACACACACACACACACACACACAAATGAAATTTTTAAAAAATTGTGAAAAGCCATTTCCCTGAAGGTGATCCCACAGATGACTGGAGCAGCATCTAACCCATTGAATTAAGCAAGTAATTTCAAGACCCTTTCTCCTTTCCCTCCACCCCATCTCTCTGAGGTAAAGATCACACAGACAAACAAGGCAAAGATGAAAAGAGAATATAATGTGCGGGGGGGGGGGGGAGCAAGGACAAAGTGGTGGAGAAAAGTTCCTGCAAAGACAATCAAACCTCCCCTTTGGCACAAACAATTAAGACGTGATCTTGTATATGTCATTTTCTTAAGAACGTTCTGATCCCTGAACTGTATATTCTCTGAATGGTATGTCAGTTATTTATTATTTATTATATTATATTATATTATATTTTGCTGGATAGAAAAAGCTGAAGTTCCATTAAATTAAAAATAGAACTGCAAATAGGCCTGGTTTGATCTCTGTGGCATCTATAGCAGAGTAACAAGAGTAATTCCAGCAATTAGATGTTAATTGATGTCTGAGCATATCTATTCCTAGAAACAGCAAGGCCGTGTATGGCATAACTAGCATCATTAAACAGCCTTGTCCCCCCCCCCCTCCAGGCTTAGCAGAAGCTGAGCTTGAGCGGAGGCAACTCGCCCAGAGTTGCTGCACCAAGGATGAGGCAGGCAGCAGGTGGCTGGGGAAGAAAGCTTGCAAAGAAGAGACCCCTACAATCCGCTTGGAGTCAGGCTGATCACACGCCCCCTTTAAAAATGCAGAGACTGTGTCGTTCCAAGCTCCTCTAATTATGCATCTTCTTTATTAGTTTCATGAACCTTTCGGATATGATTTATCCATTCTTGCTGCTTGCCTAACCTGGTCCTTGTGCTCTGCATGATGAGCGAGGGGTGAGGATATACTACGGCCAGATCACGTATTTAGCTATGTTTTTCTGAAACATAACCATCCGGGAAATTAGCAGGAGAGACATCAGGAGACACTGCCCACATATTTTCAAATGTTTCTCAACATGAGGATGTCCCGGTTTGCCTGTCGTTTTTTTTAAAAAAAGAATTAAGCCACTACAAGGTCCATTCCTGTCCAGTTGGTGAGATACACATTTTAGAGCAAATGGATAAGAAATAAAATGAAGTGAAGCAGCTAGATCATGGGCATTAGGGGGCAAAATGCCAAAGAAGCCTGTTCTTTATTTATTAATCCGTCTAATTAAAAAAGACAATGGGCCACGTCAACAGAAATGGGACTTTTGGATCAGTTTTAATGTCACCATAAACATGCCTTGCTGCAGCTTTATCAGACGTTACTGGGGCTTAATGGGAGTTGTAGTTGAAACATCTGGATGGCTTCAGGTTAGGAAAGGCTAGTTTACCATGATGGTAATTAGCTGCAGTGAGTCTTAAGTTCAGAGCCTTGGCTTTACTTTCCCACTGCAACCACAAGGTGCCTAGGAAGTTCCCCTCCTGTTTTTGATTAACTGCACCATGCCATTTTGTCTGAACAGACTTATGCTGTCATGCCAAGAATACTCCCTCCCTGGACCTCGCACAAGCTCTGCACAGGTCTAGGGTAGCATGTAACAGTATCTAAAAGGAAGTAACAGCTGCCTGGAACCTCAATCAGGAACCTGTGAGAGAGTGAGGACATACTTAAAAATGGAAAGCGTAAGGCCGGCGGTCAACAAGAGGTTTAAAGACTCTCTCAAGGCAAATCTTTAAAAAATGTAGTATAAACACCGACAACTGGGAAACACTGGTCTGCAAGTGCTCCAGTTGGAGAACAGCCTTTACCAAAGGTGTCATGGACTTTGAACAAAAAAATTCCTTCCAGTAGCACCTTAAAGACCAACTAAGTTAGTTCTTGGTATGAGCTTTCGTGTGCATGCACACTATGAAGTCTTTAAGGTGCTACTGGAAGGAATTTTTTTGTTTTGACTATGGCAGACCAACACGGCTACCTATCTATAACTGGAACTATGGACTTTGAAGACGCTCAAACTCAGGACGAAAGGGAGAAACACACTAAGAGGAAGGCATGCTTGGCAAACCCTCACCATGATCAGTTCCTGCCCGGAAACCTATGTCCCCACTGTGGAAGGACATGTGGATCCAGAATTGGCCTTCACAGTCACTTATGGACTCTCTGTTAAAACCGTGTTTATGGAAGACAAACTTAATCGGCTATGAGCAATCGCCAAAGAAGAAGAAGAAGACATGTCCCTCTTGTGTACTGTATTTTTATCTCACCATTCCCCCAAGGAACTCAGGGTGTTCCTGTCCTCACAACCACCTCATGAGATAAGGTAGGCTGAGAAGGAATGCTTGACCTCAGGTCATCCAGTGAGCTTTGTGCCTGAGAGGGGGTTTACCAAGCCAGAGCCCTCTCATCATGCTGGCTGGCCATTTTCAGTAAAGCAGGGCTACCTTTGGAACTGAGCATGACCAAGACTGGAAAATATTTAGGATTTGTATTATTGTATACTCTGGTTTTTGTTAATGTGAATTATGTTAGAGCATGGTTAGACAAGTGTGTGCTTGAGGCAAGGCAGCCTAAAGCAGAAGGTTCTATGGTCTTGGATTGGGGAATCAGTGTACTAAGAACTCCTCTTAGAAAACCAATGTGATCTAAACTCTACATTGATTCTGAGTATGACTTTTTATACAGTGATGCTCGAGCTTTGGAACACCCAAAATGAACCACTTGTCATAGTCCATATATTTAGGTTTTTAGGAAATATTGAAGGTGCCTCTCTCTTTTTTAAAATCTTTATGGATTTTATATAATTTACAACTTTAGATAATATGATATCACCATTTTTACTTGGCTTGGGTTAGTTTTTATAACTTTAGTGGACATTTACTGTATTAGTTTGTTAGTTATCCTGATGCTTTTGTGCTGGAGTGGGCAAGGCATTTTTCAGCCGGAGGGCGCCATTACCATTATAAGAGAACAAGGTAGGTGTTCATAGTGAGCTCTGGCACCTCTTTTTCTAGAAAAATAGAACTGGAAGTGGGGAACCTCTAGCTCTTCCAAGTATTACTGGATACGACTTCCATTATGCCTGATATCCCTGACTATTGGCGAGACAGGCTCAGGCTGTTAGCAATTGGAGTTCACTTGCATCCAGGCAGCTTTGTTTTTAACCACACAGGCCTTTCGCCTGCAATTCAGATCGCCTCTTCTTCTCAGGGCAGTCACTAATTAACTCTCAATTCATTAAGAGGCAGAATGCTAGGACTTTTGTCTACTGAACACACCTCGGCTCCAGTTCTTCTGATCCTCCTTTTCCACTTCTTTGTTTCTGTTTTGCAATACAACACATCTAGAAGAGAAAGTGCTAACCTTGAGTTTCGAGAAGGAGCAGCAAGCAAAGTACAGTACTAAAATCCCACGTAGACCAGGAGCAGCTTTCATCAGAAGGTCTGAAAGCTCTTGATAAATATGAGTTTGCCCTCTTACGGCACCTTGGAGCTATTAGCATCCCTTTTACGAACAATCATCATTAGCTATGCTTCAAAACATAAGGCACACATGGAATTGTGGTTATAAGACTCCTCCTGGCAACACCTCATGAAAATTTGGCCTTGCCCAAGGCAGCTTGGTAGGACTAGTCCTGCTCATTGCATGATCGTAACAGGGGTATGAATCCACTCTGTAGAACAAGCCATTTATGTTTTCTTTGGTGGAATCACAAACAACCCCAAAACCTACTAATGCCATTTGGTCATGTCTATACAGAGCTTAAAATCTAAATCAAGCAATCAGCTATCAGGCCTCTAAGGGTCACCCAGGGAACTTCAAGGGCTACCCTTAAAGTTGCTGGACTCAAACTCCCATCATGCCTAACAATTGATCTTGCTGGCTGTAGTTGGTGGAAGCTGAAGTCCAACGACATGGAGGGCTACCCCTGCACAGAATTGAAGGCGAGGAGACAGGCAGACAAAGGGACTTGGTTACAATACTGCAAAGGGTTAAGGTTCTACATCTTTCTGGCAGCTGAGCGGGTGTTTTGAGTGGTGAAAAACTGCCCCCTGGCAAAGCTGTATTAATACATTCAAACGTGCCATTAAGAAGGGGAAGAAAATAGAGTTTGATTGCAATTAACAAAAATCTATGTCATTAATTGAAAGTGCATCACTCTCACTTCTGTGTGAGATTCAGCACCCAAGATTGATTGGGCTGGCGCAGTTTGACTCAGTGAACAGGATATCGATCTCCATGAAAATGTATTGGTGAAGACAGAAGTGGCAATGAGCTCCCACCTTCCTGTGCCTTTGAAAAAAACAAATAAAGGCAGCTGATATAACTTCTTCTAAAGCTGTTATGAAAGCAAGCACGCTCACAGATTTCCATAGCCCACGAAGAGGAAACATCTGTTTGCAGGCAGCTGAATAACCAAAGCTTTTAACATCTCTGATCCAATGGCAGCTTCACAGAGGCTTCATCACAAGGAAAGGGAGCAAAAGGAATTATGCAGACCCCAGTGCCTCCCCTTCCCTGCGCAAGTGCTCTCCATTTGCATAGTGTGGCAGGGGGCAGCCACAGAAAGCTGCAAGCTCCAAAGCACAGGTTTTAAGGCCATCTGGCAGACACTACTCAACTGTCCATCATCTGAGACCCAGACATGCCCCTGTGCTCCCAGGGACCTCCAGTTATCTCAGTTTCTTTATTACTGTCATTTGTTGACATCAAGAAAGGGAGATTATGGGAAATGCTATTTATGTGCAAAGAACAAGCGGCACTTAACTAGCAACTACCTTCTGTGTAGTTTCATTCTGGGTGGCAAGGAGGAAAGGGAATCGTCCTTCCATTGCAATTTCCTACCAGACTTTAAGCTTCAGCAAGTGGGTGTGGTCATGGAAAAGTAGCCTTTGGTTTGTCCAGTAGTTGACCGTCAGTCCTTGCTTGGGCTGAAGAGCTCTGAAAATACCAATCTTGACAAATGTATTACCTGGTCTAGGTTTGTAATGCCTTATCGTGCAGCAACGCAGTAGTAAGAAATTGCAGAGCCACCTGTAAAATGGCTGCACCCATTATCCAAGTGGTATAATCTACAAAGCCATTGATTCTGTGTGATGGCTGTTTAAGGAAACAATTCTAGATGGGGGGAAATGTCCTTTCTGATTAGTTGAGCTTCAGGGTCCAATTGTACAGGACCTTCACAGGATGAAGCAGCCAAATTTGGCACCCTGCTGTCACTTCATATTGGATTGTGCCAACATGGCAGCCAATAGCCACCTCTGTTGTTCCATCAGTTGAGGACGGGGGCCCATGATCACCTGTAGATAGCTTAAAGCAGCCTTTCTCAACCTGTGGGTCCCCAGATGTTGTTCAACTACAACTCCCATCACCCCTAGCTAGCAAGGCCAGAGCTCAGAGATGATGGGATTTGTAGTCCAACATCATCTGGGGACCCACAGGTTGAGAACCGCTGGAAGTGAATAGCAGGAAATTGATATAACGATCTGTTCACTGACCCCTCCATCCAATTCCACAAAGTGGTCCAGCTAGACATAATTTAGGCCATTGAGAGGAATACCTTCATATAGTTAAGAGCCAATCCCTCAATATTATCAAAGGAGTTTAGAAACCAAAGAGATGTAAAAGCAAAATCCTTGGGGTCATCTCAGTCGCTTTATGAGACTTGATTGGCCTGCCATAATTCTCCCCCTCCCTCCATTTTTATCAATGCATTCTAAGAGTTAGAATGCCTCTTTTTTAAAGGGCTGGGGAATGGGGAGGGGGAGCAGATATCTAAAATGAACAAATGTATATACAGTAGATGGCTGTACTGCATCTCTTGCTTCTGGGGATGAGGAGAAATGCAGCACTCCCTTCCACATAATGCAAGAACACAACTCCAAATAAAAAGGCATTGAAGATGAGGTTAATAGAAAGTAAAACAGGGTAATAGCAAGATGCAGCAGAAAGGTACAGGGATGCAATGACTTGGACATTTGCAAACACATTAAGAAGTGGTAACCTATCAAGCTGGCTTAGCAACGACTGCAGTGGTGCAAAGCAGTGTCTTGTTCTTCCATACTTACACACACACACACACACACACACACACACACACACACACTTCCTTTTAAGAGTTACCACGGGTGACAAACATCCCTTGTCCAATTCCTCTTACATAGCAACATTTCAAGAGTCATTTGATAATGGAAGTGGGAAGAATCTCATACGGACCAACTCAAGGGAACAAAATGACCTGCCTCTTTCACTAAGAATACCATTTGTTCTGGCCAGACACAAAGCATCCCCACTCTTGGATATATGTGGGTTTACTTTCCTCCAAAGCTCAGACACCACAAATCCAATAAGAGTTTTCCATTGATCGCCGGAGTAAATATAGAAGAGAAATTGAAGCCTTCCCAGGACTGTCAAGCAGGTGGAAATTTGACTCCCTTGGGTGGGCAGGCAGTGGTTATTTTGCCTTTGTTTTGAAGTTTTTAGAATCTGAAGAAGAATATCCTTTAAACTTTTATTTGGAACTGAGGCACTGCACTTCCTAAGAATAGGATGTTGAGAAGATCCTATTGCAAATCACACATCCCTAAAATCTGTTTTTGAGGAGAAATATTCTGGTGGGAACAGCTGTATTAAGAGCAAATGTACACATCTTTGTTAACACACAAGCCACACTGTAACTTGAAATTTAGTTGGTTGTGAACTATATGTGTAAAGTGTAATAAGTACAGATATATTTAAAATTACCTTGTTGATAATTCTAATGCAGTAATAATTTAAAGGAATTTGCATAAGCACACATGATCTATCTATAATAAATATAAATTTATAAATATGATTTGAGAAAGAACAAGGAGTTGTGCAGTGAACGTTTTGTACTTGGGCTACACATAAATATACAACTGAACCGCAGGGATAAAAACAGAATGGAGAGGCAGCAGATCCACACCTCTTCAGTCAGATCTCCTTAGAAGTGTGTTGGTTGCATGCATTTTGTCATTAACAATAAGTGAAATAGCAACTGTAGAATACCCTCCTGGAGGCTTGTCTGAGCCTCTTATCCTCAAGCTGCCAGGCAAATCTCCTTCATTCACCCAGGCACTGGAATTTTAACCTTTGAATGTGGCTTTGTCCATAATGTTTCATTGCAGTTGCATTGTATTCCCATGTCTTAAGCTATTGTGGACTGTCCTGGGATTTCAAAACGGAGAGCAGTAGACAACATATTTTTAAACAAACTAATAGTAATAATTAGTGTGGCTGTTCCCGTCTCCTCCATTTTCCAGCAACAGTTGTGCTCAGTGGCAGAACATGCCATGCCAACACTAAGGCATTGAGGCAATTCCTGCAGCACTGTGATTCAGCAAGGAATGTTGCTTTTAGGCATTAGGTGCTGATGTGCCAGCATTGCATAGCTACAGGAATGCATTAGGCTAAGAAAGAAGCAAAGCATCTAGTTATTTTAGACTGCAGCAGTCTATTTTCTTTCAAGGGCTGCATTCCACTGGGATTAAGCAAGCAGGGGGCATATACCTGCAGTGAGCAGAGCCAGAAACAGTGGTGTGATGACACCCCCTTTCCCTGGCCAACAGCTGCATAGACAAGGACAGATTGCTCTTGCAGAGATATGAACTGATTGCTTGCAGTGGGCAGTCATTCCCACTTCCTCCCACCCGGCTTCCATTTCCCCCCTCCTGCCTTCCTTATCTCCCTCCAGGTTCTTTCCTCTTGCAAGAAATTTAGCCCAGGGCCACAGGTTCATGGATCTTCTTTTGATATTTCAGATATACATTTTTTTTTAAGAATTCCTACTTCAGCTTAAATTGTTTATGACTTTGTCTCAGCACAATTCTATGTAACACAACGACAACCATCATTTTCCTTTGGTAAAGCATCTTGGTAAGAGGAGATGGAGAGTACGTATAGGTTTGAGAACGAATGCAAAGTCCCTTGTTCTTTTGGGGACGGTGTTCATTCACATGAATCAGGAAGAACTTGCTCTCTATCCCCAGATCAAGGTCTGAAGGTACTTGGCGCTGCATCCTTACCAGAACTAAGCAGATCCGGGTCTCCTCATCAGTGCCTGGGCAGGGAGATAGAGAGACAGAGAGAGAGGGAGGGAGGGAGGGAGACTTGCTGGAAAGCAGATGGACACTGGCTTAAATTCCATCACAGAAGAAAGCTGGAATATAAATGAAATAAATTAAGTGCAACCCCTTACCTTTAAAGTTGAAGTCTTTGATTGTGGGAAAATGATTTATCAAAATACCATACTTGAATGGGATTTAGTAATTTCTCAAGTATTTACCGAATCCTATTTAAACCCCTACTTATCGTTGCTAGTACCTACCTACCATGGGCAAAATCAAGCCTTTGCATTTCTGGCCAATAACTTCATAATAAGGCTTTGAGTAGCTGATGGGAAGGACACCCTTTTCCCAGTGTGTAGGCTTCATTGCACCTCTTCCACCATTAACTACCCCCAGAAGCCCCTGGTAAAATCCCTTACTCCTGTCACGTTCCAGAAATATTTGTATGTGTTGTGTCTTATTCCATTAGATAAAAACATTTCACACACACAAAAGAAATTCCAGAAATACTACAAGGGGTTCCAAAATACCACACCGTAATCACTTCCAATGTATATTGCACTGAAGGATACCCTGAAGAACTTTCTGAACTGAAACACCCAAAAGATAACTATTGAAAGAAAGTCTCTTTTGCAGAGCTCTCAAGATTTTAAATTGTCTAATGAAACCTACAGGAAAAGAGTCTGTCTTCAGAGAAAACTATGCTGCTCTCTCATTGCATTTCAGAGTTACCTCCACCAGTAATCGTTCCAACACCGTGTCCCAATACATTAGTTTCACACATTTGGAAATCGAAGGGCCAAATACTAGGATTACTCTGTCCACAAATGCTGGATTACAGCTGTTTCAAATTACATTCACAGTATAAAGGCTCCATGTAATACAGGTAAGGGAGACCCACAGGCAGTGAGGGATTAGGCAGGCTCTGCTGATTTCCTGCTAGTTGTGATGCATCATGTGTGCCTGAACTGCTTGTACAAACAGAGGAGATGCTTTTCCTGGAAAAGGCCCTTCCTGAATTATGCATGCTGTGATGGATCCACAAGGCTAGAGATGCAGGCTGCCCAGTAAACGCAGAGAGTTCAGAATCCACAACTATTCAATAAGTGGTTTCCAATTATCCTCATTAGTTGTCCAAGGTCACCATATTTTAACTGAGTCTTTTTAAAAAAGGAATACATTTGATCTAACCAGAGTTGAGGTAATGATGATTTGTGTTTTAATTTCCTGCTCAAATGTCTACCTGCTTGGTTTGGATTGCACCACCGGCAAAATGCCGTGTCAAATATATTGGGCTACTATCCGTTTTCTTAGTCTAAGGATAGAAAAATTCAGTGTGACAAAGTTTTGACAAACCGCTTATAAAAAGATGTTTAGAGGCAGGATTTAATGCTTGTACACTTACATCTCTCCCACAGCCACCCTGAGGAGCAAAGTAGACAAGAAGTGTGAAAGCTGGAGTAACAGTACAATCCTAACCATGTCTACTAGGAAGAAACTCCAATTGCATTGAATGGGTCTTACTCCCAGGCAGGTGGGATCAGGATGGTAGCCTAATTATCTGAAATTGCTACAGGACATGTTATCTTACTTGGATGACCTTTCACTTCCATGGTCCAAGAGCAACAAAACTCCAATCGTAGCTTTTGTGGTAATTGTTGTCAGCCATGGCTACATTTCAAGATTTCCTACCTAAACTTCTTATTACCTCCCGAGTATAGTCAAGTGAGCAAAAGTAGAAAAGTTGTATTTAAAATACACTTATCCAAAATGCTGATTTCTACAAATTTCTCATCTAGATTATATTTTCACGGCTCTAGTATAATAAAAATTGATCAGTAATTTGGATTTGGGGTGGTAGAGGACGGGGCAGAGTATCGCTCTTTAAAACATGACCAGGCCTGAGCAGAGTAGACAGGGAATGACACCAGGCCAGATTCTTTTAGGCCAGAGTTTCCCAAACTTGGGTCTGCAGCTGCTTTTGGACCACAATTCCCACCATCTCTGACCACTGGTCCTGCTAGCTAGGGATGATGGGAGTTGTAGTCCAACAGCTGGAGACCCAAGTTTGGGAAACCCTGTTTTAGGCAATAAGAGGCCTTGGTCTCACAGAGATAGTAGGCCTCAACCATTTCAGGTGGGGAATCTTCTGATTGAATCCTCCCTATGAAACAGTAATTCCAGACAGAAAACTAGTATGTAATGAAGGATAGGTTAGATTCCCCCCAGTCCCCAGCATCATTTTCTGTGTGCCAGAAGATACAGATAATTCAGTCATGTGACACCCCACCCCCCGATCTGAAGTAGCAAAGCCCTGACACAGATTTACTGCCTCCATAAAAGCTAGCAGTCCAGAAATAGAGGAGTGTCTCTCTCTTACACAAGGGATGAGCCTGGATACAAACAGCAAATTATCATATTTTTCGCTCCATAAGATGCACTTTTTTCTTCCTAAAAAGGGGAAATGTCTGTGCGTCTTATGAAGCGAATGCCACGGAGGGACGGACGGGAGCCATGGCTTCCCTTCCTTCCCTCCTCCGTGGCTAGCTGTAAAGCAAGCAAAGGGAGAGTCGCTTACATGCTTGCTTTACAGCAAGGCGGGAGGGACGGACGGCAGCCCCTTCCGCCCCTTGTCCCAGCTGACTGTTGAGCAAGCAGAACCGCTTACATGCCACAGGCACACACAAATGTGAGCTCTCCCTCCCCTCCTTCCCTCTTCCAACTTGAATAAAATATTGGGGGGGGGGCAGGTAAGCCCCACCTCTCATAATTCAGCCTTTCTCAACCAGATGTTGTTGAACTACAACTCCCATTGCCCCTATGTTTATTAAATAGTTTAGTACAACATTTGATTCAGAATATTTTTTTTCTTGTTTTCCTCCTCTAAAAACTAGGTGCATCTTATGGTTGGGTGTGTCTTATAGAACGAAAAATATGGTAAGTGGTATGATTAGCACTTAGTTGTTCCAGACTGCCCATGACTGAACGCTCACTTAAAAAAAGCACCTTGATTTAAAAAGAAAATGAGACATCAGAGAAAGGTTCTAGGGTAGCTCCTCTCACTGCTGCCCATCTTCTGAAGTGATGCTGTCCAATAAGTTTACCGCTATCTGCTCCTTTGTGCAGACCAGGCATGGCTGAGCTACTTTCGCTTGATTGTTCATACTGTAGGTAACTGAAAATGTTTCCCACTGGTAGCATCTGTCCAACTGCTGAAAGGCAGATTTCGCATTATAGGCACAAGCGCAACCCAAACACATACAAAATGGAAAGAGAAGAACCATTTTGGGGGTGAATGGCAATGAAATAACCTTCTTGCGCACGGCAGCCACCAGAGGATAGAGAAGCCATGGATAGAGAACAAGAAAGAGACAGATGGGAGCAATGTGATTCCAGGGTAGGCTGGCTTCCACTCAGAGCTTCAGTGAGATGCTTCTGGGGTGTTGTGTGTGCGCAAATGTGCAAACATAATGCAATTTGTGTTTGTTTTACTCCCAAACAGCATGGTAGTTCTGCTTCCCCAGGCCTTTGATTTACAAGAAAACAAACATCTCTTTGCCTAACAAAGGCACAGGGGGGGAAAATCCCCTTTGAAACAGTTTAATTTTACAGGCCCTGAAGCAATGTCAATAGAAAGCCAGGAGCAAAAAATAAAAAATATATTTAAAAGGGGGGGGGGGAGAGAGAAATCCAAAGTAAAACAGAACACACAAATGAGCTTTCAGGTCTGTTTGAACATGGTTACAAAGGGCAGTGTTCCAATTAACTGAAACTTACCTAATTAGTATTGCATCTAAATGTCTCCACTGTGGATTTTCTCACAACCTGCATGTTTAAAAACACAGGACAAATCCGCAGGTGTGGTATGATCACACTCCTGTTTTATAAATTATATGCATACAGTTTCAGCATCTACCATGCTACTATGTAAAAACAGCATTGAAAATGATGTTTTTTTATTTACACACTTTTAAAACATTGTTTTCACATTTTGTTCAAACTGATGCACAGAGTACAGTAGACAAAACCAAGAATAGCCCCCCGCCGCACACACATATTTAACAAACACAACTTCTAACAAAAACTATAAACGTTAAGACAGCGATGAAGAACTTGTAGCTATCTGTATGTCAAATATGCATCGCACACACACAACCTAGTGTCTCTGGGCTTGGTTTGCCTCTAACTTAACTGGGGGGGACAACACAGAGCAGGAGAGAAATGCAGAAAATCAGGTATGATTATTCATTTATTCCACATACTATTTAATTGTAATAAAATTTCAAAGTGGTTTACAAATATGAGAAACTTCTTGTTGTGTTCTACACAGATTAAACTGACATAATTCAGTGCAGGGCAGCAAAGATTAAAGATGCAATACTGAAATGTAGTGCTTTGCCCCAGGTTAGTTCTATGTAGACCTGTTTAAAATAATGGCCATGACTAAATTCACTCTATTAATTTCAACAGGTCTACTCTGAATATAACTTAAGCACCATCTACACTACACCGTTGAAACAGTATCATACCACTTTTAACAGTCATAGCTTTTCCCAAAGAATTTTGGTCACTGTGGTTTGTTAAAAGTGCTCAGAGTTGTTAGGAGACTCCTATACCCCTCAGAGCTACAAAGCCCAGAGCGGCATGAAGTCAATCCCTTATCCCAGGAAACTCTCGATAATAGGGGACTAGAAGTTTCCTAACAACCCTCAGCACCCTTTAATTTTGATCAGGATTCTTTCAGGGAAGTCTTGGCTTTTTAAAGTGGTATGATGGTGCTTTAAATGCATAGTGCGGATAGGGCCTTAGTTGGATACAAGCTAAAATCACTAGCAGTGGTGTAGTGGAGGGAGAAAACAGGAGAGCACAGCTCCAGGGCTTCTTGCCCCCCAGAAGGATCAATGGCATCATCAGCCAGAGAACCAGGCTAATTCAGGAGTCCTTGCTCTGGCAAGCAAATAAAGTGCTAACAAGGCTTTCAAGTTTGCTTGTGGCAGGTAATCACTGGCAGTAAACAATGAAGAAAACAATACATCGAAGACTGTTTATTTTAGGGAGTTGGTACTTCCTGCTAGCAGTTTAAACAGCAACACTTCAAGCCTTGGTTTCTAATTCAGTTAAATCACAAAGGTTGCATTTCAGCCGGCTGAAGGTCTTTTGTTCAAGATCAGTGTGTTCTACAAGCTGAACCTGTCAGAAGCAAGCACCACCCAGTTCAATGGTGGAAACTATTCATAGGGTTACAACCACACTGATCCTAATAAATTGGCTTTTATGCCATGTATGTGTGCATATACACAAACTATGTGTGTGTGTATAAAGTTATCTCTCTGTGTGTGTAATACAAGCCATATGGATCATTGCATCTGCCTACATTTTTGGATTTTTCTTGGGGAAAGCCATTGCAAGCTCCTGCACTTTGGAACTGACCACTACTTCGAAGTATATCCCACTGAATACAGTGGGACACTTGAATAAACATACGTAGGTTCAGGCTAAGCAAAGGAGACTTGGAAATTTCACTAGTGTAGGCAGATGCGTAGAGGAAGCACATCTATTTTACAGATGCTAAAAAGACTGGACACTAAATTCTGCTGAAAGTGAGAAGAGGGTTGCTGAACTTCTAAAAACCCAAAGGACTGCAGCACGTTGTTTGCGGCATTTGGCTTCCTCCTTCGCGTTATGGGGGTCTGATGTGCACACCTTCCGCACAAGTCTGCAATGTGATTTATTTTCTGCATGCGTAAAGCCCTGCTGTAAGTATGCAATCTTGACATCCAATTCAGTTTACATCAAGGAATGAGTGCATCTGAAAAATTATTTTGTTCTACTGAATGCATAGAGAAAACTCCCACCACAAAGCACACGACTTTCTTCGAGGATTACATTGCTTTGAATTAGGTGTATGATCTGTCAAAGTGATGCCTTCCTTGCAATATATAGCAATAACATTATGGAGTAGGAAATAGTAGTATCAAAACCGGGAAACTATTCAGCAAAAATTAATTCCCATTCAATACAAAACACAACATCTGTTTCGGTCCAAGCATTTTGTTCTGATTTCATTTGTATTTAAATGACACTTTAGACTTAGGCAATTCCCCCCCCCCCCAAAGTTGAACACTGAAGACTGCAGTCTCCTATTACAGTTCTTAGCTCAAGACTGTACACCATTGCTGCACTTGGTCTTGTAGACAGTCATAAAACATTGATTTTCATGATTCAGGGTAGGTTCAGTGATGTAAATTGCGCATCCACGTCTTTTGTCCTGGTTTCTTAGTGACGGATGTTATGTCTTCTAGTTGGACAACAAAGTAAAGTACAGCAGTTTCACAGGGCAGGAGGTACAAGTTTAGCAATGGGAGTACTTAGGCTACAGTTCTTTCAAGATGTGGACATACAGAAGATTAAGGCCCAGCTAAAGAACATAAGAAGTGTTCTGCTGGATAAGGCCAAGGCCTATCTAGTCCAGCTTCTGTTCATACAGTGACCAACCAGGTGCCTATAGGGAGCTTAAGCCACAAACAGGGCTTAAGGTGGAAATGAGTTGTGGGTACAGCACTTACAACATGCATCAGGCCATGCGTGTAAAACAGAATGGAGAAACTGTGGGTCTTCACATGTTGCTAGACTACATCTCACATCATCCCTGACTATTGGCAATAATGGTTGGGGCAGATGGAGTCCAGCAACACCTGGAGGGTCCAGTTTCACTGCCCCTGGTGTATAATTTTAGCATGCCAGTGACACGCAACCTGAAAAGATGCCCTGTTGCCATGCTAATGATGTGCATGTGGGCCAGCACACATTACAAATGCATTTAATGAAACAAGTGCCTTGGGAAATTATCTTATGGGCAGGTGCTCTACACACTGCCCTGCATTAAGTTTACAAATCAGGCTTTGACACAGGTAAAATGACAGTCAAGCAGGGGGTTTACATGGAAAACCCTGAAACAGAATAGCTTCCTTACTCATTATTTTCCAACAATTATAAAAATGCTCTGTCAGGATAGGTGCAATGCTCTACAAAATTATCTCTTAGAGTAGTTAACCTAGTACTGGCGAGACAAAGTTAATAAACCAGAACTTCTTCTTAGATTATATACAGTGGTACCTCAGGTTACAGATGCTTCAGACTCCACTAACCCAGAAATAGTACCTGGGGTTAAGAACTTTGCTGCCGCCACGGTGGGAGGCCCCATTAGCTAAAGTGGTACCTCAGGTTAAGAACAGTTTCAGGTTTAGAACAGACCTCTAGAACAAATTAAGTTCTTAACCCGAGGTACCACCATATATGGTAGTTAATGGTAGATCTGGACAGTTTTGCATCAAATGTGAAATAAATCTTTGCAAGCTATGGCACATTGATTAATCTATAGGGGTTCAGTCCATGAACTCTGCAGCCAATGCTTCTTGGACCAACAATGAAAACTCAAAAATCATTAAGATTCCTGTAGCTGAATTGATATCAACTTAGGTTCAGCTTGATTGTCAATACGTGACACCTCCAAAAGTCAATGCACCCTGGGAAGTAATTTGTCCTTATCCATCCTAAATTTCAGTTGTATAGAAAGCAAAATTGTTTGCAAAATGCAACCTTCTTCAGCCATTTCAGAAGGGAGAATCCTAACCACAAAAGACAGAAATAACTCAAACATGTGCAATTGTAGTTCATTTGTATAGCTGTACAAATTATTTGATGAAAATATGAGCAGGGAAACCTTCATGAAGGTAGGCAGACACTGGTGAGGCACTACAAAGATATATAAGGGTTTCCAAAAGGCTATGGTTACCACATAGTTGCTAACAAGCTTAACATCTTACGAAACTGAAGCTGTTTTTAAATAAATAAATGCTATATCTAGGATTAGCTCCCTTTCCACTTTGCATGACAAGTGCATACCTTGAATGTGTGTGTTTCCTGTAACAGAAATCAAACCAATTTTTTAAAAAGGCATATTTCTTATTGAGACCAGCAAAGTCTAGAAAAAATGACTTAAAAATATGTTGAGGGAATTTCAAATTGGTGTATTTCAGCACATGGAGCAAAGGGCTCTCAAGCCTGATGAACATCCATTTAAATCTGCTTTAGCGGAACACAGCACACTGGCAGAAATAGCCAGGTTTAAGTTAACTGCCTAACCTCAGAAGTTACATGTTTTGATATGTAGTGTTTTGGTACACATATCAAAGAACTAAAACCAAAGTTTTCAAAACAATGAACAGATATGGAGAAGGAAAGAAAGAATGAAATTAGTGGAATACGCAGGATTCTTCTGAAAATTTTGATTTCCTCTGTGGAATTCAACTAACAAATCCCTGAAAAACCTGACTGTACTGTTTCTAAATGGTAAAAGCTACAGATACACACCTCTGTGTAAGAGTAAAGATGTGTGTGCCTCCTTTTAAAGGGAACACTTCAAAATTTAAATAAGAAATCAAAGGAATTAAGTTGGGTAGTACCAGAGTCTGCACTCCTGTCCAACAAATTGCACTTTCATTCAAATAACTGCACATTTTTAGATCTCTTGATAGTCAAGGACTTATTTTTGTGGAAGATTGTGCAATTCAGTCACACACTCATTTAATAACCACAAAAGCTGGATTCCGGGCATGGGCTGAAATTGCAGGTGAAGAAACTGTTAAAATGAATAGAAGAACATCTGCTACAGAAGACCCAATGGCTTTTTATGCCAAAGCAGTGATGGCAGTGTGTAGATAACTCAGCATGTTTTTGGCTCCTGGAACTAACTAATTTTAGGAGTGCTTGACACTCTTAAGATTACTTTTTACAGAGTGCAAAATGCCCAAGTGAAAACTGGTTACCTGCTGCAGCATCATTTATTATTATGGGAAGAATAATATTCTTATAGAAAAGAGTTAAATATCTAATTTTGTGTTCCATGTTTGTCAATCTGAAGTGGATGCCCCAATACAGCAGATGAAAATGATTGGTCTTGAAGCGTGTGGAATAGCAATGAGACCCCTGTCACCTCTTCCCCACCTCTACACCCCATGCAATCACTTCGAAAAAATTATCAAGCCATAAATGGGGATTGCACTGATAAGCAGCAATACCTATTGCAAAACTCAGAGAGGAATTCAAAGTTTAATCTGATCTGTTTAATGGTTTTGTTTCTTTTAAGCAGGAGGAAAAAGAATTACAATCCTTTTAATATTTTCACAATGTTAAACTAAAACTGAGCTCTAGGCTACATGTGTAAGTAAATCTAGAACACAAAAAAGGGTTAAATAAGATTTTCTTTAAAGATACAAGAACTGAAGCTTTCTTTACGTTTAACAAACTTCACAGAACAGATACTGCAAAGGAACAACCCCCACACTTTTTTTTTAAAGTGAACATTGTCCATAATCCACATGAACTTTGAGTAGTGTTTGCTTGAGAGCCACCTTGAAACCAACTGTGCACTTGTAACAGGGCTAAAGAAAGGGTTAACAAGGGAAAAATAGCATCTTCGTTATTAATCTGCAAAAGTCTTGTGTATCAATCAGAATGTCCATCAAATGCTATGCTAGGATTTTAGAAGGGAAGAAAGTGCATAGCGCGGCAGCAGCTGAAGTCCATGGTTTTTTTTTTAAACTCTTCATGGCAAATGCAAAGAAAATTGTCTCGATTTCCCCCTCACGCCGATGGAAAGGGAATACTTCCTTAGGAAACAGAGAATGCAGCTGGAAATTCCATTGCCGATTTCAAAGCCTTGAGTACAACACAGAATGGCTTCTCCATATTGAACTTTAGAATGTTGGAATATCTCACATTTACTTCATTACAATTTGCACTGTTGCAATGCAGGCCCAGTCTCCATCACTGGCCTGAGTGGGGACCAGAGTAAATACAATTCAGCCTGTAAACCAGCAATTTACCTTCAACACAAATGGAATAGTCGGTGCCTCATCTAAACTACTATACCCCACAAAGCTTTTTTATAAGAGTGACATCAGGGTAATTCACTCTTCGGGTGCCTTAAATTTAACCTTTTTGTGAAAGCATAAGACAACACAACCTCCCCCTTCCTCCAGCAGCCCTCCCTCCCATTCCCAACTATATACCTAATTCCAAATTGCTAGTGGAGCTTTTAAAACCGGTTTGGGGAGCAAAGACTCCACATAGGGCCACCACCATTAAATAATCTTTGCCAGTAGCTGGAGGCAAACAGACACTGCCATTTTCTCACCACTGCACGCTAAGGATGGTGCAGTTTGGCTCAATGAGATAAGACAGACCACAATACAGAACTGGAGCATTAAAGAACAAATCTGGAGAGTCCCAATTCTAAGCAATGCATTTCATCATCATTTGCTTTGCCACAGGTGATGGGCATAGGCCTTCACTGAGAGCTGCATAGTCACAAGGCTGGAACAGCCCGTTTGATTATCTCCTTAACACCACTGGAAGTGAGGCATACAAACTCAATTCAATACGGGGTGATTTTCCTGGTTGTTCCCCCAATATTGTTACTGAATTCTGTTTGCTACAAAATATCCTTTACCCCCTCAATATAAGTCTAACTACAGAAAGTCAGTCTGTAGGATCCGGCCATGGCTACTGTGCTGTGAAATTAGCCTTATTTGATCAATTAACAGATACCTGCACTTAGCAAAAGGCAAACAAGAGCCAATCGGGTTTTGGCCGATGGGAAAACAGTCACAATGGTTGGCATGTGGAATCCAAACACACTGCTTCAGAAATGTTGTCGATGCTGCGTAGAAAAATGCACACCGCTTACTGCTTGTTCCAGGAATGGCGCTAACTTTAAAGCAATATCATCACCATCCTCCACCTAAGTGAAGAAACAGTTTCCCTGTAATGTGTTTGATAAAAAAAAGTTGTCGTAAGAATCTGTCCCCTTCTTTTTGACTTCCCGGAAGATGTTCCCACCCAGAGAGATTCCCTGATGCTGGTGACGCTACCTAACCTCAGAAGACACACGTGAAGCAACCAGTTAGGTCTTCTAGGTTCAGCAGCTACACTGCCAGCTCTAAGCAGAGTTTCACCCCTTCAAGGTTAGCTAGAAGTGAGGATAAGAAAACCAGGCTATTAAGGGTACTTTCTTCCAGACAGGTGTGCACATTGCAGTCTTTTACATCAGTTTCTACTCAGCTGCTGGAAGCTTACCAGCATAAGGCTTTTTTTTCTTTTTTTTAAGAGCTTGACTCCTGCAATAATAGAAGCCTTTAGAAAATCCACTAGCCATGCTCAAAAATATTTCTTCATGGTTTTTGTTTTTGTTTTTCGTTTTTAATATGGTGGCTAGTAGGCACCTTAACAACCAGCCAGAAATCAATGTCAATCACCATTAACCCCTAAACTACAGTACCAGGATGGTTGGCTAAAGAAAGGAAATTGATTGGCTGTAGTCTGAAACTTGCCCAGTACAAGGTGTCTGGCTGACTTTGTCCTAAATAAGGCTAACATTAGTGAACTAAGAGAACGGCATTTGGTTGTAGAGAGTCTTGCAACTCAGGAGCAGCCCTCGCCAATGCGCTGGCATGACCGCCCCACTTTCCGGTCCAGTTTCACCATTTTCATAATGGCTTCTTCACGCCCACGTCCCATGTGGTCAAATGTGCAATCGTGCTGTTCAGGCAGGCGATGCAACATACAGAACACGTAACCTGCAAGGACAGAAGTGGGGGAAGGGGAAAGACGAGAACACAGCATTAAAACGCAGAATTCTATAGAGCAACAAGAGCGCACCATCTAGGGTTGCAGTTCACAAACTGTATACCAGTTCAAATAAATTAATTAACAGTCAAATACTCCTGTGAGCTCATACCTAGAGATAGCTGTCTGTTGCATCTCCACACAATTCATTGCTTTAGCTTTCCAGTCAGCTTCTGTTGGGGCTGGCCACTGTGCTGCATCAAGTGCAAAAAATATTGCTAAGGGCTAAACTGACATGACTGCATTTGAACAATTAGCAATTTTATAAATTACAGGCATGGGGGAAGGCTGATCTAGACTGGGATCCTGGCGCAGAACATAGAGAGGCTTTATCCTGCTTTGCCTCACTGTGCCCATTATTTGTACTGGGAAAGAACCTACCCGTTTGCTCTAATGGGAACTTTGTGTCCTAAAGCAAAACAGCAGGTGTGGGATCGCTGCCCTAGACTAGGACTGCAGCATGGGGAAAGGGTTAAAGCCCCCTCCCTTTCAGGGTATCGGCCCAGATTGGGGCCTCTGCACCTTCAATTTACGTCATCCATGAAATGGCTAATGGCATCTCGTCTAGTTTGGCCCTGACTCACTCCTGACAGAGAACCTCTGAAGAACAGTGATTTGTGCAGGGACAGGATGGGAAGGAATGCTATTCATACTCTGACACAGCCTGCCATTAAACCTTTACAAAGAGTGACGGGGGTCTCTGTTATCAGAAGTGAGAAATTAGGATATAAAACTGTTCATTTTTCTAATTGGGAAATGAGCCTCCGAGAGCAGGACTTCTCTGAAGTGATATTCAAACTGCCATATATGCCTTAGAACCATCCGTAAAATTATACAACCGAAACGAGAATGAATATTGTTTACATACAACATTTTCTTGTGCCTTTTGCATTCAAGTCCACTGTTCACAGACATAAATTATGACTGATCACATCATAAGGAAGCTCCATTCTGCCTTCCACACTAGATCTAGGTTTTTTTTACTAAGGAGATAAATCTGTGCTTGAGCTGAACTGTACCCACTTCAGATTGCAGGTAGGTGCTCTTAAAAAGCAAAACAACACCCACATAGAAAACTAGATGATTGGACTATGTGAGATTTATGTGAGAGAACACAGCCCTTTGGGTACCAATGTAGTTGTTGGGCCTTAATCAGTAACGTAGCAAACTGTGTTTCTGAGAAGTCTTCAAAGACTGTCCCACATTTAATGCATTGTTGTAGTCTTGACTTGAAGATTACTAGAGCAAGGTGACCATAGCCAGGCTAGTAAACCAAGCTAGACAAAATGTGGGAGTTCATGGTCAGTTCTACTGATATCTTCTCCCTCCCCACAAAGGCAGCCATTTGGGTAAATTGGGAGACCACAGTGCGAATAGGGGAGTTTTTCCTGATCCAAATAGTGCCCCCTAGCTGCTGTTCACAAGCCTGCTGGTGGCCAGTTGTCACTGTGATAATGAATTTGAATATGGGCTTCGCCATGTCACACTGAGTGTTTCTCCATATAAAAATCTTCACATAGGAATGTTGCAGCATGAGAATAGCAACACTGAAGGAAGGGTAAGCTGCACATTTTAAAAATAATGTAACTATCCGTAATTAGAATATAATTACAATAAAACTGTTTGTGAGAAGTGCTAGAGTAATTCCTGGTTCACTGCCTAAAGTGAAAAACCCTCCCCAAACACATGCTTAGGGCAGGAATCTTTAAATCTCCAAAAATTAATACAAGGGTTTTTACTACACACACAATTAATTTGGAACACAGACTCCCATAAGTATTCAGTGACCGCAGTGGCAACATTTAAAGGAAATATTCCTGGATTTTATGGGCTTGGGAGCAGAGCCAATAATCTCATCTAAAATCAGGACACTTGACATTTTAAATTTAGCCCTGGCTTCATGCAAACGTTGCTGGTTGTCAACTTTATTTCTGAGTGAAAGGGCACAAGAGTTCAAATCACCCATAATCTGCAGCTCATGTCACGATTCAAATTTAAATAAAACATTTGTTTCTTTACAGATAACTCATTTGGAGCCACTTCAAAACTAACCTTAATAATGACACAGTTATTCCTGTACAGAATTCCACTCAAGTTCTTGTCACCTTCACCTCTCTCATGAAATTTTACACTTCCTACTGATTTGAAATTCTAATCGACAAAGGCTAATGCTTCACCTAAAAATACCTAGAAACTTTCAAAACTGAAGGCACTGCAATAGTTTTGTGCCACTGTGGTGTATTGTTCAGGAATGTATGCTTCAGTGCAGCATTCTTGGAACACAGAAGTCTTTGCATACCTTCAAAATCCTAGAACAGAGGCGCAAATCCAAGAACATTGGCATTATTGGATGTGGGAGCTGCAGTAAAATGCTGCAGTGTGGAGTCTATGTTCAAGATTCCATTCCTTCTCACCCACTATTTTCCATCCCTCCACTAACAGCGGACAGTTGGTGGCCACTGAGTACCCAGTTAACTTTGGGCTGTTTTTGCAATTCCCCCTTAGGATTCCCCTCCCCTACCTCAGCCTTTTCCCCCATACCTCATATCACCCTCCTGTGTGAGTGGAGTTGCTTGGCTACATAAGCAATGGCACTCACAAGCCCCAATAGATGGAAACAGAAGATATATGTATTCTTTGGGTTTGCTCATTCTGGAATTCTGCTCCTTCCTATTTAAGCATGGAGGAATATTCTGCAATCAGCAGTTTGCAGCAGCTTTTTTCCTTTCCATTTGTTCTTCCACTTTTTCTCCCTTACATAACTGATGCACACAAGTGATCAGTGAAACAGTACAGCATGTTTCAGACACGCTCATCCAGATTCCCTTTTGCACCATGTTTTATCAACTTGTACAAGCACTTGTGTATATCCGAAAGGAAGAAAAAGGGGAAATGTTCAGAATGAACAAAATGAAATTAAAGCGTTGGCAAGCTGCATGTGTAGTGATATCTACATCGTCCAGACAGGAGAAGGAAAGAATATCGGCATCCTCAGGCTTTGATCCTGCTCCACAAATAAGACTAGGCAATTTGAAGTGTCAACATCAAGATATTCAGGTGGGGAGAAATTTGTAAGCATCCGTCATTTAAACAGAGATATGCGCAAACATTAAGGCAAATGACAGCCATTCTGATTAACGACCATTCATGCAATGGTATGTCAGTGTTTCTCCGAATTTCTGATAATTTATTTTCTGGATTAGAAATGAAAGTGCACTCTCCTGCCATCATTCACAAGGTTTATGTTTAGAATAAGAATTATCTGCCTTCACAGAAACAATCCCTTGTGTTTGTGCACATGTCTCCTCTTTTGAAAAGGACCAGACAAGATTGGTAACTCATGCAGAGAGACAATGGGCAGCCGCTGCTGGGGGCAAGGCATTATTAGGAGGGACTGAATAATCCAATCAGAGCCAGTTGAAACACTGGCCTATTGGGAAGAGGCAAAAACAGTGTATAGCAGAAAATCATATGAAGAATCTCTGTGGGTAGAGTATGGATTCATAAAAGTTTTAATCCATTTATTCCTCATAGCTTATTCCAATGACACATGAGGATATAGAGTTCACAGAAAGTGACTGTTTCCGGCAGTACAATCTGAGTAGAACAACTGTCCACTCCGCAGTAGAAAAATGTAACACTTTGCACCAACGACTTTTGTAGAACTGGTCATGAGTGTTTAACTGAGATATTTCTTCTTCTTTTTTAAAAAACTCCTTCCCTTCAACCTAGCTATTCAGACCTCTCCTGGCAGCCATGGAAGCTGGTTATCGTAAGCACCTTCAAACAACTGAGCCAGAATTTAAAACAAGCCAATTTAAGTGCCTCCCAAATGAGAGGTTACTTTGGTATGATTAATTTTGAACCATGTGAGGAGTTGCTCACAACTGTCTTGCCACTTATAATAATAATTTTATTATTTGTACCCCACCCATTTGACTGGGTTGCCCCAACCACTCTGAGCTGCTTCCAACATATATATAAAACATTACACATTAAAAAGCTTCCCTATACGGGCCTGCCTTCAGATGTCTTCTAAAGGTTGCACAGTGACTTATTTCCTTGACATCTGATGGGAGGGTGTTCCAGAGAGTGGGTGCTACTACTGAGAAGGCCCTCTGCCTGGTTCCCTGTAGTTTCACTTCTAGCAGTGAAGGAACCACCAGAAGGCCCTTGGTACTGGATCTCAGAGTTTGGGCTGAACGATGGGGGTGGAGACGCTCCTTCAGGTATACTTGAGCTCTTATCACATGGCTGAATTACTAGCAGGCACAAATCTGGCTGTTTACACACACGACATTTAGAGACATGGAAATCTGTTTGGCAAAGACCAAAAGCTCATTTGTAAGCTCATGGCACTTGTAAAAGTTACAGACAATAGCTTTCTAGGAAGTATTAGCTGTTTATAGCTCAACAGCAAAACAAAATCCTGACTGATATTGTGTCTACTGACCCATTGCCCAAGGTGCAATTGTCACAGACACACAAATGTATTAAGGGGCTTAACCTTTTTTCCACCATGCCTGTGGCAGAGCAAAGCAACTGCAGGCGGAGAATATTTCTCATTGTTATGATTCAAGTAATTAAATCTGAGCTGGGAATGGCTGGCATGCTTTCTTTCTTCCACAGCACAGCAGCCTCATAAAGGAAGATCAAGAAGCTTGACTTTGCTTTACAAAACTGACTCAGGAAGCACCATTCATGGGATCACAGAAGAAGTCTCAGGTCAAGGGGTCTTGTAACAAGAGGTACTGACTTATCAGTTTCCAAGACCACATTATCTACAAAAAAATGTGATTATGATGAAATGTGGCTGTTCCAAATTCAAAGTTCCAAGCTAATTTATTTAAAAAGCATTTTAGTGTTAGAAATTGTGTGTGTCAGTTTTGTGACTCAACAGTTTGAGAATCAATGAATGCAATCATAGAATTCTAGAGTTAGGAGGGACCCACAAGGCTCATCTAGTCTAACCCCTTGCAATGCAGGAATCACAGCTAAATAATCCCTGATAGATGGCCATCCAACCTCTGCTTAAAACTCCCTAGTGAAGGAGAGTGTGCCACCTTCCACGGTGATAAGGAAGGCATTAAATGATAAGTAATTAAATGATAAGGAAGCAATTAAAAAACCCACAGCAAACTGTATTTACACAAATCTATTCAATCAGTCTTGGAAGTTTCTTCAACAATTAACCAGTTTAAGCAACTCCACCCCCATAGTTCAACCCAGACACTGAGGTCCACCGCAGAGGGCCTTCTGGCGGTTCCCTCACTGCGAGAAGCCAAGTTACAGGGAACCAGCAGAGGGCCTTCTCAGTAATGGTGCCTACCCTGTGGAACACCCTCCCATCAGATGTCAAGGAAATCAACAACTATCTGACTTTTAGAAGACATCTGAAGGCAGCCCTGTTTAGGGAAGTTTTTAATGACTGATGTTTTAATGTATTTTTAATCTTTTGTTGGAAGCCACCCCGAGTGGCTGGGGAAACCCAGCCAGATGGGTGGGGTATAAATCATCACCACCATCATCACCTAACAGTAGGACCAACCACTGAATTCTCATTAGAAACAACTCTCAGCAAAGCTTCCACTGTAGAACATTGGGTTATTTGAGCACTAAACATGACAAGTGATGCCAACCCAGATCCACATACATGTTCTATGAGAAGCTATGTTACAGTCCAGTTTAACAGAGCTCCCACAACAGTTCAGAATCTAAAGTTGAGATAAATTTATTTTGCTGCTTTTAGACAGCTCGGTCCTTGCACAAACCGTAATTACTGCTTTCTTCTGTGTCCTTAGAACACTGTGTGCTCTGTCCAATTCTACCCTCACTCCAAAGCCAGCATTTCAAATCAATACTTTCAACCCACTTTTAGTAATGTAACAAACAAACCAATGCCCATCTTCCTCCTACAGCCAATAATGTAGGAGAATTGAGACAAGCCGGACGAATGACAATACAGCTTCATCTGAAATGCCTTAATTGGAACTGAGTGGGCTGGTTCTACCATCAAGCTTTCTGTTAAGAATGCCAGAATGCTCCTAAAAGAGAAATTCTCTGTAGGAAATGTTACTTTGGAACTGAAGTGAAACATGAATTTTTCAAGAAGGATCTGACGATAATGATGCAAGTCTAGTTTGCATAGCTTACTCAAAATATTAATTGTAGTCTTGAAATTCAAAAGGTCATGTTTTCCAACATGTAAATCACCCATGTGTATAATTTCATATACACTTTTATTCAAATGTATTTTTTAATGAATTTCGAGGCAAATAATAAAGTATGAGATTTTGCCAACATAGTGGCATTCGCCTGTTGGAATGAAATGCCAGAGGGAAGTGTTAACTCATTTGTGCTGGAGTTATAGTTTCTCATATTAAAAACAATCTGCCTTAGATTGAATCAGCAGGTCCCAAGGCATTTCACTTCCTCCCTGTGATATTCATATAGTGTTGCTCCACGGGTTGCACAACAAGTATTCAAGTTTTTTGGTGAATGTGTTTATTCTACAAGCTTTGTTTTTTGAAAAAACAAAACCCACAGAAGTGTGTTTGTGTGTGGTATGTGTGTGTGTTTTAAAAAAAATCAAAAACAAAAAAGCATTTTCTTTTCAACTGCATACCTATGAGGAGCTACCAAGGAAATCATAAATGAACTGCAGACACAACAGGAAAATTATACTGAAAGAGTTGCCTGGAATATTTTCCCCGTCTACCTGCTCATGCTTTAGATCAGGGGTCAGCAAGCATTTTCAGCAGGGGGCCGGTCCACTGTCCCTCAGACCCTGTGGGGGGGCGGACTATATTTTGAGGGGCGGATGAACGAATTCCTGTGCCCCACAAATAACTCAGAGATGCATTTTCTTATAAAGGCAGCCATTTTGCAAAGCATCATTCTAAAATAATAAGAGCCTCCAATGGTGCAAGGCCACCATGGAAAACTGGAGGTTCCTTTCACATAAGAAGTATGTGTGTGTGAGAGAGAAATACAAAATATAAGCACGTAACTTATTAAAGCCTTTCAACATGACATGAAATGCTGACCTTTGGATCAGAATATAGAGTAGGGGCAGGTGACCTGCAGTCATCCAGATGTTATTGGAGTCCATCATCATTCCCCTTAGCCTGAGCCGCATGGCCAATAGCCAAGGATGATGCTAGTTTTAGTTCAAAAACATCTGGAGGACCACAGGTTCCGCATCCCTGATATAGACCATGTTAAATATTTTTCTAGACCTCCTTTTGTGCCCTCGTGAAAAGTTGTAGATGTGAAAATACTAACCATATTAAAGATGGAATGTAGCAGAAACTCTGGTTAGAGAAAAAGGAAGCTGCCATAGCTTCAATCAGGCCATTAATTCAATGCTGACTACACTGACAGGTGGTAGGTCATAAGACTCAACACACTGCTTTGTTTTAATGTCTTACTGATAATTTACTGAATGTTTCTATTGATATTTTTATTGGCTGATTTGTATTTTTGGTTGTGATAGAGATTTTTTAAAATCTTACTGCGTTCTATGTAAACCACTTAGAGATTTTGCATACTAAGCAGAATATGAAATAATAAACCTTAATAAATTATTTCTCAGACAGGAGCCTTTCTGAGCCAAACCTGGTAATTCTAGGAATTGAACCTGGGATCTTTTTCCATTGCAAAGCATGTACTCCTCCATTAGGCCCTAGTTGTTAGCTTTTGCTAAGCATTTTATGATGTATGTGCTCATGCACTTTCTTCATTTTGTCAAGTAGTGCAATCTACTCCTTATGTTCTTCCTCTTTATAAGAGGCCTTTAATGCAGCCAGTCAAACTTCTAAGTATAAGTTCTATATCTTTTCTTTATAAAGTGCCTTTAGTTTTCTCAAAGTTTATCTGTTTTCAATGCCCTCGATAAAATATGAATCAACTGTGAATAGTGTGAATGAAGAATGAATGTTTAACTTAGAAAAAAGAAATCTGCTACCAGGAATTGAACAATTAGAAATGATCCCCACCAAAAAGCTTGGTATTCCAAAACAGAACTGGCCACCAAAGCTTGAGATGCTTAATCTCATTAGAACTATGAGGCGCTGCTCTAATTGTGTGACAAAACCCAGAACATCACCTCAATCTCAGTACATACTTGATAAATTCAATAAAGAAACTAATTTGCCTATGGTGCCTTTCTTACTATGGTTTAGTAAGCTGAGTCGTATTTCATTTGTCTGAAATATTTTTAGACCCTTCATCATAGAGCAATTTCTGGGTCCGATTTCTCTTGATTTTATTGTTATATTTCTTTGCAAACCACTTTGAGGTGTTTTTTTTTTTTACAATCAAGCGGTGTATACATGTTATGAAATAAATAAACGAATAAATAAATAAATAAATAAATAAATAAATGCAGCAATATAAAACAACATATATGAGACAGGAGGAATAAAGATATACAACTGATAACCAAAACAATACCTGAACTAGGATATATCAAAGAGTTCAAAAACATGCCCTCTTCTGGCTATACTACATATGGATAAGGGGGGCGGAGTATACTGCAACTTTCCACAAAAACAATGACACCACTAATTGTGACATGACACTCAGCCTCTACTTACAAGGCAGACCTTATATTAATAATTCTGGAAGCAGCTCAGCATACCTGGATCTCAGAGTAGATGTAGGCCTGGACTGGATGTTCCCTGCTTCTCTTTTGAGAGTTCAGAGACACCATAACCATATTTCTCTGCAGTTATTCACAGCCACTGATGCTTATTTAAGTCAACTGTGTTCTCTCTGTTATGCTTCCTCAAGTTACCCTGGCCAATCAGGGGTCACGTTCTGGATGCAATGAAATCATTGCACTACACAGTCAATCAGATTTGGCTCCATGGCAATGTCACTAAGGGGAAATGAAGCTCATTTAGAGTAAGGGAAATGTTTCCTATCCTTATCTACTTCAATCAGGGGTGACTCAAACACTTTTGCACCTCTCTCCTAGCAACCCCATCAAAATGACTGAAAATTGGTCATTCTTTTTTACAGTGATGAAAAGTTTCATGAAAGGCCCTTGCTCCCTATCTCAATTCAAAATCGCTGTGAATTTTGTTACACAACTACACTACCAGAGCTTACCCTGAGCTACCTCACCGAGCCTCAGTTCTGGACTCATCTCTTACAATCTGTGGACATAGAACATTTTCCTGGAGTGGTATTTATACCTCTAGAAGTCTCTGCATGGAGCATTTATCTACACTAACATGCCTCCCCAACACTGAGGATTTAATTAAAAAGCCAAAGTGTATCCAAAAATTTAATTAAAACAAGTAAGCAGTACTAGGCAGCCTGATAATATATGTGTATCATCTGTTTTTTGCTTCAGCCCAATGAAAATGCAAGGCAGATAAGACATTAATAAGGAACAAGAATAAATAATGCCGAGTTTCCAGGCTGAGACACTTTGTCTATTACAGGAGCTCCAGAGGCATTTACATAGGTCCATGTATTTTAACCTCAGGAGTGGTAACAGGCTTTACAGATTCATGTTTTAAACATTTCAGTGTATTTGCAATTAAGCTTTGCTATGTTCTTGACAAAAATAGTTACCAACATCTGCTGCAATGGAAACTATTTGAGCCATCACCTGTGTCAAAGTGGCTGATACATTAGCAAGTAAATGTGCCCAATTTGTTCCTCCACCATCATCAAATCTTTTCTCGTAAAAAGAGAGCTTTGGTCTATGTGTTCCAAATTCAAACCCTTATGTTAGGATCTAATTTAATAATTTGAAGTATAGTAATCCCTCATTCACGAAGCAGAGAATATTCATGTGCCTTGGACTCTATACATACACGCACATGGCTGTGGTTTTTGTGTGCGCAGATATAGTAGATACATGCACAACAAATTTCAGATCTACAGGTCATCTAATTCAAATGAAGCTTGCACTCCTCATTCAATGAATTGTCCAGCAACTGAGAGTTTGCTCTCTTCTGCTAACATATGGTTAGACTAGTTGAGCTGTAAGTGCCTTCCCATGACATAAGTGCTACAACGCCGACAACAGTTCACATACAGCCACCGCCCTCAAATCATATGAGTCTTTATATTGAAGTCTGGACAATAGTTTCAGCTCCTTTAAACGAAGAATATTAATATATATAATTTCACAGAAACAGTTCTAACATGCTGGATATATGACACAGGTGGAGCTGAGGTCTAAACCACTGAGCCTCTTGGCCTTGCTGATTGGAAAGTTGGCGGTTCGAATCCCTATCACGGGATGAGCTCCCGTTGCTCTGTCCCAGCTCCTGCCAACCTAGCAGTTTGAAAGCATGCCAGTGAAAGTAAATAAATAGGTACCGCTATGGCGGGAAGGTAAACGACATTTCTGTGCACTCGTCACGGTGTCCCGTTGTACCAGAAGCAGTTTAGACATGCTGGCCACATGACCTGAAAAGCTGTCTGTGGACAAATGCTGGCCCCTTGGCCTGAAAGTAAAATGAGCGCTGCACCCCATAGTCGTCTTTGACTGGACCTAACTGTCCAGGGGTCCTTTACCTTAGAACACACACACACACACACACACACACACACACACACACACACAAAGTTTTGCATGAAGTTTGCATGAATAATAAAGTTTTCATAAGTTTGCATGTGTGTATGTGTACTTTATTATTTTTGCTCTAATCCAGGAACCATGATGGTTGAAAAAAACAGACAAAACTTCATGCAGGTTTGCAATGTTAAAATCTTGACTGGAGGCCACAAGTGAAGCTGTGCCTCAGGCTTTGCTAGAAGTCCAGTGTGGATTTTATGAGGTGTGTGTGCTCACACACAGACATTTCAATCTCAAACTCTAATTACTAACTTTGAAGTACTACAAAGACCTGCTGATTATGAAGGGAATCTTTTCAATTCACCTAGCCATTTCCTCTACATTATTTATTTGTTTTTCAGTAACAGCCTGCTCTAAGCACATTCTCTCCTAAAAGCATTTTCCCCATGCCAATCCGAAAATCATCATCTGCATTCTAGGCTCTGAACAATGACATACTCTGGCCAAAGAGAATTTACCACAGGAATATTATATACTAAAATGACTTTTAATCCACAGAAGATATGTACCGTATTTTTCCATCTATAAGATACCTCCATATATAAAACCATCCCTATTTTTGGAGACTCAATTTTAAGAAAATGAGGGGAGATGGCCCAAAGATGTTGAGCTTCTCTCCCCAGGCAGGCAGAAAACACTCCCTAGCTTGTTTCCCGCTTGTTGCAGCATCGGAGGAAGTTGCACTCCCGCCAACTGGCTGGCACGACGCTTCTCCCCCCCATGCCACTATCCGTGTATTGGATGACCACAGTTTTTTGACACAATTTTTGAGTCAAAAAACCTCGTCTAATACACAGAAAAATACAGTCTGCTTCTGATTATATATTTTTGCTGATCAGGAAATGTTTTCAAACCTTGAGAAATCTCCTTTTTCATTTATAGGTAAAGGTAAAGGAACCCTTGACCATTAGGTCCAGTCGTGGCCGACTCTGGGGTTGCGGTGCTCATCTCGCTATATTGGCCGAGGGAGCCGGCGTACAGCTTCCGGGTCATGTGGCCAGCATGACTAAGCCACTTCTGGCAAACCAGAGCAGCACACGGAAACACCGTTTACCTTCCCACTGGAGTGGTACCTATTTATCTACTTGCACTTTGACGTGCTTTCGAACTGCTAGGTTGGCAGGAGCAGGGACCGAGCAATGGGAACTCACCCCGTCACGGCGATTCAAACCACCGACCTTCTGATCAGCAAGTCCTAGGCTCTGTGGTTTAACCCACAGTGCCACCCGCATCCCTTATATAGTCCTTCTAATTAGGAAAGGTGCTTACAACCTTGTACTTTTCCCAAGAGAATCCTTTTTTTCATTTAGGCAGATGGGAACCAAAGCTGAGAATGACTAGAATCATAAAGTTGGAAGGGTTCCTGAGGATAATCTAGTCCAACCCCCTGCAATGCAGGAGTATGCAGCTGGGATCGAACCTGCAACAGGGATCGAACCTGCAACCTTGGTGTTATCAGCACGATGCTCTAACCAACAGAGCTATCCAGGCTATTTAGGTTTGTATCAGCTTCCCCAACCTGGTGCCCTCCAGATGTTCTGGAACACAATGGCTGGTGGTCAGGAGATCTGGAGGGCACCAATTTGGGGAAGGCTGGTTTATATTAAGTTGATGGCCCAGATCTGCCAGATCTCTGTCCCAAAACCATACTGTTTCTCACTGCAAATGGGCTGAATTGGTTAGCCCATGCCCCACTTCTATTACTTAAAAAAGTTGCTCATTTACCACATGCAAGCAAAAAGAAAATGTGCTTTTTAATAGTTCCCAACAATCATGGCTAGTAGTTCACTGTATATTACTCCAACATCTCTCAAAGTGCAAGCTGGGCTTCTCTAGAAGGCAAGGCTGAAACTTGGAAAGGTACAGACTCAGGTGATTCACCACCTGTTCAGGTCAACTTTTTCTGTGCATCACGAGCTGACTAAGAAATGAATGCCACAGCAGAAGAAACTGTATGGACAGAGTTTAATCAATTTCCTGCCGGCAACCTAATATTGTTTGGGAAAGTGGTGGAGCATTTTTTAACTCTGTTGGTGTTGTGTGTTTTATTGAACTAAGCTATATCATTATGTGTAATGCCACACAAGTGTTTTGTTTTTATTTGTTACTTCTTAAAAATAAAATTGAAAAAGGTATTTATCTTCAACATAATGTCCTCTGAATAAACCCAACCAAGCTTATCTATACCATCTGGTCTCCGTCTGAATGCACATGTATCTGTTTCTAATGAGAAGGAAATCCCTATGGTTTTAAGTTGGGCAGCCTGAGTATCTTGTATCTTAAGGATGTGCCACCTTTCCAATGAAAGTAAGTACATTTCTAATTCTGCTTAATTGAAACAGCATTCCCTTGAGCAATGACGCTTATATGGCATTCTGCAATATTATGGGAGGTTAGGGATTATATCTTCCAGGGCTATGCAGATAAAAACTAAATGATTCTTTGGATATATGCTGTGAAAGCCTTTAATGAAAAGCACAACATGTTTAAGGATTCCATACACACTTTAAACAATAGGTCATCATTAGAAATTAAAAGGTACAATTGTTGTTTCACATATTGATATTGCCATATGTATTAACTTATCAAACTGTCATGCATTCGCTAACATCTTAATATGCTTTGCCCATTAGCAGTTACTTGAAATAGCTCAATAAAGAACATTAGGGCATTTTTACATCACATGCTCAGTACCAAAAATACTTAGTTTTCATAATTTGTGTGGTTTCTGGACACTGATAGCCAATTAACTCAAGCTGGAATGTCATTCTTCTCATATGGCCATGTATGACCACTATGAACTGGACTGAAAGCTGCATACGCTTCGTACTGGGATTGCTAAAGAGCCAGCAGATGGTGGTAATTTTCCCTGTCATTCCTGACCAGTGCTGGATTTGACATGGTGACAGAGGTGAAATGCTTCACATCCCATTACCAATCCCCTAAGCAATTCTTGTAAGCCTTGTAAAGACTTTACTACTGCAGAAAGCAGCTCAGCTTAAGAGTTTTTGGCAATTTCATGCCACTCTAGGAAGTCACTGTAAATCCAATCCTTCATAACCTTTAAAATTTTCAAATTGTGAGTTTTAGTGTCTTTAGTGTCTCTGATTTAGTAGGATTAGCTCAATGTTAATCAGCTCATTGTTCACACGTCCTAAAAATCTAAGTCTAAACTAAAATAAACTAAACTGATAAAGTTAGCTTTCCCACTAAAATCGGCTGATTAAAAAATTTCCAGTAAGATCAATGATGAGTGAATCACTTTTTGGATTCAGGAAAGAAAATGGCCTTGTATCTGTTTTAAGAGGTGAAGAGCTCATAAAATTTGATTTCAAGATTGGAAATCTGTCTCAAGCCTGAAACTCAAGCAACCTAAAATCTTCCTTTCAAGCACAACGCTATGACAACTGCAACAGCTAATGTGAACGTTTATAGTCTTGAATTCAAATCAGGTAGCCAACAGCTGCATTCACATATCATGCTAAAATCCTGGGTTTAATGTGACCTGCATCCCCCCTTCCCCCACACAGTTGAAAGCAGAAGAGTTTGGAAGTTTTCATTTCTGTTTTTAGTTAATCATGGTGTCTGGGTCATCCAAACCAGAAACTATGGTTAATTTCAAAAAGAAAGCATCAGAAAGCATGGTTGACTTCTTTGAAATTAACCACAGTTACCATTAACCACAGTTTGTCATGCCAACATTACAAACTATGATTCATGGAAAGAAAAAAGTTATGAACTCTTCATTCTTCTCCTCTTGCATGGCCAACAGGGGGGAAAGGGAGAGAGATGGAGCCCAAGGCTTGCTTTGGCCCATATGCACATCAAGCTAAGCCATAGTTCTGTGTGACTTGTCAGTGTGGCCAGCTAGAACTAATATTGTTACTTAAGAGGGTTTTTGGAGCAGCTCAGATTTAGCAGGGTTCTTTTTAAAATTGTGGAATATGTTTTTTATGTTAGTAGTTGAACTTTTGCCCACTGAAACTTGATACTAATAGTGCATTTATGAAATGAGTATCCACCATGCGAAGCCAAGCCCCCAAACACTCCACTCAACGCTTTGAAATTATCACTATCTGAACATTTGGCTGGCGTAACTGCGATGTAGAAATGTCTTGTAGGAAAGTGGCATTGCTCCAGTATTGTTGATTTAAAGGTTAGCCAGTCAGAGAGACGCAGAATGAAAATCTGCTTTCACATTTCTGTTCCTTACCAAAGCCTGCAAAGTGCATTAGCAATTAGCAATTCCTCTCACCTCTCCCAGTTCGCTGTGTGAGAAAGCTCAGAACTCATCTTACAAATTGCTCTTTTGAAGATCAAAGGAAAGCTGAATTTGTCTATGTGTGCACTAGATGAGATTGTAATTTAATGGAATTTTCAGGGTAGGCTTGGTGGCATGTTCCTATGACAGCCCCAGGATAGGGGATTCAGGGGAGCTCTATGACTCTTCCCTTCTGAGCGCCTTCCTTGCCTTTAATTGGCACCTCATTAGAAATTAATGAAAATGACATCCTCTGTTCTTACTGCTCTAGGCACAGCACACTACAAAAAGCCCCATCACAATTCATAACACATTCAATTTATATAGCAATAGCTCTTAAGCATTATTTATGAGATGTGAATTTCTTGTCAGCAGTTAATAACCTATACAGAAAAGAAGAGAATGGGGGAAAAGAGACTGTGAGCATACACAAGAAAATATTTCAGCAGCAAAGAGATGCCTTGTTCATGTTTAAAGCACCTTTGCAGTAGCTCTCATCTCCACTAAACTGTTAAGAGGTGGCTCCCCCCTGGCTAGTCCTACAACCCTCTTAAACACAACTAGTATCCTAGGATGAAATGGTAGCAATAATGCTGGTGGATCTGGAAGATATTGAAATCATAATCATGAAAGCTCTGTGGAAGGTTTGAGAATAAACAGAAGTAGACATGCCCCAGTGTTAGCACTGAACAACAAAAACCCTCATCAAATGTCATCTCCCAAAGCACACAGAAGGTAAATGTCCCGTGAACACCTCTTCATGGTGAAGAAGGCCTGAGCCAAAGGAATCCAGGAAAGATGGCCTTTGACAATGTAGACTTGCATTCTTCCTGTTGTTGTTGTTGTTGTTGTTGTTTAGTCGTTTAGTCGTGTCCGACTCTTCGTGACCCCATAGACCAGAGAACGCCAGGCACCTCTGTCCTGCATTCTTCCTACCACCCACTAAAATATTTTTTTTGCCAGCAGAAGGTTGAGTTGTCTAATTTCTTTGTTGAAGGAAATTTGGCTCAAACGTAAGCGTTATCAGAGCACAACTGCTTTTCACCTGCAGGAGATCTTTTGGGTTCTCTTAAATTATTAGGATTCAGAAGCTATAAAAGCATAAGCAATACATTAAAGTAGGATGTATGGAAAATGGCAATCTATAAATTATGCAGACCTAAGCCTTTAAAATAATTTTTAGCTCTAGGAGTTAAAGACAGCAATCTAAATGGTGTTTTAAAGGTCATGAAGAGGCCAAGGTAGATTCTAGAGTACAGTCATACCTTGGGTTACAGACGCTTCATGTTGCGTTTTTCGGGTTGTGGACTGCCGAAACCTGGAAGTACTGGAATGGGTTACTTCCGGGTTTCGGCGGTCTCACACGTGCAGAAGCTCTAAATCGTGCTTTGCGCATGCGCAGAAGCGCTGAATTGCAACCCGCACATGCGCAGGTGCGCCGCTGAGTGTTGCGAACGTGCATCCCATACAGATCACGTTCACAACCCGAGCGTCCACCGTACTTACATTCTGTATTTCTGAGGATCCAAATCTATTAGGATTGTCGCCATGTTGCATACCAGGAAAACATCTAAAAGCAGCACTTCTTAGAATAGATTACAAATCACAGGGACTAACAGTTTTTGGGACATGGGTCACAAATTTAGACAACTAGTATACAAGTATAATTTAAGCAGTCACTACAGTACTCAAGCAGCAACCAGAGCCTTGGGGGCAGTTTTGCCTCTAGTCTGCTGGCGTGTCAGCAGAGGGGCTGGTGGTTCAGGCTTGACGATATCAGAGCCAAGAATCGAAGCCCCCCTGCTCCTCTCAAAGTGTGCCATAAACTCCTGTTGCCCATGCCAACTGAGGCACTCTTGCAATCCAGGAGATGAGCAGTAAGTGAAGTGACACTTAACACTGAAGTTGGAAGCAAAAGCAAATCTAACACAGAGACACAATGCTATAATAATAATAATAATAATAGTTACAGATAGGTAGCCATGTTGGTCTGCCATAGTCAAAACAAAAAAAATTCCTTCCAGTAGCACCTTAAAGACCAACTAAGTTAGTTCTTGGTATGAGCTTTCGTGTGCATGCACACTTAGTTGGTCTTTAAGGTGCTACTGGAAGGATTTTTTTTTTGTTTTTAATAATAATAATAATAATAATAATAATAATAATAATAATAATAATAATAAAATTTATTTATATCCCGCCCTCCCCAGCCGAAGCCGGGCTCAGGGCAGCTAACAACAATCAAATAATCAAACAATCAAATAATCCAACATTTTAAAAACATTTCATTATAAAAATTAATTAAAATCAAATTGATGGCAACCGTTAAGCAAAATTCTGAGAAGGATGCCAGAAGAGGGGGTAAGGCTGCGCCCTAACCAAAGGCCTGGTGGAACAGCTCTGTCTTGCAGGCCCTGCGGAAAGATGTCAGGTCCCGCAGGGCCCTAGTCTCTTGTGACAGAGCGTTCCACCAGATCGGAGCCGCGGCCGAGAAAGCCATGGCTCTAGTTGAGGCCAGCCTAACCTCTCTGTGGCCTGGGACCTTCAGGATGTTTTTATTTGCAGACCGTAGGTTCCTCTGTGGGGCATACCAGGAGAGGCAGTCCCGTAGGTATGAGGGTCCTAGGCCGTATCGGGCTTTAAAGGTTAAAACCAGCACCTTAAACCTGATCCTGTACTCCACCGGGAGCCAGTGCAGCTGGTATAGTAACGGATGAATGTGATCTCGCAGCGAGGACTCCATAAGGAGTCTCGCCGCGGCATTCTGCACCCACTGGAGTTTCTGGGTCAGTCTCAAGGGCAGCCCCACGTAGAACGAGTGTGATGGCCTGGGATTCTGATTCAGAGGATGAACCAGAGGAATCCCAGCCTGCACAGGAGTCCCCGCCTCCAGGGCCGGCTGAACTGGGGCAAGGCCTAGATGCTGAAGAGCCTGCACCTGTGGCAGAGCACCAGGAGCTGGCCCCAGGTGAAACCCTTCTGGCCCCAGAGGTGCTTGAGGACTCAGTGGCGTCAGGTGAGCCTCCTCCAGGGCCCAGTAACCCTTCGGCCTCTCCTGATCTGCAGAGGCTTAGGGCAGAGAGGCGAAGGGAACTGGTTGCTCCCAGGAGGAGTGCTCGGCTTAAGGCCAGAGGAGGCGGGGCTCCTGGGGGCCGGGACCGCCCCCGGCCTTAGAAGAGGATAAAAGCCTAGTCAGCCCGGTCCCAGGTTGCGGGAGCAACGTTGTTGTTGGCTTCGGACCTTCCTGTGTTCCTGACCCCTGCTCGGCCTCCTGTTCCTGACCATCCGGTACTCCTGTTCCCTGCCCGGCCTCCTGTTCCTGACCACCCGGTGCTCCTGTTCCCTGCTCGGCCTCCTGTTCCTGATCATCCGGTGTTCCTGTTCCCTGCTCGGTCTCCTGTTCCAGCATTCCTGTTCCCCGCCTGGCTCTCCGCCTCGGACCTCGCCCCTCTTCGTGTGGACTCTGCTTACGCCCACGGTACCTTACCCCCGGGACCAGCACAGCGAGTTACAATAATCCAGTCTGGAGGTGACGTGGATCACAGTGGCTAGGTCAGGGCGAGAGAGATAAGGAGCCAACTGCTTAGCTTGGCGGAGATGAAAAAATGCCGCCTTTGTTGTAGCTGTAATCTGCGCCTCCATAGAGAGGGAGGTATCGAAGATTACACCCAAACTCTTAACGGACGGTGCTGGCAATAATTGCACCCCCGCAAGAGATGGGAGTTGCCCCCTCAATCCCATATCGTTCCGTCCCAGCCAGAGGACCTCTGTCTTCGAAGGATTTAACTTCAACCGGCTCCCACGTAACCATCCAGCCACAGCTTCCAAACATCTGGTCAGTGTGTCTGGGGCCGAGTCAGGATGGCCATCCATCAACAGATAGAGTTGGGTGTCATCGGCATACTGATGGCAACCCAGCCCAAAACTCCGGACAAGCTGGGCGAGAGGGCGCATAAAGATGTTAAAAAGCATCGGGGAGAGTATCGCACCCTGAGGCACTCCACACACCAAGGAGTGGCGCGATGACAATTCCCCCCAAGCGCCACCCTCTGTCCCCGACCAGAGAGAAACGAGCGCAGCCATTGAAGGACTGTGCCCTGGATCCCCACGTCGGCAAGGCGGTGGTCCAGGAGTTCGTGATCGACCATGTCGAAGGCTGCTGACAGGTCTAGAAGAATCAGCAGCCCCGACCCGCCTCAATCCAGCTGCCTGCAGAGATCATCTGTTAGGGCGACCAGAGCCGTCTCAGTCCCATGACCAGTGTGGAAGCCAGACTGGAATGGATCCAGAGCCAATGTATAAATGTAAACACTTCTTAAGACACTATTTTGAGAGTTAAAAGTTCATGGCAGGAAGGATAAAGGGCAGATATCTGAGAAACCTAGGAAGGAATACAACATCGTGCTAAAGTGAACACTCCATCAGGGGAAGCATTTCAGTTTGCCAGAAGCAATGATCCCCCTTACTCTTCCCAGCATGCATTGTTCCAGGGGTTTTCCTGAACTCCCCAAGGCAATTTCACAGGGGGCACGGGGGACTAAGGAGGGGGGGCGACCCCATTGTGCAAGTCAAGTCATTGCACAGGGCTTCCACTACTGAGAATCTTCCCCTGCTGTTTTTGCATGCATAGCAGATAGTGGCCTTGTTCAGACAAACATAGCTTGGCTTAATAAAGAGAGTTATGAACAGGCCTTTTGCCTGTGCATGCAGCCTCTTCACTCCTTTTTCAGTGTGAGCAATCAAACCAGGAAGTCTCTAATTAACCAGAACTTCCTGTTTACTCTGAAACAGTTAACTACGGCTACTAACTTCAAAATGAGCCACAACCTTAAACCAGATCTTGGCTTTTTGCGAAGTTGTTAACAATAGTTTACATAAGAATTATTAAGCCCAGATGAGACTGTTTGAACACAGCCGCTGTCATTTAACATACTCTAGAGAGGAAGCAAGCACAATGAAGAGCCTCATGACAAATAAAAAATAAAAGTTCATTAAGAGCTTTCACGGCCGAAGATCCTTTTTTATCAGCTGCATGAAGAGGCTATTCTATTTTCTGGGGTGGTGGTTTGGGCTGAAAGAAGTGAGGTCAGAAGAAAACGAAATGCAACAGGTACAGTGGTACCTCGGGTTACATACGCTTCAGGTTACATAAGCTTCAGGTTATAGATTCTGCTAACCCAGAAATAGTGCTTCAGGTTAAGAACTTTGCTTCAGCATAGGAACAGAAATCGTGCTCCGGCAGCACGGTGGCAGAAGGAGGCCCCATTAGCTAAAGTGGTGCTTCAGGTTAAGAACAGTTTCAGGTTAAGAGCAGGCCTCCGGAACAAATTAAGTACTTAACCCGAGGTACCACTGTATTGGCTGTGATAATTATGCTGAAGTTTTAATGTATGGGAAATTGTTACAATGACCATTTATTAAGCAGTGTTGATAACACAAGCATGGGTAAACTTACAGAACAGATTAAGCATATGTTATCAACTTTCTATAATAACTGACATTCAATAATGCCTAGAGAAGAGTTAAACAGAAGGGAAATAAAGAAGGTAGAAATTCCTCCTTTCGAAAGAACTAATTATTGCCATATTTTGCTGTCAGGGAAGTATTACTAATTTTCCTTAACGAAAATTGACAATATAAAAGCTGAAATAAAAACTTAAAGGCAAAAATGTACAAGTGCAACGTTCCAGCTATCTGTTTTGCTATATGCACAGATACAAACAAACAAAATCAAGGTATACCTTTCAAAAATTAACTTTTCAGTTTTAAAAATATTTTCAACAGGTATAGCCCCACGTTTTGGAGTGGTGGAGGGGAGCAGGAACAAAACTAAAATGTGTCCCGATAAAGTGGTGGAAATTAAGAACCCCAGAAATCAGAATTCTACATCTGAAAAAGACAATCCTATTATTATTATTAGACACAGAAATCAGTAATTTAGAGTTTCAATGTTTATTACTATTTTCTTTTATTTGAATTTTAAGTTCAGCTGCTATAGTTGCTCAAAGTTACAGAAATATAAAGAAATCCACAAATTCTTCATTAATGTTGGCCTAATCTGTATTGGTATGGATAATTTCCTTTTCTTGCCTTCCAGCTATGACAGATATGTAGAAAGAACTTGTACTCACAGAAGATAAATAAAATTCATTCTTCAGCAGCTGAGTAGTATTCCCAAAGAATACTATAATAATAACAATCTTTCTGGCTTGTACTAGCTTGCCAGTAGATTGGGTAAGTCACAAGTTTTATTAACCCCACACTGATGACTCCTAAATGGAATCTGTCCTTCAAACTTCTTAAGCAGCAATACACAGAGAGATATTTTGAAACACTTGTAGTATCAAAATTAGCAATTTCTCAGCAGACCTGACATAAGGTGCCTCTACGTTGTTTTAAAAATTGAGGAGCAACAAGGTCAAGCTGACCCTTATTCTAAACACTTCCACCGTTAGCCTTTCAGGGATTTTTTTTTTAACTTCTAATTTTGTTCTGTATATAACTTTGCATCCTCAACTAGACAAAGCTGGAAAATATTAATAGTGAAAATATCAGATCTTTAAAATAGTCTATAAATTCTTTAATAATGTTCTCGGTAATTTGTTTAGGTATCTCCATTGTCTGGTACTTACTGCAATGGAAAAGATACCAAAGAATTTAATCAGGCAACAACAGAGGGCCAGCTCCCGGCATTTACTTTTTGCTTACATGGACTGCTAATATTGTTTGTATATGCCATAACCACCACATAAAATCTCCCCAATGGCAGCACACTGTTTATTGAATTTATAATGCACTGAACAAACAACATAGCATTTTATTTATTTATTTATATTTAACAAAATGTATGTACTGCTTGACTAATAAAACCTCAAAGCGGTTTCTAAAAAATATTAAAATTATCTATTAAAAAGCAAGTAATTAAAAGCATTTTAAAGAGAATTAAAATTAACAGTGAAAGATTAAAACAAATCAACATATATATGTCTGGATAGGCTAGCCTAAACAAAGTTTTCATTTCCCGCTTAAAACATTTTTGTATATACAGTTGTTGAGTGAGAAGGGACCCCAAGGGTCATCTAAGTCCAAGGTAATGTAGACTAGTGTAGCAAAGGCACCTATGTGATGTCAACAGGCAGGGAGTTCCAAAGGGCAGGTGCTGCTACATTAAAAGATCCACTTCTTACAAATGTGGAATGAGCATCATGTGGCATCTGCAACAGTGCCAGGTCCACAGATCTAAGTGGCTGAGTGGGCATTTATGGGGTAAGGTGATCTCACAAGTAAATTGGTCCCAAGCTGTTAAGGGCTTTATATCATAGCTGTCAACTTTTCCCTTTTCTTGTGAGGAATCCTATTCGGAATAAGGGAATTTCCCTTAAAAAAAGGGAATAGTGGACAGCTATGCTTTATATACCAATAGTAACACAATGAACTTGGCCTGGTAACAAATCAGAACCAGTGCAGACCTCTGAGCAGAAGTGCTATATGCTTAGTTTCTGGGTCAAACAGCAAGGGAAGACTCACAGAAAGAGCACTGCAGTAATCCTAACTTAAAGTCACCCATGCCTGAGCTCTCCTAGTCCTGTAATGGTCACAGCTGTTGTATCAGGTGTAGATGCTCCTAGCCACTGAGGATACCTGGGCCTCCAGTGAAAAAGCTGGATCCAGAAGCATCCCCAGACTGCGTACCTGCTCCTAGAAGGAAGTGCAACCCTATCCGGGGCCCACGATTGACCCATATCTCAGACATGGGAACCTTTCAACCACCGTGGCTCTGTTTTGCCAGGATTCGAGCTCAGCCTATTTAGGCACAGGAAGTGCTTTTTCTTTGGCACGGAGTTATGGACATCACACTAAACAAGAGGCTGCTTTCTGGGTGGGGTGGAGCCACTCTGTTAGCTTCCCAGCAGGCAGGGAGCTGTTGTTTACCGGGAGGAAGAGGCAGAGGGGAGAAGGAGCAGGAATAATATTTGTCAGGCCATGAATGTGGTAGTATAAATTAAGCTACTACCTGGCCCATTCCTGCTTGAGGAACTTAAAATTTAATAGTTGCAAACATGTCAAGGTAGTTTCAACATAAGCACCGGCCTGGCTTATAGCAGCCCCTGACTGCCCACTTCAGATATAGCCTAATAATTATAATCTGCACTGCCCTATCCATGCTTCATGTGCCCTTCCAAAATCCATATTTATCAAGCTTTCCTGCTGTGTATTTTCTAAAGTAGATAATTTACAAAGTGTTGTGTTATTAAAATATTATGGTAGTGCAGTTAATAGGTCTGGAAATGGGTCTGCTAAGCATCCTGTGGTTAACATGCTGACTAAGCTGCAAATTAGCATCTTCTATTCTCATCTCTGAATGCATCAACAAACATTTGGGAGCTCAAAAAGGCCATCAAGGAACTCTTACTTTGGAAAAGAATGCAACTTGCACACAGAGAACAGGATGGGGGTTCTTTGGTTTGTCACGCTCTGAATTTATTTGCATGTTTTCAAGTGGACTTTTCTGCAAATGTAACTGTAATTAAGTTTATGAACTTTAAATTAAACAGGAACATATCCAGTGAGTATACTAGGTGCCTGCAAAGGAAGCTCAAAGGACAACACTGCATAGAAAAAGAAAACCATGCTGGATTGAACATATAAACCCGTAAGTATTTGGGTTTGAAGATATTACTGGAAGACCAGAAGCAGGCTGTTAAAAATAGTATCTTTAAGTCTTTATGGTGCAATTTAGTTAGCACATAATGATTCTGGTTAAAGAGAAGGAAAATGCTTTCTACTAAAGTGTGATACAAACACTCAATATCTGTAATTTCTATTTACATTTTTATATATAACACACCCACAGACCAAGCGAAGTTAAAAGGTCAGCATGTTGTTTCCAGTGTGATATGAAACAAAAAAGTTACTTCTTCAATTAAAACTTAAGAGTTTGAAGAAGAAAATAAATAGATTTTTTTTATCTGTGAGTATATTCTTCAGAGAGACACTAACAAGCTCCTTCATTCAAACTGTGACAGAAGCAATAATAGAATAGCATCTAGTGCAAACATCATGCTTGGCAAATAGAATGTACGGAGACATGTTACAATGACAGCAGTTCTCATCATTTAGCTCACATTTTACTGAGAAAGCCCAAGAAAAATGTTTAAGTCACAAGCTTGTATGCACTAAATGTTCTGCAGTGATGGCCTGCTTTATTCTGTTGATTTAACTAGACATATGTAAAAACCCTTAGTTATAACTGTACAGACAGTTTGGCCATTTAATTCATACCTAATGCACATCATGAAAGAATAATATTAGGCGAATGCACAGATTACTCTGAATACACAGCAACAAATTTGGTTCCTCTAAGAGAGTATTGACATCTGGAGACAGGGTGTACATTGCTATTGGAAAAAAAAGAAATGGAGTATTTCTCTGTTATGTAGTTCAAGGTGCCTCATAAGCAATTACTATAATTGCTATGTTGCAAATGATCCGTTGGTTTCCTGATGAATCACTGTGTTTGATCCTCCCTCCTCCAATAAAGAACTATCTGCGCATGACCCCTCAAGGTACCATGTACAGATCCCTGAATTCAAACACAGCTGTTCTTCACACTGCAGTGAGCAGAGAAACCTTTACAAGAATGGAAGCTCAAGTCTAGACACTGGGACTCTCCCATGTGTGAGGAGTCATTAGAATTGACCCATGCCTTTAATATCAGATGCATGATGCATTTGTTGGCACAAAGGCAGAAACACGGAGCTACTGCCCAGAAGGAAAATCCAACAAACTGATATATCTTTACTTGGATGTATAATTGACCTTTATAACCTACCTCTTCACACATGGAGTACAAAGCTTTAGTATACTTGTGAAGGGATTTAAGAGTCTTGACTTTTTGTAAGGTTGCAGCCACTTCCAATACTGTACAGATTTCATTATTTTTTCTCTACACCGGTGCAAGCTGCATCACAACAACATGACCCAGATCCCTCCCCCCGACATACAAGGGTGGGGTGGGGCAGTTCGTAAGAGTCCTTACCACAGCGACATGATCCCAGTTCCTGCTGTACCAGCTCCAGTTTTGTTTGGCACTGGAAACACCTGCGTCTGCTCTTCTGTTTAGAACGGCTAATTTCTTCAGGCCTGTCATGACTGTCCTCCAATAATCGTGGCCGCTTCTCAGGAGACGCCTCGTTCTCCGACTGTGAATCTGTTGTTTTATGAGAAACATTGGAGAACAGTGTTAGCTTTTCTTCCAGGAGGCCTTTACTCTAGTCACGGAATTAATGATGTGCATATAGCATCGCTTGCAAACTGTGTGTTTCTTTTTATCCCCTTGCATATATATAAACCCAATTAGTAGTCAAAACAGGCACCAGGTAAAGATGCTATTAGCTTTGTTCCCCACAAGGCCCTTTCCTGGTTTACAAAACCAAATACAAAATGAGTTGGCGTACTCTTACTCTCAATTGGTTGTGGCTCTGACTTTGTGATGACACATGGAGAGAAAACACCAGCCTAGGCAACTACAAGCCTTGCTTTTCATCTCATTTGTAGATTTTCCTATACATCTTCAGCCTCCCTACTGTCCTGACTACATACAAACCAATTCTGCTTCTGAAGAAAAAACAATTGAACGCAAATTCAGCCTATTTCCTGGCTGAGCGGGAGAGAGATTTTTAGGGCACAGTGTGCTAGCTGCAGCTCCAATAACCACGACGGCACATGAAAGCACCGTACTGTGCCTCCCTCTCTCTACAAGAACAACAATTTAAATGTAAATGATTATACACAGACAAGATAAACTAAACACAACATGTACCTACCGCTACAGATCCAAAATCCTCTGAGGATCTCTCTTTAAAGCCAGTCAAGGTACTACATATTTTAATAACCTTATTTGTAATTTTTGCTCTCCCAGAAAACTAATGTTGTTGAGAAGGAGTGGAGATAGGAAAATACATTGCTTTACAAAGCTGTAAATTGAAAGGTACTTCAGGTAAGCCACCTACAGGAAGAGGGAAGCTAACACATTTAATGCCCATAACATTCAGAATGCCACAGTGTGCAAAGAGGCATTTTCAAACCTACAATCCACTTCAAAAGATGTGTCAAGTGAGGACCAAGTGATTAGACTGCCCAGCTGGAATCTATATAATGGCCTCGTTTGCTTGTAATAGTAAGCCATAGTTAAACTATAGTTTACCAGGATCAAACACGTTGCTCAAATTACGCCCGCCTGCCCCACTTTGTCATGCAGGGAGGAAAGAAATAAGAATGCTGATTTAGTATTATGTGTGACCCATGGTTTCATCATTGCTTTTTCTCATGGTGTGCTTGGAAAAAAACAAACTACGAATGCCTGTTTACATGCAATGTTAAGCCAGTGCATGGGATGTTTTCTACACTGCAAGGCAAAGTGAGGAGTTTGTCATATGGTGTGATTTGCGTACTGTGTATTAGCATTCTTCATGTGACTTATTATATTTCTATGCTGCTTTTCATTCACATGAATCTCAAAGCGGCTTACAAACAATAAATAGCAATAACAGAACAGAACATCACAAATACAACATAAATCATGTAGCATAATTAACAAATCTTTAGTAAAACAATTATAAATCATCAGTAAAACAACTACAGTCTATAAAAAACTATTAACAAAACAACTAAAAAAATAGGCAATGGCACAATTACAACAAAAGTCATATCATAGGATTCACAAAGTACTACAGAATTCATAATCCATAAAACAGTATTAACAACATTAACGAAATAGCAACCAATAAACTAAACTAAACACTGTTTAATTCATACACACACACTCCCCACCCCCACGACTCATATTCTTCCACTCTATTCATTCAGTTTATTAAAAGACACATGCCCATAATGCACGTGGCAACAACTCTGTTCCAAAGGTTCCTCTCTTCCCTCACTGTTCTTCCTCTGAAGCTTCCCTGTTAAGGCTCCTGGGGCCAGAGGGTGGGGCAAGGCAGGTGGAAAACGCCACTGCCTGGTGGCCAACACAAAGTCTCTCTCCCCTTACCATAGTTTCATTCACTCTGGCTTATTACATGCAAAGCAGGCCATTGTATTTAATCTACTCTCTCTCTCTTTCTATGTGTAGTATATTACATTTTGATTAAAATCAAGTGTACAAACTAACTGCAAGTTAAATTTCTAAATATTTCTAATAACGTAGTGCAAGTGAAAGGTTATGCATTAACTAGATAGGCCAGCACTTCCCCGTTCTGCATTTCAAACCACGAGAGGGCTAACATAAGGCTATCATCCAATAGTATTTTTAAAAGCAGAATGGCATATTCAGTCCTAGACTTTGAGATTATATGTAACATTAACAATTCAATGTGTTGCATGCCTAAAGCTCTGTGAGAATAGTTCAGTAAGATTTTAGGTCTCTAGATACACCTGATAAAGCAATTTGGTTACTACAACAAACATCTTACATAATAGCATGTAGAGACAGAGTGTGTGGAGTGATGGGAAAGTTTTAAACTTGCTGCCTGAGTTACTAAGCAATTGCCCCATACAGGCTCCCTGCATCTTCTGGGTTATGATAAAGGGGAAACGGATGAAAGTGCCATACTCCCCATTCTCCTAGTGTGGAATCTTTAGTCCAGCTGCTTATGATATGATGAACAGCAATGATGCTGAGAGAAATGTTCCTTTACTCTCCCATCCAGGTATCCTCAAAGAATGGGAAGTGGAGCGGGACATCTGGAGATGGCAAAAGACTAAGAGGGAATGGGCCTACTGTCTTTCCAAGTCACAGCAGTAGAGTCTTCAGAATATGTTAATGTGTTCATTGGAAATATTTTATAAATACATGATGGTTAATTAAACAGCTTAAAGCAACAGCACTCTAGTGGGTCTTTTCATTGTAAGCCAGAGTTGACTAATATTAATAGATTATGTATAATATATACACACTATCAATGTTTAATTGTTTCTATGATTAATTTTTCTATGTTTTTAATTGTTCTTATTTTTAGCTGTAAGCTGTCTTGAGTCCCTGCTAGGGAGAAAGGCATGGTATAACAACAACAACAACAACAACAACAACAACAAGCACCTAGTATAATTGGGGTATGCCTACATTTATCTCATTTATTAAATAAATTTATATTCCACTTTTCTATTTCTCAAAGAACACATAAATAATATGATTGTTTCACTAAAGAATTGCTGCTAGTGTCCAATGTCTTGCAGCACCTTCATCTTGAAAGTAACACATACATAACATGTGCTCAAACACTCCTTAATTTGTGGTGAACAAACACAAACAGGTATGCCATTTGCCTCTCACTTGGCCATTGATAGTAATTGAAGCAAATTTCCAGACTAGGAGATCCCACCCCCACTCTTCATGGTTAGAAAGCAAGTAATGAGGCTGGTTACAATACAGCTTTTTTTTTGGGGGGGGGGGTAAGTGCTCATTCACCCTGTGCCAAGGAGGCTGACCTCAGTGGTCAAGACACAGAGGAAAGTTGGGGCTTGTATTGTGTTAATGAAATGGGCTCCCATGCCCAGGAAGGAACAACAACAAACAGAATAGGTAGTGGACACACCAGTGTCCAGAGATTATGTCACACTGTGAGAATCCATTCACCTATCCTCACTTTCCATACAAAGCAAAATACTTTTTAATCAAGACAGGCATGAACATAGAAAAGTTAAATTTCTACAACTGTCACTCACCTCTGCTTCTTTGTTATGTAGCCCCATTCCCCAAATGACATGCTTAAACTAATGTTGATTCTGGCCTGGTTCACTCATGACATTAGACCGTAGTTAAAAACAAACTATGGTTTAAATGTAAAAGCGCAGCATGTTGGTGCACATTGCTAAAAGTTCTCTCTCTCTCTGCTGCCTAGATACAAGCCAGAGTCTGAGTTGTGACAAGCAAACCACGAGGCCAGGTTAGGGTAACACTATGCTGAGGTATCTGGTGAGATATCACTGGAGAACAGGGGGTGGGAAGAGAGAAAGGAAGGGTGGTCTTTACCACAGTGTACTGCTGCCACAACACAAGTGAAAAGAAGGATTTCACTAGTGTACAGTTTCTAAGGATGCAGATTCTTCTAATTGTAGATACTCTGCAATATTAGAAAAAGGAGAAATTAAGTCCCTCAGAAAATCAAAATTTCTAATGCAGTCTTGAAGCAGAGCACTTGCCTTAAAAACGGTTTTGTCTCTGGCTGCAAGTTACATTTGTTCCTTACGGTCACTGTTCATGTCTTTATTATTCAATGTTCTCGTCCCATAATTCTGAAATGAATTGTGTCAGGACTTGTCAGTGCTGAATTTCAATCTCTTAATCTCCTGACACAGTACAGTTTACAACATGCACACACATAGCTTCACTAACAGCAATTGTGGCACTTCCCTGATGTTTCAGAGAATTGTTTTCCTCACAGAGATAAGAATGGGGAAGATGAACAAGGGAATATGTAAACAGGAAGGAAGAGAGAAAAAGATAGAAAGTATCAAGGGAGAAAAAACTCCTCAATCTCTACTTGCTTCTCAAGAAGGGACTCGTTAGATTAATCTCTGGCATGATGACAGTATTTGAGGCATGGCGTTCAAGGGAGTTTTTTTAAAAGACCTATCATAGCCTGAGAGATTGACATTTATGATCCCAACTACTGTGCAAACATCAGTAAGGGCAATAACTAATGAGCCTTCAAACATCACTGCCACAGTTCCCCTGACTATTTAAAAAAGGAACTTAAGCTATCAAAATGAAATCCATCAAGAATTCTGCACATTAGGCACTGGTTGTAGAGGGAAGAAGGGATGGAAGAAGGAAAATAAAGGAAGGAAAAGACGCAGGAAACCAGAAGCAAGAAGCGGCAGTAAGAGTGTTGGGCATGAACAAACAATGACTTGATCAGGTGGTTTGCTGAGGAATGAGAGAAGACAAAGAACAAACACCAGAATCTATACTTTTCCATATGAAAATGTCTATAGACGGTTCATGGTTTTAAGAAATAGACAACAGTCTTTTGGTTAGGGGAATCTGTTTGGCCCACTGAAGAATTTTTTTCAGAACAAGCGCTACTTCAATTTTCATGTATACACAATTTATTACACAAACAGTATTTTGCCTTGAGTCTTAATTGCTACAAACTTGGAACTGTGGAACCAAGATCTTTGCAAGGTATGTGATGTGTATTTCAAAGGCGAAATCATAGCCTTTGAAATCTACATTTGCTTGTAGCTGCTAGAAACTAAAAACATAATACAACAGTTTTTAAGAAGTTATTGCTTAGTTCCCAGCTATAGCTGTGTAGAAGAGATTGTACACACATTCCATTTCTAGCTTCCATTTGTGTTTTTTAAAAAATACATTTAAAATGGCCCTTTTACAATAGAGAATTTGAATTTAAAAATAAAACACTCTAAGTTATTATACTTAACCTTATTTTGAATTATTTCTGCAATGAGAAAGGCTGAAGCAGAAAACTTGGTTTGCATAGAAACAGCCAATTTAGGATTTTAACCAGTCCTCAACAACAAATTATTCTGAAAAAAGTCTCTGCTGCTGACTAAGAGAAATATCTAATATTCAGCCATTGACTTAAACTACCCCAGAGAAACAGCTTTATAAAGTAAATCAATGATATACCAACCATGACATGATGATTAATAATTAAGCATACAAAAAGTGTTGTACACAACTATTGTAGAACTGAAGAGAATACCTAATACAAAAGCACAGAGTAAAATGATTTAGAAATCATCTGCTGCAGTGCAGGAGGAAAGATAATAGGTGATCATCACCCAGGGCAGTAATGGACCTGACCAAGTCATATTCATTAACTTCAATAGGTCTAATATGAGTAAGAAGCTGAGTATCACACATTGTATTTGTAAAAGCATATTTGCTGCAATGTCATCATATGTCATTTATATATGTCAATGTTTTATATATGAAATTGTTTTACTTTTTATATATGTATTTTTTTTAAGGGTTAAATCACTGCAAGGTGTTTTATAGGAAGTGATCCATAAATATAATGAAATACGGGGGTGGGACCCATGCACCCCCAGAAACATGGCTGCAGCTCAATTTCATTTTCTGAGATGTTACACTAATATAGTGCGGGAATATTGGAAAGAATTCTAACCTGCCCCTTACTGAACCAGACAAGATACAATTCCAATTTGAGTTACTGTAAGCTCTGTATGTTAAGAGACGCACATGCATGCTCACACAGCAGATGGAGTTCTACAAAGAACTAATGTAAATAGTGAAACATAGTTTGGTTGGCTGTGGTTGCTTAATGGTGGGAGGAGGGCACTATGCACTTGTGTAGACACTATCATTTCCTCTAATAGTAAGCTGAACTCATGAGTGCTGACAGGATTGTACCCAAACTGGGTTCCTGAGAACCAAGGAGGTGCTATCAACAAGATTTGCATAAGTACAAAAAATAAAAATAAAAATCCTAGGGTGCAGGGGGACCTACGACAGACACTTTGCCAATGTTAGTTATTTTTAATGTATAGTAACCATAACGATAGTAACCTCAAATCTTTTAAATGCAACCCATGGGGTGCAGTGTACTAAATGCATAGCATCCTTTCACATTTTGCCTCCCCGCCGAAAAAAAGATATGGAAATATGGAGGAGATAATACAATTGATATCAGAAATAGGCAGCAAAACGAGACAGTAAAATTCCATCAACATCCATCATGCTATCTTGGTACATTATCATCTCCCAGCCTATATTAGCCTTTGCTGTGTCAGTGCAAGTCCTGGACACTTTATCCTGTTTATAATTGCTGATGAGCGGTAATAAGGCCTCTATGCCTCAGCTCCTGTACGTTCCACTTCAGTGCCCACCTATTAGGTGATAACTTTTATTTACAGCCTTGCTTGATGTGCTGTTCTATTAGTACAACTGAGCAGTGAGCAGGGTAAAAAAGTGTCATTAATGGGCGCTGTCACTGCCAGGACCTATGATGTAGAGTGCACCTTTGTCGGTGTTCCATCATCACATGCCTTCCAGTGAGAAGGTCCAAAGAGAGCTGAATTGGTAACATGGTGCCCGCCACCAGTCAAATACTAAAGAGCTCCTTAAAGAGCACCTTAAAGGTCAAATGAAACAACAAAACTCTCTCAAAGTTGTTTTTATAATAAAAGGCCTCACTAACCTTTTTTATACTGTTAGCACAGACACTTTACCACTGCAGAGCAATAGCATACCTAATTAATGGTGGAACCAGAGGGTTGCAGGGTTTTTTTTGTTTTTTTTTGTCCTTGCTGCACGTATTACGCATGATAAAAATGTGAGTGTAAAAGAAGAAGCTAAAAAAAATTACAGCTAAAGCCAAGAAACTAGCCACTGGATTTGGTATATCCACTGCACTTACTTTCCAGCACTTCCAAGCAAATTGAGACCTTTAAAAGCTCAATCATAGCTGCTGCTCCCAATCTAGCAAAGCACAACCCTGTACTTAACAGATAAATATCTCTACAAACTATGGCGGAATTATGTCATGTTTGACTGGGACTACTTTTCTTGCAGGAAGAAGCTAGAAGGTATATATTATGCTTGAAGGTAGGTACAGACAAATCTGTCATTTTTTGTTTCTCTCAGTTTCTCATTTTCCCTGTTGTGAAGCTTAGTTTGCTCAGATTCGTAAACTGACACAGAAGTCTGCACAAAAAACCCTAACATTTTAATTACTGTGTATTTCAATAAAGTTGTAAAACTGGTGTTTATATTCTCAAAACTGCTTAGAAGCCTATTTTGGCATTAAGTGGTACATAACAAATCATGTTCTCATTTCTCACAATGTATGCATTTTTTAAGCAATTTTGCTTAATACATATATTTATGAAAGTAATGTTTTAATAAACTGTGTTTTGTACTAATACACATATTTTTCTATATAATTCTCTATAATAATATGCATTTTTCTGTCCATTTTTTGATTCGAAAACAGCATTACAAATTTCAGAAAGGTACAAATTTCAAAAGGGTAATTGTGTTTCAGTTTCTGCATTGTTCTGGGAAGTGCAAATTAGGTAAGTTCGTATTAAAATGCAAATAACGTCGCCCATGCCTATTTATAAAGGGCAAACTAAATGCTATCTGCAAACATGTGAATGCAGCCAGGGCCAAGGCCAAATTTACCGCTTAAGTACTTACACAGAAAAGGGATGGGGGCTCAACACTTTTCCTATTCAATATATTCAACATAAACATTTTAATAGTGTGAAAGTATTATAGACACCAAAACTACCAGAAGTGAAAATTGAAAAAAGCAGGAAATGTTGTTCCATTCCTTTGTGAATCTTATGTGGTTATTTCTTTTCAGAAAATACAAGGCCGGACTACTGGGACAGAGAAGATTGGCTTCACAGCTATTTTAGACGCAAAATCTTTTAGCACTGAGAATGTTGGAGCTAACCATTAAGGGGCATTTTCATTTATCTCCAGCTTAACATAAATGGCTTCGTATTATGCTAGTGAATGTAGCAGAATCACTATTAGGTGCTGCAATTTCTGATATGGGGAAGTTTTTCTGGCTCCCCCTTTCCAAAATTATTGTGTTTCTTTAGTTTAGATGCACTTCATAGGCATATCCCTGAGCTAATGACATATCAGTTTCCATGCAGCTACACTGAGTGTCAAAATCAATGCCACTGCCCTTAAGTTGACACCTATGCACACATCAAAACCTATTTACTCAAAAAGGAGGTTACCGTCATGTTACACATTTGCATTCTCTTGAGACACTGTGGGCAATTAAGCACAGAGGCTTAATGGCCCAATGAGACCCCAAGCTTAAGACGCCAAGGAGCATCTACCGCTTGCTACCATGTTTTGATGGTCAATGAAAGCCATTCTCTTTGTTCATGGAAGTAAGACCACAGCAAAAAAGAAAAAGGGGGGGGGGGGAGAGAAAGGAATAATTTGTTCAGGATCCAGCTTCTGCCCAGAGATGAAGTGGGCGCTCTGCTTGCTTCATCCAAAATCTGTTTTGCTATTATTTTTCTTACTCTCAATAAGAATATCTTAGTAAACTTTATTTTTGTACAGAGCTAGTAATCTCTTCCCACCCACCAACACTTGAAAACTAGGAATTCTGATGGAGTATAGCTAACTCAGCTGATTACCTTGCTGGGCTGGGTCTTGAATCTAGCAATGGAGATCCCAAGGTTTTTGATATGAAGGAATTTCAACATTTGTCCTGGGGGTTCATTCTCTCTCTCTCTCTCTCTCTCTCTCTCACACACACACACACACACACACACACGAGAAAAGTCACATACTGGTTTTGCAGTGGGCAGGATCCTGATATCCTGCTGATAAGAAAATCTTAAGACTAGACTTGTGCTATTTCCAGATCATAAAGCATAGTTTAAGATGGCAAGTTAATAAGGTGGTGTACCCCAAGACACTTGTGTGGACTGTTCAATTCCAGAATGTTTCAGTGGGTGTCTACTATGGCTGGGATGCCAAATAACTGACTACCATTGCAAAGGTAAAAGCTATAATTTTGCTTAATTTTGGTATCATTTGTTAGAAAGGTAGGAGGAGTGAGGACTACTTGCCCTTCAGCCTTGAATAAATTGAGAGACATGCATTGCAGCATAGCAAAGCTTTTCTACTGCCCATCTGCTACAGCTGTGCTCATTGCCAAAAAGGAACACTAGTAGTCAGCAGTGGTACCTGTCATGGCCTAGGACAGCTCAGGACTCTCTTGCTTGTTGCAGGAAGTAAGAAGTGTCCCTCCATGGTAGTATATTTTAGCGTAAATGGTAACTTTTAATTTGATTTTTTTTAAGGTGTTGGGAACCCTAACAATTTGTTCAGCTGTCTTTTAAGGTTTGGTAATTCTTGATGTTTTGGTGAGTGTGTGGTTGATTGTGGTTATTTACACATACGTGGTGAATGTGCAGCTCTTGGTTCCGAGTGTTATTTTTTAATATTGTTCTCTCCTTCAGCATACTATATAGCTTGATGTGATGTTTAAAAAGAAATTAAGATTTACCTGAATCGCAGGATCTTTTGGTTGCTGTGGTTAAGGAGACATGAGCTGTATCTGTGCATGGCCCACCTGAAAACAGAGAAATAAGTCAGTTCCAGAAAATTACTTTTGCATTATTGCTATGTTGGTCATCCAGAACAGTATAATATCCAAAGGCATATAGGTAACAAATACAAACTTGCATAGGTATGCTACAAATGCTGTGGAAGAGTCACAACAATAATAATGAAGCTGGAGCTCTCTGCTCCTACACCAAAAAATGGACATCGTGAAAATTCTGCAGTAGGATAATATAGAGGAGCGGTGAGATAACAGTCATGGCCAACACTGATGAACAAGGCAACATATACTACAATAAATTCTATATAACTTTACATATATTATTTAAAACCAATATTCAATTTTAAAAAATGACGTCCTAACCATTTAGCAATTGGCTTAGTGACTGGCTTCTAAATTTCCTAGCAGACCTCAACATGTACCAGAGCAGAACTCTCCAGAGAGCTTGTTAAGCCAGCTGCCTAATAATTGTCTGATATATTGCAGTAAACACACATACCTGATCAGTTACGCTGAAATGAATTGACAGCAAATGTAACTGGCAACACTGCAGCTTTGATAACTGATTATAACCTTATAGCTTAAAATTAAGTCATTATGGTAAAAGGCGAGTCCCCAAGTACCAATAACTGAATGCAAAATAGTGTTATGAAAATACTCCTCTAGTTATGTCAATGGGCTTCTACTTGTACAATATTCAATATGCATGCACCCACAAATCAACACAGCTGGTTAAGAGTGTGACCTGTGAATCAGAAACTGCAAGTTCAAATTTCACCTTGGGCATTAACTTGTTAGGTCACTATTTTCTTAACCCTCCATCTGCAATAAAGGGTAAAACTGCCTCCTCTTACAGGTTTCTTAAACATCTTGAATAATCTAAATTACATAGCACATCCTTGTGGAAATGCCTCTGTGTAAGTTGCCCTCACTGCCACTTCACACACACTATTTCCAATACAGGCAGGTCCTGCTTTATGAACGCTTGCTATGCAAAAATCCATTTATCTGAACACAAGGAACTAGTGCCCAAACCTTGCTATATGCACCACAGATTCCATGGTCAGGAACACAATGGAAATTGTCAACTTGTTATGCGAATGGAAATTGTTGACTCACTTTGCAATCACTTGCCTAACAAACTGTTTCCAGGGAACACACTTGTGTTTGTAAAATGGGACCTGCATGTATAGGTGTCTCAATATGAACAAGTCATCATGAATATTTATTCCCTGTGGAAAACGCAACATGTATTGCAACAGTTAGCGGGCACTGATGAGAGACTGGTTTTGTTGTCCTCCAAGGAATTCACCAACATTAAAAGACAATTTTTAGGGAGCTTTCCCACTGCACATTTCAAGCTGCAGCTTAAAAGGCAACCAGTGAAACAAAATGGAACCCTAGTGAGTCCTTACTGTAAGCAACATTGCAAGAGTTTACTCAGATTATAAAGCAATGAAAATGAGGTGCTTACTAGGCTAACAATACCATGTACCTTCATTTTCAGAAATCCTGCTACTTATCTTCCTGAACTGCAGTAAGGAATAATTTAACAGCCAAATATGAAATTGTTCACATAAGGTAACCATGAATACAATTTCTGTACATTTAGACCTTTATCAAAATATCAAAATAGGATAAAGCCCAAGAAATATAGATGGAAATATATACCAACAGTCTGAAAGCAGAGATGGGGCACCTTTGGCCTTCCAGATGTTGCTGAACTACAACTCCCATCAGCCCCAGCAAGCACAACCAAAAATCAGGGTTTATGGGAGTTGTAGTTCAGCAACATCTGGGGGGGGCAAAGGTTCCCCACACCTGTCCTAAATAATGTTTGTGACCCTGAGGCATAGAAATCTCAAAACTGAATTCTTCCCACCTGTGTTAACTACTTGGTTGTGGTTACAAGGAATCTGATATTGTGAAGAGATTCAATATATGGGGAGTTGTTGTGTTATTTATTTATGATATAAATAATAAATAAATACTTTTTTATTTATACCCCACCCTTCCCGGTTCAGAAAACCGGGCTCAGGGCAGCTAACAACAAATTTAAAACACTTAATTGACGCAACAAAGTGATAAATATCTCCTGCAAGTGCAGTTCAAATAAATTTTAGCCACCATATACTTCTGAATAGAAGAGTAAAATAATTACAATGCAGATAGGATAGTCGTGTGAAAAAGTGCTTTTACTATGAAATATCAATAGAACGTAAGAGTATAACGTATTTTGTGTTCAGATTTTATCTAAATCTGATTGTATATCCTTTTGAAGAACAGATGAACATTATTTTTCTACAATTCAGGCACCACATAGCCTGAGTTGGAATCGTGATGAAGTAGTTCTATACTTCATCAGGTTTTAGAAGTGAAATTTGATAGAACTTATTCCAGACTTCATATAATGGAAGAAGTTCATCTTATTGTGGAAAAAACAATAACCAGAAACCCACATTTATTGTAGGGTAAAACATTTAGTTGCAATCACTGTAGATTTAAACATCAAAGCATATCCAGGCCTTCATCATTATCCTCTAATGCAGAACTTCACCTATCGTTCTTTTGCACTCTTTTGCTGAGAACTGTAATAAAAAATGCTTTGTGTATTGTCCAATCATATATTTCATAAGAAACACTGACTGAAAAGCAACTAAGCAGCAGTATTTCCAGCAACTGCTCCTACCTCTAGCCACAAATCAGCAGTTTCTGTGAAATTTTTCAAAGGTAGATGAAGAATAAAACATGCTTGCTTAAGCCCCTCACTGACAGAATGAAGTTGTTCTGTGATCAAGTATTCTCCTATATATGTGCCAAACCTCATGAGATGTTGAACACATAGTTTGCCACTGAGTACAAACTTTCCCCACTCAAATTGCCATTGTAGGGGATCCTTTCCTGCCTGTTGTGGCTTTGATCTGGTAAAAAAAATGCTCCCAGGACCCACTCACCCCAGTACACTACTGATGTGGAAACACTGATCTGTATCAGAACCACAGCAGGAGTCAAAGGGTTAAATCTAATCTGAGTTTGAAATAGTCCACTGTCCCAGTTTAGAATGAAGCCAATTGCTGTGTGCTAGGCACCTGCTCTTTGTCAGATTGCTACCATAGTAAGTACTATACCAGGCATAGGCAAACTCGGCCCTGCAACTCCCATGGGACTGCAACTCCCATGATCCCTAGCTAGCAGGACCAGTGGTCAGGGATGATGGGAACTGTAGTCCCAAAACATCTGGAGGGCCAAGTTTGCCTATGCCTGTACTACACATTCAATTGGTACCGGATTGGTAGTTTTCAACCTTTGTATCTACTAAAGCCTCCCAATGCTAGAGAGAAAAATCTGTTCTGATATCTCACAACTCTACACAAGATGAGAAAGGCAAACTAATTAGCAATATTCATGCTTAAGTGAATCCTGGAAAAAGGCAGACAGATACTGGAAGAGAATGGGAGAAACTGATAAAAATATAGCACAGAGATACTTAAATGGCTTAACCAAACTACAGAAAAAGGTTTATAGCTTGATAGTCAAGCCTCCTCTACCAGTGACAGGTACCTCCAACACACTCACCTCACATTTTGAGAAGCATGGCACTAGATTCAACATGACATTAAGGCATGTTCTAACCTAAACTGTTAGTTAGGTCTTCAACAATTACATTTGGATGTAGATACGAATGCACAATGTTAAGGCCCCATTTCCATATCACTCAGTGGGTTGTGGAAACTGTTTTAGAATCAGTCTAGGTTGATTTCCAGCTGAATAAATCATATGACTGCCAACCTTTATAAGGCTCGGCACAGGCAGAATTTTTGCATATTATAAAGGCAACTGTATTTTGGAATGCTTGCAATTAAAAAAAGGAAGCCCATATCAACTAAGAAATCAGGTTGCTGAACAGACATCTAAAAGTTGAGATATCTTGCTATCATTCTTTTGGAAGCCTGCATAAATATTAACTAAAATGGGTAACTTTTTAAAGATTTATTGTACTTCCAATATTCTCTCTTAATTAACATGACATTTACATAACACCACAATTAATTTTCAACTACAGGCACTGTGGACTAATTAGAAATGCATCATCCCTTATTAAATACCTTGTCAATTTCACTCCCATCATAATCTCCTTGATGATTTTACCTTTGCAGGATTAGACATACTGACATACCAAATCTCATATTCAGATAAAGTTTGGGTATCTAAATTAGAAGTAAAGCATATGTACACACATTAGTAAGTTTCTGTAATACAGTTTTTGCTATAACATCCCTTGGCATGCAGATGTGTGCAATAAATTATTTCCCATGTCTGTAATAATACTAAAGCCACTATATGGAATGCTTCACCAGAATTTTCTCAGCAGCCTGGAAGGGACCCTAGATTAACAAATCTACTTGACTACTTCCATCAAGTTTCAATACTTTCTTGAGAATATTTAATTCCTGCAATATTTGCTAAACAACTTTGCAAAAGGAAGTGTCTGACTGGGTTAAGTTTACACAGTCAGAAGGGGGAAACTAGTATATTCATATGGGGAGCATCAAATGTTTGCCATACTCAAGAGTAAACCCACTGCAATCAATGGTCTTAAGCTGATTCAATGGGTCTTAGATAGATATCACTCATGGTCTTTGACAATCACTCTGACAATCTGCTTTCTTCTGAAACATTAAGGTGGGTGAGATTAAATAACGACCAAGAAACTGACAGTAGATACTTTTGAGGCACTAAGAAAGGATGCAGCTACTGTGATTTCCATCCTATTCATCTCCTGGTTCTTTCAACCACCCTCCTCTCTCTGTGAATTCTGTTTGTTACAGGATGCACAGTGAAGAACAATACCTACATCTTCTTTTGTTCACTGAGGCCATATGAAAGAGCGTCTACAAATTTGGGCTAGTCATGGTAGCATGCCAGTAACAACCGACCTTACCAATTCTGAGTCCTCTCATACATACAAAGGACTCTGGAGCTAAGAGCAGGACAGGCCAATATTGCTTTATGCTGTACTTTGGAGAAACTCTGAATTAATAAATAAAATATAAGTGCTCTAGGTGTCTCAAAACCATCAGCCAGTGAAGAGGTCAGTAAAGTAGCAATGACTACTAGAGCAGCTGTTCCAGGAACATAGAAGAAACAGAAGCTCCATATAATCCTAGTCCCTACAGTTACTTCGTTCTTTGCACTGATAACAAGCAAGCAGACAATGAACAAGTGACAGTTCTTCTGTATATTTGGGAGAGGAGAAGGAAATGAAAGAAAGAGAAGGAGCAGATGATGGGAGGAAAGCTGGATAGGTGGACTGGATTTCTCCTATGGGAGATGCACTGGGGAAACCCAGCCAGATGGGCGCGGTATAAATTGTTGTTGTTATGATGATGCACCAACACCTACAGAAGGCAGAACAGGAGAGCTAGAAGACAAGGTAATTGGTGAAATTATCTGAGCCCCACATCCATTGTTGGCAAACAAAGAGCTGCCTTTCAGTTGCCCTGTGGTTGTCCTGAAGGCTTCAGCTGTGGATTACAAGTTAGTTGCTTTAAGCTCCAGTAGGTGGGATGATGACAAACTACTCCTGAACTGTTAGCTGCTCACACTGATAGGATACTGGGACCAGGGCAGGTTTTCATTTATCTTGTGCAAATTGTATTTTGTGCAAATTGCAGCTTCTGAACTTTCTGCCAAGGTAGCCCCCCATATAAAGCACATTACAGGTATTTAACTGGGATGTTATCAGAGCACGGATTACTGTGGCAAGGCTGTCATAGTCCATGAATGGCTGTACCTGAAAATAGGCACTCTATGCTACCAATATGCCACTTCAGCCTTCAGTGAGAATGCTGGATCAAGAAGTACCCCCTAGCAACAAACCTGCTCATTCAAGAGGAGTGCAACCCAATTCCTGGACACGAAAACAGTCAATTCACAGCACCTCCATCTTGTTCAGCCTCACTGCCTCCAGTCATTGGTCCAGCGCCTGCACAGCCTCACTCGATTCAGATGTCAAGGAAAAAATATTTGCATGCATTGCATGTTTGTTATGACCAGTAGCATGCTTTCTTATTTTATGACATGCAGTACAAGCCAAAAGCTTTCTTTACAAACCACATAATCCTACCTCTATACATGACAATACACACACACACACACACACACACACACACACACACACGACATATTATAAAGACAGAACACAAAAACAGTCTAAACGCCAGGGCATTTTCTTGTCCCTTGATTATGCCTCCTCTTTTCCAGATATTAGTTTCCAGTTGGAATGGAGTGATATTTGTTTCAACCTCATGGTAAGAAACTTCACATCGTTATTATGAGAGGCAATTAGTCCAATCTTAATGATGTGAAAAGCCAGTATCCTTGGGCACTGTAGAAACTTTAGAATGATGATCTTTTAGGGGTATCTATCAACAATGAAGAACAAAAATTAAATTCAAATCAACATTAACTGCAGTGTAAAGAGCATTGCTGAATATTCCATAACTTTATAACTGCAAATGTATGTACATATGTGCCCCCAGTGCTGTGCAGTATACTTTCCAATTTATTCCTGGCTTTCAACTGCAAGCATAGTGCTTTGACAAGCAAGTATATGCTGGAAATCTAGAAGGTAGATGTCAACTATGCCAATCCACAAGCCAGTTATTGCTAGTTAAATGAAGTGGCAGAATAAGCAGGGTTGGGAAGACGGAGCAGCAACCAGGAAACAAGATGATAATAGTTGTTGCCTTGTCCACAAGGACTTCCTGTTTCTAAGCACACTTAAGAGATCTTCACTCTAGGTAATGTTATGTTGGAATATCTAAAATACAATATTCTAAAAACTGCTTTCCTAACAAGCTACGAATGACTTAAATGCTTTTGGCTGGAGGCTTTAGAGACCAGAACCCAAAAGGTTTTTCATGAACTTAAGAGTAGCCAAGCTTAAAAAGAATCCCCATTGTGAGAGTTGGCAGCAACAAATCTTTTAAGAACCTCTAGAAAGTATAAGCAACAGTGGTGTTTTGGGAAGCCTGCTTAAACCCTGAATCTAGCCGTGAATGTGTGTAATTGGAATAGACATCCCTAATTTATCTACATAATTAAGTTTGAAAAGAGCCATGAATTAGAATCACAAACATATAAGAGATATAAACTAGAAGGAAGCTAAATCTTAAATGGAAGTCTTCAGAGACACATTGCTTTTCTTCTACATGTATGGGTAACATTCTGTCACGTGCAGAAACTACTTAGCTGTCCAAGCTTCAACCACTTCTAGAGAATCAACTTGTATTGTTAAAATTAGTTAAATGGATGAAGATTTAATCATTCAGATTTTTATGTACACATTTTTATGCAATCTCTCGCTGCCAAACCTTATAACCTTTCGTGTATTTCCCGAATACATTTGTCTCCTGTAGGGAATACATTAAAGCAGGGTACTGAGATGAAGGCATCTGTGTCAACACAATTCGTTTTGCATTACTATTCCCATTTGTAACATAAATACAATACTCCCTTACTTAAAATAGGGTCCCTGATTAAAAAATGCTCTATGGTCAATGGAATGCAAAACCAATGTCTTGTAACAAATGCAACGTTTATATGGGCCCCGATAATCACTTCAAATTTGTTTGCAGTTATGTCAAGGCCTACAGAGGAATACCTGGAACGGCTGTCAAGGATTTCAGACTATTTGAGGTCCTTTCAGAACATCAAAAAGCAACTCAAAAAAGCTCCACTTTTCCACCCATTTCTATATGACTGTGCCCCAAAGCAATCCTGATGTGCAATATCATTATTCTGTATACCTTTATATTCCTTTAGGCTCCCTCTCATTTCTTTGGTTCTGATCGTGCAGAAGAAAGCCTGAGCATCAGAAAACATGTTTACAATAGCAATTTTTAAAGGGCTAAAGGGGTAATATTGTAAAGAACAATGAATATTCAGTGGCTTAAAGCAAGGTATTTGGCCATGTGCATTAAGACGGAAACCAAAATGATTAGGGAATACAGTTCTGCTGCCACACAAACACATGGATACATTCTGGGCAAGAGGAATATCCGTAGTTAATTCCATTTGCAGAGACGAGAATACATCTAAGCCCAACTGCACATTTCATTAACAAAGGACGTGTGAACATTTTACAGGAATATAATGTTAGACAGTTCCTCAAAACATTCTAAATCATGCTTAAGAATAGAAATTTGGAAAGTCTTGGGGAAAGTTAAGCACAAATTAAAATGACACCATGTCCTGTGTAGTGAAGTGCTATTGAAATATCAACCTGATCTAACTGCCAAAGTCAAATTTCCCACACGGACATTTTTCATGTTATATTACAATTCAGATTTCACTTAAACCTGCACCATGTCAGCTTGAGCTGCAGTTGCACAGAGGAAAGGAAAACAATGTGACAGCCCCAGAGAAGGTGATGAAGGGCTCAAACTAAATGAAATTGTTAAAGTATATGGCATGACCTTTTAATAAAATACACACAGACTTCCCTAATAAGTGGGTTCTGGAGTGGTTAAAAGAAAAATGTGTTTTGGCTTCCTCTTTCCTATCCTCATGATCCACATTGTTAAAGAGAACCACTTACTACTATGCTCCCTTCGGGGAAAGAAGGATAGGCCATTTAAAAATAAAAATAAATAAATAAATACAAATACTAGGAGGCCCAAACAATAACCAACGGACAATAGAGCCTAAATGTATTCTTATGCTATTGAGCTAGTCGTGCAGTGGTTTAAGTGTTGAACAAGGACCTGGGAGACCTGGGCTCAAATCCCCATTCAGCCATGAAGCTCTCTGGGTGACCTTGGGCCAGTCTGAACTATTTCACAGAGTGGTTGTGGGATTAAATGACGAGAGAGAGGGCCATATATGCCACATTGAGCTCATTGGAGAGATCCGGTCCTTCTTCATGGTGTGCACAGCTGAACTATGGAAATCATTTCCACAGGAAACACTGATTGCCACCAACTTGAGTGGCTTTAAAACAGGATTAGACAAAGTCACGGAGGATAAAGCTGTCCATGGCTATCAGCCACAATAGCTATCCTCTGCCTCCATGGTTGGGGGCAGTATGCTTGGGGGGGGGGGGAGAGGCAAGTCCTGTTGTCCTTAGGTTAGGCCCGGTCCACCCATGAGGTGGGATGAAGAAGCCGCCTCAGGTGGCAGAAGCCGCTGAGGAGGGATGTTTGTGGTGTCCTGCTGCTCTCAGACCTTGCTGGAAATTGGTGCCAATGCCAGTACCTCTTCTCTACTGGCAGTGGGGGCAGTGAAGTGGGCAGCACATCCAGTTTCACCTCAAGTGAAGAATGGGGCGCACCACCCCCTGGCTCAGGTCCTACTTGAGGATTTTTCATGGGGGTCTGGTTGGCCACTGTGAGACCAGGATGTTAGGCTTTTGGCCTGATCCAGTCAGCTTTTCTTATTCTCTTAATGTGGGGGGGGGGTAGAGGGTTAGTCAGGAATGTGGCAGGAAGGAAAGTTATATGTCAGGGTTAAATCTGGCATTTGGAAGATTCATATTTGGCCACTTCCTTCTCTGTCGGAAGCAGCATCTCCTCTGAGAAAGTATATTGTTGGCAACTGGTGCAACTCTAATTAAGAATTACTTGCACTTTTGAGGCATCTTTTCAGATACGGATTTTGTAGGAAATAAATGGGCTTGTATACAAGCAGGCCCAGGGAAAAAAAATTAGCTTGTAAGAAGAATGACTGGAATTACAGGAATGCATGCAATCACATTAATATCCTGCCAGACCCAACTGCCACAAAATATAATTATAGATTTTTCCCCCTCCTAGAATATTCTGACTCTTCATAAAAATGCTTAAAATTCTTCCCATTCGGCAAGACTATTAACACGATAGATCTTTATTGCAACATGATGAATAAAATGGCTTACTACAATTATAGTGTGCTTAGCCTGTAGGGCAATTAACCACAGCTAGCACCTTGAAGTCGAGCTGGTTTGGAACGGAGAAAGATCACAAAAGGCTGCCATCTGAATTGTTTTTATTAACAACACCACTTCTAAGCAGTAAGATCTATGCACAATTTGGTAAGGATTAACTCAATGATATCCCACACTGTTTTTTTTTTTGTTTACTGAAATAGAAGCAAATCTATTCAGTAAAAGTATGCAGCTGTACATCATCATCTCACTGCACTGAAAAAATATCAATCATTTAAGAAACACTGCTATAATGAAAGCAGCGTATGTATTATAGAACTCCTTACAAAACAAAATAAATAATATGAAAAAGCCACCCTTAAATTAAAATCAAAAAAGACATTTAAAGTTTGGGCATTCTTCATTATGGGAAAGAACCTTCCACACTGAGACCATCATCAATCAGAAAAGCTCCATCTGCTGTATAATTAGCTCTGATAAATGACACTAATCTGAGCTACATTAGAGAACTACTGTTTGGGGGTTGTGGGGGGGGGGAGAGAGATAGCTAGAACTGTAAATAAATCTAACCACTGTTTCACTTACAGCCATCCCAGCAGGAAGTCATAAAGAATTTTTTTTATAGGTAATATTTTCAAATGCGCTGCTGGCTGTGCTGCCTAATATCTATCATCTCGGAGCATGCATTAGTGAGTGTACAGAAGCCTAGAACAGAAGAGCATATTTTTGAAATAAGTTCTCCCTTTCGTACATCTTTACAGCCAAACTAGGAAAAAAAATTGCAAGACAAATCTGGTCCAATGAAGTAGCTGCTCAGGAAGACAATGGACAATCCCAAGAGATAATGGACTGAAGCTGCTAGGCCACTGAAAAAACAGTATGTGGGGGCATTTGCAGAGAAAAGTGCATCTAGAACTTTTTCTGTATTGCCCTCCTGGTGCTTCTATGCATGAATGGATGGAATAGAGGCAATATGAGACTGCAAATTAATGAGTAAGGCAGACACATTGTGCACACACACATACAGACAGGGGAGGCAAAAATCATTAAGCAAGTAAACAGTGAAGTATGTGACCGTTTACTGGACTTTAACCAAGTAGATCTTTTGCAGTGATTGAGGCACCCTCATTGTGACATTCTGGCATCTTCTGAAAACTTAGTTTTATGCTGACAGACCTTCATAGCTGTGTACTGTTTTAAATGATTTTTTTAAAAAAAATAGTTGTACACTGCCCTGATATTTTATGACTTGGCAGTATAGAAATGCATTTATAAATAAACAAATACAAAGATGCAAAAATGAAATTCCAAAGATTGGTCATTTACTGTGTTTACATAATTCTTGAATTCTTAATTCTATGGGGGGTGAGAAATGATAGTTGTGTTTTATAAAACTGTCCCTAGACTGTGCTTCTTCAAACTGCTGGTGGGACATTGCACAACTGAATTCTCTTATACAGAAACCTGCACACTGCACCCACATCCTCTCTTGAGCCCCAAAGTTCTCTGGTAAAGGGTTTGATATTAGCTTTACTTCCCACTGTGCTAGTTTTCTGTGTGCAACATTCCCCCTATTCCCAAATGGGCAGCCATTCAACTGTGCAGTCCTCCACCTGAAATCTTGACTGGTACAGTCTAGGAACAGTCTTATCACATGACTTATCACATGAAACACTATTACTTTCTACTTAAATCGCTTTCATGGTTGTTTTAGCATACTTGAACATAGTATTCTTGACTGGAATTGTCTCTTCTATGATTTTTACTTGGAACAATTTATTCATGTTTGCAACCAACAATAGTAATTGGCCTTTTTCAGAGCTCCTAAGTGGATATAGACTGAAAGCTTGTTTTTATAAAACTCCCTACAGTATTTAAGAGGTTCCAATTCTAAGGTGTAAGATCATTTTATCTCCTGTTCCCATTCCTTGAATTTTATCTGCCAAGCAGAATATAAATGCAATGAACAAGATTAATCTAACAACATATTTAGCACCACTGAAAAACAATAAGTGACTTATCAAAATTATTGTCTAGAGAAAAATCCTTTTCGTTCCAAATGAAGAAGTGGCTGAAAGAGAGCACTTTATCACATTGTCCCAAAGAAAATGGTGAGAAAGTACAAATCTTCCTAGCACTTATACCAAATAAATAACTAGATCTACATCCCTTTCCCCAACATATAGATATATATCTATACATAAGGCTTTGTATTTCGGAGGAGAGAGCTTCGCAAAGAAGCACACAATGAAATTTCAACTTTTGTCAGAAACTTCCATGAAATAGCACTGATGGCATCTGAATTCATACTATTGAACAATACTTTACTTTTAAAGGAAGTTGTCAGACTAAGATAAAAGCATCAGCAAAATGTATGCCTGTAATACCCAAATGTTTCAGGAAGTATTTATGTTTATTCTACACAAGTCACCATGTGTGAGATCCCCTAACAATTGGATGACACCCTATGTTGCATGCTTAATTTTCTGTACTTATTTGAAGAACATCATCACAATTATTGCGGTAATATGGGCTCTAGTTTCCACAGCACAGGCCAACAGTTAAGCTATAGGTTGACAAATGTAGTAATTAGTGTTATGAAAATGATAAAGCTATGCAAACTGAGCTCTATTCAATCAAGATAGAAAATGCTTCCCTTCCCTTGTTCTTTCTACAACGGTCACACAACTATCATTCCCATGCAGTTTTCTACAGTTTCCTATAGAAATCACTACATTCTTCTTAAAGGCTGAAAACTAAAGATGCTAGAGAAGAGCAGAGCCTACTTTGCTCTCCTTACACTTACATTTTTCTTTACTCGGTGAAGTTACATTCAGTTCTGTCGAAAGTTGCTGGTTGGAGTTAACAGTCTGCGGAGATAGGGAGGTATTACTGTTGTCACTATTTGTTTCTCCAGAGAACAAATCTGATTGGCTGTTGCTTGTGCTGGGAGTGGACTCATCATCTGGTTGCTTCTTTTGAAAATCTAACAAGACACAAAATTGGGGAGATGGGATTATTGACTACAAAGCATGTTTCTGTCCAATGGGGCACATACAATATGTTGTATTTTACAATATAATCATCTCTATAAACTGTGATTTAATCCTATTAGTCTAAGCCCTAAGATATTAAACTTACCTTCAGTGCACCAATACATTATTACTGAACTTGGTATAATCACCGAGTGCTGTTCCAGCGGAATGGCAAGATACACATTTAGAGCAGAATCCAACTAGTGCTTTGGCTCCAGTGGACTGGAGCTACTAACAGAAGTGGGGAGATTTTTGCTGATTTCCTCCACACACACACACCCAAAGCCCTTCAAAAATTTGTTCTAGAGAAAAGGGTTTAACTCCCTTGCCATGCCACAATTCTTGGGAAGCTTCTCCCACCAGCAATTAATTAGAGAAGAAACCAGGTAAAGGCAAATTATGTGACAAACATCCTGTCTAGTTGGCATTAGTTGTGAGAGTTTCTATGCACAATGCAATTAATGAGGAAACTAGGCAAAATTACTTGTTGCCTCCTAAAACGAGGCTAGGTCATTAACTAACTTGGTTCTCAGATTAGTGTCATGCGAATACTGTTTGTGAACTGCAAATGAATACTGAATTTAACCAAGGTATGTAACAAATAACCATTTATTTTTTGCAAAGGCTCTCTTTATAAGACAAAACATCAATATCAGTTCTTTCTACCTACTAACACTATGTGATCAACTGATTGGTGACTTCCATCAAGCCATCACCTCTTTCTAAGGTGTCTGATTAGCATGGCAGCTAAAGCCTTATTATCCTTATTTAGAAAAAGCAACTGGCCAATGTAAATATTGCATAATTTTATCCTCTTGTGCATGACCTTCACCACAGCATTTATTAAATGCCAATAAAGGATTTTGCAAACTTGTCTATTTGTGATATCAACCAGGAAACAACTTAGATCTGTAATTATGCATGTTTTTAAAACCCATCATATGTTCAGCTTCATCTGTGCTGATACTGGACCAATTCTAATGAACTCCATTTATTTTCAAAATTTCAGGTTTAAGTCCCTAACGAAAACTGAGAATGGTTTGCATTTGCAATTAAGAGAAAACTTTGGTGAATCCTGTAAAGGCAAGTCCTGGAAAGAAAAAAACCTAGAAAAATGAAGGTACACAAAGTATTCCTCTGGATCATGGGCTACTTCACCAGTAGTCCAGTTCTGACTTTTATATTACATTATAGCCATATTCAATGAGGAAATAAAAAACATCAACATGAAGCCTGGAAATACGATGTCTCATTTTAAGCCCAGTGAAATCCTTTACATTTGCTATGCAGATTTATACCAGTGTCAATTATTCTTAGCTTGATTTCCACATGTGTACTTTAAGGATTGCCTTTGGTTTCTTCTGTTAACACAAGCTATGCTTCAATTTTATTTCACTCCTATATCCTAAGAATTGGCAATAAATTATGAAATGATGCCTTTAACTAGAGCTTATTAAGCCCAAGTTGATAACAAAACAGCCTGCTCTTCAGGATCTGCAAGATCTTAAATTCAATAAAATGCTGTTTTATACTATATTAAGCTCAACAGGAACAGCTTAAGGTAGAACAAGGGAAGAACCAAATGAGGACCTGATACTATTTCTTTTAAAACTGGATAAAGATACATGCCCCAGCACAAAATTAATTTATTCCGGTTTGTTATTTCTTTTAGGAATTTTAACACGAAAGGTACAAATTATGCAATGAAGAAGCATTTCATTACACTTCTTTCTGCTGCATCCTATACAGCAGAGAGTCAGCCTTAACAATCCCATTTTCCTTACGTCTGCTCTATAGTCTGTTAATTTTACAGCACAGTGTTTCCGTGTGCTCTAGCTTCCTTCACGGTGTTTGATTGCACCAGAAGCGGTTTAGTCATGCTGGTCACATGACCCAGAAAGCTGTTTGTGGACAAACGCCAGCCCCCTCGGCCTGAAAGTGAGATGAGCGCCACAACCCCATAGTCGTCTCTGACTGGACTTACGGTAGCCGTCCGGGGGTCCTTTACCTTTACCGCATAGCACACCCCGCAAGATGAGATACTGCATGGAACATTTCTATGACAGCTATTAAGATACAGCATTATTAGGAAAATAACCTACTTATAAGCATCTCCCAGTATGCGCTATTCTAATCTTGCTTTCTACGGGCAAGTTGTATAATTTTGTAAACGGCTACTTTTAATAAAGGCTAGCAATTTCATAAGTAACAGCAAAAATTGTAGCAAAGGAAAGCAAATGTTTGTAGCACAGCACACAATCTTTTCCCATTCAAGACAAGTCCATTTTGTTGTATGAACTGAATTCTTTCCTCAGCAAGTCTCAGAGTATTAATAGGTCTTTTCCTAATGAAGCGCACAGGACAGCACTGAAGTAGAAGGCTCCTGGCTACTACAAGTCCAGGTAAATTTATGAACTCCTCTAAATGTGTCTCTTACCTTTCTTATGAACGATAACTGGTCTCTTATCTCTGCTGGTTTATAAATACTGGGAAAACAAAATAAATTTTGGATGCCCAATAAACCCAAGTGACAAAAATAACTTAGAAATGGGTAAACTCAACAGGGCTTGTTCACGGGAGATGCCTAGAGGGACATGGCCGACCAAACAAGAGATGAAACACACACCTTTGAGTCACTGTTTTGTTTGCTAAAATACAAGGGTGGTTTACCTATTCCGATTTTCTCCAATTTCTCCTTGAGGATATCAGGAACACATGTTTCTACCTAGACTACTAATGAACAGAAACAACTAATTTTACTTACTTCATTAAAAGAAATGAAATACTCTAGCAGACAGAATAAAATCTATTCAGGTAAATTATAAGAGCTTGTTAAATATACTGAAACAACAAGTTGCCAGTGTGGGGCAACTGAGAAACTGAGTAGGCTAAAAGAACCCCTAGTGCAATATTGGTGAAAGCTCAAAAGATCTCTGAAGTAGGCTTACTAACCAATGGATGCAAAATTTAATTATGTTTCATATTTACTTTGCCCACTTCAAATAAAAGAGCATGCAAGATTTCATTTTTTTAAATAAAAGGACATTATCAATTAGTGCCTCTAGCACTGCTAGCATCTACACAGTCCTCACTTAGGTGCCCTTTTAGATGTCTAGGGAGAATCCTAGCATTTAAGAACATTGGTCTATTATTTTTAATTAATTTCTCTAGACTAACCCATGGAGTCCCAATTAAGGTTAATTATTGCCTAATTTTCCATCAGTGGTGTTTGGAATTAAAATGTTTTTTCAATTATTTTTTTTAAAGAACTGCCGGGTAGTTTCAAGATGGAGCATAATATATATTTTGAATTAAGCAGATGTGGTGGTAGGTGGTAGGGATATGGTGGTGGAGGTGGAGGAGGAACAGACCACTCACTACCAACATTATCCCAACATTATCCCAAATACCATAATATAAAATGGCATCAAAGCAGCAGTAAAATGATTTCCTCCATAGCTGCTTGGTTGTGGCAGTACTGAAATGACTTCATTACTTCTGTGAATCTTAGGTTATACAAAACTCTAGATCACTGTAGTCAATTGGAACCCCATGCCAATGCAACTTCTGATTAAGACAATGCTGATGTATTTGAGGTCTGTTGGTGGCTTGCTGTATATTTGGATGTGGGGCCTTTTTTGATTAGCAAAATAATTAAAATGTGTTGACCATGACAGCTTTATACTTCATGCAATTAGCACTAATCTCCATTCACAAAAATATTCATATTATGGTCAATGGCTTAAGGTTTCCCAAACTAGAATGGAAATGCTCACAAAATAACACAATATGCACAGAAATAAGGTGTAAATAGGGTCTGTGCTTTATTTCTTAATATTTGCATTTGATTTGTTCTTCAAGGAGCTTAAAGAAGTAAGTTCAAGTATGACAGAAGGGATAATGCCAAAGCTACACAGTTAGATTACCAAATATATGACCTTAAGGTCACATTTAAACTTTCTACTCTAGTAGCATTGATCTGTTACACTGAACTGGTTCTTTAAGGAGCAGTAGAAATTGGATACCTGTAGATTGCCACAGCATTGTATGTTAAGGTAAGGTAATGAATTGCTTTAAATAAGGCAAATGGCATTCATTCATCCTATAGCCTTTGTTTCACTTTGTAGAGAATAGGCACTACTTGCAGTAACCATCCTAGATTACACAGCGGTCATGCTGGGGAGACACCCTTCTCTTGAAATATGAATAAAAGATCAATTTCATGGCTTTGAAAAATGATGAAATTATCTTGGGTCATGTTTTAAGTGAATACTCTGTTTTTACTGCAGTTAAAACTTGGGGGACTCCCATCATCTTTGTCCATGCTAGATGAAGCTAGTGTGTTCAGAGTCCAACATCTTGAGGACAACAGGTTACCCACCCGTGAATTAGATATGTACCACATCAAGCTTTGGACTTGCACAGCCCCTCTCCTCTTCCCCCATGTTCAAGGGAAGGAGAATAAAAGCTTCAGTTTAGAACACCATGAGCTTGTTAACAAAGATACTGAACAAGATTCCAATCAGTGTTTTCCTATGCTGAGACATAATGAGAAACTATGATTGTTACAATATGTGAACGCAGTGTGTTCTTATAACTATGTTTCAATGCTTGGATGTGGGCATTATCTTAATCATATAAATATGAATTTGAACCCATGTGTTTTGATTTCTCCCTCAAAAGTTCTATTTTATTTCAAATTCAGACAATTTGAAATGTGTATTACCTTAGGTTTAGAATATTAACTGAAATGGAGACAGCTACTTCCAGATCCGTTTAACAGATCCAAAGGTAATTTTTTTCATTAACATGAAGCACCATCACTCAGTGAAAGGGGAAAGGTCTGTTCAGCAGGTTACACTGCTCATCTGGTAGCGAGCAAGGCAGAACCATACAAATGACCCAAAAGAGAAGTAAGCCCAGTTGTCAAAGAAACAAGAGAGCCAGAAAGCTGTTGGTAACAAAGCCAAGTTTAATAGGGTTTACGTGCCCTTGATGGACTCTGCTCAAATCTTTAATGAGGCATTTTTTTGCAGCTATGCCTTAAACCAAGTGCTAATGATTAAATTTACCAAGAGTGGGTCAACGTCTGAACAATATGACTATAGTAAAAAAAACCCCAACCTATATTAGAAAAGGTGATTAACCTTTTAAAATATGGTATGGCTGGTAAATTCAGAAATGTCAGTGTTACATTTTAAGTAAAAATAAAGCCCCATGACTCCTACCTGCAGCGATTTAAGTTGATAACAAGGCTATATAAAAGCCACCATGATAAGTTTAGTCACACTCTCAAGTGTGCTTGTACTGGATTCAAAACAGGAATATAAAATTAACAATTTAAGATTCAGCCCAAAATTTGTTTTAGCAGTATGAAGCCACATAAAACAACAAATCTCATCCTATGTGCCAAGAGACAAAAAGGGTACACTCAGCTAACTGAATCTGCTCAAAGCTGGTCTGACTCAGTACGTATAAAATGAATAGAAAGCCAACTACAGTTTTCAATACCCTAAAACATTCTAGAACAACTAGAAAAAGCAAAACTATACTTACTCTTATTTTCATATTGTATGAGTTATAAAAACTAAGAGATAAGGAAATGGTGTTTGCATTTTTAAAAACACTTTATTGGTTTAGACCAATAAACAATTAAAAGAAATCAGCAAGAAGAGTGAGAGAACCTGTATTTAGACACCGGTACTATAACGTCTTTCCAGAGATTGTATTTTAAGCACACCCTACTGGCCTAGATTTCTCAATGCTACAAGGAACAATTTGAAAGGATAGCAATTTGCTAAAAATGAATAGGAAATTAAGAAATACCTCTACCTTGAATAGAAACCATAAAAACTCAATTTAGCTCTCTGAAAAGGTACCAGCCTTAGAACTCAGGTAATTATGTAGGAAGATATTCAGCGGTGCTGCTTCCTAATTTCAGCTAGACCTATTCCTTGGGGAATTCAACATCCATAGGATTTGACCACAGCAAGTACCTTGCCATGCATGAAATACTGGAGAAGCTAAAATAAGCAACCAAAAAACTAAGCAATAGTCTATAATGAGGAAGCCATTGAGATTTCATGTGCTGTAAACCGCATTAAATGTGCAGGCTGGTTGCTGGGGATCAAGAAAGATGACATTAGAAACAACAAGCAGGGAGATCCATTTGCTTTCTGACATGGTGGTTTAGTGGAGAATCCAACCACTGTCTTGGATCCAAAGAAATGGAAGCAAAGCTTAACATGCACAATGGAGCTCTCTGCCATTCCTCCCCTCAAAAGCCACTCCCAAGAGTCATGAAACCTGAATGGCATGAGATGTGACCTGGGGCAGGGAGTGGGTAACTATCATATTATGATTAAAAAGAAATAATTTTGAATAGTAGGAAAATTTATTAAAGAAGTCGAAGCAAAAGGTTGGACAGGTATTTTCAAGATATGCTTTAGGTCATGGGTAGGCCAAGTAAGGTCTGGGGGCTGGATTTGGCCCGATTGCCTTTTAAGTCCGGCCTGCGGACGGTCCAGGAATCAGCATGTTTTTGTGGGACATAGGAATTCGTATATATATATAGAGAGAGAGAGAGAGAGAGAGAGAGTCCGGCCCCCCACAAGGTCTGAGGGACAGTGGACCGGCCCCTTCCTGAAAAAGTTTGCCGACCCCTGCTTTAGGTACAAAAAAAATACTCTTGAGGGCATAGATTTGATTTGATTGCTCATTTCTTTCTTTGATTCCTAAGCATTTACACCAGAAATATCAGTGGTGACTGTTATATTCTTGTCCTTATGCTCAATCAATTTAGATCCATCCCTAAGACATTTTCCATCTGAATGAAGTCAGAAGCTTAAAATCCATGCCATGTCATAAAGCAAACTTAGAAATATGATGCAGGCTTGTTTTTATAAATATGCTGTGTACAGGCAACCCCTGATTTGTGTTGGGGTTGCGTTCTGGGTCACAGCATGCCTAAGCCAACTCCGTCCCATTCTTCCCCCTTTTCTGGCCACATCTGGGTTGCTGCGATGTTCGTACGAGCAGTCACGCACATATCGAACGTGTGTAAATCGGTCATTGCCTACACTAGCATTTGCTAATTTTGAAACATCAGATTCAACAGTATAGAACTTTTCCATATTTAATTCTAAACAAACTACCTTTCATTACTATGCACTTCATACATTTGGTGTTCAAGTCATTATTGTTGATTATGCCTGATATTTCAGTCATTGAATTCTACTTCCTTAGAGAACAGAAATGAATAGTCTTGTTTAATGGATAAATATCAGAATTATGATAGATCTGCAATATCTAACCTATTATTCATCTACTTGAGTATGGTAAACTAACTTAAAGCACAGATTCAAATTACTTTAGAATTGGTAAATTAATTGCTCTCTCAAAGGAGTTCTTAACTGACCTTGAAGGATCATTTTCCTACTATTTTTCTATGAAGGCAACTATTCTATAAGAGGTTGCAATTTCATATTATGTTCAAGCAACAATGCCTTTAATTTTTTTAAAAAAATAGTTCAATATATTGCTTAGAAATAAGATTTAGTATTATTTAACTGTATTTTTTCTCAAGGTCAATAAAGAGAGAGAGAGAGAGTGCCAATAGGCTTACAAACAAAAAAAGACAAGACACACAACAGGAGAGTAGTAGAAAAAGGCAAAGGAGGGAGATCAGTTCTTCAAGGCCATAAACAAAGCGATGAGCTACAAATATTCATATAAAGTACACACCGGGCTAATCTTCCCTTGTTGTGTTCTAGATTAACAGTAATTGGTGACTCTTAATTTTTCAGTTGATGGATGGAACCAGTGTCATTTTCTTTCGGTTTTTGCAATCACAGGGCAACTGGCAGGGAAAACAGAATGTTCTAGCTCTCTTCAACTCCTTCTCTGCTCAGTGGTTGGGTCTGGATTGGTCTCCTCCTTGTCTTGACATTATTTCTTGGAGGCAAAGGGTATAGCCTCCTAGTGGCCCTTGGTCCCCTGGGCTGATGGCGGAGCCCAGAGTTTGCTGCAGTTACTATTATAGAAACAGCCATAGAGAGGAGAATTTGCGTTACATGGGTATAGGTGGGCACTAGAGAACTAGGGAATTTGAAACAGAAACCTAAAGGTCAAACGCAAATGGCTAGGATATGAGCACCACCAGAACGAAAGACTGAGATTAGAGAAAGAAGATAGAGATAGAGAGGAACCATAATAATAATAAAAATAAATAATTTTATTATTTATACCCCACCCATCTGGCTGGGTTTCCTAAGCCACTCTGGGCAGCTCCCAACAGAACACTAAAAACAGAATAAAACTTCAAACATTAAAGACTTCCCTAAACCATGTGCTATAATATCTACCTGTCCTAGAGAAGAGAGAGTAAAGAGGAGAGACAGTTTGAGTTTCACTGGACTGGGGGTAGCACTGCATACACACCATACATTTAAAGCAGTTGCACCCTAACAATTATTTGACAAGGGTGCTAAAGTTGTAGTTCTGTGATGGATCAACTACCATTCCCTTGGTGGGGGGGGGGGGAGAGAGAGAATGTGCTTTAAATGTACAGTGTGCATGCAGCCCCAGTGTGGATGATTGGCAACAATTCAAAACGCATGTGGCGAGCCCCTTGAAGTTTGCAGACACAGCTAGCTGACTTTGTTTTCTAAAAAGGTACCTGACAGGCTCAAGTGAGGTGGCTCATAAGACAGCCCCATCCCAAGTCCAGTTCCCACCTAGGGCTCCTAAAGATATTTCTGATGAAGTTCCCCAAAATACCAGAAAAGGCTTTCCTTATGGGAAAACGCTGCCTTGCGCTTCCCTCAAGGGTTCCAAGTAAACCTGAAGAAAACAACAAGCATGGTTTGAGAGGCAAAAAGATGGGGGAGATGAGGCAAGGAGAAGGGTTGTGGGTGAGTTGAAGAAAGATCTGGTCACGCAGGCATCCACAGGGCAGAGAAGGAAGTGTGGAACAGCCTCCTGAGCATTCATAAAGCTGAGTAGTTTGAGTATCTGTGAGATGCCCAGTTACCAGAAAGAAGCTTCTTGGCGGACATTAGCTCTAGCACACAGGGCGATTACCTTGATGACAGTGATGGATGGAAAGGACACAGAGTGCTAATTATCGCAAGTTCTGAATCAGACATATCAATATATGTTTCCCAGCATACAGTGGTAGTGGAGGTTACAAGAGGTCTCTGGCCAACTCGAGCTCACAGCAAGGTGGCTGAGGTGTACCTTGTGGGGAAAGGTGGAAATATTTCCCAGGAAATGTAAATAGCCTAAATCCATTTACTGGTGAAATCTCTCAGAGCTGAATAATGCTTTTATGACATGGCAAAGGTTCTGAGGACTAATTAGGCTTGCCCTTATGTTGTAGCTCAGGCAAAGATACAATTCCCTGCACAGCTGCTTTGGGAGAAGATTTGGCTTAAGTCAATGTACGTTTGTCAGATTCCTCTGCAATGGAACCACACTCATTACTCAGAGTAAAGCCTAGTAAAATATATGGCCACATGTGGATTTCCAACTGAATCACGTTTCTCAGTATCATCCCTGCTAACCTGGTCAATAATCAGAGGTGATAGCAGTTCTAATCTAAGAAAATATGGACCTCAGGTTGGGTAACACTCAATCTATGAGGCTGAAAGTCCAATTGTCTAACATATGGGAGTGGATTCCAAATTGCCAACAGCAATGGCATCTTTCAGGAGCATGATTTATTGGCTTTTGCATTTTTTAAAAAAGAAACATGGCTTTTTCTGATAGATTACCTATAATAATGCAACATATTATTCCTCCAATAATTGATAGAGCCAGTCCAGTCAGAAATGAGCAAAAACGATGCAAGCTAATTAATTTTTGCTTGGAAACGAATTTATTTTTGTTTTAACAAAACAAAACCACAGGCAAACAAACCTTGTCATCTTTCAGATCCATGTTAATAACTTTTAAATTCAATATACAGTGGTACCTCGGGTTACATATGCTTCAGGTTGCATACGCTTCAGGTTACAGACTCCGCTAACCCAGAAATAGTACTTCAGGTTAAGAACTTTGCTTCAGGATGAGAACAGAAATTGTGCTCCGGCGGCGCGGTGCCAGCAGGAGGCCCCATTAGCTAAAGTGGTGCTTCAGGTTAAGAACAGTTTCAGGTTAAGAACAGACCTGCCAAGGTACCACTGTAAAAGATATGTTTTTATTTTTAAATATATACAAAACTGAAACATATCTGGTCTTGAAAAGCCAAACAGGCAAAGTAACCAAACACAAAACTCCATGTGTGAATTATTTTATTATTGTTTAGGCTTGAAGCCTAAAACCAAAGTCTGCATGCTTCATACAGTCTTTCCTTAGATACTCCCTGCCAGCAGGCGGTTTCTGACATACTGAATTTTATAAGTAAAATCCATTCATTCTCTTCATGTTCATTTATCTTAGCTAGATAACATTTGATGCCATTTTAACAGGTTTCCATTTCGAAATCAACTGTAAAACCAGTAGGGAATGTACACTACTTTAATAGGCATGCCTTATCCACAACTCTACCTATATTCAGTTGTGTGTGCCTGAACATATTTTATTTGATATGTGGAGTTGTGGTAGTAGATAGGTTTGCTCTGCAAAGTAAGAATTTAAAAAGAAATTATATCATCATCCTGCTAATCACACTGTGACTATATGTGAAATTTGATTTAACTGCTGATGGCATTTCTATTTACTTTTTGAGATCTCTGAACAAGATCTTGCTCCTTTTTTGTGGGTTGTTTTTTCATCACATCCACCAGCCTTTCTGCAATTAGTGCAGAGTAAGAGAGCAGTTCTGTAAACCTGCTGACAGCCATTTAATGGAAGAGGTGGAAAATGGTGGATGCATCCTGGCAGCATACTTAATGGATATACAAACACCCACAGTCATCAGCCAGAAGCAATACTGGCAGAAAATTAACTTAGTGCTACAAAGCTCATTTAGCAAGACGAACCATAGCAATCTGGATAATATGAAACTCTGTAATGGGCAGGAAAGGTGGAGGGGGGAGAGAAGAAGAGAAATGGGAAGACACCCCTCTTACACTTTTTTCCAGTGAGAAGGTGGTCATTAATTTCACAGGTCTTTCTATTTAGTGTGTTGTTTCAGTGTACAAACCAGTAGTTGCCTACACTCCGCAGAACAAGCTTTTTTTGTCCAGTTCTCTAAACACTTTAGACAAAGCATGTCAAAGACTTAAGCTCAAAGAGATTTTCATGTTAATAACGGTTCCGCTATCTGATGCTTCCTTCAGATACACTTGGACGTGGCTGCACTCTAAATTATATTTCCATTTATGACCAAAATCTAAATTTCAATTGCTGTCAATCCAGAATTTTTAAACTGGCAGTAAATCTAAGTGCTCCATATCGGGAAGCACAGCTATCAACAGAAGAAATGTTTTAACTACTTAATTACAAGCAAGACAGGAACGTCACATGCATTCAACATTGTAAGAATTTTAATGCTTGCATTTCAAAGCAGGAGAGGGAAGTGAGGGGCAGACAGGGCCTGTCAACCTGGGAAGGTAGCCCATCTAGGAGAAAGAAAACTCTGGTGCTAGACCTCTGATGCCTTGCGGGATATCTCTGGGGGAATAAAAGCTTAAGGAGTAAATCCTACATAAATCCAAAGGGGAGTCCCTAAGATGGTTTGATGGCACCTTGTATTTCTCCTTCAAGCAACACCTGCAGCCAAGGTGGTGCCAAACGTATTGCTCTGCTTTTCTTTGCACTCCATTAGCAGGGCCAAGTGTGGGGTCTTGTCGTCTGGGCAGCCTAGAACCTCCACGCACACTGCTCAGGCTTTCACCCTGGGGAGGTCATATTGGTGCTACCAATGTAGCAGTTTGACTTTACCCCCAGAGGCACACTCCACTGTCTCTTGAGACAGGTGGGGGCCAACCAACATTATGAAATACGCCTGAAAGGCAAACGTTAAGTAATCATGGGTAAGTGGCTATTCTCAAAACTCTCCCCCCATGCATTAGTTTTGGTTCCACAAATCTATGTACGTACATAACTCATTCTAGTAGCTGCAGTGTTAGCTTTCTAACGAGCTGGGCGCACTTCTGTAGTTTTATTTATTCATTTTTATTTACAACATTTAAATTTATATGGCAAATTGAATTGAACTGAATATTTTCAATCCCAATGAGGGGTTTAAATATAAGGAAAGAGAGAAATATTCCATAAACTTCGCTGATGAAACAGCACCATGGTATAAAAGTCACAGACCCTAGGCTAAGCTGTTGAGAAAGGCCCCTCCATAAGAAACTTTTTAGGGAAAAATCAGCAAACTGCACCAGCTACATACGGTGAAAGCCGCAGGCCTGAAACCAGGGTGTTGCTAGCCTATTACACAATCTAGTTTTTTTTTTTGGGGGGGGTGGATACAAAAAACAAACAAACAAACTCAAATATTTTTCAAACAGAAAAAATAAATCAAATGCAAAGCCCAGCAGATATTATCAATTGTACTGCAACCTTTCTGCAGAGCATCTCAGTGTAGCTCAATTTGAGAACCTTCGGAATTAGAGGTCATGCTTTGATACACATCTCACCTTACCTTTCAGCCAATATGGAAAAGCATCCAGGTACCTAACTATAAAGTGATAATATAAGAAATCTTAGAATGTAAAGCCCTGGAGAAGTGTGGGCAATAAACAAATGGAAATAAATTGAAACCGTCTCAGATCATTTAATTCCCATCTTTCTTCTTCACATAAAGCTGGAAGGAAGACAGAGGTATGTATTTATTTCTTCTACCAGAATTTCTTCCACAAAGAGATGACAGAAAATTATTACTGTATACTTTTCCTGAATGCTTTTATTTTGAAGCTCTGCATGTAATAATAATAATAATAATAATAATAATAATAATAATAATAATAATAGATATCTTAAAGTGTTTTAAGAATCAGGAGCACCAGTTCAGCAAAACTAAGATGATCAAGGTTTCAGGCACTATTTTTGAAAACTCTGAGCTTCTCCAGCAAACCATGGCTCGCTGGGCACACTAATAACCAGCTAGAAATACCAGCTGAAGTAGCTGTAATGGAAATGCAGCCAGACTAACTGAATGACAAACAGGAAACGGAGCTTAATTCTTCACTTGTCCTGTTTCCTTCTGCATAGATGCTTTCATGCATAAGCCTTTTGTTTTCCTCCTTGGTTAATCAATTCTGAGAACTAAAATTAAGCTTAAGTTTGGGATGTAATGCATGCAAAACTATATAGTACTAACTACTTGGTATTTAAACAGAGAGTTCTATCTTGTTAAATAATGCAGTGAGTCAAACCTCCTACAAGGCAAGTAAGTTTATAAAACCCATCATCTGCATAAAAGAGACGGCACTTCCAATTTACATTAGGAATATGCCTGCACAAAAACACAAGTTCAAGAAACAATTAGCCAAGACTGTTGGGCAGGAAGGTACTATGCTGCATGGGAATTGGCATATTCTGTATCCATGCAAAATTCAGTGTCCTTTGTTCCATTTGCCATGCAGCCTAATTGAGATTCAGTCAGTGCCAAATCAATGTTCTGGTTCTAGAGGCTTTGGAGGTTGATGAAGTATGTGGTGATGCCCCACTCCTCCCCAATCCTTGGGTGATGCCCAATACAGCTATATGCACAGCTAGTCACTAGAAGAACAAAAATCATAGCTCTAAACACCCTTTAAAAGCCCTCTGTGCCACTCTCACTGTATCCAAAAATATCCACTACTAGAACTGAAGCTCTGGGGTCAGCAGGAGGCTGGAGGACGTTCAAAAAAGTGGCAGATACTCCGCTACTCCGCGTGCCAGCTGTTACGCGGAGAGGCTGAGCAGCCTAAACAAAACCCCGCTGTGCCTCCAGTCTCTTTGGGGCTTCCTCCGCCCTTACTGACATCCTCTTTAGGCTCCAGGGAGGGTCTCCTCACGAGCCACAAGGACTCTGCAGCTCTCTCCTGCCCCAGAGTGGCTGGGGAAACCCAGCCAGATGGACGGGGTATAAATAATAAATTATTATTATTATTATTATTATTATTATTATTATTATTATTATTATTATTGTTATTGTTATTATTATTGTTATTATCATTATTATTATTTCTGAGTATGAATTGAATTATTTAATTCTCTCCTGGCACCGCGCGTATACATGCTTGAACAAGTATAAGCAGAGAGTAACCTGTAGTACTTAAGATACTGTTTTGCCTTTGGGATAGCTATCCGAGTCTGTTGTGTCTAATAAAACTGTACTGATTTATGAATGCTTATGCCATCACAATATTCTTTTGTTGTTTTTACACTCTTTTTGTTTCTTTCTGAATAAACCCTACATTTATTTGGTAGTTTCTCCCTTTGTTTTTGGGACTGTGCTACATTCTTGCCACCCATAAAACACTGCCTCGAACAGTGTTCTCTCAAGTATAGTAAGAAAAAGTACTGGAAGCCACCCAAACTGAGATGTGTGTAGATTTGTGTTCTCTTAACTCAATGTTTGTGGAACTCCCATTCACCTTGATGTCGGCAGACATAGTGGCAGTGATCCAAAGCAAGGCTCAAGAGTGAAACCTGGTTGGCTGCAATGTTATTCCAAAGCACTTGGAAGTATAACATATTGCAAGAGATCTGTCATAGCAATCCCTGGACTGTGACAGAGTGCTATAGTGCGGCTTCAAATATTGTAAGCAAATTATGCAGATCAGGATTGTTTGCTTATGTTATCTATCTATCTATCTATCTATCTATCTATCTATCTATCTATGCTTATGTTATGTATCCTACCTCCCACTGCAAAAACAGCCTTCAGTGGAGCTAACAAAACCCCAGTTAAAACAGGGTAGTGCAAATAAATGCATTAATACCAGAAAAGAATGTGGGAGGAGGTGACCACACAACATCAATGCCTGCTCCAGCCAAACTGTCCCCTTTCAACCGGCCCTGGCTAACTTTACATGTCATATCATTTGTTTTAGTCTGGTAAAATTGTAAACCAAAAATTTCACGTTTCAGTTCATCAGTTCTACTGGACTCCTTCAAATTGCAGTTTGAAGGCAGAAAGCAGTATGAGAGCCACTAGCTATTGATAGTCCTGTGAATATTAACAATATCTCTACTAAACAGAAGAACTGGTGTTTCTGGCTAGCAGAGCTAAATGAAAAAAAAAAGTGGAATTTTATGCATCTGATTTCCAAGCACAAAAGTGAGCTTAAATGAAATCTGAAAGGTCAGTACGTATTGTGGAGTATGACAGGGACCTGTAAAGACAGAGATGCAAGTTTTCATAGGCTGCTGCTACAGAATCAACAGATGTGTGACAGATTTAAGGTTTACTAAATAATAGTTTGGGGTTCTGGCACTAAACAAAAGACTCGCAGTGGAAAGATGATAAGGTCCCAATATTAAGTGCAACTTGACAGGAGTGCACCAAATTTACCATTTGTAAGCAGTAAAAAGACCTAGATTGTGATAAAAGGGAAAAATGTTTTAACATTAATTGTTAATGGGTAATTTTTACTTCAGAGAGGTTAGAAGAACACCTATAAAACAGCAGATATTGGTGCATTAAAATATGAAAATCACACAGCATATTATTCCTGTCATTTGATCAATGTCAATTCAGATAAATATAATCAGATTAAGGACCAGCTGTGCAAACTCATAGCATGGTGCATCCTAAAGGTAGAATAAGCCTCTTTCAGCCTATGTTGATCCAAATATTTTGGATTACAATTCCTACCATCTCTTGACCACTAGCTATGTTGGCTGGGGCTGATGAGAGTTGTAGCTCAAACCTTCTGAAGGGTCTGGGGAAGGCTGGTTTAATACCTAGCAGATATTTTATGACTTAAAATTGTTGATATCCCGTATGCCAACACATACTAAAAGTGTGCATTTTACAAAAACTTATCTTTCTACCAAAGTAAGTATTTAATGGAGCTAATGATTGAAATCTCTCTCTCTCTCCGTGTGTGTGTGTGTGTGTGTGTGTGAGAGAGAGAGAGAGAGAGAGAGAGAGAGAATGACACAGCAGTCAAAACTATATATACCCTAAAAATCTAAACTTATAAAATATTAGAGATATTCAGTGGATTAATAAAGTTTATCATAAAATGTACAGGAAATCAGAACACTTTTAATCTGGCCCCAATGAGCAGTAATGGTGGTACCTGAAACTTATGTGGAACTTACATAACTGAGACATAATGATAAAAATGTTCTCTATTAAGAAATGTACTAATTTCTTCTAACAGGTTTTCTTTTACATATATGATCATTCTAAAGTAGGCACTTGATTGTGAGTGTACAAAGGGTCAAAAGCAAGGATGAAATACTGATGAAAACTGCTTGGTAAACAGAATTCTAGGGCTCTGCAGTGGTATGAGATTGTGGTTGACTGGACAGGACAGAAACAATGCTAACGTGTTCTCTCCTTCTCCTTTTGCCTTGATATTTACCCAATATGACCTCCTTCAGTCTACATGCCATGACAGAAGAGCTCTAGCTGTCCTTGTAGCACCAGCTACAAGGATCTGGCCGAAATGGAATGTGAGCTAAAACTAGCATGCAGCATAGTTAACCACACATAAGCTCCCCCACATTTTCTGTGAGAGTTTCTTTTCTGGGTATATCTATCCTGGATTAGAAGAAGGCAAAGTCAGAGCACTGCCTCATGAGGAAATGCAGTGAGCAGTTTGGGAATAACAGGAGCTGAGAATTATACATCCAACCGAACTAGAAAAACACACAGTTTGATAGGAACATCTTGATTTCTTCATATTTTGAGCAATGATAAATAACATTAAATAGATATAGGACAACTAGAAGCCTCCTAACAAAGGAGCAGCCCCCCCAATTTTAAGACACTGCTAAATCATAACAACAAATGAAACATATACAGCAGTACTTCGTGTTAAGAACTTAATTTGTTCCAGAGGTCTGTTCTTAACCTGAAGACCACTTTAGCTAATGGGGCCTCCCGCTGCCGCTGTAGCACGATTTCTGTTCTCATCCTGAAGCAAAGTTCTTAACCCAAGGTACTGTTTCTGGGCTAGTGGAGTCTGTAACCTGAAGCATCTGCAACCTGAAGCGTATGTAACCCAAGGTACCACTGTACATATTTTCCCTAGTAGAAGGTCATTAGGGGCAGGGGAGGCTGGTAATAAATAAGTTAGTTAGTAAGTAAGTTAGTAATGTAAGCAAGTCGCCCATATCTGTGGCAAAAGCAAGAAACCATTCTCTCAATAGCTGCCTTTCTGTCGCCCTAATTAACAAATAAAAGTTGTTCTTTATTGGTGGAACTGTAACACGGCTTTTCAGGCATTCAACCCCCACAAAAATCAAACTGTTCCCATGTCTGAACCTGATTCTGTCTGTAGAGAGTGATTGGAATGGGCAACTTCTTAGTGATGCAGCTGCCTGCAAGCATCTTAAGCAATATAAACATGCACTGGAGAAGAAGAAAAAATTCAACATAGCAAAATATGCTGTGCCACTTCATTGAACAAGCAACCTGGGTAAGTTTCTTTTGGAATACAGAGAAGCACTAGGTGCTCTTCTATGTATCACAGATTTCATCCAAGCACAGGGGAATTCTGAATACATCCCTCCTTAACCGGTCCACTAAAATACAGTCTAAGCATCCTGAACATTAGCAAGTTTCCATACACCATAGGATTTACATTTGATTTAGAGAGGTTATTCTCAGTTGTGGGAACTCTTTCATGCTTTGCATTTAAAAGAAACAATTAGAATAATCAAACAAAATGAGTGTGAAATTTCTCACAGTCTCACATGTCATTACAAAGAGGGCAGAGATGTAGCAGCTGGTCAATTTAACTTGCATTCTCAGTTATTAAACATTACCTAAAGGGCCATTAAACTGCTTTTCTAGTGGAAGAAAATATAAATTACTTACTACTCACAATACAAAAGGATTAAGTTGACCTTTCTCTAGGGCATGATATGTTTCAAATTTCTGCTGATAAAATATGAAGCTCATACATGCCACATTCGCAAGAAACTTCAGAGCTTCACAGCACTGAGGACAGTAGTTGAATGGCTAATGGATTACCAAGGGATCCAGAATCACTTTCAAAAAGTAGCTGTATACATCCTGAGAGAGAAAGTATGCAAGGGCATTGTTTTTTTTAGTAACCCTATTCTTTTTTCATTATTATTTTTTTACAAAAAAAAGTGTTTTCACATACAGCTCATTAAACACACCATGCAGGTCAATTAAGGATGCAAGAACACGGTTCACCAAGCCTGTATTTAACTCTCCATTGCCAACTAATTTCAACAGATTTCTGACAGTTATAAGTGCTTGCCTTTTAGAAAACAGCAGCTTATTAACTATGCAAACTATGTATAACTATATAAGCAAATGACTTTAAAATCAATTAGATCCAACCTTACAGATTTCATGTGCTGTCATCCTTGTATGGTAGATGGCCATACCTTTTTTTTTTTAAGATTTCCTACTTTATCAACACAGTACTTCAATGAATGCTAAGTATGCAGTGCATATCAAGGACAATCCTGACAACACTAGTTTTATCAGAGAGCCATGCAGACATGTGAGTGTTCTACAATGGGAACACTGACCTGAAGTGCAAGACTTTTAAAGAGCAAGCTGAAAAGAGGTGCCATGGCTCCTCCCTCTCCTCTGCCCACTTGGAAGACAAAATATAACCTGGGGGAGGGGAAGCTGACCAGGTGGATGCACATATGCATGCACAGTGAAACACACAGGACTTCTGAGTCTCTGGAGCCGAGTGTGGAGCATAACAAGGTGGTTTTAAAATAAAAAAGTTGGCGGGGGGAGGAGATATTAAAAACGTTTTTGAATGAGCTGTGGGGTGAATTGTTAGAAGAAAATTGCTAGATCCTCCAGGACATGTACTGGAAGTTCTCTAGACAGCAGTCTTCAGTTTGGGGGACAGCATCATAAACAGCTGCCTAACCTCAATTTGAAAGTTTTAAAAAATGAGATAATGGGAAATATCAGGAGCTAAAAAAACGTTATCAGTGCTTCCACTGAGACAAACACTTACAGTAAAACTCTGGGAAATCAAATAAAGTTTTGGCCTAAGATGTATCATATGACAATTAAGATGCTTGTTGTCTAAAAATTTATATTCCATTAACTTAACAATGGGCATGCGATACCAACCATTAAGCATTCTGCCTATAACAGTAGTCGGCCAGATGCCTCTGGAAAGCTTTTGAGTGAGGCATGCTAGTGAAACCCTGTTTCTCCTCAGCATCCAGTAATCAACGATACACTGGCTTTGCAAAGGGATGATTTGTTAAGTTTTCATGGCTTATTGTCTACTGTATCAGAATTAGAACCAGAAACAATAAGAATATGGCTTGAGATCGAAATAGATGCTGATTGGCTGTTGAAATAGGCATTCTGTGTGTGCCGGTCTTAAATAAAAATAACAAAGTGAAACATATTCTACTTCCTCTTCCTTATTTTGCCTATCTTATTAGTTGAAAATGCTTGGAGTCAGTACCGGGGTGGATGAAAGCAAACTGACTGAAGCTCAATTCAGATAAGGCAAAGGTGATGCTGGTTGATGACTTATCAAACCAACAAACATTCAGCCTATTCTATTTTTTAAAAAAAAATTATTAAAGGCTTTATTAATACGATAAAACAAAAAACAAAAAACAAAACCATAAAATAAACAAATACAAAATTAGCAACTTGTAATAATCATATTTTCTTCGCATTTTGGACTTCCTCACATCTCTCGCTCCTGCGTTCCAAATTTATACAACTTTAACCAGCAATTTATCACCTTATTTCCATTCTTAATCTATCAATTTCCAATATTGTGTCCCTAACTTTGAATACTTTTATCTAAATCTTAAATACCTAATTTAAACATAATATTTATTCAAAATTTAGCTTTCTCTTAAAATTCACTCATTCTCATATTCTTTTCAACTAACTTAATGGTGCCATGTTATTTTCAATCTCACACCCTTCTTAGCACTCATATAGTTTGCAATGTTTTTGTAAATAGTCCTTAAATTTCTTCCAATCCTCTTCCACTGCTTCCTCTCCCAGGTCTCGGATTCTGCCAGTCATTTCTGCTAGTTCCATATAGTCTATCAGTTGCATCTGCCATTCTTCCAGCGTGGGTAAATCTTGGGTTTTCCAGTGTTTGGCGACAAGTATCCTTGCAGCCTATTTTAATATGGGTTTGTATCTCCTGATCAAGGTATCTTGAGGGTACTTCTAGATCCATCATTGCTAGAGAATCACTGGTGGCATCAAGTGCTTCTCATCCACCAGCTACATCCCTTATTGGAAGCAGATAAAGTGACTCTAGTAATCTATGCTATTAACATCCAAGCTTAATTACTACAATATGCATTATGCCAGGCAGTGCTGCCTTGGGAAATGTACATATTGAAGTTTCAACTGGTGAAGAATGTGCAAGCCAGTTTATTAATTGAAACTGATCTTATTACTCAGTACAAAGGATGGTCTTTGACCTTTATTCAGGGTGCTGAGTTTGGGAGAAAAATCCCTGAACAGCCTAGGTATCTAAAGGGCAGCATTCTTCACACAAGCTGCACACTGATTAACACCTTCTGAAGATGTCCTTCTGATGTCAGGAGAGTGGCTTCTGATTAGAGGGCTCTCAGTGGAAGGAATTAAACCAGCAGTGAGGAACCCCATGCCCACAGGCCTAATTAGGCTTGCCAGCCACGTTTGATTTGCAAGACAATTTTGCTCAAACCATGCCCATGTGCCCTACACGTAACACCATACATAGCATCAGGTGTGGGGCACGAAAAGACACACACACACACACACACACACACACACACACACACAATATAGTTTCACTGCTAGTTTTATGAGCTTGTGTGGTACAAGCCATTACATTCTACAGGGGGTACTCAGCACTCTCCCCCACCCTGGGCCCTCCTGATCTGAGCACATCAGTCTCCAGCCTTTCTCAGACAGAGCACAACATACCCAATAACATCTCCATCCCTTTCAGTGCAGAAATCAGCACGCGCAGAAGCATCTGCAAATATGGGCACTTCAAGGCACCAAAGCTACCTTCTGAGGAACCAATGGCAAGGTATGCCTTGGCAGACCACATAAGGCCTCAGGTGGCCCCAGCTCTTTGCTATGACATCTTTCAAAGCTCAGCCAGCAGGGCTTATGGCTCCTCACCTGCTTCTTCCTTCCATTTCCCCTGTATGTCTCAAGTCCCAGCAGAACTGGACACATGACACTTTAATAAACTCAACTATCCACCTACCCCTGAACATCCCCTTCTGCAGGACCACTTAAAAAAACAACAACTTAAGGACAAAAATCATTTTATACAATAGAGCCTAACTTTGCTTCTACTTTTGGAGTAGATAGATAACGGTATGCTGCTGCCAAATTTCAACTGTGACAAACCTCTTGATTTCTCCACTGTGTGCTATGAGTAACTGTCACATTTACTGCTCTAATGAGAAAAAAATACACATAATGTCAGAAGCAACCTGGAAGCATGCTCTAAAGGCAAAGTAATTGTCAGCCTACGACTATGTCTACAATTTTAGCATAGAAAAATTAGGAAGTGGGTCTGGAAGAATTACTGTTATCTCCTATAGAGAAGATGGGACAGGTTTCTTAAAAGCCTTCTACAAACCATGGAGAAAACTATACAACGGAAATACATTTCTGTACACTTACATGGTATGGAAGGATGGCAGTGGGGGGGAGGGGAGAAAGCTTTTATGTGAACCTAGCAAATTAAATTTCAACCAAGGATGTTCTAAAAATGAGCAAAAAAAGCTAGTTAACAGGATCTGTACAAGAGTCAATAGCTTTTTCTGTGCCCTTGACACCGCACAATATACTGATAGACCTAATATTCTCTCACAAGTATCTCCTGCATTATGATGCTGTCACCTTCTTTTTTCTACTCTCACATTTCTCTTTCCATTCATTCACTGTCACATTCAATGGAGCTGGTCAACTGTTACTCCACTAGCTGCAGTAGAGAGAGATTTTCCTCTTAGACCTGTCAAATCAGGAAGGGATGTACATGTCGAAAACAGTTCTTCCCTCCTCCTTAAAATGACAGAATACACATGGCTTGAGAAACATACAGACAGGGTGGGGCTGGGGGAAGAGGATGCACCAAGGCATATTGAGTATTCTGATAAAACATTCACAGCCATCCATTACTACACGGATCAGAAAGGTAACACATGCTCAGAGGATTTTTGTTATTGATACAAAGAGGTAGAATTGCTTACAGTCACATGCGAATTATAAAAGAGGTGCTGCAATATTCTGTGACTAGGATCTATATAAAATGGATGCAACACAGTGGTAAAATTATTGTCCTAATCCAAGTTTCTTTTCAAAGTATCTGCACAGTTGGGAAAAATTAATGGGTGGTACATCACTTCTTTGACTATACCTACCACTACTAAAAAAAATACTCCCCCCCCCCCCAAATTAAATGTTCTGGGGAAAGAGTCCAGCAAGTCAGAGACTAGAACAAGAAAGAAAAAAAACTAACTCATGTTCCCAGATCCCTGCAAAGCTTATCTGAGGCTCTGGGGCGAGAGTCTTGTTAGGATAAAGTTATACAGGTGGTGACCATTTCAAGCCCATCCAACTGATGTGTGATTGCCAATGCGCAGGTCCTTCTGGACCCGGAAGAGCAGAAAGGGGGTGAAACAGGGGCAGGACAGACTTATGCACACTCCATCAATGTGAGGGGCCAGGAACGGAACCCCCACACAAATGGTTGCCACATATAAACTCAAACCCAAAAGCAGCCAGACCCTGGCTGGGGCCCCTGACCAACTTAGCCCTTCAGGTCCCGAGGCAAGTGTACCCAGCTACTCCCGCTCTCTGCACAGGCCTTCAGTGTCCCCTACTTTGCTAAAGGTGACAGCCACACAGAAGCCACTTGAGAAGGTGTCAATGTAGCAGCTATTCCATGTGCTAGCTATTCCATGTGCCAAGCCATTTGTGTGCAACAGCTCACACTGCATATTATTGAACAGCCTGCCTTTCCATCAGCAGACTAACAAAATAAAAACTGCACAAAGCATTTACAAGCCACCAATAGACAGTCCAATAGCTATTTTGGGCCTTTCAAGAAACCCGGCGGGGCAATTGTTTATGTAAAGTGGCCTTAGTTACAGAAGGAAGCTTAAGAAAACTGTACATCTGCCACTGACAAGTGACAGTATAAACATTTCTTTAAAATGTATTTTAAGTCCAAGGCCACTTCAGTTTGCTTTTGCCTCAAGAACAACATCTTGTTTGAACATATTAACATCTCTATTCAGCAAAGTGATAATTTATGAAGCTATCAATGTAAGAGCTTATTTAAACAGCATGGATCTTTTATTCAGGTTAACCAGTCTGAGCTAGAAATAGGAGACCTTTTTTTACTTCTAACTCTTAGGAAAAGCAAGTTTATTTACACAGTATTTCAAGGCCCAGGATCACAGTTGGAAATCTAAGGAACTCTCATTTGGCACCGCAATATACGAATTTCACAAACAAGAACTGCTCATGCTCAGAACCCCCTTTTAACAGGCAAAACAACTACAACTCCCCAAAACCAAATAAAGTATAGGCAAAAAGAAAAATAAAGCTACTCTACCTCCAAACAGGCAAACCCATCCAACCAAAGAAAAATGCCAAAAAAAAGGCCCAATCCTAAAAGTAAAAATTGTAAGTTACAGGGAACTTTGGCAGGCTCCAAGAAGACATTATCTGAGGACATTATGGTACCCAACCCTAGATTTTCCCTAGATCAGGCTTCCTCAACCTCGACCCTCCAGATGTTTTTGGCCTACAATTCCCATGATCCCTAGCTAGCAGGACCAGTGGTCCGGGATGCTGGGTTGTAGTTTCAAAACATCTGGAGGGCCGAGGTTGAGGAAGCCTGCCCTAGATCAACTAACTGACTTTAATTCTCTCCACCCTGTGTGTCCCCCCCTCACTACTGGGAAGAGTGAAGGGATGCATGTACAATCCACTATACGGAAAGCCAGCCTCACTATTTTTGTTGGACTCGGGGCGCCAACTATAGGGGGCTCTGAGAGCCCAAGCACCCACAAAGAATTGGCCCCCGACACAACTTCTGAGGTCTGTCAAGGCCTCGGATAGCATCTCCAAGGCCAAGGCATTCCGAGACCTCAGAACCCAACTTCCAGTGCCACGAGAAGTCATATTCTGAGGCTGGGGTGTGTGTGTGTGTGTGTGTGTGTGTGTGTGTGTGTGTGTGCCATCTTGTCATGATGTCACATGCACTGAGCACCCATAACTTGGGGCCCAAGTCAGCTCCCCTGACAAGAGTAGTGGGTATCTAGCAGTAGACATCCTTCCTACCAGCCCTTCCAATCAGACACAGTGTATATTCATCTGGGGAACATCCACCCACCTCAGAAAAATATATCTATATTTTCTATTTTCCAGGCCACTCCAACCATTTGCTTTTTAATTGTTTCCCGGTGAATGCTGGATTTTCGTATAGAATTGATTCTGCCATCAAGCGGCTTATAAGATTTCCTCCTACCTAGAAAATTACTACTGCTACAGGGTTGTGTGCCTGCCCTGGCTTGTTACTTAAGTGAGTTTTCAGTGAAATCCAGAAGGGATTAATGGGGGTACAAAATACTGGGGGGCTCCATTTGGTCACCTCAATCTTTTCCACTACACAATAAAATGGAAAGGAAGTAAATATATGCTTTAGGAGGACCACTACAGACACAACACTATATGGCCATTATTAAGTAGGGCTGATATCTCAGGAACACATACCTCAAAACTCCCTACCCCAATCCATCTACTCTACCACTTCCTTTTAGGAATCAGCTAGGTTTTTAGCACTATTATATCTGCACTTAGTGTGGCTAACCTGGGTCAGATATAATTGGTAAAGGGAGGAAGGAACACCCAATATCACATTACACTCCAATTTCTTTACCGTAATTAAAAACAGCCAAACTAGATGAGAGTTCTCTTCCAAACACTGATCTGATAATATATTTCTGAGCAGAATAAGTGGAGTGACAGAACCTGGCAACATCACTAAAATTTAAATCGTGTTTTAGTCACCTTCTGACTATTCACTGAATTTAGTTCCCATTTCCATTTTTCATCCCTCCATCATTAAAAAAAATAAAAATCATGTAGATCCAACCAGCACTGTCAGCTGTGGCTTTAAAACTTGTTTTCTTTTCTCAGAAAAGGTAATAAGCAGAGACACAAACTATTTATTCGGCACATAGCTCAGTGCTCTTCAAGGGTGAACAAATTTAAAAGGCTTAGACCAGGAAACAAAACAGTTCTGAAACCCCATTACAAGAGTTAAAAGAAAAGACCCAATCAATTTAAATAACACACAGCATAAATAGCAGGCTGGTACTTTAAAAATGCAGATCACATTTCCCACAGATAAATATGGGAAGGCAGAAGAGAGGTGAGGTTACAGGATATTTACAAACTTAAGAATAAAAATGTTGCTTATTCCCTCCTTCTTAAGAGTAAATACAAAAAAGGAAGCTATTTAATAAATTAATATCCATCTGTTTTTACAGGCAGTTCCCATATATGCCATCATAATACCCCAACAGGGCTGGGACATGCAGAATTAAAAGAGACAAGGTTGCTGAATTCTTCAGATTTGTGAAGAATTCTCAACATTGATAACATGAGACAGGGATCTCCATCAAGGCTTTAAGATGAAAACTTCAACTCCAAATAACAGAGATTTCTGCTTAATGCATGCTGCAGTGTACCGCAAACAGACAGCTCTGCAAACATCACTCACTTCTGGAAGCAAGATCTAAAAGCAAGGATATGAAAAGCTGCTTAGTGGGGAAATAATGTATCCAGGAGGAAACAATAAGCCAGATAGGTGGCAGCATAAACCACAGCCATGTAGAGATGAAACATTCAATCCTCAATTCTACACACCTCTCCTTGTGCAGATACCATGTTTTGCTTTAGCAAACTGAACTGCAAGGAGATTCGTCTTGTAAAATATGTGTCGGTTGATAAGGCAATAAGATCAAAATAAAAATAAAAAACAAACCCACAACTTTATACAGATTTTCTACTTCAGCACGACACAATGAGCAATCAATCTAGCAGACTATACAGAATTTTGCTAACTGGGACTGAACAGTAGAAGCATCTCATGCTGGTGCTTTGCCAACTGCACTGGCTCCAGTCTGCTTCCAAGCAAATTCAAAGTACTGGTTTTAACTTTTGAAGCCTATTTATTGTTTAGGACCAGGTCACTTTAAAGCAGGAGTGGGGAACCTGTGTTCCTCCATATGTCGTATCACCCCTGATCATTGGGGTATGCTGTCTGGAGTTGATGGGAGCTGAAATGCAGCCATATCTGTTGTGACACATGTTCCTCATCCCACCTTAAAAGATTGTCTGTCTCCACATGCATCTTTCTAGAATTTGAGAGCTCTTCTCTATGTCCCCCCTTGCCAAGGGAAATGCAGGTGGCTTTGAGCTTTGGGGAAGAACATTTTTAATGGTTGGAATGCCCTCTCCAAGGAGGGTCACCTAGCATCTTCCTTGATATCTTTTTGGATTAAGCTAAAAAGCTTTTCATTCCCCCACGCCTAAAATATATTATCCACCTAAAGTTTAACTTTGTCATGGGATTTGAGGATACCTCCATTTCTATGAATTTGCATTTTTATCCTGTATTTTTGATATTTTGCCTTCTTTGTATTTTATTCATGTATTTGAGTGTTAGTTACCCCAAGAATTTTGTTGAAAGGCAGGAAATGAATATTCTAAATAAAGTCAAATTAAATACAAATATTTATTTTTTCTCATTGTCCAACAACTGTGTTTTTTCAAATTTAATACATTAACATGTCATATAATAAATAATCTAAGTTTCTTTAATCAGAAACAGACACATTTAAAAAGACATTTCAAAATCTGCAAAGAATAGATCAAGTGCCCTGCTATCTAGTCACTTAAGCTGAACCTGAGTCAACATCCATCAGCCTATTTGGTGCAGCTTGTAGCTGACAGTAGCAAGTCTAGATTCACTTAAATTTATAAAGGTTGGGGTGGGTTTCCCTTCACTTCTAACTTTCTATTCACTTCATGTGAAGACCACCCAGATGTGCACCCATGGGCTGAATGTTCTCGTCCATGACAGGCACGTAACATAGGATGGTAACTATACAATACTCACACAGGCCAAGGTCCAAAGAAATGTAATGCACAACTTGTAATGTAATGCACAACTCGTTGTGTGTGTCTAAAGGGCTTTTGGCTTTCATGCCATGTAGCACTCACTTTGAACCAGAGGAGAGTTTCAAAAATTTGTTTTATGGCATAAGGACCTGCTGTTTAAATAAAAGACGAGGCATGCCTAAAGTTGTTCTTTGGATGCCAGCCATAGATCTAGTTTCAGACGACTGGCATGCATCTCACTACTGGAACAAGGTGCAATCCAAGTTTTCATGGCAGTGCCAATGTATGTTTGAACAGCAAGGCTGATCAAGTTGCAAATAAACAAAAGAGCCAAACTAACCCCCCTCTTCTAGTCAAAGAGTGTTGTCATATGCATTACATTAAGAAAACTTGAAGGTAAAAAGAAGGAAACTGTGGCACGCGAACACACAATCAAAGTTACTCTGCTTACACTACATTCTTTAAAGATGAAAGTATTAACAGCTAGGTTACCTAGATCTGACATGGACAATAATATAAAAGATCTCTTAACCTGAACATTTGTAATATGTCCTCCACCACTCTCATGCCTCATGCCCTTGATGGTGTGAGACAGCAATTTCTTCATGCAATAAAGCAAGCACAAAGTACAGAAATAAATTCACACTATAATCTTTGTAGGAGGATTCTACTTCAAGCAAGGCCCTGCTTATACTACAATTAATTTTAATATTCTAGCAGGGAAGATTTTTTCCTTTTTTGTTTTAATCTGGGGACAAGAACAATTCCAGTAATAGAACGTCAACATTAATTTGAGGGGAGATGAAAAATGACTTAATAACACTGCAGCAGGATTAATATTGTACCATAGATCATAGAGCTATAAAACTCTTGACAAATTCATTTTTGTATCACTGTATATTCTTGCTAATAGGGCAGGGCACATCTGAGAGCCTGTTAATACCTTTTCTGTACAATCCAATATTAACTTACACAGGAGAGAATTTCTTTTAACAACAATAATTTCAGTTTAGAGTCAGCAGGAAAAATAGAAAGGTAAAAGGTTGAGATTTCATGCAGAACATTTTCCATTTGCTTCAGATCAACAGGTACAATTCAGAAGACAAATTCATTTTTATCAAGGAAAAATATTAGTCTAAGTGCCAAGAAAGCCATTGGAGTGCAACTACAGAGGTTTTAGCTTCTAATTGTCAACAGATACCAGAACAGTATGTGCCAGAGGCAGCCTTCTCTAAGGCAACATAAACCTTGCCTCAGCTGGCAAAAGGACAGTGTCTTCATTGGCTGTGAACTGTTCCAAACACGTTCAAAAGACATCTGCAACTCAGAAGGGAAAGGAATAAGCAGTCCTACCAGATGCCCCAGTTGCTTTCACTCCCTGCAATAAGCCCTCTGAGCCAAGTCTTGCCCAATTCCCTTGGAAATCTCATACCTGCCTCACACTAGCAGATCAGACGGTGTCAAATCAATTGCATGGTGAGGTCACAAGAAAAGGGGTATCAGGCTGCTGTAAGAACCCAGATGGAAAGGAGATTTGCCTTATGCATTAATGGAAAGAACAGCAATAACTAGGTGGCATACCTGTTGTGAGATGGTTTGTGAGATGGATTGATGGGCTCTTTGGTGCCCAGAATGAAAAGCTGCCTACTACTACTGTGCTATTTACTTTTTATTCAAATGTAAACACAGAGGGGGAAAGGGTGATCAGATTAAAATCGTTACACTGAGCAACATGGGTGTAAGCCAGGATTTTTATTAGGGGGCAGGCGTTTTATTGGGGGGGAAGCAATTTGTTGTGGGGGCAGAACCTCAGTGCTATGTATTTTTATTGGTTTTTTATTGATTGGGGGCAGCTGCCCCTCCCTTGTCTGTGCCATGTCCATTACTGTGATTTAAGGAGCTTTGGAGTAAGTTGCGCCAGGAATTCAAAATCCTACTCATCCTACTCAACATGGTGGTTTTGGACCAGTCACACACTTCTAGCCTGACCTCCCTCACATGGTTGCTGAGAGGGTAAAATGAAGGGCAGGAGAGTATGGATGACACTTCAATATCTTGCAGGAAAGGTAAGATGCAAATGTAGCAAATAAAGAAATACATAAATAAGTGATGAGGAAGCCAGATTTTAAGAGAGGTGATGAATGCTTTTGGAGAGCCTGCCTTGAATTGAGAGGTTGCTTTCGCCACACCACTCTCAGAAAGCAACTCGCTGTGGTATGTACATATTTAGGGCAGAAAGCCTTGGACAAGATCATCATAAAATCAAGTAAATGTCCGCTACAGCTGTACCTTGGATCTCAAATGTCTTGGCTCCTGAACAAATTCGCTCCTGAACGATCGAAACCCAGAAGTGAGTGCTACGGTTTTCGAACGATTTTCAGAAGCTGAACGTCCGGCACAGCTTCCGATTGGCTGCAGGAATCAGAAGCCACACTTTGGTTTCCGAACATTTTGGAAATCAAACAGACTTCCAGAACAGATTCCGTTCACCTTCCAAGGTACGACTGTATAGACTATGATTTCTTAGCAAAGTCTACTGCTTAGAGTTATGTTACACAGAAAGGTGCTTTTATCAGACAACAGCAGTAGTCTTCAACCACGGATGGTATAAAAAGAGGGTTATTGATTATACACACACATCTGGAAGCAGCATTTCTGAAAAAAACAAGGGATCATTTAAAAATAAATACTATAGGGGTCTTAACATCTAATTGTCAAACAGTATCTGAAGGCCCTCAAGCCTATTTTCATAATGGTTTATTTATGTTTGAGAAGAGTCTCTTGTGCTGCATAAAACTACTAGCTAGATATAATAAGCTACAGAAAGCTAAAGGGCTTATTCACACAGCTGTGGGTGATAGGACCAACAGATAAACTCGTAAGAATGCTGGGTAGGAAATGCATCACTTTTATATGTGTGTAGTTGTGAGGCCACTGGTAGCGTTAAATATCAGTTAAACTGCGATATTACTTCCTAAGCATGCTTGCCTTTAGGGTCAGTATATAAAAGTTTCTATAGCCAACACAATGGCTATAGGCATTATTAAATTTAAACATGCTAAATATAGAAAGTAAAAATGTAAGCATTAAAATACAATTGTCTTCAGTATTTGAAGCAAGGCCAGTAATTTTGTAACATTTTGTGTTTAGACAGAAAGTCCTAATGTATACAGTGGAGCAGCCCTTGCTATGCATTATGCAAATCAACAAAAACTGATCGACTATGCATATTTAATTTGACTTTTAAACTCTCAGAACTATTATCAAAAGCTTTTTACTCTTGAATAAGGCCATATGTTGCTCTTTAATTAGAACTATTTCTATTCTAAGCTTCCAGCCCATGTTGCTTCTTTTTGGGGTTTTTTTAAGGTCATAATCTGTAAAGTGTCTTATGCACCCAAAAATGCAGAGTTGTGGTTGAAGGGAAGGGCGCTGAATTAAACTATTTCTGGAAAATTTCAGCCAGAAATCTGTTAAGACTGTAGGTTTAATTAAAACAGCAACAACAGCGCATCAGGTTGCTAACACGTGGCAAAGTAAAGTTTAGCCACTTCTCAGCTTAATACCAAATATAGTTTCTTCTGGTATGTATATAAACATTATACGGCTTGCCTTAATATCACTACATCATTTTACACTGCATAACGCTGCCAGAATATGCAATGCTATCCTTCGCCATGGATCACAAATGGCAAATGAATCAACAGTTAGTAATTCATCTGTGTAACGAATAAGGTAATCAGGTTATTCAAGCACAGCCTTTTCACTGTCCTCCATTGAGTCTAATGACATCAAAACAGACTGTAATAAGATGAAACAGCAAAACCAAGTAAAGTTAAAACCTGCATTTCCAACAAAATCTGAAAAGAAATAGTGTTGTTAACAAAACACACACACACACATGTATTATGAAACTATCATGCAGTCACTATTGCTGAGACAGCACGATCTAGTTGTGTATCAAAGAACAATTCTGCATCAATTGTCATGAAGGGCCAATTCCAGAATCTTTATTATTGGTGGTGTGGCATGGCATGAGCTAGGATGAATACTACTTGATTAAAATTCCATGACATGGGCAATAGTTGTTAAACACTCCTGGGTCCAAGTATGCCCTCGTAAAGAGAGGACACAACACTGCAACCTTCATAGTGCTCTTTTAGAAAGGAACCCATGTACAGAGCATTGCTCCTTATTCTGGCAATTGATCTCTTTTTAGTAAGTGCCTAACTCTGTGGTATCCGAGAAAATGACAGTGTTATTAACCAAACAATAAACAGATCAATTGAGTTCCCTGAGACATGAGTGGTGGTCTCTGCTTGTGTGCTACAATACCGAAGCTAAGGGAGTTACATAACTGTAATAAAAACTAATATTGGTTAGTATAATTCTGGACATCTCACATTTGCCAGATATAGACATGAAAGAAGGTAGAGGCAGTATTAACTATATACTTGATATATGATATCTTGCAATATTAGAGAACTTGCATTCAAAGGAATGGGGCTAAATAATATCAATTCATAATTGATGTAACTAAACTTTAGAATTGGCATAATAAAGACAAAATTCGGAAGGATCTTGCTTTCGAGCATAGACTAGTGAATGTGAAGTATTGCATATTTCTTTTTAAGGGAGTTAGTCAATTTAAGATGCTAGCTGCATAAAAACATCTTCTTAAAAAGATCCTGAAAATCTCTTTATGGATCAAACTACACAATACATCAATGAGGTTTGTAGTTAAGACAATGAATAGCAAACATGCTCAGAAAAGCTGCATTAAAATTGTTAACTAAGCCCACACTATTGGGAGATTTATAAACATATACTTCAGAAAGCACCACTGCCTGGTTATTATCTTCAAGATAATTTCTCAGCCAGTCACTTTGGGGGGAGCGGACATGCATATAGGTTATCAGATAGGTGTTTTGCTGCTCTTGTAAGAAGCACCACAAGAGGGAAACAGAAGCAGGGAATTCAAATTTTATTCCTGAAGTGACAAATGCTCTGCTATGATACTGCCCTGACCTGGTAACAGTTTTTCATGCTTTTGCAAGCACATGACCTGAAGAGTGTAATGCACTGTGTAGTGAACTATTGGCGCATCCGGCAACTCATCTCCTAAAGCAGTAGGCTGCAGAGATCCATTAGCCAATGCTCAAGCCTGTGTCCTGGTTTCCTTCCTATGTAACTGCTTTTTAGCACAATTTTAAATATTTGTTCTGAAGTTCCAAACTACCCCCCCCCCATCTCTCTCTCACACAAACACGCTCAGAAAGAAACAACATCTCACCTACGTTCCTTAATAATGCCTATGGTCAGCTGGAGGAAAGGCCTCAATGTGTCTTTCGTACATCACTTATGAACACAAATTGCAGTCAAAGGCACTACAGTGGTACCTCAGGTTAAGTACTTAATTCGTTCCGGAGGTCCGTACTTAACCTGAAACTGTTCTTAACCTGAAGCACCACTTTAGTTAATGGGGCCTCTGCTGCTGCCGCGCTGCCGGAGCACAATTTCTGTTCTCATCCTGAAGCAAAGTTCTTAACCTGAAGCACTATCTCTGGGTTAGTGGAGTCTGCAACCTAAAGCGTATGTAACCCGAGGTACCACTGTACCTCTTATATTCCAGTATCTGAACTCAAACTTGTGAATTCCAGTTATGCACCTTCCACACATGGAGAAAAAATGTTTGAGAGATGAGAAAACAGTTTTTAAATTAATATGACTTAATTTGTACTTGCCTGTGTGCATTACTCTAACAAACCAGGCTTTGCCTCTGCACATAGGGCCCCTAAAACGAAGTGGGTAAATGGCATTTGGGGTCATCATTTTACATTATACATAAAGCCAGGAGTGTCCATTACAGTTAAACAAATAAAAAGAAAGATGCAGTCACAATCATGTTAGGAATACAATGGGAGATGGACTATACAGAAACGAACTGCATTTTTGTGCTTTAAAGGTAACCCACAAAAGGCATTGCCTCCTGTGTCTTCCTTTTAGAAGAAGATAAACAACTCCAGGAAGAGGGCAAGGCCTAAGACCTACTAACCATTATCGAAGTAAAGAAGAAATATGGTTCATATTGTTTCACTGGAAACAACTTTGTCCTGAGGTAAACAGAGCTTACAAGAAAATAAATGGTTTCTATTTTACTCTGTGTATCCTTGAGTAATTCTTTGACACTTTCTACCATTCTCAAGAGTTAAGTTTGTTTTTGGTGAATCATAATGTACACAAGACACCAGTGGTTAGTTTCTGGCAATGCTGCAAGACGTCAGCACGGAAGATACACCCCCTGAAGTCCTGTATAGATATATCTCTCTCAGTCTTGACAAATAATACTATGTAACAGTCAAGAAATTTGTTGGGAATGGTATACTTACTGAATTGAAATGATGGCACCTTGGGCCACCTCCTACCCCATCTATAACAGGGTTTATTAGCAGTTCAGTATGACCTTCTTATTTTGAAAGTGTTCACAGGAGGCCAGTGCTCATTACAAGCCAATTAATGCCAGCAACAAGTTAAATTAATCTTCTCACCATAATTCTTGGAGGCCACAATGATTCTAGGTCTATCAAGGTTAGTATTTTAATTGCTTGTGATTCTAAGTCGGGAGAGCAATAAAGAAAGAGGGTGTTTAGGTAATTCTTGTCTTTCACCCACCCACCCCGCTCGCTATCAATTAGCAGAAGCCTTGAAGACATGGAGCATTGTACTGTATTTCTATAAACCACAAACAACTCTGAATAATACATGTTTCTAATGACAAACATTATGACAATAAGAAAGGATGAATTTGCCTACCCTTCAAAAAAGGAATGTATTATTGGCATTTTGAAATTCACTCTCTCATAGGTTGGTCTCCTTTTTGAAGAGAAAGAGTTAAACAGTTCCTTTTACTCCCAAAGGATTTTAATCCCACTCAGCGGTGCCATGTTTTATTTAAAACATACTCTCTCTCAGTAACCACTTGTTCTAATTGGCAAGGCAAGGCAAGGTCCCAAAAGCACACAGCTCGTTACATTCAGTTTGGATTACAAAAACACGATGAAACAAACTGCATCGAAATGTACAAATTAACGGCTCAGGAGTGCACGACACGGACGTGGAATTAGATTGTAATATGGAACCAACTCTACAGGGAGGCTGGGGAACAAATCACTAGTGTCTTTATAAACTATACAAGGTTTCCAAATGAGCAAATACAGAAAACAGAGAACAAGTTTTTCCATAATTCAACTAAATTGCTAAACATGGACAGAAGAGAAGATTCCTTCTCTCCCACTCCAGTCAGCATACATGCAACAAGAGAACAGGTGCTACCAAAATAATAATAATAATAATAATAATAATAATAATAATAATAATAATAAACAACTAAAGAAATCATACTGACCAGCCCTTAGCTTGCTTCACACTGTCAACATAGAAAAGTCTCTTTACAACTAAGTCATCTGAGAACATGCACACACAGGGGACTAAATTAGATATGATGTTTCAGCAGGCCTTGCGCAGAGCAAGGTTAATGGTCAAGAACTGAGAACACGATATTAAGAAGTATGAAGCGAGACTATTACGAAGTCATAACACAAATCAGACACACTTAATCGTAGAGGAGAATGCACAGCATCTCTCTCACACACATATTTGTGAAAGGCTTTCCATATGTCTTTGACCACAAAACTTCAGTGATGGTTTGTGAAGTCTGTCAGGCATTCAAAGGACCAGAATTGGGAAGTGTCAAACACTACAGCAGGATTCAGACCTTTAGGATGGCTAGAATCCAACAGTTATCATTTAGCAGTAAATATGTAACATTTTACTGAATTAAAATGTCCTATATTAAGCCATATCGATATGATATTCAAACGACATATCAAAGGTTCTCAAGGAAGTTAATGAACCCGGGGACCTATCCATGGAATGGGTAATTGGATCCAACTCTCCTTTTTAATAGTTGGAATCTAAGTAGTTGAAGGAATGCTTTCAACCCTATATCCTGTAACCCTAAGATATCACCCTATCTCCTTCTCCCTTATTAGACCTGAAGCATATGCCAACTAGAGAGCCCTTCTGGCTATGGCACTCAATCAATGTACCACCCACCCCAGGGACATTTACGGTACCTGGCACCAACATTTCTTCATTTTTGGTGCTTGGGAAAACCCTTTTTACTCTCTCAGGCTTTTAAAGTATTTTTTGGCATTTTAAACTCTTGCTGACTGCTCTGGTTTTATCTGCTGGCTGTTTTTATTGTGTGGCTTTATTATCTCCATTTTGTAATCCATCCGGGAACCGAATGTGATGACCAGAGGTATTACTTTAAATAGATTTTATCATCAGATGTGGAACACACTCACTCCCTCTCAACTTCTCGTTCTGCATTATTATAGCTCAATTGTTAATCTAAAACAGGGAGGGGTAATGTGGCGCCCTCTAGATGTTGTCAGACTATAACTCTCATTATCCCTGGCCATTGCTGCCTGGGGCTAATGGGAGCCCAACAACACCTGAAGGTCCACTTGTTCCCTTCCCCCGATCTAAAAATGTTAATTTTTGAGCAAAACACAACAAGTCAGCTATATAATGTAAGCATTTTGGATATTTTAAAGACCTACATACATTTTGAGAACAGTGGAAAGATGGATCTGTTATCTATACATATACAGCTATGGAGTACATTTATTACCATTTAAAGCAATAGTTATGCTGCTAACATTTTTAAAAGCATGCTAAATCAGTTCCGTATAAAACAGACAGGAACACAAAGTACTGCCAGCTTCACAATGCTAGTCGGAGAATGACTTCAGCAACAGTCTTGCACTAGACACTCAACAGGCTACGGCTATAAAGGCAAGCCTGAATGCTGTTAAAATACACCACAAAGCACTGGCCTAATGGAGAAACACAAATTGAGGTGCCAACTTCTATCAGGCTTTAATGCAGGAGAAATTGTACTGCAGCCCTCCTATTCACAAGAGGATGTTCTTGAACAGACAGCTCAGAGCACAACTCCCCCTTTCATGGAATGCAAGCACGTCCTACTCTGCTATTGTGCATCTGGAAATTTCTTTCCGCTGACAGCCGGCTACTAAATTTCAATATAGAATGGGAGATCTGAAATATTCAAATTGCCAGTATTTGGAAATTCTTAAGGAAACATTAACAGGGCAAATTGTGCTATATTTGTATTGCAGCAGATAGCATTGTTGAAACTTAGGACTCTAGTGCCAGGACCAAGAGGGTCAAGCTTGTATGTAGGTTAAACAATAGCTTCACATTATCTCCGTAACACACCCACGTTTGGTTTTTGAATAGAGCCTATTAAAGTGATAGATGAATATAAACTCCTACATAGTTCTAGATTCTTGTACCAGAAGCAGGGAGCACTGTGAATCTAAAAACAATTCAGGAGTCAGGTGGCAGGGTGAGGTGGAAGAGATGAGAGAGAGCACAAAGTTCTTCTATTAAAGAAGAGAATGATGCCTTTAGTCACTTAATGAGCCAATTTGATAAGCCCATAAAATGACACGTTGAGTCCTTCAACCTGCCACAAAGAGAGGTGAAGCACTAATCTGAAGCATAATGATTGGGCACTAAAGCAGCTTTTATAGTTTTCTAAACCTATAGTGAAGATAAAACCAAGACAATTTTGATTTAAGTAAACCCACTTTACAGGAGAGATTCCATTTAGCGCACAGTTATATTCTATTTTCTTGTCACAGACATACATAAACTAATATTAAAAAGTCAAGGTGCTGAAATAAAAATCTATTCTGGAATAAAGCATTTAAACTCACTCCACTGTCAACAATAATGTTTTCTTCTATCTTGTAAAATTTGTTTATATTTGATATTATTTTAACTTGCCAGAACAGCTGGCCGAAAGGGAAGATTTCATGATGTAGCTCAAAGCAAATCAATCACATTATTCAGGCTTACTATTTTAGGGCATGCTGTGCAGCTGCAATGCATACTTCTATTATGTAGCAGTATGGATAAAAAAGTCTTGCTATCAAGTATCAACCAGTGGATCAGGTATGGGGCTTTTATCTCTGCACACCATAGACTCGCTACAAAAATGCCTTACAATCCCTCAAGCCTCAGAAACCAATGTTTTAGAGCAACAATAGTGATCTACTTCATAAGGCAACTGAAAGGAACAATGATCTCAAAGCATTTTGTGCATCAGAAGGCACAAACTGAAACATTAAAAATTACTGAAGCTTCGTACAAATTGAAAGACTTGCCTATGAAGGTTCACGGCACAATAAATGAACTGTTCTCCCTTTAATCATCTTACAAAACTACTTTCTCCCTTCTCCAGTGTTTATAATGTGTCACTTTTTAAATTGAGAATGCCCTCAGTTTCTACTTTAAATGCCTCTCCTTACTCAGTTTGTGGTCAAAAAACTGTGTTGTTGTTGGTGTAGTAACAACAACAACAACAACACTTTATATCCTGCCTTTCTTCCTGACAGAGACCTAAGGTGGATTGCAGCAAAAAAAAGCTATTAAAAACACACAAAAAATATTTTTAAAAAACAATTAAACATTGATAAAGAGTGTTTGGGTGTGTGTAATCTATTAACAACTGGGAAAGAAAAGATCCGTTGGAGATGCAGTAGCTTTAAGCTGCTTAATTAACCATCACATTTATAAAAAAAAATTCAATGAACACATTAGCATATTTTTCAGAATCTACTGCTGTGACTCGGAAATAGTTTGGAAAGACAGTAGGTCTGTTCCCTTTTAGTCTTTTGTCAGCTCCACTTGTCCTCCTCCGCTTCCCATTCCTTCAGAGTAAAGTAAAGAAACATTTCTCTCAGCCTTATTGTTGTTCATCACATCATAAGTAGCTGAGTCCAGATTTGGAGAATTGGGGGTGGGGTGGGGAGAGTATAGCACTCTTATCTGTTTCCCCTTTATAACCTACAAGATGCAGGGAGCCTGTATGGGGCAATTGCTTAGTAACTCAGGCAGCACATTTAAAACTTTCCCATCACTCCACACACCCTGTCTCTACATACTATTATGTAGGGTGTCTGTTGTAGTAACCAAATTGCTCTATCAGGTTAAGTTAATGCAAAACAAGACTAAATATTTACCTGAAGGCTGCAGTGGTTAGTATCCAACTAACTTGTGTCAGCATAAAGATCGACATTCGAACAACAGAACTCCCCTTCTCCTATCTCCCCACCACACCCCATGCCCTTCCCAAATCTGTTCCGGAGGGTTGTGGGAACCTCAGAAAAGACTGGAGGAAGTTCCATTACACAAGCACAAATACATGTTCTGCAAAACAGATAGTGCCCAATGAATACAAGGAAAAGGCAATAAAGTAAAAAGAGTAACGGCAAAGATTTAGTTTTAATTCACTAATCTGAAACTGTATCAACTGCAATTCTCTGATTTATTTTTATAATTGTGTGAGCTTAATAAATTAGAATAATGGGGAGTGTGGGGGTTGGTTGGTTTTTCTTCCTGTTTTTATTATATATTTTGTGTTTCTTATCTTGTATTTTCATGTTATGAACCACCCTGAGATCCATGGCTGAAGGGCAGAATGAAAATTTAACACAAAAAATGTAAACCTCTTAGGTTAGCAGTTTATGGCGAGAGGATCTGCCACTCCAGCTGCACCTTATTAAAGTGACACAACTAAGCAATTTAGTAGGTGTTGAGAAGGGTCTCAAACAGGGGCTTCCAGCAGCCAGACATCAAAACCTTACCACCTGTGCCACCAATACTCTAATACAAATCTACGTGAAACTTTACATGATTTCCTTTATTTGGATGCTGAGCCCCTACTGTCCAGAAGAGGGCAACCAAAATGGTCAAAGGCCTGGAAACGATGCCTTATGAGGAACGGCTAAAGGAGCTGGGCATGTTTAGCCTGGAGAAGAGGAGGTTAAGGGGTGATATGATAGCCATGTTCAAATATATAAAAGGATGTCACATAGAGGAGGGAGAAAGGTTGTTTTCTGCTGCTCCAGAGAAGCGGAAGAACATTAGGAAGAACTTCCTGACAGTAAGAGCTGTTCGACAGTGGAATTTGCTGCCAAGGAGAGTGGTGGAGTCTCCTTCTTTGGAGGTCTTTAAGCAGAGGCTTGACAACCATATGTCAGGAGTGCTCTGATGGTGTTTCCTGCTTGGCAGGGGGTTGGACTCGATGGTCCTTGTGGTCTCTTCCAACTCTATGATTCTATGATTCTACTGTTTACAGCAAGTGAAATGGGGTTGCCAAGCAGCATTTGATCTTGTCGCTTATTACTTGCTATTTCAAAAATCTGAAACCAGTTTCCTGAGTTCTCCTTTTTCCTACCTACTCCAGTCTTAAAAGATTTTCCTGTGAGTGCTGTACAGCAAACCATCAGGAAGTCAGGCATATTCCCTAGCCCCATAGGATGTATGAGATCACAATAAATGTGAAATATGGAAAAATTAGTATGAAGAATTAAAACAACCACTTTTTGTGTAACTCATTTGACCTAATCATTTACATATTTCCATTCTTATTTCTATGATCTGGAGCAAAGGGTGTTGGGCTGTGCAATGGACATGGATAGCACAATTGTTTTACAGGAGTTCAGTTAATTTTGTTGGTTTACTAACCTGTTTCATTGTGTGGATTTCTTTTTTCTAAAAAAAAAGAGAGAAAGAAAATGAAGTGAAAATCAAGAACTCTCAGGTTTTCTTTTATACATTCAGTTTGCAATATTCTAATTAAATGTAAACATGAAAAAATTGCACTATAAAGATACCCACTTTAGAGCGTTTCAGTATATGAGAAGTAAAGCCCATCATTCCTTTAACCTTCTACATTGTATTAAAGTTGAACATTTTTCTTATTTAAGTGGCCTGGCTAAAATCCCAGGGTGCTACGTTAACTTGTTTTCAAGTCTCATAGGCAAATGGCAGTCATAATACTATCATAGGACTTCTTACACAATATGATGATGGAACACAATTGGCATTTAGGCAGCCACATTATATTTGCACTAAACGTTTACGCTTAACTCTCTGATAAGTGTAAAAAAAAAGACCACAATCCTGGGTTTGGACACAGCACTAAGCTGACCCTTTTGTGGCTTGTTTATTCACTAGCCTGAAAGAAGGAGCAAATAGGAAGTGATCCAGCTGTCTACACTAGCAGAGTTTATTAAGTAAAGGTTCATAACATTGCTACATGTAAGCATGGACAACATGTAAAATGGTGTCTGTCTGAATCTGGTTTTGCCGAAAAAGGAAAACCTTAGGGCTTTAAAAGGTAGGCAAATTTATTGTAGCATAAGCATCTGTGGGCTACACCCACCCTGGACTTCTTTGGGAAGAAGGATGGGATATATATTTCACAGAATCACAGCTGGAAGGGACCTCAAGGGTCATCTAGTCCAACCCCGGCAATAAAGGAATCTTTTTGCCCAACATGGGGCTTGAATCTATGACCATGAGACATAAGAGTCTCATGCTCTACCAGTTGAGGTATTTTAATAAATAGTAATAAATATTACGTGCATTTCATAAAATTTGCTTTAGTTCCAAGGCGAAATTGTTAAGGCTTATGGCCTTATTCAATATTGGGTGATGGGGTTTTATAGGATGTTACTCTTTGCATACTCCAAGTTGCCTATCTCCTGCAGAGATAAAAAGTGTGGTTAGATTTCATGGAAATCTATGGTCTCTGCTGCTCCTGCCTATTTTAAACAAAACAATGACCCTAATATTTTATCTGTCATGGTTCTTTGAAATATTTTCTTTCTTTGAGAAATAGCTGATATCTTGTGCATGCCTCTGAAATACTTCAACATTCTAAAAATCAACACAACCAAATTCAACTATAGACTTATCTACAAAAGTGTTCCTACTAATATAGTTCCTAATATACTAATATAGTCCTACTAATATAGTTCCTAATAATATTAATATACTAATATTCCTTGTAATTCTGATACTGTAACAAGAGCAGCAAAAGCTAAATATCTCAAGAGCACTTTGTTACAACAGCCTAGTAACTTAAAAGCAGCAAAGGCACAACAAAGGGCTTTGTTCATTCAATTGGTGGTACTACTATTACTACTTTCTTCTACTGCAGACTGCATTTTGTGTACTCAAAGGTTTTACAGTACTCATCTCATTCATTTATCCTCACAACCGCTCTTTAAATTACACCACTCTTTCTCCCACTTTAAAAAAGGTAAAGGTAAAGGTACCCCTGCCCGTACGGGCCAGTCTTGACAGACTCTGGGGTTGTGCGCCCATCTCACTCAAGAGGCCAGGGGCCAGCGCTGTCCGGAGACACTTCCGGGTCACGTGGCCAGCGTGACATCGCTGCTCTGGCGAGCCAGAGCCGCACACGGAAACGCCGTTTACCTTCCCGCTGGTAAGCGGTCCCTATTTATCTACTTGCACCCGGAGGTGCTTTCGAACTGCTAGGTTGGCAGGCGCTGGGACCGAGCAGCGGGAGCGCACCCCGCCGCAGGGATTCGAACCGCCGACCTTTTGATCGGCAAGTCCTAGGTGCTGAGGCTTTAACCCACAGCGCCACCTGCGTCCCTTTCTCCCACTTTACATAATGGGAATTGCCAAGAGTGACTTAGCTTGTAGATATATTACATTATATATGTCAATCCAAAGAATTCTATAATGGTTTATTGTTTATTTCCATTGGTCATATGATTATAATGTTACAGGGCTGCAGAACATGGGAACTAAGAATCTCTGCTCCAAATTAGAGGTCAGTCTTAAAGAAGTCAGAGTGCTGGATGAGACCAACAAGAACAGAATTCACAATCTTGCTCAACTGCAGTATTGCACACGTCTGAGTAAATACCTGTCTGTCTCTTTGCCTTTGCCCTCCATTTGTAAAATGTGGATAATAGTGACTACTGTTATGAGAGGACAAAATGAAACACGGTAAAAAGCACTTTATATAGTGACAAGAGATAATAGGCAACAAGGCTGTAGGTTGGAAATTGAGTTATTTTCCACCATTAGACAATATAGTTAAATATATTTCTATTGCTAGAGACTTACAGGTGGAAGAGAAATATTTTCCCATCTAGTACTGGAGCTACTAACAGAATTCTTAGTTCCAATTAACATAATTAAAGCCTGCTCTATTGAACTAGAAATTCTAAAACTGCAATCTGAACTCTTAATGCGAGTAGCTTTGACAGGAGTTGTCTAGTTCAAGGGCATTCCAGAGTTCTGTAAACTTTGCTGAGTGAAGGCTTGATTGGTGCCTGTACGCAAGAGGCTCTTGCTTTTATACACACTGGAGATTGTTTCAACAAACTTGAGCAAATAAATGAAGCACCGGAGTGAGGAGAATCTGATTTCATGCACACACACTAAGAAACAGACACCCACACATAAACTCTAAGGGGGATGCCAACTATGTGCTTTAGACTGACTATTTTAAAAAGGAGAGAGAGAGAGAGAGAGAGAGAGAGAGAGAGAGAGAGATATCTCAAAACCAAACCTTTACATTGCACTTACCAGCAAAGCATTTGGAACAGAGATTCATAGTCTTGCTGGACCTGGAGTAAGAGGGGGGAAAGGAGAGCTTAATATTCCTCTTGGTAGTTAGTACAGGTTTATTTTATTTAGGAGGGAGAGAGACAGACTAGAACAAGAATAAAAGTAAACAACTGCTGAAGTAAATAGTTGTGCTCTGTTGGAGAAAAATAAAGTAGCCAAATCATCTTCATAAATACACTTTTCAGCGACACATGACAGAAAGACTAATTATTTCACTTGAATGTTACAACTCTCCACAGATGTGGTGTATCAGTACCTAGCACCACAACAAGCAACACAACATTAGTATCTATAGTGTGGTATGAATTTAATGGTTTTAGATATATGGCAACGTTCATAACCACATGTACATAGATCAGCATAGGAAAGCCAACCTGGAACCATTTTGATTCCTAAACTGAGCAAATGTTTCTCTGCATGGTCAAAATGGAAAAGCCTCCCCATTGTCTCTTTCCTCACAAATCCTGTCTCAAGGATATGTCTGTTTGAATAAGGTGTGAGCCTGTGACCTGGCCCAGGAAATAAGTATTTTACCACTACAAAAGAATGGCCAGGCTCCCCAGGGAATCCAATCAAGTAACTTGCCAGACAGGAGATAAACTGTGACAAGAGAAAAACAACATTTAAATTTCTGTGATGTAGGTGGGATGTATCTGAGGGGTGGTCTTAGGTTACACCCCTTCTGTGATGAATGCATAATGTTTCTGGGGGTGGTCTTGATCTACAGGGTGGCAATTTCAATAGTCTTTATAAGGCCTTGCAGGCCATTGTTCTGGGTCCTCTTCCTCTCCTGCGTGTGAGGGGAGCACCCTGTTGCAACAGATCAATAAAGATCAAGCTTACTAGCTGCTTTGCTTCTCAATATTCTCTGGTTGGCCTCTGTTATTTTCTCCTACCAATAGGGAACCTATGTAAGGACTCTATATGGGCTCTTGGATACCCCATAAGGGAAAAGGGCATATTTTTATTTACAACAATAGTTCAAATCCATTTGTATCTGAAAGGCTGAAGTGGGGAAATGTTATAGTTCAGAAGAGAACAGTTCAATTACACTAATCCCCTACCAAAACCCAATAAGGGATATACTCTCCAAGTAAACATATACTATACTACTTAGTCTCAACGCTACTGGAAAAGCCTATCTCTCTGAAACAGACCAATGTTGTCTTCTAATTCAGAGCTTCCATTTTTAACCACTACAGTAAATATCTCCATGACTTTCTTCTGTAACATTTCTTTTAAAATGAAACTCATCTCCCACCCTTACAACCGAAATAATTTAAGATTGAAAATGTAGATGAACTTCTGAAATTTCATCAGGCAGCACAAGGGCTGTTACTGGGCAAGAAGCACTTCTACTGGGTAAGAAGGCTTTGGTAACAACCTTGTATTCTTCCCATCACTTTCCCAGTAGGAACTGTGGAGCAGATCCAGACAAATTACCAAATATTCAACATACCAAACAACATATTACCAAACACTTTAAAAGGAGAGATATTGGAGTCATGGGAGACTTCAACTGCCCCATCTTTTGGAACTCAAACTCTGCCAAGAATGTAAGATCCAACAAATTCCTCCCTTGCCTCACTGATAATTTCATTTCCCAGAAGAAGGAAGAAGCAACAAAGGAGCCATCTATCTTGCACTTGGCCTTTACCAACAGAGAGGATCTAATTGACAAAGTGATTGTGTTCTCTTGGGTTTTGTGATGCAGAGGCAAGGGAAAGCTAGGGGTAGTCACACATGCAGTCTGGACTTTTAAGAAGACCAGTTTCAAAAAGCTTAAGGAACTACTGGGTTAGCTCCTACAGTCAGAAATACTCAAAAGAGAAGGGAATCCAAAAATGGATGGAAGTTTCTTAAAGGTGAAATACTGAAGGCACAAATGCAGACAATTCCAAAGAAAGAAAAGAGGGAGGCATCACCCAAAAGGAAAGCAGTGCTCAACTTGGTGATAACAGAATAAACAATGCAATAAGGGAACTGCAGTGCAAGATAGGAAAAGAGGTGGTGAGGGAAGACCTAGCTACTTTAAATGAATGTAAACAACCTGATGCACTGAATGAGCTGCTCCCAATGATACTAAAGGAGCTTGAGGATTTAATCTCAGAGCCTCTGTCTATAATCTTTGAGAATTAATGGAGAACAGGTGAGGTCCCTGCAGACTGGAGGCGGGGAAATGTTGTTCCCATCTTCAAAAAGTGTGTGTGTGGAGAAGACACAGGTAACTAAGAGCTTGACAACAATACCCGAAAAAGTCCTAGAACAAACAGTCCATCTGTGAGCACTTAGCAAAGGATGTTGTGATTACTAAGACCCAGCATGGGTTTCTCAAACATAAGTCATGCCAAACAAATCTAATTTCTTCTTTTTTTATGGAGTTACAAGCTTGATGGATCAGGGGAATGCTGTGGACATAGCTGATTCCAGTAAGGCTGGTAAAATGTAGGTTGAACAAGGTAACCGTAGTAGATTACCTCAGATGACTGGCCAACAGAAGTTTCCAACTCCCACACCACCCTACTTCTCAATCAAACACTTTGCCTGCTGCTGTGTGCAGGAAACCCAGCAATACTATTTACCTATTTACCTGCCACAGCACAAAGTGAAACAAAGGAGCATTAAATATTTCTAAGTGCCATAAGAAACACACACGCCTCAGTTTGAATATTAAAATCAAGCATAGACCTTCAAAGCTTCTATGTGCTTATTCCACTCAAGTAGTACAAACACTCTGTGCCAACAACTTGCACAGATTATCTACCTTGAGGAAAAATCACAAAAATTAAACCAGCAGGCTAAGTCAACACCTGCATTGTTAGTATGCTGCACTTTTGTGCCATTTGCTTGGAAGTTAGATTGTTTGAAGTAATTCAGTAAGCTGCAGCTTCCCTGAGAAGCCATTAAATCTCAGGACCAGCTAAAAAAGGAAGATGGAGAGTTTAAATGGTTCAGACAGAGATATTTTCAACTTTGTTTGAGCATTAAGAAGGTAGGCCAGTTTCAATTTGAAGTCTCCATAGAATTTTTTCAAATGTTCATATTCTGGCACCAAAATTGCAAGACAGACATTGTGTGTGTATTTAATAACAGGGCTATCAATTCTGGAAGAAGCAACAGCTTGTGTGTCATCATTTAAGGCAAAGAATAGTTTAAACGCTGTTGACTGAGTTTCAAAAGTCAATCATTATGCAAGTACAAGGCAACAAACAGTAAGGAAACAAATGTAAGACACCCTGAAGCAAATGAATACGCTAATTTTCAAGTCACAGCAGAGAAAAAGAGTAGGGTAATGGACTCTAGCTCCAGAAATATTTCACATTTCAAAGCAGAAAAAGGTTTTATTTGCATACTAACGGCTTTATGTAAAGTGATGTACAAGTCTATCCAGAATAGGTACACTACATTTTTGTTGAAGGTGACCTACAATATTCACACCAGAGCTCAGTGACATTTTCATGATGGAAAATAGTATTTATACACTGCTTGCCTTTTGCTGGACCTATCAACTGGAGACAATTGTTATTTTTTTAAAGTGTGCTTTAAAACCATCATACTGCTAGCAACACAGCTGAGATACACTATTTGACCAAGTAAAGTTCTGATCAGATTAAGATTCAGTATTTCCTACTACATTGTAGAATGACAAGGAACAGTCTTGCTTAGGACTTCTAGTACTCTACAATATCTCAGTCATTATCATAACTCTCAGCTGAACATAAATTGTTTGCTGTTTACCTTCTTACATCTAAAAATAATCCTAGTTCTCCAAGCAGCAGACGATATGATAAACCTAGACTGCACTATTTGAATTGCAGGTGTGGACTCCTTATTTGGAGTCTTTGGGGTTTGTTTGTTTATTCAAAAAATATGTTTTCTTGATTTTCAAAGTTTACAGAAGCTGTTATAATAAAAAGAACAAGAATAAAATACTAAATTGGTAACCAAATTAAGAAAACAATTTTAATCTGTCTTGTTTGTATTATTATTTTATAATATTTTATAATATTTATATTATAAAATAATTTATATTATACACTGCTATAATATCTACAGTCTATAATATGTTCAGATAAATAACTATTAATTGTTCCCTCCATACAATAACATCCTACACGTTACTAAAGGTGTCAGAGAGAATAGTTCTAAGCCTTGTCTAGACATATAGAGCAGGATTCTCCTAATGAACTCCATCAGATGAAGCTCTACACTAGGGTTTCTGCTTGTACAAGGGGCTTCTCCACTCCCCCGTGCACCCCCTGAAGTAAGCTCAGGGGGGGGGGGTGTCAGGAGAAACCCAGAACAACACATGGAGAAGGAAGGTGGGATCGTTCCATCTGGCAAGCTGATATGCTGCACAGATGGAACATTTGTTAACAGCTTGGTGTTGAATTCCTCCCTCAATCTCCAAATCCAGACACAGATTTGCCCATTCATCAGCAACTTAACAACTAGACCTCAGAAAAAAAATAGTTACTGAAGCATTTGTACTTCTAAAGCCTTGCATTTATTCAGTAGTATTAATTCTTTTTATGAAATGCTTTCATGAACCAGGAACTTTTAATGGCATTCCAATTGCTTGTGCTCCCTTCCTATTAAAGAAATGATGATACTAAATAGCATAATTTTCTGCATTATATATCAACAGAGGTTCTTCTGCATAGTAGCCTGATTCACACATCATGCTAAACCAAACCATAGCTTAGTGAGAACATGCAAGCTGCTGGACAGGAGAACGCAACCAATTTGTTCCTCTTTTCTGCTGAGCTAAGCCATGATCTGACTGGTTTAGCCTGGAAAACAGGAGACAGAGGAGATATGATAAAGGTAAAAGACTCCTGACAGTTAAGTCCAGTTGCAGACAACTCTGGGGCTGCAGCGCTCATCTTGCTTTACAGGCTGAGGGAGCCGGCGTTTGTCCACAGACAGTTTTTCCGGGTCATGTGGCCAGCATGACTAAACCGTTTCTGGCACAACGGAACACCGAAAGCAGAGCAGCACACGGAAATACTGTTTACCTTCCCGCCGGAGTGGTACCTATTTATCTACTTGAACTTTTGGAGTGCTTTTGAACTGCTAGGTTGGCAGAAGCTGGGACCGAGCAACGGGAACACACCCCGTCATGGGGATTCGAGCCTCTGACCTTCTGACCGGCAAGCCCAAGAGGCTCAGTGGTTTAGACCACAGCGCCACCCACATCCCATAGGAGATATGATAGCCATCTTCAAATACCTAAAGGGCTGTCACATGGAAAATGAAGCAAGCTTGTTTTCTCCTGCTATGATTCTACGACTTGCTGTGACATCCAGGTTCAGGATTCTGGTTTAGCTCTCTCCAGACTAACCACGAACTGTAACCAAAGTTTGTCTTAGGTTTACAACTTGCAGTTTGTCTGGCAGAGCTATGCTTAGCTGAGTGCAGCACAACAATAAAACAAGTGAAGAGGAGCAAAGCAGCTGCGATCATGTCTCCCAAGAGCCAATAAGCTCACATTTTTGTGCTAATTCATGGTTTGGCTTAGCAAACCAGATAACTGGAATATGTACCTTATTACTGTATACTGTAGTTCCCACATGCTGGCACCAATCCAGCAAAAGCTAACCACTACCAAGTACCACTGATACCAAGGGAAGAAATTATTCACCATGAAGCTTAGCTGGTGCCTTCCACAATTTCCAGAGGAGCACCCATGTTAGCTTGTGGCAGCAAAAATATAGTCTCTAAACATATTACATGAGTCCAATAACTTTATTATCGTGCAAGATTTCGTGGACTTAAAATCAACACTCTTGTGATAATAATGAATTGTTTTGTATACATAAGACTTAACCCAACCAACATGGAATTTATTGCATTTCCTTTCAATTTGACTATTGTGTAGATGTACCTGCCAACTCATGGATAACATTCCGTACACCTGGTAAAGTGAACACTAGTCCACAAAACCTTATTGCTGTAAAGAAGGTATTTTATATCTGAGGTGCAACAGGACTCCTTGCTGCTTTAGTTTCTGTGGGTTTATGGCCACTATGTGCAACTTTTCTATCAGAGGGTTGTGCTGACTGAGTCATGACGCTATATCCTTGTGAGGATATTCAAATTATTTTCTCTGCAAGACCTAGGTCCAGGGAAGGAACAAGATAGGTCATACCTTATGAACTTTTGAACGTTTAGGCAAGTGGGCTAGTACCATTTTTTTGTGGCTAGTAGCAAGCACAACTGCACTACAGAATGGAATGCTATTGTTAGTATTGCTTTCTGCATTTTTTAGAAGTTCAGCTGACAGATATGTAGAGGTCACTAATTTCTTCAAGAAATTAAAAAGACAGTTATTTTATGAAAAAACAGTTTTCTTTTTCCTTTCTTTGGATGGTACAAATTACATATTTGTTTAGAAGTTACACAGATGCTGATAGTGGCAAGAACCAGTTCATATCATTACAATCCAATTTTACATAACATTAGATTCTCCTATAATGGAAGCCTCAAATGAACTCTGCAATGCCTTCCTCAATTTATAACAAGCAAAACAGATGCAGCTGTACACCTACAAAAATGAAATTTTCAGATAAGGGAAGCATTTTCTTCAGCAACAAGGAGCGGTGCTGCTATTTTTACATGCATTAGGAAGCACATGGCATAAAATCCAGGCACTCAGCTTTCATCCTTACAGCTGCAGTACATAAAACATGAAGATATCACCTTAACATCTTCCATGTTTAGGGGATTTAGAATCTGTATGTGCATGGCAACTTGCCCCTTCCTCATAGTTCCTGACCACGCTTCCACATTCATATCTCTTCTCTGACCTATTATTTATCTACCACTATCCCCACACAACAAACTTCCACATATGAGACTATTGGAATACATTTCCCAAGAAAATCCAAAAATTGACTATTTAAGAAATGCTGCAAAATAATTTTATTCTAGTAAATCTACAGAAATTTTGTTAAGTATTCAATATTAGAATACTATTTTATGAACATTTCAGATATCAAAGTACAATATAAAATGTTAAGTATCTTGAACTTTACTTAAGCCTGAGCTTAATCTGGCACCCATGGGCACCACAACATCCTCAGACATACTCTTTAGAGCCCGCCTGGGCCCTGTGCTCAAACCATTTTTATTTTTTTAAACTGAGGCTGAGGGGTTTTTGGCTTTGGGGTGTTATTGAAGGAGAGTGTAACTTGCTTTTTTGTCAGTTTTAGGGTGTGTGTGCATGTTTTGGCCACTGGCAGGAGGTGTTCTGAGCACTGACAGTTTCTTCTGCAATATGGGCATTTACAGTGCCCACAACAATTCCAAGATTTCTAGATGTGCCCCCAGGTCCAAAGAGGCTGAGAAACTCCGACTAAAGTTATTCCACATACAGAATTGGTTAGATATGATTTAAGAAACTATTTAAGGAACTTAAGGACAGAAACTTTGTGAATGAGGCATGCCATCTTCTACCTTTCTCTTGCTACTAACAGCCATTTACTCTTTCAAAGACTAAAATTTGTTCATTGTAATATCTCATTCTTCAATCTGACAGTTCCCAGGGAAGCATTATTTTCACTTATTAGTCAAGGCATACTAAAGGGCAACCCCAAACACATCTTGTTTCCTGCTAAAGCAAGCACTGTGCTAATATCTGTATTCTACAGTGGGCAAAGTATAATATTTGGGATATCTCTCACAAAAGAGGTGTTCCAAGCCCCCTTTGAAAAGGCTGTTAAAAATTGTAGAAGCAGCCTTCAACAAAGGAAACAGTGGCCTGGTCAAAGGTATATGATCTAGGCTTAATAAATGAACACACACAAACAAGCCTTGTGCCTGCACTTCTGTTGTTAATGTCATTCTGTGGCCTTTCTCCCTTCTCAGTCTGCAACAATCGAAAATCTCCTGGTTAATTAACCACAGCTTTTTGCTAAGTCAAAACAAGGAAACTACAGTTGCCAAACTGCAACAAACCAGCATCTTAAAATCAACTTCGAACTACTGTCAAATTTCAGTTGAAAAGGTATAAAACCAACCAGGGCAGGATCTGTTTTTGTACTAATTCAGAAATACTATGGCAAAAAATTAAGATTCAACAAGAGGAGAGAATTTTAAAAGGTGATAGAGAACTCCCTGCTAATACATAAACACTTTATAATAATGCCAAGGGCAGCATATCTTCTTTGTCACTATCTTCAAATGATTTCCAATTCAGAGAGGCTCCCAGGATGCAAGGATAAGCAGTACAAAAAAGTTGTCTAATCTATGAGTGAAAGTGACAATGACAAAACTAAGTATTCATTTCCTGGCCTTTATGGGCATGTTCAGTTCATAGCATTTGCAGGCATGTCCTTGAAAGGGACAAACCCTGTGCAATCTGTTATGAAGCAGAGTAGTCAAGTTTTTATACTAAGTGATTAATGAGCTGACAAGCAGAGTTAACACAACTGTACTAACTGTTAAGATTAAAACAATTATACAACTGGTGTATGATGAAGAACATAAGGCCCTTCATGCAGCAACAGGCACAGGGAGAAGAGAACCATAAACATACATTTAAGAGTGACTCCAAAGAGGCAAGCTGAGCAATTGCTCTGCTTAGGAAAGTAATGCCTATGAAAACATTGGTAAAGTGAAAAACCAACTATAGACATGATACAGTAGTTCCAAAGAGAAGCTGAAAGGTTAGGGAGCGTAAAAGTACGGGTATCATTCACTTCCAGCTTTTGTTCCGCTGGAGGCAATATTTTCCAAGTATTAGCTTTAAAGGGAAAAAGGAATGATGGTGTCTATAATGAGCTATCCAAGCAACTATTGATTTGCTTAGATTAAAAAGTTTATCAGTGCAGAGCTGAAACGGATGGAACCAACAGCTGATCGGCGGCAAAAACTACCATGGCAACACAGGGAACTGATATGAATATATTCTCCTGCCCATTTACCAAAATTACAGTGGTACCTCAGGTTAAGTACTTAATTCGTTCCGGAGGTCCGTACTTAATCTGAAACTGTTCTTTACCTGAAGCACCACTTTAGCTAATGGGGCCTCCCGCTGCCACACCGCCGGAGCACGATTTCTGTTCTCATCCTGAAGCAAACTTCTTAACCTGAGGTAATATTTCTGGGTTAGCGGAGTCTGTAACCTGAAGCGTATGTAACCCGAGGCACCACTGTATCTGGGAAGACATCTGCTCTGTGCCTCCTCCTCCAGAACTGGCAGTTCTTGAGGACAGGGTCTTTTTTCTTTTACAGTAGCAACATAATTGCAGAACCTGTGTTTCATCTACGGGAGGGAAAACTGCAGTCTAACAGTGTTTATAATGCTAAACAAAACTTGTGTCTTAATCACACACACACACACACACACACACACACAAAATTATTAAGCATGCTGATGTGAAAGTCAAAAACCCAAAGGCTTGTGATAGGCATGCAGCATCAAAGTTCACATTAATAATAACTGAAGCCAAATTTAAAATTTCATGTGGCTTTTTAAAAAATAAATGTTTTTTAAAATTATAAATACTTTGATTCATTCTTATTGTCTTATTCATTCTTATTTATAATTAAAGATCATGTTTCAATCCTTTTGAAAATTAAAATCAAAACAAAACAATTATGGGAGCCAGGTTTGAAGGGGTCTGTGGAGTTTTTATATTCGCTTAAAAGGGGCGTGAGTTTAAAAGGCTGAGAAACCCTGCTTTACATGTTTGCTCTGCATGTGGATGGCATGTGAGAAAGAAACTATTGTGGTTTAAATATTATATTTAAAGCTTTAATTGGAAACTATTGCTTGTAATCCTTGTAAATACCGTAAGACACAACAATTGAATAGCACGTGCTTCCTTTGCGTGGCTTAAATTAAGAAAGAATAAAGCACTGAAACCAACTAACACATTAATTTTAACATGCCCAGAGAGCTATGCATTAAATAGACTTTTGCAAAAGTATAAGCTGAAAAACACAGCGGATAGTATTCAACCAAATTTTAATCAGAATTGATCTACTGAAATAAATCTTAGATTCATGTGAATTAATTCCCCAAGTAAAACATGGCTAAATACCATCCAGTGAATCACTACTTTAAAAGTTCCCAGTTTGACTGGTATTATCTATTCATTATTTTACTAATCTTATGGAATATTTTGTTTTGGTTTTTTCCCCCGTGGAAAATCTTCAACCTCACCTCACTGCTGATAGTATGGTAAGCTAACTGGAATGGTGGTTAAATGCAACTGCAAAACACATTATTGCTTTTGCTCTATAGCCTACAAGAATACCAAATGGCACTTAACCAAGTGAAAGGTCACAAATCTAAAGGCACGTTTAATTAGTAATTAGGAGTCTAACAAGACTATACAATATATCCTTCAAGTGTATATGCAATAAATAGGGCTTACTGAGACAGTTATGTATGCTAAAATCACAAATATGACCTCTCAACATGTCCACTATACACTTCAAACTTCCAATGCTTTATAAGTTGGATGAATTATTTGCTTTGAAATACCACAGTAGCAGTATTGTAGCCTGGACATGCTTTTCACCCAAGTTTAGGATTATCAGGAAATTGGTCCAAACTTGAATAGACTTTCATCACTTCCTTGTCAATTTCCATTTATGCTGTCCACAAAGTGGCAAAACTTTGCTTTGTATATGAATGATAATTAGATCTTATTAATTAGTCCCTTCATCACATCTCATACTAATCATGCATGTATGCGATTCTACTTAACAGTCATTTAACCTTTCAGCTTACCTGATGGATTCAGAGTATTAAGCACCATCTTTTAAAGTGGTACAAAGCAAGTTTCAAATGATTCTAGACCACCAGTTTTTTTTAATAACTAAAAGATTTGTTTTGTAACTAAAAGGCATCTCATGCAATGACTCCCTTGACCTTATTGCACCCCCTCCCCAAACAACCTGAATGTCTGGAGACCCTCAGGTAAAGGGTGGGTACAGCCTACATAAGAAGATATCCTAGTTTTACAAGCATCTGTTCAATTTTAAGCAATTTACCGCTTCTCAATGCAGCTTTCAATGCCAACTCAAAGCAGCAGAAAGAAAGGGAGCACAGTGGAAAGTCCTAATGTGTCTTTTGCTAATCTGCAGATAAAACCCAAAACATTTCAAATTGGTTGCTTTAATTTATTCTTTGGTTTTATTTTTCCTTTTTATTGCTCGTTTATGACATACTTCGAGCACTTTTTCTTTTTTAAATCAGGTGGAGTATACATTTCTTAGTAAAATAAAAACAGCAAACAGTCAACATTGAGAAAACACTTGAAACCGTAAAATGTCAAGGCCCAACTAGTAAAAGGAAGGCTACTTGCTTGCACACTGCATTTATATTCTTGGGAAAGGGCACGAAAGCAATGGCAAGAAGTTCATGTAACAGATTTACAAGCATAATTTATAAATTGCTGCTACTTCTTTGCTAACATATGTGCCCCTGTAAATTAAGTAAAGAGGGTTAGGAAACACTTATGGTAAATATATTCTTAATAGTTGAAGTATGCAGCAAGCCTTAATCCAGGAAAAAGTTTAGTTTATTAATTTGTAGGCACCAATTTCCAAGCCAAACAAAAAAGTTGTCTAAAAGTTAATTGAAACAAAAACAATAATTGCTTGTGGCTGAACCCTTCTTCTCTGAACAGCAATTGCCTCTCTCAACAACAAGTAGTGAATGTTGGCCTAACCCAATATCACACTGTTAGGGAAGCCCCACCCCCAAAGTTTGTGTTTGGTGTGTGAACAAGAGGAGTCTCTCTCTATGCATGAGGTCTCTAGAGCTAGCACTCAATGAGTATATGTTGATGGCAGAGTTAGCAGTACACTTTCATTCCGTGTTCTATACATAAAGCATAATTGATCCTGGTTTGTAGGGAGTGCTTAAACACGTGAGGGCTCCTTTTTCCCATTAAGAGTCACTGACTCACGGGGGGGGGGGGCTGAGTGTTCATTTTTCCCCCCTATGCACATTTCTGAAAGTGCGGGCTGATATCCCATCACCTTCAAGACTTCAGAAACTTTATGATCTCCTAATCCAACGTATTGGCATTATTGCTTAAGTTTGCATAGTTTACAATGACACTGTCCGCATGCAATGGAAAAGGTAAAAAGGTAAAGGTACCCCTGCCCGTATGGGCCAGTCTTGACAGACTCTGGGGTTGTGCGCCCATCTCACTCAAGAGGCCAGGGGCCAGCGCTGTCCGGAGACACTTCCGGGTCACGTGGCCAGCGTGACATCGCTGCTCTGGCGAGCCAGAGCCGCACACGGAAACGCCGTTTACCTTCCCGCTGGTAAGCGGTCCCTATTTATCTACTTGCACCCGGAGGTGCTTTCGAACTGCTAGGTTGGCAGGCGCTGGGACCGAGCAGCGGGAGCGCACCCCGCCGCAGGGATTCGAACCGCCGACCTTTCGATCGGCAAGTCCTAGGCGCTGAGGCTTTAACCCACAGCGCCACCTGCGTCCCTTGATTTTTAAAAGTCACACAAGTACCATGGCTTACTGTGAACAAGCAGTTTACATTCTTTTAATCATACCAGCCCCTCTCCCCGTCTGTACTCCACCAGGAGGAAACAAAGGAGAGGACTGGATTAGCATGAATTGTTTTCCTCAAACAAGCCAGACTCAGAAAGCCAAGAGCAACTCTTATTCTCTGTTTGTGGTTAACTGTAGTGAAAGAAACCATAAGCATGGATTATCATGCGATACTAAGACAGTGCTCTGGTTATCTCCTGCATAGCACAGGGAAAAAAGGAATGGGTGCAATTGAGCTTGTTGCCCATTCCTAGTAAGACATCTTGTTTACCATTGTGTGAACCAGGCTAATCACTTATACAGACCAGGAAGCATGCACCTACAAGTCTGTAGGGCAAACTCATGTGTAATCAAATGCACACAAATCTAATTGTTAATGAAATAAGTAAGCATACCAGCACCTATCTGTGGGATAATCATCATCCTTAGAACAAAGATTTGTGGCAGAATTTCACAGATACAGTCAGCAGCGAGTTTCCATGTTAAAAAGTTAGAAAGTGCTGCTGTTATCACTTAACTGTTGCCAGCTGTTTGCACAATCTGTCAATTCACACACATGGTATTTGCCTGGCCAAGCCACTCTGCTCACAAATAATTCACAGGTACAAATTGGCACTGCATGATCTACAGAGGCATGTTCTAATCTATGCAGCAGAAATTAACTGGTGTCTATTTATGCTTTAATGGGTTTTGCTATGTATGTGGTATACCACCATGATATATTTTTATGAAAATGTGGATTATAGACACTTAAACAAACTACAGAGGAAATATCTGCTCTTTCAGCCCACTTTGCTCAAGGAATCAGTTTCTGAAATTCTGAATACTGTTGTTGCAACCAGCTGAGGAAACAGCCTCTCAAAGTTTGAGCCTCTCAAAGTCTACTTGTGTGACTTTTAAAAATCAAATGATCCAACAAATAACCTTTGAGCCTTCTGAATCCCTGGTTTTAGGGTGGGGGAACAATGCCTTTTCCATATATTTGGAGTGGAAAGGTACTACAAAATGTTCTGGGGCGGGGGATCATAATGCACATGCTTGTGGTACCACAAAGAGAAACCAAATTCGGACAGGTTGTGTGTATCAGAACACAGTAAGAATAAATTCTCCATTAAGAGAAAATATCATAATGTTAAGATTCCAAGTGACAAATCAAAGGTAATGATTAGCTGCATAAGCCTAGTAAACAAGTCCATTCTGCTCTCCAACTATTTACATTTAAGTAATTTATAAAGGAATAAACCTCTTGCAATGAGTTACCATTTGCTTTGCACAAGTGCACTCAACCTTCCAGTATAAATACTGCAGTAGTTTTAATTAAAGTTACATGATTTAAAAAGTTTTAAAAGCATCAGCTGGAAAAACGTGCACTTGTAAATAGAATCATGTTTGGCCAAACCCTCATGAATGTGATTGTGATTAGCCCTGAGGAACCCTATAATTTTTCAGCTTCTTTATTCTCATTTTCTATGCTAAGGAAAAAAAATCTCAAGCTTCAGGCATGATCAAATTTTGGAGTTACGTGAATCACTGTCACACTTTTCAGAATTTGGTCTTCTGAATTAAAGGGATATGGGCAAAGCAGCAGAATTATCTTCTTCCCAGGAACTCTGTCCAGACATATTTTCATGAATGGTGTGTAATGTGCCTCACAAATGCTTCAACTTATGTCAGACGAAAAAGGATGTTTGGTCTTTAAAAAAATTACCACAATACTGTCAACTAATATACAAAATGGCTCACCCTTCTAATGGCTCACCTTTCTAACACTTTAAGACAATGTGACTATGGAACATATAAAAAGACAGATTCTCACTAACTTGTTTACCACTGACATAACACTGGTTGCCCCAACTTTCAAACAAAAGGCCCACAAGTTCGTTAAAAATCAGTGAGAGATGTAACTGTGTCAATCTGTTGCAGGACCGTTTTTAAATAGTTATTGTACAGTGGTACCTCAGGTTAAGTACTTAATTCGTTCCGGTGCGTTCTTAACCTGAAGCACCATTTAGCTAATGGGGCCTCCTGCTGCTGCCGCGCTGTTGGAGCATGATTTCTGTTCTCATCCTGAAGCAAAGTTCTTAACCTGAGGTAATATTTCTTGGTTAGCGGAGTCTGTAACCTGAAGCGTATGTAACCCGAGGTACCACTGTATACAAGTAAGTCTTTTCCATTTGTGGGCTAGCATATATGTTTGAGCTTTCATTGTATCTGGTATATTACTATAGCTTAATTTTCTTGTCTATGATTAAAAACATCCAAGATGAAAAACTTCTAATTCTTGAAAGACCAATCTCTAGAGAAGAATCTTGTCAAGCATGGCTTTTCGCTGATGGGAATAGAAGCAGGAGCCATCTCTCTCAGGGATCACAGTTTATCCCAGTACATCATTGGAAGATTGCTTCCAGAGTGCTTTTTCTTCTCCTCGCTCCTTTCTTCAGCTTCTAAGGACAAAACATTTCTGGCCTTTCTTTGTCAGACCTTCTACTGTCTGATCAGCCTCACCTGGGGAAAATGTTCTAATCTCCAACTTAATTTCTTCCTTTACTTTTCAGAACAAAGCAATTTTTATACAAAAATAGTCTTTAGCCCCAAGGATATAGGGTGACATTAACTGCAAATTCATTTCAGTGGTCTAGAGAATTAATTTCTCTTAAATTAAGAAATGTTTGAGCTTGGAAACACTGAAGTATCATTTCAGATATCAGATTAATAGGAATAAGAAAAAGAAACAATAAGGATAATGTTCCACACTATTTATTATGTTTTACAATGGCCATATTGTATATTCACCTTCTATATAGTGATACTTGTGCATGAAACAACATATAAGTTCTGATGATAATTTTTCTGGCCCTGCTACTCTTTTGAAAAATTTAGGCAATTCCAATAATTCAATAAATGTGGGCAAAGTTCTCGGCATGTCCTCTGTTCCTTATAAACTACATTGCTATCTGGAGGTTTGGGCTGAGATGAGTATGTTGGCACACAACTCTACCACTCATTTTGGAATTCAAGTTATTTGTGTGGGATGTTGGGGCTGTTGGCTACATGTGCTGCGGAAGCTCAGTCAAGTGATTAAGCTCACCAAAGGAAACAGCCATTTAGAAGTGTTGGCCTTTAGTAGGCCAACACCAACGTATACCACTATACACACTATTTACAGATGTTGCAAATAGTCTTCCCTCTCTGAGTCCAGAGAGGGTTCTTTGCTTCAAAGTCCTTTCTGTGTTAAAGACCACAGCCAAACCCAAAGTTCAATTGCTTTCAAAGTCCTGCAACTGATAGGGTTCTGAGCTCTGAAGACTGGCAATTTTCCAACTTCTTCCTCCTAAAACCACTTCAAATAATCTTTACTTCAATCCACAGATAGCCTTCAACAATCCCTGCAGTCTGCTACCATGAACTGCACAGTATGCTGTAACCGGAGTTCTTTTATATCCAAAGTCACTTGCCAAATCTGCCTGGTAATACAGATAAGGGAGTCAAAAGATGACTTATTCCCCACAATGCACCTGCAGACATCTCTGCTGATTCATGGAGAATTAACCCATTAACTGTATTCCTTAATGTGGAAGAGGTGTGGGGAACCTTTGGCCCTCCAGATGTTACTGAATGACAATTCCCCTCAGCCTAAAGAAGTATGGCCAATGGCCAGGAATGATGGCAGATGTAGTTCAGCAACATCTGTAGGGCCAAAGGTGTAGGAGAAAGATAAAACCACCAAGTTCATCTTAAGTGCCTATATTCCAGTCTTGTAAAACTGTCAAGGATATGAAACTTTCTGGAGGATATTGGTACACCAGAAGCAACAAGATAAAGTAGGAATCCTGTCAGTATATTATATTAATATGCTGGGACTGATCCTCAGATTGCATAAAGGATGGAATGAATTGAAACAATTTCTCTTCTTTGACATGTTTTCATGGGCTCCACAGCTCCAGACCCTTCGAGGAAGATGCATTTAGCCAAGTCTAGTAACATTTGTCGGGACGTGAGTGGTGCTGTGGGTAAAACCTCAGCGCCTAGGGCTTGCCGATCGTCAGGTCGGCGGTTCGAATCCCTGCGGCGGGGTGCACTCCCGTTGCTCGGTCCCAGCGCCTGCCAACCTAGCAGTTCGAAAGCACCCCCGGGTGCAAGTAGATAAATAGGGATCGCTTACTAGCGGGAAGGTAAACGGCGTTTCCGTGTGCTGCGCTGGCTTGCCAGATGCAGCTTATCACGCTGGACACGTGACCTGGAAGTGTCTGCGGACAGCGCTGGCCCCCTGCCTCTTAAGTGAGATGGGTGCACAACCCTAGAGTCGGACACGACTGGCCCGTACGGGCAGGGGTACCTTTACCTTTACCTTTTAGTAACATTTGTATGATGCAAGTTAACCAGCAAGAAATTAAAATAGTAAACCGCCTGTTGGTTTAATACGGCCCCTGTGGCAGTTTATTTCCTGGGGTAAAATCCTAAAAAAGCTCAACCACTTCAATCCTAAAAAAACAACAACTTTGGTTGGCCCTGTGGTCGGCCCTCACAGCCCTCCACTTCATCAAATCTGGCCCTCTTTGAAAAGTCTGGACACCACTGAAAGGAAGCTAAGGAAGGAGAAGGGAATCAGTTGAACATATATGAACATACCAGCCTGTCATATACTAAGTCAGACCTCTGGCTCATCAAGCTCAGTACTGTCTACATTGAAGGGGTCCAGGGCTGCAGACAGGAATCTTTCCCATTCCTGAGCTATTCAGGGATTGAATGTGGAACCTTCTGCATGCAAAGCATCTGCTGTGCCACTAACATACAACTCTTCTCTAATGTTCTTAAACACATGAGTTCCCATCTGTTCTGCTTTGTGTTGCAGATCCCTCTGTGGTCAAAAGAAGCACCATGGAAGGGATGGAGCATGTGCTCTACCACTAAGCTAAATAAACACTAAGGCTTGTTTTTAATTGCTTCACTATCATTTCCTGCCATTTATTTATGTTCACTTGTCAGAGGGAATAATACTAGAACGCCAATACTTCGTCACAGAAAGTAACAATAAAAGCAAAGCAAAGCAAAACTAATGTAAAATCCTCCAACACCCTTATGCATTTTCTGATATGAAATCAGAGCAGACTATATTAAGAAAGCCTGTGTCTTTCAATCTTTGTCACCCACAGTAAGCCAGTAACACAAAGGTGATTTGTTCCTCTAGCACACCATGAGGACTTCATTCTAAAAGCACACAGGGAAGTCCAACACCATTTTGAAATGATCTCAGCAGAATGATTTATGGGGAAATATGAACATGGTTTTCAAAGCAATTTCTTTCTTCTGTGTTCCTAGTGTGCCTGTCATACATTCTCTTCCCCCTTTTGCTGTCTTTTGTTTTCTAAAGGTGACCACTTTGTTTTGTATTCTTTTATCACATTCTACTTCATACAAAGTCCTTCCAGATCTTTAAAAAGAATTTGTCTGAATGGGACCAACTTACTATGTGAACATTCTGGGCTTAGGAGAAAGTTTCCCCAATGTATAATGCAATGCCCTTTATACAGAGTCCTAAAGGGTTGGAAAAAATCTTCTCTGACCTCTCCATTGTTGAAGGTTAGTGACCATGGCAGAACGTTTGGCATTTATAGTACCAGACAAAATATTTTATATCATGCACACGCACACACTTTTACCAAGGTGAAAACAATTCAAAAGGTCAACAGAAAGCTAAATATTTGTAGCACTATACTAGCTACAGATCAAGAGCAACACCAGAGGCCAAGACATATTTTGTATAAGCCCTAATACACATTGAAAGCAGAAATACGGGTATGATCTCACGAACTGCACAAGAAAGAATCTTTGCAGTACTACTAAACCTATTTTATTTTAAACTGGAATTAATGACTGCTTAAATTTAAAATCAAACCTCCCAAGTTTGGGAATGCAGAGATCCACAGAACTGATACTCTGTTTATTGCATGCATACTTGCAGAGTAACAAAGCAAGCTTCAAACACAGCATTCTCAATTTTGGGTCCCTGGGTGTTTCTCGACTACCACCTTTATCATCCCTGATCGTTGGCCATGATGGCTGGGGATGATGGGGTTTGTAATCTAACACCAACATCTGAGACCCCAAGGCATGGAAAGGCTGTTCTAACAGTTCCCTGGCATGTAAAGTAAACAGGATTTCTGAATGCCACCACTTAAGCTTACCATTGAAGAAACAGAATGGGTTCATCCCATTAACAGTTCCAGTTTACAACAGTACAATTACAATTATATTATTGCTCCTTCAACAGAGGGTGTCTTGCTATTCTTTGATGACAAATCTTAAGTTTTGTGTGCTATCCTTTTCTCACCTAATTACACATGAGTGAGGATGGAACATGGACAAAATGATTGACTCCTGGGTGCCTATTTCCTCTTAAGCCAAGTAAGCAAATGTATATCCCATAAGTGCACAACATAACCACTCTGTTCCTAGGCATTCAGGAGGCTTTTTCAGATGTGGCAGCTGGTGTTTAATCAAGATCCAGAGATTCTCATTACTGTGTGACACACAGCAAGTTGTTGGTTTTCCTTAAGTGGAATATATTTTATTTATACTATATAGACGCTTGTGCTGCATGTCATATCCTAACTAATTTGCATTAACACAATATTTAGATTGCCAAGTTAGATGATGGAACTAAAAGTTCAAAATTACACGGGAGGTTTTGTTGAAGGGAATCATAACGAATCTTCAGTATTCTGAGTTTCCCATGAACTAGAGGTTTATATTATTCTTTCAGTTCGTGGGAAACTCTCAGATATTGTAGCTTTGTTATGATTACCTTCAGCAATCATATGATTACCTTCAGCAAGCAACATTTGTAGCACTTGCAGCTACAAAGAACCAAATAAAAACAAACCAGTTGTGTATACGAAGCACTAAATGCTTAAAATGCTACCAAGTGTGACTTAATTCATTTCCATAGGCCTTAAACAGGTGTCAGGCCACTTAAGGAACCATAAGCAGATGCTAGGAGAATGAAGGAAGAAATGGAAGCAGCGAGACTTCAGCAAATCAGATGTTATAACGACATGGCACTTTAACATACAAATTGTCACTGGCAGCACTTCAGAATCCTGCCTATAGTGAGGGCAGTGTGTAGTGCCCTTGACATGTTCTTCCAACCACATGAGAACCACTTAACTAGGAGTGTCTTCCATACAGCAACCCTTGACTTGCCTCTCTCTGTAGCTGAAGATTAATATTTTTGTGTCTTTTTCTGACTAGTCAGCTATTTAGTTTCAATAGCCAATCTGGGATTCAGCACCACAGCATCTGAGACTTGAAGAAGCAACTTAGAGGGTAAGTGGCAAGCAAATGCAGATATAAAAAGTAACCTGCAACGTTAACAAAAATGTCCTCCGATTTTATCACTTGATGGAAAAATCAAATTCTTTAGGAAATAATATCCTTTATATCAAGGTCAAACATTTCCATTTTACTACCTATTCAGGCAATAGAAAATGTTTCAGAAGAAACAGCCCTGCAACGTTTGGGACAAAATGCCTCCCTGCTTTTATTTTAAATGCAGTCCTTTCAATCAATATAGATCTCCTTTATGCTAAAATTATATTATATTAAAACTTTTTAGACATTTTAATACATGATGCACTAGTGTATGGCAATTTCATTTACAAAACCTTATAAACATGTGATAATGATATACTATAAACTACCTATACCAGTCTTTCAACTCATTAACATTAGCTAGCTAACTAAAAACCTTTTAATTGTAGACGTCTGGTATGAACCAAAAATACTATACCAAGTGCTTTAATATCAAATGTCAGTATCTTTTTATTGCTACCTACTCAGCAATATTATAAGCAGAAAACACAATTCCAACACAAAGGTAAACCACTGCAATATTGAAAAGTAATAAATAAGAGGTGACATGATAAAATTCTGCAATATAATGCACACGATGAAGCAAAGACATGAGACAAATCTAGCTGACAATATCAAGGAGAAATTAGGTGCTCTTGTCAATGTCTTGATTTCATCTTCAATTGCCACCTTTTCAAGGAATTCCCTTTTTATCTTCCAACTTAACTATGGCAGTTACTGATTCCTGATAGTGGGTAACAAAATATTTATACAAGATGCAAAAAATGATGCAGCACTTACACAGATAAAAGAGAGTCAATAATTCAAACAAACAGATTCCTACTGAATTTCAATAGATAAAGATCAAAATACATTTCATAGGATTAACCTACCTCTACTTTCAGAGTAGCACTATTATTCAAAAACCAAGCATTAGTTTGTTAAGCATTTTCCAGGAACTCCATATTGGTTTTCCTGTGCTGGGATAGAAGGATGTAATTTAACCTTCTTTGATTTATATATATTCCAAAATGAGGAATACTAAGTTATCCAAATCACCTTTTTTATTTTCATTTTTGAGGAACAAGCTTCTATGACCCTTTGAGTGATGTTTTCCTTGCCTCGACATTTATATATTGCCTTTCAACAAATACTTCTAACTAGACCACATGGCAGAATTGGGCAACAGTTTTAAAACATTTTCTGTTTTCAGTAGGAATGTCACAAAGCCTCTTCCTTGAATCTTGTAGGTCTCATTGGACAGATTTAAATGGCTCCTTGCTTTTAGAATTCCCTGTAGAAGAACCTTTTGTAGGTGATGTGGGAATGATGATGTAAGGAATCTTCACTTCTTTGTTTTCTTTAGTAATCGGGTAAAGACACATCTCTTCAGACAGGCATTCAGATGAGTGGTTGAAGTAATTTATTAGTAACTTGTTGCTGCTGCTTATTAATTGGATGCTACTGCTTATTATGAACTATCGGTAACTGTTCTTAACTTTTACATATTATTGCTATTGTGTTATCTACATGAGCTATGCTATTTATTATGCTGTAAACTGCTATGTAGCCTTTAGATAAAGGGTGGCATGTAAACTTAACAAACAAATATGGGTGGGAAACATACCTAGCCAACAGCTTGTTTTTGCAACTGGAAATTAGTCATACAGTTGTACCTTGAAAGTTGAATGGAATCCATTCTGGAAGTCCATTTGACTTCCAAAACTTTTGGAAACCAAAGTGCGGCTTCTGATTAGCTGCAGGAAGCTCCTGCAGCTAATCAGAAGCCACAGAAGCCCCGTCGGACGTTCGGCTTCCAAAAATAGTTCACAAACCAGAACAGTCACTTCCAGGTTTGCGGCGTCCGGGAGCCAAAACGTTTGAGAACTAAGCTGTTTGGAAACCAAGGTACGACTGTATTATGTTGCTTCCCAGTAGGCAATGGTGCAATTGGATATGTGCAAGCACCTAAAAGATAAAGAACCTCCAAGTATCTGCTCCCTCTTCCCACAGCATTCTTTAAGATTAAGGCACTTGTGCACTTGTGGCATTACCATCAATTTTTCTCTCTCTCCTTTTCTGCCCCTCCCTCCACCTTTGCTTTCTTCACCATCTAGCCTGATAGAGAATTCTGGATAACTAAAGAGCTTGCACACACTATCTTGTGATATTTTGGTTGGCCTAATTATGGTATTGCCCCAGTATGCATTTTGTTTTTGTTTTCTTATGGACCAACACAGCTACCTTTCCTTTTTGTTCGCTTTATATATATATTTGCTGCCTCCAGTTATTATGACAATTAACACTTCTAAACCATCCACCCCACCAAGGTTTCTGAGCAGCTGACATAATGGTAGGATTAAAAATACGATTCACAATTTCAACAAAAACCAAAGCAAAATCACAAAGTAAAAAGCCCATCAAAAAGCCAAAGTAAACCTAGCAAAGTGGAACTTGGTGCAAAAACTGAAGCACCCAATGAACTGTGATTTAATAAAGACCTAGAAAAACACACACTCACCTGGCACTTGTAAGAGCACAGCGTAGGTGCCAAGTGAGTCTCTCAGAGGAGGGCATTTCAAATATTACAATTGCCAAGACCACTTTTAAACCAAACCCAATTTCTAAGAGGCTATCTCACACTCAGATTAAGAATGGCCTGTTTACATTTATGTAAATCATTCCTACCCAATTATTTCAGCTACTCCACATTTTAGCACTTGGAGAAGTTCTGGGATAGAGTACTTTACTAGATTATTGCTTTTATGATTTCACATAACTTCTACTTGATAAATGTCGGTGATCGTTCAAAAGACAGTTCTCTGCAAAGTAAAGGTAGAACAATTTACACACCGTCTGTCAGGTCAAGTTTTATTCTAAATATAGATTCTGCCAGAAGCATGCTAGTGTATTTTAAAATACAGTGCACAGTAGAAAAGGTTATACCTAGTGCTAACAAATACTTTCAAAAATAGTTAAATACTGTAGCAAACCCATAATTAATTATTTGTCCAAGTCAGAAGCCAATTGGGCAGCATGTTGGAGATTTCAAAATGTGCCAACTCTTTACTTTACTTTCATTACCTTAATTTCAGCATCAGGAGAGGCATATGAATCCACAGATTCAAAGAATCATAGAGCTGGAAAGGACCAAGAGGGTCATCTAGTCTATCCCTGTGCAATGCAGGAAATTTTTGCCCAACCTGGGACTGATCACCTATAATTCTGATAAAATCTCAATGAGCGCCTTTTATCTGAGTTATTTCACATATTGAAGGGGTGCGCCTGAAAGTGTTAGACACTACAGTGTATACACTGCTACTAACCCCCTTGGTATAGTCATTTTGATCTGTTATTATGGGAATAGTGCAGAAACCAAATTCTGCATTATTCAGAACAGAAAGTAGTTTGCCATAATCACTGTACTTATTTCAACTATAATCAATCACTGAGCACCAGAGGCAAACAGAACTCTGTGTCAATTTTAAATAAGTCACAGATCATTAAGGGCAGCCAAATTCAAACAACACCAGAGCAGAGCAGTGTTCATTTGTCTCGTACAGAATATTATGTTGTAATTATTAGCAAGGGGAGGAGCAGCGTCTTCCCCTCCCAACTTTTGCTGAACTACCAACCTCCAAATGTGTGGTAACCAATAATTGACCTCTAGTCCTTTGTAGAACTAATTCAATACAATGCTTGAATTTCCAATAGAGGAAATGGACATGACATAGCCTTCACTCTGTAAATTTGTAAGTCGCTTTTCAGTCTGCATCTGACAAAAGGAGGCCCTTTGAAGTGTGTGCTGGGTGTAAAATACGGAATGCTCAATAAAATCTTTCAGAATTTGTGAAATTGGTAGATTTTTACCATAGAGCGGGGTGTAGAACTCTGATCTGTTTAGCAGACTGAAGAAACTTTAAACAGCCAGACATCATTGCCTACCTTATAACTGGTATTTGGCTTCAAGAATTGATAGTTATATTTGCATTACTAAAATACGGACAATAAAAGGTACAGCCATTCTTAAGAAGCCTCCTCTTAAGACAGATTTGATTAAAAACCAAAACGCTTTCTTGAGTGATATACAATACCGAAACACTATTAGTATATTCTGAATTCATTAAGGCTGCCTACTTGCTGCAGTGGATTTGACAAAACTGAAAGCCTAACAGCTTTTCTATTTTAATGACAGGCCTGATTTTCAAAATAGGAATACATATCACTGCATTTTTCATTCTGATCATCCTTTATGAGTAATTAAGATCCCAATACAATTCTCTTTTTTTAAAGTAGCTTTAATTATGAAAGCTAGCTAGCTCTCTATAAATATGATATTTTAAACAGATGTCAGAAGCAGGCTAGTAAATCAGCAAATTGAGGTGAGGGCAGCAAAATGATTCTCTGTATCATTAAGGTAGCACAGCCAGTTTCCTATGTCAGCACTTCCAAGAATTTAATGGTGTTTCAGCTACATAGATTTAGAAAATGGGGGTGGGGGCTGTAAGAAAAAGTTGGATATTATAATAAAAATCTGCAGCTTTTGTCTGTCAGGCAAAAGCAGGTTTAAATCATGCATCAGAGAAACGTGGAGGCTTATCTGGCCTAATTCTGTCCAGCCTGGGCTTCCTATTACTTTGCCTTTTCAAAAACCCAACCGTAACATAAAGCAACCGTAACATAAAGCATAACATAAAGCATTACCCTGCCTTATACAAAAGTTAAACAGGCTCAAGCCACTACACAAGCTATGATACAGGGGTTGTGATCCAGGGCTTTGGCATCTTCAGGCAACTCCTAGGACAAGCCACCAAATTCATACCTCACTGCCTCAACCCACACCAAATTCTGTCTAACCAGAAGATGGGATAAGGAACAAGGAAACAAAAGACACACATCAAAGCAAACTGGAAGGAATCAGCAGGCATTTATTTAAAGGGGTCAATTCAAGTTTATTTACTTTTTGCCATAACTACAAAGTGACTCAATGTATGCAGCGATTGCAAAAATGCATTAGAAATCTCTGGGAATGGCATGAAAAGCAAGAAGCACCCTGCATACAAGTTTCTAGTTTGCAGGGCAATATTAGCTCACCATATATGCACATGCACATCTCTGGTGTCAATTGCCATTTACGCTGTGTTGCCATAGAAACCTTAAGACAAGTTGTGAAGATCACAAGCTGTCAAAACTAAATAACTGGAAACTGGCAAAGGGAAGATGATAGCTTAACTGCAATAGCACCAAGAATTCCATTAATTGTACAGTTAAATGGAACAGGCTTATCACAGACACAAGTGTAATTTAAATCAAAATGTTTTTAAAATCCACAATAATGAGCATTTATTCCAGGACGCCTGTGTAAATTTCAAAACACAAAAAGAGCTAAATGATCAGAATAAACACTTGTGGTATTTTGCTAAAGCATAACCCTAAACATATTGTTTTCTGCGAAATTTATACTCAGTAATATATGACTTAAGCACAAATTCTGTAAGACTTTATTGAGCGTTCAGTATTTCTGCCAGGAAGAGACAAGTAGCTGGCATTTGCAAAACCTGGCCCTATAAGCTGTGGTTAAGATTAAGAGCTACCACTATTGAAATCTCTCTTCAAAGCTTTACCAAGACTGTACTTAAAACTAAATTCTCTTATGTTTTAACAACTGTGTTCTGTCTTTCACAAAAAGAAATTACAGAGCCAAAACGTAAGTTCCCATGCAAGTAAATAAATCCAGCAACTATTCATGTGTATACATATACCCCTCAAACCTATTCCCCTTATAGAACTCATGTGTTATTCAGCTATGCTTTACTTAGAGTAGATCTATTGATATTAATGAACATGTCTAAGTTAGGTCCACTAATTTCATTTGGTCTACTGTGAGTAAAACTTGGTTGATTCACTAATACAGAACCAACCCGTTCCAGCTCCACAGCTATTAAAACACAAACATATTGATGAGCGGAGTTGTTGTTTATTTAATATCTGTATTTCGCTTCTCCAACAACAAATGTTGAGCTCAAAGCGGCTCACATCACAACAGCATTTTTAAAAAAGTAACTGCACTGAACTATAAACAAACTGAGATTTAAAAATGTCTGAATGAGAGGTATTGTCCATTTGATCAGCCTATTATATACAAAAAGTGAAAACAAATGCTTGCATTGACTAGGAGAAAAGCTTTAACACATGTTTTTTGAAAACAGTCTCACTTCCTGCCCTCAGTTTTACTTTACACAGCCTGCTTCCAGAATATTATTATTAAGAATAACAATAATAGCTTAAAGTACAATGGCATTGTGCTTACTCTTCCCTTTGCTATACAGTGGTACCTCAGGTTAAGAACTTAATTCGTTCCGGAAGTCTGTTCTTAACCTGAAACTGTTCTTAACCCGAGGTACCACTGTAGCTAATGGGGCCTCCCGCTGCCACTGCACCACTGCCACGCGATTTCTGTTCTCATCCTGAAGCAAAGTTCTTAACCCAAGGTACTATTTCTGGTTTAGCGGGGTCTGTAACCTGAAGCGTCTGTAACTCGAGGTGCCACTGTATAATGACTTGCAAGTGTAAGATAAGAAATACCCACTGGCCTGATCATACATAACACCAAATCATGGCTTAGCATAAACCTGGCATGTGTGGGACTCTCAGAAAGACATTGCAGCCACTTTTCTCTTCCTTCATTTGCTCTGCTGCTGTGTGGAGCTGAGCTAAGGCTTGGTTTGACTTAACCAAGGGCTTACGTGTAGCTTTCCCCCACAAACCATGAGCTGCAACTCCTAGGACAAACCTTGGTTACAGCTCATAGTTTGTCTGGAGGCAGCTAAACCACAAGCCTGAGGTCAGATGACACACACTAAGCTAAGCCATGGCTTCCTCTTCGAGACGTTTACTTGTTCATGCTAAGCCATGATTTGGCTTAACAAACTTGGTTGGTCTCTAAGGTGCTACTGGACTAAATGTATGCAGATACTGCTAAGTGATCTCCACATTTTAAAAAAAATGTGTGCAAAGGACATCAATAAAGGTCACCATGTTTACTACTGCTCTTATGATGCTTACTTGGCCTGCAAAGTGCACATTAATAAGCAGCAATATTTAATATGTTGTCAACATAAATTATCTGCAGGCTTGCCATCTATTTTATACACAAAAAAGTAAGAGAAGGAGTAAGAAAAATGGGGAAATGGTATATATGAGACAAAGCTAAGATGAAGGAAAAGAGAATGAAAGGTATTTTCTTCTAGAAGACAGAAAATGTATTTGAAAATGCCTACCTTTGTTAAACGGAGTAAGAATGATCAGAGGAAGAAAAATAAAGTGACACAATAGAAAATACATGGGTACATCGCAGTGAAGGTAGGTAGGTTTTAACAATAAGCTTAGTGTGGTGTAGTGTGGTGTAGAGTTGTGAGACCAGACACAGCAACAGAACATTGGTGATGCTCAACTTCTGTAGATTAGCAAAAATTCTAGTTTACATATTGTAGCAGAAGCCTTGTTTCTTTCTTAAGCTTCACAAGCAGCTTCTTTCCCAGGTAGCTTTTTCCTTTCCTTCCGTAAAAATGAGTTGTATAACAACAGTGCTTCTGCTCAAACAAAAATAAACCTTCTAATTTCCTTCATCCTGAATATACACTAACAGCATTAGCAAGATCTAAAAATAAAGGATTTTTGCATCTAACAGAAAATCAATATCTTCTCCTGCAAACTGGTGTAAGCTTCTTTCTTCGGCTAAAAATGCATTTTATTGATCAGATATTGATATTTGTTAAAGCAGTAAGATTTTAAAGACACAGTTGTTTGTCTACTGAGCCAGACCAGACGATATTGATACCTGCCAATAAAACAGCATTTTATCAACCATCACAATGATATAAAGTATTTGAGAATAGTCACTGGAGAATAAATATTACAGACTCCGCTGGAGAACTCTCCCTCTCTCTGCCCCCCCCCCCAAGGGTGACAAGCATGCACGTACATACATAGTAACAGGATTAATTAACTGTCCATATTCATAATGTTTGGCATTCAAGCCAATTGAATGAAGTTACTCTTTGATTAAAATGTTCTATGCATATTCTGTTCTCTGGTGCTTTCAATGCTAGCTTAAGAGTTAGTACTTGCAGTCATTAAGTTCTTCACAAGAATCAGGAATGTCTCTGACAGGCTGAAATAACAATTCTAATTGAGCAGCAAACTCAGTTAAAACGTGGAGACAACAGGAAGCTGTTTGAATATTCACACAAACACTAGGGAAACTATGAGTAAGAAGTACACACACAATCACTATTATCAATAGCTAAATCAAGACTGTTCTTCAAACCTTATTTCAGTACAGTAGTACCTCGGGTTACATACGCTTCAGGTTACATACGCTTCAGGTTACAGACTCCACTAACCCAGAAATATTACCTCCGGTTAAGAACTTTGCTTCGGAATAAGAAGAGAAATCATGCTCCGGCGGTGCGGCGGCAGTGGGAGGCCCCATTAGCTAAAGTGGTGCTTCAGGTTAAGAACAGTTTCAGGTTAAGAACGGACCTCCGGAACGAATTAAGTACTTAACCCGAGGTACCACTGTACCTACTAGTGGGATAACCAGAGGCAAAGAGAGATTAAATTATTGTACCTTATTAATATGAACTGTAACCTCTCCATAGATGGGCTGTGCTACATGGAACACTGTCAGCATTATGGAAACTTTCATAAATATTATTTTCTAAGGAAATCATCAAATCAACTAAATAATAATCAAAACTGTTTTTAACAGATCCAACCAAGTCACTATTGGCCATCAGAACTTTACACAGGCACAGCAGTAGAGCCAGTGCAATATTGTGCCAACACTAAGCTCCCATTTCCTGGTCCTCGCCCTCCTGGTAAACAGCAGTGATGTGCAAAGTTGGGAAGACAGGAGAGCAACGCTGCCCCACTCAAACAGCTAATGAACCAAGGAATAACTTCACTTCCAACTAGAAAGCAATTAAATATTGGGCAACTGCTGCAAGACAAATGTGGGGTGGAAAATATTAGTTGAGTGCTATTTCCATAAGATGGACAAAGCCTACTGATCACAGATCAGTAGTCAAACGCTTTTGTAATGTAGGGATTACACAATCACCTGTAACAAGGAATAAATGCCGTCAGACAAACTGAAACAATCATAATTGCCACAAGCTATCGATAAATATAAACATGTGCGCACACTGTCCAGTATTAAACAGGGCAAGAATTTGCAGGCTGAGCTCAGATCTCTCATCCCTGGTACTCCTTGGTTGTTAAGAGGCATACTTGGCTTCATGGCACGGGGGGGGGGGGGGGGGCTGGCCAACATAACTATTAAAATTGGGAGAAAGTGATATGTGCAAACTTGCACAACTAGTATCTAGGATTTGACTCATAGCGACTCAGATACAGTATTTAGTCTGAAAGCAAAATGTGTATTCTGACTGCAAATAACTAATTGAACCAACCTTACCTTAAAGGGGGGAAAGCTAAATAGGCTCAAGGTAAACAACCACAACTGCTCCAAGATAAACAAGAAGTGCCTGTTCAGGATCAACTACCAGGATATTTCTGCCTGAACAACAGAACTTCCCCTCCTCTCCCCTTGCACCCTCCCTAAAGGCTGTGGGAACCCCTAGAACAACTTTAGAGGGGCAGTGAAAGGAGATGGAGGGAAGGTTTTTTGCATAGCCCAAAGTCCTTGCACTAGTGGATCTATTTAGTTGGATACTGCCCATTGTTCCTTATGGGTTAAACTGGTGACAAACATGTTCCACATTAATGAAAGCAGAATGCTAAAGCTTTTGTTTGCAAATAAGGATGCCCAGTGTTAAAATGTTACGTCACCAACGATCCATTAATCATGGGGGCAATTCAGCAGAATTTAGGCATTCTTATCTCTATGGATTGTGCCTACTATCAGAAATAAATATTAAAAGTTGCTGGACTAGTTTTCCCTTAAACATTTGCTCTATCACAACCATGAATGCGCTGACATAAAGACAGCCCAGTATCATTAACTCATGCTTTGCATTTGGGTTGCTTGCAACACATTTTGAAATCTCAGCTTGAACATGGTCCAGAGGCAGCAGCAAGTGCAGAATGCAACTGCCAGGGTGGCATCTGGGGAAGTAAGATGGAATCATGCAATACTCATCCTAAGAAATTCTGCATGGGCTGCTGTGTGCTATCAAGTCTGACTCAATGTATTACTAATGCCCTACAAAGCTTTAAATGATTTGGGACCCAAATATTTGCAAAAGAATGGATGCTGGGTGTGTGTGGCTACAGTCTGGGATTTATTTATTTTTTTGTATATTCCCTGGTGGGCTGGTGGCATGTTCTGCCAGCATAGTAGCACTTCTTCTCCCACACTCAAGTGCAATTGGAAAACTGGATTGTTCTGCCCCCCTGTAGACTTCAGCATGTTATAATTGCAGAAATGACACTTTGCATCCATCCACGTTGGAACATTTTTACTTGCCACAGGGACAGTAGACGGCAACATATTTATTTTATATCCGACTTTCTAGAATAAAAATCATCACACAGCAGCGAAGAAATATATATAAGCTAAGGACATACAACTGCAGTACAGTGGTGCCTCGCAAGACGAAATTAATTCGTTCCGCAAGTCTTTTTGTCTTGCGAGTTTTTCGTCTTGCGAAGCCCGGTTTCCCATAGGAATGCATTAAAAATCAATTAATGTGTTCCTATGGAAACCGCCTTCAGACCAGGTCCGGGGACAGTCTGTCCCCCAACCTCTTCTGAAGGCCGGCGGGGGGCGAAAGTCTTTGCTTCCCCCCGCCTGCCTTCCCGGGACAGCGGAGACTTCTCCGCTGTCCCGGGGCGATTTTAAAATGCTGGCGGGCGGCAGCGTTGCCGCCCGCCAGCATTTTAAGATCGCCTTGGACAGCGGAGAAGTCCTCCGCTGTCCCGGGGTTTTTAAAATGCTGGCGGGCGGCAGCGAAGCCTTCGCTGCCATCCCCCAGCATTTTAAAAGCCCCCGGGACAGCGGAGACTTCTCCGCTGTCCAAGGCGATCTTAAAATGCTGGCGGGCGGCAACGCTGCCGCCCGCCAGCATTTTAAAATCGCCCCGGGACAGCGGAGGAATTCTCCGCTGTCCCGGGGCGATTTAAAAGCCCCCGGGAAGGCAGGCAGGGGGGACAAAGACTTTTGCCCCCCGCCCGCCTTCAGAAGAGGTCCTGCGAAGCAAGCCCACAGGGAAATTCGTTTTGCGAAGCGCCTCCAAAACGGAAAACCCTTTCGTCTAGCGGGTTTTTCGTCTTGCGAGGCGTTCGTCTTGCGGGGCACCACTGTATATAAAACTAGAACAATCTGGTATCATTTGGAGCAGAGTTCCACAAAAGTGGGGCCACCACCGAGAGAGCACTTGCTCACCAACCTGAATATTCTCACTGGCAGTCACATAAGCAGGGCTGCTCAGAAGTGGATAATAAGGTGCAGGCAGGCTGGTATGACTGAAGGTACCTTCATAGTCAGGAGTGATTTGAGAGCAATTTACACAACAAACATCCTCAGATAAAACTAACACTCATCCCTGCAAGAGAGATTACATGAACTTAACTCATGGGCTTTAAAGTACTCTTGAAGGAACTACAAGCAAGGCTCCTCATAGTTTGTATCCAAAAGTCTACCACATACCTTCTGAAGAAAATCATATAATCCGTTCATAAACTTATTTGCCTTGTTTCATCTCAATTTGACTATTCTGGTGTTTGTAGTATTCTGAGCCTCTCACCAAAACTACGAGCAATGTGACCACAGAATGGCAGCAGAATGACAAGGAAAAGTGTATGAGACAGAAGATCAAGTGGTTGTGATGGGGAGCCAGGCCCCTACAATGAGCACAGATTGTGAACTCCTCAAAAGTCAGTATATTTTCCAGTAATCTCCCGCACACATGATAACTGGCAAACTACAAATATGTAGGGTTTAAATTCCAACTGTTATGACCTTCAATATTAGGCCCCAAAACCATATTATTCGAAGTTCTTAGAAAAAAAACATGCCATAGCTTTAAACCGTGCGGTGCTATATGTTTGCCCAAAAACAACTCCTAATGTATTCAACAACATTTATACCATTTTATTTAGGATTACATAAAGTCCTCTTACAAGTATTAATCCAACAAAAAACTGGCTTTTGAATTAAGATAAAATGAAAAACAAGCTAAACCTATTTTTGTTGCGTATAAAACACTGCAAAACTTAATGCAATCGGCGAGCAAAATCCTTCCTCTACTTCTTCCCACATCCCCTGCAAATCTCCACAGGAGGGTCCCTCAACCCTCTAAAGTAGAGTTTACAGGCTCCATGGGAGGATAGAGACACGTCCTGTTGTGCAAGTAGAAGCTTGTTCTACTGGATTTTACCTAATTGTTTTTTATGAAAGCATGCCCTTTTCATATGAAAAGATTATTGACAATCAATGCGTCATGTGAAATGGACATTATCTAACTGATCTCCCAAGATTGAGACAAATACAAGAAGAATGGTGACTAGCATTCTTTTGTGTAACATAGATAGGCAATTGTCTCTATAAGGACTCTGACCTCTCAAACCAGCTGAATCTCAACTTGCTTGCTGAGCAACAAGGGGCTGCTGTGGAATGCCCTCTTAGGCATACAAAAATAATCATATACTTGGAATCCAGGCCGCTATGTATTTTTATACATACTTATTATTGTAATTCAATAAGTTCATCACAGCAAGTCTTTCATAGCTCAAAGTCATGTCTAACATTTCTCAGATTTTGAACCAGTGGCATTTTAGATTGTTTGCTAATATCACTAACATTAGGCAACACCTCCAAATTCAAGCCCAGCTTTCAGACTATATCAGCACTTCTTCAGCAGCAGCCTTAATTTTGAAAGGGTTAGCACTTTCCCCCAAGTGAATAGGCTTATGCAAGCAAGTACGGTTCTAAGAATTAATATATCAATAATCATTTAGTTTTATAATTCATGTGCAGCAAAAGGTAAGCAAGGTGAGAGACAAGCACAAAGATCTTCAACTGGTAGCAAACTAGTTTTAAATTGGCTATTAGATTATTAGCACAATACAAGTTGCTCAAGGAGACTACAGTGTATTTTTGCCTGAAGGGACACCTAAGAGGAGAATGAATGCACATATACAAATAATGGGTTGTGTCTGGGGAAATCCCGTCACTGAAGATCAGATGAAAAGATTTTATTAGAACTCCTAATAGTCCTACCTGCACGTACAAGAGTGGTGGCCAACTTAAATGTCTAACAGTTATAACAGGTCACTCTCAATCAACAGAATAACCAGTTTTCTTATGACATGAGATTTCACAAGCTAGAGCCCACTTTATCACATCCATGAAGTATGATCCTCAGTTGTGCGCATGCACACACATGGTGATGGAAGGGGGAGGTTGCAAGCAGCGAAACTAGGAAATGACAATTCAATCTGAGAAGGAATGTATTATGTATGCAAGGTAAACCCGCATGTCTTATCACCAACCAACTTGTTTATATTGAGTTAACTAAACACTGTAGTGGGAAAGGAAGTCATTGTCTCTATTCAGAACAAGATGAACAGAGCTGAAAATCTTGTAATTCAACAGTTTCACCCTGGAGCATCCTTTTAAAATTCCTTTGTCAAGTACCACCATCTCAGATTTGTATCCATTGATTTATGCAGGGACTGGCCTGTTTGTCCTATGCAGAATGCAGAAGATCACTGTAATATTTGATGATCAATATTACATTTTATGATGAACAGGTGAATAAGCTGATGCTGTGCCCAACATTATCATGTCCTGCAATGGTATTGATAAAGAAGAAGTAGGGGCGGAACTGACACCCAGGTTTGTTGCAGGATTTGGTTCCTGGGCTTGATTCCTTCTGGACCCTCTTGATGGTGAACAGTTGTTTCAAGTTAGGGTGCTGTCTGTAAGCAAGAACAAGTGTGCTATCCAAAGCTTAGCAGAGGAGTTATTGTTGTCCGGGATGGGTTAAACACTGGGGTTCTTTTAGGTAGGAGCTAGAGGTAGCAACAAGTGATGCTCTATAATTTTCTCTTCTAGTCTGCCCTGAAGTAGCTTATTCCTGGGTGTCAGTCGGGTCTTGCTGATCAGTCCGCTCCATACTTACTCAGATGTAAATTCCTCTATACAGGAATTGCTCACAAACTAAGTATGCATATGATTTGGTCATCTTTTCCCTAGTTTTTCTGATTTCTTAGAGTATCCCAGTTGGAATGATTTGAGAAAAATTAAGCAGCAGAACACTACTAGCAAGTTATATCCTTATTGCTACTAGTTCACAATCTGTTGTTATAAATTATGATTAGCAAATTGTGTGTAAACATTAAGAACCCAATAACTTCAAAATTTGGCTATAGCTAAAATAAACATCTTTCCACAGCTCCAGGTTGGTCTGTAGCAGTCAGCAAACGTTCTTCTGACTACTCATTTTTTCTTGTTCACAGCTCTATCTTGGCTCCAAATTTTCAAATCCTTATGAATAGCCCAATTTTATACTTTACAAGTTTCCTATCAACCTACAGACTGCACACACATTTTGCTAATCTGCCAAGTGTAGCAGCTTTCCCAACTAATCCAAACTTAGAAATCAGAAACCGTAAAAACAACTTTAGAATGTTCAAAGAACTTTCGACACATCCACTCTGTAAACCTTAAGGTAACCTTGAACAGTAGGTCCATATTAAATCCATATTGCAGTGGAGACCATCAGAGAGATAATGGTTTTCCTGAGGCAGCCTTCCTTAAACCAGTGCTCTCAGGATATTATGGGCTACAGCTACCATCTTCCCTGACCATTAGTCATTCTGACTAAAGGTGTGGGAGTTGTAACTAAAAACATCTGGAGGGCACCAAGTTGGAAAAAGCTGGCCTAAGGCTACTTAGTGAGGTGAATAATTGATTAAATCAAATGAGAACTACAGCTTGCATGCAAACTACGCATTTCAAAAGAAGGTACCTCCAGGTTCATATTCTTCACCACTATACTAGTTCCATTTACTCAAAGGTACAAATAAATTCAATTGCCTATTCCAGTCTCATTTGGATGTCGAAAGAGGACAATTCTACTCCAGTTAAAGCAAAACAAAGCACACAATATACTTGATTCTGTAAGGACAAACAGAAATGGAAACAATATTAGAAAGTACAAGCACCCAAAACTTCAGTGAAGGAACAGCTGCAGTCCCAAATGGCGAACCTAGTTTTCCAGCAGATTCTTATTGAATCATGTTTAGAAAACAGAGGAATGTCTCCACAACAAACTGCCAAAAAATGTATCACTGCTCTGATTGTTATTCATTCAATGATTGTTATGCTGTTTTTCTTTCATTCATTTTAACTATGCTAGGTGTCAGTTCAACATCTAAGATCATGCTCTGTGCTTCCTTGCTGAGTGAAGTGTGGCCTGTATCCACAAAGATCAGATCCTTTTCAGTGGTAGCACCAATCTCACACTTATCCCTAAGAGGCCTACTCAGCTCAAACACCGGGTATTTTCTGATGTCTCACGATGCCATCTACCCGGTCATGGAGCACTGGGGACTCCAGGGAGGATGGGAATGTTCAAGAACTGCCATCCCAAGAATTCAAGGGCATCAGATAGTTTCCACCAAATGTTTCTTCTGGTTTCACACATCAAGAATAGTCTTGCACACTGATATAAATTTACCACTCTTTAATCCTGAATTGGAGGACAATGGACCACTTGACTTGCCCAAATTTGTAGATTTTCAGTAACATCCACACGGAAACTTCAATGGTAGGATGTTCACGGGCTTGCCAAGCAAGTATTTTTATTGTTAAGAGCTCTACTCTTCTCCAGAGCCTGAAGAAGGACAGAGCTCTTTCCAATATTACACAGCCTCAGAAAGCGGAAGCTTGGAACTGGGTGGAGTCTTGACTTTGTAGTTCCACTAGGATTAGAAGCATCTCCAAACCCGAGTACGATGTCACATACAAGACCCCACACCTTTCTCACGAGAGATATAAAACATTGGCCTGCTGCAATCATAGTTTGCAGATTCCTGGATTAATATTTTTTTACAGAACACTGTCAATTATATGCTTATTTTTAAATTCAGAAAAAGAACCCTTATTCTATGTAACTTGATAACCAACATAGCTGGTTGGGCGACACATGGATCTGGTACAGCTGAGCCCTAAGTTTCAGATGCAATACAAATATCTGATATTTCGCTAGGCCATTCACAAGAGTTAACAATCTTCTAAACCTTCTTCTAAATAAAATTTCTTGCATGAAAGAGAAATAAGCTATTCAGGAAGCAGTTGTTTCCAGATATGCTCAAATTCAATAGCCCGACCTTAGACCTCTGGGACATTCCCAGGGCTACAGGTTACCCAGTGACCTTTCATGTCCAAGTACAAAACAGCTTCACCGTGCCATTCAAACAAAAGTGAGCCACAATTTGTAACAGGAGAAACATTTGTTCCCTTCCCTCTCATCTTCTGTAATGCCACCATTACAGTAGTACTAAAATGGTAGTACTTCAGTTGCCAGAATAATTGCACTAGAGTTTCCACCACTAACTGCAACAAAAATGTTTTTTGTTTTATGTTGACTATTTAAAATGTTTCTTTTGAGGCAGTATTGCAACAACCCATACTACTTTCACAGATACATTTCAGAAACTTTAAAAACCAATCCAATTAAAATACATTCCAAATTAAGACCTAGTACAAAAAGCAAGAGTAAATACTTCTGCATGCAAGACCTATTTATTTGTGTGCCTTTAGGCATTTCCCTAACAATACCACTGTGTTGCCCTACAAAGAGTAACCTTTGGCAGGTACTAGACCCAAACATTACCAAGAATTTCAGTTGCATCATCAAATGCAACAACAGTCTTTTCATATTCAAGACTAAATAAACTATTTTTTCTTCGTGAAACAAAAGCTAGATTCAGAAAGTTAACTCAAAGTGTCCTGAAATATACTAATTGCTTGGAAAAGAATTTAAGAAGTCTTCAAGACAAAAACCTCAATGCAAATGCCAAAGCCCACAAGCCTTTTCTCACTCCTTTTGATTGCTGCAAACTCTACACACATCCCATTCTCTACAAGTAAATACAAGAGTACTTTTGAAAACACCTTTGGATATGCAATCCAGGCTTAAGAAAAATGTCCACTGCTGACAACCAAGTTGGTGAAAAGGCAATCAGGCAAGCAGACATGTGCACACAGAAAAACGAGGAGAGTGAACAATTCAAGTACAAGTCTGAATATGTCTTTTAGATGAACATGCTCCACTTGTCTCAAACGTGTTTTGAACTTGGTGTTTGTTTAGAGGGATACTTCAGTAAACTCTCCCCCCTAGAATTTAGGACTGTCCAAATTTTGTTTTGTTCCTCAGATGCTAGCTTGGCTATGTTGCCAGTCTTGAAATATGGCAGCCATGCCATGTACCACAGGAAAAGCATGTTTATATAGCTGGAACTATGCTATTCTGGGGCTTGGCTTAGTTTGAAAACAGGCATAGGCCCTGCAATAAGTGCCAAGAGAGATTGTGCTCTGTCTTAACTCCTCAGAAACACACAAGTAAACAAGCCAGTCTCAGAAATCTGAGCAATTAAAGGTATCTGGTCTCACTTGGAAGTTTCTCCCCACTCCTTAAACATTCCCTTCTAAAGTATGCATCCTGAGAGATACTATTGATAAACAGAACTCACTTTGAGTATTTTCAAAACCCAGGTAGACAGTAAGTATGTGGTCTTGATGCCTGACCGTCAGCATTCCTCAGTTCAGCTAAAAGTGGCATTCAGCCAACCAAATTGTGAGATGAGTGGTAATTTGGGCAATAGTCTTAAGGCTACAATCCTAAACACTTACAAGAGTGTGAATGAGTGAACACAGTGAGAATAACTTCTGAATAATCATGTATAGGATTAAACAGTTAACATACAACAGAAACAGTGTTAATTGTGCTTAAAAAGGAAGGCAAGCCATTAAAAGACAAAACAAATTGCTCACCATTTTCTTTATTGAAAAGGGAGGTACAGTGGTACCTCGGGTTAAGAACTTAATTCATTCTAGAGGTTCGTTCTTAACCTGAGGTACCACTTTAGCTAATGGGGCCTCCCGCTGCCGCAGTGCGATTTCTGTTCTCATCCTGAATCAAGGTTCTTAACCCGAGGAACTATTTCTGGGTTAGCGGAGTCTGTAACCTGACGCGTCTGTAACCTAAGGTACCACTGTACAACTGTAAAGATTAAGCTAAAGAGGTTTAAAAGTAAAATAAGGATGCCAGTGAGGGTTTCAAGAAGGTGGTAGTAGATCAAAGTGGTTGTTATATCATTTTGAATGATTCAAAGTTCTAAGATTCTGATATGGAAAAAAGGGTTGTTGTCAACATAGTGCTGAGAAGAATGTAATTCTTGTGTGATGGAACATCCCCCCTTTCCTCTAGCAGACACCCCTAATCCGCTCTACGGGTTCTCCCAACCCCCCAAAGCAAATCTGGAGACAGGGGGCAAAGGGGGGGAGGGTAAGTTCTGCTTCACTAATGTTAATCCTTGCACTAGTTCAAACATTCATTTCAGTATTGCCCTGGATATCTAGACCCTGAAACTTTTTGGTTTTACTTTCAAAACTCTCCTGACAGTTAACCACCTTAGAAGGTGGAAGAGGGTAGGGAGGATATAAATGGTATAAATACAATAAATAAAAACAAGAAACACAGGGAGCACTTCGCTGAGATGGATCAAATAGAAAAAAGCCACCTAGCCAATGCCTCTGCAAAAATCATGAAGTTAATTAAAGGAAAAAAACAGAACACTTATTATTATTATTACTATATATGACCACTTCAGCATAGTTTCACATAGTCTGTGTGCATGGGGGGAGAGAATGGCCAACAATGCTACCATATAACATGTATATACAAACTAGAGAAAATCCAATAATAATTTTACTTATTATTAATGTTGAAGTATGAATCTCCAACAGTACCTCTACAAGAATATCACTATTCAACACTGCTATTAATAAATGGATACAGAAACATTAAAATACAGGTGAAATACTATCAAACAGTATGCAGGAAGAAGTGCACATGGAATTGGAGGATGCCTTGAAGTTCCCACTGATGAATGACCAGTTTATAATGTAGCTTGCCACTTCAGGCTTGCACACAACTGTGTGGGAACCTCAGCCTGTATACAGATTGCTGCACTTTAATGCGTTCCTGAACGTTTCAGATATTAAGCTGGATGTGAAGAAAATAACTGAAACTTTCGCAATAAGATAGACATAAAAGGAAAAGCAAACATGTAGGCCACCATACTGCGGGAGATGATTTTGGGAAATTAAATGGTAATCAGATAAAAATGCACTGCTGTTGGCTACTCTCTTTCGGTTCTCTTTATTACCGTACTTATTGTGCAACGTTTAAGAGCAAAAGTGGTTGAGAGAAAACTTCTGGTTGCTAAAACTAGTTTGTATCCAGATGAAGCGTTATGTTAACTTAAAAATATAAAGCCTGTCTAAATTTAACATACGCACTCCAAGTCAATGCAACCAATTGCCCTTCTTCTGTATGTCCATGTTAAACAATGCAAACTGAAAGAAAATTAAAATAAAAGCAAAGAGCGCATGATTCAAAATTTTGGATAAAAGGTGAAGGAACTATGAAGGGCAAAGTTAAAGTGGGGTGCGAAAAATAAGCAATTATTGTTCCATTCTTATGTGATTAAAGAAGTATATATTAAAGGACCTCCAAGTTTTTAAAATAAAATAAACTTGTCTAAATCTTGCAATTTGCCAAATTATTTAAAAACCTGACAACCAGCTTTTAAGGTTACAGTGGTACCTCAGGTTACAGACATTTCAGGTTACAGACTCCACTAACCCAGAAATAGTACCTCAGGTTAATAACTTTGCTTCAGGATGAGAACAGAAGTCACACGGCAGCAGCGGAAGGCCCCATTAGCTAAAGTGGTACCTCAGGTTAAGAGCAGTTCCAGGTTAAGAACGGACCTCCAGAACAAATTAAGTTCTTAACCTGAGGTACTGCTGTATTTGGGTACAGTAAGCCTGACAGCAAGGGACGCAGGTGGCGCTGTGGGTTAAAGCCTCAGCGCCTAGGACTTGCCGATCGAAAGGTCGGGGTTTCGAATCCCTGCGGCGGGGTGCGCTCCCGCTGCTCGGTCCCAGCGCCTGCCAACCTAGCAGTTCGAAAGCACCTCCGGGTGCAAGTAGATAAATAGGGACCACTTACCAGCGGGAAGGTAAACAGCGTTTCTGTGTGCAGCTCTGGCTCGCCAGATGCAGCTTTGTCACGCTGGCCACGTGACCCGGAAGTGTCTCCGGACAGCGCTGGCCCCTGGCCTCTTGAGTGAGATGGGCGCACAACCCCAGAGTCTGTCAAGACTGGCCCGTACGGGCAGGGGTACCTTTACCTTTACCTTTTTAAGCCTGACAGCTGCTGAGACTTACTCTGATTTATTTAGTGTAAGCTTTTGTTACACGTATCCCTTTCACTGAAGAGCACGTTTTCTTGAGGGCGCCATGTTTAAGGCGCTACATTCTCTCAAGCTATACACCCACCTTCATGTTTACTACCTGTCCCAGACAAATGTCTGTTATTTGTGGTATATCAATAGGCAACATTAAAAATGATTGTACCAAAGCTTTGATTCAGGTTGAATGGCTACTTACACAAACAAAACACGAAGCTCAGAAAGCTTAGCAATATTCAAATGCTGAGTGAAACACTCAACTCCTTCATTATCTTCATTAACATGCTTAAGGCAGAATAGACTATAAATTTCAAAATGCTTTATTGAATTCACATATACACACATGGTATTTATATCTGTCATAATTAACATGTGAAATTACATGTACAGCCTGACTTCAGACAGGCTATCCAGTGATGGCCAAACTTGGCCCTCCAGCTGTTTTGGGACTACAATACCCATCATCCCTGACCACTGGTGCTGTTAGCTAGGGAAGGTGGGAGTTGTAGCCCAAAACGGCTGGAGAGCCAAGTTTGGCCATCACTGCTATACGATGTAAATTATTGTCAATGCACATAACTAAGTCAACCAAGTCTTTTATTCAATCTTCTCCTTTTGCAGGATGCCTCTATTGCAGTGAGTGGAAAACTGTGGCCATCCAGTTGTTCTTGTACACCAAACTCCTGGCAGCATGTCCAATGATCAAGGGCAATGGGAATTTTAGCCCAACAACATGTGGAGAGCCATAGTTTTGCCATTCCTGCTTTAGTCCATAACTCCTAATTCAGACAATCTACAGCTAACTTCAGAAACCATGTTCCTTTTTTAAAAAAGCAAAAAAACAAACTAGAAATCAAGATCACCACCACAAGCATTAGCATGGCTATCCTAGTTTTACATAGGCCAAAAGGAATAACCTTTATACAGGAGTGGCCTACAAGCTCCTCAGAGGCAAGATTACCACTTTTGCCTTTAACCCCAAGAAGGAAGGAAGAGTTCCTTTGGATCTGATGACACTGCGCCACACAGCTGGTGCCATTACAGTATTATTCCTCTGAAAGTCACAAAACTGGAACAAAGGTTCTCGTTAACTTTGGGCAATGGGAGAAGCAGATGTGAGGAGAGTTGGAAGCAAGGACTTAAAAGCCACACCCTTTTGGAAAGTTGCCTTGCCATTTCTTATCCCCAACGAGGAAGACTACACATAGATGTCACACCTGGGGCGGCGGGGAGGAGTCTATAAGAGTAAAGTTGACACACTGCGATACCTGAGAATTAAAATTACATGGCACACGCTTAAAAAAAAAAAGGCAGGAAAGGAGTAGGAGGTGGGGGGGGGGGGAGACAGGGAAAGCAGCTTATTAGAGATCAAACCGCCGTAGAGAGAGGAGTGAAGAATGAAAAGATAAGTCGTGGGTTTTCTTCGCCACCCAGCCCCCACCCCCACTTGGCAGGAAGCGCGACTAGGCCTTCAAGCCCCCGGCTTCCCCCGCCACTGTGATGCAGCCGAGGCAGTCACAGGTCTCGGGAAGGGATCCCAGTGACAGGAGGAGGAGGAGGAGGAGAAGGGCCGCCCTCCTCTTCCTCCAGTGGGGGAAAGGGAGTGGAAAGAGGGCGCCCGACCTCCCCGAGAAACAGGGGCTCCCCTCCCCGAACCCTTCCCCTCCGGCCTGGCCTCCCCACCCACACACCCAGGCCCTCGGGACCGGAGAGACCCCAGACCGGCAGCCCCGGCCAGGCCTGGCCCCTTTTGCCCGCTGCCCTCCCCGACCACGTACTCACCCCCAGAAGCCGCAGGGGCAGCGGGGCGGCAAGCTGGGGGCTTTGCTGCGCTCGCTGCCGGCGTCTCCCATGGCGGCGGCGGCGGCGGCGTTGGCGGCCGCAGCAGCGGCGGATCTCAGGGCCGGGGCCGAGGGAAGAAGGAAGGGGCAGCTCCAGGCGGAGGGTCCAGGCCGGGGCTCGAAGCCGGGATTCCAGGCCGGTCAGCTGGAGTCGGGCGCTACCACTGCGGCGGCAGTGGTGGGGCGGGTGGGTAGCTGAAGCGAAGGCGGCGGCGGCGGCGGCGGAAAAGGAGGCGGCCGCGCCCTGTGGTGCTTGAGGTGACACTGAGCGGCGGGCGGCGGCTGCCGGGGGGTTGTGACGGGCCCGCAACACGCTAGCCCCGCGGGCGGCGCGCGCCCCCTGACCCAACAATGCCCTCGGCTCCTCCCCCTCGGGGCGAGTGAGGTGGTCTTGCCCGGCCACAGGATCTGCTGGGAGAGGAGTGTACCAACGTCCGGAAATGGGTGGGGGGCTTCCGGGGACGGGTGAGGAGGCCAAAGCCGAAACAGAGAGCTGAAGCGAAGGCTAGTGTTACCACAGCTTTAAAGCGGAAAGCTTCCAGGGGCGAATAAGCTCGAGAAGAGTGGTTGGGGAAAGACCAGGCACCCCCCGCACCATGATCTGCTAATGGTACAGTCTGAAGAGATTGAGTCCGGGGTGAGGCAGATAAGGCTCTGCGCATGCGGGAGAGCAGAAACCCGGAAGTAAGCGTGAAGTAAAGAGTCACTCCTAGGAGTTTCCCCTCCCCCGCGCTGGTGGAATTCCCTGTCTAGGCAGGAGCAATCCCGGGAATTCCTGTTGGGGCTGCCCTACTGGCGTTGTTCGCGGCTGCTTTCTTCCCTCTCCTCAGCCTTCGCACTGGAGGGAGAGCGTTGGAGGAGCCAGGCTGCAAGCTTATGCACACTTCCCCGCGAGTAAACCCGGTCGAAGTGTGTTGGATTTACTTGCTGAGTAAACAATTGTAGGGGCTGCGCTGATAATAGTCCCCAATTTAAAAGGAAGAGCTAGAATAGATAGCTTTCTCCTCTTTTCCTTAAACAGAACTTAATGCCAAGTGGCGTGATGACAACAACCACACACACACAAAAAACCCCAGGTGGAGGCGGAGGTCCCCCAGCTTGTATGTGCTGCACCTAAATTTTGTATTGTGCTGTTGCTGTTAAAGTTACAAGCGCCCGTCCCATTATTAAACCTGCTTTTGGTTTGTGCCTTGTGACGGCTTTGTGGTACCGGATCTTATAGCATTTCTTTTAAAAAAGAGGAACATGGAAAATGTTCTGTTTTGCAGGTGTTAAAATAGGTGTAGAATGTGATCCTATGAGTGATTATTCAGAAGCCAGACCCCCTATTAGTACTAATGTTGTATTAAAACACCTGAAGCTGCTAAACGAATGAAGAATCCAGGACCACTTTAACAAATTTATTTAAGGGTCCACCTGACACCATCATAAACCATCTTTCTGGCACTAAGCTAAAACTTAATGGATTATGATTAGCTTGATTATGGCCCATTTGATTAAATATTCTGCAGAGGGGGGGTTCCGCTGGGTCTGTTTATGGATTATTGAAATGGTGTTACTGAAATTTATTGTTACGGTTTTGTGCTACACATTTGTGCCTTAACTTTTTTATAAGTTGTTTAGAGATTTCTTGCAGTAAGTGACTAATAAGTCATATAGGTAGCAATACTAACTTTTAAAATGTTTTAAACATTGGAGTAAAATGACTATGGAATGTACAAAATATAGGTTGAGATTATTATGCATTTATTCAACAGAATTTGCATGCCAATTGTAAAGAAAATCTCTTAAGTGGTTGAGTTTAAAGTATGCAACATAAACACAGTGATCATTCACAACAAAAGTAATCAGTGATAACACAATGGGCCTTAATTTGCTATGTTAATTAATATATGTAGTTGGATAGAAAACCACTACATTTATAGCCATAGATATAGACGTGAACTTCTTTTTAAACAATATTTTTATTCATTTTCAATTTGCACCTCACACATAACATAACAAACAACACATTAACCACGTTGCTTAAAATATCACATCAGATTCTTACAGTTCACGCGGTCTTCTCAATGGATATAATCCAAAAGTGGTTGCCACACATTATAGAATAGGTGGGGGTTAGAATTCTCTTTGGTCCTACAAATTTGACATGTCAGCTTTTCAAGCAGGACTATTCTCCATGTGCTTCAGTGTTCAAGCCCAAAGCAGTACATCATTGCATGGCTATTTCCATATGCGCCACTGCAAGGAGGAACATTAAAAGTTCTTTATGAGCAAATGGTGGAGCAGACATGCCCTTTATTCCAAGAAAAGAAAGTTGAGGGGAAGGTTGTAGGCCATTTTGTGTATTAAACTCAATTTTAACATTTAACAATTTTAACAATTTTAACTGACATTCCTCAGTCTCATACCTGAATCTGCCATTAAAGTTTCTTTCATATGGCCACTTTCAGGTAACCAGCAGATTCTGATACCAATTTTGTGTCCATTTGTACTGTAGTGTAGAGAGATGGGTCTGTCTGAATTCCTATATATGTACAGTGGTATCTCGGGTTAAGTACTTAATTCATTCCGGAGGTCTGTTCTTAACCTGAAACTGTTCTTCACCTGAAGCACCAGTTTAGCTAATGGGGCCTCCTGTTGCCGCCAGAGCACGATTTCTGTTCTCATCCTGAAGCAAAGTTCTTAACCCGAGGTACTATTTCTGGGTTAGCGGAGTCTGTATGTAAGCTGAAGCGTATGTAACCCAAGGTACCACTGTAGAATGCAACAGGCATTATAGGCAGATGAAAAAAATAACTTATTGTAGGGTTACTGGACGTCCCCGTTTCCTGGGGACAGTCCCCAGATTTGCAAATTTGTCCCCGGACAAATTCCATCCCCAGAATGTCCCCTGATTTCATCTAATGTCCCCAGGAAACGTGGCAGCGGGAGTGGCAGCGGCAGTCTCAGCAGCCCAGAGCCAGCCTGGTAGCGCAGTTGGCTCTGGCTCGCTTCAGGAGCTGCCCGCTGCCATGGCGCCCGCCATTTTGCCTTGCTGAAAGTCCCCGTATGATGTGTTCTGCACAAGACACATCATATGGGGACTTGCTGCAGGGGCTGAAAATGCAGTGCTGGGCGCCGCTGCCGAGGGAGAGCAGTGCGGGGTCGTTGAGCTTGGTGCACCACTGCAAGCTGGCACTCAGCTTGCCATTGGCGCTGCTGCCCAAGGCCGTCGGCTTGGTCTCAGTCTCCAACTGGTGCTTGGGCATCTGCAGCTGCTGCTCAGGTTCGCCATTGTGCTTCTCGACTTGCAAGCGGTGGCTCAGCTTGTTGGCCAGCTTGTTGTTGGCCATCGCAGACGAGAGGCAAGCAGGAGACGAGCTGATCCAGCCCAAGTGCGCGTCCTCCCACTCGCTTGCCGCTGGCTCTGCCCCAGACCCGCTGACTGGGCACACTGTGGCGTGGATGGGTGGCCTCTGGGCAATGCCTGCACAGGAAATGCCCAGACAGGCGGGCAGGGCAGCAGTAGGAGGAGGGGGTTTCTGCTAATGCTTACTTCCGAGTAAGCCTGTAGGGGATCGCAGTGCAAGGACGGGGGGGGGAGGGAGGGAGGGAGGGGGCAAGCATGGCTAGTGCTTCAAGAAGGCCATGTAACAGAAGAGACTATAGAAGAGAAGAGATTAATTCTTTATTTTTTTAAAATAACTTTTTTCCTCTCTCTTTTTTTAAAAAAATATTGATTGATTGATTGATTGATTGATTGATTGTGTCCCCGGATTCATTGAAAAAAATCTGGTAACCTAATTGTAAATTGCATTGCTGATGAAAAGCAGTGTATAAGAATACCACATAAATAAGATGAATAGGTGAATGAACAGTGTGGTGTAATGGTTAAGAGCGGTAGTCTCGTAATCTGGTGAACCGGGTTCGCTTCCCCGCTCCTCCACACGCAGCTGCTGGGTGACCTTGGGCTAGTCACACTTCTCTGAAGTCTCTCAGCCCCACTCACCTCACAGAGTGTTTGTTGTGGGGGAGGAAGGGAAAGGAGAACATTAGCTGCTTTGAGACTCCTTCGGGTAGTGATAAAGCGGGATATCAAATCCAAACATTTATCACTAGCTCCTGCATGAAATAGGAGCTCATTAGGACCATTTTCTAAAAAAACTGCAGCTGGAGGGGGAAACAAACTAGCCCTGCTCATGTGTGTTTAACAGTAGTCATTAGGAAACTAACAAAGAAAGAAAGAAAGAAAGAAAGAAAGAAAGAAAGAAAGAAAGCCAATGAACCATTTTCTGTCTCTTTATCTTTGTGTTGGAAAAACCTGGAAGTAACCCTTTACGGTACTTCCGGGTTGCCGCGGGATGCAACCTGAAAATGCTCAACCTGAAGCAAACGTAACATGAGGTATGACAGTATATTTTCCACTCACAGACCTAGTGGATTTTCCTTCCTCACTATGCTCTCAGAAAGTTGCAGCAGGGCCCCAGGAAGCTTCCAGAGCTCTCACTCCTCCTCTCCCACAACTACATTTGTGAATAAATAGTAGCTACTACCTGTTTTATCACTATAGTAGCGCTAATTCTTAGTCAGTTTTTATTTGAGTAGAATGATAGTTGTAAAAATGAAAGGGAGAGGGAGCTCATTGAAGTCAGTTGATTAGAAGACTGATAAGCCTGTTTAACGTGTGTGTGTGTGTGTGTAATCTCATATTTGTGGAAGTGAGTCCCATGTAACTCTGGAAACTACCCATGATAATTCATGTATAAGATTGTGGTGTTAAGATTTGAAAGAGGAGCACATATTGTCCAAAGAATTGTAAATTAAAAGAAGAAAATGTTCCTGAAAAACTATAGCCATGCACATTTTCCCTTTTAAAATGATGACATTAGCATTTATGTGAATAACCACTCATCTCTGGATAATTAAAATTAAAATTAAAATTAAAAACTTTACCAGTTCTATACTCCAGGTGTGGGAGTGGACAGGAAGTATGTTGCTTCTTAAAGCTTTTTGTACAACAGTCAGAGCAATGTGGGCGTATGTCTGTTACAGCAGAACGGGCCACACATCTGTGGAACTACTTTAGGCTTGTCCGTGACATTGCTCAAAGAGTTTTCATAAATGTGTGGTGCACCAGATACTATGATGGGGGGCACACCCACAAAAGACAGTAAGATACAGCTGTGACAAGAGTCTCCAAGTCTTTGTGAAGCTGTGGTCTGTACAAAGCCTATAATAGCTGCAGACTAGATCACAGTTCAGTACCCCAAGTGAGCCTTTGTGACATCACAGCTGACCACAGTTTTACAATTCATTTGCAAGTGGCCTTTCTGGTGGTTGTGATCAAATGGAGCCCTTAGAGTGCCTTTTGAAAATCAGAAGGGTTTTTTTTTGGGGGGGGGGGGAGTGTTCTGTAGCAGAAAGGTTTTCTCCTTTTTGTGTTTGTGTGATTAGGCAGGGATGCTCTGAATTGCACCTGGTTCCAGTTATTGTTAGAACCATACAGTATTATCCAGCTGTCTCTTCTGAATATTGTATTCTGGTGCATCCCTTTCCCATAATAACCTCATTTCCTTGCTTATTCCCTACCCTGCCCCGTAGTTCTGAAATAATGGAGCACCAGCATTGACCCACAGCGATGTAAGTCTGCCTGACCTAATGATTCATGAGCTGTATCTCTCCTTCTTCCCAAACTCGGTGTGTGAGACCATCGTGTTAATCTGTATGTATTCTAGAAATCTAACTGGCCTTTAGGGTTGGTTGCCTTCAGCACCAGACTGAAACCAATGCACTTCAAATAACCAGGTAAAGGTTGAAACTTGAAAGGATGTGTTAATATAACACAAAAAAGAAAGCCGTATTTTTATTTTAAATGGGCCTTTCTTACATTTCATTTACTGTATTAGTTCCCATCAACTAGAGAGTCAATGTATCTTACAAAATATACTGCTTGCAACAAACTTGGATGGAATCACATGGATAAATGGTGCCATTTTATCCCCTCAGAATTCTGTCTATAAGTAGCAGCTGGATATATTCAATGTACTTCAAGTGGAACCATTCTCACAATGAGTTCGGTTTTATCAGTGCCACTTCAGCTCCTGCTGTGATTCTGCTGCTTGTGTGTTTCTGTTTACCATTTGAAATCCAACAAGATTCAGAGATAGTAAGCTGTAGCAGGACACAGGTTCTCCGTGTTTGTCCCAAGAGTTCATTTGCACCTAGGTTAAGTTTTGGGAGAAGTTGATGCCGTTTCCTCCCAAATCCCAGGTGGACTCGATGACACATCTTCCACTTCTGGTTTGGTTGCATGAAAGAAAGCTCCTCTTGATAGTGGAACTAATTTTTCTCCACAATGTTTCTGCTTGTGATTCAACTGTCAGTAGTGCTCCCTCAAGCATGTGCTGACTGAAGAGCCCCACACATGTGCATAGTAGGGAATGGATGTGCTGAAGCATCCTATTCAATCTGCTAAATCAACAGTAGGGTATCTGAGGGTTACCATACATCCGGAATTTCCTGGACATAACCGGTATTCGGCTCTCACAAACAGTGTCTGGACAGGAATTGCTGAAGTGTCCAGGCAAAATATGGTAGGTGTGATAGCTCAAATAGAAGTGCTTTGTAGATTTAGTGCTTTGTGAATTTGGCACCTTTTCCTGCTGCCATGTTCAAAAAGTGCCAAATCACAGCTGGGAAGGAACAACCAGAAGCATTCTTATGTGTGCTCCCCAGTTCTTCCTTTGCAAGCCACAGGTTCAAATTGAATCACCTATGTCATATGAAATCAGATGATTGACAGGTGAGCAGCTCCACTCGCCTCTCAAAGTAGCCCATAAATGGTGCCATTTTAGTGGATTATATCACTGCATTTGAGGAAAACTTCAGCTCTTGAATTTAATGTTTCAAGCAAGGGAGACATTGCGCTTCCCTAACTGGGTGTATTCCATATATTATTTTAATTATGAATTTATATCCAAAGGAGCCCAGGGCAGCATATACTGCATTTCTGAGATTATTTGACAATATTACTGTTGCCTTTAACGCCTTTTAAGCAACATGTAAAACTCAATTTTCATTGGCTTTTAATCATCAGCGTGATAAAGTCCTCATTCGAGCTGTACATAATTGAACTATTTAGTCATTCCTGATATTTCAGATCCCTCAGCTTTTTACTATAATTTTTCCAATTTGTTTCTGATTACCTATCTTAAGTTAGCCAGAGCTCATTGCAGCTGAGTCCTAATTCCTGTGCATCAGGTTCCTGAGAGGTATATTGTAAAACAACAAAAGACCAACACTTGCAACCAACTGTGTGTGATTCATCTGCTAAGTTAGTGTCCAGGCACTAGGCTGGGAACCGAACACAAATCCTGAAGCAAAGCCACATGTTGTAACTAGTATCTTTTTATTTGCAGGTAATTCAAACCTGTGTGTTTAAGATGACATGTTTTATGTAGGTCCTGTCACCAGTGCCACTCTACATGAGTCATGTGTAATAGCACCTGTCTGGGCTCTCTTAATTGCTTTGTTGCCAGCAGCGTCTTGGAGAAATAGAAATCTGTGTAGATTCTGCATTATAAAAGCCTTTAAAATAAACTAAAAAAAGAAAGAAAAGCACTGCTGTGGTTTCCTTCTCTCTCTCCTTCCTCAATTTCCACAATTTAATCACGTCCTGCCTGTTAATCTTTTCTGCCTGCCATTTCCCTTCAGTGTTTTAAAAGGGTGATATTCTAAGAGAGATGTGATCTGAGGGAGAAGAATAGAATGCCAACTTACTGGTGCATGTGTGTGTTTTAAAAAGCGATTATTTCAATCAGATGAAGGGTCTCTCTTAACAGATTGGAACCATATGAGTGGCTTTCCTCATTTTACGGTAATTTAGCCCTCAAGATGGGAAGGAAGATGGGTGCCTCTTGTCGTCCACTTCACCTGCCCCTCTTTAGGGTTTTCTATAGAGTATCTCTATTAGCAATCATATCACAACCAAAATAAACAAGAAAGAAACAGATTGATTATATACAGGCACAACTCTTGTCTAGTTGTTTTGAAGCAGCAGCGGAAGGTGTTAGGGCCCATCCCCGTAGGGTTGTCAACATGTCCAGAACAAAAAAGGGAATGACCTGGCTGCATTGTGAGTTTGTTTTTTTAATCTTTGAGCAAACTGCCACTTTTTCCTCTGTAAAAGTCAGAGATAATGATAAAACTTACGTTTATTCTTTTTTTTTTTACTTCAAAAATTGCAGTAATCAAGAAAACATATTAAAGAGCGTGGATTATTATTTTTTACACAGTTGGTATAGGATATTGTAGAAACTGCCTTCATCCTTCAATCCAGGTAAGTGAATGGAACAACAAAAAATCAAATGACAGAAGGATAGCCCTTGAAGAGTAACTTGATTAATAGACTGATTTTAAGGTGATTGAGCAAACGTATCAAACCCAGTTTGTTTGCTTTTAAAATTTGGGCATATTAAGCATCACAACAGTTGCAGCCCAAACACAGTGAGAAGCTACTCTGTATGTCATTACCTATACTGAATGTGTTCAGATATGTGTTTTGGTTAACATGCTGTATGGTAGAAGAAGACTCATGCCTTCTCTTCTCCATTGCAACCCTGGTGTACTCCAAGAAGGACAGAGGTCTGGAATATGGGGGGGGGGGGGAATTGGGAGAAATCATGCGGAGTCAGCTGGGATGAATGGTGTTAAGTTGTGGGTGAACATATCAGACGACACAGCGATTCTTCAACAGCTCTTGTTTATTCACAGGCCAGAACAGAACTGAACAGCAAACAGCTCAGCCGGCCTGCCTATATAGGCAGCCGGCTGTCAACATTGTAGCAACAACAACCCAGAGTTTCCTGCCTAAAGTAACTGACGTGGACCTGAGTGAAAACTATATACATGATACTCCTGGTGGCCAGGGTGAGAACTTCAATACATAACACCTGGCACCCCCCATTCACACAACCCGCCCCCACCTAGTTTCCCCCCTAATTCCCCACTCCTCTGCCGCACTCCTTGAGTTTGCACTGCATTGGTTACCACAGGATACTGTTTTTTAAAAATGCTAAATCAAGAAGATCTTTAATCTAGCCTTTTCTGTTTTGAAAACTGTAAGTTTTCCAATCTGGGAGCTGGTGCAGCAAATGGGTGTCCTCCCTCCACCTGCCAATCTGCCTTGGTCAGTATGAGTAGTGGGCTGTGGAAAAAGTGGTAGCTAAACCACTCCATTAAGCCCTGCTACTGCCAGCCAGAAGTATTGATTGACCTCTACATCTCCAGCCAGTGGGCATTTTCAGAATAATTAAACTTGACCATTATTGTTGGCGACTTGTGCATTCTTCATATCCCCACCCCACCCTGTTGTATGAATCTGGTCTTTCAATGAAATGTGAAAGTCGCTACAGACTTGTGAGCCTGATTATCCACTAGACTGGTTTGATGGCAAATCCTGATTCTGCTTTCTATGCAAAGCATATTTCTGCCTAAATCACGTACGAGGCTTTCCATTGAGGCAATATAAAAGAACTGTAATTTTTGGAAGCAATAGACATATCTATAGATCATCCATAAGAGTTGGCCTCTCGGAAGCTGCATATGCCTCAGGCCAAATAATGCTGTTAAGAGATGTTTTAGCTGATTATATCTCTATTTTTCACTATTAGGCAGATTGTATTTATTTTGCAGCTCCTGAAAAGACAGTAATGGGTCCTGAGAATTTAATCAATGTGAGAGCTTTAGACTGCCCCTGCCTTCCTGTGGCTTTCCTATAAATTGATGGCCAGCCATTTTAAGTGGAGGTTCAAGCAAATTAGAGACTTCTGTTACATATCTAGGTGAAAACATTCAGTAAAAGCAGCATAAATTTCACTAACAGCATGTTTAAACTGTGTTACCAAAGCATGGACAATAAAGTCCAATGTTTTCTCAGCTCCTGGGCACTATCTTATCTTCTTCTTTCTTCTTCTTCTTCTTCTTCTTCTTTGGCGATCACTCGTAGCTAGGTAAAATTGTCTTCCATGAACACGGTCTTAACAGTGAGTCCAATTCTGGATCCATTTGTCCTTCCACAGTGGGGAAATAGGTTTCCGGGCGGGAGTTGATCACAATGAGGGTTTGCCAAGTATGCCTTCCTCTTACCACGTTTTCCCCTTTTGTTCTGAGTTCAAGTGTCTTCAAAGCCCATGACACCTTTGGTCAGTAGCAGAGGAAGCCGCCCAGGGGCGGGGCGAAGGTGGGGCACGCTGCCTGTAGGGACGGGACACACCATGGGGCCTCCCGAGTCTGCCTGCCTCCTCCCACTCAGCCACCCTACAGCTGGGGGAGGGGAGGCAGCGGGCAGACCATTTGGGACAGCGCAGAACCTGCGGGCGCCCAAGCCACCATGTCACTCCCAGGAGAGACGTGTAGCTCGGGTGCGCTGCAGGACCCACGGTCAGTGCTGTCCGGCATTTTGTCACCCCCCTCAGTGGTGACACCTGGGGCGCACCACACCCACCTTCCTCTGCCCCTGCCTTTGGTAAGGGCTGTTCTCCAATTAGAGCACTTGCAGGCCAGCATTTCCCAATTGTCAGTGTTTATTCTACATTTTAAAAAAATTGCCTTGAGAGAGTCTTTAAACCTCTTTTGTTGACCATCAACATTATGCTTTCCATTTTTAATCTCAGAATAGAGTAGTTGCTCTGGAAGACGATAATCAGGCATCCAAACAACAGGACCAATCCAACAAAGTTGATATTGAAGAATCATTGCTTCAACACTGGTGATCTTTGCTTCTTCTAGTACACTGGCATTAATTCACCAGTCTTCCCAAGTGATATATAAAAATTTTCAGAGACACTGTTGATGGAATCTTTCAAGGAGCTGGAGATGGTGTTTTCCTGGGGAGAGCATTACACAAATGAGGAGCCACTGCAGAAAAGACCTGTTCTCTTATGTTGCTGCCCTCCAGACCTCTCAGAGGATGCATGTGAAGAAGGTCACAGGGTCTGAGCTGGCTCTTATGGGGAGAGGTGGTCCTTGAGGTATTGTGGTCCCGAGCCATTTAAGACTTTATAGGTCAAATCCAGCACTTTTAATTAGGCCCAGAAACTATTTGGCAGTCAGTGCAGTCAGGCCAAGATCACAGTAATGCGGTCAAACCGTCTTGCCTTGGTGAGCAACCTGGCTGCTGAATTCTGCACCAGCTGAAGTTTTTTCCAGGCACATTCTTGTGGATTTAACAACTGGAATTTAGCAAGTAAAGTTTTTCCAATACGATGGGGAAGTTTCACTTACTAAATTTTCACCTGCTAGGAGGTTGGGTGGGGAGCCTACCCTATCAAGTCCCAGGTAGAATAGGACCACAACCGCCATTACCACCAGCACAAAAAATGGTGATAACAGGATGATGTCAATACCCCCTATCCCAAAGAAAATTGTGTATTCAGACTCTCAGTTATGTGCTTTAGGCCCTGTGCATATAGAAAGCAAGTTGAAATCAATGGTGCAGCAGTTAAGTAGCTAATTGATCTGAACCCATGCTCAATAACAAACAAAAATCAGGAGTTAATGATTGGTTGGAGAATCTTCAGCTAAGAAGACACCCTAAGGTTTAATCCCAAACCACTAAGAAATTACAGAAGTCAGCAACAAAGTGTATTTCGCATAGGCTTGCCAACTCTTCAAATGACCATTGTAGCAATAACTTTTAAGATCAGCTTGACGTGCAAACATAACTGGGTAATACTGTTTATCTTCATGTTGTATAAAGCTTCACCTTTAGCCAGCTGATAACTGAATTTTAAAGATACTGTTAAAGGCCAGATTTCTACTAGCCAGTTGGCAGCCTTCCTTATTAATTAATTAATTAATTAATTAATTATCCCACATTTCTCAAGGAAACTTAGAACATTTGAAAACATCAATTATAAATGACAAAATAATAACAAGCTAGTTAAAAAGAATAAAGTACATCACAACATATTTAACACCAACAATTCTTGCCCTCTGATTCTGTGTTTATTTATTCCACACAGAATGATGTATATCGTGGACCTTTAACAGTTATATAGAAAAAGGAAGTTCCGCCATAGCTCATAAACCAGGCATAGGCAAACTCGACCCTCCAGATGTTTTGGGACTACAACTCCCATCATCCCTAGCTAGCAGGACCAGTGGTCCGGGATGATGGGAGTTGTAGTCCCAAAACATCTGGAGGGCCGAGTTTGCCTATGCCTGTCATAAACACAGCCCAAACTGGCACCCACACTGATTTCGCGTCTTAACATCACATAGATAAAACCAGGGGTACTAATAACACCCCTAGCCCCACACCAAGAATCACCATCTGAAGGTCCACCTGAACACATACCTGTGCTGCGCTGCACTAAACCTTGATCATAGAAACCCAGGGCTGCAGGGCATGGGCATAGCCAGGATTTTTGTTGGGTGGGCGGGGGGAGGACTTGGTTGGGGAGGCAGGGTTTTTATTAGGGGAGCAGAACTGATGTGATTGGTGACTTAAGTATTTCATTGAATTACTTGATCTAGGTGGGGCAGCTGCCCCCCCCCCCCCGGCTACGCTCCTGCTATAGGGGGTGTTACAGGACTTCTATTCCTACAAAAAAAATCCACAGCCGAAGCCTCCTCAGCAGACAGTTTTCCAGTCTCTGCTGAAAGGAACAGAGGAAGCTCTTACACTGAGTCTGCCTTGCTCAGTATTGCCTGTGATCCTCGGAAGCAGCTCCCTAGGGTTTCCCATAGGTGATGCTAGGAACTGAACCTGGTATCTTCTGCATGCAAAGCGGATGTTCTCTCACCAAGCTATGGTTCTTCCCCAAACCTCCTTCCATAAATGCAGCACGAGGCAATCCTTTATTCTGCAGGAGTCCTCCCGCAGTGGAAAGGGATGTTAGTGCAAGCTGACCATGACCATTTCATTGTCGAAACTTTAACTCTATTTATTTAAATTTGTGCAAAAACATAATAATGCACTATATTATGGGAAATCGGAAAAGGTGTGTAGAAGGCAAAAGTGTGTTCAAAAATGTGTATGCTAGGGAAATTTTACATTAATTTTGTGAGGACTTTTTTTTAAAGAACTGCATGGATAAATTGGGTAAATCAAAGTTAAGATAGGAAAAATAAGGAACTAAGAAAACAAAAAATTTGCAGACTTGTCTATCTCTACTTGGGAGCAGGCCCCAATTCAGTGCTATGGGGTGGACATCTGAGTAGAAACCAAGGAAGAAACTTTGTAATATATTTCTCCAAGCGGCTGTCTCTCTGTCCCCTTGCAACCGGTTACCAGAGGTCTTCCCTCTAAGTCTGCCATCACACAGAACTCTCACAGAACCTTTATTTTATTGACATGCCTAATTGCCCCTAGCAGCTGAGAAGCTTGCCAGCTGTTGATTTCCTATGGTGGGCTGCCAAGTTTATTGGAGGGATGGCTGCTACTGTGTTACGAACAGCAGAAACTAAATTTTGACGTACAGAAAAGCATTCCTACGCCAGGGAAAGCATCAGTTTCTCTGAAGCAGGTTGCAGTTACAAAGTGACCGAAAAAGAACCAAGTTTACTTGTGTTTTGTTTTGTTTTTTAAATCCAATTCCTTGGTGCTTGATCTGCCAGATAAAATTTCCAGGAGCTGTGGAGGCAAAAATATTGTATCCTTCCCAACCCTGACTTTTAGCATCCCCACACCCCATGTCTAATTCTGCTCTGGATTGATCCACCTGAATTCTCTGTGGTATTGACAACTCCCCCCGCCTTTGAAACTAATAATGCCAAGGCTGTCTTTGTTTTAAAACTACAAACTTAATTTTTGTCCTCTAAAGTTCTTACATTGGCTCATGAAAGCAAAACCTTTCATCTATCTCTGGAACACCTGCTGGGACACCTGCTAATATCAGTTTAGTGTTGTGCTGCTATTAAAGTATATTAAGAGTGATCTTTCAGGGACCATCAGATGGTCCAAATTCAAAGGAAGGAAGAAAAGGAGGCACAACAAAATGCCTCTCTAATGATCCAAATATCTGCTAGGTGCCTTGCCTGTGGCTTGTTAGAAGTTTTTAGCTATGTTCAGTAAGAGAAGGTTGTGTTCAGGTTCCTTAGAACAGTGTTTCCCAATCTTGTGCCTCCAGCTGTTTTTGAACTAAAGCTCCCATCATCCCTGACTAGCAAGACCAGTGCAAGGGATGATGGGAATTGTAGTCCAAAAACAGCTGGAGGCACAAGGTTGGGAAACACTGCCTTAGAAAGCCCCCCGGAAGGAATGTGTTAAAGAAAATGTTGTGGGAATCAGATATGCTGGAACCAGAGCCAGTTTGGATGGGTGGGGTGTGAAGAGATGGATTTCAACAAGATGCCCTCAGTAAGTCCCCTCCCCCTTTCTGTCCCCTACATGTGCAACTCTCAGGGACAGCCCCCCAAATTTTTTTGCTGCCTGAGCTAGAACAACAAATGGTGTCCCTTTCTACCAAGTCAAAATGAATCGTGCTCAAGTTATTTTGGTACTTCAGGCAGAAAATTCCATGAGCACTTCTCCCCCACCCTGACAGAATAACACAATACTAATAAATAACTAACAATTTGCTGCCCTTTTATGACATCCATAATCAGCTGCCAGAATCGGCTGCCACACTCTACCTCCCTGACCTTTATCTCTTTTCTCCATCTTTCTTTGCTCTCCCTCACCCCTTAATCTGTTTAGTTTTATTCCCCCACCCCGCCCCCGCCATTTGCAGGTCATATCACAAACACTGCTGCTTGGGATGGGATGAGGAGAAGCATTATTTATTTGCCGAAGCTGTTTCTGTCCCACCTTTTACAGTGCAGCCCTATACCTGTCTATTCAGAAGTAAATCCCACTGAATTTAAAATGAGTTCCTCCCAGGTAGTGATAGATATTTGCAGCTTTGAAATGCCTGCATGGACAACAGTTTCCACTCGCATCATAGTCAACATGGGGTTCAGTGTGAGCAGGATGCCCAGACACAGTCCACTGTCTCTCTCCCTCTTTACAGAGTTTCAACTGCATGGAGAGAAACACCTGAGCAAGGCTTAAAACAGTGTGGTGTAGTGGTTAAGAGCAGTGGACTCCTAATCTGGTGAACTGGGTTCGCTTCCCCGCTCCTCCACATGCAGCTGCTGGGTGACCTTGGGCCAGTCACACTTCTCTGAAGTCTCTCAGCCCCACTCACCTCACAGAGTGTTTGTTGTGGGGGAGGAAGGGAAGTGAGATTGTTAGCCGCTTTGAGACTCTGGGTAGTGATAAAGCGGGATATCAAATCCAAACCACTCCTCCTCCTCCTCCTCCTCCTCCTCCTCCTCCTCTTCTTCTTCTTCTTCTTCTTCTTCTAATTCTAATTCTAATTCTTCTTCTTCTAACTAGACCTTTATCCTCCTGGAAACAGAGTGACAGACAGTGTAGCTCCTTCAAAATGGTGAGGTATGTTCTCTAACACTCGAGCCAGGTAGAAACCCAATTACTTCATTTTTGCACCACCTGTAACTTTTGGACAGTCTTCAAAGGCAGCTCAACATAGCGTACATTGTAGTAGTCCAATCTAGATGTCATTGAGGAATTCTGTTCATCATGAAAGAATGTCATTTTGGAACTATCGGGGACAAAGGAACATTTCAACAAGGATATTGTGTGTGGATGCACAATGTTTGCTACACAATGGAGCCTTTTGCATCTTTTTACCTTTCATTTCTCCTTTGCTACTTGTTTTCATCTCTGGCTGCAATTTAACTTTCGAAAACCCTCTAAAAGCATGAATAATAAAAAAAGTGCATGGATATCATCCGTCTATGATTGCAAGAAGGCTCAAGGTCCCTCGAAAACAGTAATTACATATGACAAGTAAACATGGGTCAAGAAGCAAAGTCATGGGTCAAGAGCTATTTAAGAAAGAGAAAGCAAAAGACAACAATAAATGGCTGAAGTTCCAATGCTAAGAATGAACTGCTGCATGTTTCAAGTGTTTACTATTAAAGGTTTGGGGAAGCAAGTGAATAATGAGGTGGTTAAAATCGACGTACAACAGCTGTTGAAGCTAATGAAGTAGTTGCTGAATGAACAAGATGGTGACAGGTAAAAAATCTAGCTGTGAAAAACTCAAAGGTAAATGCACTCTTTTAAACTAATCATTTACATAAATGATTTCTAAATTAACTAGCAGTTTTGGAAGGCATCCTTGTTGAACCCATGAGCTGCTCAAAAGGGCCTCAATAGTAGTGGCAATTGGCCTACCCAACATTGAAACTATTGCAAGGTCTCTATGCAAGGTGGTGTGTTGCCTTCTGCTTCAGCAGCAGGAGCACACCCTCCAATATTTCTCTGGTGAAAATATGGACAGCCTATTATTATTATTATTATTACCCCATCCATCTGGGTTGCCCCAGCCACTCTGGGTGGCTTCCCACATCTATAAAAACATAATAAAAAACCAAATATTAAAAAACTTCCCTGTCCATAGCTGCCTTCAGATCTCTTCTAAAAGTTGTGTAGTTACTTAGCTCCTTGGACGGGGGTCGTGGAACTCCACATCCTCCAACATTTCTCTGGTGAAAATAAGGACATCCTACCATACCCTCCAACATTTCTCCAATGAAAATAGGGACGTCCTTATCAAAAGTGGGACGTTCCAGGATCAAACCAGAAACCAGGACGGCTTCTGTAAATCTGGGACTGTCTCTGGAAAATAGGGACGCTTGGAGGGCCTGCAGGAGTATTTAAAAAAGGAAAGTCAATTAGAAGTTCACATTGTTCTGGTAAAAAGGATGACACTATTCTTGTTATGAAAAGTCTGTAAGAGTTGAATGGACGAGTTGTTTGCTTCTAGAGAGCACAAGGATAAAGTAAACAATATCAGTAGATCCAAGTCATGAGCTATATAGAGGATAAATTACTGATGACTATGTTCTACTTCCACTGTTGGAGACTACATGGTTCTGAATACCAGTTGCTGGAAGCTGCAGGAGAGAAGAGTGCTGGTACTCTTAGGTCCTGCCTGCCCGCTTCTCACAGTAGGCTTCTTGGCCACTGTAATAACAGAATGCCGGACGAAATGAGTCACTGGTCAGAACCAGCAGGCTCTTCTTATGTGAATATTATTGTTTATGCTTTCCCAAAATATATATGAAAAAACAAGAAAATGTTCAGTTATACTGAAAAGAGAAAAAAGATTTGATATATATTTTTTACTCAATGCATAATTTAGTTCATCCCCATGAGGTAAAATTCAGCTTAAGAGATCAGTATGAATCAGAATAGGATTATCCATTTATTATGAATAAAGTAATGTAGATATTGCTATTTAAAAGGATAATTAAATACGGATAAAGTAACTTGTATATTCCCTTATCTCTTTTGATATGAAAAAGTAAGCACAGTGCTTGAGGCATTAAATTGGTTGAGAGCCAAGCGAGACTATTCCACAGCTGGTCCCAACTCTGACGACTGCTGAATTGTGTGCTTTGTTTCTAAAATATTTTACTATAAAAAATTGAAATATTCAGGTGGGAGGCACTGGACTGAATACATGTAGCCTTAGCCTTTGTATGGCAACCTTTAATTTCCACTTGACCGCCATAATTCTGTTTTAGATGAATAAATCAATAAAATAAATAACCTAATGCACCAAAATTGCAATAATTTATACATGAAGCTGGTGGTTGATTATATAATTTATATGGCACAATTAGTGTATTTGGCACTATGTACATTGATAGTGCTGTCTTATCAGTTAAATCTTAAGCTGTATTCCTCCCAGTCATACAATGCAAATGTGAAGAGGCAGCAGAGGGGGATGGCAGCAAGGGTAGCAAACAAACAACAGAAGGAGGGATGAGAAAGTAAAATGGAACAAGGGATGAATAAGGGCAAACGTAGTTGCACATACTGTATAAGCCCTTAACTGTGCAAGGGAAGAGAACTGGGACTCAGTTAGATTGGGGGGGGGGTGAGGGGAAGCAGTTTATATGTGTTGTATACGCGATACAACACTATGCCACAAGATGGCGACATTTTTCCCTACTGGATTTCCCTGTTTAAATTTACAACGCGTTTAACTTGAAGCACTTTTTTGATGGATTATTTAAGAACAGAGGCAGATTTAGGGGAGTGCGAATGGTTCACCCACACTGGCCACTGAGCTGAGAGGGCGCAGCAGGGATGAACAATGGAAGGCAAGAGGCGGGGGGGGGGGGATTTTGGCATCACACAGGGTACCGCTGAAATTTCAAAGCCCAAAGTCTGCCATTGCTTAAGAGCATAAAAGCAGTCTTGTTAATCAGGCCAAAGGCCAATTTAGTCCCGTATTCTGTTTTCACAGTAACCAACCAGTTACCTATATGTAAATGAACTCCGTCAGAAAGTGGTGGACTATCCTTCACTGGAAGTTTTTAAGTGGTGGATGGATGGCCATCTGCCAGAGATTCTTCAGCTGTGATTCCTGTGTTGCAGGAGGTTGTATGAGGTGACCCATGGGGATCTTTACACTCTAGAAGTCTATGATTCTGTCAGGCTTCAGTGAATTCTGATCCTCCCCCTCCCCCCTCACAGCAGACAGCCAAGGAGTAGACAAGGAAGCTCTTACCGAGTCTTTATTCAGTATACACAACGAGAGGCTCCTGTACTCTGCCTCTTAGAATAATGGCGTTGCTCCAACTGAGCTCCTCCTCCTTCCCTTCCTAGCAACAGCACTTCCCCTTATGGCGGCCACAAGTCCTTTGCTCTTCCACTTTCAATGCATGCCATGTTCTGGGAGAAGGGGTGTGTGTGTCAGAAATACTCTCCAGTGATAACGTGTCACCTGGCTGCTCTGTCTCTGTCTCCTCCTTCTCTTCTCCCAACTCTTCTGTTCGCCTGTCTCTGAGCTGTGACCTTCCTCAAACCACTGCTGTAATTCAGCACAGCACTGCCTTCCTGTAAAGGCTGGTGTTTCCCCTTCGCAGTAACACTCCGGCACAGTCAGTGTGGTATTTACAGTCTTTATTACATATATACAAGAAACAGCTACAGTTCAGAATTACGCGTCCAAACCCGTTGAGTCAGATTCGGGGAATGGCTTCCTATGATTCCCGCACCAGCAAAGTAGGCGTGGGAATTGCGCGAGACGTCTTTGATCCTCACGTTTCATTTCTCTCCTTGTCTGTGCTGATTTGAAAGCCCCCTCCCTTCCTGAGTCTGAGCTTCCTTCCGGAGCCTCTGGGTGGTTGTAGGGCTCTTCAGCATCCCTGAGCCCCTGTTCCGCCTCTTCTGTCCATTGCTCCTCCGAATCCTCCCTTACACTTCCTCTTCTCTGGAAGGTTCTGGGGGGGGGGACACGGTCTCCACCATTCCTCCTCAATTTTGTCCCCCTCAATCCAGTCCCTGACAGATTCTATGAGGTAAGCAAGCTAGATGTTTTTATTAATTTATTTAGGTAAAACTGTATAAACAATGTAATTTTAAAAAAACCACAACTAAGTCAGGGTACACTAAACAAAGATAAAATCAGCAAATATTAAAAACAAGTATACATAAAACTGGGCTGAATCCGTTAGGCCATTCTTATATTCTTTAGAGGATGCTGTAGGCAGGAGGTTTATATTTGCTAAATAAAATTCTGTCAGAAACCAGGAGTCGCAGGGAGTGCTGGGCTACTGCTGTTATTCTGTTGCGTGCTAAAAATATGCTCGCTCACTCTCTGGTTAGTGGCTGGGATGCATTTTATGTTAAATTCCTCCCAGAAAAAGGAAAACTACAAGCTACAAAGGAAACTACTGCAATTCAGATGAGCCAAAAAGGTGTGGGGATAAAAACACAATGTTTATTTTAAAACATCTGATGTGTAGTGGACTCTTGGCAGTGCTAGAATTGTACCTGGCTGCAACCTGAATCTCCCAGTGTTTCATGCAGACGTTGCTGTCAGGTTTCAGCCAAATCCCAAACCCTGAACCTGAGATATTCTCCTGAGGAGAAGGAATAAGGGGAGGAGGGCCCTCTTGGGAGGTCTGCCACTGTCGGTGGCCTCAGAAGCATCCACCATTCCCACAGAGCTGCCTAGGCTCCCACACATATTCCTCTGCCCCCCTTTTTTGGCTGTCTAGCATTTTTATTTGCCTTCAAGATGCTAAGCATGGTCTGAGATGACATCAGCTCCATCCATCGGAATGGGGCGATGATGGCATCTCTTTTTTTAAAAAAATGTTTTTATTAACAATTTCAACATAACAAATTATCAAAACATATCATATTCATTATTTTCCCCCTTCCGCCTTCAAACCCTCCCCCTCAGAGACTTCCCTCAGCTCCTCTCTCTGATTTCTCAGCACATATTATTCTCTGCATGTGATAAAATTATACATATCCTTACATTATCTATCTACCATATTATCAAATATGGTAAATAAATTTGTGCATGTTTATTCAAAACCTGCCAAGGAGTCCAATTCATTTTGTTGTCTTTTTAGATAAATTGTAAAAAGCTCCCATTCTTCCTTTAAGTCACAGTTGTCCTTGTCCCGCAATTTGTATGTCAATTTAGCTAGCTCTGTGTAACTCATCAAATTTTTTTGCCACTGTGCTTTTGTTGGGATTTCCTCATTCTTCCATCCTTGTGTTATCAAGACTCTTGCTGCTGTTGGGCTCCCATACATATTCCAAGCATCCTTTCACCACAAGAACAGAGAAGATAATGAACCAGACAGAGACTTCAGGGCTGTTGACAGATACCTGGTTAGCCACATGAGGCTACCTGTCTTATCTTATGTATGTGACTACTCAGGAAGAAGAGGAAGCCCATGTTGGATGATCTGGACCCTGCTAAGAACCAGGAAAAGGTGGATTCTCCAGCTCCTACATGTGGTCTCATCCTGAGGAAGGACAGTGTGCTGCAACACCTCCCTTGGGCTCTCTAGCAAACTCTCATTTGTGGCCATGCAGACGTCGGGTTCCTTGTACCCACTATCTCACCAGAACCAGGGAAACAACAGATAGCCACATTACAGTGTGTTCTACAACTTTCTTTGCCCCATTGGAAAGGGATGTTAGGGTTCAGTTTGGTATCAATGTGAAATACAGAATTGTGTCTGCTGGAATATCTCAACCTTTGGTGTAGGTATCATGTTAAAATACACCACTAGTCAGGATTGGGGCTGGTAAATGATATCCTCTTTCTTGCCCAGCTTCTTCTTTCTCCCATGTGAATCTAACACCCATCCCCCTCTCTTTCCGGATTCTTCTCAAATCCCCATCCCATAATAGCCTTTCCTGTCTACTTACTTCCTCTTTCCTGACTCTGTCTTTAACTACCCTCCTTTTCTCTCCTCTCCCTCTTCTCCAAAATATGTGCTGTAAATTGCAAGACTTTACTGCCACAATTGCAATGCAATCCAGTCTTAAATTTTCCTCCTCCCCACTTGTTTGAAAATATCTAAAGTTTGAGATGTAGTTCGAGGGCAGATTATGGTCTTTCAAATTTCAGTGGCACCATGTGCAAGACACCACCCCATGTAAACTGCCATTTAAGAGGACCCAATCTGGCCCAAAGCAGGTGGTAAAGGGTTAAAGTCTCCAACCTGTCATGCTAGGAACTTGATTCATGTCATTATTATTGGCATGACACAGTTAGTATAGTTAGTACAATGGCTTTTGTTTGATTTGACAACTTCATGGTACGAGAACATTTTTTAATATCTATGCCACATTGTGCATTTTCTTGGATGAATAAGAGTAATTGGAAAAGACTAATTAAAAACGCACAGCAGTATCTAATTCTCATACATTGTGATAAATGTTGAAACTTGACTCTAACATCTCCCCTATTGCCTCTCTAATACTCAACAAATCCTTCAGTGGGGGTGGAAATCTGTAGGAAACTGTATTACTGGAGTCGCAGGGTTTCTGTAATTCAAAGATGTAATTTTAGCAAATATAATAATTTCATTTAAAGTGGCACAGAAAGAATGCAGGACTAGAAACCATTATTTTATCAATATCTTCAAACTGAGCATTTTGAAAATAAAAAATTGAAGCTCTGAAAAAATTAGACAATATGCAATTATATAACTTGAAAAGATTTTTTTAAATAGCTACAGAAAAGCATTAACTACAAACTGGAATTAAAAAACACTTTTCAGATTGAAAAGTGTAATGATAAGTGTTATTTTGGGGAAAGGCTTGCTTTTTATTTTTTTAATCTTTTTTCAGTAGATCCCCAACCACTGGAATTGTGGCAAGTTTCATGATGTGACCTCTTCTGTAGGCAGGAATATGGTATACAACATCTCTATGATCCCAGAACAGGAAAGCAGAGAGTAGTCCATTGAAAGCCTCTTCTGAAATGTGCCTTTAATTTTGGTGTTTCAGCCAAGAGATCTCCCCACCTCCACTCCCAGAAGGAAGCATAACAAAGAATGGGCACATTCCAGATAATTTGTAAGTGCAGTGGTACCTTGGTTTACAACCATAATCTGTTCCGGAGGTCCGTTTGTAAACCAAAACAGGTTGTAACCCAAGGCATGCTTTCACCAATGGGGCCTCAAAAAAAAAAAATGTTTGTAATTAAAAAAAAAGAGGGTTGTAAGCCAAAAAAAAAAAAGGTCGCAAACTGGGACATGCACTTCTGGGTTTGACGTGTTTGTAACCCAGAACGTATGCAAACCAAGATGTATGCAAACAAAGGTACCACTGTACAGTACTTTTAAATGCCACCTATTTTGATTGGACAGAGTTAAGTGTGCACTTAATTCTTTAACTGTAATCAACAAAGCTTAGAAATTGTGCTTAAAGTTGGGTGGAAAATGAGTTGAGGTGTGCTGGTTATTTTTTTTTTTACATGGCCTTCAGCAGTCAATAAACGTATTTTTAATATACCGTAAGTGCGGGCATGGGTGAATGCCTCTATTTCCTCCCTCTAATGGGAGATGGACAAACTTGGGTGAAGGTCACTTTCACAAAAGTAACTTTTCTGGGGAGAGCTCTATCGTAAATAGTTTCATATACAGAAGGCAGGTTTTCTGCATGGTCCAGTTAGTGGGCATACAGGAAATGCAATATCTTGCCCAGTCTCATTGCACATGGTACCTTCAAACATCCCCACCCCTTGATGTAGATGTTGAAGTCTGCTTGGCCTCACAGCAGGCAGAACTCCAGCTGTGTGTGTTGTGTGATTGTTCTGAATGAGCAGCTGAAGTGAAAATGGTATTCCATTCCTGGAAAAATATTTACCAAGATTAATTACATTTGAGCTTTGTTCATAGGCTCAGCCTTTCCATTGTATCCAAACTAGTTTTCTGCTACCCTGAAGATAGATGATAAACCAGCCCAGCTTTTTTTCATCAATGTAACATCATATTAATATCTGACTTAATTGTCTTTATGCCAACTCATCTAGCAACTGCGTTTTATTTTTCATTCAATTTATGGTGTGCATGTGTGTATTCACCCAGCTATATAGAACATCTATATGCATGTTACGAGTGGGCACATACTCTATCCATAAAAGTGCTTTTCATAATAACAGAAGAGCTTAGTATAGCTCTATTCCTGGCACTGCTTATTTTCTCTCATCGGTTAATAACTCCGCAAATCCTTCCTTCCTTCCAAGTGGGTGCCTTTTGTGTACTAAAAATGCTGCCATTATTTATAAAGGACTCTGCATCTGAATGTGCTTAAAGTCAGTCCTGCAGGACGGTTTCAATCAACTTTGGTTCAATTTATTCCGTCTAAATGACTCTGAAGTGTAAATAAAATTAAATTAATGCTACTGTATTTGTCTCCTGTTACAAATGCAGGAGGTTTGAAGTGATGCTGACTGCTAAATGAGACAAAAAGCTATGCAACAGGAAGAGGGCATTAAGGAAGCTGCTCCGAGTCTGGTATTTGCCCTGAAAGAGCCACAGAGGAGGCATTTCATATAATTTAATTAGGGGAAAAACCCACCTGCTTGCTTAGTTATAGACAGAATTAACAATACCCTAGTCTCCTTTTCGGTTGCTGCTGCTTTTCTAATGGGCAAGTTGAGCTCCAAAACCAGATGTGCTTTGTATTCTTTCAGACTGAGCATTACCTCTCACTAACCAATTGGACCTGACAAAGATTAGCATTATAGAAATCCTCATTATCTAAACTTTGTCTCTTGGGGTATTCTGGCCCGGATCCAGGGAAAACAAGAGCTTAGCAGAAGCCTCCCAGATGGAGCCTGGCCTCCGAAGATGCAATTGCTGCTGTCTAGGCTGATAGCACTGTTGTCTGTTAGGCAGGTAAGAGGAAGGGAAAGGGGATCAGAATATACAATGCGCCCTGCTGGATCAGACCAACAGCCCATTCACCTGGGGAACCCTCAAGGGAACCCCCAGGGGAAGAAGGCTCAGAGCCAGGGGCTTGGTGGTGGGATGATGATGAATGATCAGAGGGAGAAGAGGGGGCAGGCTGGGAGTAGGAGGAGGTGGATGCTGAAGAGGCAACAGGGTTTAGTGAGCAGGAAGAAGCTGGGACAGAGAGCAGTCCTGATTCAGATGCTGGACATGAGGGGGGCCCAGGAGACAGGGATGGCGCAGGCTGCTGAAAAATGTCACCCTCTCCTGCCGCGACCAGCTCCCCTCTCATCCCCCGGTCTCCCAGAACGCAGAGAGAGAAGCGGACACGGAGCAATGGATCCAAACTACAAGAAAGAAGATTCCACCTAAACATTAGGAAGAACTTCCTGACAGTAAGAGCTGTTCGACAGTGGAATTTGCTGCCAAGGAGTGTGGTGGAGTCTCCTTCTTTGGAGGTCTTTAAGCAGAGACTTGACAACCATATGTCAGGAGTGCTCTGATGGTGTTTCCTGCTTGGCAGGGGGTTGGACTCGATGGCCCTTGTGGTCTCTTCCAACTCTATGATTCTATGATTGAAAAGAGGAGAGATTGGTTGCATGCTGATGCATGGGGGTTGGGAGAGCCTGGAGAGGAAGGGATTTAGGCAGCTGTGAGAAGGCAAAAACCTTCAGTCCTTGCAACTGCCACATTGGGGCAAAACCTACTGGGAAGAGTTGCTGGGATGATTAGGCCTGTACCGTTTTGGTTTCTCTGAACAAAGAGATTTAGGACAGTGAAGTTTACACCAGTGTTGTTTTTTATTTCTTGCTGACCTATATCTGAATCTGGTTCCTGACAACAATACACCAGCAAACAACCTTTCCAAATAGATGAATAATAATATCCTGGATGTGTTCCCTGGTGGTAAATATTGCATTGCATCTAGAAAGCGGCACTGGCCTCTTGTCACACTGCCACAAAATATTAAACAATGTAGATGAAAGTTCTATAATTTTGAGAGCTGAAGTGATTTGACCTTTACAACCCACCTCTAGATTCTCCTCCACAAATTCTAATATTCTCCAAACAGGGAGTGAGTTTTCTTGGAATGTTCAGTGAATCATTGATCATCTACATGATGGTTTTACATCCAAAAATGCTTCAGTAGCAATTAGCATCAGTAGCATCTGACACACAGCAGCCAGTAAAATGTTACAATATTGTGACATGCAATAGATATCACTGTTTGACAATATCAGGCAAGGAGCAATTGCCCACAGTATGGGAGTTCTTGGGTGGACCACCCATAGCAAAGGACAAGATACACATAATGGCAGGAAGAGCTGCATACAAAAACTAAATGCCATACATTCTCATAGCATCTTCTCTCCAAATTGCTAGCAGCACATCTTGTCAGAAGGCTGGATGCATTCAAAACCTCACTGCCCTGGCTGGCTGGGGTGTTGTTTGGGCTACTTGACCATCAACTCAAACCAGATCACGACAGCAAGTCCGGGATAAGGTTGCTATTAGTCTCCTAACATCCCGCTGTGGCTCGCTATGTCTTTATAATTCCCATCCTTTCTGACTCTGAAAATCTGGTTATTTCTATTGATTCTAACTGAATGGTCACAGAAATTATTTTAAATTGTTTTGCTGCTCTGAAATGTGAAACTGCTGAGTGTGAAATGTCTCTCGGCTGGTGGCATCTAGCAGGATCCTCTTGAAAATGACATACATCTTCCACCAGGCTCCATGTGGGCTGCTAGGAGCAGAGCCTAAATGAGAGAGATGGCATGCAAATAGAAAATAAAACACCCTGGGAAATAATTAAGTAGGTTTCTGTCCCATGAATCTGATGAGACCCTTTGAGTCCTTCCTCTTGCTCCCCTTAATTCTACAAAATGCATCCAATGAATTGCTCCCTGTTGCACGTGAATCCCAAATGAAACAAGATGTGCCCAGCAAATCCAGCCTGCCCTTCTATGCGTGATTGGAGCAGGTTGTTAATGTCATTTCTTCCAGAATCATGCAGCTATAATAGGCGCATAATGGCCAAATCCACCTCGGGCTGCAAATCTATAGAAATGGGTGGAATTACACCAGGATGAATTTGGCTTTTTAATTTTAGTTTTATGTCCCTTCACACTGGCTGGCAGAGATTTATGGTTTCTATTCTATTATTCTCAATAGGAGTTCCATAGCTAAACTTATTTTGGATGTTATTCTCTCTCTTGTGTTGCCACAACACTTTGCTTGAAGAGGGACAGCAAATATCCAAGAGGTGTCACTAAAGGATTCTTTTCGCAGTATTGGGGAAACTGTGCTGACGGGGGCAGATGGGAATTGTAGTCCTAAACATTTGGAAGACACCAAGTTGGTGAAGGCTTCTTTAGTCTAATTTTCTTGGATACATTTCAATTATTTTCAGCCTGAGGATGTCGGCAAAGTGCTTGGAGACTACTACTTGCTTGCTTAACCTTTGCACTTCTTGGCTTCTTATATGGAGCAGAAGAAGATTGTGTCCAGCTGTGCCTAAATATAACCAATGGTGTCAAACTAGCCTATGAAAATGAAAGGTACCATATTTTTTGCTCTATAAGACGCACTTTTCCCCTCCTAAAAAGTAAGTGGAAATGTGTGTGCGTCTTATGGAGCAAATGCAGGCTGCACAGCTATTGCTGAAGCCAGAAGAGAAAGAGGGATCGGTGCACATTGATCCCTCTTGCTCTTCTGGCTTCAGGGATAGCCACACAAAGCCTCTTGAGCACAGCTAGAGTGCTCCTGCCTCTTTGCTCAAGAGGCTTTGTGTTGCTTTCTTGTTTCTTGTTTTCCTCCTCTAAAAACTAGGTGCGTCTTATGGTCAGGTGTGTCTCATAGAGTGAAAAATACAGTACCTTAGCTGAGGGGCATGTAATGCATTCTAAACATATTCATTCAGAAGTAAGTTCACTGAGTTCCACAGGACACACTTCTTGATTAAGGATTGCAGCCTTGTGCAGCACATGTACTTGAGAGTAAAAGTGCAATCCAGCATATGCAGGGGGGGGGGGCAACCTGAACAAAATATTGAGGGGGCTCAGGTAAGCCTCACCCTGCATAATCAATCACAAGATGTGGCACACGCACACCATTTGAAGGGCAATGCCCATCAACTTAGGGGAGGGGACAGCCCCAATTATTTTATTGTGGGGTAGGCAAAGGGACCTCAGCCCCTAGAAGTTGGCTCCTATGCTTAGCTGGGAGCATAAGAATATAAAAAGGGCCTGTTGGATCAGTCCAGTGGCTCACACGGTCCAGCATTCTATTCTCACAGTGGCCAACTAGATGCCTGCGGGAAACTCGCAAGCAGAACCCAAGCATCCCTTCCTGCATTTCTCGGCAACTGACTCCAGGTGTAAAAGCCCTCAAGCTGTAAAAAGCTGCCCAACGCCCGTTGAACCCAATGAGATTTCCTTCTAAATAAACGTTCACAGTGACCCTGAACTCAGCAGGACTTCCTACCACGCATGTACAGATAAGGTTGTTACACTCCAATCTTGATCACTCTAGAGCATCAGGTATTTAGGGTGGGGCAGACCACTGTGCAGAAGGATTCTCCTCCCAGTGTTAAATGACTGGAAGGATAGAAAATAGTAAGGCTGGCGTAACATCAGCCTAATAAGTGCCTAAGGGAATAGTGAATCCCACCACTCCCATATCCTCAAAGATCTGCCTCCCCAATGTTATGCTGTTTCATGTATTGTAAGCAACATGGGGCCTTTATCGACAGCTCTCCTTCCTATCCTTGCACATCTTTCTCTGAAACTGTCTATTCCTCCTGGCTTTCAGAAAGGATGACATTTTTGACATCAGCCCTATAAGAAAGTGGCAGCAACAGCAGCCATGGCAAAGCACTTGTTCTTCAAAGGTGTGTGGGGTGGGTGGGTGGGTGGGTGGGTGTAAAATACGATACAACACGATACTATACGATATATGATATATAAGCATTTCCAAATGGCTTAATATTCTAAAATCTCTAAGTGCTATACAGAAATACGACACAAAAAGCAACAACCAGAAGCATGAAAACAAAGATATGAACATAAATCAATATTTAAAAACAGCATTTAAAAACAAACAGCAATAATGGAGTCTAATCTTATGGGTCAGGGAGGTCATGAGTAACTAAATCCTGTTCTTGCTTTGCTTCTAGGTTAAGGGTGAAGGGCTCCCGGGGCGGAATGACTATGCACTTCTCCATATGTGCTTGGGCCTGTGCACATCATATTGGAAATTAAATTCTGCATATAATTGTTTGATCTGGATCCCCAGCATCTCCAAGTGGGTCTGGGAGAGATCCTGGTGTGAAATCATGGAGTGCTGCAGCCAGTCACAAGAATATGAGAAAGGTCTGCTAGATTAGGCCCATGTCCTAGTCCATCATCCTGATCTCACAGTGGCTGATAACGATTGATAGCCTTCTCCTCCCTCTAAATTGGTGACCACTGTTGTCTTCTGAGGGAACATCTTCTGCAGCTGAACTATGTGCTGCAGAGTTATGCATAGCTATGTACAATCACTGCAGACAATACTGGGCTAAAGGAGCCCAGGGTCTGACTCCCCTATACAGCTGCTTCTTACGTGACTCAGAAGTCCTATCCTAACATAATCAAGGACAATCCCCAGAGACATTCTGTGAGCAGAATAAAGCTTAAAGTTATTTTAAGGAAACAAAACAAATGGTTATAAGCACCACCACGACCACAAGCAACCTCTTCCAGTTCTGCATCTGTTTGTTTCTTTTAAGGTACATACATTCTCCAGACTGAACTTATTTTCCCCAGATACCTTCAAAGCATAGCTATATTCATTTCTTCAATCAAATTGGTCTGTGAATGAAAGCACTGTGACACGCACGGTGATCAATGGTAAGAAAAGCACATATTTACTTAAGGTTGCTGAACCCCTTTCAAAAGCTCTTTGCCTTTATTCTTTTTTTAAAAAAAGAAACCTTTCTCCCATTTTGATTACAGTGGTACCTCGGGATAAGAATTTAATTTGTTCTGGAGGTCCGTTCTTAACTTGAAACTGTTCTTAACCTGAAGCACCACTTTAGCTAAGGGGGCCTCCAGTTGCTGCTGTGCCGCCGGAGCACGATTTCTGTTCTCATCCTGAAGCAAAGTTCTTAACCTGAGGTACTATTTCTGGATTAGCGGAGTCCGTAACCTGAAGCGTCTGTAACCTGAGGTTACAAACAGCACTCATGAAAAAGGAAACTAGCAGCTGCAATATCCAGATCCAGGATGTTTCAAGCCACCATAAAGTTCTGCTTCTGCTTTCAATCTTTTGAGATTTAGGTTTGCTATTCTGTTCTCCTTTCTTCCATGTGCTACAACTTCAGCAACATTCTGCCCCTTCTAGTCAACCAGATTTCACCCTTTCAGATTCTGCACAGGAGCAGCCCAAGACATTTTGCTGCTTGAAGCAAAAGACTAGATTTTACCCACACCCCTTTCCATATGCAGAAGCTGGATGTACTAGCCATTGAATCTTACTTCAAGACTGGTGATGGGACAGCATCCTTCAGTACATCTCAGGGCAACAGGATATAGCACAGGGTGGGGAGACATGGAGTAGACCACTCACAGTTCTGTCCACCAACACCTGGTGTGATGGCCTGGGATTCCGATTCTGAGAGTGAACCGGAGGAATCCCAGCTGGCACAGGAGTCCCCGCCTCCAGGGCCGGCTGAACTGGGGCAAGGCCTAGATTCTGAGGAGCCTGCACCTGTGTCAGATCCTCAGGAGCAGGCACCAGGTGAATCCATTCTGGCCCCAGAGGTGGTTGAGGACTCAGTGCCTGCAGGTGAGTCTCCCCCTGGGCCCAGTAACCCTTCAGCCTCTCCTGAACTGCAGAGGCTTAGGGCAGAGAGGCAAAGGGAACTGGTTTCTCCCAGGAGGAGTGCTCGCCTTAAGGCCAGGGGAGGCGGGGCTCCTGGGGGCCGGGACCGCCCCTGGCCTCAGAGAAGATAAAGGCCAGTCAGCCCGGTCCCAGGTTGCGGGTGCAACGTCGTCATTGAAGAGCTGTTTCGGCCAGCATCCAGTCCTGTTCCTCCAGTGTTCCTGTTCCCCGCCCGGCTTCCTGCTTCTGATCTTCGAGTGTTCCTGTCCCCGCCCAGCTCCCTGCTTCGGACCTCACCTCGCACCTGGTGGACTATTTCCAGGCTAGTGACTCAGGACTGAACTTTGACTACGGTAACAGTAACCTTCCCCCCGGGACCAGCACACCTTGCAACTACTACTACACGTCTCCCGTTCCATCATCCAAATCACTCTGTCTAATGGTAGGGCCGGCTCCAATTCTGCATTTCAAAAGTAGGAAGGGGCTCTGATGTCCAGAATTGATTATGAATATACGTACTTCGATGTCTCATGGGAGCAGCAGGTGTCCATGAGACATAGTGAAAGTTACCTTTCAAAGTATGAGAGCTGAAACCAATTCTCATTGGTGCTGTATCCCAGCAATTCCACACTAGAGGCTGCAAAGCTCCTCTCTTTATACTGGAGCTTTTGGCAGAGGCCCCAGACCCATTTTCTATTGTGCTTTTGTGAACCAGCATTGTTTCATTAAAACAATATGACAAATGAGCCAATAGAGAAGGGAGAGGGGCTTTGTGCTGTTCAATAAACACTTTGTATTGAAGCTCTGACCTTCTTCATATTGATCTAGTGCCCCTTGCTTATAATTTTTTTTTAAAATGTATCTAGAAAGCCACCAATTACAGGAAGCAGCAAATTGTTTTGGTGGCCACTAATGTAAACTGATCTCGGTCTTCTCACAAATACCACATTCAAGGCACTCTGTGCTGTCCCCTGGAAAAAAACCCACCCCTAACACCCAAGTTTTCAATTTAAATGCTCCACCCTGCAAAGGAACAGTGAAATTAGCCCAGAACCTTTGGTTGCTGTTGGTTTTTGTCGGCATCCGTCTGTTGAGCATCACCAGAAATGCCAAGTTGCCCTGAACCAAATGTGTACATATTGTACATACATCATTATGGTAATAAAGCACAGCCTCTGTCCCATGTCCTGGTCAAGAACCAGGCTCTCGTGATTTCAGGGTCATGTGTTTGAGCCCCACGTTAGGCAAAAGATTCCTACATTGCAGGAGGTTGAGCTAGATGATCCTTGTGGTCCCTTCCAGCTCTACAATTCTGTGATTTCACAGGAAAGTTTGGGCACGAGAAAAGTTTATTTCCATCACTGCCTGATGAAAGCTCTGAAGACACAGGGGATGCTGAACAGGCCTTCCAGCAGTTCACTCCATGGCACAGCTGTGTTTCTTTGGTTGGTCAAACTCAAATAGATTGGAGAGCTTTAGCCATAGGAGTTCAACAAAATGGTCAATGTAGCATCAAAAAGAGCTCTCTCATTGACCCTGACCACTGGATACAATAACCCTTTTCTCACATTCAGAAGGGCTCATGCGGTGCAAGGGGGAAAGTGCCTCTGCTGAGTGCACAAGCCATGTGCAAAATGTCACATGTGCACACAGATGTACAGGTAGCTTCCCTGTGCTGGCACCAGAAGTCACAGCTGATCATGGATTCCCAGCACACAAACACACCATTGGAGACATGCTTGTGGCAAAACCAGGAGCATCTATGTTGGGCTCACATTGCTAACGGCTACACAGAAATGTTTTCCATGTGGAGATTTTGTCATAATTTGAAGTAACCCTTACCGCTTTTGTACTAGCTGAAGCTGGATGGCAGAAACAGGGCTCAGACATCTGATGCCTTTATCCCTGCAGAGTAACTCAGGTGATAGCTTTGGCAACTCAGCCCCTGGCTTTTGACTGCAGTCTCCAAGTGCTTCCTGAGGCGCAGGTGCAGCCTCCTCCATGTTTCCACCTGGCAAATCTGATTTCAAATACAACATGACTCTGTGGTCTGTGAAATCAGGATTTATACAGATTCTTGTCATGATGTTCCAGCTATTAGGTATTTCCCTCCGACCAATTTACTGCACACAAACAAACAAACAGACAGTGAACTGCTCCGTCATTTTCTGCATTTCTGTTAAATGCTTTTAAAAAAAGAACTTTAAAGCAGCAGCTTAACTTACCAGCCCAAGTAAAGGTGCAGGCCACGTCTCCATCTCACCCCAGGTGTCATTTATTTAAAAGGAAAAACACAACTCCAAACATAAGTGGATCAGGCCAATGGCCCACCTAGTCCAGCATCTGTGTTCTTACATCAGATTCTATTACAGCTGGAATAGGCTGAGGAGCCTGGTTTGAAATGGATGAAATACCTTAAAAGAATTAATTCCTATAAAATTCTACTCAGTGCATCAGCGGGTTCCCTTGACCCTATTAAACATCAATGGGAATGTGATTATAGCTATGAACTTGACTCAGATCCATGGAATATACTTTGGACAAAAAATCCCTTTAAGTGTATCTTGGCAAGCAACAGCACCTAACCCCTGGGAAGCTGGCAATGACCCACCTTGGTGCCTCGCCATGATGCTGGAAGGCTGCCTAACATCCAGTGCATACCTCCACATGTGATGGGAATGTACAAAAAACCAGCCTTTCAGAAATTTAGCATTCCAAGAAATCAATAAAATAAGAAAGCAATGACTGGAAGTCAAAACAGAATTAGCTTTATTAAATATATTTCAAGACAACAATTTGGAATTACATAATAAAGAATTACCGTATTTTTCGCTCTATAACACGCACCTGACCATAACACGCACACAGTTTTTAGAGGAGGAAAACAAGAAAAAAATGTTCTAAACAAAGCAGTGGTTGTATCATTTTTGTGGTTCATGCTGTGGCCACAGACATGTGATCTGACAGTGAGTTTGGGGTAGCCCAATACAAAAATCCTGAGGATCCATATGGATCCGTGCCTTGTAACCACGTTTTAAGTGGGGAGGGAAGGAAAAACACTCAAGGGACAAGGAGCACACGTGGGGTGTGTGGAGAAGGATGCTGCTAATAATGCAGGAGAGGCTCCTCTCCGGCTTTGCTCCTTTAAAACAAGCAGGCTCTGCTTCTCTCCCTCCTCCCCAGCAAGAAAACCACGATAGTAACCACTCTGAGACAAATCAAGAAAAATTGCGACCAACACTCTCCCCCAACAAGCGCAGTGAGGTCAAAACACACACACACACACACGCACACACAGAGAACTGGCCCTAAAGTCACAGGGTGCTGGGAGAGCGCAGGGGCGCAGGGAGAGTGAATGGAAGCAAGAGAAGGAGAAGGAGCCCTCACACACACACACAGACACACAGTGTCAATCCTAAAGTCGCAGGGGCGCGCAGGGGCACTGGGAGAGTGAACGGGAAGCAAGAGAAGGAGAACGATGCCTCACACACACACAGACACACAGTGTCAATCCTAAAGTCGGAGGGAGAGCGCAGGGGCGCAAGGAGAGTGAAGGGGAAGCAGGAGGAGGAGAACGATAGCTCAAGCACACACACACACACACACAGCCCCTACAGTGGCTAATCCAAAATCGGACAGCAAAAAACTGCAGGCAGGGACAGAGAGCACGGGGTTGTTTTAAAGCAGCCAACTCCCGCTCTGCTTCTCTCCCTCCTCCCCGGCTCCGCTAGCTGACAGGAGCCGCTTATACCCGCTTTGCTGTTTCAAAGCAAGCCACGGACTGCTCACAACTGCAGCAAATTCCCCCGCCATCTGTAGGCATTCGCTCCATAACACGCACAGACATTTTCCCTTACTTTCTAGGAGAAAAAAAACTGTGTGTTATGGAGCGAAATTTACGGTAATAAGCCATTTACTACAAGTGGCAAGATGCAACATAACCTGACACTGGAAAGACCTTTCTGGCACAATGGTAGGCAATTGGTAAAAAACAGTTTGGGAAACAGCCCTCCTTGAGAGATTCATAAATAAACTATGGTTGACACATGGACAGATCAAGAAAGATGGTTAATTTCATAACATATGCCTGTATTCCAGAAAATGAACAATCTCCCCCATCAGCATTTGGCTCAATCTGGTTGATCTAAATTTAAATTTAAACACAAATTATTATCTTCACTTAGAACCCCGCTCCCGTGTTCATTAGTATACCAACACTTTATACAGTAGTACCTCGGGTTGCATATGCTTCGGGTTACAAACGCTTCAGGTTTTAGACGCCGCTAACCCAGAAGTAGTACCACGGGTTAAGAACTTTACTTCAGGATAAGAACAGAAATCACGTGGCGGCAGTGGGAGGCCTCACTAGCTAAAGTGGTACCTCAGGTTAACAATGGTTTCAGGTTAAGAACGGACCTACAGAATGAATTAAGTTCTTAACCAGAGGTACCACTGTACTGCTTGATTGGTAACCTAAGTGGAAAAATAACTATTACTCACAACCACAAGGGCTCCTGATTAGGCATTTAGCTATGTGATGTTGAATGTAATCCATAAACTCTGTTCTATCCTGTGATAGATCCTTGTTTTTGTTTAAATCAATTCATGAACCAATACATTGACCATTTATAATGAACCTTGTTGTAGATATCACTGTAAATTTATTACGTTATTTTTGTGATATACACATGACCTGAAAATACAGTCTATTTATTTGTATCATTTGTTATTCCTATGATTCTTGTGTGTGTTTTTTAAAAAAAAACCAAATATTTTTTAAAAAGAACCAATTCCTAACCAATTAAGGCTGCAGGCAGCATTATGACAGCATTGATGACAGCAGCATTATTCAGGAATTGGATGCATAGTACCTGAAGCCAACCCTTTACCATGGACAGATGACCCGTTCCTCCAGCTTGTTACAACTATTTATATCCCTATCTATTATTTTTTCTGGGTTATACAGAGGTGCTATGTCCAACAGAAAAGAACTGGTGGGGAGCAATAAATTTAAAAGCACTTAGATATAAATCTTACTAGACTCTCCTCTAGACAACCTAAGCATAAACCTTATGTGGAGGTTAGACTGTGTCTGGTCTTTATTGAGCATCAGTTCTGATTTGCTTGTGATGTGTTTACATAACTCCCCATTTCCCATTCATTCATCCCACACATTGCAGTGCATTTTCTCCTCACTTTTCCAATTGCAAAATGTCCTTTTTTTTTTAAATTAAAAAAAGTGGATCTGCTATGCCGGAACTTTAATCCACATTAATTGTACAAACCTAAGTTTTGGGGTATGTGCTTGAATCCCTTTCGCAAAATGCTGCCTGGGGGTGACTCAAAGTGCCTAACAAGCAACATTCAATTAGGTATTTTTAAAAGCACAACAAACAATACCAACTTATAACAAACATTTCAGGATCCTTTCAACAGGCTTGTGGGTGGGCGACTCCTGTCTAAGGGACAACTGGAGATTTTCCTGTTAACGCTCCATCAACCAGCAGACAGACAACCGGGCTCTTGGCCTGGCAGAATGTAGCCACACTGTAAGTGTCTGGCCTCTTAGACTTGAATATTTTGCACTCCCAGTAACCCAGGAGATATGAATTTCTTATCTTGCTTGCAAACGCTGCCATTATTTTTACATGTGACATTTGGTAATGTAGCAACGGTGCAGCAGAAAAAAAGCCCTCCAGTTCCAGAGATGAATAGCGCCTGCCATTTCCCTTTTGTATCCACTTCTGAGCTATTTGAAAAGAGCAGGAGATAAGTAGCCTTATGACCACTGCAGATTAACAGACTCCAATGTGCCTAAATGCAGGTTGCTGCTGCCTGGCTGCTGAAATAAGGCACATAAGGACCTTTTAGCGTAAAGAACACTGTGAATAATAGGCCATGGGCTATGAACTGAGAGGCAGCTAAGGCCTCGCAAAAATAAATGCTCTTTTATTCAGGAGCAGGATGGCCCTGATCAGTGCTTAGTGCCTGCTGAGCAAGAGATTCTTTGAGATTACAAGCAATGGAGAGAGATGGCAGGCATTTTCTGTAACAGGGCTGGGAGGTAGGAGTTGTAAAAGCCACCTCTTTGCTCACTCTGTGCCTGTATTTTTAACAGCAAAAGTTTGTGCTGTTAACCTCAGGCAAAACTCCTGCTTCATAAAAGGAGTCTTGAGACATCAAGGGCCCTGAAAATGGGGGAGAACCCTCTCAAGAGACAGCCATTAAAGCAACACGTCTTGGCGTGAAGAGGAAGAACTTCAGGAGACCATGTAACCTCTATTTTCAGAGAACTTGTGTCAAGAATAAAGGAACATGAGAAGCTTCTTTATACGGAGTCAAACCACCGGCTCTTCTCACTGAATTGTTTCAGGAGTAGTCTCTTTCAGTCCTATCTAGAGACAGAAAGGATTGAATCTGGGATCTTTTGCATGCAATGCAGGCTTTTCCCATGGAGCTACATCCAAGACGCTATATAGTCCAAGACTAAATAAATTCAGTAAGTGCCGTATTTTTCGCTCCACAAGACGCACTTTTTTCCTCCTAAAATGTAAGCGGAAATGTCTGTGCGTCTTATGGAACGAAGGCATGGTCCCTGGAGCCAAATTGCCCAGGGAAGGGGTTTTTGAAACAAAGCCGCTGAGCAGCTGATCGGCAAGCGACTGGGAGGGAGATAAGGAACACTAGCAATAAAGATGGCTGCCTGGGAGGGGGGAGGTAAAGACAGCAAACTTGCAAGGATAAGAGACAGGAATACTAAAGCAATGAGGAGAGAAATTAGAAGAAAAAACTGCTCCAGCTAAGGAAAAGATGCAAAGGCAAACAAGAGGGAAGGCGGTGTTGAAACGAAGCCGCTGAACAGCTGGTTGGCAAGCGATCTGGAGGGAGATAAGGGACGCTAGTGATAAAGGAGGCCGCCTGGGAGGGGGGAGGTAAAAACACATGGATCCTCAGGATTTTTGCATTGGGTCACCCCAAATTCACCATCAGATCACATAGCATGTCCATGGCTACAGCCTGCACCAAAAAACACATGCATCCACTGTTTCGTGGGGCTGCAGTGGCGCAAAAACGTGGTTACAAAGCACGGATCCACATGGATTCTCAGGATTTTTGCATTGGGCTACCCCAAACTCACCGTCAAATCACATATCATGTCTGTGGCCTCAGCATGAACCACAAAAATCATACATCCACGGTTTTGTTCAGAATATTTTTTTCCTTGTTTTCCTTCTCTAGAAATTAGATGCGTCTTATGGTCAGGTGTGTATTATGGAGCAAAAAATATGGCAAGTAAATAACTTTCCTGTGAACTCACCACCACCATTTTAGAATCCTAGGAAACCAAGGTTCTACAGAAGTAGAAAATGTTCCCTACTGCAGACGTTATGCTTCCAATGTGTGGAGGAGGATGAGAAAAAGGGGTGGAGCTAGCACTGCTCATTTAGCCCCACTCCCTCTCCCGCAACTTGTATGTTGACTAAGCAAAGAAATCGAACAGGGGCACAGATTCTGATGCCTCTTAAGTGGGCAAGGCGATGAAGTGATGTCAGAGCATCTGATGACTTAATATACATTTTGCTAGGGTGGGTTTGCCCTTGGGACCCTGTGACACAACCTCCTCTACCCCTGATTGAATGCAACAGTGAAGCCAAGCTAGGATTTCTAAAGTAACAGTTGACTGCCTGCAGCTTTTCCTTTCAATGCAATTGTGTGGTCGGTGGCAGGTATGTTTCCTTCAAAGGAAAAGCATTCACTGAGTCCTCTCCTAGCCTCTGTTTTAACTGATTGCTCATTTGGTGCAGCAGAATGAACAGCAATGGCACTGGAGCAATATAGACCATGTGGAGAATCAGGGAGTGTGTATGCATAGCCAGTGTTCTTGAGATGCAGACTGTGAGATGCAGGCTGTCATCACTTTCAAAAGCATATTGTTCTAAAGTGCCTGCACAGCTTTCTCGAGGGTGGTCAAGATGAGGAAGCAACATCTGTTTGTCTGCTGGAACAGGAGAACGGCACTTAAAGTCACACCAGGCCAATGATATTTAACAACACCTTTGCAATCCTCTGGCATCTTCTAATCACATCCTGATTAAAACTCTCTCTCACGTTAATGAATTTCAGTCTCACAAAACTAGGAGCTAGAGACTACTAATATGTGCCCCCCCCCATATTAAGGATAGGGAGATGGAGACACCTAGAGGGGAAATAGCTTTGCCAGGATTGCAAAGGTCCCTTCAAGACAATCAGGTTATTGTGCAATGAATGTGCAGCTTTGTTACGTGAGTTTGGTGTCTGAGATCCAGGGCTCACCCATAAAGGGAGCATTTCTGTCTTTTGACTGTTATTTCTGCAAGTGGAAGAACTGCTGCCATTTGGAGTGCTGCCTAGAAGACAATTGTGCAACATCCTGCTCGTGACATCACTGATAAAGAACAACAAGAGGAGTAAGCATGGACCAATGGTACCAAATAGTATGGGAAACAGCCCTACTAGAAAAATTAACTAATAAACTGAAACTGACACGGGGACAAACAGAAGAAGACACCTTCACCCCGGTATGGCTCCCCTTTATCACATACACAGCCCAACAGGACAATGACAATAATCCACCAACAGCATACAAATCAATATGGCTAACCTGATCCAAAACACCCACCCACCTCACTCACACACGAAAACAAAGATCACCACAGCCAATCACAAGCAAACAATCACACCCTAAGCCAACCCCAACCTCTCTCACCACCAAAGGAACACAAGTGAACAACACAAGCAACGCTGACACCAAACTCTACATACATTAAACATAATAGAAACACCGCCACCCGACCCCACCCCCATCCATCCTCCCTCTCCCCACCCCCCCTTTCTTTTTTCTTTCTGTTTTCTTCTCCCCCTAATGCCTCAACAAATGAAACGGATTTGTAAAAACGTTACATGGAAGAAGAAGAAGAAAACAACAACAACGAGGCACTACACTTCTGTAAAACAAGAAAATCCTTAATAAAAATATTAAAAAAAATAAAATAAAGAACAACAAGACCCTCCCCTCTCCAGTACTGGCAGCATGCTAGGACCTTAAGGCCAGAGCCAGAAAACAAGACACACAGCAGGTGCAAGACACCTGCTTGAGATGGCAACATGAAGGCAGGGGGCTAGATGAAGGCAGGCAGGGGCGCCGACTTATAAAAAATATTGGGGGGGGCCATACCGGGGTCCTGCCCCAGGAAGTTTTCTAAGAGCCGCTCCCGGCCCGTTGCTGCTGCTGCCGTCCGCCTTGTGGCCCCCTCGCCAGCTGAGGGAGGGAGAGAGACCGAGAAGGAGAGAGATGCGTGGTGGGCAAGGCAAGTGCCCGCCGCGCCTCGCCTCCCACCGCCCCTCGTGCCGGCCGCCCCCTCCCTTCCCCGCACGCGCACGCTCGCTCGCTCGCCCTCCTCACCCCAGCTCTTGGCCGTTCGCCCCAGGAACTCGCCGCTGTTGGGGTTGTAGATGAACCTCCGCCACTCGGCCATAGACTGGCTGAAGGGCTTCTTCTCCTCCTTGGCCATAGCGAGAAAGAGAGAGAGAGAGGGATCTCGGCGGTTCGCGGGCGGCGGTTTTTCCCTTGCCGAAACAACAGCGGCTCCTCAGAACCGCTAAGTAACTCTCCCTCAGGCGCCCGGCGGGAGAGCAGAAGAGAGGAAAAGGAAAGAGGGGCTGGGCCAGTCGCACGCACCGAGCAAAACTACTCGCGCCGCCTCTTTTACTACCGTAATAATTATTTGTTTTAACTCATTACTGAATGTATTTTAAAAGGTAACTATCGTCAAACAAGGAAAATAAAAAATACCAACATAATTTTGTGATTTTACAAAGCATAATATAACCAATAATTTTCTTAAGGAGTCGGCGCCCATGAAGGCAGGAGTCGGTATTAGAATGGTGGAGCAAGATATACAGTCATACCTTAGGTTACAAACACTTCAGGTTGCTTTTTTTTCAGGTTACGGACCGCCAAAGCCCAGAGGTACTGGAATGGGTTACTTCCGGGTTTTGGCGGTCACGCGTGCACAGAAGCGCTAAATCGCAACCTGCGCGTGTGCAGACGTGCAGCTGCAAGTTGCGAACATGCATCCCGCACGGATCATGTTTGCAACCCGAGCGTCCACTGTATATATATTTAAGTGTTTGTCCCAGACAAGGCAAACATGAGGGCTCCCCTTCAGTTGCAGACCAGCAGCACTGCCTGTGAAATGGAGGTTTGCACTGTGGGTCCCTGCCTGGTGCTGTTGTGGGGCACAGGAACATAGGAAGCAGCCTTATACGGAATGAGATCACTGGTCTACTAGCTAAGTACTGTCAGCACTAACTGGCAGCCGCTCTTCAGGGTTCAGGCAGCGGACATTCTGTCCTGAATCTTTCAATATTCAGCTTCATTGAATGCCTACAATTTCTAGCATGATGAGAAAGAAAGACATTTTTTCACCTATCCACTCTTTACATGCCATGTATAATTTTATGAACTTTTTATGAACTCTTACTTGCCTTTTCTCTCAACGAAAATGTGCCAAATGCTGCAGCCTTTCCCCATGGAGGAGTTATGCCATCTTGAACCAGCCTGCAGTCTGATGCACGCATTTGTATTTATTCAGTAATTTTGTTCCCTGCTTTTTGACTACAGTCCTCAAAGCAGGTAACAACGTTTATATAACACAGCAGGCAAAGCAAGAAAGAACCACGTGCCTAGGGAAGCTTTTAATGTTTAATAGACTATTGTATTTTAATATTCTGTTGAAAGCTGCCCAGAGTGGCTGGGGAAACCCAGCCAGATGGGTGGGTATAAATAATAATAATAATAATAATAATAATAATAATAATAATAATTACAACACAAAGCAAAACAGGCAGCCCCACGGAAGCAGAAGCCACATGCACATAGGGTGGTCCTTCCCACAGGGCAGTCGCTGGAGCATGGCTTACTTGGATTACTTCGCATTAAGCACAGTGGGATTTACTTCTGTGTAAAAAAATGCATAAGTTTCTGCTACCTGGCACTAGCTGATCTATGAAAGGACTCTATACTTGGCGATGCTGTTGCTAATAGTGGGGTTTTAAGGGAAAATATACTGTCTTGGCTATACAGAATGATAGCTATGATTGCTTAGATGTGTGTCTGTGTGTGTGTGATGAGATGTGGTCAAGACTGGTTGCAGATCACAAAGCTGGTTGTGCAGAGATTAGAGGTGAGTACTTCAGGCTGCAAGGTAGTGCTGGATCTGAGTGTGGCGGCAGAGCTGTGTGAAGCGCCCAGGAATAGAATAGTAGGAGGTCCCTGGCTGCTGAAAAAGAAGCCTTGGCAGAGCTGGATGAACTTCTCACAGCCATCAATTCTGTTATATTTCACTCTCTAAAAGCCTAGCCGTGCTGCCTTTGTTGCATCCCAGCCAACTGCCCCCAGGGTAATTTAATTTTGCCAGTGAACTCACACTTTCTCCTACAGCTGCTAAAATTCATTGCCAGACAATTAAGGATTTAAAAATAACCACAGCTGAGCTGTGTGTGTTTTACTCCAAAAGTAAACATGGAATTCTCATTATATGTTAGTGCGAGAGAATTAACACACTTTTTGGGGGGGGGCGGGGGTTGCAATTCTTATTTTACCTTTTGTACCTTAGTTTCAATACGCTCACAAAATGTGAATGGGGTGCGTGTGTTTTTAAAAAAACACCAAATGGGTGTGGGACAACGCAAAGTACTCAAAAGCAAGGGGTGCATCTTTTTGCTAAATCCCAAGAGCTCAAATCCGAAAGGAAGCGTTGCCTGCCGGATGAAACCCTCCATGCTCCCATTGGTATTACACTTGAAGCAGTTGCCACAAAGTGGATCTTGATAAATAGTGCTTAGTTATTTGTTTTTAACCTGCCTTTCAGGGCACACTGCTTTTACAAGGCTGCTTGCTTGCTCATTTATTACATTTGGATTCCACCTGTCCTCCATAGAGCCTAAGGTGGCTCCGTGGTTCCCCCCTCTTTTTTCTCTCACAACAACCCTGTGAGGTAGGTTAGGCTAAGAGACAGTGACTGGTTCAAGGTCCTCCAGTGAGCTGAGTGAGGATATGAACCCTGGTCTCCCAGGTCCTAGTCCAACTCCCTAACCACTAAGACTCTTCTTTATGATTTTCAGTTTTGTACATTTCAATAATTTAACAATCATTTTAACATTTCAAAACTTGACTTCCTTCCCCCTCTTTCTGTGGTTACTTAAATTTATTTTTAATATTTTCTGCATATCCAAATTAACTTAATTTGCTCATTTATTCATCTGCTTTAAACAGATACTCTCATAAAACTGCAGGTTATTACAATAATCCTGCCAATGTTCACTAAGACTCTAAATTACAGCTCATGAGCACTACCCCAGCAGCCAAACCCAGAGTGAAATGTGTCTTCAGAGTTTGTTTTTTAATAGAAATGGAGAGGTCACCTAACTCTATGGGAAGAGAGTCCCAAAGCCAGGAAGCCACCACTGAGAAGGCCCTGTCCTCAGTACCTGCCAGCCTAATGTCTCTCCCTGGTAGACCAGAGAGGAGGGTGTTAGATGCTGATCCAATGCTCAGGCATATCGGTGCAGCAGTTCTACAGATTCAGAACGTTAAAGGGCAAAACCAGCACCTGGAAATGTGCCTGGAAATGAACAGGCAGCCAATGTAACTGATGCAGAATAGTTGCAATGTATAACATAACAATGAAGGATCAAGGCTATGCACGGGGTCACAAACAGTCTCTTCAGCGACTTCTCCAAAAGCCAGGCTTAAACCTATTGCAGGATAAAGCAACATTTGGTCCAGGGGACTGAATGCTAGAGCTCAAAAGGGACTCAACGTGAAAACTGAGAAACTCATTGTACGCATTGTGGCGTTTGCCCTCCTAGGTGTGTGACATCATACTGGGTTCATAAGGAAAGGGTTAACTAATTGTAAAATGACTAACCTATAGGAACCCAAGGGGAGGAGTTAGAGTTAGAGTTAGAGTTGTTAAGAAGTCAGTCTGGAGTTAGAGAAGAGAGAGGGAGGATAAATCTGTGGGTTGGGCTAATCTGATGTGAGGGAGTAAGAGAATCTGTTAAGAGGAGTCAGTCAAACAGTTGAGATAATCAGTCAGAAGGTATTAGGAAGGTATAGGCCGGTAAAGAAACTAAGGTTAAGAAACTGACAAGAAAATTATCTGAGAAACCATAAACTTGTTAAAATTAAACCAAATAAACAAGTTTATTTTATAAATATTAACAACTGTCTGGACTCAGTGTGTACCCGAGAGTAACAGGTTGGTGGCAGCGGGGAAGCGAACACAGTGGTGGCACAGGGATCAACAGACCGTCAAATGTCCGGGGACCCTGTGTGATCGCCACACGCATCCTTTCCCAGTGCAGAACAGAGGCTGGAGTATTAGGAAAACCACTTGGGTGAAAGAAATGAGGGTCTTAGGCTAAGGAAGCTGGCTAACATGCATCTACATCATTTGATGACTTTTTTTACAGGTGGGTCATCTTATATCTAACACAGTGGTACCTCTGGATGTGAACAGGATCCGTTCTGGAGCCCTGTTCACATCCTAAAGTGAACACAACCCCTGTCCGCGCGTCTGCGCATGCGCAGGTCGTGATTCACCCTTTTGCGCATGCGCGTGACGTCACTTTGAGCATCTGCTCATGTGCGAGTGGCAAAACCCAGAAGTAACATGCCGCGGAGTGCAACCCAAAAATACTCATCCCGAAGCTACTTCAACCCGAGGTATGACTGTACCACGGGCAGATTTGCCATGACATCTCAAATCACAAGATGTTTTCAGTCAAGGCAGTTCACAGAGTCAGCTGCCACTTGTCTAGGGCAGGTTTACACATGCCTATTCATCACCTAACGACTGCATCAACTAGTGGTGACTTGCATGTGCAGACAAAGATGGACCATACAGACACAAAAGTGTAATCTCATCTAGCAGTGCTTGCAGTGATGTCAGTTCAGACATTCAGCTACCAGTCATCAAGAGAGCAGTAATCAAGAGTAGATAAATCGCAAGATTAAATGTATTTGTTGAAACCAGGCCTGCTCATGGTGGCCAAGGAAGGGAATGTATCAGTGAGTGGTAGAACAGAGTGTAAGAAGTGAGGCATAGTTAAAGGTTATCTGCCCTCAGGGCTGAATTATCATTATGGCAGTGCAAAAGGAAACATTGACGCAGGAGTTATTAACATAGCAATTGCAAGGCGGTATTTGCTCTTGAACTCTATTATTATTATTTTTTTGCCTGCTGCCTGTCACTAAAAAACAAAATCAAAAACGCCCTCCTACCGAACTAGCATGAAGTCACAAATCTCCTAAATGCAAAACGTAATCTGTTGAGGATTTGCTCAATTTCAAAACATACAAATGATAACAAAGATTTCAAAAACCTCATCCCATAAAGGGATTATAACCTTGCACAACTGTTTATTTAGAAATTGAATAGTATCCCTTAAATCAGCCATTGCATTATGCAGTTCTTAAAGAAAGCAATTTTTATGCATGCCCACAATTAAAAGGCTTTTGAATCAAGGCCAGAACTAGCTATTTACTATTGTGTTTTCACTGGGCAGACAGGAAGAATATGTACAGTATGAATGCGATCCTATTAAATGAACGTTTGTTTTATGCTAGCCTGTATCCATGTAAATGACATAATAGTTCTCTCCCTATCTGCAAGAACCTATCTGGGCTTAACAGCCATGGTTTTGATCCAACCGTTCTGATTAACTTGCCTCACGATGGTAATATTCTATGTGTGGAAAAGTATGTATGTATCAGCAGTATTTTGTGATGTGCAGCATGCAGTTCCACTCCCAGGCCCCCTTCAGACAACCCATTTATGGAGCATTTTCACTTATTTGCTTGCTCAGTGTTTGAGAGGGAGTCATACAATGTCTCCTCTTTATTGAGCATTTGTTCTCATTTGTTCTGATTTGTTTGTGAGGAAATTATGTGACAATCAGCATTCCTTTTGACTTCATTGCACAGAGGTTCTACGTCTTCCTGTTGATCAGTTGCTATTTTACACTTTTTAATGTGTTTCCACGTCATTTTCCTAACCACAAGAAGTCTATTAAAAATGGATTTGTTGCAACAATTGACAGAGCATTTACTGATACAGGAGTAGCTGCCACCAGACCTGATTATTTCCTATCTCTGAGCAGGACCATTGCAGTGCTATGGGGATTCCAGAGATTAAGGAGATAATACTTTCCAAGTCTGCTGGTTACCACCAGCCCAGACCCAGCCTATTATTCCCATTTCCCTCTCCTTAAATGTCTTGCAGTGCAACTGCATTATTCAGCAAGTGAGTGGGTTAGCTCCTGACCCATATATGCACAGCATTCAAGAGGTCCACTTTCAGTGGCTACCAACCCTGATGGCCATGTTCTGCCTCCACAGTAAGAGGCAATATGGTTCTGGGTACCAGGTGCTGGAAACCACAGGAGGAGAGAAGACTGTTGTGCTCAGGTAAACTTGCAACAGGCATCTGGTTGGCCATGGTGAGAACAAGATGCTGGACTAGATGGGCCATTGTCCTGATCCAGTAGTCTCATCTTATGTTCTTAAGTGCAGTAACCAAATTAAGAAACCAATACAAAGATAGACAGAGAAATGATAGGTTGCATGGAAAACAAGGATAATAGCATTTGCTAACTAAAACCAGACTGATGTAATTTTTAAAGTTATTTTTACACTTACGAGTTCAAACGTATCTTTAGCTTACCATGCTGCCAGCATTGGACTAGTCGCTGAAGCAAAGTGGGGTTCCCCCAGTTCAGTGAAGAAGGAACCACACTGTCTCAAAAAATGTGCTATTTTTATGGGGTGACTCTCAGAGAGGGAGAGGCTGGAATACGGTAAATATCCACATCGATGGGATTCTGACTGTCTATGGGTTTGCCTGTACCCACTCATTGTGGTACTTAGCACATAGTTTATTGCTTGGAAGTGACTTTGAAAAGTGTATGTGGTGAAGCATCTTTCCCAGATGCTTCCTTTTATATTGGGGCAAAACCAAAATAACTCAGTGACTTAGTATTGACTCTTTAGGGGATTCTGGTTGAGGATGGTCTGGGGCAGAGATGTGGCATTTTGTAGTACAGTGGTACTACTATTAAGTACTTAATTCGTTCCGCAGGTCCATTTGTAACCTGAAACTGTTCTTAACCTGAAGCACCCCTTTAGCTAATGGGGCCTCTTGCTGCTGCCGCGCCGCTGGAGCATGATTTCTGTTCTCATCCTGAAGTAAAGTTCTTAACCTGAGGTACTATTTCTGGGTTAGCGGAGTCTGTAACCTGAAGTGTCTGCAACCCGAGGTACCATTGTACTGCTATAGGCTCTTACAGGGCTATTGTTAGCAGAAGTCAAGGAATTAAGGATAGCCACCTAAATAATAGTAATAGCTCATGAGGTCAGGCTGCTGTCAACAGCTGGTTTTACTATTATTACCAGTCTCTCCGCTTGAGAGACACTGTGCTATACCCAACAAAAGAAACAGACAGGAACAAAAGCTCAAGAACTTATACTGCTTAATAATAAGAAGAATGAAAGCTTGCAAACCTTTACTGAATAAAACTGAATAAAGATAAACACAATGACACAGGCAGCAAGTGAATAAGAAGAAATTACAAGATACAAGACTGAGTAACTCCCTAATAAAACATGTCCTGCAAGACTGAATATAGGCTGAACAATTTATGAATAAAAGTCCCTGTTAATAAATTTTAACAGAGTAAATCTCAATGATCTAAAAGAGAGAGGGGAGAATAGAATAGAGGAGAGGAGAAAAACAAACTTTTGTACCTACTCACACAGGAGCAGATGACTGGGGTCTACACAGATCCATACAACTAGTGAGTGTGGTGAATAGAGGGTCTGCAATATACAAGCACCATACAGATATTAAGCACAGGAACACTCTCCCCATCTCAAAAATACATACATACCAAATGGCAGGGCGCAGGAGGTTCACAGGTTATTTCTGAAGTAGGTAAGACTCCCCTTCCCATAGAGGTTCCCTGCATAATTAAAACTCTGGAAGATCAAAAGTCTAAGTCACATGGGGAGCCTCTGTAAGCACAGAGGACACCCTGCTTCAGATGTTTCCTCACCATCCTGACTCCTGCTCAGACCATGATGACAGAGGCTCTTTCTTAAGAGTGAGGAAGAGATGTTAAGTGAGGCTTACAGAGTCTAAGATAGGGACATATAGTTCAGAACTGTGCAGAAGCAATGGAGTTGTCCCAGTGGGTTGACACACCCACCCACCAAGCTTTTAAAGACAGGGCAAAGTGAGCTCATGAAACTCTTGTGCCTTATGCAAATGTCAAGCATGCAGATGCTCACTGTATTGGAGGGATGGGTCTGTTTCCAGTGACGGGAGCACCACTTGATCCTGGGCAATCAGGCTGTGCCACCAGGTTGTTCCTTCCCCATCTGACTCTGGTTCCTCCACCTTTAGTGGTTGGTTGACACCCTCCCTGGATTCCATTCCCTTGGGGGTCCTGCTTTCCCATCCAGAGCAGCCATATGCCAGGAGTGGGAAATACCTGCCTCCTCCAGCCTCTGTTCCCCTGTCTCAGCCCCCACCCCCAAGCGTCGTCCTCCTGTTCTCCATCTGTTTCAGTCTGCCACTTCACGCCTGGACCAGGACTCATGATACTCTCCAAGTTGTGTAGAGCAATGGGATGTGGAGTTTATCTCCACCCTCCCCATTGTCTCCTACGTGATGCAGCTAGGAAAAGAGATTATAATGCCTAAACAGGGCATGTGTCATGAACTAAAGCATTGTCTCTTCTTTACTCAGCAAAAACTTTCTTATTTTATAATAAGAGCAAATATGATGTTTATAATAAGGGCATGTCAATTGCTCCCATGTGCTAGGAGGTTCATGAGAATAGGCTATGTTCTCTGCAATCCAATGAGATGAAGAATGAAATCTTTGGAATGTCATTTCTTTGATGTGTTAACCAACTACCTGTCCAAAGGTGTCCAATGCATGTGGAAGCAATATGGAAACCAGAGAAGCAGAAATACAGGATATATCACCTTCTGTAAGGGGCAGTTAAGTCTGTTCCTCAGTCTCCCTCCCAAGGACATGTCCACAGGACTGATATTTCCAAATAATGCATAGCTTTTGTACTGGTCTATTTTTTTACCATGTTTCAGTGCCCTAGAGCACTGAATAGTGCCTTTCCAATCCAAATGAAGGTCTCAGCAAGTTTTGCAGCTCATCCACTCACAACACCTGTCTAACATCCAATGGAGGACTTCAATTGCCATTTTCACTTGCTTCTAACTGCCCTAACCCCCCTTTTTTTGCTTGCCAACAGCATCAATCTTTCTTTTAATGCTTGTTGTTCTTGATCAGGAGGAAGCATGTACAACAAGAAGAGATCCTCCCTTTCCTCCCAGCATAGTTTTGATGCCTGATCAGTAGGGGGGCCAGGTATTGTCCTTGGTGGCTAGCCACCTACTCCTAGCTCTTCTTCTGTAGCCAAATTCTCTTGCTGGTTCTAAGTAGATGAAAATAATTATCAGTGAGTTTTGTACCACGGCAGGAGTCAAGATGGAGCTAAAGAAAATATGGTAAATATGGAAACTGTCCATCTGTTCTCTTTGCAGGGTGGGGAATTTTCCTCCTGAGCTGAGCCTGAGAATTGCGCGCTTGCAAAATAAACACACCTAGCAGCGATAGCTCCTTCCAGAGATCCTGTGATATGCATAATAATGAGACGGTGTCAAATTAGAACAAAGCGCACTGTTACGGCAGCAGTGGCGATTAGGAGGGAACTCTGGCATCCTCCATGGGAAGCTGTTGTGTTTGACTGAGCCTGGGGCAGCCCCTTAAGATGAGCTTCTGTTTGATTTTGATCTGTGCAGAACAGGGAGTTTGTGTTTGTAGCAGCAACTGACTTAATAGGCGATGTGTGGGAAACCTTATTGAAATGGGAAAAGGTCTCTTCAAATGCGTTTTGCTTTGCTACATAAATGTCTTTTATGCAGGGCTCCAAAAAGGGATTTGTTGCAAGGGAGCCTGTCAGACATAATAATACAGTATTAGTTGGAGCTAGTCAAGTTTCACTGGGTGGGATTTAGATTGATTTGTCACCTGTTTAAGTGTATAGTAAGCTGCACTTCAGAAATGACAAGCTTTATGTTTCCCCCGAGTTGATCTCAGCCAAGGAAGAGCTCCATTCATTTTACATTTTTAATGTTTTGTGAATGAAGTTTCTCTTTGATTCCTTTCTGAGACTTCCAAAGCAATAGGAACAGCAATGGTGTGGTCTTTTCTATGCCAGTTGCCAGTGGTGGTCTGAAAGGTCTGACCATATCTGGGTCCCTGAGAATTCCCCACTGACTTTTCTTTTTGGGTGCATTTCTAAGGAAGCTCTCTTCCTATGAACTAAGCCATAGGAATAACTCTCTTATGGTAAAAGCTGTTTGACAGTGAAACAGACTACCTCAAAAGGTAGTGGACTTTCCCATCACTGGAGGTTTTTAAGCAGAGGTTAGATAACCATCTCTTCAGGATTCTTTAGCTGTGATCCCTGCATTTCAGGGGGTTGGACTAGAGTACCTATCTTCCAACTTTACAGTTCTGTGATTCTGTCATTCACTGGGCTGTTGCTACTTCTACTATTTTTAAAAGGCATTTTCCAAGCACAGCAGCAGCTGTTTGCTACTGCTGGGGAAACCCAGTGCCCAAAACACATATGTCTGCATGTACACATCCTTCATACCCTGAGGGCAGTATTCAATGCTACCCAAGCTAAACCCATTGAAACTAACAAACACAGCTAACTTAGGTTCATTAATTTCAGCGGGGCTTCTCTGAGTAGGACTAGCAGAACTAGCGCAATCTTACGCATGTCTGCTTAAAGGTCCCATTAAGGTCAGTGGGACTTAAAACTCTGTATAAGATTACAGCTATCATTCTGTATATACAGGCAACCCCCCATTTTTTTTAGCATGTTCTATATGTGTGGGACCACGCACACACGCACTGTGCTGAACCTGGAAATGACCCAAAAATGTCACAAAAAGGGGCAGAATGGGTTGGGACGGGGTGTTTGCAGGCTTTTTCAATGGTGTTTCATATATACACAATTTCACTGATTTGTACACTGCCTTGGAACATAAGTCCCACGTAAATGGGGGGATGCCTGTATATACAACAAGTGTAAACTTATTGTGTGTATATGTACACACACACACACACAGAGTGCTTCCATTTGGATCCATTTTGCCAAGAACCCTGCCCTGCGCCTGCTTAGTAGAATTCCTGTCGCTGGTTGTGGCCCATGACACAATGACTTTAAGAAGTCACTGCTGACTGCAGGCTGTCTGGTTGCTATTGACTCAACATAAAGCAAAGCCTACAATTGTGTTTCTAAAGAACTGGCGCAAAGTGATATGAAATTAAAATAAATGGGCGCATTAAGTGTTCCCCTGAGTCAATAGCGCTGACACTTAATGGCCAGGGATGTACAGAAAATGGCATCAGCAGCCTCGCTTGCATCCAAGCCCTTTAAACAGGCTTGCAGCAAGATTAATTTGCTGGCAACCTTCATTGCTTTTTCCAGTAACTAGGAGAGGGGTGGCAGTGGTGGGGGTGGGGAGGGCAGGCCTTAAATTGTTTCATTGCTGTGCTCCCTGGTGATTGACCTGGCAGAGCTGCAATGAGCAATCCCCATAACTGCTCACCTTTGATGAGTTCGGGTGTTTACCAGTAAGCCAGATGTTCCCATAAGGCAGCTGCTATTAAAGCAATATTAAGACACTGAAGGGCAATGTTTGTGGCAGAGAGAGGTGGGGGGGAGCCACTCACCTCTTATAGCTTCATTTTTCTTAAACTGGAGTTAAATGACCTCCATTACCTTTTTTTATTTATATTGCATCTTCGGCCACTGCAATGCTTTGTTGCTAATCAACAAGAAGCACGGCGGCCCTGACCACCTAATATCTGAAGCGGCAAAGGATTCGCCAGTCTTAGAGTTCTGGGGATGGAATATGCTGAAATCAGAAATGCTGTAGTCTATGGAATGGAGCGGTGAGCAGGGATAATCAGAAATGATGGAGGAGGCAGACACTTAGGCCTGCTTCACCCAGGCATGTATATACGGTAATTGTTGCCTTCGTTTTGCCCTGTGCCCCATCACATATTCTTAGAACTGCCAGGAATTTCCTCGATTCAGAAGAAGAGCAAAGAAAGAAGGTGAAAGGAAAAGAGAGTCAGGAGAGGGTTACCCTACTGTTAAGCAGGGTGTGGCAGTTCCCTCAGACAGTTGATTTTGGGTGTCATGAAAGCATAGCTGTCAACTTTTCCCTTTTTAAAAGTGAAATTCTCTTATTCCGAATAGGATTCCTCGCAAGAAAAGGGAAAAGTTGACAGCTATGCATGAAAAGGCTACAGGTTCCCCATCCCTGGTACAGTGGTACCTCGGGTTATAGACGCTTCAGGTTACAGACACTTCAGGTTACGGACTCCGCTAACCCAGAGACCTCGGGTTAAGAACTTTGCTTCAGGATGAGAACAGAAATCGTGCTCCGTTGGTGCGGCAGCAGTGGGAGGCCCCATTAGCTAAAGTGGTGTTTCAGGTTAAGAACAGTGTCAGGTTAAGAACGGACCTCTACAACGAATTAAGTTCTTAACCCGAGGTACCACTGTATAAGGGAATAACATAAAAGCATGATAAGAACCCTGCTGGATTAGGCTAAAAGTACCTCAGCTTCTTACTTCCCTCAGTGGCAAACCAAATAACCTCATGAAGCTCACAAGCAGAGCACAAACGCATAGAGTTTGCTCTATCTATGGCTCCTCATGAACTGTCATTTGCTAAAACGTACTGCTCTTCATCAAGGTATACAGTCCTATACAGATTCTTCCTGGAGATATCGTCTTATCAAGAGGTCCATTCCTTGCTATTTTTATTCTTTCTTTCTTTTTAGTTTTTGAATTCTGGAATTTAAAATTTTGGAGGTTTAATTTAAGCTTTACATTTTGTATGTTGTGCAATTAATTGTTGTAAATTGCTTAGAGCCCCACATGGCCCCCTACATGGCATTGCGAGGGTGGGGGGTGGGATTCAGATCAGGACCCCAGTGTCAGGGTAGGCCAGCTTACCCCCATTGTGGTCTCAATCTAAATTTGCACCAGTGAAAGTTTTTCTTCAAGAGCAAAGGGCAGGCACAGGACCTCTGATCTGGATTGGGATTGTAACAGGAGACATGTCAGCCCATGTCAGGGTCCCAGTCTGATTTGGGTGTCCTCCTCCCACCCCTGGTTATTTTGTTTTAAAAAGCCATTTATGTGAGTTGCTAGGGATCTCCTCTTGTCTGACCCCCAGCCATCATGATGGCACTTTTGGTGGGTGGCAGCAAAGCTAACAATGTGTTGTTGTACCTGCATACATGCTTTTGCCTGTCCTTCATCAGACAAATGGGTTAAATGAGAGCCGACCTTGTAGGAAGAAGTTTCCTACCTTGATGTGCAAATTGGCTGGATATTGAGAAAGAATTAGGCTTAATAGGCAGGCATGGGGGAGGCTGCTTGGATCTATGAAGAATGGTATGGCAGAATGCAGGGAGAAGGAAGCAAGACGCCAATGCTTGCTCAATCAATGGGGTTGCTTTGCACAATAACTTTTCCAGCTAGGTACAAAGAGTGAATCATAATACTGTTCAAAATGCCACCAACATATTTAAAACAATAATTAACAATAATTAACTGCCTTAACAAGCTGACATAGTAGAGGATGAAATGTCAGCTCTCATGTAAAGGCATACTGATGAGCAGGCGGGTTTCGTTATTTCTCAATCATTTTCAGTCCTTTACTCCTATGCTGGAAATGCATCCTCAGAGCAGGAGCCAATGTGAGGAGGTACAGACAACTGACAGTGGGGGCACAAAGACCCTCCCCTTAATAGAGATTCAATGTGTCTTCCTTGGGGAAGCCTACGGATTGCTGACTCCACCCTTGCCTTCAAACTATACAATGTGTGGGTTGTGGGTTCTCTACTTCATATGTTGGTCAACAATGAGGGTCAATGATACTGTTTCCAACAGATACAACTGACATTTTATCCAAAGGTTTGTAGGGTTTTAAGATGCATTCCTGCGTGCATTTACGGTAGCTGGGCTTACTACTGAGTAGACGTCTATGAGATTGTGTGCTGTTTGTTTCCCTCTTTTTTTGGAAACCCTAATATGTGATGTGGCTGACCACAAGGCCCTGTTCTGATGTCTTTCCCCTATCTTTGAACGCAGAGCAAGAGGAAATTGATAGAAAATGGAGACTGTGTACACATTACCGTTTACTCTGGCTCCAGTGCGCTCCCATCGCTGCTGTTTGAAGCTGTGTACACATGATGCTAGCCACAATTCATACCCATTCTCTATTTTATTGAGAAATACTCCTGCTTGACATATTTCCCCTCAAACTAGCTTCCATCCAGTTTGAAAAGGCAAGCCACGTTCACCTCACAGTTAAGGAGAGGTGTGTATATTTGAGACAGTCGTTGCATGTGCACAGACAACAACTTCATGAATAGGGGTTGCAGGTGCAAAGAAACCAAACAGGTAATATGCATCAGGTGAGGACATCTCCGCCCCCTTTCTTATGCGTAACATTGAAATGCAACTTGAAATTCAGCAGTGGGATTGGGATTACCTTGCAGTTTTAAGCCACTAATTCGTGCACAGCCAGAGTCTGTGCATGTGTGGATTGAGGTGGGAAGGAAGAGTTAGAGACGGTAAAATGGACTGAACTGGACACTGCAGACCACAAATGTTGGCACACGGTTTTAATGTTCTCTCATCTCATGAAAAACTAACTTCAAATGCAAAACCAGCACAGCAGGAAGCAGGCTTACCCACAAATATCTGCCTGATAGGATTTTCTTTCCTATTTACTTGCTAGGATTTTTTATTTATTTTTTGACACATGGTGTAGTAGTAAAAATTGGCACCCCTGATTTGAATTCTGAACTCTTACCACTCCAGGATTCTGCTACCTTATTTTGCTGCACACATAGACCTGAATTCAGGCTGCATTCCTAACACTATTTACCTGGGAGTACACCCCACTGAATTCAATGGGACTCATTTCTGAGTAGACATGGTTGGGATTACAGTCTTAATCTGAACCCTTCATGGGGTTTTTAAGGCACCAATCAAAGATTAATCTTGTTCCTTTCTGATTTCTAAAACTTAGTAGGTTGCTCATTACAATGATATAAAGGAGCACTGTAAAATAATAGCATGTTTGTTGTATGTATTTATTTTTATTGCATCTATGCCTCACCTTCTTGTCTAAGGAGCTCAAGGTACATGGTGCTCTTTTTCCTCACAAAGCATGTTCTCCCTCATGGAGAGCACGGGTTGCGGTTGGGGCTGACAAGACACCTCACTGTTGCTGGACAAAAGAGTTTGGCCATCTTTAAGCAGGGGCGGGCTGTTACTGGGGAGATTTATATGTTGCCATTTATTGATTGACAGCTCTATTTGTTAAATACAATGCACGCAGTGACGAACTTCCTCTTTTCACTGCGTGCTTCGGATCACCCGCCCTCCCTTCCCTAATTTTAGGCTGTTTGCTTGACCTTGCTATGCCTGTCATGGGGTCGTCTGCTTTGGGGCAGGGGCCTGGTAGGAATTTTGTCCATTTGGCTGATTAGTGTGTGCCATTTGGTTTTTGCCTACTGCGTAGCAAATCGTCACAACTTGTAAGGTTGCGGTTAGGCATTGGTCTGGGAATTGGTTGGCGGAGGGGTATGGATTTGGCTGTGCCTGCCCCTTCAAAATGCTGCTGCTGCTGCAAGGGTTTTCCGTTAAAGGAACCCAGGGGCTCCCCATGCTTTTGTCCGAAACCCCCTGGCAAGGGGCTAGGGCCACGCAAGCCCCTGGGAGCATTCTGGGGAGAGGTGAGGCATGGTTCCCAGTCCCCTCTCTCTCCCCAGGTGACTTACCCTTGCTGACTTCGCGGGGTGTGTGAATGTCAGAGCTGTCCCCGTGCGGGGGCAGTTAGTGCTACCAATGCCTAAGCAACCACTCACATTGCTGTAATTTGAATAAAGTTGTGGGCAAAATTATGCCAAAAACCTTAAACAAAAATTAAGTGTCAATTGTGTTTTTCTTGGGGACCTCGATGCGCAACAACCCTTTCACTGAGAGACAGTGATTGGCTTAAGGTTCCCCTGTGAGCTTCATGGCTAAGTGGGGGATTTGAACTCTGCTATCCCAGGTTATAATCCAACACTCTAACCACACTTTCTCCTGTATTGCCAGCATGCTGCCAAAGCTTCTTATCACTATTGGGGAGCATGTGATGTTTTTCGTTTTTACATGTTGCATGAAATGTTACTGTTTCATATGATTTGCCTCTTGTATAGGCACCATGTATTTATGTATGTATATGTTTTTAAATATAAGTTATTTGGATACCTTTTAGGTAGCAAGAGACTAATAAATTTAAACAACAACATTTATATTGCAGTGGCTGTTTAAAAACCAGTTTTCTCCATAATAACAGGGAGATCTCTACTGGGGCAAAAAAGGGAATTATTTAGTCCCACTGTCTCTGACAGTGGCCAGATCAAGATGGCTCAGGATTCATTTATTTATTTTATTACACAGCAGGGTGGACGGAGAGAGGTCAAATTCAAAGAGGTTATGCTTTTTGATAGCTCTGATTTCTTATTGCTTAAACTGAGTCCTCGCTTAGGAAATATGAGCGCAGCTGAAGGTATCATTTAGAGCAACAGAGACATCAAAATGGTTTCTGGTCATTTAAAATTGCAGAATAGGTAAGTGGATACCTTATACTAGAGTATGAGATTACTTTACATATTTTATATTCTTTAAAAGCTATTGTTCATTGTTGTTGTTGTTTTTAAGCACACACCACTGGGGCTGACCTTGAGGACTGCTGCACCTGCAACTTTGCCACAATTTGTATAAAGATAAAAGATTGGCCATACGACAGATCCAATGAATGGCTTAGTACTGTCCACTCTGTCTGGCAATGACTTTCAAGAATTTCAAGCAGAAGTCCATCCTTAGACATACAAGTTAATATTTTTATAAGCAGGGCTTGCCCAAGATGTTCGGCTACTGGAGAGAAAGGAGAAGATGACACGCCTCTTAATTCCTGTACAGATGCTACCTGCACTGCTGGTTAAACATTGCGTATTTCAGCACTGGCAAGCGGACAGCACCTCCCACTTCCCATGAGATCAGCTAGCTGTGGAGGTACCCTGCAAACTGTGTGGCACACACACGTCAAGTACTGCTCTCAAACACTTTTCCACCACTCCCTGCCCACCCTCCAGCAACATTCACCCAACTCTGCCTAATGGTAGGGCCGGGACTATATTTAACCAGAGGCACCCAAAATTATTGTAGGGCATTATACATACAAACCATGCTCCCAGTACCTCAGAACTATGCCTCCCCTCTCCTGGTTCATCGCTTATGATATTGGTTCTTTCTATATAATATTTTAGGTCTATATATACGGAAACTGTTGACCATCGGTGGCCTCTCACTAGAAACATAATGAGCTGGAAGGCTGTAGTTGGTCTTTATAAAAAGACAATCTCTATAACTGTCATAGACGTAGCAGAAAAGATACATCTTGATAATCGCACCTTCCAGCAACTGGAGTTACCAATAAACTAAATGTGCAAAATTGTGTTGAATCGCTTTGGAGCAGATGACATTTAGCCGTCAAATGCAATAGGGAGGTAGGTCTCTCACTATTATCTCCCCTTTGGTTACTCAGGACCTTGTACAACACTATTCTCATGATCCAAATGTAAGCTCCCAAAATAATAATGCCCAGAAATGTTATTAAAAAGGGAAGTAGAAGGGAAAGGGATTGAATAGAAAGCTGCATTTCACGCATGCAAAGTGGTGAGAAAGACGTCCTTGGCAGTCAGTTCTGAAGATTCATCCTTTTTTTACACAAATGTGTACTTCATCCTTGGGTCTCTTCCAACTCTATGATTCTATGATCCCAGTAAAATTTTCAGCATTTTTGTACTTTGGTACACATGTTGTCAGGGCAGACAGTACAAGGCACTGATTATGACGCTGCCGACAAAACCAATGACACAGGCTAGATGAAATTTTAGATGCTTCAAGCAATAAATAACTAGGACAAGCATGCTCCCACTCACTAGGCATGTGAGCATACACTTGGCAACAAACTGTGGAATTGTATTGACTATCTTATCACTCACAGTTTGTGTATGCGAGCTCTCAAGACAGTTTTTATTTAGACTCATTAGCCATTTGCCCCGATTTTGTGTCACTTCTCGGTTCTCTCAGAAATTGTTCTGTTTAAGTTCTCTGTCATGAAAAAAGAGGGACCTGCACAGCACTATAGGAAAGCAGAAATGATCCAAGCAGCCATTTCATTGGTAACGTCACATCACAAAAGGCCTTTAATTAGCAGCTCAGAAGGGAAGAAAATTGATTCTGCCTGTATTTGTTACAGACACATGAGAGTGATGCTAAGCAGACAAGAGGCCATTTACGGTATTCATTAAAATGGAAAGTGTCTTCTTTAACCTTGCAGATGTCCCCAGGCAGACCTTGTGCTTCTGATTTCTTGGGCAGTCCGGCAGATAAAGGCCAAAGCTCATCAAAACAAGAAAGGAGCACCAAAGAAACAAAATATTTTCCAGTCATCAAAAATGGAGCAGGCACAACATAGAAACACGCCATGCTTAGATATCAAAAGACAACATTAGAGCACAAAATCAAGCAAAGATATCTAATAAAAATAGAGCAGCATTCAACTGATACCAGGGCAGAGTGCAACATGAAATACATGATAACCAAATCAATAAAACATAGAGATAATTTCCATAAGCAACACAAACAGAGACAGCTAAAATCAGCTAAACACAGAGCAGAAGATTTTAAAAACCGTTCATCAAAAATCTTAAGAGCCTAAGAAACAAGTATCTTTTCCTTTGGTGCTGCAATGACAACAGTATTGGCACCTGACGTGCCTGCAAGGATAGGGCATTCCTCAATGGGGTGCCACTACAGAAAAGGCTCTATCCTGGGTGCACTATCTCCCAGACTTTTTCATATCATCGACAACTTAATAGAGGCTTGAGGGAAGCTAGAATCTTTATATAGACTTGGGAAGAAAAGTGTGAACGAGGTCATTTGTTATAATTGGTATTTAATATGATGTTGTTTTCTTCCCATAAACATCTGCTTTAGTTCATGCTCAACCATTTTCATTTCCTTAAACTTAGTCTTAGCTAGTTTAAGCTAAACTAAAAAGTCAAAGTAAGGAGAAGGGCTATAGTTCAGTAATACAGTGCCTGTTTTGCATGCAGGTTCAATCCCTGGCATCGTCATGTGGGGGGGGGGGCACTCTTGCCTAAAACCTTAGAGAGCCACTTGCCATTCAGTATAGCACAGGACAACAGATCTCATTCAGAATCTACTGCCGCTGTAATATCTAATCATGTATAGCAGAGGCTAAGAGTGGCAAAGGGGCCTTTATGATCCCACCTTCCCACCCTCCCTTTTGGGACTCCTAATGTGAATATAATTGGAACGAAAGACTGAAAGACATCAATTGGGGAAGCGGATTGCTTTTACCCTGTCACTTAGAACTGCTGCTGCTTCCAGGGGGAGGGAAAACACCTATTGTTCATCCACATACCCATTTTAAATTGTGCCGCTTCCCAGCACACTTGCAGTTGCAGTGTAAATAATTTTACAGTGGTACCTCGGGTTAAGAACTTAATTCGTTCCGGAGGTCTGTTCTTAACCTGAAACTGTTCTTAACCTGAGGTACCACTTTAGCTAATGGGGCCTCCCGCTGCCACTGAGCCACGACCGCCCGATTTCTGTTCTCATCATGAGGTACTATTTCTGGGTTAGCGGAGTCTGTAACCTGAAGCGTCTGTAACCCGAGGTACCACTGTATTATGCTTGTGGCAAGGAAGCCTCTGGCAACAACTGGCTGAGCTGATGTGAAGGCACAGAATGGTTCACAAATATCCCACCTGCTTAGGGCATAGAGCCACAAGATTACGTTTGCAGTCCAACATGTAAGAGAAGGGGATGTTGTTAGTTTGGCTTGGACTGAAATCTCTCACAGATTCTAGGGGGAAATGGTACGTTTATATGGCTAGCTGAGGACTCAGAAGAGCCCCCCCCCCCCCCGCAAAACATGGAAACTAAATGGCAAGGCAGAAAGAATAGCACAAAGTAGGTAATGGGCTGAAAAACAGGAACCTGAGGGAAAGGAGGTGGAAGAGAAAGTGGTCTGAATTGCACAGAAGGGGTTTATGACCGCTATGGCATCTATTGTTACTTAATCATTGTGACTGACAACCCTAAAGGGGCAACAACCGTCAAGAAACAATGCAGGGGAGGGAGTTGAATTCCATGTATTGATTTGAACCAACTTGCCAGTTCTTTGACTGCAGGCTTTTAGTAATGGTAATAATGCAAATTTGAAATTGATTCACACTGAGGCAGTCCTGAGCTAAAAATGAACAAAGAACCAGATGACAAAACAAAACCAGTTAGTCTGGCTGACAACCATCCAGGTAGAAATCCTTGTATTGCTTTGTTTTATAGAACCACCAGTACCTGAAGCTATTTTGTGCTGCAGGGGACAGATAAAGCCAGCAACTTTTTATTAAATCAATGTCAGTGATGATAAATATTGAAGCTCTTGAGCTTCTAAGGGCTCTTGTTCTGGGAGAATTGGAGACATTTGGAGATCAGGAAAAGCAGTGGGGAATCTGAAAACCCGGAGATTTTCTCTACTCTGAAATGGGTCCCCTGGTAAGTTACCCTTACCTATTGTCACTCTCATTTTCTGGCATTAGCAGAGCAACAGGACACTGTGTGTCTTTGAATTGCAGGCAGGCAATGAGTGTATTGGTGGCTATGGTGCTGCACATTCACCTTGAATCATTGTTTTCTTTGCTCAGTTTTTCCTGAAGCAGTTGCGGCTTTGGTATTCTGCCCTGAAGCCTTTTACGACTCCAAAAATGTTATATTGCACCGTTTCTCCAGATTTCCCAAGGTCACAAGAAATGTCACAATTTAGAATTGCCACTTTTAATCTTGGACATGAACTTTATTAAATATCCCATTGAAGAAGGAGAAAAGGCAACTATGGCTAGTCTTCCAAGGCTGTTCCAGCACATTCCCTCCCTAGTGCTGTCATCTAATCCCCTTGCTCAGCTGCTGTTCAACATATTCAGACATAATGACAAACTATGGTTTATTATTTTGTGAAAAAAATTAGGAGATCCTTATGCTCACAATTCCCCTTGTTTGGTGATGGCTGTTATGAAAAGCTCTCACTTCCATTTTTAACTAACAACAGTTTAGCATTATATCTGAATCAGGGCAAACTGTGATTAGCATTGTCTGTGGCCAAGCCAACTTCAAACCTTGGTTTATAAAGGAGGCCAATCTCAATAAACCATAGTTTATATTTTCTCTTTACACACACACACACACACACACACACACACACACACACACACTATTAGTTTCTAGCACACAGTATGCAAAAATTAATGTGACTATTAGGGGTACTATTAAAATTATTTCCAATATTTATAAACTGCTTTTCACCATAGATGGGCACAATATGGTTTACATAGCTGTCAATAAAACAACCCATTAATAAAAACAATATGAGGTGGGATTAAACTAGCTAGTCCCGCTTGAAGGCCATGGAAGGCTTGTCGGCATGTAGAGGGCCGTAAGGCCAGCTGGCTAGCCCTAGCTAGGCCATCTCCTTCCAGCCGTCCGCTGCGTATACCCATCGGCCTCTGCTGCGACGTAAATCAGCGACCCGGGCTTCAAAGCCAGGGCACACTATCAGCAGATCGAACTGCGCACACAGAATAGGCGTGAGGCTTGTAAAAGCATACCACAACTACAGATTTATTAATCATAAATCAGGACAAAGAAACATGTCGTCTCTCTCTCTCCATCTTCTCAGAGAGACAGGGGAAAAACAAAAGCTATACACACAACGGAAGTTCCCGGCAAGCTGTGCTGGAATGTAAACAGAAACGTGACATGTAACAGTTCCACACGCCTGCTCCTTAAGGTGGAATGGAAATCTCAACAAGGCTTTCCCTACTGTCCTTCTATTTGCTGACTGAATTCCACAACTTTAGGGGCTACCACAGATAATGCTTTTTCCTAGGCCACACCTGCCCAAGCCTTCGCAGTTAGCTGAAAAACCAAGAAGGCCCCCTCTGCCAATGTCTTAGCACCTGAGAGGGTCTCTAGGGAAGGAGGGAGTCTTTCAGGTATTTGGGGCCTGTGTCATTTAGGGCTTGAATTGGGGGCAAAAATAAACTGGCAAGCAGTGCAGCTGTTTTAAATGGAACCGCAGCTAGTAATCTGGTTGCCACATTCTGGACCAACTGAAGTTTCATCATTATAAGACCCTGCTGCAACAGCCAGTTAGTGGCCAAAGGCCTGTCTCTAAATAAAAAAAGTATGTGCTTAACAAGAAAAGGAAAGCAGATGGGGCCAGTCTAGCCTCCCATTTGTCGCTTGTGATTCTTGGGGAGAAAAAAGACCAGCGACATAAGGGGAAAGAAGAGCTTGAGAGAAACTCCAATTTCCATTGGAGAAAAGGGGGAAGGAAACATCAGTGGCTCTGTGGAAGAGGGGGGAAACCAGACCCCTGTTTTTTATAGAGGAAACTGTCAGTGGTGCTCAACAGTGCAGGTGGTGTGCCAGAGCTATTGCTTTCTATGGTGTATACTGTACATGTATATTTCGTTAGCCTTACTGCTGCTCCAGATCAAAGAGGCTTTGCAGGTTTTTGAAACAAATAGAAAGCTTGTCACCTGGAGACACCTGGTCTGAACAAAGACCTTGGATTCTTATCTCATTATACATGACAAAGCCATTTTTCACCTTCTCACCCCTTGCTTTTTCCTATTGCAGTCGTTAAGAGTCGTCAACAGGCTCATCACAGCTATCTGCCAATCACCCATTCCCACCAGCCTTCTGAGTAATACCCCTCCCCACCTTCTCACTATATAGAAGGGTCTGGAAACTTCTGTTTCAGTGTATCTGAAGAAGTGTGCATGCACACGAAAGCTCATACCAAGAACTAACTTAGTTGGTCTTTAAGGTGCTACTGGAAGGAATTTTTTTTGTTTTGACTATGGCAGACCAACACGGCTACCTATCGGTAACAGAAAGCTTGTCTGTCAGAGGCAAAAACAGGGTGAGCATAGACACCATAGGCCATGAACTCTCTTTGCTTCCAGTTTCCTGGGGAAAAGTGACATCTATCTCCATTTTTTTCCTCACAGTGGTTTTTCTCTTGCTTCAGCTTGTCTTTTCTGTTTACCAGCTCTCTGGTGAATTCTTCCTTTTTTTGGACTCAGTTATCATTCACTTCATAAACACTTTACATTACTCAACCAGTGCAGAAGACTGAACTTTGGTGTAAATATAATTTACTCTTGCTTTATGTGTTTTATACTGTCTGGAGTATTAAAATTTATTACTTACCACAATCAGATTGAATGTCCAATGAGATCAATCAATTAGGTTTCTGCAAGGTCTGATCTGGATTCAGTTGCTGAGGAAAGTGATTAGAAACACATTTGGATAACCTCATGAGCAATCTGGGCTGTCACCTGTTTCACAAAAACTAGGCCCTTGGCTGGAATGGAGTTCATGTGTGTTCATGTGGTGCATATGGTTTTTTGTAATGTTTACCCCAGTTAAATTGGAGTGTTGGAGTTAAGTTGATTTACCCTGCAATCCTATGCATATTTACTTAGAGGTAAGTCCCACTGAGGTCAAGGAGGCTTCCTTCCAAACTTCCTTCGATATGTATTGAAGGAATTTACTGTTAGTTCCACTGACTTTTATAACATTACTTAAGTTTGAATCCAAGCTGGTTGCAATGAGATAATGGCTACAATGAGCCGCAGCTTTCATCAGCAGTGATGAATATAAGAATAAAGAAATCCTCCAAAATGTGCCCATTTAGCTAGCAGAATATAATTTTTCTACTTACCGGTAGTTTTGGACTTAGCAAATCATTGCTAATGTATGATGAAGGCTGAAGTTCTAACATTTGTAGTACTGAAGACCTTTTCTTCCAGCAGGGTTTTTAATTGAATCCTGATTTTATCATTTTAACTTTTTTTACTTCCATTGTGCGGAGTCATCTGTACAGCGTTTAGAGTCGCCTATAGTTAAATGGTACATAAAATAAATGGGTGGGACTCAGCTAGCCAGCCTTGGCAGTGGAAGCCTTGCAAGGACTTAGTGTAACAGGTCTTCTCTTTTTCCGCCTTCCTACCCACAATTGGCTTGGAACGGGCAGGCGGTCAGCAGGACCCCCAGAACAGCACATGAGGAAGGGAAATGGGGGGGGGGGGGTCATTCCATCTGGCATACTGCAAGGATTGTGCAGATGGAACAACCTGAAGAGTGTGACACTGAATTCCACCCATCAAACTTCATGCAGGGGCACACTTCGGTCTTTGAAATTTCCTCTCGTCTTCTGTTCTGCTCAATTCACTAGATCATAGTTGCCCTGCGGTGGCCCCTAGGCTCAGCGACCAGTATGGCGGAACCAGTCACTCTGCCCTAAATCTTCCTTTGCTTCTTGTCAGAGTACAGTGGTACCTTGGTTAAAGAACAGTCCTGTTTAAGAACAATTCGGTTTACAAACTCCGCAAAACTGGAAATAGTGTCCCGGTTTGAGAACTTTACCTCAGTTTAAAAACGGAATCTGAGCGGTGGAAGGGCACCGGCGGCAGGAGGCCTCATTAGGGAAAGTGTGCCTCGGTTTAAGAACGGTTTTGGTTTAAGAACGGACTTTCGGAACAGATTAAATTCATAAACCGAGGTACCACTGTATATGTTGATACAAGAGTATCAAGTAATGCTGTCAAGTAACGATCACTTGAGAGATACTTGCCTCCCTTGTTTGTTTGTTTATTTATACATTTATATTCCACCTTTCCTCCAAGGAATACAAGGGGACATCTATAGTTCTCCTGCTCCCCATTTTAATCTCACAACAGCTGTGTGGGGTAAGAGACCATGACTGGCCCAAGGTCACCCAGTGGTGATTTGAACACTAGTCTCCCAGGTCTCAGCCCAACACTCTGACCACCATGCCATGTATTTAAAAAATGCATAGATTTGACTCCACTCTGCATCTCTGCAGTGCTCCCCAGGCCTTTGGCTCCCTCTCAGATTTCATGACAGGACATGACACTTTGCCATCCTATCTTCCTCTCTGAGCTGAACCACAATTACATGCAAACACATGCAACAATAACCTGACAGCTGGATCTGGAGTAGATAATTAGTATGGGGGATTTGGATACGAGAAAAGCTGCTTCCCCTCCCCTCTCTGCTGGGTTCCAAAGGAACATTGGCTATGAGCTTGGGACTCCGCATGGGGGCGAAGCAGCTGGATGGAGGGTGGAGATGGGGAGGGGTATGGAAAGGCTTGAGCATCACCTCCCTTCTACCAGTTCCCTGCTTCAAATGCTCCTCCAACAACAATATGCATGCGAGTTGCCATTCCGCTTTTTAATAACTCTGTAGTGGCCTCATCGTGCTGACAGCCTGACTCAGCTACCCCTCACTATATGTCCTTAAGCTCCCCCTCTGGACTGACTGACCCCACTTCACACATTTCCATGGTATTTGGGTTGCCAGCTGTCAACGGCCAGAAAAAAATTAGCAAACCAGCCTGGTTTAACGGCAACTTGCTAGGCAAATTTGAAGCTCTTCTTAATGGCACAGGTATGGAAGCTGGCTGAAAAGTTGGCAAACTCTGTAGGTAGGTGTGGAAACTCGTCTCTTCAAGAAAGTATTTACAAAAACAGCAGTAGGCGCTTTTATCTATCGCATATTCAAATTTTGTGTGGTTCATTCTACAAGCATGGGCAGCTGCCTTATTCTGTTTTCTTATGAATTTTATTTTCAGTTTTCAAGAATTTACAAATAATAATAATAATAATAATAATAATAATAATATTTTTTTATTTATACCCCGCCCTCCCCAGCCAAGGCCGGGCTCAGAGCGGCTTACAAGCAATAATAAAAACAAGATGAATGATTACAAACTTAAAAACAAAAATAAAACACAACAATTAAAATAATGGAACATTAAAATATTAAAATGTAGCCTCATCGCAGGAGGAGAAGGAAAAGAAGGGGGAAAAAGAGAGAGGGGGGGAGAGGGAGGGAATCAAACTGGCTCCAAGCCAAAGGCCAGGCGGAACAACTCTGTTTTACAGGCCCTGCGGAAAGAAATCAGATCCTGCAGGGCCCTGGTCTCATGAGGCAGAGCGTTCCACCAGGCCGGAGCCAGAGTTGAAAAGGCCCTGGCTCTGGTTGAAGCCAATCTAACTTCTTTAGGGCCTGGGACCACTAGGGTGTTGTTATTTATGGACCTTGAGGCTCTCCGTGGGACATACCAGGAGAGGCGGTCCCGTAGGTACACATATTACAGTCACATACTTCCAATACAAATACATATCAGACTCCCCCCCCCCCCCCGCTTGTGGTTGTAACTTTGCTTGCCATATATTGTGTCTTTTTATGCTGGCCTGAACCCCTTTTTTCTGTTTGTGTATGTTTTTATACAGTGGGTTCCTTATCTTATTGGGACTGCAGAAGGTGTGGGAGGGGTTCATTCCCCACCTGGTGTGATCCTGCTCATTTTTAACCCCACCAGGGATTGCTAGTTGCATGTGTTTTAAATGGCCCCTTCCAACTCTACAATTCTGTGATTCTATGATTCCATGTATGTGTTAAATGCATTGAGAACACTTAGCTATATTTGGGCCCTAATGTAAAGCATTAGGGCCAACAATTAAATATAATTGTTTGTCTTCATGTGTTTGCTTGAAGTTTTGGCTCATTACACCGCTGACCAAATTCTTGCTCTAAATGGTTTTGCAGCTAGTACTAGCCATCCCCAAGGAGTCTGTGCTTCAAGGCAAAGAGAACTGATTCTTGTATGTTGAATAGTTTATAAAAATGTATGAAGCACCTTTCCAGATGAAAACTAATTTTGAAATGCAGGCTGCTATTCATAAAAGCTACCTTTTCTGTAAACAACAAATGTCCTCATCTAGAAAGATTTGAAAATTTCCCCCACTTAAAGCTGACCTTTATACATATGGTTGATTTGTATTTTATGACTTGGTGGAATAGCTCTGAGGGAGCTGAGGGGGTCGCTTTTCAAAAAGATGTGAATGGTTTTCTTAGGCCAATATTACTGTGCCAAGTGCAATCTCTCCAAGAGCCTCGCAATGGCTTTCCTTGGCCGCCAGCCACAGTCCATTTCCCTCCAGATTTGCCCTGTCAATGAGAATGGTCAGGACGACGACTGCAACTAGGGCTGCACATTACAGCCTGTTTGTGCTAGCAAACCTCGACTGGACCTGGGTATTTACTACCGCCCGTCATAAAATAGAAAAGAAATACACATAATATTTAGCTTCGAAAGGCATATAATCTCTTTCTGCCTTTTATATATTTTTCATCTAGATTTCATCATCAGTTTTATATTACCATGTGTGTGTGAGAGAGAGTGTGTGCATGCAAGTTTAAGTACAAGGCCACATTTATTTTGCAACATGGGAATAATTGCACCAGTAGCTGTACATACCATTTGTACACATTAGGAAGTAGATGCAGGTCAGCTTTCTAATGCATGGATCAGAATGAAAAGTACACTGGAATGGCTTTTCCTTCACTACAGCTACACATGTTACCGTATTTTCCCGGGAGTAGGTCTACATGGATGGAACTATAATTTCGGAATTGAGTAATAATCCAGTCCACCCAATGCACATTGTGCAGATCACCTGTTTTGTATTTTAATTCCCCTTGAATCAAGAATAAATGTAATTTAGCAAGCTAAATAAATGATGGGTGACATCGGCCCATTGTCAGATGTGAAAGGGCATCAATGACCGTCTCCCCCAAGAGTGCAAGAAATATGGTGCAATTAGGTAGTTTTAGACTCTGGACATGCACAACATGACTTACTTCAGCAGGTGGCAAGCTGGCCCCTGTCATTTGGGGGCCCTTCTGCTCATTCTGCTGAGTAGAGCTCTGGGCTTCCACCACAAAGTATTGTGCCGATGGCACCAAGCATGGGAGGCATCAGAGGTTGGTTGGGGGTGGGTGAAGCATTTCCCCAAACAAGGAGCTTGCCCTCACATTACTGGACTTTTCATTAACATATACTGCTATTTTTCTACAAACACACACACACACACACACACACACACACACACACACAAACACTGCCTTGTGTTGGAGATTCATTCCCCATGTCTGCAGTCATGGGATTGTTGTCTATCACATGATGGTGTATGTGGGAAGTGACAGAGACAGGATGTTTTGATATTACTGTGTTTCGTGAAGTGGGATTATTGTCCTTTGTTCCATCTCTCTTTGCTGTCTGACGAGAAAGAGGCAGGAGCTAAGTCAGGATGCTCCGAGTGTATTATATGTAAATAAACGTAGATTAGCCAAAATGCTGAGCTACTGAGGTCTGTTACGCAAACTGTGAATACTCTGCAGATCCCTAAGTGTGCTAATGCCTTTTGGCATTAGTTGCTGCGATGTTCGGGCTGGAGAAAGCTTTTGAAGCTCCCAAACAATCGACCAGCAGGGAGAGAACATGCTAGTCGGGCATGTGTCTCTACCAGGGTCCTACATGAGAGTAGGACACTCCTAACACCTTGACTGTGTGTCCCCTCACCCCCTTTTCTGGTGCTGCCACTGTCACTAAGTCACTCAGTCACAAATTTATGCTCTAAGTAAGTGAGAAGCAAAAATCTTTCGTCTGGCCCAGTAATGGAACACAGTGAATGGCACTTCCAACTATTCTCTGTTGGAATGAGGCAAGAGGTTTTAATAGTGTGAGTTTGGGGGTTAGGCAATGTGCCTGAGTCCCTTCTAATTCCTAGCTCCAACAAGGATTCAATTGCTGGAATAGCCAGACAGGTTTCTTGGTAATGCCTGGTTAAGAATGGGTTGTTACGGTAACAAAGGAAGCTGCTCTGTGCCAGAGGACAAATGGTCCTCTGTCTATTAGTTAGAAAGACAAAGGCCCAAGTTGAGGTGTGTGAACTTTAAAGCAGGAAGCAGGCTGGGCAGCTGAGAGACAGAACCATGCCTGGTTTCTGCTGGGATCCAAGGCTGTGGCTATGGGAGAAGCAAGACCTTCTTGGGGTATAAATGTTGTGAACCCTTCCAGCATTGGCTCAGGTTGTATATAGGTGTCAATAAAGCATATATCATAAAGACACCACGGTCTTTAAAGATTCCACATGGTAAGTGCCTGGAACCCCTGGAACCTCTCACCACTTGGAGATTGGGGTGGCGTGCAACAACATGTGAAATAGGAAAGCTTAAGCAGAGAGAGGAATTAAAAAAAAAAACAATCTGTATCTGACTGCCCTTCAAAATCGCCCATACAACATAGCACATAATATTATAGCTTCCACCAAGCCTACTTGGGAGGGCAGCTAACTGCATTGGCATTTCAAACATTTGATCATATTTTCCCAGAGTGTTTTTATTATCTGCTAGCAGTCTGGCCTGATCAAAATTCCTGTTTTACTGGGAGACAGGGAGAAAAAGCAGAGGGGGCAGGCGGGAAATGCACACCAGAAAAGATGATGAAGGCAATCACTTGCTAATGCCTTTTTGAAAATGGATAGGTGATTACCAATCCTCTTCCTCCTCAATTACATCTTCTCTGCCTGCTCTCCCATCCAGCCATGTCAGTTACCAGAGTCACAGCAGTGTATTACTTCAGAGGCATTAAAACAGTTACTCTAAAAGTATCCCAGACATGCCAGCAGCACTTTCAGGTGTCCACCTTCATCAAAACAAATCCAATCTGGACAAAATTAATGCATGCAAAAGGAACACTTAAAAGCATTGCCAATCAATTTCTGGAATGAGTGAGCAAGGGGTGTGTGTAAAGGGAAATCCAACCCAGCAGATTCCAGAAAGCTGCAATGGATTTTAAAGGGATGAGTCAAGCCTCAAATGTACAAAGGATGGAGGTCAAACATAAATCTCATTTGGTTTGGTTTGAAGACAATGGCTACTGGGCTAGGTTGCTAGGGCTGAAGTGGGACGCGGGTGGTGCTGTGGTCTAAACCGATTGGCATTTTGAAGGTCATGCCTTCCTCTTAGTTTGTTTCTTGCTTTCATCCTGAGTTTGAGCGTCTTTAAAGTCCATGACACCTTTGGTAAAGGCTGTTCTCCAATTGCAGTGCTCGCAGGCCAGTGTTTCCCAATTATTGGTGTTTATACTACATTTTTTAAAAGATTTGCCTTGAGAGAGTCTTTAAACATCTTTTGATGACCACCAGCATTAGGCTTTCCATTTTTAAGTTCGGAATAGAGTAGCTGCTTTGGAAGACAATACAGTGGTACCTTGGGTTAAGAACTTAATTCATTCTGGAGGTCTGTTCTTAATCTGAAACTGTTCTTAACCTGAGGCACCACTTTAGCTAATGGGGCCTCCTGCTGCCGCCATGCTGCCAGCACGCAATTTCTGTTCTCATCCTGAAGTAAAGTTCTTAACCCGAGGTACTATTTCTGAGTTAGTAGAGTCTGTAACCTGAAGTGTCTGTAACCCAAGGTACCACTGTAATCAGGCATCCACACAATATGACCAGTGCTTTGACACTGGTGATCTTTGCATTAGTTCGCCTGTCTTCCCAAATGATGTGTAAAAATTTTCGGAGACACCGTTGATGGAATCTTTCGAGGAGCTGGAGCTGGCGTTTATAAGTGGTCCATGTTTCACAAGCATACAGTAAGGTTGGTAGTTTCACAAGCATACAGTAAGGTTGGTAGTACAATAGCTTTGTAAGCAAGCATTTTGGTTTCCCTGTGAATGTCCCGGTCCTCAAACACTCTGCAATTCAATTGGGAGAAAGCTGCACTCACAGAGCTCAGGCGATGCTGAATTTTGGCACCCTTGTGGAAAGATAACTGCCCAGGTAGGAGAAGTGAAAGACACTTTAGAATGTTACACCATTGAGTTGGATTTGTGGTGCTGCAGAGGCGTTGCTTTGTGCATGTTGGTGCAGCACTTTGGTTTTTTGTATGTTGAGTGATAGGCCAAGCTTTTCGTAAGGAAGCTTTGTAGGTCATCTTCTGTGTACACACTACGTTGTCATCAGCATACTGAAGCTCTGTGACAGAAGTTATGGTAACCTTACTCTTTGCTTTCAGCCTACTCATATTAAAGAGCTTTCCATCTGTTACCCTTTGACAAAGTATAGGATCATGGCAATGAAAATAATAAATAAAGTTGGGGTAATAACACAACTCTGTTTAACACCTGATCCCACTGTGAATGGTGCACTTTGAGAGCCATTGTTATCTGCAATTTGTTGCTGTCATATTGTCATGGAGAAGCTGTAGGATGTTCACAAAACTGGGGAGCCAATTTTCAGAAGGATAGTCCACAGGCATTACAATTTACAGTGTCGAAGGCCTTAGTCAGGTCAATAAACACCATATACAGGGGTTGGTTTTGCTCTCTGCATTTTTATTGAAGCTGTTGAGCCGTGAAAATCATGTCCTACGTTTCTGCTTGTGTACTCACACATTTTACCTCGCAAGGGCAAAAGCTTTGAGGGAGCAATCTCTGGTGGGGAAATGGCCCAAGGTGAAGAAGCACCTCTCTCTGTTTACTGGATAGTTTTTAGATGATAACTCTAAACAGACCTCTACACTCAAGCATTTGGGGGAGGCTTGTGATTGATTGTGGCTCCTTTAGATGCTGATGCTGCTGATTTTTTTTGAATTTTTTGGGGGGCTAATGTGATTTTAATGATGTTCAAATTAATGTTATGGTTTTATTATGTATGTTTACTGCCTGGGATGAGGGGTGGTTTATGAATGGAATTAATTAATACGAAAATAAACTTTTATAAAATGAAAACCAAAGTTTGTGAGAAGAATCAAAGATCTATATGTCATAGGTAATTCTGTTCTCTGTTCTTCTTCCTATCTGGATCCCCAGTCTGGACAACGTTCCTTCAGCTTCTTCACTAACTGGACACTAATTCTCATATTTCCTGCCTTATTATTATTATTTATTATATCCCACATTTCCTCCAAGATGATGTGCACACTCTCACCATCTACATTTCACCATCACAACTTCCCTGTGTGGTAGGCTGTGCTGAGAGACAGTGACTGGCCCAAGGTCTCTAGAACAATTAAAAGGAAAAGGAAATCAAGGGATTCTCAGCTACATATATTTCATTCTGCTGCTGAAGTAAATTCCATCTGAAGTAAATGGCCTATTCCTTCGCTATTGTTTAAATCTTTGCTTAACTTTTTGGAGGGGAATGATACTCTCCCTTCTACTTTTCCCCATCCCTCATTTAGAGGTGACTGATGAAGTAAGGACTGTGGTTGTGATACAGTAATGCACAACATGATGTGGCTTTAATTTTAACACAAAGTAAATATTTCCATAGCCCATAAAACTCCTGCAACATACTTATCTGGGTGAACACAAAGCTTAGCACCATTTGTTAATTCCTTTATCTTTCAGATACAGGACTGGAAAGAAAGACACCCAGAAAGAACCTTGGATTGTTTGCAACAGGAAGCAGTTAAATCTCCACCAGACATTTGGCAGTTGGGTTTACACTCATACCTTCAGGTAAGCTGCTTTCTCTAGACTGTTTATTTTATTTTTGGGAGGGGAGGGGCTTTTAAATCTTTTGATGAGATCCAATAACACAGTCACACAAGCATAGCCCTAGTTCCCTACATTGCTGTTGCAAAATTTGCAAAGGCAGCTGGATCAAAATGATTCAAAGCAATTTGTCCTACAAGGACATCGGTTACAGTTGCAGGACAAGCCTAAAGTCAGTCCCACTCAGCATCTTCTGTCAGTCCAAAGGATGCAGTCATTACTCTCCAGAAAGGCTAACAACTGTTAACCAACATAAGAAGATAATTGCTGGATCAGGCCAAAGATCCATGTAGTTGCGTTATAAAAAATGTAGCATATCAATGGTAGGGAACAGCTGTAAGTCCATTGGGAGGGGTCTGGGCCTTCAGATGCCCTGCGTGGACCTCCTCAAATGTTTACATTTATTCTCCTTTTCCTCCATGATGGAACTCAGGTGTCTCCCATGCAGGCACTGACTAGACCAAACCTGCTTAGCTAAGGTGGCTGAATCATGCTCCCTGAAACCATTTTGCTGCATTTCTCCTCTTCCATGACTTTTCCCCATCATTCTCCAGAAGAAGCAGTGCAGCAGAGACTGCTGCTGCTTTCCCTTGCTTTTGTATCTGCTCACACACTTAGAAGAGATGTTTACCTATATTATTTTCATGGTGGACTGTGTAGGACGGCATGTAGTCTTATTTCTGCTGATGGTGGGGGCTCTGCCATTGCAGGGGCATCAAGCCACACCTGGGCAACCTGTAAGCTGTTGCTTTTGGCCCTGCTGCTGTATCTGAAACCCCCAGGTCCTGCTAGCTGCACCAACCTGGAGCTGGAAAAATGGGGGAAGCTCCTGCCCTCCTACCTTCACTCTTGGCTGGCACATGAAGTGGTAGATCCATCATTCTGCTCCTCCCAGGCCCTAGGTTAGGATTGTTTTGTGAAGTGATTAAGTAGGGCATGTCAGTGTTGGAGATGAGAGTAGGGTTACACACTTGCCTCTGTGCATACAGTACAGATGTGGAGGGATAATAAGTGAACAGCCTAGGTGACTCCCACTGCCAGAACAGAGCTGTTGCTGCATCTGGTATCCTGAGAGCCAGTGTGGTGTAGTGGTTAAGAGCAGTAGACTCGGAATGTGGGGAACTGGGTTCGCGTCTCCGCTCCTCCACATGCAGCTGCTGGGTGACCTTGGGCTAGTCACACTTCTCTGAAGTCTCTCAGCCCCACTCACCTCACAGAGTGTTTGTTGTGGGGGAGGAAGGGAAAGGAGAATGTTAGCCGCTTTGAGATTCCTTCGGGTAGTGATAAAGTGGGATATCAAATCCAAACTCTTCTTCTTCTTCCTTTCCTATTCAGATCAGTAACATTGCACAAGCATCTAGTTTCTTGGGCGTTAATGTATTACTCCAGTCCACAGCTATTTCCTAAGAGAGTATTACACACAGGATATTTTGGGGTCTGGAGGTCTCATTTAGTGACTTGCAAATTTATGACCAGCCAGTTAAGCTTGCCTGAATAGCACTGTCTTCCTGAGTTTTGAGGCATTCCTGAATCCTTTGGATGGTCTTTCGTCCTGACTCCTTCTTTGTCCTTCATTACTGATTTGCTCTCCGGTCCTCCTTCCCAGTTTCTAAATAACAGCCCGTGTGTGTGTGTGTGTGTGTGTGTGTGTGTGTGGTTTCTCCACTGCATGCCTCATCTGCAATACAGTATAGGGATTATTACCCTGAACTACTTATAATTTATTTATTTACTAGATGTATATCCCGCTTTTTGACTACAGTGCTCAAATCAGCTAACAACATTTATAAGACAGAAAAAGATACACCAGAACCACACACTAAAGAAACCCCCAATACTCTGTGTTATCAGGTAGAGCAAATGCAATAATGCACATTGTTTCTTTCTTCTTCTTCTTTTGGAGTGTGTGTCTTACAGTGCAATTCTATGCATGTCTACTTGGAAGTAAGCCCCATTGAGTTCAATGGGGCTTAGTCTGTGTATAGGACCGTAGCCACCAGCTAGGAAGTGAATAGGAACAGTTTAGAGGCATAGAGAGAGAAATCTATATTAGTGGTGGTTGTGGGATTCATGTATTTGTTCAGGAAGCTCTGAGATACAACGGTTCTTTGGGCTTTGTGGATATATTTACAGTATTTAAAGGTCAAGTAATCTTTTCCATTTCCCTGTTTGCTTCAGATGGTTTTGTTGAACATTTTCATTATTCCTTGTGATATTTCCACGCGTCCCTCTTTTTTGGTTTAAGAGGATTTCTCTGTATGTCTCTAGTTATTAGGATGTAGCAAGTGTGCAGTGAATGTGTTATTACTGTAACAAGCTTTTCCACATAGCAGATATTTATCCTCAGTACTGGAAAGCTTTTCATTTGAATGGGAGTGTGGAAGGGAAGATTAGAGAGGGCAGGCAGTCTGGAATAAAGATTGAAGGATAGAAAGGGCTTCCTGGGTGTCGATTCTTACACTGCATTTTGAGTACAAACGGCAGATGGGAGAATCATTGATGTCTCTGCACACCTGCTGATAATGGAAAGTATGAATCACTGACAACGAATCAACTTTGCATGTTGCAAGGGTACACCACAGATGCATTGCTTGCTGTGCTGCACAGAGTTGCATCTTTAATGCAAATGAAATCTGGCTCTTTTGCAAAACAGTTCAAATAGAAAAACAAAACAAAAAATGCAATCAGTGGCCACATTTGTGACTGCAAATGCTTAGCGAACTGTTAGGACTAGGGTTGGAATAAAAAGGAGAAAGCAGAGTAGAAGGAATTAGAAAACATATTTTGCTTTTCTTAAGCAAATACAACTTAGGTGCTGATGTGGATATGTCTACACCACAGATATGCCTCTTGGTTCAGAGCTTTAGCGCCAACCAGATTTGGGGGAAGTTCCTCCTGTATAAATAAGTATGAAGTAATGTGGTAAAGCACACAGTCAGTTCTAACTTCGGCGCCGAGGGCCTTCTGGCAATCCCCTCACTGCGAGAAGCAAAGTTACAGGGAACCAGAGGGCCTTCTTGGTGGTGGCACCCTCCCTGTGGAATGCCCTCCCATCATCAGATGTCAAGGAAATAAACAACTACCTGACATTTAGAAGACACCTGAAGGCAGCCCTGTTTAGGGAAGTTTTTAATGACTGATGTTTTAATGTATTTTTAATTTTTTGTTGGAAGCCACCCAGAGTGGCTGGGGAAACCTAGCCAGATGGGCAGGGTATAAATAATAAATTGTTGTTGTTGTTGCTGTATGACACATCCTGCTCTGGTCCTGCTACCCCCCCTTTTCTCATGTAGATGGACTGGGGATCAGAATAGGTTCAGACAGGTCTCCTGTAGTTTGCAGGGATGAAGAAGTGTTCCTGATTCCTTGCATCAGATGTCCTGTATGGGACTTCCTACGTTGACATACAAATTACCCTATGCTTAAGTGAGATTGGTATTACTTGGGATGCTTTCAGCTTTTTGTGTTTACTGTGGAATTGCCACCATTTTCTTATCCCCCCCCCCCCCGGAACATTCACATGACGCCACCATTCACCCATTGTCTTCTTGTATTTTCCCTATGATTCTTCCACTATTTTTCTTCCAAGCTCCACCAGACCACCTGTCTATTGAGCATTTATCCTGTTTTGTTTGTGCAAAGCTTATACAGTGGTTTTCTTGAGCCTACTTTCTATGTGCATTCTATGGCCATAATACTGGGCAGTACAGAAACTGCCTATTTTCCCTGGCTGTTGGTTGGGATAGGGTCTCTCCTTGGACTGGCATCACACATATCAATAGGCTTGGGGATGCTTTGGATCCATCAGCTCCTCTCAGCATGGCCAATGGTCAGGGATGATGGAAGTTGTTGTACAGCATCATCTGGAAATCCACATCCCTGCTTTAAGAAGGGATGATAACAACCCTTTCTCTTCTCTGAATCTATCTTCCATTTCTGTCTTAACTTTGGGTTGTTTATCCATTCATTTGTGTACAAATGAATGCAGGGAGGAGGGCAGGCCTGGCAACAACATTTGGGATATTTGGGCAGCTGCTAGGGCCAAAGCAGCCTGGCAAGGGCAATTGGAGCTTTGCTATCTTTTAAGTACCCACTGAAGGTCATTTCCCCCCTCTTCTCAGTATTGAATTGACAATAAATTAAAATTTTTGCACTGCTGTTTTACTGCTTTTATTATTTTATTGAAATTTATGTTGCGAATATAAAACATCTTTGTTAGCTGCCTTTAGTGCCCTGTACTGAAAAGGTAGTATATAAATATTTTAAGTAAAAAAGTGAAACTAAAAAGATGTGCAATGAGGGATTGATTCTTTGCCTAACTCTATACAGCTCAGGATGAATAAAGGGAGTTGAATGTGCCACTTTACATATCAGAGCCTCATCCAGACTTTAAGAAACTGAATAGGAGATTTCCCAGGGATGATTTTAATACACTTTAATCAGGCCTTCAGGGCTGTCTGATTTTTATGCATAATTTTATATCTGCATTAGGGTTTTTTATTTTAAAGGGAAAATGAATGTTATAAGAGATATTGGGATGTAAATACATGACAAAACAGGATCACAGTAAATGAACATTGCTCATTCCACACATTTCTAAACGTTAGTTAATAATGAACCCATCACCATTATTCTTGATGGGAGAGTGCCAGTATGAATGGTGATAAACCTTGATGGCACACAAAACCTGCTGTAGGCATTGTGGCACATGCTACGTTTGTTGACAACCAGAAACTCAGAGCTTTTGAGAACCATACATGTCCATGTCCGATAAGTGTTGATTGACAAAACAACTCACGGCGCCGGTGGGGTGGGTGGGAGAGAAAGCCAAAGCCCACTCATGTAAATCAATTTATTTCTCAAGTCTATGCAATCTACTGTCACTACTGCTGTCATTTGAAAATCCTTGGGGTTTTGAAGAGCTTGGATGGATGAGAAAGAGCTGATGAGTAATTCAAATGGTTCCCAGCCCAAATAGGACTCTGTTGCTTTCTGAGACCTGTTGGGGCATTTGCTGGAGATGCAATGGTGAGTGATGGACAGATGAATGAACCAAGTAAAATAGTTCAGGTGTGTGCCCCTTAGATAAAAATATAATCAAATCAAGTGCCAAATAAGAGGAAGGCATCAGGACTGGAGAGCCAGTGCTGAAATTAATTTCCCTTGCTAAAAGGGAGCTTCAGGCTCTCATATACAGGATAATAATGATCAGAAGCTGCAGACCTGATGGCTGCCTAGCAATGCCTAGTGCCTTCTGAATGAGAGCCGCCTACCTCTCCAGAACACTGCAAATCTAAGTGCATGGCATTACCTTTCCCTCTCCCATTCTGACATCCTCTTTCTGGGAGAGACTTTGTTTTTGCTGTCCTTCCCTAACTTTGTGTTTCTTAAAAAGCAAAGGAAGTCATGTTGGTCTAGGGGCAGGCGGGGGGCAGCCAAAACCCACACCGAGGCAATGCCATTATTAGGAACAACCTAAAGTTGCAAAACAGGGACCTATTTTGAGAGGTAGAAGGTGGGGTATGGAAGCTGGCTGGTGGGATCTGCATTTAGTCTTAAGACAGAATGGAAAAGGAGGTAGGAGAGAAATGGGGCTGGGCTTGGTACAGCTTTTAAGTTGCACCTAACGCAGGTGGCGCTGTGGGTTAAACCACAGAGCCTAAGACTTGCCAATCAGAAGGTCGGTGGTTTGAATCCCCGCAATGGGGTGAGCTCCCGTTGCTCGGTCCCTGCTCTTGCCAACCTAGCAGTTCAAAAGCACGCACTGGAGGTAGATAAATAGGTACCACTCCGGTGGGAAGGTAAATGGCATTTCCATGCGCTGCTCTGGTTCGCCAGAAGCAGCTTAGTCATAATGGCCACATGACCCGGAAGCTGTACTCCGGCTCCCTCGGCCAATAAAGCAAGATGAGTGCCGCAACCCCAGAGTCAGTCACGACTGGACCTAATGGTCAGGGGTCCCTTTACCTTTTTAAGACTGCCCCTCGGACTGATGGGGCAAATAAACTTACAGTTTTTATTTTTTTATACATCAGGTTCATGCTTCAAGGCTGTAGTCATTGCCTGCAGTAAGGTCCATACAACTCATTGGGACTCATTTCTGAATAGACACACACTGTATGTGCTAGAACCTCAATAGGTTTCTCAGGAAAATAAAAAATGGAACTGTTTGTGCCAAGTCTTATTTCTCAAACATATGGCGGGCACCAGGTTGATCTAGATACTTAGGGATGTTTAAAATATGTTTTGTTTTATCATATATCATTTGCCACCCTGGGCTCCTCTTTGGAGGGAGGGCAGAAAATAAATTTACTACTACTACCAGTGCTTTCTCCCCAAGAAAAATAGGCGCCAGAACTCACCATGGAGTTGTTACAGTGAGTCAATGGGTGACTCAAGGCAGCCCTGAACAGATGCCTGTTTGAGAAAAGCCACGTTCACCACACGCAGAGGTGCTAAAATGACTGCAATCTGTCTCCCTAGCTGGTTTGGGGGTTGCCCCTAGTTCTGGTGCAAGTCAAATATGTGTGCCTCGCCTCCCTCATTCTCTTAGATTCAGGCAGATGGCTAGGGCAGCTCAGAATGGCCCTCACACAATGATAGAGGCCTGTCTGGAAAGCTTAAAGCCCACAGCTGCTACATGGGAGACGGGTGGAAGAAAAGGAAATATGAATTGGTCCCACCCTGTAGTTGGTCCCAGTCCACCTAGGAGCTAGGTGGAATTATAGATTTTTAAAAAAGTAGACTTAAACAGGCTGCCCAGCTTCCTTTTTGACTTAAAATGTTCGTTTGGGGCTTTTCAAAAGTACATAAAGGCAAGAAGCCCCGGGGGGTGGGGAGGGGTGCTGGCCCGCAATGGCGTCCACCTGAGAGGTGCTAGAACTGCACTCCAGCGTGCTCTGACTGGAAAAACAGCATTACTACTACTGCTGCTATTACTAATGACATGTGGTTTATGTTTTTTGAAGATTCCCATTTTGGTTTGTCTGCATGTGCATAGAGGCTTTCAGTAACTGGCTGACAATAAAAGCTCATTAACTGCGTAGCAAGTTCGGATATGAAATAATGAGTGTTTGTGTGCTACTGCTCAAAATGTGTGTGTTTTTAGGGCACAATAAGAAAATGAGCAAAGTGGCATATTCCTTCATTTCAAAAGACTTTTCTCTTTTTTTGCCCTACTTTTCTATTTCAGAGAAATACTCAAGGTGGCAAAGAAAATACAAATCAGCAACAATATATTTAAACCCAAAATTATAAACGGCACAAAGCAATTTAACACATCAGCAACCAGTCAAAATGTTAAGACAGATTGCAGCATTGGGATACTGTTACTAAAATGCAGTACCCAGCATAGTTGGAAGGAGATTGATTAAGGCAGGCAGAAGTGACTGCAGAGACGCAGAAGAGCGGGACACTGAAAACCGCGCACGGTTGCATGGCGCCAATGACATGTATCCCACTGGCGACAGAACAAGCTTCATGGACAGAGCGAGGGCTTCTTGAAGGAGACGGGCAGGTCTGTGGGCAGCACAAAGGAAGAATGGCATTCTGCCTCTGGAAACATGTTCATGCTCAGTTCTAAAGTGAACATGAGCTTGTCCTTGGTTTTTCCTTCAGCTGTCACTGTCCCATAATTAAACCAACTGGGAATAAAACGTCCCTCTAAATCTGGACCAAGCTAATTTACAATTCAGGCAGTTTCAAAAAGAAAGTTAAGTCGTTCGATTGATTTGTCAGCCTCTGAGTCCCTTTGCCAGTCTTTAAAATTACAGGTGTGTGGGGTTTTTTGCTTAAAGGTTAGCCATTTGGAAGATGCTGGCAGGCCCTCATCCAAAGATCCTCTTGTGTTGCTGTGGGCTTTGCCAGTGTTGATACCTTGCAGGACAGAGGGAGAGGGGGCTTAGATTCAGTCCCATCACGTTGCATGGTTAAGTCCAGTCAAAGGCAACTATGGGGTGCGGCGCTCATCTTGCTTTCAGGCCGAAGGAGCCGGCGTTTGTCCACAGGCAGCTTTCTGGGTCATGTGGCCAGTATGACTAAACAGCTTCTGGTGCAACGAAACACCATGATGGAAACCAGAGCACATGGTAACACCGTTTACCTTCCCGCCACAGCGGTGTCTATTTATCTACTTGCACTGGCGTGCTTTCAGACTGCTAGTTTGGCAGGAGCTGGGACAGAGCAACAGGAGCTCACCCTGTCGGCAGATTTGAACCGTTGATCTTCCGACTGGCAAATCCAAGAGGTTCCGTGGTTTAGACCACAGTGCCACCCATATCCCCAGTCCCACCACCATCACATTCCCAAACAGTGTCTAGGGCCAAAGGGAGGCCAGAGAGCCATCTGCTCAGTGCTTTGTGTGTGGCCCCATAACTAGCAAATGAAAAGGCAAGCGCAGCCCCCACTACAGGAAGCAGGGATCTGCCAAGAGCAGTGGGGTTTTCCCCCCCCTAGAAAAAGAGGTGCCAGTACTCACCATGAAGTTGTTACAGTAAGTGCAACACTTTTTAACACAAAAAAGAGGTGTCGGTACTGTATACGCTTGACTAGCCCCTGAAAAGAAAGCACTGGGCAAGGACATCTCTATCTGCCTACCATTTTGCACCTGCAAAACTTGATCCAGCAGATCCTGTCTAGATCAGGGCACAGAAAGGGTGCAACAGAAAAAAGACTATTCAAGGAAAACCAGTGTTGTGCGAAATAGATAAAATTGAAGCTATTGGGTTAAAAGTAGGATATTTATTTTTCCTTCTGAAATCTTCTGAGATTAATTGTGTGGGTGTGACATGTAATAATATACTAAGTAAATACATTTCGCAATTTTAAGTTGACACTATCTCATTAACTTAAACATCTGTCAGAGTTAGAGTCATTATAAATAAATTATGTACAGAAGTTACCAGTGCCTTGGTTTTACACTTAATTTGAAAAAAAAGAGAGCTAGCTATTTTATTGTTGCTCATGTTAATTCATGTTTTCTCCCTTGAAACCTGAAATAATAAGGTTGCTTTTTAACATAATGGGTAAAGGTAAAGGTAAAGGTACCCCTGCCCGTACGGGCCAGTCTTGACAGACTCTGGGGTTGTGCGCCCATCTCACTTAAGAGGCCAGGGGCCAGCGCTGTCCGGAGACACTTCCGGGTCACGTGGCCAGCGTGACATCGCTGCTCTGGCGAGCCAGAGCCGCACACGGAAACGCCGTTTACCTTCCCGCTGGTAAGCGGTCCCTATTTATCTACTTGCACCCGGAGGTGCTTTCGAACTGCTAGGTTGGCAGGCGCTGGGACCGAGCAGCGGGAGCGCACCCCGCCGCAGGGATTCGAACCGCCGACCTTTCAATCGGCAAGTCCTAGGCGCTGAGGCTTTAACCCACAGCGCCACCTGCGTCCCATCAACATAATGGGAGGAAGTGAGAAAAACCTTACACATTCCATTAAACTAAGGTTTCGATCCTGTGCACACTTAACTGGGAGTAGATCCCAACGAATATAGTGGGACTTATTTCTAAACAAGTATCAAGTAAATTCCATTTTACAGTGGTACCTCAGGTTACAGATGCTTCAGGTTACAGACTCTGCTAACCCAGAAATAGTACCTCGGGTTAAGAACTTTGCTTCAGGATGAGAAAAGAAATTGTGTGGCGGCAGTGGTAGGCCCCATTAGCTAAAGTGGTACCTCAGGTTAAGAACAGTTTCAGGTTAAGAACAGACCTCCGGAATGAATTAAGTTCTTAACCTGAGGTACCGCTGTATTCAATAGGAATGCTTCTTGATAAATGACTGCAGTGTTAAGAATCTTTCCTATATTATCAGACAACCATCAGCACCACAGATAGATTACTTTATCTGTTGTTGAGAAGCTGGACTTTAATAGTTTCCTGTAGTTTTGAGTGAAGTAGGGGCTTTACTAGGCATTTAAAGGATTCGGGGCACAGATGCTTCATACAAATTTACATAAAAATCGCATATGCTGATTTATACTGTATGTATAGATTCCTCTGGGAAATTAAGATGGTTGGTGACTGGGTCTCATCAGCATGGTTCTTTGCAGGGCATCCAGCCACCCCATGAGAAAAGAAATATATATACTTATTTGAAAGGGAGCTCTGAAGCCTACTGCAAATGTTTGGGGCCACTGGCCCACCCACTAACAATGGCCCTTCAATGAAGCAAGAGAAGTTCTACCTGAGACCATATTTTGAAAACTGAATCCAAATGATCATGTCCCATCCACTTATCAACCACACCATATTTTAACTCTTATAGCTGGTATGACATGATATCTTTCTGGAACTTGGAGGGACTCAATGTACAACAAACGCTATCAACACACCAGTTTTGCTCACTGAAAAGTTATTTTATTAGATTAGATCGTCCAAAAACAGCTGGAGCCCCAAGATTGGGAAACCCTGGACTCAGTATCGTTTTCACCCACTTTTCTGTTTCAAGGGATTACCGTTTCAAAATTAAAGGAATAAAATAACTAAAATGTGAACAATCTTTGTTCCCCCTGCATACACACATATGACCCAGTCTTTGCACAAGAGAGGCAGAAGTCCTCTGAAAGTGGGTGGAGAATTTGGGTAAGCACAACAAACAGTTGCTTGAAAATCTGTGTTCTCAACAGGGCTATTTTTCTGCTGGAACTCACTGGAATCCAGTTCCGGCACCTCTCAGATGGGTGCCATTGCCATTCTAAGAGAATGAAGGAGGTGTTCATGTTGAGTTCTGGGACCTCTTTTTCTAGAAAAATAGCACTGGTTCTCAACATGATGGAGAAGGAGTGCTTCTCCTGCCAAAAGACACCTGCTGTACTGTTTCTCCACCCAGGTCTGCAGATGTAACTTTCCACATTGCTACAAAACCAAATTGCATGGATTGGACATGGCTGTGTTGGAATTGAACTTCAAGATCCAAATCAGGTGAACAAGAGATTCTCTCCAGGAGACTAAATCATGTCCCATAATGAGTTGTAAATGTCCCACTGATTGCTTAAAGATTCATTTTTCCTTCTCTACTTTCTGCCGTAGTCTAGTATTGAATGGGGTAATGTATTACCTGCCATTGTTAATTGTGTTAACTATGTATCTCTCAGAATTTGCTAAATGGATTATTTACTGTCTTATGCTTCAGAATAATCAATACGGCTAGAGTCCTATTCATGCTTTTCCATGTCAGGGAGCAAGCCCTATTGAATGCAGAGGGATTTACTTCTGAGTAGACCTGTTTGCATTGCACTGTACATGGCTATGATTTGGATTAAAAATAAAATCATCATTGAAAAACACTTTAGTGACACTTTCAGAATGGGACAGCACCAGAGCTGAAAAAATTGAATTGAAACTCTATTCAGAGCCCTATATGTTTTCTGAGCTATGCAGTCTCAGTCCAGAGCCCTGTGTGCTCTCTGCAGTGGATATGACCTTTGCATGTGCATGTTATTGTCCCATTCATTTCCAAGGGAAGGGGAGGACAATGCAGAACTGCATATGGCTTGTGTTGCTTATATGCATCTGTTCCTTATATTGAAATAAACAGAGGAATTCTATTTGGCATGTCTATGCCTACAATAAGGTGCTTCAGCAGGACATCTGCCTGCACTCTTGAACATGGGGGAAGCCTACAGCTGGAGGTGGAGGAGGGGCCCTAGAACATGCGAACCTTTTTCTGCTAGGACATTCCTTTGAAGGTGCAAAATGGGCTACGCAGCCTACACAACTTCTAATGTTTCCATAATTGTCCTGGGTTGGTGGTGCACATTACATTATATTCTGGAGCTGAAGCAGAAAATTATACTAAGTAGCTTTATTCAAAAGCATAGCCAACTGTTTAAAACGCCCTTTAAAATCTAAAACATCTCGAATACAATGTAGGAAATTGTTGCATATCACTATCACGGAAAAATCTCTAGTCAACAGCTCTGTCAGTGCAGAACTAATGAAGCACACACTAATCAATTTACAAGTGCACTTAAAACTGCCATTGTGCAGTTTTGGATGTTATGTATTTATTTCTAAAGTCTGTAAAATAAATAAATAACCCGTCTAAAATTAAATAGGAGACACACTAGGGAGGAAAGGAAAGTAAATGAGAAGGAGGGTAATTGTTAAAAGCCAGGATGAACAAATATGTCTTAGTGGGGTATTTAAATATAGTAACACAGGAAGAGCGTTGGGTGTGAAACAACATTCCACTAAGGGGTAGGTGGGATATAGATGAGGAAAAGATAGGGTAAACTTAAAGATAACTAGAACAGTGATACCTGTAAGGTGAAAGTTTGAAGGAAGTTACCTGAAGACCTGTACCCAGTTTTGCTTGGGAATATGAAGAAACCAAAAAGAATCAGTGCAGCTTTGAAATCAGTAGTTAAAATCAGTGCAGTTTTCAAATTAGTAGTCAAAATTAGTGGAGCTTTGAAAGGCTCAGTCCTCCATCTTGATTCAAAATGGCATCCAATTGTGTCCAAACGTAGACAAAAATGTGCTCCCTGATCTCAGGAACCAGCATACAAAATTTAGTTATGCTGTCTTTAATGGTATGCTGTCTAAATGGTAGATTACATTTATATTGTTCTTCTCCTCCTCCAAGGATCTCAGGACACTGGGTGGGATTTCCCCTCCCTTTCCCCCATTATCTTCACAACTGCCCTGTAAGATTTCAGGTCCTCCCAAATCTGACATTCTAACAAATACAACACTCTAGCTTTCCTAGGAAAGGAGAGACATTAAACAGAGAGGAACACGGTCTAAAAGGAAGTATGCGAAGAAAGTGAGGACAAAATGAGCTGATGAAAAGAGCAGTGCAAAGGAAAAGGGAAAATAAAAACCCCAAGATTCCAGAACAACAAATATCAACATTATCAAGGACAAAAGCAAGCAATGTTGACAAAAGCTGAAGAAGCTGATTTATAAAATAATTAAGTTTTAGAAAGTGAAGATAGTACATGAAATCATCACCACCACCATGATAAATAAATAATTTTCACCCCATTTTCTCTTCCACAAAGAGGCTTACAAGTATCAAACCAAAACACGAGAACAACTTCAATACAGCCATTAAAAGGCAAATGATCCAAGTAAAAACAGCAGAAGAAACACCAAGAAGACAAAGAAATGAATCCAAAATAATCACCACCATTTATATCATTTCCTTCCATTTTTAATCAGTGTGAGTGCCCTTTCATAGGACTTCATAAGCTACAATATTCATGTTCCAGAATCAGCCTGGAAAAAAACCCTCTTTATATAACAAAAGGCAGCCATGCCTGAGAAAAAGTGTCAGATACAAGCTTACAATGAAGTTTGTTGTACAAACAAGCAACACACACATACATTTTTAAAGGTAGAATAGTTCCAAAAAGAATATTTCCCTTTTCATTATTATGAATATGAAAATTGCTTCAGTGATGTTGCTGTTTTAATTTGTGAAAGACTGTTTCCAGAGAAATACATATATACAATTATATGATTGTTGGGCATGTGAGGCTTCAGAGCCTTCTGTGAGTATTATCTGCTCTCCAAAAAAGGTGCCCTGTGAAATTGCACAGATAGCCTTATATGGGCATTCTCGCTCCCTTGTTGGTCAGCTTGGGAGTAGTCCTGCCCCCAGCCTTCACATGAAAAATGGGACTGTTGATAGTAATGGAGCCTTCATGCATAAACTTAAATGTGCAAAGTCTTCTCATGACCTGGAACCCTGTTCATGCAGGATTCCAGGTTATGCGGAAGGCTTTGTGCATACAGGTGCATGAATGACAGCTCTATCACTACAGTCACGCTTTTCATGCGAAGGATAGAGGACAGGGCCATTGTACGCATCCTGCTCCCTGATGAGTAATGCAAGAGCAAGAACGCCAGGATAGGCGCTCAGATGGAACCTAAATGTATTTGTTACATGATATTTGACTGCTGATAGCAAAAAGAATCATGCATGAAATATGAACCTCTTTTACTAAGTCATGTATCAATAAAAGAGATTAGCAGCTGTGTCTTGGCTTTATTGCCAAGCCAGTATCCAGCTTTTCCTTGAAGGCAATAAGATATATAGGAACAAAACTGGAGAGATGCTATTTGCCCCAAACCTATTCTTCGTTCAAAGGAATGATTTGCAGTATAAGTTAAATAAACAGTGTTGTCGAAAGCTGCTCATTATATGAGACCCCCATTGTTGCTTGTTGTACAACTGTTTCTCATGAGAATTCTTGGAGTAAAGCCACAGAGATTTTATGGATACATTCTGGCTCCTCTACTATGTCCACAATGAAAATTGCAGAATCTGGCTTAGGGAGCTGTATGTGTTGCATTAGCTGTCTGAGAATCCTCACATCCAGGTTTGTTTGTGTTTTTTTTTAAAAAAAACACGTTTCTGGTTTTTATTGTGCAAGATAAAGTCAATGCAAGTGGCTTAGTCCAGAGAGGACCACATATAAAAAGCACAGATTTCTACTAATTCCACACATGGTATATTGACACAGATGTCTTTTAGCCTTGATGTACTGAAACTGGGAGAACAGATTGAAATCTGTAGTGCATTTTCATCATGTTGACATCCCTGTAATACCCATGTAGAGTAAGAAAGCAGAGCAGGGACTTGTTCTTATTTTTCATGTACACTGGACTCCGATAAGGAGTTGCATAAGGTTGCACATCTTTGCAAGGAGCTGTGTAGATTAAAATAACTGGAGGCAACATCTCTAAGGGTGCACAAGAGAATAGCACTTGGGATTAGAATCACCTGGCATTTCTGAGATGAGAAGAGGCTTGGTCAAAGAGACTAATGGGAGAAACCTTTTCAAGTCGAGTGTGCACTTTAGGGTGTCAAGACTAGCCCTCTATCTCCTTTCTAATTATTGTCTCTCATGCATGCACCCCTTGGATTTCATTCTGGTCAATTACTTCATAATGAGAAGTTAGAGAACCTAACAATATGGATTAACAGTATATGGAGGACGGCACAACTTCCCCATGCCTGTCCTAAAGGATCCAGTTTGCATCCTGGAAGTGTTGTTCGATCTGCTCATTAATTCAGATGACCAAGGAACAGCTGTGGCATGATGCAACTTTCATCAGTTAAGGCTGCTGCACCAGCAGCTGTATCCCCTTTGGGGCAGTTAGTTTCAACGCTGTTATCCCTTCCTTAGTAACATCCAGTTTAGGCTATTGCAATGGTTTCTACATGGGGCAGCCTTGGAACCTATAATTGGTGCAGAATGCAGAACCAGTCAATCTCACTGGATCAGTTTCTGGGCACCTTCAAAGTGCTGGCTTTAAGAGTCAATGTCTTATACAGCTTGTAACATGGTGACAAAATGCATAGAGAACAGACAAGGACACAAACAACCCAAAATATACAGTAGGAGACTATGATTCTATAATTCTACGTTATGATTCATGCATTGCAGGGGGTAGGACTAGATGACCTCCAGGATCCCTTCCCATTCCACGATTCTATTATTCTATGCTTAGTTTCTGTGAACTGCTTTGAGCATAAATGAATCTGTGCAAACTGCAGTATACAAATAAATGGGCTGTGACTACTTGAAGGGCTGCCTCCTCCTACATGGACCTGCCCATTTACTATGAAGAGATGAAGAGGGACAGGGCCTCTTCAGTGGTGGCACTCTGGTAACGACAATACTCTCCCCAGGGCTGCCTTCCTAACAACTTGTCTGCTTAGATCAGCTTTTGCTAAGCTGGTGATCATGCAGAGGTTTTAGAGTACAGCTCCCATCAGCCCCAGCTAGCACAATGGACGGGAGTTGTAGTTCCAAACACCTGGAGGGCAGCATCATGGGAAAAGCTGGCTTAAATGTAGATGTCAGGCTAAGACTTCCAGACTTCCAGTCTAGTAGAATCACAGAGTCCAACCCCCTGAAATGCAGGAATCTTTTGCCCAATGTGGGCTAGAACCCACAACCCGCACATTAAGAGCCTCATGCTCTACCGACTGGGTTTTAAGTGTTGCCACCTCATAGTATTTTGGTGTCTGCTCTTTATTGATCCTTTTGGATTCCTATGGATACTTATTAAAAAATTATGTTGCTTTGGAAACTGTTTTGGATCTCTCAGTTTAAAAGTTGGGCACATTTTTTAAAAAATACTTTAAACAAATGTGCGCAACACTACTTATGCACCACTTCTGAAGATACCAAAGAAAGTTTGTAATAAATCATTTTTGATAGATTTATTTGATCAAATTAATCTAATAGATTTTGCGTAATTAGCAGTAATTGGTATCATTTGTTCTGCTTAACACAAAATTGCACAATATTGAGAGCCAGTGTGGTGTAGTGGTTAAGAGCGGTGGACTCGTAATCTGCGGAACCAGGTTCGTGTCTCCGCTCCTCCACATGCAGCTGCTGGGTGACCTTAAGCTAGTCACACTTCTCTGAAGTCTCTCAGCCCCACTCACCTCACAGAGTGTTTGTTGTGGGGGAGGAAGGGAAAGGAGAAAGTTAGCCGCTTTGAGACTCCTTAAAGGGAGTGAAAGGCGGGATATCAAATCCAAACTCTTCTTATTATGGTGGTAGTATACATGCAAAGGAAGTGAGCAATATGTTATGGTTCTTCCCCATTTCCTCAAGTTGTATTATTTGGAGCTCTCTGGTCCACAGAAGCCTCAGCATCTGTAAATAGTTCTGTCCCGAACCTGAGAGGATATCTGCCCCTCGCCGCATTATCTATGAAAAATCCATGCCTCCAAACCCTATTTGTAGCTCCATTAACCTAAAGAACTGGTCTGAATGCTCCATTTGTCTTTGAAATAAAGAGCAAGCAGTTGTTCAGGGCTCAAAATCCCTATCATTTCATGTTGCTTTCCTCATTATGAGAGGAACATAAGGGTCCCCAATCATTATTTCTAACTCTGTCATTACCAAAGGTATGGAAAGCTGTGTTTTCACTCCATTAGCCTTCAGAAATAAAAAGAATGATTGCTTAAGTCTAGAATAATTATTTCAACCAGCTTCCCTCAGCAGTCCAGCACAGAGCAGGCTGAGTCCCAAACCCAGGCTGACAAATTAATTTCTATTATTTATATTTTGTTGAAAACCCAAGATGCTCAAGACTCATTTAGCAGTACAAATGGCTTTATTTGTGGGTTTATGTGCTTCTCCAGTCACACCTGACAAACAACAAGAAGCTTATCATTTCTCCCCATGAAACAAGTCAGAATTTCCATGAGTTACACCAGGAAAGGTACATAAAGGCACAGGTGCATCTGCAGCTGTCTGGCGTTCCTGCAGTGCTTGCAGGCCTGGGATAGCCATGTTCTCCCCCTGCTCTTAACAGGACATAAGGCACTTCGACTGTTTGGACACCAACTTTGATATTGTTATTCTCTGTGGCTTGCTCGTGAGCATCTTTCTGTCTCACAGTATGTGGCCTTTAATGTAAGATTTGTATTAAAGTAAGATTTATTATTTATTGTGACGGATTAGCATGGGGGAAGTCATATTCTATTACTGTCAGCTGATCTTAATAAATTGAATAATATGCTATGTATTGCTGCTCTGCTCTCTGTGGTTGGTGGTGCAGTGAAGTGGCGCTTGCCTGGCCTCCTGCCTTGGGCACCACTGCAGCTCACAAGGAGGAAGAGGGGGAGAGAGACGAGGTAGCAGTAAGGTCAGCATGGTGCAAACGAAACAGTGTGAGAGTCAAATTGGCTCCAGCAGTGCGTTTGCACCACACTGACCCTGCTGACACTTAGCCCTCCCTGTAAACTACAGTGACACCAGTGAGCGGGGTGTATGAATCAGGTATGCACTGCTGTCCCTCCTCACAAACCACTACAGTGGTACCTTGGTTCTCAAATGTAATCCGTTCCAGAAGTCCGTTTGACTTCTGAAACATTTGAAAACCAAGGCGCGGCTTCCGATTGGCGCAGGCGCCCCGGAAACACTAGCTGACAGCTGCATTGGATATTCGGCTTCTGAAAAACATTTGAAAACCGAAACACTTACTTCCGGGTTTTCGGCATTCAGAAACCAATTTGTTCGTCAACTAAGGTGTTCGATAACCAAGGTCCCATTGTACTGTACTGTACTGTATTATATTGTACTGTGTGTGTGTGTATACATGTGATTGCATGTCTGTGGGTATGCATGTCTGTATGCATTGTACCTCCCTGCCTTTTGGGCTTCCCTTGAGGGCATGACTATGGGTGCTATCACAATGACCTTCTGCACCTCAAAATTTTACTACATCACTGACTGTGAGGTGTGTGTGTGTGTGATAAACACCTACCAGTAATACATAATTGCTACATCCTTTCATTGGGAGCTCTGGATAACTCATTCCTAAATCTGCAAGGGTAAGACTTAGATACATTGCAATTAATAAATACGGTAATGGAGTCTTCATTGCACTATTAGGGTCTTTTAAAATCTACTCTGGAAACCTTTCAACACCATTAAATACACCTCTGTCACATGATGAAGTGTGCTTCATAATAGGCTCATTAGCATGCATAGTGTAATTCAATCCCATCCATTAACAGCTGGCAAGCAAGATTCTCAATGCCATCCTCTCCCCTCCCCACAAAAGTATCTAGGAAGCATCTTTTTTCCTGGCTAAGGACCCACTTCCCAGTTCTGGCTATTAGATAATTCAATAATTCTTAGTGGGACATTTTAAAGACTATTTTGTGGGACTTCCTTGTAAGGTTTTCATTTGTTATGGACGCCAGGTGAAATTCATGGGGAATTTAGAAGCACTATACAGCACTGGTTTCCAAACTGTCCCCACCCCACCTCAGACCATTTGAAAAAGGCTGAACATCTTGGCAGGCCACTTGATTATTGTACTGCCTGTTTAGCATGTGTTACCCTCCCTGTGCCTTTGGTGATAGGATCAGCTTCAAATCTAAATACTAATAAGGTCAGCTGTTCTTTGGCGTAACCATTTTTGTTCTTCAATAGACTAGAAATGCTTTCCTTTACTCTGTGTGCATTTGCTAAACACTACAAGAGTGATATAAACTTTTACATAAAATGCCTTCATAGTGCAAGCTTGCAAATTTTGTTTCTGTATTACATTCGAAGTCTCCAGGTGCCACCACAATAAGATAAATTAGCAGGTGTTTGACAGAAAGAAAGTCTTCAGATTTTATTCTTCTTATACATTAGGAGTCTGTTTCTTTAATTTTGGCCAGTTCACTGTCCACAATGAGCCTCAGTAAAAAAAAAAATAACAACTTTGACCTTTTTGCTCCTTGTCATCCCTTCAAAGAAATCTCTTGACCATTCCAAGACAAATGAAGAGTCTAAAATTAGAACGAACAATAGCCCCTGACAAAGTGTGCTTAAAAGACAGAGGGGAAAAAAGCCAACTCCTAAGAAGCAGGAACAGCAAGGGAAGAGCAGACTGTAGATCCCACTGCTGCAGTCTAATATGATTTGGTGGACAGGCAACATGATATTATGGTTAGGTTTTACCATTCCTAAATGGGTTAGACCTTAAACAAAACATCTAATGAGATTTTAAAGGCGTCTTTCCTTTAAAGCCGTAGAGTTAATTTCCCGTGGTATCCAGTGCTCTCTTCTCAGACCCTACATGGATAAAAAAAAGATATAATTTTCATCCTGCTTACCTTTCCGTTCCTTGATTTCATTTTCTTGATTTGGCACATTTGTATCCCACTAATTCCAAGATGCTTCTAATGCACTTATTTCATTTTATATAGCCCATAGATTGCGAACCAGTTACCCCAACCTCCCAATGTTGTTGGATTCCAACTCCCATCAGCCCCTGCCAGCCAATGGTCAGGAATGATGAGAGTTATTGTTCAGCAACATCTGGAGGGACAAAAGTTCCTCATCCCTGAGCTAGCCTATCCTGTGATTATACTGAGATACAGTGGTTTGGACATCAGGCCCTTGGGCAATAGAACAGAAACAGGGAGTTAACCCAGATCGTTTCAGGAACAGCAGTTCTGTAATAACTTTTACTCTGGCATTTGGGTGGTATGTGTAATCCCACACTGGGCAATACAGACATCTTGCTTTCACTAATGAATCAAAAATGGAGAGCAAGGGATAGGGAGGGAGGGAGTCAGGGCACAAGAGATTGGCTATCTGTCTTGCTTGAAGCTTGAGAGTCTGACAGATCTGGATCTAGTCCCAGGGAGGCCAGGGGGCAGACCTATATAGCATGTTAATGTCATCCACAGCCCTCCCCAGTTCCTTGGTTTCTCCAGCTGTTCTTCTGCTGCCACACCAGATATTTCAGAGGGCTTGGAAGATGCTGCTCATCTCCCCTCTTGCTCATTTGTGTCTGTCTCTGGAACATTCTCCCACCAAGATAGAATATATATTATCAGTCTCTGCCCTGTCTTTCCACCTCTACCTCTTCTGTACTGGGTTGCAGGGCTAGAGCAGGAATGGGGGACTGGTGGCCCTCCAGATGTTGCTGGACTCCAACTCTAGTCTTAGCCTAACCTACCCTTACAGGGTTGCTGTGAGTTTCTTGAAGCAAAGGCAGCTTAGAAATGGAATAAATAAATATTGTATCTGTCTCTTGGGATTCCATTGGCAGCCTGCTTCCTGATTATTATGTAAGAAAGTCTCTACCTTGGGTAAGTGGCTCGGGTTTTTCATGAGAGGAGTCAGCTGATGAACTGTCAAGGAGCAGACCTTTAGGGGTGCTAACCGACTCAGTAAGGATTGGGGGGTGGGAGATTGGTCCAGGTTGTCTTGAATCTGGACTGACATGAAATGGGTCTCACTCGATCTTTAAAGCATGTTCTCCTCCTCATTTTCAAATGCTTGCCCCTATCTGTACTTCTTTTCTCACCTACATATATACAACCAAGTATATATGTATTGATGACTCAGAAAAACACTTCATCTGATGAAGTAGACTGTAGTCCATGAAAGCTTATACAGTTATAAAGTTGTTAGTCTTTAAGGCAAAGGTAGACAGCACAGTGTCCTCCTGATGTTGTTAGACTACAAATCCTATCATCCTTGACCATTGGCAATGCTTGCTGGGGCTGATGGGAGTTGTAGTCCAAAACACTTGGAGGTAGCTGCTTTAAGATGCTGGAGACTCTTTGTTGTTCTCTCTTGCTTTGTTTCTTTTTTTGAACCATCTGACCTCACCTCATCCACATTGATGTTTCATCCATTCCTATCCTTGATATCATTCCTTGATTATCTCTTACTAACATATTGCAGCAACCCCTCTACAAGCAACACAGCCCCATGCCTAGTAGCTGGCCTATATATGACATCAAACTGTGAGATTTCCCCATTGCTCCAAGGCAATGTGTATTTCCTTTGTATTTGGCTCCTTGTGGTAGCAGCTGGCAGCTTTTCAGCTCAGTGCTGCTGCTTTGAGTTCAAATTAGGGTTGCCTGCCAGCCATGACCTCTGCTTGGCAGGGCACTCAAAAATGTTTGCACTGTATTCCCATTTGTGGCTCCCCCTTGGCTCTTCTTCAGCAACCAGAAAACAGATGACAGCTTTTATCCCCTTGTAATCTATGTGACTGTCTAGAGAATGAATAGCCTGCCACATAGGTCTTTTAAAGGGCACGAGCACTTTGCGAAGTTAAAGCAGTGGAACCATGGTTTGCCCTGCACGGAGCGCTCTCGAGCAGGGAGTTCTTAGCACCTTCCCAAAACTACAGTGTCCAGAGAGCCTTGGGAGACACCACGCATTGCATGTGTGGCACAGAAATAGTTGCAGCAGTTGTGATTGCATAAAGGTAAAGGTAAAGGGACCCCTGACCATTAGGTCCAGTCGTGGCCAACTCTGGGGTTGTGGCGTTCATCTCGCTTTATTGGCCGAGGGAGCCGGTGTACAGCTTCCGGGTCATGTGGCCAGCATGACTAAGCTGCTTCTGGCGAACCAGAGCAGCACATGCAAACGCCGTTTACCTTCCTGCTGAAGTAGTACCTATTTATCTACTTGCACTTTGACGTGCTTTCGAACTGCTAGGTTGGCAGGAGCGGGGACCGAGCAACGGAAGCTCACCCTGTCGTGGGGATTCGAACTGCCGACCTTCTGATAGGCAAGCCCTAGGCTCAGTGATTTAGACCACAGCGCCATCCGCGTCACCAATGCTGGTGATGGTGACTGTGGCTGCCCTAAGCTGCGTCAAGTGAGGATCTCTTTAGGAAGACTGAAGCTGCATGCTCCGTTGGTAAGGTGTGAGCTCATTGGGACAGCTGGTGTAAAAGTAGCTGAGTTATAGGTACTGGGGTACTCACTGAGACATTTAAAGTTTGTTAAGTTGGCAAGCTGTGGCAAGAAGCTCTGAAGGATGCTGCTACCTTCCCTGTCCCCCTGCTAGCTCCAGCCTCTCTGCAATAGGTCTCCTGTGTGCACATTGGGGGTACAGACCCTGAGGATGCTGCTCCATTAGTAGGCAGCGCTTGCATCAGAAACAAGAAGGTTGTGAATATTTCATGAGTGAAGCTGTCCTCATGAGATTCTCTGTCCTATTTCTGGACCAAAGAATTTCAGTGAAACTATCTAGCTTTTGGATGTGGAATCTCAAACCAGGCTTTGTATTAACTTCATGCAATGTGAAAGCCTCCCCTTGCCGTTTGCACTTTGACAATGTTGAATTGCTCTACTTTAAGTCAATGGAGAAACTGTAGGGGAAAAAACCCAGACACCTTTAGAGTCCCATTTATCACTTGGTGTTTATCCACTTCTAGTTGTTGGATGCCAACACAAGAATCCTTTACTGTTACATAGCGTTAGGGGCACATATGGCAAATATGGTGGCGTGAAAAGTCCAAATTTAACTTGCCCCATGGGGCATGGAGTTCTGTTCATGGAGTGGGTGCCTCCCTCTCCCCCACCAATCCCTCTGCTTCCCCAGCTATCTGCTCTGAATTCGGAGACCCTCCAGGACAACATAGGCAGCAACACAGGAAGAACTGGTGAAAATTCTCTCCCTACACCAGGACTGGGGAAACTTTAGTTCTTCGGATATTGTTGGACTACAAGTCCCATCAGCCCTGCCTATTGACCATGCTAGATGTGACAGATTGGAGTTGTGGTTCAACAACATATGGAGGGCCAAATGTTCCCTATCTCTGCCCTCCACGTGGAAGCTTTCACTAGATCTAATCCCCTCCAGGAAAAAGAAATCAATTGTGCAAAAGTTGCAGCTCTAAAAACTTACCTTCATTGAATTAAGAAAACCTGGTCAATAACTGGTTTTGAAAGTTTGCTAACAAGTATACAAAAAGGGAGGATATTGTCTAATGGTATAGTTATTGTGCATTGTATAGACTACTGTTAAGTTTCATTGCAGGGAAAGCTTGTTTAATTAATGAGCTAAATAATTATACGTCTTTCCCTTTTCTTTTTTTTAAAATAATGTTTATTAAAAGTTTTTTAATTACAATATAAATAAGCAAACAAAAATATTACATATCATATCATATTTTCTTATCTCCTTTGGACTTCCTCACATCTCCCGCTCCTGCGTTCCAAGTTATAAAAATAACTCTTAAAACAGCATGTAATTAAAAAATTTTTTTTATCATATTAACAGCATATGAATCAACACATATTCATTTAAAGGAATTGCCTTGATCTGCCAACACAGCTTGGGGCACAAGTTGACTAGTTTCAACAACTGCTTTCTAATGGTCATAACAACAATGCTCAATAGGGTTATGGCTTCAGGGAAATATGTAGAATGTTTCGGCCAGAGCCCCACTGGGCTAGGTATGAGGAGCTCTGCTATGACCTGCATGCGTAAAGGAACTTTCGGAGACTATCACTTTATGCAGCAGTCATGAAGTGATAGTATTCATGTACAAACTAAGGGTTTGCTTATCAAAGTTTTTTTATTGCCGAGTACTTAGATAGCAACCACTGCCCATAGGAATGATGTCTTGGTGTGATCTTTTAGGCACATCCCCGTTCTGATGATCTTGAGCCATTAATTGTTTGAGTCCCCAGATGTTGTTGAACTACAACTCCCATCACCCCTAGCTAACAAGGCCAGAGCTCAGGGATGATGGGAGTTGTAGTCCAACAACATCTGGGGACCCACAGATTGAGAACCACTGATATAGACCTTTGGGGCCAAACCCAAAGCTGACATTAATTTGTGGCCTGTTATCTTGAGCTATATTAAAATCTCTTCTAAAAGTCCTTGGTTGGACAGGCTAACATCTTCTATAATAACACCATTGTTCTGCCTCTTAGCTGATGCTACATGCCATCTGCATCATATGTGTGATTGCCAAGCTATTTTTCTACTGGGTGTTTTTTTGGCATATATTTCTTTATCAAATTTAAAGTGGGAAAGAAATACAAGAGCAGAACACACAACTTGCTCTATTTATTGCGGTTTCCAAGATTACAGAGTAATATGTATAGCATCCTGTAAAGGGAATTGGGGTTGCTTGTGCGTAAGTGGCCGCTGCTCTTGGCAACGTTCTCTGGCTAAACTTTTCCCTGGCTGGACAGCCCTTTCTCCGTGGCTGTGTCAGTCACTGGCAGAATCTGTCAGTGGGCGTTTCCTGAACTTCTTCCAGCATAAAAGCTCTTTGACACCAAGTCGCTACCTAGCCTCTCTGCGCGGAAGTTTTCTGCGCAGAGTGGGTGTGGCCGGCGGAGGTCCTGGGCTCTCCCCACTGGTTTCTGTGGAAGAGTCTTGGAGCCATCTCTCCGACGTCCTTCCCGGCTCTCTTTTCTTCCTGGTGTCACGCTGATCTCCTTCCTCCGAGGAAGTGTTCCCTCTCTCCCTACTGGGCCCTTCTCCGGCATCGCTAGGGAGCCTTACCTCCACTCTTGGCTCCAATGGCAGTTCCCTGACACATCCTTGAGAATAAAGGTACATATTGGTTCCAAGGAAAGCCTAGGAATGAAGCTTTCCAGTACACTATAATGTACCATCTTTAACATTTGCCCCCAAATTTTGTCTGTTTACTGCATAGAAGCAGGAGGAGCAGATCAATAAGTCCACAGCCCAGCATATGCAGAGGGTGGTGAACAGCCATAATCCGCTATATTTGTATGATTAAGAAACACTATATCCAAGCACATTAAAACTTGGTTAGTCTTACATCTGCGCTCATCCACCTTTGAGCAAACATTCCCCACAAAAATACCTAGGCTAGAATAAATCACAGACCCTTAATTTTTCAAAATTAAGGGAATGTTTTTGCTTACAGAGTTTCCAGAAGTTACAGCAAACAAGTCACTATCTGCTGGCAGTAAAACAAAGATGAAAAAGCTTCCAAACGTCAGGTTAGCAAAGAGGCAGACTTTAAAATATCATTTTTTAGAGATTCAGTTTACTTGCTGGGACCCATGCATGGCCACATGGCTTCTTGCTTGTTCCAGGAAGCACAAAGAGAAAGGGACGGGGGATAATGGGAGAGGGGAAACAAAAGGTTGCAGGGAGCCTGCTAAGCTCCAACACCACTGACAATCTGAGCTTCATGCATGCAAATGTGAGTCACTAACTGTGTATTACAACATGTTATTCTGCATTATTCACAGCAGTCTTGATTCCCAATGCACAACCCTCCTCAAACACTTTCCTCCATCTGAAATGAGCTTCTACTAGCCAGTAGATATGGTAGTATGCATCAAAATCTATGAGTCTTCCTACACACCAGCCCTGGGGATTTTATTTATTGTGTGACTGGGAGAGGAGGGGTCAATGAGAAAAAAACAACCCACCTCTCTCCAGTGTTCTAGTTTCTAAGATTCATGTTTCTCATCAACCGTTTGTTTCTCTCCCTAGGCCTTCTCCATCTCCCCCACCACTACCACACTCTGTGTTGTCTGTTATTGTTGTGTAAAAATGATCTGTGTTGACACAGAACTGAGTGGGCACTTTGTATTATCAGCTCTGGCATTTGTCTGGGTCCTTTATTTCAGATAATAAAAGCGTATTTCACAGCAAGATGGTTTCTTAAAAGGTTTTCAACTGACAATTTGTCTAAAGGAGAGACACTGATCTGGCTATTTTTATCAAAGGCAAAAAGCCGGTTTTCTCAGATGAATTCCACAACATTAATGGGAAGCCTCTGAGACAGAGTCAGGGCTGGAGAGCCTTGCAAATAGGGATAGAGTCTTCAACGCCTGCGATATTGCTGGGGCTAGATAATTCTGGCACATCCCAGTATTTGAAATTGTTCATTTCAGCATGCATCCAGACTGCAGGTCTTGTTGCATTTCACTTCATTTCATTTCACTTTTGTCACTCATTCTTCCATTTAATCTTTGAGCATTTCCCATATATCTGAACTTTTGGAAAAGGAATTCTTCTCGCTATTATTAATAAACAAATACTCAGCCTGATATATTTGATGCAGTTTGTTGGAAAAGCAAGAGAACCCTTGCCACACACAGTTGTGAAGCAGACAGGTTTCGTTTCTGGTCAATAAACAAGTAGGCACTTAGGGGAGTTTGTCCTATGGAAGCAATAGCACAGTAAAGGGAAGGGTGAGATAAGGACCACTGACAAGGGGCCCAAAGAAAAGCAGCACCTGCTTCCATTGAAACTGCACTACACAGAGAGAGCAGCATGTCTACGGCACAGCTTTTCCTTCTAAATAGCAGGCTATTTTCCTCTGTTGCTGGAGCCACTGTTTTTTTATTTTTGTCTTTAGAGTTTTGTGCTGGAGATCGGTGCCATAATTCACTGATAGGTTTGGTTTGTTCCTTTGTTTTTTACATCCAACTTTATAAGTAAAGGTAAAGGGACCCCTGACCATTAGATTCAGTCGTGGCCGACTCTGGGGTTGCAGCGCTCATCTCACTTTATTGGCCGAGGGAGCCGGCGTACAGCATGACTAAGCCATTTCTGGCGAACGAGAGCAGCGCACGGAAACGCCGTTTACCTTCCCGCTGGAGCGGTACCTATTTATCTACTTGCACTTTGAAGTGCATTCGAACTGCTAGGTTGGCAGGAGCAGGGACCGAGCAACAGGAGCTCACCCCATCGCGGGGATTCGAACCACCAACCTTCTGATTGGCAAATCCTAGGCTCTGTGGTTTAAGCACAAGCAGAAAACAAAACAAAACACATTTAGGCATTCACTTAAATTCACTTGGGCATAGCCAAGGGGGGGCAGCGGGGCAGCTGCCCCCCAAATAAGTAAAAATCAATATAAATCTGAGGTTCTGCCCCCCCTAACAAAAGCCTGCCCCCCTAACAGAAACCCTGGCTATGCCCATGCCCCACCTACGTCGTACCAGTAGAAAGGTAGCTGTTTAAATGTTTTGTTTGGAAATAGAACATGTTTTATTTATAATTTTTATAATTTATACAAAATATAATTACATAAAATAATAGGAATATAATGAAATGTTGCTGAAGCAGAAAAAAAACATAGAATCATAGGGCTGGAAAGAACCCCAATGGTCATCTTTCCAGTTCCACCCCCTGCAATGTAAGAAATTCAACTAAAGCATCCATGACAGATGGCCATCCAGCCTCTGCTTAGAAACCTTCATGGAAGGATAGTCCAGATTGAACCTCCCGAGAGAGATCCATCTTCCATGTATTATAAGAAGTAAACAACACCTTTTTTATTCCAGTTATTTGACACAAAGGGGTAAACTTACAGATACAGTCCGAAAGGTGCACAGGGAGTTTTGTATATATGGGAGAATTTTTAATAGCAAGTGCTCCTCACTGGCCTGGTGCAAAAAGATCTCATCATCTAGGAGCCCTGGCTGCCTAGATAAAACACTATAATCCCATACACCCTTACCTAGGAGTAAGGCCCACTGAACTCAGTGCAGCTTTCTTCTGAGAAGACACTGAGTACAGTAGATGGAAGTCAGCAGTACCAGACAACCCCACTTGGCTAGGCGCTGGGGTGGATTTCACTTTGCTCCTTGCAGAGTCAGGCCCAGGTCAAAGCGCTCTACTGGTCTACTGGTCAAAGTAGGAGCCTCAGCAATCACCCTCTCCCACTGGAAACCAACCAGGACTACTCCCAGGAAACACACATTGCAAAAAGGAGCGCTAGGCCCTGGTGGGCCGCCCCCTTACCCGCTTGTGATTGGCCAAGCGGATAGCCAGCCAATCAGGATTTTTTAATAAATAAAAAAAGACCAAGCAGTTTATAAATCTTCTCAATACATTGAATACATAAATAATATAGTATTCAGCAAAATAAACAGCAAACCGTGCTGTGGTGCACAACAGAGAAGCATGGGAACTGAGGGGGAAATGTTCTCAATACAGAGCCCCCGTGAGGGAGGCTGATCCGCCTGTTTTATTCACCTCTGCTCCAGGCGGCAAGGCACAATTATGAACCAACAAAGGGTATCTGATTAGGCGGCAACAGTGCTGGAAGGGACCTAGCAGTCATTTGAACATGACAAGCCTCTCCAGTCATTAGCTCCCACTGAGTAAACATCAGCCCAATGTTCCCTGGCTGTTGGCAATCATTCCAAGGATGGTCACCCAGGAGCCGTAACCACAGTCTCCCTTAGCAGGAAGGAAAGGCAAAAGTGAGTTCTTTGCACTGTCTAAAAGCTAAGCACCAAATTTGGATGCCGGCCAAGGTAAACTTAAGAATGAGGGATTTCTGAGAATGATTACAGAGAATCACACAAGGGAAGACTGACAGAGGAGATAATATCGTTCTTCAACTACCTGAAGGGCTGTTCTGTAAAAGAGGGCAAATGCTGATGGATGATAGAGGGCTGGACTAGATCTAATAGCTGAGTTAAGTCAGGGTAGATTTCATTTAAACATTAGGAAGGGGGGAGAGGGCCTGTTTGAATTACGAGTGGTTGCAGAGACCAGGAGGGCAGCCTCAGCCATTTCCTTCCTAGTGGTGGGAGGAGACCAGCAGCACCTCCTATTTGCCAAGAGGCCGCTACAGAGGCAGCATCGTGGTGGTGGTGGGACTTCTGAGGAGATGGCAGATATGGCCTTCAAGGAGCATGCCACAGCCATTGCTGTCATTGCAGTGGCAGCAGCAGGCAAGACATTTCTTGGAGGCTGGATCTGCTGCCCCCATGGATCCTGCCGCCTGATGCAGCTGCCTCGCCTTGCCTCATGGGTGGGACAGCGCTGCTCATGAATTCTCACTGCTAACTCTGGCTGCAAGGTGCTCTGCTACTCGTAGGAGAAAGGAACATATGTGCAAAATGCAGGGTACGTGGGAGCTGGCCTGATAGGTTGCAGCCAGCAGAGGGCAATGCTGCATAGACACACAAACCAATTGACACCCTTATGCGCCTAGGCACTGTGGAGACCTGGAAGCTCCCTCGGTGCCCAGGCAAATCAAAAGAATTACGGGCTGGGTAACTTGCTGCTGTCGGTATAAATTAGATCTTTAAGGTTAATGTACTGTTTATGTATTTTCCATATCACATTTTCCCCTAATATGATTTGCATCCCCTCTAGGCTTGCAATTAGCCGCAGGCTCCTTCTAATATATGCACAACACAACACGTCCCCCAGTGTTCTCTTTCATGCGCCTCACTTATGGAGGAGAGAGGGGCAGAGAGTAAGTGTATTTCTTCCACTCAGTGCCTATGGATCTGAACGGCATTGTACAGGAGAGCTCCCGGGTTGATGTCTGCCTGCAGTATCAGCACACCATTCCCCGAGCTAGTATTCCAGTTCTAACTCTATCTATCAGGTTTAGATACTTGGCCTTTGAGCCTCAGAGACCAAAGGAGGGGATATAAAACCCAAATAACTATCTGAAGGGACTGCTCATCAATGCAGAATGCTCTAGGGGGCAGGGCCTGGGTTGAGGTTAAATAGGGTACAGATCATGAAGCCAGTGGGAGAAAGGAGATGTTGAAGGAGGAAAAGGAAGTGAGACATCTCCAGTCTCCCCCTTCTATTGCTATCAGGAAGGATCATTCTGTGTCCCCTCCCTTCACACTGTGTGGAAATTATACAAGAACACAAAGCAAAGAAGGACAGATACAATCTGCTTAATTAGAGTGTCCGGGGAAAGGGGCTGAAGGTGAATTCTGTACTCAGAAGCACAACGTCCTACCAACGACACTGCCGAGTGAGTCTACTCAAAGAAGATGTCTGCACAAGCTTCACAACCTGAAACCTAACCAGAATATATGGCCCCAATCATTCTGTCATGATTTAGGGACCCCTACCTTACACTGGGAATTCTCTGGTGAATGGGATGATTCCAGAAACATTTTTTCATTTCTTTCTCAGCTGCAACTTGTTGGCAATCAATACAGTCCTCATCAGATCTCAAATGTCCCAGTTTGAAATTCTGATCAAAACGACCTCTTTGTGATCTGTTGCAAAAGCCTCACACCTCAGGCTGAATCCAGAGGATGGGTACTTGATAATACTACCTGGAGCCAAACTGGTTCCTAGTGTTTGCCAGATAATGTGTGCCTTCTGCACTCTGGACTGCTTCATTGGGATCTCCCTTAACCTTCATCTCTCCATCAGAGCAGCAGAGTTTTGAACAGAGTGGCCTTCACACACCATATCACAGGGCCATGAAGAGCTCGTGTCAGGAATGAAGAAGCTGTGGCCCTCCAGCTGTAGTTGGACTCCAACTCTCATCAGCCCCATCAAGAATGACCAATGGTCAGGGATTGGGGACCTGTGATTCAGAACATCTAAAGTTGAGATGTCCCTGTAGCACAGTTCCCTTAATCCCTGTCCATTGGCCATACTCCATGGAGCTGATGGGAGTTGGAATCTCACTACAGCTGGAGGACCACAGGTCCCCCACCTATGTGTTAATGAACGTAGTGGTACTGTAAAAGTGAAATATCTTTTGGTGGATCCCCCTGTTAGCATTTTTTTGCTGCAAGTACTCTGCCTGTAGACAACCCCTGGTAGCGGGGGGGGGGGGGGCAACTTGAATAAAATATGGGGGGAGGAGGTAAGCCTCACCCCACATAATTGATCACATGACTCAGCACACACACACACACAATTTGAATGGCAATGCCCATCAACCTAGGTGTTGCCTGGCCTCTTCAAATATTTTATGGGGGGGGGGGGGCTGAAGCGACCTCAGCCTCTAGGAGTTGGCTGTTATGCTGGGCAGTAATAGAGTGCCTCCCAATTCTCTTATCCTTTTGTGGGGAAGGAGAGTTGAAAGTTAGATTCCCCTTCTTGATCTGCAAAAGCTTGTTCTCTTTCTCAGTATTCAGTTTTTCTCCTGCAGGTAGAGAAGTCTATATGCCCACATAATCATTTTTGTGATCCATGCTGGGGAACAGACTCTCCAGACCAGTCCCTAACTAAATACCTTATAAATTATCTTTCTGATTCTGCCATGTTGCGATGTGGTGTTCTCCGGGGCCTAAAATATTAATTAAAAAAAGGCCCCCTTTTACAATACACTACTATATTAAACTTATAACACTATAAATTGCAATCATAAAACTGTAATGCAGTGACTGAACGTAACGCAAAGCTGACACGCTTGCCGCAGGGACAACAAAGATCTTAACAAATGGTATCGCAGGCCAGTTTCCTGCAATAGACATAAAACTTTCCAAATTTCATTCTTACTTGTTTTCCTTTTACTATACCTCGATGGACAAAATATTAAAATGGCAAAGGCAACTACAAGCAAATCAGCCTGGAAAAATAAAAGCTGACGGCAGGTTAGATTTGTTCTTTCAGGTTTTGCAGTGTTCTGATTTTTAGAAAAGGAGCTGGGTTTTAACCCCCACCCTCCCCATCATCTTTTATTTATCTTTTGCAGAGAGTGCAAGATGTGGGGAGGTGCAGGAACAGCTTTCTTTCAACTGGCCAGAGACCATAAGGGGTGTTGCATTAAAAAATGATGCCAAAGAATCCGTGCCTGGTTCTGAGAGAGAAAAGCAAAGCCGTTATGCAGCTCCCTTGCATCTGTTTAGGGATGAGTATGAACAAACCTTTCCCATAGCTGTCTCAGCTTCATACCATGTGATGTGGGCATCTTCCACGTGGGCTGATGGTTTGTTCCTTTTCCCCATCCCCTAGCAGATCTCACGGGATTTCCAATGCAGAGCTGGATAGCCTGTTCTTTCAATACAATCTCCGAAATGGAATGAAACTGACAAAAGTTGTGAAGGCTTTTGTGAAGACAAGTGTGTAAGGAAACAAAACCAAATCCTACTTTTTATTGGAGAAGGAGTCTGAGTTTGGCATATGATTTCACAGAATCATAGAGTTGGAAGGGATCCTAAAGCTCATCTAGTCCAACCCCTTGCAACGTAGGAATCTTCCACCCAGTATAGGGCTCATACCCACAACCCTGAGATTAAGAGTCTCATGCTCTACTAACTGAGCTATCCCAGGTCCAATACTTGTTAAATGTCTTCATGAAGATTAGTGTTTGTAACTTGTTATTGAAAGGAGTCTTTGAATTTCACTTTCAACAAATTCATCAGGTGTGTTCTAAAGTTTAAGCTCTGAGAAAAACAGGCTACAGCAAAGTTCTTCAGCCCAAAGCCATCTGAATGAATGAGCAGCCTCACATTGTGAGCCAGTGGAGTCAACAGTGGCTGATGACTAGGACAAGTCGAACTGATTTTGTCCATGAATGTTCTGGGACAGACATCAGTCCTTCCTCTGGGCTTATAACAGCTGCTAAAAAAGTACAGTATTTGTGTTCTTGGCTGTTGGCTTGGGTTAAACTCCCAGATGTGTTCCTTAATGGTAGACCATCTTATGCTTCTGTCCTGCATTTTACTTTGTTATAATTATCTTCCATCTCTATAATGATATACTGCTTAATGGCTGCAGAACTACAATCAAGAGAATTTATTTATTAGCTTTGCATTAGTCATGATCTCAGTTATCAAGGTATTTGCATATATGAACGCAAGAATATAGTTACAATAAAAATGCTAAGAATTTAGCAAGTATGAACTCAGCATAAAAAGTAAAAATGGATCTCCCCCAGGGTTGTATAGTTCACAATCAGCTACAGAACTAGGTCCATACAGACTCTGATCAGCATCTCAAACAATATGTTGCACACTCCAGGATAAGCAAATGTTGTTTCTCACAATGCAGACCCAGGCCATTCATTCTTCCACTAAAATTGAACACATTAAACATGCATATGGGAAGCTCGGCATCTCAAAAATACAAATGCAAAGCTCCACATACAGTTGCCACCTTTTTCATATTGCAAAAGAGGTGAGGAAATTTATCTTCACACACTTCAGCGCATTAGTTCTGCCTCCCCGCCCCCCACCGCCCCCTGCCCCTGCTCAGGATGGCTGGCTGCTTGGCTCCTCAGGCAAGGATGCAGCATTGTCGAAACAGCAGCCTCTGTTATCTTCATTCACAGTTGCATGAGCTGCCAATTGCATAGTGAATGTTTGTATAATCCACTCATTCGAATCAGCTCGGTTATTCCTGGGCAGATGCTGACATGACCAGTGACTTGAAATGATGGGGGGATATAGTTGTTAATTAGACCAGGAAGGCTCACACACCTTGAGTCAAAACATCCCACACGTAGTGTATCAGACACAGAACCGCAGAGTGCCAGGAAGAATCTGTGGAGCAGCGACCCTGCATCCCTGCTCTCAATGGGAATCTTGCTGTTTACTTCAGTGGGATGAGATGAATGCTAGGATAACAATTCCGAGGCACTTGACTTACTGACATCAGGTAACTATGAAAACAGTGTGGCACACTGCTGGGGGTGGGTGGATCATTCTATTTCCTGTCTGTCTCAGTTTCGTAACTGCATTTCACCCTGTTCCTACATCAGTCAGTGATTGATTGATTGATTTAAAAACCCGCACACAAAAATTGTATTCAAATACACACTTTTGAACATCTTACCTTACAAAGTATCAACTTTTAAATGTGTTTTGATTCAGGCTACACATTTCCTATTGTATTTAGTCCTAAAATGTGCGTTTTAAAACACATTTTGGGGGGAAATGAGCATGCACTGCAAAATCAGAGCAACGCAAAGTCCAAAGGATTAAACTACATTTCATTCTGCACATTACTCCAGGAAGCAGAAGGTAGATGGGAATAATTTGGTACATAGATCTCAGAGTGATTTGTAATAGAATGGCAAAGGTTTCTGATCCCTATTTGGTTTGTGTGTGTGTGTGTTGCGGGACTATGATGCTGTGGACCATATTGTGTTTTTAAAAAACATTTTTTGTAACAATAAATCCTGCTATTTTAGCTTCACTTTATACAAGTAATCTCCTTTCTGCATACACATGCATTGTATGTCTGTAGTAAAACTACAAAAAAATACGTAAGCCAAAATGTGTTGTTGGTTACGTGCCTGGAAATTCATGTGGTGAAACACACATGTAAGTTTTTGAAAACAATTACAGACTATTACAAAAGGCACCCTGTTCTTTCAGTCTAACTCTCTGTCTTTTACAACTGGCCCTGGTTGATCAATCTTGGGGTTCTAGTAAAAATAAATTAGATCTGATCAGGGGTGGCCCATTCCATTTTGCCACCTGAGCCCCCCCTCACTGCTGCTGCCCCTGCTAAAGCTTCACTTCTGGGGGTTGTGCAGCTGTGAGATTTCGTGAGAGTTCTGCGAGATCTCATGAGATCTCACTGGAAGTGGTTGCCACAGCCACGTCACCCCAGCAGTGGTGGCAGGGCTGGGCAGGATGCCTGCAGGCGCTCTGCCCTGCAGGATTCTACCGCCCGAGGCAGCTGTTTCACTCTGCCTCATGAGCGGGCCAGTCCTGGACCTGACAAGCCTGAAGTCTAAGAGGTCTGGATCAGGTCAATTCTTATCTAGTTCCACAGAGATCAAATTCTTTATTTCTACATGTACATAATTTGCCTGTATGGCTTGGATTTCTCTCTTCCCTCATTCATCTTTGTGCATGCCTGTGTACACATCAGTTGCGTGTTTTCAGAAGATCTTTGGAAAAGGAGCTCCAGAACTGACTCTGGGAAAGGAAAGATGCGTAGAGTTGTAACAATTCTTGGTTTTCTTTAGCATGCAGCTAATTGCTGGCAGCCAGAGGATAATGACTTATTTCGATTGGTGGGGGCGTGTCAGCAAAAGGAGGAATCGACTCTAGTATTAAGCTGAAACTTAGTATGTACAGAAGGTTGTCAAGAGAGACAAATACGAACAAAGGAGACTATTATTATCTTTTACTATTATCTTTTAATTCCCTCATTTCCCCTTTGCACTACTTTTCTCCCAGCCCTCTCTCTTTCAATAATTACAATAATCAACATACTAATGATAACAGAAATAATCTTCTGCAAGATAACTAAACAAATGACACACTATCTCTTCAGCACGGGGTGCATGTACTGCAGATATACCCATTTTTAATGGAAAAGCCAATACAATTTTCATTTCATAAGGCGCACATCCGCTGAAATGCAGCAGTACATGGCTATGAGGTGGGCTGGTTTGTGATTCCTTGTGTAGGGGGGCATTGTGGGCCAAAGGGCAAGAAAAAAAATAAGAAAAAGAATGAGACTTTAACCCCAGTAGAACCAAATGACGCCTGGCAGGTTTCAGTTGCTATAGTTATGCTACTTCATTAAAGGCGGGGCTTGCTTGGGAATTTAAATAAGGAGAACTTGCCCTATCATGAACAGCAGTCACATCCGCCTTTGCCATGGCAAGAGCTGGAAAATCTAATTAAAGTTGTGGCATTTCAAGTGTGTGGTGGTGACCTTGATAGCCCAAGAGACTTGAGCACAGTGAGCATGTTCTGTACCAGCTTTGCTCTACAAAATGCCCCTTCAGGGAGTATAGGAACGCCCTGCTTCCATGATCCAGTGAGCTTTCTTGAGTCCAGAAACCAGACAGCCAAGGAATGCTTAGTGAGAAGAGAGTCAGAGTGCCTGATCTGCTGGGAGGGGCTGATAAATGGCTAATTAAGCATGAGCGTATAGTTACTTATGGGTTTTAGTCCTGTAAGACTGAGAAGTACAGGCAGGATCTGTACACTTCTGCTCATTCTCAAACAGCAGACATTGCTTACATGTACAGAGGGCAATAAAACTTAGTTTGGTTTGTATTTTGATGCAAAAGCACCTAATCTGCACTTCCTGAAACAAGGCACAAACTGAAAATTCACACTTCTCCAAACTTTGTGATGCAGTTTCCCAATTAAATTGTGTGCACCAAAAAATGCATATGTGCGTAAAACCGCATATATTTATGAAAATAACACATTAAGCACATCATATTAGGAAACTACCCTTGCAAAAATGTATATATTAGACAGAAATGCACTAAAATGTGTTTGTTAAGAGAAATGTGAACAAAAATGCTATTGAAATCTCACAATGACCCCTCCTCCCCCCACCCCCACCCCCAAAACTGCAAACTGATGCTGGAATGTGGAGAACCAAACTTAAAACTGAAGGGGGGAAAACAGAAACTGGGAGAAACATGGCCGTGGTAGCTTTTTGGGAGATACAGTTGCTAGAAATTAATTTAATAACTAAACAAGAATTGATCTCAATCCCTCCATGATCATTTCTTGGGATTATGGGATGGGCCAAATGAATATGGTTTGGATAGAGAAGTGATTCTGTCTTTATTGTTAGCTGCTAGGATGGAAATTAAGGATGATAACAATGTTCAGATGCCTGACAGAAGAGATAGAACATAAGCTATTGTGGCTGGGCACTGTTGATAGCCATGAGTTTGTTCAATTCTCTTTTAAAACCAGGTCGCTGGCTGTTTCTGCCTTGTGTTCACTATGCGAAGAAGTGCTTCCCTGTATATTTCCTCATTCTTCCAACATTCAGCTTCATTGCCTGTCCACATGTTCTAGTTTTATGGGCGTGTGTGTGTGTCTATTCTCTTTCTATCTATTCTACCCATGCCATGCATAATTTTACAAACTTCTATTATGTCACCTCTTACTTTATTTCCAAACTAAAAAGTTCCCAATGCTGAAACGTCCTCACAGGGAGTCACTTCATCCCCTTGATCATTTTCGTTGCCCTTTTCTGATTGCCCCCCTCCCAACTCTACAATATCGCTCAAAATATATCCTATAATGTGGATAGCTAGCTGTTACAAAGCAAAGCAAAAATATTGCCTTGGGCCCAAACATCCTGTGAGCAGATCCGTGCTCGTGGGATATTCCTGCTGATGGAGTCAGGGAAGGCAATTCTTGCTGATTCCCCCTTTCCCTGAAGCCTCTTGTTGTGCCCTATGCAATCCCACTCCAAGGGCAGGAGTGGGGCATTGGACCAGCACTGGGAGGTGGTGCTGGGAACCAAAGGGGGAAAGGAAGGAAACTGGGGAGAAGGTGCCTCTGGCAATGGGAGCTTCCACAGGCTTCTCTCCCATTTGTGGAAGGGTGACTCAGGATCCAAGCCACTAGGTTTTGTGCTCAGTGGCCCTGTAAATGAGGATTAAAAAAGGGAGGAGGAATAGGATGGCTGGTGATGATGATTTCTTTGCATCGTATAGATACCTGGTGTTTCTGCCATTTATTTAAAGACAGAATAAAAAGTAAAAGTGAATAACTAATTGAATCGTAACTTTGTAAAAGCAGCTTTTCAGTTCACTAGGACCCGTCCAGACTACTGTATTATTGTGGGTGTATTCTGCAACATTGTCTTGGCAAAATAATTAGTGTATTAGATAAATTCTGCTTTATTTGTTGGTCTGCAATGTTTCCAGAAGGGCTGTAGTGCAACAAAAGCAGGACAAAGAACAGAACATTAGTTAGTGGATGAAGAGTTATGGGATGGCAGCAGGAGCTTACAGGATGTACACTGATTGGAGCGGAAGTAGTATGACCATCCCCAAACCACTGCAGTCACAAACTGTATTGAAAATGGGATTGCATGTGGCTGTCCTGATAGCATCAAATAATCACGAATAAAAATGATGTCTGGAGGGACCCTTGCTGTCTGATGTTTTATGTACCATAACGTTTACCTATATTTTCAGGTGCCCCTCTTCCTTCTGGGTTTTGAACACTTCCTTCATATATCCAGCATTTGGATGAAAGGGTGGGGGGTGGGTAGAAGTGGCAGTCTAAAGCAACCCTTTCACAGAGCTGTTTTTCAACAAAACATTTTTTTGAAAAGCAAGACAAAAGCCTATTTTGGTTCCCTTCTACCACTTCCAAAACTGCAGTCTAGCCAGAACGGTGCCACTATTGCCCCTGTGCCCTAATGAAGCCTGCTTTTAATAGATCTGCACGCAAGAGGGGAAAATCAGAGCACTGTGTACAACCGCATTTAATAAATTTCTGCCTTTTATTCCTGTCTAGCAGAATCAGTGATTTTCTCCACTTCAAAAGCCTTCCCTGCACCTCCCTTTACAAAACCAGAAGGCTTTTCTTCTCTGCACCCCCACCACACACTTTTTTTTTTTTTGCAGCTGCTGCTGAGTGGCAGCTCTGACAATTGTTCCCAATATTTTGATTACAGAATTGCCCTGTTATTCCAGCAAGTCTGAAATTAGATACAGGTGCAAATTAACTGGCTAAGTCACAAGTGCATTAAAGTTTGTAATTTTTCTGTCAAGAGGCACTTTGAAAGGTTGCAGAGAATTATAAGAGGCAGCAAGGGCCAACTGCCTGGCACAGGTGCATCTTGTGTTGGGGGAATGTTCTTGTAAGTGATGTGTGAGGCAAGGGCTTACTTGCACATTGCCTCAAGGTGTGTGTGTGGCGGCAGGAGAGGCATGCTAGAAACCTAACCACTCAGTGGAAATAGTTAGGACAGCAGTAGTCATTGTGCAGGACGCGGGTAGTGCTGTGGGTTAAACCACAGAGCCTAGGACTTGTCGATCAGAAGGTCGGCAGTTTGAATCCCTGCTCCCGTTGTTCGGTCCCTGCTCCTGCCAACCTAGCAGTTCAAAAGCACATCAAAGTGCAAGTAGATAAATAGGTACCGCTCTGGCAGGAAGGTAAATGGTGTTTCCGTGCGCTGCTCTGGTTCTCCAGAAGCGGCTTAGTCATGCTGGCCACATGACCCGGAAGCTGTACGCCGTCTCCCTCGGCCAATAAAGTGAGATGAGTGCCGCAACCCCAGAGTTGGCCATGACTGGACCTAATGGTCAGGGGTCCCTTTACCTTTAATCATTGTGCTGCCCTCCAGATTTTGCTGAACTGCAGCTCCCATTGTTCCTAATTTTTGTCCTTGCTGTGTGGGACCAAAGCTGAGTGATGAATGTAAATTTGACCTTTGTATGGCAGTTCTCATTTTTTACAGTCTTAACTTCAGTTCTCCACATTTCCATATCCGTTCGGGATTTTTTAAAGTCTTCATGAAAATTAAGGGGCATTTTAGCATGGATTTGTCTTCATATACACATCTTGGTATGCAATTTTGTATAATTTTTGCAAAGCAATATTCCCCGATATAATGCATATTTGCATGTTGTTTTCAGAAATGTATGCCTTTTTGTGCACACTTTAACATTTACATTGCAGCACACATTACTTGGCTGGAGAACTGCACTGCAAAATTTAGAGAAGTGTGAATTTCAGTGGCTGGCTGTTGTTTTGGTTCGTGTTTTGAAAAGTGTGCATTGGGTAGATTCAGTTTTAAATGCAAAGTGAATCAAATTTATCCCTCATCCTGATCCCGTCTCAGCCCAGAACAGCTATGCCTGAGGATATGGATGGAAGCTGTAGTCCAAAGCAATATGAGAGCACCAGGTTGGAGAAGGCTGATATAGTCCAAAATCAGTTTGGGTCTCTCGAGAAAAGGGACTCTAAAACTGAAATTTGGCTTCAAGGCCTATGAGACTTTCATTCCCAGATAATGTAGTTCAAAGAGATGTGCTGTTTGGAAATGACCTTGGAATATTCAGAGCATAGTAGCTTCAAATATCCCCTTTAGGCATTATTATATGTTATTATATATGAAATAATTTTTTCTCTCTTTGAACCCAGAGCAGCTCCAATAAATTAGAAGTCCATGTATGGGATGGATAAATCCAGAAATGGCCTGCCCACGAGGTGGAGTGAGATGGCCACCTCAGGCAGCACCTCAATTCCTCCACCCAGCTTTGCTGCTGGGCAGGTGAGGAGATCTCCCCAAACACCTGGTGACATGGCAGGGCTTTGCACCAACCTCTCTTGAAGGGAGAATCCAATGCAGAGCCCCACCACTGAGCAAGGGAAAGGAACACCGGGAGACTTTGTAAGGGCTTTGCAAAGAGAAGCCCTTACAGAGTGTGTGCTCCCCCATCCCAAATCATGCGGGTGGCCGTGGGGTGTTTTGCCTCAGGCTCCAAAACACCTCAGGCTGCCCCTGGAGATACTGTGGCAACTTGAAAGGAGGAGCTCGTTTGACTAGTATAGGAGAGCCCAGGGCTGTCTTAAGCATATGTGGCACAGGGGTGTAAAGATCCACCCGGCACTCCCCCCCCCCCAGGTTGCCCAGTCCCAGGTGCGCAGGAGGGCAGAGCTGGCTGGACGCCTCAGCGTCTCGCTGGTTCAGTTGCCCCCAAACTTGTGGCGCAGAGCCACCCGCAGCAGAAGAGCCTGCAGCGGCACTCTGACCGCCGGGCGGGCTCTTCCCCAGACTCAACTCTTGAGTCCTGGACTCTCGGCCTGGCGCACCTGAGAGCCCAGCGCCTGGGTGCCCCACACCCCCACACCCCTAGCGTCTATGGGTAAGACGGCCCTGGCGGAGCCCCAAGACTGAACCCCACTCAGCTATGAAGCTCACTGGGTGACCTTGGTTCAAGCAGCCTCTCTCAGCCTAGCCTACCTCACAGGGTTGTTGTGAGGGTAAAATGGAGTGTTTGTGTGGTGGGGGGGAGGAGAAGCTTGTGTCCTGAGCAACTTGGAGGCATAGTGGGAAAAGAATGTGATGAATACATGATGGCAATGGTACATTTGGCAACTATACTCTGGAATTCATAAGAGACAATCTGGAGTTGTCGCTGAAATTATATTCAGAAGGAAGCTAGCTGGATTTGCAGCCAATCACAAGTCCATGAGAAATCTGCCTTCATGATATAGACAGATGCATGCCACTATATACGTTTTGAGGCATACACTTCAGTCATCGTACGAAACAAAGTCTTCTAGCATAACGGGTGGAAGAGACACTTTCATAGATCTTTCTTATTTTTCCCATCCCAGGAGAAAATTATTTATGCACTCATTACAATATCCAGAATGAATCAAGTCGGTTGGAAAATTTAAGCAGGGTGTCTTGTTTGCTCTTTCCCCTTCTTAACCCCCCATCATCACAAAGACTGTCTGCTCAACACTCTCAGCCACCCACACTACTCTAAAATGTCATAGTAAAGCACTCTATGCATCGTGCCAAATTGTCTCAACAGATTATCTACACATTGGCAAATTGGCATCTACCAAAATTGTAATAATTAGTGAAGGGGTGTGGGGAGAGTCACGTATGGAATTGCAGAAATGCTTGGCAGCTGTCCGATCTCATATGTTTGCTCCCACCTTGCAAATCTATGGGATTACAGATAACCATATAGACAATTCTATAGCTACATCCATGCTGCTTGAATGCTCAACCCTGGTCTGCAAACAACAGGGGCACACCTGCTATGCCTCATCTCACACAACAGGTGGATTGTATGCTCCTTTCCCTGAACAACCAGGAGCTTGCAGATAAGATGAACACCTGTGATGGCCTGCCTCAGCATTCCCCATGTCAAACTAGGACATAGTCACAATGCCAAGCTGCAGCTGGTTAGCATTAAGTAATAGCACCCAGAGGTGCCCAAGCATAGCAGCATGTGCAGTTAATGCTTCAAAATGTTGGATTCTCGTTTTAGTTTGTACAGTCACCAACACAATTTTTTAAAAGGGCAAGAATGGCTCTGGCTCATAGCTGTCAACTTTTCCCTTTTCTTGCGAGGAATCCTATTCGGAATAAGGGAATTTCCCTTTAAAAAAGAGAAACGTTGACAGCTATGCTCTGGCTATGAATAATACTTTTTCAATTTCAGGCATCTGTAACTCCCTGAGGTGTCATTTCACAAAAGATAAAAAAGGTACATAAATGACCCATTGTTGTACGCAACTTTTCTGTAATTCCATCTCATGACAAAATATAAATGCAGCCCAATCATTACCATGTTCACTCACAAGTAAGCCTTATTAGATTTCAGGAAGGTTTCCTTACTATCAGGTTGTGTTTAGGGTGGCAATTCTAGGGTGGCTTTCTGAGTGTCAAGGGGGAGAGATGGAGTGCTGGGAAACAAGAGTTGCATGTAAAAAGTGTAGCAAAATGCTCTAGGGAAAGTGAAAACTCTTTCACAAGAACATTAGGAGATCCCTGCTAGATTGGACCAGGGGCATCCTTGCTTGTCCAGCATCCTGTCTGCTACAGTGTCCGGTCAGGTGCCTCTAGGAAGCCCAAGCAGAGGCAGACTTTGGTCTTTCTAATTTCAGCAGTGCCCTGTGCAAGGCCATAATTCAGCATTCCCGACCCCTTACCTTCTGTTCTGCTCAATTCACTACGTCATAGCTGAGATGCCTGCAGTACCCCATATGCTCAGCCCCCAGTGCAGGGGAACTGGTTGCACCACCCTAAATCCGCCTCTGGCCCCAAAACAGGACATGAGTGCCAGAGCCGCCTCCTGCTGTCCTACCCTCATAGCTGGTATTCAGTGGCATCTTGCCCTTGATCCCGGTGGTAGGAACCATTGTCACTAGTCACACACATACACTAATCCTCTATTCATTTGTCTAATCCCCTTTATCAATTTCAAGGCTAAACTAGACATTGTTATGTTAAGTATAATTGTTTAATCCCTGTTTAAGGAAGCTTTTAATGTTTGATGTATTACTGTATTTTAATATTTGGTTGGAAGCCACCCAGAGTGGCTGGGGAAGCCCAGTCAGATGGGCGGGGTATAAATAATGTTGTTGTTGTTGTTGTTGTTGTTACACACTGAAATGGAGAATGTGTGTATGTATGTTGCTGAAAGGGGTTAATCTTTGGAAAATTCCATTGAAGCATCCTGAAGCTCTCTAAACTTCTAACTGGCTCTTTATTTCCAAAGAAGTCAGTTTTTATGCATCCAATTGCTTCAAGCTGTGCAACATTAATATCTGCAATATGTTACACACGCCATTCTCTTCCTCTCTTTCTAACAGCCCATGACCTAGTGTGGAGCTGTCTTCTTAACACTGGTGTTGGATCTGCTTATCTGGCGGGGGCTGGGGTGGGACAGGGTGTCAGCAATATCAGGACTCCACAGGGGCACTTCCAAAAACTCCGAGCAGTGCACCCATGCACCCCTAACCTTGCTGCCACCCTGCCCCATACAGGTAAGATGTAGCAACACCATTGTTGGGGGGGGGGCTCCACAAATCTCTGCCCACCTCAACTCACTGGCCACTATTGCTCCCCCTCTCTCTTTGATGATTCGCCCTAAAGTATGAATGCTCTATGGCTATACCAAATATTTGTAAAGTTCAGCTTTCAGTCTGAGAATCCCCCCTCCTTTTTTTTGCAAGAACTACATTTATTGCCAGATGCCCAGACTGACCTTTTGGGGGTGGGCGAGCAGGGAAGATGCCCTTTTAACAAATAGCTGTTGATGTTTCTTGAACAGCAATTCCCCTCCCCCCCCCATGTTCCAGATTGTCCATGTTAGGCATCCAATAAAGTGTCATGTCAGGATTGTGGTTGTGTTATGACCTGACACATGATGTCGTCCATATAGCAATTAAAGTCATGTAGGTCAAGAAAAGTAATCATGGGTCGATACCATGCAATACACAATAGTGCAATTATGTGCAGATTTCGGTACCATAGCTCTCAATTATCTTTTAAGACAACATGAATGAATATGTCAAGGGGGAAGCCCCCTCCATAGTAATTTTCCTTTTACCAACAGGGAACACAAATTCAAAAAAGCATGTGAGTACATTTAGTAGTTACAGTATTAGCTGATTTTCTACTTTCATTTGTCAGCAATGTTATATTTCTACCCCTCGTTGTTGCAGAGAGAATCTGAAAGATTGGGCAAGGAGCATGCCTTGCATTTCTGTGGGGAGATGGGGGCTAAAATGGCTCTTCTACAGGAGCAATATCTGAGGGCTCTGAAATTATATGGTGCACAATCTGTCTCAGCCTCCAAGACGCTGGGGACTTCTGCCTCTTCAAGGAAGACTGGGAGGGTTGTACCCTGTACAATATATAGAAGCAGAGGCTTCAGCAAAGAGGAAACGGCTGCCCACAAGTATGTCATATATATGTTAAGGAGAATGTAAGTTTTCCTTGAAGCCTTGTATTGGGAAGTTTTTTATGTTTAATGTTTGCTGTGTTTTTATTATGTCGCAAGCTGCCCAAAGTGGCTGGGGCAACTCAGTCAGATAGTAGTAGTAGTAATAGTAGTAGTAGTAGTAGTAATTTTATTATTTATACCCCGCCCATATGGCTAGGTTTCCCCAGCCACTCTGGGGATAGGCGGGGTGTATGTATCATTATCATTAGCCAATGGGGTGGATTTTTTCTATCAGGGTGGTGGGAGAGGGAAGGTTTAAAACTCCCCTCTCCCTGAAATTCCTTTTGTGCTGTTCAGCTGACTGAGGAACAGCTGGGTGGGTTGCATGTTTTAATGTTGTATTTTAATCTTGTTTTTTTAAGTTGTATTCATTCAACTTGTTTTTTATTATTGGTTGTTAGCTGCCCTGAGCTGGGAAGGGTGAGGTAAAAATAATTTTATTATTATTATTATTATTATTGGTTCATAGAGTTCATAGAATCACGGAAATGGAAGGGACCATGAGGGTTATCTAGTCTCCAGCAATGCAGGAGACTTTTGCCCAATGAGGGGCTCAAACCCAAAACACACACCCCTTGATCTTTACCTTGAGTGCCCCTCCCCATTTCTTCCTGCTGCTTGACTGATTAGTTGGAAGATATGTTGCAGGCCATGGAAGATCAGGGAGTGGGCCAGAAGTAGCCCAGACAGGGCAGTATGCACACTTTTGAATAAGAAATAAGAGTAAAAGGCATGGTTCCTAGAGATTATGCATAATGTCCAGAGAATATACAAAATTCAGCAGATATACGAACATTTTCCAAGGCTATTGAAGATCATGTCAATTGTCTGAGAAATATGCAAAATTCCCTCTTCATGAAAGGATTTTTTAACATTCTCCATGAGGTCTGGTCAATGTGCACAAGTGCCGGTTGTTATGCAATTTAACTGCTTCACTTACATACCCTTTGGCATATAGACGAATTCGGTTACACCAATAATAGTGTGCATTGAAGGGATTCAACAATGCTGGAAAAGTGAATCAAAGTCAAAGTTTAGCTTTTATTTCCCATGCTTCTTTTGGGGAAGATTTTTTTAAAAATAGTAATGAATAAATCTGGCCTTTGATTCCATGTCATTCTGGATCATTAAGAAAAAGGGTGGCAGCATTGTGCTCCAGATGTAGTTTCCAATTAGGTTTTTAACTGTAATGCATTAGGGAGGTCTAAATTATTATTGGCTCCAGGGCCAAGAATAATTAAAATCAGCAACTCATAGACAGCTTGGCAATTTCTCAGAGGCAAAAAACCAAAACAAAAAAAGGAGTCAGAGAAAGGGTAAATACATCAGTGATTTTTTTACTGGAAAACTGGAATGGGGGTTGGAGTACACAAAACTATATAACTCTTTGCAGAACTAGTGATGCAGTTGGAATGACTAGTTTCTTACTTTAAGGTATAGAATTTTTAATAAAGTTGTCTATAGCCATTCAGTTCTGTGACGTTGGCTTGGTCTCTGTACTACAGGGATATGGAACCCACTGTTACTCTAGATAACTCCCACCATCCCCAGCCAGGGTAGCTGATGGTCTGGGATGACAACAACTGGAGGGCTTTAGGTTCTACACCTACGTCAGTGTTGCATGACATGCCCATTTGAATCTAAAGCCCATAAAAGGGCCTTATCAGTTGTGGCTTCCTGTTCATGGAACACTTTTCACAGTGAGGTCTTCCTGGAATGTTCACTGACATCTTTTCAGTGCCAGGTAAAAATGTATCTTTCCTTTCGGGCTTTTGGTGGGCTATGATGACATTCCCTGCTTTTGGCAGTGGTGTTGAAGCTTGCTGCAGCTGCTATTTAGGATTGCTTTGTATGGGCTGGATCTGATGAAGGTGCCCCATGTGCAGAATGACTTCTGCTTGCCCAGTGGGATTTGCTCTTCCTCTCCTCATGTGCCCCTCCCCAAATCTGCTCAGAATAAACATGGGAGTTTGTGGGAGGAGGAGAGGAAGGAGATGTTCCATTGGGCAAGCAGAAATCTTTGCATGAATGGCACAATTTCATTGCACACAATCCTGTGTTGTTGTATTAATTGCATGTGTTAAATACATAATAATGTAATGTATTTCTACTTATATGGAAGTTTTTAAAATGGATTTTAATATTGTGTTTTAATGCCTGCCCTGGGATCTTAGGGTAAAGGGCAGGAGAAAATTCCCACCATCCCTGGCCATTGGCCATACCTGCAGGGAGTTCAGCAACATCTGAGGAACCAAGGCTCGCCCGCACCAGATCTACAACATTAAATTTCACTTTCCCACTTTAGTTTGTGGAATATTTGGGTCATTATAGTTCTCCAGCAACCTTTGCTGTTTCCACAGATTTCTTAAAACAGGCGGTTTTCCTCCCTCCCTCATAATTCACATGTTTCTTTTCCTATATATCATAGTTTTCTAATCTGAACCCCTTTCTGCCATCCAGACTGGCAACCCCCACCTTGGTCTATTCACTGATTTCCCTTCTGCTCAAATGCCCAATATACTCCCACCCGCTCTCTGACTTAGCAGGTTCAGCTGCTTCACCTGACCTGAATGTTTGCTTCACTAAGAACACTTGAGAAAAATATCCATGTGGCCACGCTTGCTTCCTAAGTCTTCACACCTTTCGTCTCAGGGCTTCCAATCTATTTTTACCTGTGTCATTGATTTCTCCATGGCTCAATGCTGCAGGCTATTCTTTAAGACTGTCACGACCATCTCCCTGTTAGTGAGTTAAGAGACTACTTCTTCGGCCTCTCTCTTTAAATACCTTAATCAAAATCTGAAATCAGGTTCCCAAGTTAAGAAATATGGCAGAGGAGTAATGATACTTGCATGACTTCAAATGTCAATTTCATGTCACTATTCCTTACCATGATTAATAGTAGTAGTAATAATAATAACACAGAGTGATTCCTGTGTTCTGTATGCAAAATTAACATTTTGAAATACTGTATATTACATGATGTTAACAAAGCACACTTTTTATGCCATCTATTCCAAAGTGTTAACTATGCACAAAGAACATAGGACTATGTTAGGATAGGTGTGGAACACACCAATAATCTCATTGGCTAACCCTGAAAGTCATCATTCTTCCACAAAGGAATTTCAAAAGCAGACTCTAGTGTTCCTAAACTGGAACCTCTCTACATGTTTGATCATATATATTTTTTGTTTTCTTTCCTACCACAGGTGTTTAATTGACACAGCTGGAACTGATTTTGTTATCACCAAATGCTACTGATGTGTGCTCACTTTTTGTGACACAAGAAGCAGTCAGAAATAGTAGTGATTCCATTTCATGGCCATTTGGTCCTGTTTCTTTTTCTCTAACCGTGTGTGTGTTTTTGTGTGTGTGTGTGTTTGTATCTTTTGCAACAGAGTAGTAAGCAAAGATGCAAGTTCGTTGTGCTCAGGAGTGTCCTGAATAGTGATGTTTGAGTGATTAGTTCTTTGTGAATTCCAAATTGAATTGACATAGTCCACGGTGTGTCTCAGACCACTGTAATTCTTCAGATTTGCACTACTCTGAATTTTGTGATACAGTTTTTGGCTCAGAAACGTACATTTTAGAAATGTGGGCTTTGAGAGAATAAAAATGCATGTGTTACAATAAAATGTATTAAAATACACTTTAAGGGAGGTGTTTAGATATAAGGTTTGTGGCAGATGAAAATAAATGGCAAATTAATGAGGAAATGGGATGGAATAAGCTCATGGATGAACACATGCTAAACTGAGACAGACTCAAAATAGCCTAATCTGCCTATCCTTAGCCCATGAAGAGGATTCTTGAAATGTGTCAGGAATAAACTTATTTATTTGCACCCAGATACCTCATCCCTTTCTTTCCCCTGCATTTGGTCCCTTCCCATTATGCCCCCTTCACTTTAATATAAAATAAGTTCTGCATGTTTCATCGCTAACCAACGGTATTTGAAGGCTTTGGGACAACGTAAAGCCTTTTTACAACATCTGTATGAGAATCTCCCTCCTCTAACTTTTGATGGCTCTAGGGAAATAATATTGAAAAAGGAAATCTACCGCCATCAATTCTGAGCAATTAAGGTCTTGAAGGCAGCCTTTGCCTGTCAACCTCAAGAAGCATCTTTTGTTGGATAGCATGACAGAATACGGATAGCACAAAAGGAAACATCATTTGGGCAGAATGTGTGCTTTTTTCCAACCCCATTCCTGGCTTTAAAAAAGGTTTTTGAAACTTAAACTTTTGAGGTTACTTCATACATGTAGGAGCTTGGTATATATCCCTGATTTAGGATGGCCATGTGTCCTACTTTACAGAGAGCAGTCCTCTCTTTGAAGGACTGGCCAACCCAAGTCTGGTGCAAAGATACAGAACCCTAAGGAGAGAGAGCCTTGAAGTTGCCTATCAACATGAAACATCTGGGCAGGAGAATAAGCAGGCACCACCTGGGCACAGTCTTCCTCTCTAGATTGAGCTGTCTTGTACTTCTGTTTAGATTATATTAATTATTTCAAAATCTGTGGCTATACCTATAAGTGAACATATGCAAATTTATGCAACTCTGTGCCCTCTTTTGTCCTGTTTTTTTGGTTACATGTTTCCTCTTCTTTGGCAAGGTAAGTGGCCTCATGACCCCAATTCAAAAGAACAGACATGCTGCTTTAACTGCTGCAATGTTTTGAATGGGTTCTCACGTTGCACATTTTAACTGCAGGTTCATCTTAATGTTTTGATGTAATTGTTCTATCGTGTACTTTAATTGTGTGGGTTTATATTTTTTTGTATTTTTAAAAATACATGTAAACCACACAGAAGCTACTTTGACAATTAGACCGTGCAGTGGGCCGTCAGAGTCAGAGGTGGGCAGGGCACCCCCTTCCCCTGCTCCTTTGCTGTCTGCCACTCCCCCCCACCATTGGTTTCTATTTCCCTCACTGAGCAGCAAAATGTTTACATTCCACAGTTCAGAGTCACTGTTGGGTTCCCACGGGAATGGGAGACTGGATGTGACGTACACTGGTTTCCTGTTTTTCATAGTTTCTCGGTTTCTTTGTGTTGAGAGGAGTTGCTTCTCTGCTCTCACAGAGGCAGGATGTATGTTTGTATGCTCTCAGCATAGCTTGTAAATAAACTTCAGCATGTAGCACATTACCTGCTTATCCTTTCATTGCGGGACTACGCTCTGCTTGGGCTCAAGACAAGATGAGCCTGTATCAGCTCCAGATGGGCCTCGCATGAAGTTAGACCAAGGCTGATGGTTGCCCAAAGCTGCCTTAATGGTTCAAGCTCTGGTCTGACCAAAAAGCCCACACCAATCAGAGATATTGCTGTCACGGCCAACATTCTTTTTATAACTGGTGTGGCTACTTGCTGAACAGGCCAGCAGCGACATGAGCGGGGCATGGAGATTTTCTCACTAGTGTCCTAGAAAACTGAGAGAATTCCTTCAGTGTAGCAGGAAAGGGGTTGTTTCTTTGCTCCATCGCTTCATGGACATTGTGAGTCCCTGTTGCTCCTCTTGTTGGTTCCATCACAACTACCCCTTCAACACCTCCTCTGCGTCCCTTCATTTGCATGTTCTGATTTTGTTATCACCAATCACTGCTGCTGGGAGGAGTCGCTATATGCATCTTGCAAACATGGGAAAGAGCCATAGAGCACCTGCATCACATGCAGAAGGTCTCTGGTTCAATCCTTGACATCTCCAGGTATGGCTGGGAAAAATCCCTGGTCTGAAACTCCGGTGAGCTGCTTTCAATCAGTGCAGACAACACTAAGCTAAGTAGTCTGACTCACTATAAGGAGGTTTCCTGTTTTCCTAACTTTTACCTTTTGTCACTCTTTATACCTATTTGTACCTGGCAGCTAAGGATCATATTCCATAAAATAAAATAGCCTTTTAAGGTGCCACAAGCCTTTTTTGCTGCAACAGATGGCCCCATGGCTACCCCTCTGAAAATGGATTTTCTTTGTAAGCATGGCAGTACTGGGTGGTCCACAGCATTCCAGCATTCCAGTGCTTTTAGTTTGTAACCGGCTTAGAAATTTGAGCTATACAGAATAATTTTATTATACTTCAAATCTTTCAAGGCAAGTCATCACCACAAGCAAAAATCTCTTGGAGTGAAGGTCACGGAGATTGTTGTTTCTCTCCCTTTATTTGCAGTGAAAATCCATTAGAGTAGGCAATTGATTCTTGGTCACTAGCTGTTGTCCCAGACAGACTGTCTCAGTTGCCTCATCGCCAGAGGAGGGTTTTTTGAGCAACTACTCACCAGTTGATGAATTCAGTTGGTTTTAATCTGAGGTATAGGAATCTGGGACAGCAGCATATATCACTTTAGAAACAAGGGAAGACAAATAATGATATTAAAATGTACATCATCTTATTTTGCCTCAAAACATGTTATTTGAATGCTGTAATACTTTGCAGTAACGGTAAAAAAACCCCCACAACTACCTCTTGTAGGGAGGCTAGTGCTGAATATGAAAAGCACAACTAGGGGAAACAGATTTATAATACATTCTGCCTTGGAAGCTGGTGGACTCAACAGAAGAAGATAAGAATAGCCCTGCTGAGTCAGAGGAAAGGTCCACCTCATACTGATTCCTGCTCTCACTGTGGCCTACTCTGAGAAGCTTGCAAGGAAAATTTGAATGCAGGACAGAGAATTCCCTAGGGTGGAAACCAAAATAGTGCTAGGGAGATCGTTCCATCAGCCCAAGGATTTCTGTTTGCCCAATGGAACTATCTCCCTTCTCATCCTCCTCTTGGGGGATCTCCTGTCATCCAGAGCAGATTTGGGAGAGGCATGGGGGTCCCAGGGTGAGGGGAGGAAAGGGGATAAACCCCCATTGTGCTAGCAGGAGTTCTTGTGTGGGGGGCTTCTGCTGGAGAGGAGTGGGTTGGTTGAACTATATGCTGTGTGCAGTACTTTTGTTTGTCAGTTCTGAACCTTCCACCATTCAACTTCATTGGATGTCCCTGAGCTTTAGTATTATGAGAGAGAGAGAGAGAAACTTTTATCTATCCACTTTCCTTTTTCTTCATTGGTTTTAAGCAGTGGGTGATGGCCGTGTACCAGGGATGCTGTACTAGTGGTCTTCCTGCCCCAGCAGTAGTCTTCCTGAAGGAGGATGGATTTTGAGGTGCCTTCCAGCTCTATGGTTCTATGAACAGCAGCAGTTGATGGGCAGGGGCAGCGCTGTGCACCTGACTTCCTGACAGCATCACCATGTAATGGGTCATCGCAGGTGCAGGGCAGGGTGGTGCTGGGGTGCGGTCAGTGTAGGCCTCCCCAAAATTGTGCACCCACTTTTTAAAAAATTTAATTTAGAGAGGGTAATGCTGAATGGTGGCAATTAACTGAAGAAAGGGAAGTGATTTGGAGCAGGGTTTGGCTGGGATATTAATTGCAGGGTAACTTAATCAGAGAGGAACATTTTGGATGATCTGGGAAGGGGTGCAAATGTATTGAAGAACTTACTTGGGATGACAGGGATGGCAAATTCATTGGTGTGCCTTTTGTGAGCTTCAAATGCTAGTTGTTATTTCAAAATTTGCACCTGTATGTATAAGATAGTATACACACGTTTGTTATCTCTGCCCCACTACCCTCTTTTTTCAGCACGGTATGCCTCCTTTTGTGGAATGGGATGTGTAAAGTGCCCACCTTAAGAAGGAGGCCTGAGTATTAAGCAGTCACCTCTTCTGCCTGCAGAAAAGGAAATGCTCACCTGGTGCTGAGGTAAGCGCCATCCTGAGAGCCTGCATACATTTTGACATTGAATTTCTAATTTTATTCTCAAGAGAGAGGGATGATGGACCAAATGAAGCAACATTTTTTAAAACCGGAAAGGACAAGGAAAAGAAAAGCTTGCTTGAACTTTGTGGCTTTCCTAAATTGGAGATTAAGGTGACCGTGAACTATACTGAAAGATTTCTCCTCTCTTTGGTCATGTAGAGCATTTTTGAGTAGAGGCAATGAGAGCTTTGTGCCATCCGTCATTTCAAGCATATGGTATGCACTACTGAGAAACGATAATAGCCTAACCAAATTCTGGGCTGGCTTTGAAGGTTTCCTTGCATTGCTCCATTGTCGGCAGTGCCCCTGCAGCATTTAAATGTCTCAATTTAGTAATCAGGCAGGAAAGCCAGGCCTGCTTTCGTGGGCAGGACATGAACATCCATAACTATGTGTTGTTTACATTAGAAAAAAGCAAACCCAAAGTAAGGAGAAATTTGGCTTCCAAGAAGAACGAACCAAGCCCAGCAAGCTAAGAACTTTGCAAAACTCGAAAAGGTCCTTTTTCTCTCTCCAGATGAGTCACTTTAACAAACACCTCTTTTAATTTCTGAAGAATGTTAGTGGAAGTTTACTGCTAGAGCTGCAAACTGTATATCAGCATGTTTTTTTGGGGGGGGAGGGGGGTTAGTGTTGTAGCTAAGGCAGAGATTCCTCAGTTAGTCTTGTGGTTCCCATGGCAACCTCTTTGGTACCAGAGCTCAAAATGATACAATTGCTATGTTGACAGATTCTGATTGACTGTTGATAACTGGTTGGCAGGAAAAGTGGAGCTGTCCCAACAGGTTAATATGTGTATTTCCGGGAAGAAGACAAGGATACACAAATTAGATTTTTGGAGCCGTTAAATTTTAGGAGCTACAGAGCTGAAAGTTCATATTAACACAATTTAGTACCCAGTGGCATAGTAGATCCTAGTTGCCTCATATTTATTTCCTCTGATAGGCTGTCTCCTAAAACTGTTCCTTGATCATGGTTGTTCCCCTCTTCAGTGGATGAGATGTGACTTTATGCTTATAGGAAACCTCGTAATTGCCACAGAGGGACTTATTAGTGGTAGCAGCTGAAATGCCTTCTGTCCCAATCAGAGTAGATTGATTTAAAATTAGTGACTTAAATCACCAAGTGGAGCTGCGATTTAAATCATCAATTTTAATCAACTTTCCCATTTGTTCTTGCGTTATTTTCCAAAGGCAGAAACATTCTCTCTGCTTGATATAACCATGAATACATGTTCATTCGCAATTAAGCAGGGCATGCACACTAATGTAAAACTCTTTAGCCTACCTTGGAGGATACACTAATATGCTCTAAAATATTTGGCCCATTATACAGCTTAATGCTGCAACACTTTTATTTACTGAATGCTTTACTTTGTGTTTCAGAATTACCTATAAGCAAGGATTAATGGATAATGACCAGACTAGTATTTTTAAATAATCTCAAAATATTACTACTACTACTACAACTACTACTACTACTACTACCATGCCTTTTTCCTTGACAGGGACTTAAGGTGGCTTACAGATAAAATAGGAACAGTTAAAACATAAGGGGGAATCATTAAAAAATTAATCAAACATTAATAGAATTAAAACACACACATATATATGATCTGTTAAAATCACACAGATAATATTATTTAGGAGAAGTACGAGGCAAGATTGAAGGGCACAACATCTATATAAGGAAATATACCTGAGGCGTCATATTTGTTTGATCCATAAAAATGACTTGATATATGAATCTTTCATTTTCCAGCTTTGCTCAGTTTCTTGCTTTTCCCATCTGAAATTTGGCTTATCACATTTCTGCAACACTTGGTGATTTCCTAAAATAAAAAAATCATCATGTCAATTCATCAGTATTATAGCATCCATTCTCCCAATATAAACATTTTCATGCAATTTTGCATAACATACACATTTTTGCAAGTAGTTTTCTGCAATATGATGTATTTTTGAATGTTGTTTTCCCTAATATGTGTGTTTTATACACACCTTTGCCTAACAGACTCACTTTTGTACACATTTTTGGTCAGGGAACTGCATATCAAAATTAAAAGAAATTGGAATTTTGAAGGGTGACTGTATAATACAGTTTGTGTTTTATTTCAGAAAGTTCAAATTAGGTGGGAGCACCTAAAAATGTGAACCAAACCAAAAGAAATATGATTATTAATAACCATTATCACCATAATTTATTATCATTATCATTAAATTTATTACACACCCTTCAGCAGCAGGTCTCAGGGTGGGCTACAACAATTTAAAATTCACTATTAAAACAGTTAAACCACAGTAACAGGAACAGGGTGGTTCTTAAAAACACAAATATCAAGAGGCACATCTTCAGTCACTGAAAGATTTATAGTGAAGATGCCAGGCACATTTTTAATGTGAGGAGGGAGTTCCACAACTTAGGGGGTGCCACAGGAAATGCCCTCTCATGGGCCAACCCCCTCCCAAACCTCTGAGGGCAGCTGAATTACTGAGCTTAATATCCAAGAGATTCTGTAGGGAAGGAGGTAGTATCTTGGAAATATCTCCCTCATCGCTTAGCTTTAAACCAATTCCTACCCAACACAATCTGCCCGACACTTTCTGCACCTCAGAAAATGGGCACCCACATGTCAAGGGGTGTGCCTGGACATATTCTCTGGTAAAATCAGAATACTCAACACCTTCATGCATAACCAGTGCATTGTGGGAGCTGAGAAGTGGTTTTGTAACAACACTCATCCCACAGTAGTAATGTGTAATTTAATCCTTTCTCCAATGAACAAAAGAGCAGAACTTCCTGTTTCTGGAATATTTAGCTATGTTGCTGCTGCTGTTGCTGTTATTTATTAAAGTAGTGTGTTTTTTATTTTGGGGTCTTTATATTGCTTGATATTATCTTGGTGTAGGCCCCCTTCAGTACTTTTTTTTTTTTTAAGAAAGTCTATTTTTATATCATTCTCCAAAGATTTTACTTCTCCAGATATTAGCAAAATGTTTGTTATGGAAATGAAGTCTTACACAGTTGCCTTTGAAAGATCTTACATCCTCTTTTGTGGGTGGCCAGCAATTCAATCCAACAGTGGGAATGGGGGAGAGAATCCATGGTGGGTAGTGTTTACACAAACACACACACAAACACACACACACACACACACACACACACAGACACACACACAAACTTCCAGCCCCTATCTGGACAGACGAGAGAGATAATTACCATTCAAGGGCACATTCCAGCCAGGCAAAAGCACTCAAGGGGTGTGCAGAGCAGGGCTGTTGAGGGGGTGTTCTGTGGAGAGGTGGTATGGTCTAGGGCGGGGTCAGCAAACTTTTTCAGACCTTGTGAGGGGCTGGACTATATTTTGAAGGGAAAATAATGAACGAATTCCTAAGCCCCACAAATAACCCAGAGATGCATTTTAAATAAAAGGACACATTCTACTAATGTAAAAACATGCTGATTCCGGGACCATCTGCAGGCTGGATTTAGAAGGCAATTGGGCCGGATCTGGCCACTGGGCCTTAGTTTGCCTACCCATGGTCTAGGGAGTGTCCCGAGGGCCAGTCAAAGAGGCCTGAGTGAATACTATACATTCTGTTTTATTTGTTTTCTTAATTTATACTTTGTCTTTTTTCCCACTGGAAGCATAAGGTGGCAAAATGAGTGCTGGTATTATCTTTCTGCATCATGACTAGAATATTAACCAAGGATGAAGAACCTTTTCTGCTGAATAATAAACAGGAGAGAAAAGAAATGCTGGCATATTTTGCATTTGGTGGTAAAATCCTTGTTACCTCCAAGGCAGACCCAGCCACACCAGAGAGAGCTTCTTACCGGAGTCTGGGAAGGTTGTGGGAGGATGCTGAGAGATTTCCAGGGCCAGATCCCTCATGCTGCCTTCCCAAAGCCTGGTAAGTCCAGTAATTCATTTCTCCCTTTGGGAATATCATGGGTCTCATTGTGTGGGACAGGGGAGAACACAGGAATCTATCAGTTGCTCCACTTAACTCCTTATAGCCTGCTCTGACTGGCTGTGACTCTTGGGGATTTCAATCTTCCCCAGACCTGCCTGGAGATTGAACCCAGGACTTTTCACTTGCAAAGCCCGTGCTCCACCACTGAGTGATGACTCTTCTCCAAACAAGAAAGTAACTGAAATGGGAAGAGTAGGCAGTAAGAAGATTCAGAAAAAGGAAGGGAAGCAGCAGTGTGTTTTTGGCTGGCATAAAGCCTTCTCTAGCTAATGTCTTTTCTTGCTATGGGAAGTCTGGCTTGCCATTCTCAAACCACAAAGCCCTGATCCCAAAATCCAGAAGCTTGTTAATGACTACATTTCCAGTCGCCTTCAGCTACCTGGCCCCTTTTATTCCTGGAGGGGGTGAATGTGACTATTGTTCTATTTTCTTTTCTCCCATTCTTGGGTAAATGTTACATCGCTTTGCTGCCTGCCGCTTCCACAATCTCTTTGGCAGTGACTGTAATTTGCTGTGAATTAACCCAGTCACAAGGGAGTGCTTAATGGCCAGGCTACAGGTTCACAGATTATCTTAAGCAACTGATATTTAGTGCAGAAAGAGTGAAAACTTCTAAGAGATTTAGTAAATGTCACAGGGAAAGTCTATTATAGATCTCAGGGCTTTTATCCAGGCTGTGTCAACACAGCATGACTGTCCTGACTCCGGATGCAAGCCGGCTTGGAGGAAGACAGGGGCTTTCTGGAGAGGGGATTTAAAAGGGCACATAGGAATATCTAAGTGCCGGGAAGAAGGGGACTTGCCACTTTTCTATTTCTCCAGCAAAGGGCAGGTGTTTATATTCAGCCAAGACTTCACCTGCACACAGATGCCTTGCCATACTTTCTACCATTTTTATGCAATTCAACAGCAGGGCTAATTTGCTTAAGCCTAGATTTGAGTACTTACTTAGTACTAAGAAATACCCATTATGAACTCCCATGATGGTAGAGGGGTTGACTGCTTTCACCACCACCAGCAGCAGCAACAACAACAACAACAGAAAATATTAAAGATGAAACAAAAAAAATTCCTTCAGTATCTGAAGAAGTGTGCATGCACACGAAAGCTCATACCAAGAACTAACTTAGTTGGTCTTTAAGGTGCTACTGGAAGGAATTTTTTTTGTTTTGACTATGGCAGACCAACACGGCTACCTATCTGTATTAAAGATGAAGTTACTAACTAGATTTCCACTGGTGAGAACATCCTCACATGATGCTCCTGTCAGCAGAAAACGTTTGGTGACCTTCCCCAATTCTTCCCACCCCCTCCCGCACAAGCCTCTTGTCGCCACTCCCCAAATTTGCTCCAGGTGGTCAGAAAACCTCTCTGGAGCAGCATGAAAGTCAGTTCAGGAAGCTGCAGGATCCTTCGCAGGATCTCAGTCATGCCCAAGAATGAAAGGAGCTATTTTGTTCATGAACACCAGGTTAGGATCCAAGTTGCAGCTTCTTCCTCGTTGGTTCAGCCTCCTAATTACATCTCCTGTATATACTAAGATGACCTTCTGCGCAGTTGCAAGCTCTTACAGTCCTGTTGCAAAAAAGATCCAACAGCTGATAGAATAACCTCCAGTTCCTTTAGCTGGCACTTGCAGGCTGCATGGGATGCTGTCCATCGTCCTTTGGTACTGAACTATCGAGGCAGGAGGCCAAGGAATGGACAGCTTTGCTCTCTGCCTGTATGCTCCATTGGCCTAGACTCTTTATGCACCCCCACCTTTTGCAGAGCAGCTGCTACTAATGTCATAGACTGAGAATATTTTCCTTATAGCAGTACATTGAGCTTTCTGGCTATCATTGCAAAATCACAAAAGATTGTGCAGAACCCCTATAGGGAAAAGTACAGAACATTATAGTTGGCTGGCTGTGGAATCCACCAAAGGCTTCACATTTCATACACAAACTCCATTCATTTTTTTCCTAGTCTTTGTTATTTTGGATCTTTCTTCAGCATTTTTTCCTTTGACATTTTTCTTTCTGTATATTATAAATGGGATGTTATGAATATCTGATCCTGGTGCCATCTGAAATGCTCCGTAGTCATTTACTTCTGGATCTTCACATTAATAAGCATGCAATATTTGCACAACTATCCATGCAAATCTATAAACATAAAAATAAACGTGGGCCAGAGAGGAGAGGAGAACTAAATGCATTACTTTGTGTTAGTTGGAACAAAGGTGGGGTATAAATGTAATGAGAAAGAAAGGCATTTGTTTTTATTTATTTAGAAGAATTTATAAACTGCTTAATCAAAGAAATCCCTAAGTAGTGTACCTAACACAATATAAAATAGTGCACAGATTAAATCAGAAAAAATATAACTAAATTAAAGGGGTGGTATTTAACTCAAGTTTTACTCAGAATTGACCTGTACTAATTACTGGGCATGACTAAGTTACATACTCCCTACTCCTGTGGTTTCCAGCAACTCGTATTCAGAAGCATTGCTGCCTCCAACTGTGGAGGCAGATCGTGGCCATCATGGCTAGCAGTCTTCAACAGCCCTCTCCTCCATGAATCTGTCTACTGCACATGCTGCTTCAATCTAAGTTGGTCCAGAGGGGCATAGGGGCAGAATATTGGACCACATTTTTCACATGCAGATGAACATGGTGACGACCTCCCTTTAGCTCTTAATACTGCATTTTTCTTCCTTGAATCTTGAGGGTGTTCTTTGGGATCTTCTGCATCTGGGAAATAAAAGGATGCTTTTGTTATTTCGAAAGGATTTTTGTCTTGCCCCTAATTCCCTCCCCTTTAAAGCTCACCTAACGGGTTCAGAGACTTTGCTTCGAGAATCTCTGCCGCTAGTCAATACCTGATCCATCTCCTCTTTGACATTGTAAGTCAGACCAGGGCTTAATGGGTAGAAACTTGACTCTCACTCTTCAGCATCAGCTTTTTAGTGCTTGTTAGAGCCCTCGATCCACACATTGGAAAAGCATTGGCTTACACTGCCTTTTCTTCCTCACCCAGACGTACTTAATGACCTTCAGGCAATACAGTGAGATGGTTTTAAAGCTTGCATTCCCCTCCAGCTCAGCTTCCCTGCTCTCAGCAACAAAGCACATGCAATAAAAATATTTATTACATTCCATGGGGAATATCATTTTTAGAGAAAGCCAGGCTCTGATATCTCCCCAAAGGCTGGCTGAATTACACATTGATTAATAGTACAACTTGTGGTCTCCTTGCTCCTCGCAAGCAGAAACTTAAGCCCTGATGTTCTAAAGGGGGCTATCAAGTATTGCAAAGCTGAAATGGCAGCAAATCACTGTGGACATTAATCATAATGCTGGGGAGACGGGGGGGGGGGAACCGTTTGAAAAAGCAGGACAGCAAAGTGATCAGAAATATCAAGATGGTGACTTAATTATGAGGAATTCATGCATGGAAAATGCCTCTAAATATTATTCATATCTCAATTAGACAAGGCCCAGGATTCTCTTTATCCCTGCTTTTGAAAAGTCTAAAACTCTGCAGGTTTGATCAATGGCAAGAGATGGAAAGGAAATGAACAGAAGACAAAAGGGCTGAGTTTCACTACAAACTGTCATGGTAATTTATGTCTCTGGGAGATAAAACTTTGAACTAGTCAGGTATGACTTGGGAAATAGTTTGGTACAGGCTGTGGCTTTGAGCCTACAAAGAAAATCAGCAAGCTGAAGAAGGAAGGGGATAGCGGGCAAGGGATCATGGGCACTTCAGCTTGTTTCCATTCAAGATCAGAATCTAGAACACTCACTTTATTCTCTGTTGCTGCTGGCTGGCCTGCCATAACATGTTCAGTAATATCTCAGCTAATGATATACTGGGAGGGAGCTACAAGATATAGCAAAATCATCCAGGTGCCTGGCCAGGAAAGCAAAACTATAAGCAGAGGAAAGCAACAAGTGTGCTCCTACCAGGCAGAAGATGCTCACCATACTTGGCAGAAAAGAAATTTTTGGGAGGCCTAAAGATATGTAATGGCAGTGCCAGGCAAGCTTCCCTGGGGAAAGCATTCCACAAGTGGGGAGCCACCACTGAAAAGGCCCATTCTCACGTGCCACCTTCCAAACCTTTCATGGAGTGGGCACATGAAGAAGGGCCTCAGATGATGATTGCAGCATCTAGGTCACTTCATGGGGGAGAGGCGGTGCTGGAGTCCTGAGCCACATATATTTGTTAAAGCCTATCAGACCCATCTGTCTCATTAGGTAAGATTTTAAAGGATGGCAATGCTATTATTTTCACTTGTTTTACTTCCTTTATGTTTACATTTTGAGATTCCTGGTAATAGTGATAGATGATTATGTGTTGGTATTTCTTGACTTTTTTCATTTACATTCCTAAGAAATGGGGTTGGAATCCATGACAACTCTATAAGCTCATCAAAGGGTCAGTGGACTCAGGGTCTGTGCAGGACTTAATGCATTGAGCCCTACCCCCTTGCCACTTTGTTTTCTGTGGGCAGAGGCATTCTTTGAGTTCAGTGAAAGCCAGCAAATTGTGTACCAGATCTCATATTGTGTTTTGAAAATACCCTACGGTCTTGGCCAAATAATGGACATAGCAGACTTTGGTCTCTTCAAATATTTTCCTTACAAAAGGTCTCCTACCACCTCGCTGGGATCACCTGTCCAGGTCTGCCTTCGAAGTTGTCAGTTCTTCATGATATGCTTGAGATCAAGGGACTTCACTTTTGCTCAGCATAGGCATATTGGGCTTGTGGATCCATTTCTGCCACTTGCAAATCAGGGAAGTGGCAGCATGTGCTGTCTCCCATCCATATTTATTTCATGTTAGCTGCAGAAAAGAGGGCAGCTGATTGACAGGTAAACTGAGAGGCAGTGAAACTGGAGAGAGAGAGACTAATAATGTCGGGCCTGTAAATATGCTTTGTGTGCCTCATGGGAAGCCCTGTTGCTGAAGATCTGCTGGGTCGCTTCTTGCATCAATTACCTCCTAAAAACAAAGAAGCTGTAGCTATTTCTTTCCCATAGGTGTCAGGCAGGAGTTTGGAGGAGAGTGGCAGTCTGCTTCAGTGTGTAAGTGACTGGACGTCAAAGGATGAATCAGTTCAGGTGTTCATTGAGTCCAACATTTTCTTTCCAACCATAGAAGCCAACTCCTAGGGACTGAGGAATCTTCGCTCCCGCTGAAATATTTGAGCCCCCCCCCCCAAACTGATGGGCATTGCCATTCAAATGGTGAGTGTGCACCAAATCATGTGGTTGAATATAATCAATAATTATGCAGGATGGTGCTTATCTGGGGGCCCCAATATTTTATTCAAGTTGGCACCCCTGTTTCTGACATTGGCTAACCATATGCTTCCAGGAAACTCACAAGTAGGGCACTGAGACAACAACACCCCGTTGTTTATCCCCAGTAACAACTGGTTTCCAGAGGTACTCCATTTCTGAACATGAGCATTCTGTTTAATGCTCAGAACTAAATCTTGTGGAATTTGTCTAAATCTTTTAATCTATGTGTGGAGACTGTCCTGAATCTACTGAAAATCCATTTCCTTGAGTGACTCCAAAATGTCTACTACAGGGGTAGCCAATGTGGAGCCTTCCATCACCACTTCAGTTCCTCCACTGTTAGTGCTGCAGTTTTCTCCTCTTCTTTCTCTCATATATTTGCCTGCTCACAACAGCAGACTTTTATAGTGACGGGGGGAGCGTGGAGAGATCCTACTGGAGCCTTCCATAGGTCACTTGGCTTTGCACAATCTTCAATATATTGACATGATTGGCAAACTTGTTTTACTATTGTTGATAATGTTTTTAGCAACACTCAATTCTGGTTTTGCCTTCCTTGTTGTCAGCTTACATTTGTTTTGACAGAGTTTTTCTTTTCCTCATATGGGCAAGACTTCCACTTTTTAAATGAAACATTCCTTTTTTTAGCTTCCTTGACTCTTCTTGTTAACCATGCTGGCATCTGAAATTGTGGTGTACATTTTATCTGAGGCACTATTTTAATGGTTTAACTTTTAAATAACCTCCAGCTGTCCAGAAGACATTTTATCTCCTGGCTTTCCTTTTTAACTCATCCCCTCACTTCAGAAAAGTTTCCTATTTTGACATCTAACGTGTCCTTGTCATAATTCTTGGGCAACTTTCCACTTACAATTATGTTGGATTTGACTGCCTTTTGGCCACTGTTCCCAAGCAGTCCAACAACACTTACATCTTACCCAGATCCTGTGAACCACCCAGTTGCTCCCCTCTACTCAGCTCCATGACTAATTGTTCTAATTGTTCCATTTATTTTTGCCTCATTGTGACCTAAATGTGAATGTATTCAGCCAACAGGGAGGCAGCTGAAGTCCCCCCATTTTTCACCATGGTTGCCTCCCTGATGGTTTTCTCCATCTCAAGATTACTCTCTTCAGTTTTGTTTTTGTTTTTATCAGAGAAGTAATTTTATGTCCCCTGTATTATATTAGTTTTGAGGCCCAGTATTTTCAGTCACAGCAGTTCTATGGAGGAATTTATTCTTCTTCTAAAGTTTAGCATAGAATCAGTTTATTGCATTTGATATGATCCTTGGGGTTTGGAGTAAGGCCACCTCCAGTAAACAATTGCTTTTCCTTTCTGTAGGATTTATATCTCTAAAGATTACCCTTCCCCACCATTTCTGACTTTGTTTGCTTGGTTTCTGATATGCTTACTATATCCATGTTGTAGTTGTTAACTACCAAGCATGCTCATTCCAGCTTGGTGTGGCGATTCCTCGCATTAGTATATAAACACATATATGGCACTGGTCAACAACAAATTTGTTGTCTGCGTTTTTTCAGTTGATTTAGGACGAATCTGACGCGCTGAATCCAAAAATCACATTGGTTTTGCTCAATCAGGTCAAGTTTTTGAGCTATGGCCACATGTCATTTTTTTACGTTTTTGTTCACATGTACGCTTGTGTGGAGCATTTTAGAAGAAGTTGGTGGGGGTAAAATGCCATGTCGAATAATTGTTTTGATTGGAAATGATTATTTTAATGACAAGAAGTATTCAGGTCCGATAGTTCTGGGTAATTATGTCGAAAAGGGATCAGTTTGAAGTCACAAAACCTCGAAATCTTCCATAAATTGGTGTGGCTGGGATCAAAAGAAAGAACCAGAGCAGCCTCAAGTATCCTGATCTTCAATCAGCACGTCATCCTGTAGCTCATTGTGATGAAATTCCAGTGCCTATCTTCGGAGAACTTCCTGACATTAGTGACAAAGATGCCTCCAGTGTTGAAGGACATGAAGAAGAAGAAGTGGTTCTTGAAGATGATGCTCCACATCCATTTTCCCAAAAGGAGTTGAATGATCCAGTTCGCAACCTCAGCTTGTCAAAGGACTCTGCCGAACTGTTGGCATCCAGATTGAAGGGGAAAAAACCTCCTCTCTGACAGTGCTCGCATCAGCTTCTTCCACAACAGGCATCAAGAGTACCTCCGTTTTTTCTCGGAAGAGAAGAAATTGGTGTACTGTGCAGGTATTGCGCAGCTTCTGCTCAAGCTTGGAGTGCCACAGTACGAACCCAAAGATTGGAGACTGTTCATTGACAGCAGCAAGCAATCACTGAAATGTGTTCTGCTACACATAGGCAACCAGTTTGCCTCTATACTGCTGGCTCACTGGAGTACTCACTCTTATAGCAAAATTCAAGCTTAAACTGAAGAAAGTAGGAAAAACCACTGGGCCGATAAGATACAATCTAAGTCAAATCCCTTATGAATACACAGTGGAAGTGAGGAACAGGTTTAAGGATTTAGATTTGGTGGACAGAATGCCTGAAGAACTATGGATGGAGGCTCGTAACATTATACAGGAGGCAGCAACGAAAACCATCCCAATGAAAAGGAAATGCAAGAAAGCAAAGTGGCTGTCCAATGAGGCCTTACAAATAGCGGGGGAGAGAAGGCAAGCAAAATGCGAGGGAGATGGTGAAAGATACAGGAAATTGAATGCAGATTTCTAAAGAATAGCAAGGAGAGACAAGAAGACCTTCTTAAACGAGCAATGCAAAGAAATAGAGGAAAGCAATAGAATGGGAAGAACCAGAGATCTGTTCAAGAAAATTGGAGATATGAAAGGAACATTTCGTACAAAGATTTCCATAATAAAGGACAAAAGTGGAAAGGACCTAACAGAAGCAGAAGACATCAAGAAGAGGTGGCAAGAATACACAGAGGAATTATACCAGAAAGAAATGGATGTCTCTTATACCCCAGGTAGTGTGGTTGCTGACCTTGAGCCAGACATCCTGGAAAGTGAAGTCAAATGGGCCTTAGAAAGCACTGCAAATAACAAGGCCAGTGGAAGTGATGGTATTCCAGCTGAACTATTTAAAATTTTAAAAGATGATGCTGTTAAGGTGCTACACTCAATATGCCAGCAAGTTTGGAAAACTCAGCAGTGGCCAGAAGATTGGAGAAGATCAGTCTACATCCCAATCCCAAAGAAGGGCAGTGCCAAAGAATGCTGCAACTACCGCACAATTGCACTCATTTCACACGCTAGCAAGGTTATGCTTAAAATTCTACAAGGAAGGCTCAAGCAGTATGTGGACCGAGAACTCCCAGAAGTGCAAGCTGGATTTAGAAGAGGCAGAGGAACCAGAGACCAAATTGCAAACATGCGCTGGATTATGGAGAAAGCTAGAGAGTTCCAGAAAGACATCTACTTCTGCTTCATTGACTATGCAAAAGCCTTTGACTGTGTCGACCACGGCAAACTATGGCAGGTTCTTAAAGAAATGGGAGTGCCAGATCACCTCATCTGTCTCCTGAGAAATCTCTATGTGGGACAAGAAGCTACAGTTAGAACTGGATATGGAACAACTGATTGGTTCAAAATTGGGAAAGGAGTACGACAAGGCTGTATTTTGTCTCCCTGCTTATTTAACTTATATGCAGAATTCATCATGCGAAAGGCTGGGCTGGATGAATCCCTAGCCGGAATTAAGATTGCCGGAAGAAATATCAACAACCTCAGATATGCAGATGACACAACCTTGATGGCAGAAAGTGAGGAGGAATTAAAGAACCTTTTAATGAGGGTGAAAGAGGAGAGCGCAAAATATGGTCTGAAGCTCAACATCAAAAAAACGAAGATCATGGCCACTGGTCCCATCACCTCCTGGCAAATAGAAGGGGAAGAAATGGAGGTAGTGAGAGATTTTACTTTCTTGGGCTCAATGATCACTGCAGATGGTGACAGCAGCCACGAAATTAAAAGACGCCTGCTTCTTGGGAGAAGGGCAATGACAGGCCTAGACAGCATCTTGAGAAGTAGAGACATCACCTTGCCAACAAAGGTTCGTATAGTTAAAGCTATGGTTTTCCCAGTAGTGATGTATGGGAGTGAGAGCTGGACCATAAAGAAGGCTGATCGCCGAAGAATTGATGCTTTTGAATTATGGTGCTGGAGGAGACTCTTGAGAGTCCCATGGACTGCAAGAAGATCAAACCTCTCCATACTGAAGGAAATCAACCCTGAGTGCTCACTGGAAGGACAGATTGTGAAGCTGAGGCTCCAGTACTTTGGCCACCTCATGAGAAGAGAAGACTCCCTGGAGAAGACCCTGATGTTGGGAAAGATGGAGGGCACAAGGAGAAGGGGACGGCAGAGGACGAGATGGTTGGATAGTGTTTTCGAGGTTACCAGCATGAGTTTGACCAAACTGCGGGAGGCAGTGGAGGACAGAGGTGCCTGGCGTTCTCTGGTCCATGGGGTCACGAAGAGTCGGACACGACTAAACGACTAAACAACAACACACAACGGCAACCAGTTTGCCTCTATACTGCTGGCTCACTCGAGTACACTGAAGGAGAACTATGAAGCGGTGAAGTATGTGCTGGAGAAAATTGGTTATGATCAGCATAAGTGGTTTATCTGTGTTGACCTGAAGATGGTGAACTTTTTGTTGGGACAACAGTCTGGCTTCACCAAGTACCCATGTTTTCTGTGCATGTGGGATTGTAGGGACCGTGCTCAGCATTACACGAAGAAGGACTGGCCTGTGTGGGAGGAATTGGTGCCTTGCAAAGAAAGGAACATCATCAACGACCCTCTGGTGGACAGAGACAGAATACTCTTCCCACCGCTGCACATCAAGCTCGGCTTAATCAAGCAGTTCACCAAGGCTCTGGTCAAGGATGGTGACTGCTTCACTTACTTGTGCCAGGCTTTTCCGGGATTGACCATGGAGAAGTTGAAAGCTGGCATCTTTGACGGTCCTCAGATCCGTCAGCTCATCAGAGATCCAGAGTTGGGAAACTCAATGAACGAAGTGAAACTGGAAGTGTGGAAGGCATTTGTTCTGGTAGTGAAGAACTTTCTGGGCAACAATAAGGCCAGAAACTATGCAAAACTTGTCAACAACATGCTGACTGCTTTCAGAAACCTGGGCTGCAACATGAGCGTCAAGATGCACTACCTATTTTCACATCTGGACCGGTTTCCTGAGAACCTGGGTTCAATGAGTGACGAGCAGGGGGAGAGATTTCATCAGGACATGAAAGAGATGGCGACCAGGTATCAGGGTCGCTGGGATGCAGTCATGATGGCTGACTACTGTCCGACTCTGAAGAGAGACCTCCCTGCCGCTGAGCATTCCAGGAGTTCCAAGAAACAGAAGTTCAAGCCCTGAAGTTTGAAAAATGGGGAAGCAACACGCAATTTACGTGTACTTACCTTTATCAATGCCCACCATTCAGTTTACAGTAAACCTGACCTGATGGAGAGAAACGGATGCCATTTCCTGATTCAGCAGTGCAAAAATACCCTAAATCAGTTGTAGAAATCTAGACAACATTCAAAAAGTAAAAAAATTGTTGCCCAGTGTGGTAATTGCATGCCTCTGAGGAGTTTCTCTTCCAATGCCCTTTTTGAGTGAACATTTATTTACATACTGTTGCACACCACCTCAATTGCTGAGTGATGTGAGATTCCAGAGTCCCAGCTATTTACCTAGGGTTTGTGTTTCATTTGGGAAGGAGGCACAACAGAGACACAGTGGTGTCTTTATGATATGTGCTTTATTTATACATATATACAACCTGAGGGTTTTACAGCATTAGCACCCCAAAAGGGTCTTGTTCCTCCCAGCTTTGGATTTGAACAGACACCAGACATTGTTGTCTGACTCTCTCTTCAGCTTGCTGCTTTTTGCTCTAGGTCATATCGCTTCACTCTCCACTCTAAGACTTTGTCCTTCTAATTATCTCCGAGTTGAAGGAGGGCCTCCACCATTTGTCATCTTGCACAGAGCCCCCTTCCTTTGTTCTCTTAATGATCTCTCTTAACCATCACCCAGGAAGCCAGCATGGCTTATATGTTAATATTTGTTGGATCCAGGTTTTGAGGAAGCTAGCCGGACTTGGATAGCTTTTAACACTTGCTGGATGCAGGGATCAGAAGGGTCTGGCTTGCAGTTCACAAACAAACGCACACACACACACAAACTCATAACAATACCTTTTGTTTTTGTATATTCACACATACAAGCAAAAACCACAATGGCAAAACTACTCCTCTCAATAGGTAAGATATTAAGCCTAGAGACAAAACAGCAGGCGGAAGCATAACACAACTCAATCTGTTCTCTCTTGCAATGCATGCTCTTCTTGAAAATAAATATCCCCCCTTCCTCCTTCTCCTCCCTACCTCCCAAATTATCCAAACCGAATCGACATTTGGTCCAACACCATTAATACTTAAATCTCAACAGCTACAGCTGACTGAACCAAGAAATTGCTTGACATATTTGCCTGCACTGTCTATGAAACTGATTATCTTGTGCAGTAAGGAGAACTCTAAATTATCAGTAATCCACTGGATTTCTTTGCTTCTTCCTACATACAAATAGAGGGGGGAAGGTTTTCTAAAATCTATGCATGTTTACAATATATTTATTTCATGCAGTACTCTGATTCAATTACACAGCCTGATATTATAATAAAAAAGGAATTACATGCTCAACTAATTTATATCCCTACAGCAATGACAGTAGCTCTAAAACTCTAAAGGAGGGGTTGAGAACATTTATCTGCCCCAGGGTTGCATTTCCTTCTGCAGGCCACATGCCAGAGGTGGAAAGGGCCAGAGTAAAAGTGAGCTGTGCAATTAATGTAACCTTTGCCTCTGTAAAGTTTTTTTTCTGTGGATGTTAGAAATGAGGTCTCGTGCTGCTTTCAGTACACTCATCGGAAAGAAACACATTCCTTCTAGTCTTTTGGGGATGCCTGAGCTCCCTCTCAGGACAACTTCACACCCAGTTAATGGGGCCCAGTTGATCTTGGTTATCAAACAACACACTGCAACACAACGGCTTGTTCAAAGCAGATTGGAGAGGAGGACACTGAGGTATGGTGTATAAACATACAGAGTTTCATTGTGTTTCATGAGTTGAGCATGCACAGTCAGAAGCATCGACGAGCTCCATGGAGCTTACTCCCAGGAAACCAAGCACAGAATTGCAGACAGGGTGATCCTAACAAACTGAGTATTGTGCTATACACTGCTATGTGGATCAGTACAGCTGCCTGCATTTTTGGACATTCTTTGGGGGTGGTGTGGCTGAGAGGGCTCCTGTGATCCAACATTTACCACTCCACCAATATTCACACCAGAAGTGCTCACGCCGCCATTGTGAGTAGTATCACCTTGAACTGCTAGTCACTGGAACGTTCCTTGCCTAAGTTGCTTATAAGTCGCAAGACAAAATAAATGCATGCAAACTTACGAAAGGTACTCTAGACTGATTTTCCGTGGTTTGCTTGGATCTGGAACCCTGTCCTTGTTGGTGAGTCCTTTGGCAAAAGGCTTACATCTCCTGTGCCTGGGGACCCTGGCCCTAGAGCAAGACAGGAGCACTGAACTTAATCTGACTTCTTTCTGAGTTAATACGTACATAGGTTCGCAGAGTATTTTGCCAGAAAGCCATATAGGCGGTCAAGAGAGGGTGCAAGTTTTATGTTCCCTGTGCATCTTACATCTTTTTTAATGGACATGATCTCTAAGGAATCAGTAATACCTGTGGAAAGTAAGGTAATGTCTGTGGTTGGTTGGTTTGTTCACTTCAAAAAGCAATAAAAACATTTTCAAAGGAAAAGAAATAGCACACATTATGGCTACTTTTTACGCCTCTGAATGCCAGCTGCTGGGATTGGCAGGTGGGCAGAGTGTTCTTGCACTCAGGTCTTGCTTGCAGTCTTCTCAAAGGCAACTGGTCTGCCATTGTGAGAACAAGATGCTGCAATAGGTGTATCATTGGCCGGATCCAGCAGGACTTGTCTTCTGCTGTTATGAGGATGAATAGCTCTTGTGATCTTCGTCCATAACACCCCTAAGTAGGAGCGTGGTGGGCAAAACAGCTGATTCATCTTGCCTCAAATCACCCAGAAGTCTCCATTTCTTTCTCCTCCTCCTCCTTTCCCTCTGCCTCCCAGTTGTCTGCAGTGCCCCTGATGGGGCAGGTGCTGGGCAGAATGAGAACATTAAGAGAATATCTCCCTAGAGGAACAGGACTGTACCCTGGGGACTGGCATGCTGAGCTAATGCTCTCTGTGTCAAGTTGCTGAGTCAGTGCTCCTCCCTGGGGATCACCCCCCTCCCCCTCCCTCCCTCCCTCCCTCTCCCGTGCCTCACTTTCCCCTCTTGGAATGATTCTTTCTGCTCTCTCCGCTTGCTCAGTGGCCTTTGCTGACTGTCTGCTGAATTTTATCAGCCCAGGTCACTCGAGCGAAACCTGACCAGCTTGAGCAGCGGGGAAGCTGTAAGGCAGCAGGCAAAGTGAGTTCAGTGATCTCTACGCTGCCACCACCCCTGTCACAGCAGACTCAATGTCACCCGCTTAATATCCCTTCCTTCCTCCAGATACAGAGAGAGAGGGGGAGAGATTTATTTGGCCTTTAGGGCTGAGGCAAGCAGCAAGTAGCTGGCTCCAGAAGGCTTTGGCTTAGAGGCGAGTGTCTCTAGCAGTGACAAAGCATTACCAGAGGAGGAGTGCAGAAAATTGCAATAGGAGAACACTAAAAGAAGCTGACCCTGGCCTGAGAATATGTATCATGAGGTTAAATGCAAGGGAAGTTTCAGTGGCTAGCTGGTCAAGGTGAACTCAAAATGGAGGCAGAAGCACTCCTGATGTGAACAGTGGTATAGCAGTAAATGCTGAAGTGCAGGGGGCCCCATAGCCAACCCCCCAAAGAATATTTAAAAATGCAGGCAGCTGAAGTCACACAGAGAGAGAGAGGGAGAGAGAGAGAGATTATTAGTGCACAGCCTAATACTTAATTTATTAGGATCACCATCACTGAAATCCTGTGCTTGGTTTCCTGTGAATAAATGTCACATTGATGCATCTGACTGCATATGCTCAACTCGTGGAATGCAATGCAAACAATCTTGAAAGGAAGTGTTACCATATAAAACTGCTAGTGTGAAAAAGGAACCCCATCAAAAAAAAGGAAAGCTGTATCCAGCCTCTGCTTTATGGTTTCCCTTATTCTTTAATTTCTTCTATGCTAGTCTGTCACAAAGAAATCTGAAAGCCTCGTTACCATCTCATTCATTTGCCAGAATACAGAGGGTTTGTGAATTACCCTGGTTCTGACACATAATATCATTGTGTCCACTTTGAAAAAAATGCCCTGGAGCAGCACTTCCCTTCACCACTAGAACTTGATCTATCACATATCTGAGATAGGTATAAGACTAGGCATTTAGATCAGCTTTTGATTAGAATAAACAATTTACTTCGTTCTGCTTTGTCATTGTTCCATGCTCAGCTCCGCTTTGAAGAATTTGTGAAATAAATTTCAGAACAATCACAAACAAGAATCCAGAACCCCCACATTTGGATGCCTTTTTACTTTTGAGCATATTGCATTGCATCTTTGTGAATTTCAGTCCACATTCTGCCATCTGCACACATTTCAGAAAGGTGGCTGAAATCTGTGCATTCCTGGAGTTAAGACATTTGTTATGCTTTTCTTTTCAATGCAATGCAGACTTCTAAAAGATTATCTGGTTTAGAATCTCTGAAATCACTAGTTTGCTTGAAACAGAGTATTGAATAATTTGGTGAAAACAGAGATTGGGGCCACCTGGTCTCCTGATGGTTGCAGGCCCCTCCAGATCTTTGGCAGAAGGGTGGGAAAGGAGTCTCGCTTGCATTATTTCTATGCATGTGTGAAGGTTGTTGGTCTGACACAGAAATCAAAAGAGAGCCATTTTAAAATCAGAGGCACATACTAGCCCAAGTGTGCTTTGGCCCTCCAGATGCTGCTGGACTACAACTCCCATCATCCCTTGCCATTGGCCATGCATGATGACCAATGATTCCCCCCATCTGTCCTAGCCAACGTGAATTGCCTATTCATATTGCAGCCATGGGGAAAGCCAGAAAGAAAAGGCCTTTAGAACCACATGTGCAAATTCCTTACAGCTATAGAGAAGGGGATGATTATTACTCTGTCTCTAGAGCTGCTTTAGTCTGTTGGCTCATTAATAGGTGGAATGTATTAGTTCCTGTCAAACGAAGGGAGAGCTACCTCATTGGGTGAACAGATGAAAACACATTAACTCCCACAAAGGGGAAAGAGGTGGCGATTAACTGGTGGGGATGACAATATGAAATGTCAGAGGTACAGGCAGTGAGCACAACTGTTCATTATTATATTAACAGCCTTAATTTTCTGCTTTTAAACACTGATACCCTGTCAGTTCAATTAGATAGCATTTGAGTGTCTTTAATTTAGATCAATATATTGCTGCATCTGGAGTTCTTGCCTCGTGGAGCCGCCTCATGCAGTGAGACACCAACTGGCCTCAGGGAGTTCTCTTTTTTCAAAAATCATCTTTTGTCCTTGGGCTGGAAGGTGGTTTGGCAAGAAAGGTTTTTGGATAATGATACACGATCCTATTTGAGGCAAGGCTAATCAACAGTGATTTGTGAAATTCCCACAGAGGGAGAGACATGAGGGAGTGTTTTGAAAGGTCTCGAAAGATCAGACCAAGGTAAAGAGCAATCTAATCTATTTAGCAAATGACATTACAGGACACTTGGAAAACAGAGGGGGTGGGAAGAGAAACTTTCCCTCATGCTGGGTAATTACAGGGGATTAGATTCTGATCTTGGTAATACCAGTGTAAATCAGCTTGCATCACTGAACTTTACTCGGCCTTTAGGCTGGTGAATGACCAGAGCTAGGCAACAGCCTATCAAGAACTAACAACAGCACAGAATATTTTGAACAGCTTGTTAATGCAATTACTTTGGAGGAGGAGAGGTACTGGGAAGAGTTGTTGAAATCAAGAAGGTGGCCATCAGTAAGGCAGGATTTTCTCTTAAATACACCATGCCTACCCTCATGGTTCACAGTATGTAAATAAATAAATATATGGGTATTAATAATAGGGAAGGAGGTTTCAGCTAGAGAATAAGATAAACTGCTTACTTGTAAGAGCTGTTTGAGAAACAGTCTTGGGAGGTGCAGGGCTCTCATTTCCCAGAAGTACTAAAGCAGAGGCTGAGCAGATATCTGTCAGGGCTCATAAAAGTTGTAAGTACGGGTTTGGACCAAATGACCTGCAAGGTCCCTTTCAGCTCTCCAGCTCTTTGATTCTAAATTCAAGATTGATTTCTAAGAAGGGTTTACAGAATCTTTCACTGCAAGTCCCCCCAACTCTTCACTCAATATGAACCTTTCTGTGGGCACCTAACTTTCTTTCAGATAAGAGACACTGGATGGCCGAGGTTGTTCCAAGGAGGGGGCACAAAGTCAAATAGTGAAAGAGAAAGTGATGGGGATGCTGTGCTTCAAAGGCTGGAAACCTGTCCCCCTGTTTTCATATACCATGGTTGGCCCCATTTCTTGTAACATATAGGAGCGAGCTCTGCCACACTAATACCTTGCTCAAAACATTCAGGAAGTTTTAATTTTATTAAAAGACATCATCAATGAAAATACTGAACAAAACAAAATCACTACCTGAAGGAGTCTTAAAGTGGCTAACATTCTCCTTTCCCTTCCTCCCCCGCAACAAACACTCTGTGAGGTGAGTGGGGCTGAGAGACTTCAAAGAAGTGTGACTGGCCCAAAGTCACCCAGCAGTTGCATGTGGAGGAGCAGGGACGTGAACCCGGTTCCCCAGATTACGAATCTACTGCTCTTAACCACTACACCACACTGGGCACAGTGCTCTGGATGTGGCCAGAACACAAAATAGAGTGGAACTATTATTTCTCATGATCTAATTGTTGACGCTGTTGATCTGATTTTGCCCTGCTGACCTGACAGCTCAACTTTTGCTCCCCTGGCTTCAAGTCTCCAGCTTCCAAGCGACACATGAGAAAAGAAGCAGGAGATGGCTGATTTTCAGTGCTATTGGACTGCGGCAAGTACTTCCTGTATTGGTAGTAAGCCAGAGATCACACCCTACACCCATCTCTGACCTAGAAAACTAAAGACACCTTAATCATGCTTTCATGACTGACCTGAGTACTTATAAGTCTGGATCCTATTGAAAATGTGACTTTACATTAGGGGGAGGACCAGCCCTTGTAATCATATTAAGACTTCCTGTATCAGTGAATTATGAGGCATCAATTACTAGATATCAGCCTCATCCACAAATTAATAGACATCATTTCTCATCCTGCCAGAGAATCAGCATGACGAAGGAGAAAAGTACAATATTTCGCATTCCCCCTTAACCCAATTGCCTCGACTTAAGTGGGTGCATATGGATGCTAAGACTGCCAGCTGAAAGCTACCAAAGCTCAAGGCGAAAAGCCTCACTCTAAATTCTGGACGTATCATGGGCAATGACAGAGTGAGGATGTAGTAAAGGAGGATGTTGAAAACAGCAGGGGTCTTTCAGCACTGCAGTTGCTACCTTTCAGTTCAGCCAGTTTGGGCATTTTGTTACGGAGATAGATTGGGGAGAGAGGATGAGTTAGGTGTCAGTAACTGAGATTCAGTGTCTGTCATGTACAAACGTAAACATTATTTATTGTTGGAGGCAATAGATATGGGAACTCACTCCAAGCTCCCTGCTGCCTGCTTTAGCAAAAAGTGTCATTGGTCTCCTCAAGGTGTATGGAAATTTCAAAACCAAAGTTAGGAAATGGGTTTAGAGGTGGAAAATGTGGTGTGCACCTACATACAGGGAAGACCTCTTTAGGTGTTGCACCAGTTTCTTCAGTGAATACATTGCGGGGCGGGGGGGCATTGAAGTGGTAAAGTTACCACTTCTCTGCTACCATTCCCCCCACCCCAAATTGACATTCTTGTAGCCTGCCACAAGTTAGATGGTGACCTTGGGTATTCACGAAGGGTCTGAACGTGTTTTACAGCCTTGGTTTTACATTACAACCTTGGTTTCACCCCCAGTTCATAAAGTTCAACAGGAACTATGATGGGGTAGGGCTAGCAAACACATCGCAACAGTTGCTCTGTGTTTGATTCAGAGACTCCAGCTTGCGAGGGTGATTGGGGTGGGCAACATCGTGTGTGTGTGTGACATTGCAATGTCTTGACATTGTGTCTGCCACTGTTGGGAGGCTGCTTCAACCCTTCTTCCCCTCTGCGACAGAAGGAGGAGAATCCAGCCACTGGAGCCGCACCATGGTCAGCTCTGCACCTCACCCCTGTGCTTTTTGGACATGGGGGGGCTAGCCCATATCCCCCCAATATAGAGGAGCCCCAAAAGGGCTCAGCCCCCAGGAGCTGGTGCTCCTGGTCTTGTTTGTTAGTTTAACTACTGCTTAACATTTTTGGCAAAAATCCATAAGTGGTTTACAGGAATTATAAAACTCAAAACACATGAAACACTAAGGATGTGCAATGACTCATTTGGGGGTCTGACCGTGAATAGGGTGATTTGGGAGCATGGTATGAATTAACCGCTCTACTGAATCAGAGCCCTCACAAAGCCTCATATTCCTACCCTCATGGCTGTGATTTGTAGGTTGCCACTTAATTTTATTTTGATTTTACTGTGATGATTTTTTTAAAATGATATTTTATTAAATTTTCACAAAAATTAACAACAATAAAAACAACCCAAATCACAAAAAACCAACAAACGCATACAACAAAAAATACCAACAAAAGACAAAAAAAACGACAATAAAAAACATAACAAAGAAAATTCAAGATTAAAAACAAACTCTGTTTCGAATTAATAACCTTCCAGATCTTATTTTCCTTGCTTCCACCCGCTTTCCTTTCATGTATTCCAATTTAAAATTAGTTCAGCAATTATCATATTATTCAAATTCATTTTTTATCTTTACCTTTACACTCTTATTTATCTTAATCACTGGAACCCCTTCATTTCATTTACAATGCCCTTAACATTCATAAATTTTACAATGTTTTTGTAGATAAACTTTAAACTTCTTCCAGTCCTCTTCCACCTGCTCTTCTCCTTGATCTCGGATTCTGCCGGTCATTCCTGCCAGTTCCATATAGTCTATAACTTGCATCTACCATTCTTCCAGGGTGGGTAAGTCTTGTGTCTTCCAGTGCTTTGCGATGAGTATTCTTGCTGCTGCTGTGGCATACATAAAAAAGGTTCTATCCTTCTTTGGCACCAATTGGCCGACCATGCCCAGGAGAAAGGCCTCTGGTTTCTTCAGGAAAGTATACCTAAATACTTTTTTTCAGTTCATTATAAATCATTTCCCAGAAAGCCTTAATCCTTGGGCAGGCCCACCAAAGGTGAAAGAATGTTACTTCCGTTTCTTTACATTTCCAACATTTATTATCGGGCAAGTGGTAAATTTTTGCTAGCTTGACTGGGGTCGTGTACCACCTGTAAATCATTTTCATAATATTTTCTCTTAAGGCATTGAAGGAGATCTTTCAATGTTGATGTGAACTCAAGATCCTTGAAGATAAAAAGTTAAGATTAACCATCTGTTTTGGAAGGCAATAGGGCAAGGAGGGCAAGAGGTGAGCTGGTAATTAAGATTCCTTGTTGAGACACATGTAAGATATATTACTACTTATTTGTCATTTATAGATATAAGAATATATAGCTCTTTGTGTCCCATAAAAGGACAAAAGGAAATGGGTGTATCTTTTGTGATTGGTTCTAGCAAACGGCCAATAGGAATTTCAACCAGGCTGATTGGATAGAGGCAGCCACAGGAGGAGCAAGGGGGCTGGATTAAGGAAATATAAGTGCTGGCCAGAATGGCAGGAGGCCAGGCCAGAGCTTGGTAACCATATACCACTGTGCCTCTCATTTATTTGTCTGACAAATAAATTACTATTTTAATTTCTCTATTGCTGCGTTGAATATTTCATTCCAGCTAAGCGTTAACCACAAGCAGGGTGCTACATTTTATGGTGCCCCCGTGACTCGGATAAGTGGTCTGCTGGAACGCAGCCCCTTCGCCCTACTGGGCAGGGTACAAGAGAGAGGACCTCTAAACTGCTTACCCAGCGCGCACTGGTACATTTTTCCAGGGGGAATGCAGAAGTCTCGTCTGTCTGATACCCTGCTCACTGGCGGCGACGGACCGGGGGGAACCAGAGAAATAAACAGGGAACCAGCCAAGGGTAAGTGCACAAAGGGATTTGAGGCCCTCCAATTAATTGGGAGGAAGAGAAGTCTTGATCAAACTTCTGCGTCTCAGTAAGGGGAAACTGAGTACGCTAGGTGGTTGGGTACATCAGATGTTGGTCTGGTGGAGGAAAAGGGAAAAATTGGGAGGTAGAGTGTGGTGAAGTATCTAGCGCATTGTATGTGTGAGAAAGTACAGAACAATCTGTAGCTGACCTGAGTGTGGAGTGGGTAGTACTTCGGTTCCCAGTGAGGCGACTCCATCTGGGCAAGGAACCTCACGAAGCGCGTGTGTGAGTGACTGAGTGGATACTTCACAGGGCCATACAATGGGAGTTGGGGGTTCAAAGGGGGAAAATACACCTCTTGAATGTATGTTAAATAATTTTAAGAAAGCCTTCTCAGGGGCATATGGAGTCAAAATGACGCCAGAGCGCTTGAGAACGTTATGTGAATTAGAGTGGCCAAAACAAAATACTGGATGGCCATCTCAGGGAACCTTTGATATAAATTTAGTAAGCAAACTTTGGACTGATATCGCCAAAGAAACTGGAGGGTGCCCAGAACAATTTTCATATATAGATTCTTGGCTGAGCACATTAAATAATAATCCTCCATGGATAAGGAAATGCAAAGTCAAACGATGCAAATTATTGGCTGTAAAAGCCAAAGCTAGGAAAGGAATCTTGCCAAATAAACTCAAACCCATTTTTGAGGGGCCAGAGGAAGAGGTGCTTTCACCTCCACCCTATGCGCCACGCCAAGGGGAGCCTAATCCAAACACTCCACCAGTTGTAACCCCAAGGCAAGAAACTGGAATGAATAATGGGGGTGGAGTCACAGAGCTTGATTCCTTGATAGATTATGATAAATATCTTCAGGAGGCATTGGAGTCCTATAATAAAGCCCAAGCAGAAGTGGTTATTCCACCTGTGACTCCTAATAGACCTCCATCTACAGTCTCCTTTAGTGGAACAACTGATTGCCCACCCCAAACCCCTGTACATCCAAGTCCCAGAGAAATATTACAGAAGTTACAGGGAGACCTTGATCGGTCAGCAAGCAATACAGCCAGGCGTATAAAGCTGCTAAAAGAACGCCTTGGGACAGATACCATCCCCTATGATTTGAGGCCCCTAGAGCAAAGTGAAGAGAAAGGTCACGTAGTAGCCCCTCTTAGAAGAGTATTTGAGGCACTTGAGGAGCCTGTGCTGGTTAATGGGCAACCCGGACCACGGCCACCTCGAACTTCGACCCTGCAATATATTCCATTCACGACTACGGATCTGATGAATTGGAAAACACACACCCCATCTTTCGCAGAAAAACCTCAGGCTATGATGGACTTGGTGACTTCAATAGTAAATACTCATAGTCCTACTTGGACAGATTGTCGCCACCTCCTAAATACTCTTTTCACCACTGAGGAAAGGAGAGACATAATTGAAAAGGCACAGATATATTTGCGTGAGCAGGCCAGAGTGGGAAATATTTTTAATATTGTTCGTCATCTTCAGGACAACTTTCCCTTGGAAGATCCTAATTGGGATCCAAACAATGCAATTCACCTGGCCAGACTTACCACCTACCGCCAGACACTTGTGCAAGGTATCCGCAGGGCATGCCAGAAGCCCACTAATATGTCTAAAGTCTCAGAAGTAGAACAAAAACCAAATGAGAATCCGGGAGACTTTTTAGAGAGGCTGCAGGAAGCCTATCGTATATGGACTCCTTTTGACCCTGAAGCCCCTGAAAACAGCAGAATGATTACTGCTACATTTGTGGCCCAGTGCGCTTCTGACATTCGTAAGAAAATTCAGAAATCAGAAGGATGGGAAGGGATGCTGATGAGCCAAATTATGGCCATTGCACGCCGAGTTTATCGGAATAGGGATGAGGCTGAGAAACAAGAGAAGAAGTGGCAGAAGGAAAAGATGGTAATGCTAGCCACAGCAGTGAAGCAAGACTACCGCCCCTTAAATGGAGGGAGAGGGCGAAGAAGGAATCCACCACTGGGAAGGAATCAATGTGCGAATTGCAAGAAGGAGGGTCACTGGAAGCGGGAGTGTCCTGAACCCTTGAGGTTGGAAGAAGTATGCCCAGGCCCAGGCTCCGGCCCAAGAAACCAGGGACGGGGACGGGGAATGATCCGAGATGGAAGATATCAGAGACCTGGACAAGGACGGAGTAGAGACAATTTCATTGGACTGGCAGAAGAGGATTTTACCCAAGACTAGGAACGACCGGACTCCATAAAGTTAGGCTTCCAGGAGCCCACGGTCACGATTCAATTAGGGAGCCATTTAATAGACTTTATGATAGATACTGGGGCTGAATACTCAGTACTCCCAGAACTATTGCAGAAAAAGGCATCCAAAAGTGTAGTCATTAAAAGTGCCACTGGACAGTCAGCTAAGAGGTCTTTCCTCCAACCTTTGGAATGCCAGATTGGGGGACATCGTTTAACCCATCAGTTTTTGTATATACCTGAGTGTCCAATACCTCTCTTAGGCAGAGATATGCTGTCCAAATTGCAGGCCCAAATCACCTTCACTCCTCGAGGTCCAGAAATGAAACTGCCATCAAAAGCAGCAGGAATAATTACCCTCTCAGTACCTAAGGAACAATCATGGCGTCTAATGTCAGCCTTGCAAGTCCAACCCACATTGGATACAGAATTAAACAAGCTCCTCCGAACTCTACAGGTGCCACCAGGAGTATGGGCCGAAAATAACCCACCAGGAATGGCTAAGAATATAGCTCCAATTGTAGTAACCCTAAAACCTATGGCTACCCCTGTATCTGTAAAGCAATATCCCTTACCCCGGCGAGCAGCAGAGGGCATCCAGAAACATTTGGACCGCCTATTAAAATATGGTCTGCTTAAGCCCTGCTAATCAGAATGGAACACACCCCTTTTGCCTGTTCGAAAACCTGGGACAGATGAATACAGGCCAGTACAGGACTTGAGGCTTGTAAACCAGGCTATCGAGACCTTGCACCCAAATGTACCAAACCCATATACTTTGCTGAGTTTGATCCCACCAGAAGCAACATTTTTTACTGTATTGGACTTGAAAGATGCATTCTTCTGTTGCCGGCTGGCACCACAGAGCCAACCTATATTTGCCTTCCAGTGGGAAGACCCTTTGACAGGAACAAAAGGCCAGCTAACCTGGACAAGATTGCCCCAGGGATTCAAAAATTCCCCAACTTTATTTGGCACTGCCTTGGCGAGGGATCTAACAAGTTACCCCTCAATACCGGGAGAAAAGGTGGTTCTGCAATATGTGGATGATCTTATACTAGCGGCAAAGGATTTTGATACCTGTAAAGAAGGGACAGAGGAACTGCTCCACTTGCTCTGGGAAGCTGGCTACCGAGTTTCCCAGAAAAAGGCACAGTTATGTTTAGAAAAGGTCAAATATTTGGACTTTGACATCTCACACCAACAACGAGCATTGAGACCAGAGAGGAAAGAAGCTATTTGCCTTATCAAGGAACCTACCACAAGAAAACAACTTAGAGGATTCCTGGGAACAGCAGGGTTCTGTAGACTATGGATACCTGATTTCAGCAGTCTGGCCAAGCCCTTACATGAAAGCACTCGAGGTGCAGAAAAGGACCCATTCGTATGGGGACCTGAGCAGAAACAAGCCTTTTTAGTTATCAAACAACGACTTATGGAGGCACCAGCCCTTGGATTGCCTAATTCAGAAAAACCCTTTCAGCTGTATGTACATGAACAGAATGGGATTGCTGCGGCAGTCCTGACCCAGAGATTAGGAAGTTGGAACCGTCCAGTAGCTTATTTGTCTAAACAATTGGACTCAGTAGCAAAAGGATGGCCTCCATGCCTAAGGGCAGTAGCGGCCACTGCAAGCCTTGTCAAAGAAGCTGATAAATTTACCTTCGGCTAGACGATGTATGTGAATGTACCTCATGCTGTTCTGACACTCATGGAATATAAGGGTAGTTATTGGCTAACGAACCCAAGGATGGCTAGATACCAAGGCCTATTGTGTGAAAATCCCAGGATTCATCTACGAGTAGTGAATATGCTCAATCCAGCGACTTTGCTGCCCCTACCAGAGGTAGATGATGAAGAATCACATGATTGTCTCCAAATAATGGATGAAGTTTATTCCAGTAGACCTGATCTGAAAGATGAGCCATTGAAAAATCCAGATGTTGTATATTATACTGATGGTAGCAGTTACCTGCATGAAGGTGCCAGACGAGCAGGATATGCTGTAGTCACCAATGAGGAAGTTGTGGAAGCTGAAGCTTTGCCTGCTGGCACCTCAGCACAAAAAGCTGAACTTATAGGTTTAACTAGAGCTCTGCAATTGGCAGCCGGATGTAAGGCAAACATCTATACTGATTCTAAATATGCCTTCTTAACCCTGCATGCACATGGAGTCTATGGAAAGAAAGAGGTCTAATCGGAGCCCACGGGAAGGCCTTGAAATATGGACCTGAAGTAGAAATCCTGTTGGAAGCAGTATGGGCTCCAGAACAGATTGCTGTAATGCACTGCAAAGGTCATGGACGAGGAAGGGATCCAATAACCAGAGGAAAGCATGCTGCTGACAAAGCAGCCCGAGAGGCAGCCCAAAAGCCTGTGGGAGGATTTATAGCAGCCCTCATACCAGAGGTAGTTCCAGAAGAAGTTAAACCTCACTATACCCCAGAAGAGAGGAAGTGGGCTGAACAGGAAGGAGCGGTTGTGAAGGACGGTTGGATGATCCTGCCGGACAATAGGATTTATGTACCTCATCATCTAGCAGGCACAATTGTAAGAAATTATCATGAATCTACTCACCTTGGCGGTACTGCAACCAGAGAGAGTCTCAGTCGGAAGTTGTATATTATTAATCTATCACAATTAGCAACTTGCATTTCACAGAAATGTGTTCTTTGTGCTAAAAACAATCCCAGGCAGGGACCGGTACAACCTCCTGGAATTCAGCATGTGGGATACGTCCCCATGGAAAGCCTAATTGTGGACTTCACAGAGCTGGTCCCTTCTAAGGGATTCAAGTATCTCCTTGTGTTTGTAGATACTCTTACCGGATGGGTTGAAGCTTTTCCCACCCGAACTGAAAAGGCACGAGAGGTAACTAAGAGACTCCTCACTGAATTGATCCCGAGGTTTGGATTACCTAGATGCATTGGAAGTGATAATGGGCCAGCGTTCATTGATCAAGTAGTACAAGAAGTATGTCGAGTCCTACAAGTGAAATGGAGACTGCATGCAGCATATAGGCCTCAGAGTTCAGGGAAAACTGAAAGAATGAATCGGACTCTGAAAACCCAATTGGCAAAATTAACCCAGGAAAAGGGATTGGGATGGGTAGATGTGTTACCCATAACACTGTTTCGTGTTCGGTGTGCATCCACAAAAAGACTTAAGTTGTCACCTTTTGAGCTCCTGTATGGGAGGCCGCACTCCTTTGTTCAGGATATTCCAGCTGACCTTAAACAAATAGGAGACCATGTGACACAGAGACAAGTGCAATCTCTCTCCCGTGTTTTTGTTTCTCTTAACAGGTGGGCCCTCGAGCGCACGCCGTGCAGCATTGCCGAGCCGATTCATCAGTTCCAGGCTGGCGATAGCGTATGGGTGAAAGAGTGGAAACGCGATCCACTTGCACCTAAGTGGCGTGGACCTTACACCGTCTTGCTCTCTACTCCAACAGCGGTGAAGGTAGCTGAGGTGACCCCCTGGATTCATCACTCCCGTTTGAAGAAGTCCGAAGGCAGTTGGACGTGCAAAGGTGACCCCTCTAATCCTTTAAAACTGACTCTCTCCAAAACCCCCTGTATCTAGCCCTACCGGGAACGGGCTAGGTCACGGGCAACATTTAGACGACCGGCCTGCTGCAGCCACGACCTGGAAGCTGGCCTGAAGCTTGAGGAGCGTCTGAACCAGCGACTGTGAACGGGAAGATTCTCTTATACAATTGATTGACTGCCCCCTTGTGGAACAATTATCAGGGATATTACTCATTGGGGATCCTCGGGATATATGTTTTGGTCTTGGTGGTTCCCCATTTCTGTCACTGGGGGAATTATATTGGGGCTAATATTTATTTGCTATCACAATAAGGTAATCTTTTGTGGAAGGAATGCATATGCTAGACATCAACATGATTTTATTATTAATCCTGATCCCTTGGGAAGGGGAAGGGTCCTTGAATCTGACCAAATTTGCTAAATATGGATTCCGCCATGATCACAATATGTGGGTAGGCTTAGCTGAGATGGTAGCCAATGTTGCAAATAGGACTAATTGCCTTGTTTGCTCTCTTGGGCCAGATGATTCAGAGGGAGGTATGCCCTTATTACCAATACCATTAAGTGCCATTGGTATGGTAAGCGAAATGCCACACCAAACAGAAGTACAGAATTTCCCCGGATGGAACTCAACTAAACCAATACGAGTTATACCTGTGCAAGGGGAAATCTGTGTGCATAAATCATCAGATGCAGCTGATCCTACCATGATAGGCTCTTCTCATTGCCACTATACTTGGGATTATATTAAGAATAGTCAAACCTGGGCAAACGGTACTACCTATCGAACTCGGAATACCTTGCCCTGTGCACCTCCTTTTATTCATGCATGGAAAATGGTGTGGAACATAACTGTGACAGAAAAAGGCAATCTAACATACTGCACTGTGAATTCTGTACCCCTTTTGATATTTCGCCTTATGCACTCCACGTACCAAAAACCTCAGACCCGATGGTTGTGGTGGATATGTGGAGAATGGGCATACAAGAAACTCCCTTCCAAATGGAGTGGGACTTGTTTCTTGGGATGGGTATTACCACCAATGTGGATTATGCCCACTAGTTCGGCCAAGCGTACACGAAGAAACACTGATATTTCTCATATAGCAGGAGGAAGTACCCAAAGTTGGAGCGGTACTGATGATTGGCCACCAGAGCGCATTATAGCCTATTATGATCCTGCCTCCTGGAATCCTGGTGAGCTCATACAAGGGGCACGGGATCCTATTTATAATCTAAACAGAATAATTCGATTGCAAGCAGTAGTGGAACTTGTAACCAATGCAACGGCCCAGAGTTTGAGACTTATTGCACAACAGTTGGATGAAAGTAGAGCCGCCATTTTGCAGCTGAAAATGGGAATGGATTATGTACTTGCCAGGCAGGGAGGCCTATGTGGAGTCTTGAACTTGACAGGGAATGCCTGTTGCTTTAACATTTCTGATAATGGTGAGGCAATCCGTGTGTTGGCCACAAAGATGGAGAATATAGCACATGTCCCAGTACAAACATGGGAAGGATGGGATATGGGATGGCTCACCAATTGGTTACCTAATGTCGCAGGACTCAAAGGGATACTATTGTCTTGCTTGTTTTTCTTGACAGTAGTAGTAATGGTTTTATGTATGATGCCATGTATCATTTCGTGTTTTAGAAGTACAATTAGCAAGATGATTTCAAATGAAACTTTACCTCATATCATGGCCCTATACAGAGCTTTACCTCAGGAATATGATGAAGGTCAAGCTATCAAGGACACTTGGAATGAAGGTCCTTGAGCTTGAAAGGGGGGAATGAGGCATCTAATCATAAGCCTGCATTTTTTTATCAAAGCTTATATATTTCGATCAGGGCTTGTATTTTAAAATGAGCTTAAAGATTTTCAAATGTTTCATGCCAGGCAGAAGACCAGCTGCCTAGAGAACCTTGGCAATGTTTATTCTCCTGGACAAGGGGCCCCCCTGATTTATAGCAGAAAACAATTCTCAAAGTCGTAAAAAGGGAATTACAGGCTGAGAGCGAGGACACTGACCCTACATATTACAGAAGATAAAAAAGGCTGAGAAAACATAATTAGGAGTGGGTAAATAGTAAAATAACACCATGTGCCTCTCATTAAAAATGAGCCATATCTTCTTCCTAAGGTTAAAAAGGCCAAGAGCAAATGGAAAAGAAAGCAACTGGCTGGAAGGGAGTGTAAACAGAAGAAGAGGCTTTTTCCCCCCTCTTTTATTTTGAGGCTGTAAACTGTTCCTTTTCACTTTGAGAAGGTTAATTCTTTTAAAAGGCTACCTATGATAATGTATGAAATATATTAGCTTAAATGTAATTATGCAAAGGATCTAGAAAGAAAGAAATGTTAAATTCTTATTTCATAGAGTCATATTGCAATAGGAGACCAGAGGGGCAAATGAGCCCAGCCTCCTGCCAGACAGGAGACGCCATCGAGCACTCCTGATATATGGTTGTCAGGCCTTTTGTTTAGAAACCTCCAAATGAAGGAGATCTTTCAATGTTGATGTGAACTCAAGATCCTTGAAGATAAAAAGTTAAGATTAACCATCTGTTTTGGAAGGCAATAGGGCAAGGAGGGCAAGAGGTGAGCTGGTAATTAAGATTCCTTGTTGAGACACATGTAAGATATATTACTACTTATTTGTCATTTATAGATATAAGAATATATAGCTCTTTGTGTCCCATAAAAGGACCACAGGAAATGGGTGTATCTTTTGTGATTGGTTCTAGCAAACGGCCAATAGGAATTTCAACCAGGCTGATTGGATAGTGGCAGCCACAGGAGGAGCAAGGGGGCTGGATTAAGGAAATATAAGTGCTGGCCAGAATGGCAGGAGGCCAGGCCAGAGCTTGGTAACCATATACCACTGTGCCTCTCATTTATTTGTCTGACAAATAAATTACTATTTTAATTTCTCTATTGCTGCGTTGAATATTTCATTCCAGCTAAGCGTTAACCACAAGCAGGGTGCTACAGCATTACATGCCGTAAATTTCATACCGGTGGTCCACAACCGTTCCCAGTCAGCAAACATGATGTTATGACCAATATCTTGTGCCCATTTTATCATAGCAGATTTAACCGTTTCATCCTCAGTATTCCATTTCAACAGCAGGTTATACATTCTCGACAGTATCTTAGCACTAGGTTCTAAAAATTCTGTTTCCAACTTCGATTTTTCCACCTGGAAGCCAATTTTCCTGTCCGAATTATAGGCCTCTCTTACTTGGAAATAGTGTAACCAATCCTGCACCTTATCTTTAAGTTTCTCATAACTCTGCAATTTCAGTTTGTCCCCATCCTGTTCCAAAATTTCCCAATATTTTGGCCAGTTCGATCTCATATTAAGTTTTTTCAAGGCCTTAGCTTCCATTGGTGAAAGCCACCTTGGGGTTTTATTCTCCAAAAAATCTTTATATCTGACCCAGACATTGAACAATGCTTTTCTGACAATAAGGTTTTTAAACGCCTTATGAGCTTTCTCCTTACCGTACCATAAGTATGCATGCCATCCAAAAACATTATCATGTCCTTCCAAATCAAGAATGTCTGTATTCTCAAGAAGTAGCCATTCCTTTAACCAGCAAAAGGCTGCCGCCTCATAATATAGTTTAAAGTCCGGCAGGGCAAATCCCCCTCTATCCTTTGCATCAGTAAGAATTTTATATTTAATTCTGGGCTTTTTGCCCTGCCAGACAAATCTAGAAATTTCTTTTTGCCACTTCTTGAAACAGTCCATCTTGTCAATTATTTGTAAGGTTTGAAACAAAAACAACAATTTTGGCAATACATTCATTTTAATAACTGCAATTCTACCCAGTAAGGAAAGCTTTAGGTTTGTCCATATTTCAAGATCTTTTTTCAAGATCTTTTTTCAGACCAACACTTTTCATAATTGTCTTTAAATAAGTTAGCATTCTTCGAAGTCATGTTCCCCCCTATGTATTTTACTTTTTTCGTTACTATTAGACCTGTTTCTCCCTGAAACTTTTCCTTCTCTATTGGTGTCAAGTTTTTTTCCAGAACCGTAGTTTTTAATTTATTAAGTTTAAACCCTGCCACCTGACAAAATTCTTGTATTATTTCCAAAGCTCTTCTAGTACTAGGGATTGGCTCCTGTAGTGTCAAAACTAGGTCATCTGCATAGGCTTTCAATTTGTAATGTTTGGCTCCGACCTGTATACCTTGAATCTGTTGGTCCCTTCTAATCATGTTCAGCAAGACCTCCAGGACTGAAATAAAAAGCAGAGGGGAAATTGGGCAGCCTTGTCGTGTCCCTTTCTCTATCTTAAATTCTTCTGTAACTGCGTTATTCACTATCAATTTTGCCTTTTGTTCTGAATAAATCGCCCCTATACCGTTTCCAAACCTTTCTCCCACCCCCATCCCTTGCAGATTTTTCTTCATAAAACTCCAAGAAATGTTGTCAAAGGCTTTCTCTGCGTCGATGAATATCAATACTGCTTTTGTATTAATATCAACTTGTAATTTTTCCAAAATGTCAATTAAGTTCCTTGTGTTGTTTGTCATATGTCTGCCTGGGAGAAAGCCTGCTTGGTCTTTATGTATGATTCCTGCTAGGACTTTTTTAAATCTTTTAGCTAAAATGTCAGCAAAAAATTTATAATCCACATTAAGTAGGGATATGGGGCGGTAGTTCTTAAGTTGTGTCTTTTCTGACTCATTTTTCGGTATAAGCGTGATATAAGCATCTTTCCACGACTCTGGCGCTCTTTTCCCCTCCATAATTTCATTGCAGACCTCCATTAATGGCTGAATTAAATAGTCCTTCATTACTTTGTAATATTTGGAGGAAAGCCCATCTGGGCCTGGGGACTTGCCAAGCTGCAAATTCTTAATGGCACCTTCAACCTCCTGTTCAGAAATTCTGTCATTCAATATTAATTTGCACTCCTGGGACATATTTTGTAATCCATTTGTTTTTAAGAATTTCTCAATTTTGGTCTCATTCTGTGGTCCTTGTGCATACAATTGTTTGAAGTATCTCTGGAAACAGTCTTTGATCTCCTGTGGGTTTTGTATAATCCTTCCATTTACTTCAAGATTAGTCACTGTATTTAATTTTTGTCTTTTCTTTAGCTGCCAAGCTAGCAGCTTTCCACACTTATTAGCTGATTCAAAAGTTTTTTGTCTCATTTGTTTAATCTTCCATTCTATGTCCTGATTAACCAATTTCAAATACTGTGCCTGATATGACTTAATTTCTCGCAGGATCTCCTGTGATTTTGGTTTAGACCTTAATCTCTTTTCTCCTTCTCTGATTTTCTCCAAAATCTTTCCTTTTCTTTCCTCTTGAAGTCTCCTCTTTATAGCATTTTGTTGAATCAGAAAACCTCTAATAATGGCTTTACTTGCGTCCCAGATTACTCTTTTTTCCACAGTTGTCTTTAAATTTATTTCAAAATAGTCTTTCATAATTTTGGGGGCCTTCTTAATAATTTCAGGATCTCTAAACAAGGTGTCATTCATTCTCCATCTAAAGGAACCAATCGGTGTTAATTTCATGCCCATCCTCACAGGGTTATGGTCGGAGCAGATTTTTGGGCAGATTTCCACCTTCCGGATCTTGGGTGCCATCCCTCTTGTAATCCAAATTTGGTCAATTCTTGTCCAAGTCATGTTAGCTTCAGAGAAGAAAGTTCCCTCCCTTCCTAGGGGGTTTTTAGTTCTCCAAATGTCAATCAAATCCATATTGTCTGTCATTTCAAAAAAAGTCTTTGGTAGTCTTCCATCTTTTGTAACTACCTGTCTTTCAGATTTGTCCATATGTGTTGACACAACTCCATTCATATCTCCCATCAAAATAATGTTCTGGTCCATATGATCCAACAACGTCTCATGCAGTTTCTTGTAAAACTCTGATTTCCCCTCATTAGGTGCGTAGACTCCAATTATTAATACTTTCTCTCCTTGTATTTGTATTTCAATTGCTACAAATCGTCCATGTTCATCCTTGAAAAGAAATTTTGGTGACATCTTCTCTTTTGCATATATCACAACTCCTCTTTTTTTAACTTTGTCCGATGAGATAAATTCTTGACCTAGTCTCTTGTTTACCAATAATTTCCTGTGGAGTCTTGTTATATGTGTTTCTTGTAAGCAAATCAAATCCAATTGTTCCTTTTTTAACATATGAAAAATTCTCTTCCTCTTGCTAGGGGAATTAAGACCCCGGATGTTCCAAGTTAGCATCTGCAGAGACATGTTGTAGTTATTGTAAAGTTCCTCCAACTGCTCCCAAAAGTTGTTCTTCTTCTGATGGTTGTGTCTCTTTCTCTAGTCGGTTCGACCCCAAGGGGTGTCTGTCTAGATCAGGTGGTCCCAATCCTAGTATCTCCAAATCTCTTGTCCTTGCCTCCCTTCTTAGTTCTTCCCCAAAGTCCTTCAGGAAACTCACTTTATCTTCCTTTGATCTTATCTTTATTTTCTTTCCTTTAAATGTAAATGAGAGGCCTTGCGGAAATTCCCACCTGAACAAAATATTGTTCTTCCTTAGTAGGTCAACCAAGTCACTATAGTTAGTTCTGAGGTCTAGTAGGTATTTTGGGATATCTTTAAAAATCTCGATTCTCTCACTTCCAATCTCCAGTGCTTTCTTGTAATGCAGGCCCAGTATTTTGTCTCTTTCTTCTTTCGATCTTAGTGAAATCAAGCAGTCCTTCGCTCTGTTCTTCCTTTTGACTCTTCCAAGCCGAAAGGCACTCACTATCTCAAATTCTTCTGATTCTAGACTCCAAAAGGTTTCGAATTCCAATGCGAGAAACTCTACTAGTTCTCCTTCCTCTGTTTCTGGAACTGATCTTAATCTCAAACTGGCCTGTTTTTCCTTAAGTTCAATCAGAGAGAATTGTGCCTTGTAATCATCCAGTTTTCTGTTTATTGGCGGTATTTTTTCCTCTACCGCCAAAACCCTCTCCCTGGCTTCCTCTGCTGTCTGTCTGGTCTCCTTGGATTCCTGCAGTAACCTGTCAATTGCCTGGGTATTAGAATTCACTTTCTGTCCTACGTCATTCACTTTTTGTCCAAGGTCTTGGATAGTTGAGGTATTTAAATCTATCTTAGCTGTCAGATTCTGTAAAGCTGAAAGGATCTTGTCCAGTGTTGTAGATTCTGGTCCTGCTGGTCTTGCTCCCTTAAATTCTTCTCTTTCTGTAGCTTGTGAAGCAGAAAGACCTGTTACAGATGCTCTTCTATAGTGTTGTTGTTGCTGTGTCTGCAGTTGCGACTGTTGTCTGGTTTTATATTTTATTACTTTCTCTTTCTCTTTCTCTTGTGCCTTCTCCTGCGGCTTATCTTGTGAAATGTCTTGATCCATTCCTGTGTCTCAGAAAAGTCAAGGTCACTCACACAGTTCTCACAGCTCCCAGGTTTATTTCTCAACAGTGAACAAAAATAACAGCTGCAGCAGAAAATCCCCAGCTATAACAAAGAATTCCTCTAGGGGAGCAGAGTAGCAAAATGTATCCTGGATGAGTAGTTTTAAAACAGTATCTTTGCTGGCATATCAATGTTACTCAAAAAGCAACAGTTACAGGCTCAAAGTTTCTCTTGAAAGAGTAGTTATTCTTTTGCAGAAGTCTGCAGTAGTGCTTACAATGTAATGCTTACAATGTCTCTAAAGCGGTGCAATCAGGGTGGCCATTCAATTACTTAAGGCAGTCTGGGATCAAAGATTGAGTGGTGGGTTCTATCCCCCCCTTTCTCTTTTAAGGGGGGGGGGTCTCCTGTCAGGCAATGCAATTTAGCTCTTTATAACAAAGTCCATTTCTTTGGTTCCAAGCTTCTTTATCCCTTGCTTTCAAACTGTCTACAGATCGGCAAAGCGGGCTTCCAGTTTAGACTCTGCCGATTTCAGGTTCAAATTAAAGATCAAAATCCTGGATCAAAGTGTCAAAGTCAAGTTCAGGTTCACTTCTATTAGGTCTTATTCTTTGATCCTTCCAGATTTCCCCAGATCTTACTCACGGGTAGATGTTTCAGATCGATGTTTCACAGGAAAAAGGTCAGCGCTCTCCGGCAATTGCTGTACAGCTTTGCTCCGTAGAAGTAGCGTTCGACTCCCAGCACAGCGCCAAACCCCCGCTCCGCTCCGGAGCTCTTTTCAGGGCTCCTTTGACAGTTCGGGGGGGCACACGATGTGCCCACTGAGTCCCATGGCCCCAGGCTTCTCCCGCCTGTGGGTTTTTTAAGGGTCCTCCGCTTCGCTGCAGCGGTGGACCCGATTTCCACGGAGCTTCTCCCTCCTGTCAGAGGGAATCCGCCATTACCGATAGGCGCCGCCTCCGGAAGCCGATTTTACTGTGATTTTGAGCTGTGTTTTAATCATTTGATTTTGTGTTTTTAATGTATTATATATTTGGTGTTAGCCGCCCTGAGCCTGGCCTTGGCCAGGGAGGGTGAGGTATAAATAATAATAATAATATTATTATCACTCTGTATTTTGTACTTTACCTCCCTATATTGCTCTATGTTTTCCTATATCTCTGTGTTTCTCTAGGTCCATGGGCTTTGGAAGAAGTGAGGCTGTCAGTAATGTTGCCTTCAGAGCATTGGGCTATTATTTGTTAAAACACAGCTGTGGAAGATTTTAATTTTTAAAAAGTTTAAAACTACATTATCGGTGTTAGCAACAAAAAACAAACCAAAGCTCTTCAGAATTATACAGGCAACATTTTTTGACAACCTCATGTTGTAAGGCCTGTAATGAGAGGCCTGTAACACCTGTCGGAGGACATCAATACCAGAAAGAAAAGGAAATACATACTCCTTGACCAACTTTTAATTATTTTAAGGCAATAAAAAGAGCAAGAGACAAACGCCCTCCTAGCATGAGACTGTTGAGGGAAGTGAATTCCTTTTACTCCCAGCACCAAAAGCCCTGGACCTATTTGTCTGCAATTTGATGGGCTTAATCTATACTAGAGGGGCTCCTGTGCCTGTAAATTTCATCTACTTTGGCCCAGAGATGAAAAGGTTATAGCCATTTTAAGATTTTCTATTATAGTGAATGGGGAAACATAGAGCTGCATTTTAAATACGTAGCAAATTGCTATCCTTTTATGATACCCAAAATCAGATGCTTGAGGAGGTCACCTCACTCTGTCTAATGGCAGGGCTGGCCCAGTGTCTATAAATGCCCTTATCTTATTTATTTAGATGTTTTTTACTCTAATGCAGAATATGCTCCAGCGTTTCTGTTTTCAAACTGGGGTGAGATGTTTATTTATTTATTTACTTACTTATGTCAATCACTTGCATTATTTGACTTCCACCACAATATGTTATCGAAGCCTCTTAATTTCCATTTCCTGCTCCTCTTATTTTCTCTCTCAGTCTCTCTCATCATTTGTGGCAAGAGAAAGACGGAAAGTAGCAGGGAACATGCCCCCATTGATGTTTTGCTATGTTGCAAAGGCCAGGATAAATAAAATCTCCAGCAAAGGATCGTGCAGTGGGTGTGTGGGGATGGAGGCAGAATAAATCATGAATTTTAAAATACGAAAAGGCAGAAGAAAGTGCTCTGATAGCCTTGGACAGAAATACTTAAGCACGAGCAAAACCAAGACAACAAAACCTCAGAGACGGAGCCCTTGAAAAATGTATGTTTCAAAATTGCTGCCAGCTGCAGAGATACTGGCTAGTTGGCAGCTGCCCAGCTACTTTGGGCTAATAGAGCTTGTGGCTCTGTGTGTGGGCAGTAGCGCTTGATCCCTCCAGGCACCAGGGAATGGGCACTCAGCCTGGACAGCAGCCACACAGTCTCCTGGACTTCACTGAGTATTATGGAACACAGGACCTGTCATCTTGTATCAGAGGAGTTCTTCATTTAGTTTAGCATCCCTTGCCTGGCAGTGGTCAGTATTGTATGCTTCAAAGAAAGGAGCAAGGGGACCCACTGTGAGCAATGATGAAAGAATGTCATCATGTGACTGGCTAGGCTGCAGCTTGGCAAGGTGGATGAAGGGACCAGCAGAGGCCTCAGTTTGCAAGCTTGGCCTGACCTAAATCAGATGACAAAGAAGTCGAAGGTGGAGTGAGGATGTCTAGTTCTAAACTATATGCTGAGAGAGCAGCCTCAAAGCCTCTCCTAATAAAGTCTTTACAATTCTTCTAATCTGACAATTAAAACACTGTTTGTGGCAGCCAAGGACCTCACATTTGAGGCATTGCTGAATTTGAGGTTTGGGTCAAGAGATGGATTCATTGTGATAAGTGCAGGTACAATTTTCTACAAGAATCTGCGTTGTTGAACAGCAGAGATTTTGACCTAATCTGAATCACATTCTCCACATGTGGGAACATATTTGCAAAGCAGAAGTAGAGAACATGGTTCCACCAGATGTTTTGGATTGCAACTTCCATCACCCATGAAAATTGGCCACACTGGTTGAGGCAAATGGGAACTGTAATCCAAAACAGGCTATTCCTTCTATAAAGGTGTTTTGGGGTTTTTTTGCACATCCCTGTAATCTCTGCCTTTGCTGCAGAATTATGATTCCTTGTCCGCATGAATGGCATGAATGTGCACAGTTTATGGTGCCTAAGTATGAGATTTCTAATCCTAGCTGCAGTAAGCAAAAACATCAAAGGAATATGCTTCAAATGTCCTGGCATATAGATAGCTACTCATTTCAGGGAAACAACTTCTGCCCTAAATGCACTGGGTGTTTTTTTTTAAAATAGTTTCCATAGGCAGGGAGTTTAGACATGAAGGAATCATGTAATCAACCCACCTTACATTCTGAAGTGGAACATCTATGGTGCATTTAGGTAATTTTAGGCTCTAGACTTAATGGCTTTCCACCCCCAATCTGGACTTAATGGTCTTACATGGCCCTGCTCTTTAGAGGGTAATGTGTATCATTTCAATTATTTCAAATTATCATTCCTCCACTCCCTCCCCTTCATGGGAGTGTGTGTTGCATCACCAACTTTAAAATGCAGTGAGACAACCCTGTGAGAAATGGCCAGTTCCCCTTCTATCCTCTTGGGCAACCTGTCATCTTTTTAACACTTTGCTTCTACTTGTCCACTCTGCAGCTGAGCTTTTTATTTTTCCTTCCTCATCCGGTGATCAGTGGTTATGATGGATTTATGCTTTGGGTTTAGTTTACCTCACCTATGCTGGCCCCACCTCCTAACCCTCTGTTGCTGTTGGTTTGAAATACTGCTTTTACTAATGCACACTTAAGTAGTTTCCTCTAAGTTGTAATGACTGGAACCCCATTTTGAACCCCCACCCCTTCCTCAACACCCACTCTTCTGCTTCCATGTTTCATCTCTGAATCTATATCAAGGCATATAGTTGTTGCTACTGTGAACTCTATCTACTTGGAGAAAGTACATTTGCCACCCTTACCACCTCCATGCCTTTACCTTTCAACACAATAGTTCAGAGAAATTCTCTCTTCAGCTCCAGCTTGAGCATCAGCCGTGAAGTGAAGGGGAGGTGGGGTCGGATTGGGTAGCAAAAAGGATCCTGTCAGCTTTGGGGAAAGCACAACTGAGAGGAGCTGAAAGTGGCTTTATATTCCAGCTGCTTGTGCCTAGTATCTCCATTGCTTGGTGGGTGACTTGGGTGGAAACAAACTATCTTAAACCATAGTTAAAGAGGTGCCTGCATTTGCACATAGCACTAAGCCATAGTTAAGGTCCATATGCCAACAACATGCCATGGCTTGTTTTTGCAAACAAACCATGGTTAATAAATCATAGTTAAGGCACTGTATGGGCTTAAGACATTACACTAAGCCATGGCATATTAACTAAATAATTATTATTTAAACAACGGTTTACGTGTTGTGCAAACCAGGTCTATAAAAAACACACACACAGGACTTAACAAATTGTTTACATAAGTAGTGCTTAGTCTCTTGGTTTCCACTGTACCTCTGCCTTTCTCCTCTGAGAGAACCAGATTGGAGTGTAAAGATTACAAAGGAGTCCTCTGGGGGGCAATGAAGGAACAACTATTTTTTAAATTTTTTAAAACAAATGCACTTTAGGGCTTTTATCAACAAAGCATTGTGTCCATTAGAAAACAAATTAAGTCATTCTTCAGGCAGCCTAAGTGCTGTTTCCATGCCAGAATTAATGCTGGCTACATGGTGGATGTTCAAGGTTCCTTCCCTCTTCTTCTCTGCACCCAGAGATTAGAGCTACTTTTAGTTTCCAGAGGGGGAATTAATCAGCATCGCTCCTTTGCAGAGCTCCTGAAATAGAAATCACAAATCAGGGTGGCTGGGAAGGAGCTTGTGAAGTGACACATGTGAAATTATGTTGTACTTTGCTTGGTGCCTGGAGGTGGGGCAGGGGAAGAAGTCTGACTGCAGGGCAGCCTCCATCAGCTGTGGCTGGTCAGCTGATGGAGCAACTGACTACATCCCTTCCCAGACTGGGCTGAGAATAGAAAGAAAGAGTTGCAAATGGATATATATATAAATAGAGTTAATCATCTGAAAGCACACATCCTTTTAATCATAAGAAGAGAATTGTGTTGGAGGTAAAAGGGTTGTATTTAATGTGTTTTAAAGGAGATATAATCAAAGTGTAATCCCAAGCAATTAGTAACTGTGATCCTAATCCTGATTTGTGGTTAAGAAGGCCCAGGAGGCACCTGTGCTCCTCCACACTCCACTTGCAATGGATATCTTACTGCAAGCTTATATTCTCTCCAAGCTCTTGCAAAACTACAGCTAAGAATCACCCCTGCCTGCTTCCCTCCCCTCTCCACTGCATATATGATGCAGTGATGTGCACATTGCATAAATTGTACATTATACAGGGTTGGACCCCAGTGATCTGCCACATGGAAGTGCAGCTGAGGTGCTCTCAGAGGGCATGTTATTAGCACCCATCAGTGTGTACTGACACATGGCGGTATGCATTTTGGTGCACAGCATGTACAGAGGTTGCCCACACACACACACACACACACACACACACACACACACTGAGGGGGAAAGAAGTGAGCTATATAGCAGGGCTGGAGAGCCTGAGGGCAGCATTCTGTCCTGGACAACCTTCTGAGGGCCACATGCCAGTGGTGGTCTTGGCCAAAGGCAAAAATGGCAGTACCCCCCAAAAAAGTTCTTTTTTTAACAGTAGGCTAGTTTCTAATAAGCATACACCTCTCTTTATCTCACATCCAGGCAAGGAAGAGACGTTATCAGAGTTCAAAGATGCATTCCAGCCAGGCAAAAACATTCGGGGTGCAAAGCAGGGCCTGTGAGGAGTATTGCCAGGGATGGGGGAGAGGATGTGTGGCCAGATACAGAGCCCCTCACCCCTCATTTATATAATAAGAAAAACCCCAATGCATAAGGTCATTGAAATTCACAGTATTTAAAAGTGCTTAATTTGACCGTATTACACCATCTGTATTTTTTCCCAAATTCAGGGCTTGAGTTACAGGAGGCAGTTTGGCTGCTGACTCATCCTTAAAGGCCACAAAAGCCTTTCTTCTGGTCAGTTAGGTAACATTAGACTCTGAAGTTAATAGCAGTAGCAGACAGCATGGTGGAGCTCAACCTCCCGCAGCTGAGTCAGTGCTGCTTACTGGGAAGGGGTATGTGGGGGATGAGGCAGAGGGGCGGTCAGTGTGGGGCAGATGCCAGGTTGGTTCTGCCAGTATGTTTGCACCATGCCAACCTCCCCTCCACTTTGCCCCTCACTTTCTCCTTCCTGGCAAGCAGCAGCAATTCAAGTGTTAAGAGGTCATGTGAGTGCAGCTACCCCACCCCAACCTCTGTTCTGGTTAGAAGTAAAAACACACAGCTTCCTCTGCACTTACTGGTCTCATGGCAGGAGCTTTTTGGAAGGTAAAGTGTCTTGCTTCTGTCATACATTCAAAGCGCTGTGAAACCTCTTTAAACAGGCCTGGCTTCCCCCAGAGAATTTGGGAGGTGTTGTTTGTTATGGGTGCTGAGAGTTCCCTTCGCAGAGCCACGGTTTCCAAAGTGATTCAACCATCAAGTCTTCTTCCTGGTGAATTCTGGGAACTGTAACTCTGTGAGGGAAACAGAGGTCTCCTCACAACTCTCAGCACTCAAACTATGGCTCCCAGAATTCTCTGGGGGAAGCCATGACTTTTTAAAGTGATTTAAATGCATGCGGTGAGTCGGACTCTGGTTACTGGAAATAAACTTTCTCCATCCCTGTTTTTAGCTGGTTCCTTTAAAATAGCAAGGATGGTACTCCCTGAGCATCTCAACTAACCAGGCCTCCTAATAGTTTGGAAGCATTGACCTCTCCCTAAAGCAGGGACAGTTTACATGAGAAGTAATAGGAAGGAGAGAGTAGTCCGCTTCCCTCTGCCATCCCTCACTGCTGAAGTGATGAGGGCAGTTGTTTGCTTTTCCCAGCCTTGAGTGCACAACGACATCAATCAGTACGTCTCTGTCCCACTGCCATGCCCACTTGGCCATTCTTTTGTGCTGTATTTCAATCCTGTTGACAGTTTGTCATCTAGCACAGGCCCCAAATATCCATCTTGCTTCTGAGGTGTCATTCTCCAGCCAGCCCATCACTGTTGTTCCTGGCACTAGCAGGGAAGGAGATTGATGGGCCAGTGTCAGCCTGCTTGACTCTAAACTCCCCCCACCCCAGTTTTCTGGTGAAAGAATCTCTCCTGCTCAGCTTCCCCAGCCCTGTCAATCTTCTCTGCATTACTACTGGAGGGGTGGGGAGGAGGAGTGGAAAATCTGAAGTCAGGGGATAGCTCAAGCTGTTCTTACCAGCCCTGCGTACTGCTGGTTTCCGTGGTGCTTCTTCTTCATCGTCATCATTGGGGACATTGAGTCCTATTCCACTGGAAATTCAGAGCGGGAAAGAGGCTGGCATGGCTGCTTGCTTCTACATGTTGTGGACTTGGGAACTTCATGGTTTGTAATTCCAGAGACACTGAGAACAAAAGTAAGGACACACTTGGATTTCAGAAATTGCTCCCACAGGATGTAGGAATGGCCACCGGTCTGGATCACTTTAAAATAGGATTAGACTATCCTCTGGAGGATAAGTTTACAAAATACAAAATACTTTATTGTCATTTGTACAACTTGTATACAGTGAGATTACACTATGAGTTACTACTAGCCATCACATATATGTTCTCCACCCAAACTCAGAGGCAGCAAGGCACTGAATATCAAGGCAGGGCTTTTTTTTCCAGCCAGAACTTGCCAGAAGAACTCAGTTCTGGCACCTCTCAGGTGGGCACCATTGCCATTATAAGAGAACAAGGGAGGCGTTCATTGTGATTTCCTGCATCTCCTTTTCTAGAAGAATAGCACTGGTTTTGGGGAATCACAAGTGTGGAGAGTGTTGTTGTGCTCCATTCCTGCTGGCAAGCTTCCTGTGGGCATCTGGTTGGCCACTGTGAGAACAGGATGCTAGAAACAAAGAGTTAAAAGAGAAAGAGAAGCCCTTTGTTTCCAGCAAGAGTTAAGGCATTTGCTAATTCATTCATGTCACAGAAAGCATGGAAAGTGTATGTTAAGGCATCCACCATTCCATCAATGCAGTTATTTTCTGCAAAGAGCTGGCGGGATGTAGTCAGGAGTAGCTAGTGGGGAGAAATGCTGCTGCAACTGCAGTCGGTGTGAATGCAGCGGCGGAGCCAATTCAGCACCCCCACCGCTGCATCCACACCACACTGACCTCCCTGCTGCCTCACCTCTCTGCTTCTCCCTCCTGCTAAGTGTTGCAATGTTGCAATATTGCAGTGTTGCTGATGGGAGGCCAGCTCCTCACCATTTACTGCTCCCAGGTATAGCAGTTAGGACTAGGACTGGGGAAAAGGTAAAGGTAAAGGTACCCCTGCCCGTACGGGCCAGTCTTGCCAGACTCTGGGGTTGTGCGCCCATCTCACTTAAGAGGCCAGGGGCCAGCGCTGTCCGGAGACACTTCCGGGTCACGTGGCCAGCGTGACATCGCTGTTCTGGCGAGCCAGCGCAGCACACGGAAACGCCGTTTACCTTCCCGCTAGTAAGCGGTCCCTATTTATCTACTTGCACCCGGAGGTGCTTTTGAACTGCTAGGTTGGCAGGCGCTGGGACCAAGCAGCGGGAGCGCACCCCGCCGCAGGGATTCGAACCGCCGACCTTTCGATCGGCAAGTCCTAGGCGCTGAGGCTTTAACCCACAGCGCCACCTGCGTCCCCAGGACTGGGGAAACCTGGGTTCAAATCCCCACTCAGCCATGATGCTCACTGAATTACCTTGGACTGGTCACCAAGTCTTAGCCTGTTAGGTATTAATCCCAGCTACTTCTTAGCTATTGGCCAGGAGGCACCATGATGCAGTATGTCCTTTCCATAGCCTGGACAAAGTTTTAATTTCTTCTTACAGGAATGTGGATTTAAGTCCTGGGAAAGGAAGCAAAGCCCTTCAGGGGCCTCAGCAAAGAGGTTTAATTGTCAGCTCCCTGTTTCCTGCAATGAAATATTCATCGGAGGTCAGGGAGCATTTGTCATCCACTCTGTGTAGATTCCAAAACGGAGCGTTAATTATTTTGCAGAACAGCAGTCAAACCTGGGGCCAGGTTTGACAGCTAGCAAATGATGCACAGATATGCCCAGGTTCTCCTTCTTGAAGCCAGCTTCTGGGAATGGAGTTGACTTTTGGATCCCATTGGCATCTTGAGAACTGAGAACTCATATCAAAAGACATTAAAACAAAACAAAAAGCACATGATAAGCTTGGCATGAGTGTATTTGAAAGAACCCATTATCTCTGAAGCTGCAAGACATAAAATAAAGAAGATGTGGTTCTGGAAGGAGGATTAGCAATCCCACCAAGTATATCTTTATTACACTAAATATACACAAAATATTGAAGAAATTGAGTGAGTGGGTAAGTCAAAGAGTTTGCAAGCAAAAGGCCAATATTGGCAAACTGCAGTGTCTTTTAAAAGCTGACCAAATTGACTGCAATGTGGCCTTTAATGAATGCATGGAAAACTTAATGTAGTACAAAGATACCTATCAACAAGTGTTTGAAGCTCATACAGTTGTCATTTTATAAGAAAGGTTCTGTGGTCTAACCTGTATAGAAGCTACATCCTGCATCTTCTCTTCAAATCCTAACCATCTGGAGATAAGGGTACTCATCAGTGATTGTGGAGCCTTCTGTGCATGCTCAATGGTTCTGTAGTCCTTAGTGCATCATATAACCAGGGGTGTGCCCTTGCACTGAAAACAGCTGTAATAGACCATCCCTTGTGAGCCCTGGCTTTGATGAACCCTGGATGTACATGAATGTAAACTTGCCCCATAATGTAAGGTCAAGATTTCTAAGACAGCATAAAGCCCCAAAGGTATTGAAGTAAAGGGAAATTCCAAGGGATGGATGGGTGAAGAGGATTGGTTTTATTTGTGTCCCAGGATCCAAGACAAAGTGTGATATGCAGATTCCTTTGAAATAAATAAAAATAATTAAACATAAAAAAGCAGGCTACACTTTCATCAAGCAGTCACTTACAATCTCGACAATTGTTTTTAAAAGACATACGCAGACAAATACCAAACAGCTCCCCATTCTCTTCTCTACAAGGCTGATTAATATATTCATTCATTAATCCAAGATCCCAGAACTGGACTTGGTTCATTTTGAGCTTGTCCAGAGGACGATCGATTATTTCTTACTCTTTTCTTGCAAGCCAATTTTTGATTAACAACCTTGTTTTGTTTATGATAGCTTACTTTTCCTTATAGTTTTTTAGTGAGTGACAATCCTCCCACACAATCTTTCCCCCTTCTTTATCCACAATTTCATTGACATCTTCATAGATCTTGAATAGATTTGTAGGCTTGGGTTTTTTGTTTTTGTTTTAGCTGTGTGTAGTCATTATGTTTCTAATTGGCATTATGCACCGTTTGCTGGGTGCCAAAGGAAAGTCATCTTGGTATTTATTCTGTAGCTTGATCTTGCATTGCTTGAAAGGAAGAAAAATGACATATTTCTCATCCTCCAGTTTCCCCAATTAGCTGATTGATTTACTGGGGACTATAATTCACTGGAAACTGTAAGGAAATGTAAGCCATTATTTTTGCTAGAAAATGGTAAATAAAGGTAAAAGGTAGATGAACCCTGGACAGTTAAGTGCAGTCAAAGGAACCTTGCTCTGTCTCAGCTTCTGCCAACCTAGCAGTTCAAAAGAAAAATAGGTACTGCTGTGGTGGGAAGGTAAATAGCGTTTCTGTGCATTCTGGCTTCCGTCACAGTGTTCCGTTGCACCAGAAGTGGTTTCGTCATGCTGGCCACATGACCCGGAAAGCTGTCTGTGGGCAAAAGTTAAAAAATGGTATCTCAGTTATGAGATATGATTTGCAGCAAGATATAAGTTGCTATTGGGTTGCACCCTTCAAAAACACGAAATTTATTTGAAGAGGGTTTGATATGGAAGAGGAGATTAAGATTTGAGGAATTCAGGGAGTCCATATTCTAAAGCAAGCTCACCAGCTCTGCAGCTACTGAAGTAATGTGTGGACCGGAATGCATACTGCTTTGGAATCTATGCTCCCAACAAATTCTACAAGATTATCTGTGGGCTCTCTGCCTGTTGTTGTTGTTGTTTTACAGGTTATAGCTGTTTCATGCTGCACAAAAGGGCAGAATCTGCCATGTGCCTTGAAACTGCAGCTGAGAATGTGATGATGCATACAATGAAATGCTGTTGCTCCCAGGGACAGTATATGAAGGAAAAGATGACTGTCCCATGTATTTATTTATTTCCAGTACTTATGGACTGCTTTTCACCACAGATGGTGATAAAGTCGTTTACACAACCATCAATAAAACCATCCATCAAAATAATAAGGCGTTTAACACACACACACACATCAAACCACAGATAAAGGCTTGAGTTCAATGAATAAGCATAGTACAACTTACTCAAAATGTCTTTGACAAGCACCTGAAGTTCAACAGGGAGGATGCTTATCTAATCTCAGTTGTGGGAAGGTGGGGGAGCTCCATCTGCAGCCTTGGGCCCACAAAACTGAATGCACGGCTTCTAGTAGTTAGGATTCATACATCTGAGCCATGGCGTCTCCACCAACCAAGACATCCCCAAAGATTTCAGAGATCATTCAGTATTATAAGGGATAAGGCAATTCTTAAGATACTTTGGGCCCGAGTTGTTAAGGGCCTTGTAAATGAACACAAGAGCCTTGGACCTGGCCTGGTAATCAATGAGCAGCCACTTCAAGCGTTTAAGCACAGGTGTTATGTGCTGGCAGTAGTTAGTTCACTTCAATCATTTATGCCACCTGGAGCCTCTGGACAAAGCCAAAGTTACCCCCTTTTTTGCTCCAAGTAGCTATAATCTGTAAATATAGAGGGGTGTGGAGGAATAAAAAGCAGCCTTTAGATCACCTCATAAAATTATAAATACAATGGTACCTCGGGTTACATACGCTTCAGGTTACAGACTCCGCTAACCCAGAAATAGTGCTTCAGGTTAAGAACTTTGCTTCAGGATGAGAACAGAAATCGTGCTCCGGTAGCGCGGTGGTAGCAGGAGGCCCCATTAGCTAAAGTGGTGCTTCAGGTTAAGAACAGTTTCAGGTTAAGAACAGACCTCCGGAACGAATTAAGTACTTAACCCGAGGTACCACTGTACTTTTCTTCTTCTTCTAGAACAGGAGTGGGGAGCCTTTGGCCATTCAGATGTTGCTGAATCACAACTCCCATCAGCCCTAGCAAGCATGGGCAATGGCCAGTGATGATGGGAGTTGTAATTCAGTAACATCAGGAGGGCCAAATGTTTCCCCACTCCTGTTCTAGAATTTCATGTGGTTTTAAAAATAATCTGCACATACATGCAGAAATGAAATAGAACATGTTAACTGTTGGTCACATGTGAAATTGATGTGGACCAAATTTAGGCTGATCCCCAGAGGACACTGAATACCTGCGAGGTCTTATACCCCATGACTGCCCAAGACACATTAATGCCAAGTGACTCAGGAGGATGCTCCTTACCAAAGATGACAAAGGTTCATAATGGTTGATTCAAAGAACGCTCTTGGCAGCTTTGGGTATAATTTGTAAATGAATGTTGTTGTTTGAAAACCACAGATACGTCTCTCCTCTGTCCATAGTCTTCCATGCATAGAAGGAGCGAGATCCAGTTTGTTTCCTTACCCGGTTTTTATCGTTAGCCTGCAAACATTTGCACAACCCACCCAGAGGAAAGGATATAAAGCTAAAGAAATCATAAATAATAATACCTCATTGAAAAGGAAGTGTTTCCTTTTAGTGCTACACTATAGCTTTGGTAATGAGTGAAGGGAAAGCAAAACCTCCCTGGCCTGTTGCAAGACTTTTACCGATTGAGCCATGCCGCCGTATAATGCTCAAACTTGCTTGCAGATTTTCCATCTGTTTTACAGTGCTCAGGGCAGAGCAATAAAACACCCAGAAGCAAATCAAAGCCATATTTCTGCTTTGCTTTCACATTACCAGCTATGTTTAGTGAATGTATTTACAGTGCCTCTAGAATACATTTGGGTGCACATAATGGCAAATTCAGAGGAAGGGCCATAGTTCAATGCTAAAGCATCTATTTTGCATGCACAAGGTCCCAGGTTCAGTCCCCAGCATCTCCACATATGGCTGGGAATGCCCCCAGTCTGAAACTCTGGAGAGCTGCTCACAGGCAGATAATACTAAGGTGAAGGAGGGACCAATGCTCTGGCTCACAACAAGGCAGCTCCTGATGTCCCTGTTTAATGGCCCATTTCCAGTTTCCATTCCTGAGATCACTTCTCTTTATATTTATGCTGTCCTGTTGTCTCAAAAGGTTTTGCCCAGGCAAATAAATTCATCAATAAGTTAAATGTTCTACAAGCAATACAAATGTTTCTCTTAATTAGATGTCCAATCTAATTAAAACAGATTCCTTCAGAACCAGTCCCCCCATCATTGTTTTGAATCCATTATGCATTTTAATATGATATGCAGATGCAGTATGGGATTTTCAGAATGGAATGGACATGGGAGACCTAAGTCCAAACCACTGGGTGATTTGATGACCTTGGGCAAGTTCACCATCTCTCAGCCTGATCAACCCCACAGTATTGTGATAATAAATCTATGTACCACCAGCAAACTTGCTGGAATTGTGTGGCAGAGCCATTAGGCTACTTCCTGGTGTTTGGAGGCTAATAAAGATCAATTTCTGCTTTGCTTTCATATTCCTAGCTATATTTATGTGCAATGTGTTTCCAGCCCTCTAGAACTCATCTAGGTGCATATAGTGGCAAATTTAACTGCCCACCTCTGATCTCCTTTCCTGGTGTCATTTATCTTTACATTCATGAGGTCTTCTCCAGCTTCCCATCAACTGGAGAATAGCTTCCAGCAATTCTTGCGTCATAAAATAAGTGTGTGTGTGCGCGCACGCGCACTGACTCCCTTGGTTAAAGGTTCTGACAGTCTAGTGCTAGACTTAGTTTCTGTAACAAGCTGGGTCTGTTCTGTTTCAGTGCTAGTTTGAGGGATGGTGTGTCCCATTTCACAGCCTGAGGCAAAATGAGAAGGTGCTGCCCCCAGCTGTCACCGCCCCTGCTGAAGCCTCAGCTTACCAGACTGCCCAGCTGTGGTTTCTGGGTTCCAGTAAGATCTCACAATAGCCCTGCAAGATCTTGCTAGGATCCAGAAGCCACTGCTGCAGCCATTACTCCTTACGAAAAGAAGCAGCAGCAGTGGCTTCCAGTGATATCTCACTGAAACCCAGAAGACACAGCTGCTTCTCACTTCTCCAGTGGGGTGGGGGGTGCCCACCATGGCACCAGGGTAGCAAGGAGAAGCAGCCACTTCTTGCAAGTTCTTGTTGGAATCAGGAAGCCACCACCACCATTTCTCACTTCTCTAGTGGTGGCGTCCCAACCTTGGGTTCCAGGGTCTGAGGACAGGGCCATCTCCAGAGGAAATGGAGGCTTTCCAGGATTCTGGGTCTTCATGAAAATCCTCTTGCATTGATTGAGAGGCTAGTCTACTTCTTCAGCAACATGCTGGTGGTAAGGCAATCCAATGCCCTCTAGATGCTGTTAGAGTAAAACTCCCACCATTAATGAACATTAGTTGTGTTGGCTGGGGCTGAAGGGAATTGTAGTCCAACAACATCTAAATGGTACCACACTTGCTACCCCTGTGGTTAGGAAACCATGCTGTCTTTTATCTTGAGTGAAAGGCTGGCTCTGATGTTCTAGCATTAAGGAACAGCTATTGCTGAAAAAGGAAATTCTTTAAAACTAAGATCATATTAGTTTTTTGATGGTGGCATGGGAAAACCATATATTGACTAATTTTGTCTTATACAGTGTGTCACTCATAAGTTGAGCCACAAGTTTTCAGAGAAGAACTGTGGTCTTGATATGTGTCTGAAGACAGGTGGAGTCTCCGTAAGACTGATCACCCTATAAAAAAGTCAACCCACAGTCCCATCGCAATGTCAGAATGGAGATGTGAATCACCCTTGAGCAAAGCAAACACTTCATTCCATTTCACTGGCAAAAAAAATGCTGCCAGCAATAAATAAATAAATAGGATTGTTTTCTTTCTACTTTTGCTGTATGGCAAGCCATTTAAACAGTCTACCATTCCTTTAAACTAAGGTAATTTCACAATGCAAAATGTTCTTGTGTTGACCCAATTTGGAAGTGTCATGAGGATAATTTTCTTTCATGTGTATTCACTAATCAAGTAACAAGTGAGAGTGACATTGGCAATCAAGTGTTGGATGGGTATGCATGAGCAGTGTGATCACCTCCATTAATCCATCAAATAATTGCTATCTTGACGTGTATTTGTCTTTCGTTTTGTAGATATGTGTCATGAAATTTTAAAACACCCTGGCAGCTTAATCCCCTAGTTATGCAGACACCACATGAGAAGGACAATATTTTGTCTCTGTCTCCTCCACCTTGTTAATAGAAGGGGAGTTACTACAACATAGTACTGAAGCGCGGAGCTGTAGCAACTTCTCTCTTCCAAAGCATTTGTAAACTTGCCTGAGTATTTCTCTTGCCCAAGCCTCTCAGGACACTTTTTTCCTGTCACTAAGGAAGTGATTAAAAGGTAAAGGGACCCCTTACTTATGGTCTAAAAGCAGTGAGGAAGAGATCTTCCGAGATGGGGTCATCTTTCACAGTTACAGGTATTTCAAAGTTGCAAAAAACATTTTCCTCTTCATATTACCAAGCATGTCCATTTTCTGAGGTTCTACCATTCCAGCAATTCTGTTGTCAGTGAAAAGACACAATAAGGATATGATTTTGTGTGAGTTGGTGCAGACTAACCAGCTCAGGATAATTCTAATCCAAACCACCTAAGCTAGGCAAAAGTGGTGATGGATTCTGTCAGATGGTTGTTTAGGGGACCGTTTGAAATAGGTTGATGGTTCTCAGTCCACAGGCAGCAATACTGTCAAGACGCTATCATAACTAGCTCTAATTGGCTCCCATGTTGGCTTTCACAGCCCAGGTGCCTAGGATGGAAGGGAATGAACTTGGCCCAGGAGATGGTTCTGATCTGAAGATTAAGGCTGCCAACATCACCACTTACTTCAGAATGACATCTCTGAAGAATCTGGAAATACTCCTAAACATTTTAGGACCTTGGTCTATAGCACATTGGCAATGTGCACATATTCATGTGTATTTAGACAGAGCCAAAGAATTCTGATGTCCTTATTCGCCTAGGATTCAACAAGTCCCCTTCCAGTAATAAAAGTGGTTGAACTTTGGAGGAAGATGCCCTGTCCTGGTCCTGATGAGGAACCCACAAGGCCTGAGGCAGTAAGGCAGAGGGCTGGTTGCAGTACTGCAGATAGCTTTGATGGAAAGACTTCCTCCAGCAAGGGCTGGAGTTGAATTGGGGACTTTTGAGCCTGTGCCTCCAGTCCACGTGTGCCCCTTTGCTGGAGAATGGCAAAGGGTCAGTCCTTTGGCCTGAAAATGGCTGCCCATCACTCTATAGACATTCTCTGCATCACTGGATTAGTGAGGTAGCATGAGAGGCACTCAAAGGAAGATGCCTGCAAGGATCCTGTCTCTGGTTATATGGGCCCTGACACTCTGTTTGCCAGCTTTGGGTTCACTGGGCTCCCAAACATCAGCCAGGAATGTGGTCCAGCTTTCCAGCCAGTGTCACTCTAGCCTCTGAATCACCTAGGCCATCCTCTGCCTCCGACTCCAAGGCTGGGGCCATGACAGAGGGTCCTTTGCTTTTAACTTGGTAACTCTTCCACAGCCCCTTTCATTGCATTTTTAAATTGAGGAGTTTAGTCGGTGCTAAATTTTGTAACCCTGCATTTTCAGAGAAGTCTTGTGTTATTTAGGAGGCAGGCTTACATTTGCTCTGTGGCAAATATTTTATCAGCAGGGACACAATATACACGTTGCAAAAGAGCATCTGGAATAAAGTATCTCTCTATTTCATGGAGGAGACATGTTTGCTATGCAGATGGGCTGGAGTAAATCTGGCCTTACAATTAAAATCTGTTTAGAGTTTGTAGTGAAGTGACTGATGGATTAGGCTCAGCGCTCCATCAATCCCCCACGCTCTCCTCTCCGCAGAGTAGTATTGACGGCACATCATAAATAGCCATTTGTACAAAGTGCAGGGATTCTTTAAGTATATCACTTTATAGCTGGTGTATATATTCCAAATGGTAGGGAAAATGCAAAGTGCTTGAGGTTTCTAAGTAACAAGGGCAAAGGGGTCCGCGTCTGCATCAAGGATGCCTTACTGGCGCACGTATCCTGCTGCAAAATAATGTTTGCATTCCCATTCTAGGCTGCTTTTGAATGGATTAATTAAGCTGTTGGGTGGGACAGACCTGCCAGAATCAGAGCTACCAACTCTCATGGGCAAACTATCCTGCATTCAGTTGTGGACAGGTTAAAGTAGTTTTTCCACAACCTCGCTCCATGGTTTTGTCCATCCACAATTTCTCTCTTTTTAACCCCCTTTCTCCATTTCTTTGTCCTGTCCCCCCACCAGCACTGCCAGCAGCGCCATGCAAGCCAGATCCTTTCTCCCCATGATAAATGCAAGTTGTTCATTCTTCCCCACCCCACATCACGCAAGACCCACTCATCACGTCATTTCAGCTGCTTCTCCCCCTTCCTCTCCATTTTGGCTGTTTTCTCTGTCATTTCCCACTGCTTCCCCGCCACCTCTCCCTCACTGCAACCCTCTCATTGATCTTTCCTGACTCAATGCAAAATAGCTTCCTGAGGGCTCACTGTGCTGCCAACCTGCCCTTTCGTACACACATCTGTGGAAGAGAATCTTTTTTCCAAGCTCTGTGCAAGGTGGTTTTTAAAAAATTATTCCTTCAGGGTGGAAGGATCTGTCAGTTTGGGGCCTCTCAGTGTCTCATTTTTCCTATCTCTTAAATTCAGTTCACCACCTTTCTACAGCAATTTGTGATTTTTTTGTTTTAAGCCTCATAAACAAACCATCACATCAGTGCAAATTTCTCCTAATAAACACATCTCTGTATCTTGCTTTAACCAATGCACACATTTTTGTAAGCAATTTCCCCTTATATGCCACATTTTTAATGTTATTTTCACAAATGTATTCATTTTTATGCAAATTTTCCCCCACATGCATTTTTGTAGAAATTATTTGGCTGGAGAATTGCATCACGAAATTTGGATAAGCGCAAATTCCAAAGGATAGCTATGTTTCGGTATGGTAGGGTACAAAGCAGGGTGCCAACAGCAGGTGGAGCTAGAGCCAATGGCAGGTAGCACTCATTTCGTCCCCCTCTTCCTCTCTAGGAGTGCAACAACTTGACTAAGGAGGAACGATCAAACAGCTAGTGCCATCCTCTGGACTGGTTGTAAGTAAGAAGGTAGCCAGGTAAGAACCGACTGAGGGCAGACTGAAGTTGGTAGTGCAATGGCTAATTCGCACTATGGGACCCATCCGCCACTGGGTGGAAATGCCTTGTCTTTTTGGTGACTCAACCCCAAGAACAAAAAGAGCCCTTTAGGTCTGCACTATCTTCAGCCTGACAATAGCATGCTGCTTCTTTTTTTACATCTGCTTGGCATGCTGGAAAACAAAACCCAAATGTACCAGAGAGAGTAAATGTCTGCACTCTCCTTCTGTGTGCCCCCTCAGAGTGGCTCACCTGCACGGGCAGGTTTCCTTATTCAATTCAGCAGAGATTTCACTCTGTGTAAACCTCTTCCATCATGTCTTCCATCATTTAGACCTGCCCTATTCACTATCTCTGCATCAGAACTCCTGTGTTCTTAAGGAACTGGCAGGTTGGGACAAGAGGTTTTATATATCCAATAGCAGTGGAAGCAGTCAAGGCTGCTACTAAGATTAAATTGCAAGGCCTGGATGGAGCTGCTCCTAAGTGGGAGAGAGGATTAAAAAGGCGGCGGCGGGGGGGGGGGGAATGGACACACCTTAATGTGTTAAATGCACTTAAGAGTTGTACCTGCTACTTACTCCTGCTTTAGCGAAGAGAAGCAAGTGCTTATTCTTTTCAGTGTTCGCCTGTAAACCTCTCTGGGGTTCTGGCAGAAGAAGAAAGGCACCAGTGTGACCATGAAGAACAAAGCACGTAATAAGAGGCCAATTTAGGGGCTTCTTCATTATAAAAGCAGTAGGCCTGATGTTGCGGGTCCTAGTGGAAGAACCTGATTAGCTGACTTGGGAATTCAGAAGTGGATCTCTCCTTACAGCAGCAGCAGCAGCCATTTTAGCAATATTATATTACTCCTCATCGTACAACAGTTGCTTGCGTCAGCTGAATATCTGACTCTCTCTTGGGCTGCAAAAGAACTAAATATTTCAGCAGCCATAGATATACTCTCCCCCATCCTCGATCACCCCACCCCACCCACCGAGAAAAGAATGGGCAATTTGTGCTCACCTTGGCAACCCATGGAACTTGTAGCAATTTAAAGTTATGGTGGGGAGGGAATCACCCTTCACTTTCATTGTTCTGTTCATTCCAACAAAAGGAGAAGATGGGTTTCTGCTTTTCTTGGGAGGGGTGGGGACAGACAAAGTGCTAGGAATTTTGTGGAGAAACACCTGGTTTTCCTATGCTTGCTTATTATGGTACCCTTGATGAATGTGTGAACACATTTCATGAGCAGCAATATGCTGCTGTGAAAAGTTTAGCTGTGCTTGACTCTAAATGCCATATGCTGGGAATTACAAGTGGTCAGAGCGCTATTGCACTCGGGTTTTTGTTTTGGGTTCCCATAGGCATCTAGTTGGCCACTGTGAAAATAAGATGCTGGGTAGGCCATTGGCCCAATCAAGGAGGACTCTTATGTTCTTAAAGATCCCTGCCAGACAACAACCAAGAAGGATGCTTCCCATAGGCATATGGTTGCACAGGAAGCTGGACTAGATGGGCCATTGGTTGGATCCAGCAGACTCTTTATATGTTCCTATGCTTATCCCTGCTTGGTGGCAGAAATATGTCCCTGTTACTGCATGCTGTAGTCAAGGAGTGCCTGGTTCACACAAGCATTTATGCACACATTCATATACTAGGCGAGGGAGCTGTGCATGGAGGGGGAAAAGCAGCTGTTAGAACATCTGAACTAGCCCTATGGCAGTACTTGTTAAGAATTAGTAGTAGTGAGGAAAGCTCTTTCTATTTTCTTATTGTCATTTCTGCTAATTATCTGTGATTGTGGATCATATTTTCTATGGATGTAGCACACTTTCTTCCTGTTGGAACAGTTGTGGCCTGACAGCAGTGATGAGGTTTAATTGAGAAATAAACAAGAAATTTAATTATACACATAATTATGTATGTATTAATTTCTTGTTTATTCTGCAATTATTTCTATTTGTTCCTGGCACCATTATTAGCTCTTCCTTTGGAAACTCAAGACAGAGGAGTGAAGGTGTTTCTTTGGCGTGCAGTGAAGGGTCAGAGGACAGGGCAGAGAGCCCCATCTTTCATATATGCACTGGCCTTAAAAAACACTGCAGTAAACCACCTTCATTTTTGGAGCTTTAGCTGTTTAGGAACGAGAGGACCCTCTGATTAATGGCAGACATTTGAGCCAAGTCACTATTTCACAGTAGCAAGGTGGCCTTCAACTCGTTTGGCCAGCCAGCCATACTGAATGTATATGGCTCTCTGAGAAATCATAGACAGGGAGGGGCTGCTGGCTGGGCCTGGAGGAAAAGTGAGTTTTATTGAACTTGCTGGGTTAGCTAATCGATGGAGAAGCTTGGCAGTGCTTTCTTGATGCTTGAGGTCTGCATTGCTTTGGCTCAAGAACTTGCATTCCTTATGCTTTCTGCTGTCGCTCCAGTGCCATTCCTTCCCTATAGACACTGTATGCCCCCAAGTCAGTCCCCTACATATGCAGCTGAGTCTGCAAAGGCTGTTCTGAACTTTCTATCTAGTCATGGAAGAAGAAGATAGTTGCCAAATGAAGAGATATCCTTTTTGTGCTTGAATGGAGACCATAAGTGGAATTCAGTGTCAGACTATGATGATCGTTCCATCAGCGCAAGCATTTGTGCTGGCCAGATGGAATTATCTCCCCTCTCCTCCCCCCGCATGCTCCTGAACCTCCAAAGTGGATATTGGGGATGCACAGGGCACACAGGGACAGGAGAGGAGGGAAGGTCCTGTTGCACTGGCTTCTGCTAGAGCAGGCACCCCCAAACTCGGCCCTCCAGATGTTTTGGGACTACAGTTCCCATCATCCCTGACCACTGGTCTTGTTAGCTGGGGTGATGGGAGTTGTAGTCCCAAAACATCTGGAGGGCCGAGTTTGGGGATGCCTGTGCTAGAGCTTACTTGTATCCAACTCCATACGTCTAAATGGAGATGAGGAGCTTATGGTCCTCCCAGATGTTGTTGGTCTCTTGATAGTGGTCATTGATTGTAATAAAAATGACTTGATTTGTTGCTGGTATATAATTTCTATCAGCCCCAGCTCACCATGATAAGAGTTGTGGTTCAATAACATCTGGAAGGCCACCTGTTGGCCCTCTGAATATCATTTGATTCAGGAGCCCAATATTCTTTAATCTGTCCATCAGTGAAGATTGGCTATCAAAAGCAGAGGAGCAAATGGAAAATATTCAAACTGACCACAAATAAATCAGAGTCAAACTAGCTATTATGGAAACCGGTGGGCTGGTGCCTATGTGTTTGCTGGAAAATGTCTCCAGAAGAGGGGGATCTACCCAGATGTTGCAAGCTGTGGAGCTGGGTCCCCAAGGGAATAGGCCAAACTGTGTGATAAACCAATCTCCATGTCAGCAGCTCTCTTGAGGGATGTAGCTCTGGAATAGAGCTTTAGACAATCAACATGGAGAATCTGGTAGGGCCTAGACTGGAGGGCCCAGACCCAGCAGTAATTTTCAGTGATTACTATACAATCCCACAATGTATGCAGCAACAGATGCAATTCTTTTGGGATAAAAAGTAGGAGCAAGAAAGTTCTTCCATTAGAGTGAAAATAGCCAAATTCCTTGGGTGGTCCTAACTTCCTTCAATAAGGAATGATGTCAATGGTCACTCTGAGCACCTACTTTTAACTGACATCACAATAGCTGGTAGTGGTATATTGTGGTCTGCAGTGTTGGGTGGTGCCTATTGGGACTGGTGGCATGGAAGGCCAGGAGACTAGCAAGGGATGGAGCCAGAGCCATTGACAGGCAGGGCCACCCTGACTGGTGGTAAGTAGAATGGCTGAGTAGTAGAGCAGTCCTGCATTTGCCCTACTGTAGCAGCCTTTGCTGGCTTATGTAGACTGTTCTACAAGGAAGCTGCTGCTCCCAGTGGTGGTGGTAGGTGGCATTGTCTGGTCCTAAGAACAAACAGCACTATCTTTCATGATCCTTCTAACTAAGCACCACACACGAAGCATCTCCTATTTTCCATTGATTTCCAGTTTGTTAATCAGTGAGATGGCCAGGTGCCAGGGACCACTAATGCAGTTCTATTCAAGTGCCAAAAAGAAGAAGGTGATGAGACAGTGACCTTTCCATCCAGATCATAGGGAAAAAGCTGCACTAATAGCACTTGGCAGTCAAACGGCTGCTTAATCTAGCATGAGTTTTTGACAGCTCCTTGGCAAAGCCTGTTCTTTCTCTTCTGTCATATAGAGGCCACGTTCTCACAACAGGCAGATGGACTGGTAAACCTGGATGTGGACTGGACCACTTCAGGCTGCAGGAGATGGGAATTGACATGATAGAATGCTTTGATTCTAACAATAACAACAACATCATAATATCACAATCATAATCCCTGAACAAAGAAAAATAAATGTCAATAAGATGAGTTCTGGCTTAGCCAGAACGCAAGCTACTTTTAATGAGAAAAGACCATGCCATGCTATCTTTTCATGAGAGAAGACCATACCACAGCAGTAGAATATCTCTGCCTTGCATGCGGAAGGTCCCAGGTTCAAACCTTGATGTTTCCAAGTAGGGCAGAGACTCTTGCCTGGAACCCTATACAGCTGTTGCTAATCAGTGCATGCAATAGTGAGCCAGATGGACCATTTCTCTGACTCACTATAATGCAGCTTCCTATGTTCCTATGTTTAAGAATCATTGCTGAAGTGGTGCAATCAAATCACCTCAGCTCCTGCTGGTGAGAACAAGGACAGACTCTGATCTGCTTGAAACTGGGCCAAATAAGAAAGCCTTCCCAGTATTCAAACCTAGAAAAATGAAAGCTCTGACTGCTTTGCACAACATCTAGGTGGAGATTCCATGATTCCCCCCCCCCCTTGCAAAAGTCAGGCAAAACAATTCAATGCTCAGAGAGCACTCAGACTCACAGAGTGGGGAGGAACCACCCAGCTTCAACAAAAAAGTCATGTTGTCAACCACACATTTTGTTTGCACAATACAAAGTTCATTCGTGGGCATCAGATGTGTAAACTGAAGGCCAGACTAGATGGGAGATCTGTTATCAGATCTATGATACTTTTAAAAAAATAAAAAATAAAAAAGTAGACATGGGGATAGGGCCCAAATTGGACTGGGGCTTTAGCTGCAGTGCTGGCTAAGAAGTTTAGCACCCCCATAGCTGCTATTTAAATCAGAAGGGGAAATGTTCAGGTACTGTTAAAAGTACCATAATCTCTGCACAGTACTTTGGGATTTTTCAAAACCGCAATAATAAAAGTTCAGCTAGAATGCATATCATTGATCAGAAAGGCCAACAGAATGCCAATGTGGTTAACAAGCGGAGTTGAGGAAGCCATTATGGTCAAGAAGGATTCTTTCAGAAATTGGAGGTCTTGTTCAAATGTGGAGAACTAAGAGAAACACAGAATTTTGCAAAAGACATGCAAGCCAGCAATAAGGGATGCAAAAAAGGAACACATTTTTGCTAAAAACATGAAGAATACCAGTGGCAAAGCCTGTTTTCTCCTTCTCTCATAATACATAATCGGGTTAAGTACTTAATTCATTCCGGAGGTCCGTACTTAACCTGAACCTGCTCTTAACCTGAAGCACCACTTTAGCTAATGGGGCCTCCTGCTGCTGCCGTGCCGCCAGAGCACAATTTCTGTTCTCATCCTGAAGCAAAGTTCTTAACTTGAAGCACTATTTCTGGGTTAGCGGAGTCTGTAACCTGAAGCGTATGTAACCAGAAGCATACGTAACCCGAGATACCACTGTACTAGAAGCTGGGATCATTCAATGGTGCTGAATGCTGGAGATTCCGAATAGACAAAAGGAAGTATTTCTTCATGTAATACATGGTGAAATTATGGAATTCACTCCTACGAGATGTAGTGATGGCCACTAACCACTAACTTGGATGGCTTTAAACAGGGTTGAGACAAATTCAAGGAGGATAAAGCTGTCTATGGCTACTAGTTATTATGATTATGTACTGCCTCCTGTATTAGAGGCATTATGTCTCTGAATAGTAGTTTCTAGACAGCTCAAGTGGGGAGAGTTCTGTTGCTTCCCATAGGGGTGGCATCTGCTTGGCAATGGAACTGAACTGATCAACTGCAGAAAGGCACATAGTAGTTTCAGGTTGCCAATCAATGCATTGTGAACTAGATGAGTCAACCTTTCAGACCTGAAACTTATAAAACAAGCATAAAGGAATATAGCTATAGCTATAGCAGTAGCAGATGGGTTAATACCCATGTTCCCATTGCTCATTGTGGGGTAAGTCTGGATTTAAGAAGTTTCCTTGGAAACTGTTTCAATAACTTCACCACCACTATGTACATAAGAGCCATAGCAGCCTTACTGGACCTGACCAAAGGACATTCTAGTCCAGCATTCTGTTTTATAACAAGGATCAGGCAGATGCCTCTAGGATGCCTAAAAGCAAGACATGAAGGTTCATCCCTCCTCCACTTTGTCTCTAGCATCTGAATCTCAAGAGAGAGAGACTGCTTCTGAGCATGGGTGCTCCTTTTAACTATCATGCACAATAGCCATTGAAAGTGTGTTTTCATCATAATATCCACCCAAGTTGAAAGGGATGCTGAATTTGTTGGGTCTTTGGTGTGATTCAGCATGGCTCTTCATATGTTCTTATGCTATGTTCTTACCTCCCCTCCTTTCCCCTCTTCAAATGCTGGTTTACAAAAGCAAGGCTTCATGCCTTCACGGAAACTGTGCTGACTTGGGCATTTTTGTACCACCTACAGTGGTAATGGCTTGTCAAAATGATACACCTCCTGATCCATCCCCCTCTTTGAACTGCAGCTCATTTTTAAAACATTTGTTAAACAGAGAAATGGATATCGGAGGCTGGAAAATAGCAAGCAAGTACACAGTTCAGGCCTTGCAAGAACAATTTGTCCCGTCCCGCCAGCCTACTGGTTGCAAAGAAAGAGGGGGTGGGAAATACACATGAATCTGATGTTTCCATTGGTGTGTATGGTGTATGTACAGACAACAGGAAGAGAGGTCCCTGCCCCAAGGAACACACAGTTGACAATGCAACACAGGGGAATCCATAAAGGAAGGGAAGGCAAGTGAGGCAGAAGAAAGCAGGTAAGGAATGTGCCATTGTTTCAGTTGTGCTTGTTTCGGGCTGAGATATAGCAGGGCAGTCAAACGAGACACATTCTCTCAGGATAAAGTTGACATTGCATGGAGGTCACATCCTCTGCCCCTTATTGACAATGTACATAAGTGACTGAAGTGACTCAGAGATGTAGGAAGAACATTCATTACATGCTCAAAGTCACTCTTATCTCAAAACAACATAAGCACACAGTTCTTCCATTTCATGCATGATGCTGAATATTTGGGATTGACCTGAACATATAATTGTCAATGAGGTTTAAGTTATACACTAATGAGTGGCAATCTGCTAGCAAGATTATCTTCTGTGTGTATAACCTCCAACTTTCAGGCACACATCTCAATGTAAAACAAGATCGGACTCCAATCATAGGCCAACAGTGCAATCGTACGCAAGGTTTGCATAGAAATCTAGGTCCCACTGCATCCACTGAAATTTACTTTCTGGTAAGTATATTAATAATAGTGGCTCAATATTCTATGCCACAAGTTTACTGGATATCCGAAAGCCAAATCGGTTTGGGAGCTTGGGCCCTGACAAGTCTGTCTTGGTGTAATTAAAAACTGCAGTAGTTTACACTGTGACTAACCTTTATTATTAGACTTCTTCATTCGAGGATACCATCTGATGAGCCGGAATATAGTTTCTTCTATCCCAGAATAGCCCTCCATTCCTGCATATGCAAGTTATAGTACAAAGGGGAGCCTGCAAGCTTACTCTGAAGCATCCGACAATTGTAACCACTGTGGGAGGCAGAATCCTGAGCTAGATCAGCTATTGGCAGTTTCTGTGTAAGAGACAAGAACACTGGTGTACAATATCCCGGCAGCTTTATTGCTTTCCCCTTTTTACATTCTGTATAACCGATGGTTGTGCCGTTAGAGAAGGACAAATGTGATAAATAACCATGGAAAACAGATCTAGTGAGATGGATATTCTACTGTAAACCATATGTCTCTGTCCGGTGCCACTGCAGAGTCATTACTAAAAATGGCAGGGTCTTAAACAGCAAGATTTCCTACGCTCTACAACCATCCAGCATAACAAGAGCTGGGGGACCAGCCAAAGTCTGCGTTCAGGAGTGGGGATGGAAATGCCGTATCTTAACTCCTGCACACCAGATAGTTTGGAGGCGTGCAGTTCTTACTCACAAGAGGAAAATCCTGAGCTCCCTTCCAACACTTTCTCTGCACCTGGATGCCAGCAGGGCTGACATAGCAGTAGCATGATCAAGTGAGTGGGGACCAAGCATCCGGATGAATCTGATGAGCAATCTGTGGACCTTTATGTTATGTGATTCTCAGATAATTCGCAAAGCCATTTAGTTAGTGTTGGCCTTTTGTTCTTGGCTCATATTGAATTATTTTGAAAGTGGGATGTGTGAGAAGACAGAGCACTGCTTTCCCTCATGCAGAAGTCGCTACTAAAGCAGGGTTGGCCAGCGTGGTGCCCTCCAGCTGTTGCTGAGCTGCAGCTTCCATCATCCCTGACCATTGACCATATTGGCAGGGGCTAGTCCAGTAGTTGTAGTCCAGCAACATCTAGAGGGAATAGAGTTGGCCACCCCCACTCTAAAAGGAAAAGTTGCCCGAAATGTCTTATAAATGTCTTATAAAAAGATGACCCATTGAAGGAAGCCTCCAGTTTAGAAACGAGGCCTGGAGGGTGTGATTGGCAAACATATTGAACTGGCCTTTTTATAGTTAGGTCTGTTCTAGACCTGTTTTTGTGATCACATATTATACGGCTACCTTAATGCATTTTATGACTACTAATGTACTATATGGCTACTATTTGCACAGTGCAAATAGGTAAAATCTGAAGCTTTGACAACAGACCCACATCATGACTGGACAATGGCCAGTCCAGACAATAAGCAGGGATCCATTTTGTAGCATACAGTGGATGCTTGAAAGTGGCTTTGTCAGTCTTCTGGCAACAGGTAGGGGGTCAGGCTATATTTGACACCTGTGGTAGTGAGATGAACCTAGATATCCTCAGTTAACACTCCTGTCCAGTCTTCCCTAGCCTGATTTCCTCTAGAAAAGATGTTTCTAGACTACAACTCCCATAATCCCTGTTCATCAGTTTACTGGGGCTATTGGAACCTGGAGACTGATGGAATCTGAAACTTGGCAGGTTAGGACACGCAGCTGAAATCCCTCAGCCATTTCCCTTCCATTTTTCATTATGAAATTGTTATAAAAATTCTGCAGTGACACCAGTGGTTAAATCCTGGCACAGCCTGAACTATGCCTTGTGAAAGTTTCCTCCTTGCCTTAGCATCCTCTTTGTGCAGACTCTGTACTTTGATTGACCTCTATTACTCCCCCCCCCCTACCACTGATGACCCCTGTAGCCACTGATCTCTTAAGTCATTGCCCTCACTTACAAAGTAATTTCAACAATCGTGTTGACAGAATCCCCGAATTCTTTCGTTCCAGTCCTGGTCTTCACCGCTGTAGAGAATATCACCAGTACTTCAATCCACGGTGACTTAAAAGAATTTAGAGGTGAACATACAACATCCCAAGCACTCTGCCATCATATCCATTTCTGTGCCCTGTTGCCATGTGAACTCTTCAAATCTTTGCAGGAGGGCACTTTTTTCCTCACAGAGCTTGCTACCAACTACATCAGAGGACAGAAGCAACCCCCCCACATGATTACAAGCAAAGCATCAAAGAGCAAGCAGCTTATTTGTGAAAAAGGTTGGGGCGGAATCCAGGTAGCTTGATCAAACCAGAAGACGAATGGAAGTGAAAATAAATACTCCTGTGAGGTAGAAAAAACACAAACTAATCATTTATTGAAGTGGCAACCCTGCTGCACTGACAAATCTCCAGGGATGGTGGGATACAGCAAGAAAGCCAACATTAAGAGGATACTTGATAGTTCAGCTGAATTGTCACTGCATGTCTGTGTAGTTGCTTCTGTTGTGGTATGGGGCAGATAGCCAGAAAAGATTATAGTAAGCAACAAGTTTCAGACTTAAATTCTTGAATTGCTTCTAGCTACGGATGCTCTAGTCAGTCTCTGAATGCTATGGATGAGGGAGAAACTTGGTTCACTTAGCATTTAATGATGAGCTTACCTAATTTTCACTTTCCCAAGCAATATGCAAACTGAAACAAAACCATCCTTTGAAATTTGCACATCTACAAATTTCACAGTGCTGTTCTCCACTCAGATAAATGCATATACTAGGGTAAAGCATACATAAAAATGCATAAGTTAATTAAAAATAGCATATAAAACAGCATTATAATGGGGGAAATGGCTTTGCAAAAATGTGTATATTAGGGAAAATTTGCATTATAGTGCTAATGAATTTTCATGAGATTTTTTTTTAAAAAAAATTCAAAATAATGAGGAAATGTAGAGAACTGAACTTAAAACTGAGAAACTAAGAATTACTGAAATGGACAAATACATCCATCCCTACTCAAAGCACTGTACATTTACGCAGAATGAGGCCCATTCAGAGAAGAGGATTGTTGACAGGATCAAAGCTGGAGGGCAAGTTCATAGAAAGGTCAGATAAGCAAATAGGCATGAGGCTTCTAGTTCATAGTACAGAGCAAAGCCAAGATCAAAAGCTGAGTTTATCCATGATTGAAATGAACTAGGGTGAAGGAGTTGAGATAGAAGAATGGGAGAGACCCGACTTCCTTGAGAACAAGTGGATTCAGAAAAAGCAGGCCTGAGCTCTGGAATGATGTGTCCAGACTGGGTGAATGGGTAGTAAAATAGCAAATGTGGTTCAATGTAAGTAAGCATAAAGTAATGCATATTGAGGCAAAAATATATAAATACATGGTAATTTCACATGCTCACTAATTAGGATTTGAGCTGGCAATGACTGACCAAGAGTCCTGGCATAGTTTACTAAAAATATCAACCCAATGTGTGAAAGCTGTGAAAAAGATGAATTCCATACTAGGGATTATTAGTTTAGAGTGAATTTCTCTGATATTTGCTGATATTTTGAGAGTTTTTATTGTGTACTATTATATTCTAAGGGAGTATTGAATATTACTTTATTTGATATAGGTCATTTTAAAGTCATCTTTTTATTGCTATTTTCTGCATTGCGTTGGATTGATATAAGTGGTGTGATATTTGTTGTATATTTTGAAGTTTCCTCGGCTCATAAACCAACGTGTGTACAGCAATATTGAAAGGCAGTACACAAATTAAAAGTGAAATGAAATGAAATTAGGAAAGGGACCCGAAATAAAAGAACCAATATCATATTCATTTCATTTGGGCTCATCTGCACTTACTTTTCCTCTGTTCTTTCCAGGCATGGCCCATGGTTTAAATTTCCATGTCCTAGCAGCCTCTTTTCTTTTCTCCAGAGTTTCCCCTGTGAGAACCCACTGCTTGAAGCTCAGTTGGAGCAAACAGCTATCCGTGGAAAACCCAAATTGATTCTTGCTCTGATTGAGTGCTAAAGAGTGGGTTTTCGTGGGGAAAGCTTCAGGGCAAAATTAAAATAAGACATGCTCAGACACTGAGCTCTTAAGCATAGATCTGTGCCTGGAAAGAGAGGGGGAAACAGTAAGAGTGGAAGAGTGGATAAGTCCTTTGTACATATCTCTGGCGCAGCCACACCTGGAATACCCTGAACTAGATAAGTCTGATCTAACTGAGCTTTTCTTATGTTCTTACGAACAGGGAACCTTTAGCTCAGATGTCAGCTTTGGAAATATTCAAATACATATAGGGTTATGAGAGGTTTTTTTAAAAAAAAAAGTTTGATGTTTTGTTATGTTTTTATATATGTTGGAAGCTGCCCAGGTTGGCTAGGGCAACCCAGCCAGATGGGCGGGATATAAATAACAAAATTATCATTATTAAAATTATTACTATTATTAATGCCTGGGTCACTAGCTAAGAGCTTAATGGCTGGGAACACGGTCCTCTAACTAGAATAACTTCTAGAAGCTGGCAGCTGCATGAACTGGAGCAATGTCCCCAATGTAAGGCCGGACATACCTAACAATGGCCACTACAAGCGGGAATGAAGAGTGTTTTTGTGTCCAACTGTGAAGTTGGCAGATGGCTACTATTGTTGAGAGTAAAAGATTAGATCGGAGCAGTGTGTGGCACCACATGATAGAAGGAAGACATTCCTTCTTTTTCCCTGTAGATATAATCACTACATAATTGACGAGGCACTTGATTGAGTTTTTGCCTTCCGTCTCAGCATAAATTATTGATCTCTGCTAGCCCATCTTTCACTGATATTATAGACCGCCAGGCCAAAGAGCACATCCTGTGCTACATTCTGATCTCAGATACGGGAGTGTACGTTTAGTAGAGTAGTATATTATTCAGAATTAACCAGGAAACCGAGTAAGAGAAGAACAAGAAGGAACCTGTTTTATACAGAGAGATAATGGTAATAACAGCAGAGGGATCCCCCCTCCCCCCTCTCTGTTCTTGAGGGAAAATGTGGCTGGAAAGGTATAGTGAATCCTTGTCTGATTACTAAGACTCCCAATCAGTACATCAGGCACGTGGGTTGGTGCTGAAGCTTTCTAGAAGGCAAAAGCTCATCCCACCCCTTCTCACCGCCTTCTGCAGAAGGGGATCTGCAGATCTCTCATCAAGAGTTCCATTCCGTGTTACATAGGAATCAGACCTACAGGGTGGCAAAACCTACCCTCTGGAATTCTTGCCCATTACATATCAGGCAGGCATTGACTCCATTTTTTTGACCCCCATCAAAGGCCTTCCTTTTTCAACAAGCCTTTTGAGTGGGGATTTTAATCTCCGTCTGTATTGGGCTTGCTTTTTAAAAATACATGTTTTTTATTGTTAGATCACTTGTGGGATATTTTATGAGAAGCAATTTATAATTTAAATAAATAAAGGGTAACAATGTGCCTCGATTATGTTTATAAGGCGACCCTGCAATTTTCTTGCACCATACCCTTTGATGTGCAGTTTTGTGCAATGGAAACAACTTTGTGCAATGCTGCTATGCCACATCTGCTGTTAGTAGCTGTTCGTGAACTAGTGGCATTGATTTTGCATGTGGCACTCACGTGGCAGCCAGGAATACCTTGTGATGATGGTGCCTTCCAGCTGGTTTTGACGTTGTTGAGGAGTAACAAGAGACCCTCAGCACTCATTTGTTGGCATTGTAGATTTCAGGCCCAGGCTTTTAGAGACATTCAGCTTGTATACAATGACTTCTTTCTCCCCACTCTGAAATGAGCTTGGAAACATTTTCCAACAGCTTTTCTTCTCAGACTTCATTCTCGGTCTTCCAAAATGCACCTGTGTATAATATATGAATTCCATTCAAATCCCAAGCTTTTTCAACACTTTCTCAGGTATTTTTACCACCGGGTGGACAGAGATGAAACTGGCAGTCATTTTAATGTGTACATCAAATTGCTCTTGAGATCAGTATTTCATTCATTCATTCATTCATTCACTTTAATTCAAATTCTTATGTTTGAAAGCTCAGTGTGACTTAACACATAACTTACATGGAGTCTCCCATCTAGGCATTGAGACCAGGCCATGTCTGCTTGTTGTCTTTGTCCATGGAGTTTTCTTGGCAGGGATACTGGAGTGGCTTGCCAGTTCCTGCTCCTGGTGGATCACGTTTGGTCAAAACTATTCACTATGACCTGTCCATGAAGGAGGAATTAAAGAACCTTTTAATGAGGGTGAAAGAGGAGAGTGCAAAATATGGTCTGAAGCTCAACATCAAAAAAAGGAAGATCATGGCCACTGGGCCCATCACCTCCTGGCAAATAGAAGGGGAAGAAATGGAGGCAGTGAGAGATTTTACTTTCTTGGGCTCTATGATCACTGCAGATGGTGACAGCAGTCACGAAATTAAAAGACGCCTGCTTCTTGGGAGAAAAGTGATGACAAACCTAGACAGCATCTTAAAAAGCAGAGACATCACCTTGCCAACAAAGGTCCGTATAGTTAAAGCTATGGTTTTCCTAGTAGTGTATGGAAGTGAGAGCTGGACCATAAAGAAGGCTGATCGCCAAAGAATTGATGCTTTTGAATTATGGTGCTGGAGGAGACTCTTGAGAGTCCCATGGACTGCAAGAAGATCAAACCTATCCATTCTTAAGGAAATCAGCCCTGAGTACTCACTGGAAGGACAGATCCTGAAGCTGAGACTCCAATACTTTGGCCATCTCATGAGAAGACAAGACTCCCTGGAAAAGACCCTGATGTTGGGAAAGACTGAGGGCACAAGGAGAAGGGGATGACAGAGGACGAGATGGTTGGACAGTGTTCTCGAAGCTACAAACATGAGCCTGACCAAAGTGCGGGAGGCAGTGGAAGACAGGAGTGCCTGGTGTGCTCTGGTCCATGGGGTCACGAAGAGTCGGACACGACTAAACGACTAAACAAGAACAACATGTCTGCTTAGCTTCAAGGAAGTTGTGGCATCAACATCAAATGTTACCAGATAAGTCACACACAGGGCCTTTCATGTGTGCAAGCAGGGAAGAAACTCTAGATTTATGCTATCACATTCCAATTGTTTCTGGACTTAAGAGTGACACCTTCCCCCTCTGTCAATTAGGTCAATGCTTCACATGCTTTTGAGCTGGGTAGCTGAAGCTCTGCCTCTCTCACCTTCTGCATGGTTCTGAGCATGAAGCAAAGCTGAGTCTGGTATGGGAAGATGAGAGTCAGGGAGCATGCAACACGGTCCTCTCCTAGCTTAGGCCACAGAGTAGATGCTTTCATAAGGTTTACCTTCACCATGTGACCTCCGCTGGCCTCTTCATGTTCAAAAGGCACCTCTGCTTGTCTGGTCTGTAGTGTGTCCTTGTTGCTAGACTCAACCCAAGCCTCCCTGCCAAGCACTGAGGTTGGCATTACTGGACAGTAAAAGCAGCAAAAACCACTTTTTTGCTCTTCTCTCTTCAGACTGAGCCAGATCATCACTCCATCTGGCTCACTATTGTCTAACAAACTTTATTTCATGAACCACTGCATGGAATACAGTTGCTAGGTATATATACGAGTAAAAGGTAAAAGTTGAGAGAACAGGAAGCTTCCACATTTTGAGTCAGCCCATTTAGTTTTGTATTGCCTACACTGAAAGGCAGCAGCTCTTTGGGATTTCAGGCTACCTGGAGATGCAGGATGTTGGGCCCAATACCTTCTTCATGCAAATCAGATGCTCTACAACTTAGCTACAGGGACCGCCCGCCCCCCTTATTGCTGGGCCCGGAAGTTCAGAAGCAGCAGGGAAGGTGAGCAGGAAGCTTTGTTCACCTTCTAGCTGTTTGTCCAAATGTATGAAGAAGAGGAGGGAGAAGGAGTGGCTAGCTGAGTGGATAGGGCCCCTTGAGAACTCCCCCAAAACCTGGAGAAGGGACTGCTCCATGTTCAGGGCTGCCTGAGGACTCAAGGACTAAACCTCCTGTAATGGAAGAAGGGGAGGAAGTGTTTCTCGTCCTGTCAAATAAAGAAACAGATGGGGGGTTTTTTTGCGCCATTAGAAACATTGCAGCTCGTTGCCACGGTAACTGAGGGGAATATTTTTAATTATTATTTTAAATTCTTCATTGTCTTCATTAAAGGTAACAATAATAGCACTGAATAAACAAAGCAGAGCCCTGCTGTGCAAATCAGTCCCTCGATAAATAAAATTTAAAAGTTTGGCGTGTCTTGAATACTGATTGTAACTGAAAGGGCAGAGCGACAGTCTGGGGATATTTTCTTGGAAAAGTGGTTGCTTGTAAGCAGGTAGTGAGAGAGTAGGTCTCTGCTGTAGTTCTGGCCTGTAAATCTGCCAGCACAGCTTAAGACTTAAGTTTGGGTGAAACAGATATTTGGTGGGTAAATTCACCCCTCTGAAATATTTACCTTTCTATCTATCTATCATCTCCTCCGTCCTTCCAATGTCAAAGCTTTACTTACAGCGTGTTACAGCACTTAAAATCACAATACATTATAAAACAATACTTTCTATGTTAATACAAAGGAGACTGTTACAACAGATAAAATACAATCAATACTAAATGTATCATCTTCTTCGCAAGGCATAAGTCTGCTCAGAATAATAAAAAAGTATTCATAGTACAACAGAAGACAGCTAGAATTGGGCCTACCTAAGGCTGTGGCGCTGGGATCTAAAGCACTGAGCCTAGGGCTTGCCGATCGGAAGGTCTGCGGTTCGAATCCCCGCGACGGGGTGAGCTCCCATTGTTTGGTCCCAGCTCCTGCCAACCTAGCAGTTCAAAAGCACGTCAAAGTGCAAGTAAATAAATAAGTACCACTCCAGGGGAAAGGTAAACGGCGTTTCTGTGCGCTGCTCTGGTTTCACCAGAAGCGGCTTAGTCATGCTGGCCACATGACCCGGAAAAACTGTATGCGGACAAACGTCGGCTCCCTCGGCCAATTAAACGAGATGAACGCCACAAATCCAGAGTCGTTCGCGACCGGACTTAACTGTCAGGGGTCCTTTACCTTTACCTTTTTAAGGCTCATCAAGCAAATGTTTCCACAATAATGGTGCAGCCACCAACAAGGCCCTATTCCTTGTCATGATCAACTATGCCTCCCCTCTAGATGGTCCTTTCCACCTGATCTTAGGGATTGAGCAGGTTGGTAGGGAAGAAGTAGGAATCTTGGACCCAAGACACAGAAGGCTTTAAAAGTAACCACTGATACATTGAATTGTGCCTGAGAGCAAGGACTTCCAGTTTTTGCTAGTGGTAGCAGGGAGTGCAGGTCCAATCTGCTGACGGACCTGAGTTAATTACTGTAGATACATTGGTACATTAGCAGGCCTGGATTAAATGCTTGCAACTAGTTGAAATGGGGATAAGATTAAAAGGAAAAAATAATAATAATTAAGCATAGATGTGAAATGTATAATGGAGAAAATTGTTTCAATAATTAACATATCTGTGCAAAATGTTATAAATGATTTGAAGCATTAGTAAGTTTTGATTAACTAAGTATACCGGTTAGAAAATTTGGCAAATGGGTATGGAAATGTAAGAGGATTTTGTTCATTTATAGAACAAGAAGAGGGGATGGGGGGAAGTCCGGAGATTCACGGAATCTCAAAACAGGTTCAAAAAGGATATTGTAATATATGGGGATTGGGGGGTGAAAATGTTTTTGCTTTGTTTTTTAACTTACCAATGTTAATGTGGAATTTAATTGTGAAAAACAATAAAAAATTATTTACAAAAGAAAAAAGAATTGATATTAGTAAAGGTGTGCATTACCACAGCCAGTTCAGACATCCTCGAGAATAGTAGCGGCTGGTGCATCAACCTAAATTGTATGGTGCTGGTACTGTTGTTGCCACTCACCTTAGATCACACTATGATCCAGTAGTGGGCACTGATCTACCAGTTGAAAACCAATGATTTAGTGAATGCAATGATAGCAGGAAAGTTTTACCACAGAATTTCCAGAACAGCAGATGTCTATCAGAGCCAACATGGACCAATGATGCCATTAGTGCATGCCAGCACCTAGATGTCTCCTAATAAGATGTCTGGTTTATGAAGAACCTTCCAAAGCCAGGAAAAACCTGTAGAAGAACTTGGTGATTAAAAAGAAAAGATTCAAAGATTCAAAGGCTAATGTTTTTATTGCCTATTTTTCACAAGTAGAACACAGTACACTTACATTTTCTTTTACAAACCGTTTCCTTCCCTGTTCCTTCCCTTTTTTCTCCCCTCCACCCTTCCCACATCCTGTTATCTCTCCTGCTTGGGTAGCATAGACAGTCTCTGGGGTCAAATAATAGAGAATAAATATGCAAAAATGTGTGAAGCTAGAAACGGCAAGAAAATCACAACTCTTTGGATGTAACATTTTCTTTGCCCTTCCACATTCAACGATCTATCTACACTAAAAAAAAACCTCACATTGGTTTTATACATGTTTAACTGGCGTGGATTCTCTCAAAGTATCCTGAAAATTATAGTTTTGTGAGGACACAGAGATCCATCTACCAGAGATAACTTCATCAGTTTCCAGAGTTCCCTGGGGAGAAGAAATAACTGCAGCGTTGAACCATATGAAGTCTGTTGTGTAGTTGTGCCCCAAGTGTGGGGTTTTTATTACTTATTTGTTGTAGGGAAACTAGGCGTCTTATTTTAAGTTATTGGGTTATTATTTCCAAGATCAGTGCATGGAATTTCTATTCCTCTATACGTATTAACAAAGAGCAAGATGGCTATAATTGCCCACTGTTGCATGACAACACCGTTGATTTTTCTTACAGAAATCAAGTGAGTCCCAGGATCACAATCTAGGAGGTGCATGCATGTTATTCCTTTCTCCTGATGTATTTGTACCCTAGGAGGCTACACTGATAAACCCTTCTTCTGACACCCCTGGCTTATTTTCCATAGCTTGAATATATTTATAACAAGAAATCACCAAGGCAGAAACATTTTTTTAATGACAAGGCTTGTTTGGGAAAGCATGCAAGTACAAATGAAAGTTGCCAATACGTCATAATCTTTTGTCTCATTACTGACTTCGCTGCCCATGTGCCCTAGTTTCCCATGTACACAGAGGCGAAGGGCAGCTTGAGGGTCTGTTACAATATGCTTGCTCCTTCATTACTTAGAGTAATCAGCCTTTAAATGTTCAGTAGGCATGCCCTACAAACCAAGGGAAATCCTCATCTCATTTTTAATGAGCAACTAGCTTGAAAACATACCTATTTCTAGATCTGTGTTAGAAGACTTAATTCTACTGCCTTCTCATTTGCAACATGAAGAATCACTCTGGATCTGCTGTGTCACATGGCCAAACACAATGGCCTTGTTTACTCATTGTGATGGTCGCAGTTGGTTTTAAACCACTGTTTAACTGTGAACAGGCTTCTGCGCTGCTGAGTGAGTTCCTTTGTGGCTCAACAGTGTTTTCACAGCTCCAACAAGCCATGCTATGGATTGCAATGTCACCTAAACATGGATGATGGCATGGGTGTTAATTTCTTGATTTATTTCTAGCTTACTACTCATGGTTTATTTAAAACAGACCATGGTTCAGGTTCAGATGATATGACAGATCACAGTGTGGTTTGTTTGGGTCATGTGGGGGGGAGATAAGTTGTGCAAGGACCCACGTGGAAAGAGAGCGACTTCCTTCTGTACTCTTCCACTCCCCCCTGTGTTCAATACCAGCTGTAGCTTTTTGCAACATGCAAATGAGACCGACTTGTTTTTCTTTTCTTTTGCTATCTGAGTTTTGTCTGAGCAGCCCTGTACAGTCAAAAAAGGAACCAACTGGTAACCCTATAGGCCTACAGCTCATTAAGAAAATTAAAGCTCATGCATGCTGAGTGAATTCCAATAATGACTCGACAGCCAATAAACGGGCAGAAATCACTATCCAAACAGCAGAGACAACACTTTCATGGAACATAAAGGGCATGGAAAAACAGTTTGGAGGAACAGAAATAACCAGGCAGAAGCTACAGATGTTGTTGGAATGGTATAAAAAATGAGGACACTTCTCATCTAGAATGGGAAATGGATCACTCCCATTTTCAGTAACATACAAACTGCTCTAATCTCCTCCTTTACTGCAGGGATAGTCAATGTCATGCCTTCCAGATGTTATGGACTACAATTCCCAACATTTCTGACCATTGGCCGTGCTGATTGAGCTGGTGGGAGTTGTAGTCCAAAACATCTGGTGGGCACAACTTTGGCTACCCTGATTTAGAGGAGGAGATTGGCCCAGTTCATTAGTTACTGCAAATGGGTGGGAGCCATCGCTCTATGGCTATTTCTCTTTCCGTTCTGCTCATGTATGAATGTGCAGACCATATTACTTTCACATCTTACAAAGCAAGGCAGTGGATGTGCAAGGGAATCACCCTTATGCTGTTTGCTACTTGCTTGTCTCACTAAAAAACAAAGCCACGTCTCTCTCCTGCAGGGAGATGTGTGAGTTTTCTTTTAAGGTGACACAATGTTGGATGAAAGGTTACTGAGCAAGTCACTTGCGCATCCGCTTTTCAGCTTCATGTCACAACTGCAGAGCCACAGCAAATGACCTGAAGGAGATGAAATCCATCCATGGTGGATATTTCTATTCCTATCCAAAGCCCTGTCTTGTCTAGACTTCTCTTGAACAGCATCCATTTCAACACCACACCTAGGCAATGTGCAATTGCCAAATGTTGCAGTGCCTGGCACCAGATACAGTTGATGTTCTGCTCCAAGGTTCTGCATGCTATCATTCTGATTGCATAGCTGACCATTATACCACTGAACTCAAATTCGCTATGTTACTTAGGTCAAAGTATCATTTTAAAAATAAACAAAACCAGATTGGTGCTTAAACACGTCAGGAATTAAAGACACGGCTTGATACTGTTGCTGCTGTTTTTCCTCTTCCTCCTTTGAATGGGCCTCTCAGCAAAGGATTCAGCATCCAAGCAACAGACCCCATCCACACATCCACTTGTTCCCTGGGGGAAAGCAGAGAAACAAGAGGAAGTGTGGATAACAGTGTCTCCTGGCATGGGCTGAATTGCCAGGGGTGTTTAGCCTGCCACAAACTGGCAATGGAGTTCCCTTGAAAATCTATGTTAGTTTTTAAGTTCATGAAATTGAACACCAGTCGCCAGTATGTGTGACTTCATCTATATTTGGACCCTGACATGCGGGGTGGGGAGGGGATTGGCTCTTTGCTATGATCTTGATTTGGATTGGGGGTCCCACATAAGCATTTGCACAGAACAAACCCCTCTCCTTTGCTTCAGTGGGAGCTTTTTTCACTTTTGCAAATTTCTGGCATCCCCCTCAAAAAAAAATCTGAATTGGCATCCTAGTCTGGACTGGCAGGGGGGCAAGGGAAAGTGTGGATAAGCCCTTAGTCTCACAGGCAAACTTTTTCCTCTTTCCCCTTAGCTGCTGCATAAGAATGGTGCAACATTCCTGCTTAGCAGTTCTCTTGTGGGCTGAAAGCAGCACTTGGGGATAGCATCCTTGCCCTAGTTTCTTCTTGTTCTTCCCCTCCGCACTCCCCGCATCATGGCATCTATTGTGGGTAGAGAGAAAGAGGAGGGAAGTGGGTTGGAAGAGGACCCTTCAGGTCTCCATGCTTCCCTTCCCTGCCATCATTCCAGAGGGCAGAGCACCTGACCTCTCTAATTTTATCTGCGAAGGTGCAGCTCTATCTTTTTCAAAGCTGTTTTCAAAGTGACTCTGATAAGAGAACTGCCTACAGTTAGGACTATAATGATTATTCAAAGCATTAATCAGTGGGAAATTATGCCTGTTACTGATTAGCTAATTACTGCAATCAAATATTCTCTCTGCTCTTTGGAACAGTGGATACGGCATGGGGAGAAGGATGGGGAGGGAACACAAGCGGAAAACATATAAGAGAAGAGAGAGAGAACTGGCAAGGTGTACCTTGATTTGAGGAGATCCTCAAACAGGAGTGGGAGATGGAGGTTCCTTTAAAAAAACAAAAACACCTGAGGATGTTCTCCTTGCACTAAAGTCCCTTGATTGGTTTTTTTCGACCCCTCAGTACAACACTGTTTAATGAAATGATGGGCTAGAACAGGAGCAATTCATAAAGTGGCAGTAAGCAGCACACAGTGACCTTTGCTAATGGTAGCAAATTACAGATTCAATAATGCCACTTAGGGCTATATGTTTGGGGCAGCTTTACCAGCTCCACTTTGCACAAACATATGCCTCTCCCTGCTAAGACTTTTGGGAGTGGCTGTGTTGGTGGAGCAACCGGGGAGCGAGGGAAGAAGAGACAAATGGAGTTTGTACAGAGTTGCTTTTCTGTTCTATGGATTCACTAGGAAAGGCTTATTCGCCACAAGTGAGCTGGAGTGCAGATGCCCAGATGAGAGTCAAAGATTGGGGAAAGGATTAGTTTTGGCCACCGTGGATCATGTTAACTTCACAGGGGTTAGTTATTCCTCCGTTACCACCTTCTTCTGCTTCTCCTCCTTGAACATCCAAAATGTTCATGGTGCTTTGCACATATGAGAGGAGAGGGGCTTTCAAGTTGAACATTGACACTAAGAAAATGATAGAAGAAAAGGAGGTTGTGGAGGAATAAGCAGGGAAGGAATGTGTTATTATTTCAGAGCACTTGGGATTGGTAATAAGTTGTTGTTGAAGAAGAAGAAGAAGAAGAAGAAGAAGAAGAAGAAGAAGAAGAAGAAGAAGAAGAAGTAGTAGTGGTGGGTGGTGATGATTATGTGCTTTCCCCAGTGGACCTTAGGTTCAGCCCACCCATGAGGCAAAGTGAGGTGACAGCCTCAGGTGGTAGGATCTACAGGGGCAGCAGATCCTGCTGTACAGAGTTATTGCCCGCTTGCTCCTGGTATAGATCTTCACTCACTCCTTCTTCCCTGGTGGGGAGGGAGGCACCTTTTGTGGTTCATCTAAGGTGCAAAAATGTCTTGGGCTGGCCCTGCTCAGCACCACAATGTTGCAGTGTGTGGGCACATATGATAGTGTGTGGGCACATATGATAGCAGGAATTGTTCAGAGAGCGAAGCAAGAGTGATGCTCTAGCATGCAAAGTTGGGGGCGAGGAAAGGGAAGAAGCCAATGGAAAGAAAGGAACCTGTGCCTTTTGGCTCGTCTCTTACACACACACACACACACACACACACACACACACACACACACACACTCCATCTGCTGCCATTTGGTTACTAGCTTCCCCCAGCACCACCATTTTGTGACTGGTGAGCCTCCGTAATTTTCAGTCCTCTCAAGTGGACCCTGGGCAGTGGCGTAGCGTGGGGGTGCAAGGGGGGCCGGCTGCACCGGGCGCAACATCTGGGGGAGGGGCGCGCTCGCACTCGCAGCTCTCTGCCCCCTGCTAAAATCCACGGGTTAGGGGGCGCAAATTACTTGCCTTGCCCTGGGTGCTGACAACCCACGCTACGCCACTGACCCTGGGGTAGAAAGTGTGAGAACTCCTGATTTAGGGTGTTTGAAGTTCTAAACATATATTATTTTCTTGTAACTGCATAAAGTGGAGCAGTATTATCAGCCCCATATTACAGATGGAAGGCTGAGTCTGAGAGAGCAGTGTGAGGCACTTCCTTAAGACTACCTGTTAAGTTCAAGATTCGTCCCAGCGACCACCTGTTAAGTAACCAGACATGTGACATAGAGGTGGCATGTATAGGTGCTATCAAATCTATTGTGAAGTCATTCAAGAGACATATTTGTTGACGCATGAATTCCTGAATAATAGCTAATGGGACAGTTCATATATAAATAATGTCCCAGGCTCCCGTATAAATAATGAAGGGGGAAAGAGGCATTTTATTTTTATTTTCCCCATGATTTCTGACAGATAATGGTTGAATAATTGCATTTTAAATTGACGTAGATTTTCTACCCAGGAAGGTTTAGTTTTTTAAAAAGACTGTAAATGCTAATTGCTGTTTCAAATTCAAAATGCAGTGTTTGGTGAGAAAGAGATTCATATTGCATTCAGGATTCTGAAAAATCATTTAACATAATATTAGCTTCTTACCAATTTTATTTTAAGCCTCTAGAATTAGTCCCTTTACCCCCCAGCTGAGTCCTTGCCTCTTTTAGCTCCTCTGAAATTATGAGGTTTTCTTGTTGTTGTTCTTGAAGTACAATTCAAAGGGAAATTATTCTGTACAAAGAACGTTGAAATAAACAAGACTTGTCCATTCAATGTCCCCAAAGGACTGTGCACATAGACTTTAGTGGGCTCTGGCTAAGGTGCGCGATCTACTCGGAGGATGCACTTGGGAACAGAGCTAATACTCCATGAATTCATATGCATTTAGCATTTCCAAACATGTGAGCATTTGACTTCACAGCACATCAGTGTCACATTTCCTGCTATTTTTGTGGGTAGTCGGTACTAATAATAAATTGCAAGCCATGTCTCCGGTAACATTTTCACTGTAAGGGCAACAGAGATAAGGTCATGCTCCAAGGCAATCATGCAGTATCCAAAGGAACTGAAGAAGGATGTGGAAAAGATCCATAGCAGACCACCATAATGGGCAATAAAATGGTGTTTATGTGGTGGTATTAGGATTATTGCCATCATTGACTTTTATTATTTTTATTATTAACCTGTCCTTCCCTCTAAAGTTTTAGAGCAGGTTACAACAATTAAAACACAATATTAACAATAGTTCAAAACAAGTTAAATAAGAAATAAGGTGGTGTGTGTGGGTGTGTGTGGGTGTGAAAAGCCAGGGTGAATAATAAAAAAGGTAAAGATAAAGGACCCCTGACAGTTAAGTCCAGTCGCGAATGACTCTGAGGTTACAGCGCTCATCTTGCTTTACTGGCCGAGGGAGCTGACGTTTGACCGCAGACAGTTTTTCTGGGTCATGTGGCCAGCATGACTAAGCCGCTTCTGGCAAAACCAGAGCAGCGCATGGAAACACCATTTACCTTCCCGCCGGAGCAGTACCTATTTATCTACTTGCACTTTGACATGCTTTTGAACTGCTAGGTTGGCAGGAGCAGGGACCAAACAATGGGAGCTCACCCCATTGCGAGGATTCGAACTGCCGACCTTCTGGTTGGCAAGTCCTAGGCTCAGTGATTTAGACCACAATGCCACCCGCGTCCCCTAGGGTGAAGAGTAGTTTCACTGAATTCTCTGGGGCTGGGCCAAATCACATACATAAAAAATTATAAATCACTGTAGATCTCTCTGCCAACCTGCTGTCTTGGAAACTGGAATGATCTGTGTGTTAATTTGTGTGTTAATTTGTCCCAAACTTAAAATTAATCTATCCTATCTCCAAGAAAAGCCATGCCCTTTTTGATTTTTAGACTACACCACTTCACATAGCAGGTAGTAGATTTCATGTTTGAATTGTCTCTCTATAGCAAGAGAAGAATATCAGGGAGAAGGCTAGGCTGGGGTTTGCTTTCTTCCTGATGCAATAACTTCTCACCTATAGAAAATGATTTCTATGGGGTAGCATCATTCAAGCATGCAAACCCCTGCTTGCATTCTGCACTAACTCTCGCTAGTTCACCTTGAAATGTGAAGGAAAACATTATGAAAATGATATACCGGTGGTACATGACCCCAGTCAAGCTTGCTAAGATATATCACCTGTCTGATAATAAATGTTGGAAATGTAAAGAGGCGGAAGGGACATTCTTTCACCTCTGGTGGACCTGCCCGAAAGTGAAGGCCTTTTGGGAAATGATTCATAATGAACTAAAAAAGGTACTTAGATTTACCTTACCTAAGAAACCAGAGGCCTTCCTCCTGGGCATGGTGGACCAGAGAGTGCTTAAGAAGGACAGAACTTTTTTTATGTACGCTACTACAGCAGCAAGGATCCTGATTGCAAAACATTGGAAGACACAAGATTTATCCACACTGGAGGAATGGCACACGCAGTTGATGGACTACATGGAACTGGCCGAAATGACTGGCAGAATCCGAGACTTGGGAGAAGAAACAATCGAGGAGGACTGGAAAAAATTTAAGGACTATCTGGAAAAACACTATAAGCTGTATGAATGTTAAAAAATGCACCTTTTAGGAAACTCTAGCTTCAGTAATGTTAAACTAAAGAAATGGAAATTAAGGCACAAGAAGTCTGAGATAGAATAAGGAAATAACTTTATTGTGTTTAAATGAAAATGTACATGATTCGGGTTATAACACATTTGAAATTGGATAACATGATAAAACGAAGGATACAATAAGTAATGAAATAAGTTAACAAATTGCTGATGTTATGTTCACAGAGAATGCAGGGTTGGGAGGATGTGGGGAAGTCCAGTAGATTTGGAAAAAAGAACAAGAAAATTTGTAATCTTTTTATTTTATTCTTATAACATGCTCTTTATTCTTTTTTCTGTATTTTACAAACTTAATAAAAAATATTATAAAAAAAAGAAGAAAAGAAATGTGTCTGTAATGCTGGCTATAATGGAAGGAGGGTTTATCATATATATTTTTTCATTTCAGGAGTGCTGTAACTCCCCCCACCCCACCCCAAATGGTCAAACTTTATGTTTAATGGTCTCTGGCATGCCATGACCACTTGCCATTGCATGTGTGGCAGCTGTGCACCACTTGAAAGGCAAATTCCAAGCTAGAGGACAGCAGCACTGTGCCTGTAAACACCTTACTTGATTTTGCTGGGCATGCATAGCCCTGCTGAGATTCCATCATCATTCGGTATAGGTAGAATTTCTATTGCATTGCATTATATACAATGTTATATCAATGTCCACTCTGTGATATCCATCTATCCATATCATCTATCTATCCTGGACACTGTCCAATATCTTGGGAAAGCTGGGAGAATGTGAAGACAGGCACAGTACAAATGTATGCATCTCTCTCCCCCCAGCCCCACTTCATGTGCCAAAATACTAGGTTAATAAGTAAGCTTGCATACATAGAACTGCGATGATGATGATGATGATTTATTTATTTATACCCCGCCCATCTGGCTGGGCTTTCCCAGCCATTCTGGGCGGCTTCCAAAAAAATATTAAAATACTGTTAATACATCAAACACTAAAGCAAGATGAAACAAAAGTGGGGGGGGAGCATGAAGGCAGCTAAAGCGCTGTATGAGTAAATGAGAGATTAACTCAAGCACAAAGCCTGGATCTTCTGCCGATTAGATAAGGGTGAGTGGGAAAATGAGAGAACACTAGAGGAGTGGGAATTTGAATTACCCATTCCTGAGCCTCACTGCAGTGACAGACCCTCAATGAAATGAACGCAGACAAGAAAGGCTAAGAGGGGAGACACCAGGGGCATGGGAGGCGGGAGAGAGAATAGGGGAAGGCATCACACTTAGCCTAGGAAGAAAAGACAAATCCAAAATAAACCCACAGAGACAGATGAAATTTGTTTCTTCAACTAATCAGCTTCTCCAGGGTTAATCTGGTTGTGCCAGCCGGAAACAACTAAACATGTGGCCTCTCTGACCTCCATCACGTTCTGCCAGCTGGGTTGGGGGGCTGGAAAAGGGAGAGACTGAGACAAATATTTAAAAGCTCAGACATTCAGTCCAGAGCTAAGGCTGCCTCCTGTGCTTAATTTTCCAAGTGTCTGATGCTGGGGGTTCAGCAAGTATACTTGGAATCCACACAGGCATGTTCACCAGAAATCTGCTGCTAAAATGGCAGTGCAAGGAATGGTTACTTAGTGGTTTATGAGAGCCTTTGCCAGTGCAGTTGCAGTTCAAGGTTGGGTAGGGATTGTGGGTGGGCAAGTGAAGTCTTCCGGCGGCCAGAACGGGTCTCTTAGTGGTTCCAGCCAGCCAGGAAGTGTGGCCCAGGTTCCTTTACAAGGGTCTGGCAGTTTTAGCTGACTCGTGCTGACTTATCAGGGTCAGGTTTTCTTGACTTGTCCATAGCCAGATGATGCAACATAGGTGACCTACTGTTGCATGCAGCTCCAATCTCTGAGTGATGTGAGATTTCTGGAGTTCCAGGCACTTAACTGGGGTCTGTGTTTCCTTTTGGAAAATGAAAGGACAGTGGAGACTGTGGTGTTTTATGATATATGGTTTATTTGCACATATACGCAACCCGAACCTACAATGGCAGAGTTCACAGCATTCACACCCCAAGAGGGCTTCTTCCATAGCCACAGCAGCCTTGGATTTAGCAGACCCCAACCATGGCTCTCAATTGTTGCTCTCTCACTCTCCCTCCAGCCTCTTGCTCATTATCTCTGTTGCATAACTCCTAACTGCCATCCTAAAACTCAAAATGAATGCTGGCACAATGCTGGCATTGTGTTTTAAACTAACTCTCAGTTGAGGGAGGCAGCCCACTCCTTTGCAAATGAGATTTGGCCTTTGTCTTGTTGGCTCATCTCCAGGGTATCACCTCAAAGGAAAGTAGTCTGACTTATTTAGTTAGCCATACTTGTTGATTCTGTAGGATTAAAGGGCTGTCTGACACACAGCTTAATACACACGGGTCTAGATTTGATTCTAACTCATGGAAGTCTGACACACAGTTTTGACACACTAAGCTTCATTAAATTCTAACACTAGCTTGATCTGGAATTTAGGGTGACTTGCACCCACATACCTGTATCAATACGCATCTACCAACCCTTGAGTCAACACAGCATGAAATCTCCTTGTAGGCTTGATCTGCAACAAGCATGTGTTCACTCTCGATCACTTCCTCAACTATAGGTGAGCGTTAAGCACATGGCAATGTCACTGTCCTGGTTCTTGATGGACAAAGAACCTGAGCAATATTATGGGAGTGTATTTCCAGCTGCCCCACCCCTTGCCTTTTCAAACCTTATGAGAAGCTGCTGCAGGAGAGGGAGAGGGACAGGGAGCAAGACCGTGAAGGGGACCAAGGTGGATCTGCCAAGCTCCCTTGTTATTTTTACTGTTCGAAGTTGTTAATGTAAACTTGTTAAAGATCCTTGAGGATTATCTAGTCCAACATTGATAGTACTGAAATGTTGTTGTTTTGTATGTTTATGTGTATGTGTGTGTATTGCTATTGTGTTGTTCGTTTAGTATGTTGTTATGAATTTTTTTGGCAGTGTATGATTTTGAAGTGCATTTCTGTTTCCTTTGATGTAGACTGCTTGGGCATGATAGTTATTTATTTATTTATTTATTTATTTATTTATTTATTTATTTATTTATTTAGAAAAGCGGCATGCAAATAAAATGATGCTGATGCTGAACACCGATTCTGGTTCCACTACTGTACCAAGACTTTTATTTTCCAAGCTGACATTTGGCTTCCTGAACTGTTAATTTTAATCTCCCTGACATGTTCATTGTGGTTCGCTGTGTATTTTATTTCCGGATTTAACATGCTGTTTAGATAGTAGAGTGCCTTGAGCATTTCTTTTAAACAGAAAGGTAGGGCAAAGATACTTCAGACCAACAAATACAAATACACAGCCTATGGGCATGCCGTGAGTGTTGTCTCCTCCCGTATATGTAATCTGTTCTGTATCTGAGCTCCTGCTCCATTTGCCCCTACCAGCTAAAGTGTGGCAGGTATGTTCTAAGAACCAGGCATTCTCAGCAGAGGCTGGTGCCTTATGACATGAGCTCTCCAGGGAAACCCATCAGACCCCAACACTGAGTACCTTCAGCTCTCAGGCAAAAAGCTGGTTTTTCTAAAACGTCTTTGGGATCAGCTGATCTTTACATTCCCTACCTTCCTGCTGATCCCTATTGTGAACCACCCTGAGATCTATGGATGAAGGGCAGTATACAAATTACAGTGGTACCTCTGGATGCGAACGGGATCCGTTCCGGAGCCCCATTCACATCCTGAAGCGAATGAACCCACGTCCATGTGTGTGTGTGTGTGTGTGTGCGGGTCACGATTTGCCGCTTCCGCGCATGTGCATGACATCATTTTGAGCGTCTGCGCATGCGCGAGTGGCGAAATCCGGACGTAAGATGCTCCATTACTTCCGAGTCGCTGCGGAGTGCAACCCAAAAATGCTTAACCTGAAGCTACTTCAACCCGAGGTATGACTGTATTATTATTATTATTATTATTATTATTATTATTATTGACACAAAAGGCATAATCCACCTGGAGGTTCTGTGGAAACCACAGTGAAATTAATGGGAACAGTACAGGTGTATGTGGGTGTCAGGGACATAGGAAGCTGCCTTATTCCGAGTCAGACCATTCTTCCATCTAGCTCAGTACTGCTTACACCAACTGGCAGCAGCTCTCCAGGTTTCCAGTGCAGGCACATTCCCAGCATCTCCTACCTGGAGATGCTGAGGTCTGAACGTGATACCTTCTGCATGCAAAACAGATGCCCTACCCCTGAGCTACTGCCCCAGAAGGCAGTCCTCTATGTAGCCACCTTGAGCTCCATGGAGAAAAGGGAGAGAGATAAATGCAACAAATAAATAAATAAACATAATTATTTGAAGGGCTGACCAGTCCAAATCTAGTTTAAAGTTCAATAACCCTAAGAAGGGAGAGCAGGAGGGTCCTTGAAGTTGCCCACCAACAATCATCACCTGGATGGACAGCTGATTGAACACAGAACAGCTGCTTACAGCCTTCCCCACTATGACAATATGTATTGTAAAGGTAAAGGTAAAGGGACCCCTGACCCTTAGGTCCAGTCGTGACCGACTCTGGGGTTGTGGCACTCATTTCGTTTTATTGGCCGAGGGAGCCGGCGTACAGCTTCCGGGTCATGTGGCCAGCATGACGAAGCCGCTTCTGGCGAACCAGAGCAGCGCACAGAAACGCCGTTTACCTTCCCGCCAGAAGGTATTCATCTACAGACCTATTTATCTACTTGCACATTGATGTGCTTTCGAACTGCTAGGTTGGCAGGAGCAGGGACTGAGCAACGGGTGCTCACCCCATCGCGGGGATTCGAACCGCCGACCTTCTGATCGGCAAGTCCTAGGCTCTGTGGTTTAACCCACAGCACCACCCACGTCCCTATATGTATCGTATTTCTGCTTAAATTACATTATTTATTTCTACATCTATATCTATGAACATAAAGGTAAAGGTAAAGGTACCCCTGCCCGTACGGGCCAGTCTTGACAGACTCTGGGGTTGTGCGCCCATCTCACTTAAGAGGCCAGGGGCCAGCGCTGTCCGGAGACACTTCCGGGTCACGTGGCCAGCGTGACAAAGCTGCATCTGGCAAGCCAGAGCTGCACACAGAAACGCCGTTTACCTTCCCGCTTGGTAAGCGGTCCCTATTTATCTACTTGCACCCGGAGGTGCTTTCGAACTGCTAGGTTGGCAGGCGCTGGGACCGAGCAGCGGGAGCGCACCCCGCCGCAGGGATTCGAACCGCCGACCTTTCAATCAGCAAGTCCTAGGCGCTGAGGCTTTAACCCACAGCGCCACCTGCGTCCCTCCTATCTATGAACATAAATTAGCACAAATGTTCAGATTTTATGCAAATCGGTTACCCCTTCCTTGGAGATGGGCAAACAGTGCAGAAGAACTAGGGAAAGCTTTTTTCAAAGGTATAGCTCTCATTGAGCTATACTTATTAGGAAGAGAAACAATTCTATCCCCGCCACTCCCTATATCCTGTTCTGTATTGCTTCCTCTGCCATGGAGGAGAATTTACAAGCGAGGCTTTGTAGGTGAAGGAACTGGAGTGAAAACGAGAACTTAAGCAGTATGCTGCTCCTGAGCTTCAAGCAGACCGAAGCATATGGCACCCAGCCCAAATAAATTCCCTAATCCCCCTTTGTTATTAAATCCCCCTTCTTTTTTCATTTAATACCGGGAGTCTTTTAAAGAAGTCTTTCCGTTTAGTGTTGGGAGGAGTCGGAGCATATCCAATCTCTCGGAGACCTGCTGCACGAGTTGCTTTGGAGTTTGAGAGGTCGGTGGGCGGTCAAATACCCAGGGGAGCCTGATTGCTAAAGAGCTTGTCAAATTATGTCTAATGTTGTATATGAAGCTGGAAATACTCTTTGGCAAGGAATACATGAGCAGAATTAGAGGTTAGAGTTAGAAGACATTGAATTCTCAAGTACAAAGCTGTTTGGAAGCTGTCTTAGGGGGCCATTAATCTGGGCTGTCAATAGATTTAAGACATTTTAGATCTATCTACGTCCATTAGTTGAGCAATTTTAAATAAATTTGCATATTGCCAAAACCTTTGTAAAGATTCCTATTGCAACACTGAAGGAAGTGTGAGATAATTTATACTTCAGCAAAAGCTGTTAGTACATAGTAGATGAGAAGGCCATGTTTAATGTTTTGTATTGTGACAATCAGTGTAACACATCAGAACCAACATAACTCGAAAACAACAATACCACAAGTGTGCCCATAACTTGCAGTTCCATGAAATAAATTCCTTAGAGTGTAGTTCTGTACATGTCTATTCAGAAGTATTCCCTGCTAAGTTCAATGGGGCTTATTTCCAGGTAATTAAGTGTAGGTACCACTGTATGGTACCTCGTTTTAAGAACAGTCCGGTTTAAGAACGATTTGGTTTACGAACTCTGCAAAACCGGAAATAGTGTCCCAGTTTGAGAACTTTACATCAGCCTAAGAAGGGAATCCAAACAGTGGAAGGGTGCCAGCGGTGGGAGGCCTCATTAGGGAAAGTGCACCTTGGTTTAAGAACGGTTTCAGTTTAAAAACGGACTTCCGGAACGGATTGAGTTCATAAACTGAGGTACCACTGTATTTCAAAAAGTAAAATTCCTGACACACACGAAGCTTTTGAGGGTTTTTTTAGGAAGACCCCAAAATTGTTCAGTTTTTTTGAGAAATTGTTGAGCTTCTTTGGTGAGACCTAACCCCAAAATAGTGATTTTAAGCTTTTGGAGCTGTTTCCGCTGCTTTTTCCATCGCATTGACATACATTTCCCCTGACATTTTGCCGAGTAGGCAAAATTCACCCCTGCTGCCATTTTTACACCTGAAAACCTAGCCAATACACACTTACCTTGGAATGAAACACACTTAACTGAGTGGAGCTCAATTCTGAATAGACATGCATAAGATTGTGCAGGTAACTGTCTTTATGTATTCTACAGAGGTAGAAAGAAATATTTTCAAGCATTTAAAATGTACACATTTTTAAATTGCCACACTTTTCTTTTCTGGTTCTTTCATTTTTGAACGAGAGAATTCTAATCTGGGGATGGGGGTGGGATCTCATTTTGCATATGATATTTTTACCCCAAAATATTTCAATAAGCTTGTTTTTGGCAGGTTTCAGTTACAAAATTCCATGAGCTGTCAGTGTCAAATATTAATTATTGTTGTATGTAATATATCAAATCTTTATTTCTTTTTTTAAAAAAATATTACATGCCAACTATCAAATGTTAAAGATGGTTGCACAACAACCATCAAATGCTGTCAGATATGACAGCCTAAGGTATTTTAGCACCTTTTCTGGGGAAATTGCCAGGGCTTCCTCAGAGGGAAAGGGTGTGACTCAGTGGTACCACACGTGGTTTGTATGTAAAACATCCCAAGTTTGACTCCAGGCATTGCTATGTAGGGCTGGGAAAGGCTATTGCAGGGGTCAGCAAACTTTTTCAGCAGGGGGCCAGTCCACTGTTCCTCAGACCTTGTGGGGGGCAGGACTATATTTGGGGGGGGGAATGAACGAATTCCTATGCCCCACAAATAACCCAGAGATGCATTTTAAATAAAAGGACACATTCTACTCATGTAAAAGCACACTGATTCCCAGACCGCAGGCCAGATTTAGATGGCGATTGGGCCGGATCCGGCCCCCGGGCCTTAGTTTGCCTACCCATGGGCTATTGCCTGGAATCTTGCAGAGCCACTGCCAGTCAGAGTAGACAATAGTGAACTAAGCAGACCAGGGGTCTGACTTCGGGGTGGGTGAATCTGTCAATTTTGGTTTCCCTCAGTATCTCATTTTTCCAGTTGTAAGATCAGTTCTCTATGTTTCCCCACAGCAGCTTGTGATGATGATTTAAAAAAAAAAAAAAAAAAAAAAAACCTTGAAAATTCATTAGCATTACGTACCCTCCAATATCCCACTGATCCAAACGGGGACACTCATTTTTGGTCCCAATCTCTCGTGGGAGCCAGCAAACTTGCGCAATAGCCCAAGGCACACAAAAAAAGAGGACATTCCAGTATCTAATCAGAAGCCGCAATAGCTTCTGTAATTCTAGGATGTCCTGCTCAAAATGGGATGGTTGAGGGGTATGGCATTTAGTGCAGGTTTCACAAGCAGGGTGGAATTCAGGAGTGGCCCTGTCCCACCAGGCAGGCCTAGGCCTCATCCACACTTTCATTTGCCCCACCACTTTCCCCCATTAGCTGCTTTCTATGCAGGGGACAGAGGGACGCAGGTGGCGCTGTAGGTTAAACCACAGAGCCTAGGGCTTGCCGATCAGAAGGTCGACGGTTTGAATCCCTGTGACGGGGTGAGCTGCCTTTGCTCGGTCCCTGATCCTGCCAACCTAGTAGTTCAAAAGCACGTCAAAGTGCAAGTAGATAAATAGGTACCGCTCCAGCAGGAAGGTAAACGGCGTTTCCGTGTGCTGCTCTGGTTAGCCAGAAGCGGCTTAGTCATTCTGGCCACATGACCCGGAAGCTGTACGCCGGCTCCCTCAGCCAATAAAACGAGATAAGCGCTGCAACCCCAGAGTAGGTCATGACTGGACCTAATGGTCAGGGGTCCCTTTACCTTTACCTTTTTATGCAGGGGACAAGTGGAAGCGTGAGCAAGCCCCAAATCTGGGCTAGGATTGTTGTACTGTCAGAATTATCACATCTGTGTGTCCTTTGTTTACCTTTATTATTATTAAGTAATATTATACATACAATTTTTTTTTACCAAAAAAACACGTTTTTTTAAATTGCCTCTTGTGCAGTGCTGTATAAAAAAAATTAATTGGGCACAGTACATTGCAGAGTAGGTCTTTCTTTTTGTTTAGTCGCTGCTGGCTGGTAGAAGCACGCTTCAAAAGAAAATTGTATGTCACCGAATCTTTAGATAAATAAAAGCCATGACTTCTGTTATCTGATTCCCGTGCTCAGCTTCTCATCAGCACAACCGTAGCACAAATTCCTCTTTTTTTCTTGGAAAGCCATGAAGCACATGTAGAAACAAAGGTGGTTTTAGAGCTGTGATCTCCCATCTAGGGCAAGGATGGGGATCTGAGCAAAAGACTGGAAAAAAGTGTACAGGGTTGCCATCGAGGTGATCTCAGAAGCAATGAAGATGTGCCTGGGAAACTAGTACAAACACAGAGAAGCCATTTTGGAAAGGGCGTCTTGAAGAACAACAAAATGGGTGCAGGTTTCCAGTGGGGGGGGGGGCGCCACAGGGCAAGCAATGACCACAGGGTTATATTCCAGAGAATCTGTTTATGCATCCTGATATGTTTGCATTTCGGTTATATTGCGTCTTATCAATCATTTGTTATTCCGCTCTTTCCAGTGCAATTCCCCTGCCCTTTCCTTACTGCAAAAACTCTGGTTTTTAAACTGTTTAAAAAATGGGCTTGTTGTGGAAGAGCACCAAATCCACTGTTACGGCAAAATCTGGGTGCGAGGCTGCTCTGCCACCCAGCTCATCGGACTAAGTCCGTGGGTCCCTGCGGAGGAAAATGAGCTCAGCCGTAGACAGGAGCAAACTGCAGAAGATCCAAGTTTATTGCGCAACAGGTTCAAGGCGAGATTGAACAGTGAGAAAGGGGTGACATGAGTTTTTGAAACTCCCTCCATGTCCCAGAATACAGTGCAAAACACGTCATGAATACATTAAAGAGAGGTTTGGTTACACAGATTACATCATGAATATATTAAAGGGAGGTTGGGTTGCACAGATTAACATATGGAGGAGGGAGGGGGGAATATGCAGAGCTGGAGATATGCACAGATAAACAATTCCTGGGGATGAGAAAACAATGGTCTCAAATATGCATAGTCTGCCACCTGACATTGCCTGGAGGAAAGGCTGATCAGAGCGATTTGACAGGATTAGGGTCTTAACACCTTGCTTGAGGGATTATGCTGGACAGGGAAGGTGTGATGGAGTCCTAGAGAAATTGAGCAAACTGGCACGTTGATTTTCTATGAATCTTTTATAGATTTTAGTCCCTTTTGACATTGACAATTGGAAATAAATTGATATATTGTAGCGAAGAAGAAGGTGAAGAAGACATGCCCCCCCCCTTCCGTATCACCACGTTAATTGTGAAAGCTGGATATGCATGCCTCCCCCACCCCCCAGAGCAACGTGATAGGGTTAGGTCTGCTTGATGATACTGGACAGGAAAGAATTGTGCTGAACTCACTTGTGTGAGGTTGTGTTGCTTCGCATCCCAAAGGCTTCCTTTAGTCACTCCTCCTGTTCATTTGTTACCTCTGCCCACAGGAGCTCAAAGAGAGGAAGATATCCACATTCATTTCTGTCCAAAGCTGATTTATATGTGTACTTGTCAGGCCCTATCAGGGTCCAAAGCAAGGCTGTAAAAATCACCCAAGAGGATGGATGGAAAGGCAGCAAGGTTCTCACTCCACTTCCTTTTTATCAGTAGTTTGCTTCATACTGTCTTGTTTCTTATTCTTGGATGCCTTTACTCCTTGCTAAGTCCTTGCTGTTCTTCTGCATCTCATGCATAGCAAGGCTCCTCAGCACATCTAGAATTCATAATCACCACCACCCCCGCCAAAAAAAAAAAAAAGCTCTATCGGGAAATGAAATATTTACACATAAAAGACCTATGGTGACACTTCACAAGAAACAGTTTGCTTGGAGATGGTGTGGAAATGAGATGTGCCAAAGAGTGGTAGGGGAAAGGGACAAGATGGCTCCCCCCAATTCATGTCCTCATCCTTCTGTTTAATATGCCTAGAGAAAGAAGCCCAGGGTTTACATTTGCAGTTACAGCAGGTTTAGGGTGCTTTTGCATGGCTAGCCAAGGCCTGTTCTGCTAATCAGAAAATAACAAAGTTGGACAGAAGGAGGCCATGTGGCATAGCTTGTGCTGCCCCACCTGACACAGTTGGTGATTATTTTCTGGAATCTCAGGTATTTCGACACGACTATCCAACTCTTGGTATCAAACACAGTTTCTCCTCATGACTTCATCAGAGCTGCTTCTCCTGTTAATGTTGAGAAGCCCTCTCAGGAGAACATGCTTGATTATTGTGATGTAGGAACATTCTTAGATGGACTAATACACACACATACACAGTCCTTTGGCTTGAAGGAAAGCTCTGTATACGCCAAGGTATACAGCAGCTTCAGTATGTTCAAAGATGCTCTCCCCGAAGGAGAAATGCACACACTGTAAATCTCATGTCACTTTTTCAGCAGTCACACTCATGACTTGCAATAAAAATAAAACGAAGTCACTGGAAGAAGCTGCTTGAGCAGTGTTTCTCTTTCCATTTGCCGGGGTCAGCTGAAGGCACTGAATTCACCTTTTCACCTTCCTGACAATTTTTGTGTGTGTGAAAGTGGGTGATGCAAAGGGCCTCCTGCTCCCACCCTCATGCATCTCTCTCTTTCATAAACAACAGCTGCTACCTTTGCTTTAATTATATTTGAAATCTGGACATGTAGATCCCAAAGTGGCCGTGTTCTTGAGATGGGGAGTGTGTGTGTGTGTCACACCTTCTAACATTCGCCAAGCAACTTGATAGCCTGAGGAACAGGGGTCATGGATAAGTGAAGTATTGAGGTAAAATTCATTACTCAACTCTAGGCTTCTAATTAAAGTTATTTATTAAAGCATTCAATTTAAAGAAGTAGAAGAAATTGGACAAAAAAACACACACCACCCCCCATTTATGTCCAACACCTTACATGTTTTTAAGTAAGTGCAGCACTTCAAGAAAGAATAACATCCTTTACATCAGGGATGAGTAGCTTGTGGCCCTCCAAGTAGTGTTGGATCCTGGTGGGAGTTGGAGTCCATTCCCATTTCCAGTCCACGTTCCCCATTCCTGTAGAGTTACATCTAAAGATTTCACTGTGTGCTTAAACCCTATTCATTTCAGTGGTGAACTGAGACACATTGTGTTATACCCATTTTCTGCATCACACCCACAATCACATGTCCTAAGCCATAAATATTGTATATTTGTGACCATCAGTTTCCTCAAGAGGGTATGAACGCCATTCAAACAATTTGCATTCCCCAGGTGTCATTGGAAAGCCCAAAGCTATTGGTAATAATCATCTGATAGTTTAAATTAACAGAAAATTACTCCAGGACATTAAATTCTAAGATCTTCAAAGTTCTCCTTACCTCTCAGCTACCCAAACCTACTATGACATCAGAACAGATGAGACATATACCGTTGCATAGTGTGTGTGTGTGTGTGTGTGTGTGAGAGAGAGAGAGAGAGAGAGAGAGAGAGAGAGAGAGAGAGAGAGAGATTGGGGCAGGCAAGTAGGCATATCCACAAAATCACACCCACATACCTTTCTGGCTTGTAATGAGAAGAAATAGGGATGAATAGCATAACAAAGAGGGGAAAGACTCTAGGAATCTATATATAAGAACTAGCATTTAAATGTGCGAGAAAAATTGCTGAAGATATGTAACAGCAGAATTTCTTGCATTGTCAGTGCCATGAACTATGCCACCCAATAAAATCTCTTAACGATTTTTTCCCACATCTGTAGACTGAAACATTCTATTTTGTGACAGAGCTGTCAATCCAAGACCTTTCCCCAGCAGAAAATTGTCTCAAAAATAATCTTCATGAAAGGCAAAAACTTCAGTTAAGTGATTGCCTGGGGCAAGTAGAAAGAAGCCAAGAGGCAGGTTGGCAAATAATTAAATATGCACTTTTAACTCTTCAGGTGAAAAAGCTGCATTGCTTTCACTTTTTGTCATTAACATCATTAAAACTTCCATCTGAGCTGCTGCTTTGGCACTCTCAAAACTGTAACACGGGCAATTCGCACTTGGCAGGACTGTTCCCGCTGGGCAACTCAAAAGTGGATGCTTGAACAGAACCAAGAAACTGCTGACAAAAATGTGCAGTCCTTCATTGGTGGTGTCAATCAATGTAGGTGTAGGAGAAATGGGCTACTAAAAATGGCATGTAAGAGCCAACCCAATATCTTCTTGTGGGCCAGCCCAGAAATTCTCTTCGCTTTGGCACGGACCAGAGGTACACACAGAACATACAGGAGACCCCAATAGTATTGTGAGAAATTCTGAAGTGCCAGTGCTTGTAATAAACAACTTTCACATCCTGTAACACTTGCTTATGCAGTTGGTTTTATTGACTCAGCAGCTATGGGGCAATTGCACTCACCTGACCTCCTGACAGCTAAGTCACTGCTGCTTATCAGAAGGGAGAGAGGCGAGGCAGAGGGGACGTTGGCACAGTGCAAATGTATCAGCAGAAGCACCAGATTGGCTCCACTGGTGCATTTGCACCCGTCCAACCTCCTTGACTCCTTGCCCTCCCCTCCCTCTGGAAAGCAGCAGTGAACTCAGCTGTCAGGAGGTCACGTGAGCACTGCCACCCACCATGCCATTCGCTACTGGGTTGAATTTCTTTAGATAAATCTAGATGCTAACAAATCCAGAATGTTTTGCCCACACTTCTAGACATTGCACACCATTTGAAAATTTGATTGTAAGTGTCATGCAATTAGGCCAAACAAATTTGATAAAACATACCTGGGAATCAGATCCAGAGACAGTGATTGAGGTGGTAGATTGGGAGAGCTTGTGGGCCAAGTAGCTCTTAAAGACAATATTTTTTTAAAAAAAATACTCTGAAGCTTCTACACAGGTGGCATTTAATACCCTTCAACTGCAGTCATATTAACAAGGCTATTTCTCCTCTTTGCTGAAAAGTGTGTGAAAAGGTTGGAATCATTGAACATAAATGGTGGGCATGTGACAACTTACAACTATTTGGGGAGAAAGTTGTGGATGAAATAAGTTTGATCAGAAAAAATGTTCTTTGTTCCCCAATTTTAGTATTGTTAACAATCTTTTTTTTAAAAAAATGTCAGACTGAGATACAAAGAAATCAGTCAGTATTTTTTTTAAAGTAGCAGTTCAACAACTTGTTGCCCCAAACTGGAAATCTTTAGAATTTGCAAATGTCACGATGGAAGCAGAAAGTTTGGCCCATAGCACTTTCGGGGGGGGGGGGGACTGACTAGGAAGTTAAAACCTTAGCTGGAAAGAGAGACGAGGATAGATTATATAGAGACATGGTATCCTTTTATCATATATTCAATAGAACATCAAATACAGTGATATCCACAGGACTCACATTTTCACATTTGAAACTTTTGAATAATGTTTTCCCATAGGATTCTGTGTTTTGTGGGAGCGGGCAAGGGAATGTTTGTTAAAGGGGTTTTGTTCTCATGTTTCTTTGAAAAACTAATAAAACCATATATATTTAGATACAGATGCCGGAGCTTAGCATGACAGCCTTCAGAACCAGGCTCCCAAAGGAAAGTCATGCAAGTGTTTCAATCTGTTATATCTCAATGTATAGAGTGCCATTACTTACACACACACACACACACACACACACACACACACACACCCTATGCAGAGTTACCTGCGAATATGCTCCATATAATTCAGTGGTGCTTACCTCTGACTGCTTCTGGTCAGCTTGTGAAACATACAGATCTTGAACAAAAGCTCTTCAAACCAGCAGAATGCAACCTTTAGCTTTTAATCAGAAATGTAAACAATCTTGCAAAGAAGTGATAATACCTAAGCTGTGAGTGTGAAGTAGGAACCCCATCAAGAAAGAGGCAAGAGTTATGAAGACAGTTTGATTATTTTCTTCACTCTCAGACTTCCTCTGTCTAATCAGCAGTAGTTCATAGAGGTGAAGGCACAGAGACCATGGCCTCCTCCTGGCAGAATCAGGTGTCTGTAAGAGTGCTGCCACCAACCTGGATCTCCCCTGAACTTGCTCATTAAACCACAGTAAGTCAGGAACATGTGAACACAGCCAAAAGATTTAATATGTAGTCTGCAGTTACACAAGTATACATGTCCTTTACACAAAAATAAGCATAGGTGCATTCACAGCACATGGAGAGGGGAGACATTAGATCAGGGGACTCTTGGGGCTGTTATTTCGAAAACTAACCAACCAACCATCTAATTGTTAAAAGGTAAAGGACCCCTGACAGTTAAGTCCAGTCGTGAACAACTCTGGGGTTGCAGCGCTTATCTCGCTTTACAGGCCGAGGGAGCCGACGTTTGTTCTCAGACAGTTTTTCCAGGTCATGTGGCCAGCATGACTAAGCTGCTTCTGGAAAAACCAGAGCAGCGCACGGAAACGCCATTTACCTTCCCGCCGGAGCAGCACCTATTTATCTACTTGCACTGGTGTGCTTTCAAACTGCTAGGTTGGCAGGAGCAGGGACCGAGCAACAGGAGCTAACCCCATTGTGGGGGTTCGAACCGCCGACCTTCAGATCGAGAAGCCCTAGGCTCAGTGGTTTAGACCACAGTGCCACCCGGGTCCCTTAACTAATTGTAAAGGTATGCAAATGCAGTTGCACGTTTAAAGTACTGTCGAGTTTGGCCCCTTGTTGCATCAAGTCTGTGAACAAGAACTGGGAATTTGTATAGGGTCATGAAAAGGCCTTGGCCAATCACAGTGGGGAGAGCTGGAACAAGTCAGTAAAGCTACTGGTGGATTTTCAAAGAGGATGGGTCCAGCTGAGCCCCAGATATGAACCCACTTCTGGGTTCTCACAGTGCTTCATTTTCCCATTGAAATAAATGGGGCTTGAATGTGCTTTACTTAGATCATATCCCATCTTTCACAGTTTAAATTTATGTACATCTTCTGCCCATTTGGTGTCTTGCTCACGTTTTCTACATTTTATACCTCTTTGTATGTTTCCTGCCTCAGCTGAACATGGATATTTTCTATATCCCTGGAATTTTATTTTATTTTTTAAAAAGAAGAAATTATTCAAAGTTTCTGGTTTCAGTGATATTTTGTGACAGGGAGTCCCAAGAGTTAATTATGTATTGTGTTTAAAAAAAAAAGAAAAGAAAGGCTGTCCTTTGATCATCACTTCTCTCATTCCACTGACTGCCCCTTCCTGCCGGGATTACCAAATATATTAAGTTGGAGTTCTTAGTTTACTTTTCTATACCATTAATTGTGCTCCTTCATCACGTCTACTTTCATTCATCTACTTTGTAAAGCAAATGGTCCCAGTGTTTTACTCTCCCCTTACACAATAGGCTTTTCATGTCTCTAATAATTTTTGTCAACTGTCTCTAGAGCCTCTGTAGTTCTAATATATTTTTGTTTGAAGCAAAGAAATCGGGAACTAAACACACTTCACTAGATGGAAATACAACATTGATTCAACTAAGAGGTGCTTAATGCTTTAATGTTACCTGTTATCTGTTCCAATTTCCAACTCACCCCAGCATTTTCTATGTTTAGGTATCTATTGAGCCACCCATCATGACACAATGATCATTGTATTATATTCTCAGAGACTTGAGTGCTTACTTAAAAAAAAAAAATCCCCTGTATTCATTCATTCGGCTGGACATTTATAAGACACATTTATTTATTTATTAGATTTATATCCCACCTGTCCTTCCAATGGAGCCCAGGACAGCTTCTTAAAATTAATTCCAGTAAGGATGCAGACTGAGAAAGATCTCAACCTAAAAGTTTTGTTGAAAATGGAAGGTCTTCAGTAGTTGCCAAAAAAGCGACAGAGATTATTCATACCTAATATTCAAGGGGAGGGAATTCCAAGGAGCAGGTGTAAAATACAAAATACCCAATTCTGGCATTGTGTGGAATGGACTTCCTGATAAATTATATCTGCAGGAGGCCCTCCTCTCCAGAGTGCATTAATCAATTGGCTATATAAGGGGGTGAGACAGTCTTTCTTTTTTTTAAAAAAATCATATTTTATTAATTTTTACAAAAGTTAACAACCAATAAAAAACCAACTAAAATCACGAAAACAACAAACAACACAAAATACACACAGAAAAACCGAAAAAGAAAAACACAAAAAAGAAAATTTAGCATAAAAAACACTCTCTTTCAAATTAATACCCTTCCAAATCTTATTTTCCTTACTTCCACCCGCCTCCCTTTCTTGTATTCCACTTTATAAATTAATTCAGCAAAATCATTTAATATTCAAATTCATCCCTTTTCCTTCCCTTTATACTCTTATTTATCTTAATCACCAGATTCTTCATTTCATTTACAATGCCCTTAGCATTCATAAATTTTACAATATTTTTGTAGGTAAACTTTAAACTTCTTCCAGTCCTCTTCCACCTGTTCTTCTCCTTGATCTCGGATTCTGCCGGTCATTTCTGCCAGTTCCATATAGTCTATTACTTGCATCTGCCATTCTTCCAAGGTGGGTAGGTCCTGTGTCTTCCAGTGCTTTGCGATGAGTATTCTTGCTGCTGCTGTGGCATACATAAAAAGGGTTCTATCCTTCTTTGGCACCAATTGACCAACCATGCCCAGGAGAAAGGCCTCTGGTTTCTTTAGAAAAGTATACTTAAATACTTTTTTCAGTTCATTATAGATCATTTCCCAGAAAGCCTTGATCCTTGGGCAGGCCCACCAAAGGTGAAAGAATGTTCCTTCCGTTTCTTTACATTTCCAACATTTATTATCGGGCAAATGATAGATTTTTGCTAGCTTGACTGGGGTCATGTACCACCTGTAAATCATTTTCATAATACAGTGGTGCCCCGCAAGACGAAGGCCTCGCAAGACGAAAAACCCGCTAGACGAAAGGGTTTTCCGTTTTGGAGGCGCTTCGCAAAACGAATTTCCCTATGGGCTTGCTTCGCAAGAAGAAAGCCCATAGGGAAATCTCCGGGGACCTCTTTTAAATGCTAGCGGTGGGGAGCAAAGCCTTCCCCCCCCCTCCGGCCTTCAGAAGAGGTCCAGGAAGGCCGGCGGGGGCCGAAAGGCTTTGCTCCCCACCGCCAGCATTTTAAAAGCAGTCCGGGATAGCAGGGAAGCGCTTCCCGCTATCCCGGATGGCTTTTGAAGGCAGGCGGCGGGGGGGGGGAGCAAAGACTTTCGCCCCCCACCGGCCTTCAGAAGAGGTCCTGGACCTCTTCTGAAGGCGGGCGGGGGGCAAAAGTCTTTGCTCCCCCCTGCCTGCCTTCCGGGAGAGCGGAGAAACGCAGCGGTGCGTTTCTCCGCTCTCCCGGGAAGGCAGGCAGGGGGGACAAAGACTTTTGCCCCCCGCCCGCCTTCAGAAGAGGTCCAGGACCTCTTCTGAAGGCCGGTGGGGGGCGAAAGTCTTTGTCCCCCCTGCCTGCCTTCCCGGGGGCTTTTAAATCGCCCCGGGACAGCGGATAATTCCTCCACTGTCCCGGGGCGATTTTAAAATGCTGGCGGGCAGCAACGCTGCCGCCCGCCAGCATTTTAAGATCACCCCAGACAGCGGAGACTTCTCCGCTCCCGGGGCGATTTTAAAATGCTGGTGGGCGGCAACAAAGGCTTCGCGGGCAGCAGCGCTGCCGCCCGCCAGCATTTTAAAATCGCCCCGGGAGCGGAGAAGTCTCCGCTGTCTGGGGTGATCTTAAAATGCTGGCGGGCGGCAGCGCTGCTGCCCGCGAAGCCTTCGCTGCCGCCCACCAGCATTTTAAAAACCCCGGGACAGCGGAAGACTTCTCCGCTGTCTGGGGTGATCTTAAAATGCTGGCGGGCGGCAGCGCTGCTGCCCGCCAGCATTTTAAGATCGCCCCGGGAAGTCTCCGCTGTCCCAGGTGCTTTTAAAATGCTGGGGGACGGCAGCGAAGGCTTCGCTGCCGCCCGCCAGCATTTTAAGACCGCCCCGGGACAGCGGAGAAGTCTCCGCTGTCCCGGGAAGGCAGGCGGGGGGGGGAGCAAAGACTTTCGCCCCCCACCGGCCTTCAGAAGAGGTTGGGGGACAGACTGTCCCCGGACCTGGTCTGAAGGCGGTTTCCATAGGAACGCATTAATTGATTTTTAATGCATTCCTATGGGAAACCGTGCTTCGCAAGACGAAAAACTCGCAAGACGAAAAGACTTGCGGAACGAATTAATTTCGTCTTGCGAGGCACCACTGTATTCTCTCTTAACGCATTACATGCAGTAAATTTCATACCGGTGGTCCACAACCGTTCCCAGTCAGCAAACATAATATTATGACCAATGTCTTGTGCCCATTTTATCATAGCAGATTTAACCGTTTCGTCCTCAGTATTCCATTTCAACAGCAAATTATACATTCTCGACAATACCTTAGCACTGGGTTCTAACAATTCTGTTTCCAACTTCGATTTTTCCACCTGGAAACCATTTTTCCTGTCCGAATTGTAGGCCTCTCTTACTTGGAAATAATGTAACCAGTCATGCACCTTATCTTTAAGTTTCTCATAACTCTGCAATTTCAGTTTGTCCCCCTCCTGTTCCAGAATTTCCCAATATTTTGGCCAATTCGATCCCATATTAGATTTTTTCAAGGCCTTAGCCTCCATAGGTGAGAGCCACCTTGGGGTTTTATTCTCCAAAAAATCTTTATATCTGACCCAGACATTGAACAATGCTTTCCTGACAATATGATTTTTAAACGCCTTATGTGCTTTGTCCTTACCGTACCACAAGTATGCATGCCATCCAAAAACATTATCATATCCTTCCAAATCAAGAATGTCTGTATTCTCAAGAAGTAGCCATTCCTTCAGCCAGCAAAAAGCTGCTGCCTCATAATATAGTTTAAAGTCCGGCAGGGCAAACCCCCCTCTATCCTTTGCATCAGTAAGAATTTTATATTTTATTCTGGGCTTTTTGCCCTGCCAGACAAATCTAGAAATTTCTTTTTGCCACTTCTTGAAACAGTCCATCTTGTCAATTATCTGTAACGTTTGAAACAAAAACAACAATCTTGGCAATACATTCATTTTAACAACTGCAATTCTACCCAATAAGGAAAGCTTTAAGTTTGTCCAAATTTCAAGATCTTTTTTCACTTAGGGTGAGACAGTCTTTCAGGTAACCCAGTTCCAACCATACTCTCTCCAAAAAATGACACTTGAACATGATTTAAAATTTGGGTGGCATGGATACTTGCGGTACGACATCAAAATTAATGTGGATTTCAAAAATCACTTTATTAGATGTGCCATATTAAGAATTTGGAATAGATATAAAGCTAGGTTATGTATAAAGACTCCCTTGTGGATTTCACCACAATAAGCTTTTTGTACAAAAGAGGAGAAAGGCAAAGAGAAATGGTTGACCTATCAAGAGCTATTAGAGCAGAGTCAAGGAGATTGTAAAATTAAAACAAGGGAACAGTTAATAGTAGAAGGTTATAGCTTTCAGTGGATTTCTCATTTACAACTAACAGAGGGATTCAAGATGAATAAAAAGACTTTTGGTATAGAACAAAGAAGGCCAAATTTTGAAATATAGTTTTGTACAGATGATGAACATGTTATTGTGAAAATGTATAAACTTTTGTCGAAATCTGAAATTCAAGAGCAATTTAAAGAATGCATGATATTGGCAAAAAAAAACTGGTTATAATATACAGATGAAACAGTGGGAACATATATAGATTGAAGGGATAAAATTTACATTGTGCTATGATTTTAAAGATTTTTTTTTATAAAATGATGCATTGATGGTGTCTAACTGTGGTGAAATTATTTAGAATGTATAAAAATGTTCCAAATATTTCCTGGAAGTGTGAAAAACATGAAGGGGCATTTTATCATGCTTGGTGGACTTGTAAAAAAGCCAATAAATTTTGGATACAAATACATACACTGATGCAGAAGATTTTGACGTTTAACATTCATTTGAAGCCAGAACTTTTCCTGCTAGGAAAAATGGATATACAATTAGAAAAAGACTATAGAACATTATTTCAATGCACAATCACAAGGATGAGACTTTTATATGCACAATCATGGAAAGATTCTTCATTACTTACCATGAAGGAATGGTTGTTAAAATCATTGAATTTAGCTGAGGTGGCAAAGTTGATGTGTTTAATCAGAGAAAAACCATTGCCAATATTTACTAAATATTGGAAACTCCCTATAGGCTTTTTGTTTGAAAAAGTAAATGAACTTACAATATTTGGGTTTGAGGACTGAATAAAATATTGGTTTATAGAAAACGGACTTGTTGGGTATTATCTTGGAGTGGATGTTTTGAATAATTTTCTACATATAGCTGACTGACAAAGTAACTCCATCAAAAAAAGAAATGAGATTTGTCTGGCATAACTTGTTTTTGAGAAACCCTTGCTGGGTCTTAGTAATCACAGTATCCTTTTCTAGGTGCTCACAGTCTGACTTTTTAATTATCTGTCTTAAGACCTTTCCTGGTATCAACATCAAGCTGACCAGTCAGTAGTTACCTGGGTCTTCTTTCTCCCCCTTTTTGAAGACAACATTTCCCTACCTCTGCCAGGATCTTACATGTTCTCCAAGAATTCTCAAAAATTCTAGATAGAAGCTCTGAGATTACATCCACAAGCTCCTTTAGTGCAGCTCGCCAGTCCCTGGAGAACTGAATTTATTTAAAGCCTGATCTTGGGCTGCAGCTCCCTCCTTGCATCACCAGGTTGGGCACATTAGGTGTTGAGCACTTCTGCTTTCTCTCTGTCACGCAATAGCATTTCTTCTCCTCCACGCAGAGAACCTACTACTTGCTTATTCTTCCTCTTGCTTCAAACACAGCTGAAGCAACCATTCATTATTATTTTTAACCTTTCTTAGAAACCTGAGCACATTCTGAGCTTTGGCCCACCTGACCTTCTCCCTGTGACAGTTGGCTACTCGTGTATACTCTTCCTTTGTGATTTCCTCTTCCATTTCTTATATATGCCCTTCTTATATCTCAGCTCATCTGTATGCTCCTTATACAGCCACACCAGTTTCTTTAGATGCCTCCCAATTCTCTTTCTTGTTGGAATTGTTTGCATAAGAAACTCCCATCTTGGACTGCCTTCTCACTGAGTATTTCTGACCATGGGATCTCACCCAGTAGTTCCTTAAGCTTTTTGAAATCAGTCTTCTTAAAGTCCAGAAGAAGAAGAAGAGTTTGGATTTGATATCCCGCTTTATCGCTACCAGAAGGAGTCTCAAAGCGGCTAACATTCTCCTTTCCCTTCCTCCCCCACAACAAACACTCTGTGAGGTGAGTGGGGCTGAGAGACTTCAGAGAAGTGTGACTAGCCCAAGGTCACCCAGCAGCTGCATGTGGAGGAGCGGAGACGCGAACCCGGTTCACCAGATTACAAGACTACTGCTATTAACCACTACACCACACTGGCTCTCCACAGTGCATGTCCGACTACACACAGTGCATGTCTGACTACAAACAGCTTTCCCTTGCCTCTGTATCATGAAACCCAAGAGGACATGATCACTTTCTTCCAAGGTTCCCAGGACTTCCACTTTGTCGATCAGTTCCTCCCTGTTGGTAGGAACCAGGGATAGATAGATGAACCCCTTGTTGCTTCTTCTACCTTCTGGGAAATGAAATTGTTGGTGAGGCAATGGAGTAATTTGTTGAACCTTACATTCTTGAGAGAGTTTGAGTTCCAACAAATATCGGGTAGTTGGAATCGCTCATGACTACTGTCAGGGAACTGCCATCGGAGCCAAGAGTGGAGGTAAGGCTCCCTAGCGGTGCAGGAGAAGGGCCCAGTAGGGAGAGAGGGAACACTTCCTCTGAAGAAGGAAATCAGCGTGACACCAGGAAGAAAGGGGAGCAGGGAAGGACTTCGGAGAGATGGCTCCAAGACTCTTCCACAGAGACCAGCGGGGAGAGCCCAGGACCTCCGCTGGCCACACCCACTCTGCGCAGAAAACTTCCGCGCAGAGAGGCTAGGCGGAGGCTTGGTGTCAAAGAGCTTTTATGTTGGAAGAAGTTCAGGAAACGGCCACTGACGGATTCTGCCAGTGACTGACACAGCCACGGAGAAAAGGCTGTCCAGCCAGGGAAAGGTTTAGCCAGACAATGTTGCCTAGAGCAGCGGCCACTTACGCACGAGCAACCCCAATTCCCTTTACAACTACTATATCTCTTCTTTTCAAATGTTTGGTAATCTGCTGTGAGAAGGCATCAACCAATTCTTCAGTCTGCCATGGAGGTCTACAGCAGACACCCACAGTAAGGTCCAGGTAATCGGGAAGTTACCTGGTTGAGGAAGGCTGTGTTAATAGGTTGATAGTATGTTTATTATCTGTGAACTTATTAAATCTGCATTCCTGGATTTATTTTAGTACAGCCATGGGGGCTTTTTAAAATGCATATTTATTTCCATAAATTATGCATCTGTGAAATTATCCAAGATCTTAGAACTATTTGAAAGCAGAAAAAAAGAATGTATAGGAATAAGCAATAAATTTCAACACCAAAGGGGGGGGGATGACTCCAGATTCCTGAAGGACCAGCTGGTTTAATAGTTTTGCATAGGTTACATGTTCTGGCATGTTTCTCACCATATACAGATGTGGAGTCCAGGGACTCTGCTTCCACATCTGGCAAGGTTTGCTCATTCTCCTCATAATTCACATTAGCACCCAAGTATCAGTATATTGGTCTTGGGCACAAGGTTGGGACAGGCTATATTAACACAATGAAAGGAACCGTCTAAGTCTAGAATTGGCTGGTTGTTTCATATTTCTGAAAAGGCCTCTTTAGGAGGAGTTGTTGAACTATTTCTATTTCTTCCAAACTTTCTAGAAGATGAGGCAACCAGGCAATCGTGTTATTTGATTATTTAGGAAGCACCTGACTGAACCTGAATGCCACATAAATACATTGGTTTATTTCTCTGGTATAGACCAGAGAAAAAGATAAATGGGCTCCCACATAATTTTTTCCAGCTGCTATCCATGCTCTCCTTCTAAGTATGAGCCATAGAAGCTACAGTATCATCTCCCTCTGAGCTGAGAGTTCAAAGTAGGGGCAGAGCGTGAAGATCTGTCCAGCACTGGCACTATTAAGTCCCGGAAACAAACTTTAGATCAGAAACTGACAAACCTATCTGAAAATTTAACTTTATCATTTTGGTTAAGGCGGGGGGGGGGGGGTATAAAAAGCAAGTAATTGAATTGCATGCAGATTGCGACTCCTATTGCCTTTCTTTGGCTGGATGCTCCAGATTAATTGTTTCATCCTGCCTTTTCCCCTTGCAAGCATGGCATGCATATTAATATTAAGTAAAGCAAAGGATGGCAGCGCCAGGCCATCTGCCCATAATCTTGTTTTCCCCTTACCTCACTGGTACTTTGCCACTTGCCAAACAGATTAGGGTATTGGGCTTATTCATTCCTGAAATTTCCAGCAGCGCTGAAACTGCAACGGCGCTTTGCCATCCTTACTGCTTTGTTTGTGCAGCAGGCAGGCTGCTTAGGATTGGCAAACGGCTGAGTGCATAGCTTGCCCTTCTGTCAGCAGACCAGATGATCCCCTGTTCTGATGTATCTTGCTCTGGCAATGAAGTGTAGCTGAGCAAGGAACCAGCAGGGACTCAGATCAAGCCACATACAAATTGTTTGGATTAGATGCCATCGTGAAGTGCTTCTGTTCCTGGGAGTGGAGTGTGGGGACCTGAAGACATACCCACTGTGAACTTATCCCTTTTATAAATGCTCCAGTTGCATGTGCTGAGTCTGACACACACACACACACACACACACACACACACACACACACACTGCCTCCTTCGAATACCTTACACAATTATCAACAAAGTGGGAAGGGTTGTAGTTCAATGGTAGAGCATCTGCTTTGCATTCAGAAGGTCCCAGGTTCAATGCCTGGCATCTCCAAGTAGACAGGAACTCCTGTCTGAAATCCTGGAGAGGCTTCATCAATCAGTGTAGCCAGTACTGAGTCAGATGGACGAATGGTCTGACTCAATACAAGGTGACTTCCTTGTGTTTAAAAGTGTGCACTCATATATACACCTTGCCTAAATAGTCTTTGTGAATCCAGACCATACAGCAGCCACACACAGTGGTTAACCATTGGCTCATTTTCATTGTTCTTCTTTGAACTTAATAATAATAATAAGTAGTAGTAGTAGTAGTAGTAGTAGTAATAATAATTTCTTACTTATTCCTCGCCCATCTGGCAGGGCTTCCCCAGCCACTCTGGGCAGCTTCCAGCAGGCTATTAAAGACACAATAAAACATCAAACATTTAAAACTTCCCTAAACAGGGCTGCCCTTTCTAAATGTCAGATAGTTGTTTATTTCCTTGACATATGTTGGGAGGGCATTCCACAGGGCGGGTGCCACTATTGAGAAGGCTCTCTGCTTGGTTCCCTGTAACCTCACTTCTCACAGTGAGGGAACTGCCAGAAGGCCCTCAGCGCTGGACCTCAGTGTCCGGGCTGAACGATGGGGGTGGAGATGCTCCTTCAGGTATACTGGGCCGAAGCCATAACTTTCCTTCCAGGTGCTGACATTAATCAACCAAACAGGGGTCTTGTTTGTTTGTTTGTTTGTTTGTTTGTTTCATAAAATTCATATGCTGCTTGATTGTAGAAAACCTCAAAGCTGTTTACAAAAACAATACAGTTTACAAAAACAATATATCATTTTTATTAGTAAAAACTATTAAAACATTCAAAAAATTTAAACCACCAATAAACTAAAAACACATCTGCATTCAAATATCTGTCTAGCGAAAAGGTCTTTAGCAGATGCTGGAAAGTGCACCGTGAAGGTACCCCACACCAAAAGATCAATTTCTTATCAATATGGCACCTGTAATAGTGCCAGGTGAGAGGGCAGATTTGTAGTAAGGAGATCTCGTGGGTAGACTGGGCTCAAGTTATTAAAGTCTTTGTACAGTAATAGCAACACCTTGAACCTGGTTGGCTAGCAAATCGGCAACCAGTGCAGATCTCTGGACACAGGTATTATATGCTGATGAGATCTCACTCCTGTCAGCAATCATGCTGCAGCATTCTGCACTAGCTGAAGCTTCTAGCTCAGGCACTACAAGGCTTTCCACACATCAAGAAAATTCTTGACATGTCCTGGTTTTCGGGTGCAAAAATGTAATGGAAAAAGCAGCAGAAAGAGTTCCAAAAGTTTTAAATCGTTATTCTAGGGCAGTGTTTCCCAACCGGTGTTCCGCGGCACACTAGTGTGCCGTGGAACTTTGCCTTGTGTTCCGTGGAGGCGGGCGAGTCGGGCAGTGAGAGGCGGGGCGGCGGCGGCGAGCACACGCGGTGCGGCGAGCGAGCGAGCTCCCACATCCCATTGCCGCTCGCTACTGGGCCTGCGCATCCGCTCGCTACTGGGCCTGCCCCAGGAGGTGGGGTTGCGGGCATCACGCCCTTCCCCACGTGAGCGGGGATTCTCTTCCGCCCCCACGTGAGCGGGGAATCCCATCTCAGCCCCCGCGAGAGCAGGGGAATCCCATCCGGCCACGCCTCCTGGCCAGGCAATCGGCTGGCTGGAGGGGGCGTGGCTTGCCCTTTTTAGGGCCGGAGCGGAGGGGGCTCGCCCTCTCCGGTTAGCCCCATCGCCGCTCGCTACATCCTAACGCCACTCGCTACTGGGCCTGCGCATGCTCGGCGAGCACACGCGGGGCGGTGAGTGAGCGAGCTCCCACATCCGACGGCACCAAGCAGGGGCCCTTGGCCGTGCCGGTGCCCACCGTGCCCGCCTCCGCCCAGGAGGGCAGCAAGCAGCGACCGCCACCACCACCCCCGCCGCTGCCCGGCAACCGCGCCACCGCCCCCGGCTCCCCGCGGCGGGTGATCGTGCAGGCTTTGACGGGCGAGCTGCTCCGCTGCCTGGGGGACTTCGTGTGCCGCCGCTGCTACCACATCCCATCGCCGCTCGCTACTGGGCCTGCGCGTGCGCGATCGCGCCTTCGGGATTCCCTTCAGCAGGCATCAAGCAGCCTGCCTCCCTGCTTTTTCCAATTAAGGGAACCTCCACTCTCCTGCCCCTCCGTGTTTCTCACCCCAAAGCCTTGTGGGCAGCAGGAAGTGGGGCCGTCCTGCGCCGGGTGGCTGCTGACACGTCCCTTGGGCAGGAGAGGCATCCGGCTGGATGAAGGCAGCGACGCCGGGGGAACGAAACAGCGCGGCAGGTCTGAGTTGGCGCCTGGAAGGACACAGACTGCTTCATGTCGCTGCATTCCACAGCTCCGAGGCTGGCAGGTGAGTGCGTGCACTCCTCTCTCTCATTTTATTTAATGTGCATTTTTGAAGCATGTGGAAATATCCTGCGTCATCAACCACTTTGGGGAAAGTGTGCGTGTGTGTGTTTGGGGCTAGATTTCATGCATGCCTTTTTTTTTTAAGTTCTCTTCCTGCTTCATCCACATTCACCCCCCAAAAGGCCATTTTCTGTGTGCTGAATAAATTCTGCAACTCAAACGGCACGAGGTGCCAATGCATCGGGGCTGTGGAATTTATTCTGCTTGCAGAATTCTGCAGCTTTGTGTTCAGCCAAACAGGCCCAGGTTGCGCACTGAATAAAGTATTTTATAATTTTTCATATTTCTGTTTACTTACTATTTCATAATAAAGTAATTATAAAATACTTTCTTTGTGTTTATTTGATTCCTATTAAAGAGAGTTACTTTATATATAGTCAATATAGGCACAGAGTTAATTTTTTAAACATTTTCTAATGGTGGTGTGCCTCGAGATTTTTTTCATGAAACAAGTGTGCCTTTGCCCAAAAAAGGTTGGGAAACACTGTTCTAGGGGGAGACTTTGGGGTCTTCCTAAACGAAAAGCTCAACAATTTGCGGGTGTCAGGAACTACTCCCCCCCAGTGCCTCCATCTTGCCAGGATTCCAAGCTCATCTTGCTATTCCTCATCCACCTCACCACTGCACCCAGGACCAGGGACCACACAGCCTCAACTGTATCAGTTCTTATTTAGAAATAGAGCTGAGTGTCTTCAGCAACTGCCAACTTTATCAAGTATGTTAAGAAGGTTGAGAAAAAGCTGTGAGTAGCTACACAGGAGTGGACGTACAGTGAAGGATGGCCGCTTTAGACAGGCCTTAGTCCTTTTGCTACAGTGAAGCTGTTACATTGCTGAATTCTAGCTTCAGTTTATGCTCAGCCCCTCCCTCGCTTGCTTGCTCATTCCCTCTCTGTCTCATGTATGAAAACAAGCTTTCTCCAGAGATCTCAAGTTAGGTAGAACTTGAAGATGAAAGAGAACTTTGCATCCATTTTACTCCCCAGTCAAACCAGGCACACATTCCCTGCAGTCTGTTTCTCTGTGGATTTCATTTCATCTAGCAACTCTGTGTGGGGGGGGGGGTGTTAGGCTGTCCCCTCCCCCCTGTTTCACTGGCATGCTGTGACTCGGCAGCGAAAACAATTCCAGCCGCTGTTTCTCAAGGGACAACTGCCATGACACACCCCCAGTGTGGTTTTAAGGAAGTCACGGCTGTTTCCCTTGAAGTTATATTTGAAGCACTCTTCTCTAAGCTACTTGAGAAAAGACGTTTCCTCCTTATCCCTCCCCCCCATCTCATTTCCCCCCACTTTCCCCCACACGTGGACTGGATGAGGCCGGAAAGAGCCAGGTGTCTGCAGCACCAAGAGGCAATTTGAGAACTGCGGGTATTTTGTCTGTTTACTTGAAAGCACAAAAATTGTCACTTGTGTGAGTAATTTGCTGCTAATTATGAGCTTACAATCTGCAGATAGGAAAATCAGAGCCAATGTGCATTTTCAGAGGAAAAGGAAAATTACCCCAAGTACCATATAATTATGCACTTAGCTTAGCTTTGCTCCTGGATCCTTGCTAGCATCTTGTTCCTGCTTTGCATATCAGGACAGCTACTACCACCTATATGCCGATACAGGTAGGTCGGATTTGGTCAGAGATATGTTTCTCTGGCTTCCACCTGCTTTGCCATACCTGTTGCCTGTTGGCATATGAAATAAACAGATTGCACAGCTCCAAACCAACCATTGCCATCAACTGTACACTCAAGAGGGAGCTGCAAGTGATCCCGTCTCTCTGAAGAGTGTTCCTGTGTGAGGCATGTTTTCAAACACTTATTTGGCACATTTACGTGTTGCATTTTAGGTGCACATAATGCATATTGCATGAGAACGCTAGAAGAGCCCTTGCTGGAGCAGGTCAAAGGCCCATCTAATCCAGCATCCTGTTTTCACAAGGGGCCTTGTACAGTGGTACCTCTGGTTACGAACTTAATTCGTTCCGGAGGTCCGTTCTTAACCTGAAACCATTCTTAACCTGAGGTACCACTTTAGCTAATGGGGCCTCCCGTTGCTGTCGCACCATTTCTGTTCTCATCCTGAGGTAAAGTTCTTAACCCGAGGTACTACTTCCAGGTTAGCGGAATCTGTAACCTGAAGGGTTTGTAACTCGAGGTGTTTGTAAACTGAGATACCACTGTACTGAGGATGAGCTGTGTGAATGTGGTTCTCCCATGAATCATAGATCTTAAGAACTCTGTCCGGGACAGTTTGTCTAGTCTGTGGAAATGACCTTTTACATTTAGAAAGAGTAAGGGCTGGAGAGCCTTTTTTAGGCTCATACATATTGACATCTATTTATGGGGCCACCACAGAACGAAAATAAGCCAAGCGTAAGTTCCCATTGCACATGTGGGGATGAAAGTCACAGGAGCCCATTGCTTACCAAAGGATGTCAATACTTTGAGTGTGCAAAACAGGCCTGCCCACTCAGAACCTGGAGGATGGGCTGTAGCTCAGTGGTAGACCTCCTCCTCTGCTTGCAGAAGGTCCCAGGTCCAACACCTGGTATCTTCAGGTAAGATTGGAAGAAACCCTTGCCTGAACGCCTGGAGAGCAACTGCCAGTAAATGCAGACAACACTGAGCAGGATGGACCAATGGCCTGAAAGAGTGTATGGCGGGTATGTTCCTAACTGTCTTCTTCACTATATTTCATCAGTGCCACCACTGACTGAAAAGGGATAGGAGTCCTTTCCATCCCTTGCAGCAGCAAAAACATACTACTCAACATACTGCTCTAGGCAGCCACCTAGAGTTGCCGGCATGTAACACAAGCTGTCAATTCTGGCTAGGTAAGTGTTTGGATTTGGCTCTCCAAGTAGTACCACTGTGACTCTCAGGCTGATGCCTCAGCACTCAGTGTCTTGGAATTCATATGAATAAACCATGACTGACTCTAAAATAGGCTTTTCCCTACAGAAGAATAAATCGACCACATTCATTCTTATTGTTGCCCTAATCTGAACGAAGTCTCCAGAGGTCAAAGGGCCCGGCACCAAATTGCCTTGTGTGCAGGCTAAAAACCAAGCATTAGCAAGGCTAATATGCAGCATTACAACTTTCCCATAAAGAGAAAACCCAAAACATTTGAGAGAATTAAATCATACAATTACTGGGATAATAGCACAGGGGGAGTGAAACATGAGTCAGAGAGAAAAGAGAGAGTCAGCTGAGATTTGAAATGAGATGAAGAGTTGATGAGGCGGAGAGCTACAGGAAGGAAAACGTTAAATACTTAATTAAATTTGCATGTGATTCCTTAATGGTAAACTTAGGGTAGGTTGAGAGACTTTGGAAATGGAAAAGACGTATTAGGTCATCTTGCCCATAAACTGCTTTGGTTAAAATAACTTTTTGCTCCCCCCCACATTAAATATTTTAAATTATATACCCCTCCTCCAGCCCCCAGGAATGTGAATGTTATGTGGACTTGACTTCCTTTTACAGCCTCATTCAAGGCATTGCTGCACCAGCAGGAGCATGGGATCAGCAATGCACTGCAACTTTCACAGGATGTCACAAGTCGCCATGGTCTTCCATCAATGTCAGCTGAGTCCAAATATTGTAATCACATGGCAACACTGATGCACTGGAGGTACTATCTAGCATCAACAGGGCTGGCACAGCAGAAATGCAAGAAGTCATTATGCAGCACAGAAAGTGGTAGATTCATAGAATTCTAAGCTGGAAGGGGTCTTGGAGATCAGCTTGTTTTCTCCTGCTTCAGAAAGTAGAACCTGAACCAACGGCTTCAAGTTACAAGAAATGAGATTCTGACTAAACACCAAGAAGAATTTTCTGGTGTTAAAAGCTGTTTGACAGTGGAACGCTCTCCCTCGGAAGGTAGTGGACTTTTAAGCAGAGGTTGGATGGTTATCTGTCATGGATGCTTTAGTTGATGTTCCTGCATTTCAGGAGACTGGACGAGATGACCCTTCCAACTCTACAATTCTGTGATTCCATGATCTAGTCCAATCCCTGGAATAAAGACTCCCCAGTAGATGGCTGCTCACTTTCTGTCTGAAGATTTCCAATGGGAGAAAGCCACTCTATGAAGTTGGTTTCATGTTGTTGACCTGCTCTTACTGTCAATAACTTTCTCCTAAAGTTTAGCCTGCAATGTAAGCCCACTAGATCTAGTCCTCTTGTCTGGGGCAGTAGAGAACAGATCTTTACCTTCTTCATTGTGGCAGTCTTTCAGGTATTTGCAGAATACTAACATGTTCTCATTTTCTTCACCAGTCTAAACATACTCAGCTTCTTTCACTTGTTTTCCATACTGCAAGCCACCTTCATTGCCCCCCTCTGAACCTATTCCAGTTTGCCTGTATCCTTCTGAAACTGTGGTGCCCAGAATGGATCTGACTAGTTCATAGATGTATAGATAGATACAGAGATCGTTATCCAGCTGACCTCTCTGTTTCAGCTGCTTTTATGTGCTGCATCCTTTTCATGCCTTTGCTGTTTTGTATTTATTATGTTTTATGCATGGATTTTATAGTTGTTTAATGTTTGTTATTAGCCTCCCTGAGAATCATGGATGCAATAAAAAGGCGGACTATAACTCTGCTTGAATAAAGAAATAAAATGGATTATGAAGCCAGCTTGAGCATATATAAACATGTGAAGCAGACTTCTACTGAGTCAGATCATTGGTCTGTCTAGTCCAGTTAAGTAGTGCATCCTCTGTCAGCAGCCATCAACAGGAGCCTGTTGGACTCCAGCTGTAGTCAGTATGTTCACTGAGCAGGGATGATGGGAGTTGGTGGCCAACAACAACTGGAGGACCACGATTTCTCCACCCCTGCCCTCTAGGATTGTAGGTAGAAACCACTTTCCCACGGTGATGTCACTGAAGTTTGTGATTCCTTGATTCAGAATATGATTCCCAGTGGCTTGTAATGCTCCGCTTCAGTTCACAATCGCTATCATCAGCATCATTTATTTGCATGCCACCTTTCCATAGTTAAACCCTCCTAAGAAGGCTTACAATGCAATTTGTATTTACTTACAAAATTGAATTAGGATGTCCATGCGTCTTACTTCCAGAATGCAGAAGGTGACAGTACTTGTTATAGGTTGTGTCCCCTTGCCTGATTTCTATGAAACCCATCACTTTTTAGAAGTATAATTGATTGGGATGAGAGAAAGGGATTTTCTGTTGTTTCACTCAGGTTGTGGAACTTCCTCTCAGGGTTGGTTGCTTTCAACTAAAATCCACTGAAACTAACGAACGTGGCTAAGGGCTTATTCACACTTACCTTTCCTCCTGGCTTTCCAGGCATGGTCCACACTTTAAAGCTCTGTCTTCTTCTTCTTCTTCTTCTTCTTCTTCTTCTTCTTCTTCTTCTTCTTCTTCTCTGACACTTTCTCCACAAAAACCCACTCTTTACCACTGAATCAAAGCAAATGGCAATTCCCAGAAAACCTGATTTGCCATTTGTTGTGTTTCAGCTTTAAAGAGCAGGCTTTTGCGGGGGAAAGCTCCAGGGCTAAAAAAAAGGGGGGCAGCAGTGCTATTTTTCTAGGGAAAGAAGTGCTGGAATGCACCATAAACACTGCCCTTGTTCTCTTATAATGGCAATGGCGTCCACCTGAGAGGTGCCAGAACTGAGTTCCGGCAAGTTCTGGCTGAAAAAAGCCCTGGCGCTCAAACACTGAACTTTAAAGTGTGGATCTATGCCCAGAAAGCACAAGGCAAAAGGTAAGTATGGATAAGTTAGGTCCATTAACATCAGTGGATCTATTCTGAGCAAAGCTTAGTTGAACCACATCCTCTACCTTTTAAGCTTCAATATAGGTTCTAACACCTTTTTATTTGCAGAGCTTTTGGTTTAAAGGTCTGTCTCCCTGTTTTATACTGAATTGTTTTGTCTTGCTCTTGGTTTTAATATATGAATCTGATTTTAGTAACTTGAACTGTCTTGTAATTTGAACTATTTCAGTGCATTTTACTGGAGGGAGGTGCTTGCAAGCTGTTTATTTTACAAAGAAAAGAAGGCTACAGTGGTGTTTTTTTTTTTTAATAAATCAACTTTGTGGAGATGTGCTCTTGAGAGTGTTCCATCCATCTGAAAATATGCTTAATAACACTATAAAAGATGGGGGTTTTACCGCTGGCTACAGAGAACCTAAAGAAAATGGCACAGCTGTCACTTCTCTTATTGAGCTATTAATAGATTCTTTTCTTAACCCCCACACTGTCTGTACAGCTGAGCTAATACAGCAAAATAACCTTTCATGAATAATTGTTTGAATTTGTAAACAATTTTATTTTGCTTGCATTCACTCTCCCGCTTGGCATGCTCGGCAAATTCTTCCCCAAATGGATTTTTAATAGAACCCACACCCCTGCACACAGTGTGCAATGAGCTCCTCTGATAACTTTGCTTAATGCTCAACTCTGGCTGCCAAATTATAAAATGAAAACAAAATAAGACCTCCTATCCCATTGGGTTCTGTTGCTGGCCATCCCTGGAGCAGATGGGATACCATGAAACTTGATAACTGACACTTTCAGGTTGGTTAACATGGTCAGTTGAGGTTGCAAGCAGCTGCTGCAAAATACTGGGTTTTGGGGAGTCCACCATCAGCAATGCATCTTGGACCAGACTCCAGCCTGTTCAGGGTCCAATGCAAAACACATCTAGAATAGGCTTATGGGCAGTGCTGGTTTTGCCTAAAAGCCTCTAGGCCTTGAAACATTGCAAATAGGGATGCAACTATGGTGTGGCATGACCTCCAAGCCCTCCTTGCACTACCTATTTTGTGCTACTCAGAGCTGGCCCAGCCATGTTGTGAATGAGGCCACTGCTTCAGGTGGCAGAATGCCACAGCCCAAGTGGAGAAGTACCACTGTTCCCAACTTATAGTAGGAGAATACTCTATGGTTTCAAAATTTCCAACAACTCTGTATCTCTGAGGTATGTGGGAATCCATGTGCCAATTACTAATCCAGGGGTTGTGCACCCGCTATACCTTTAATGCACATTGAAGCACATTCTTTACCTCATGGGATCCTGGGCATTAACGTTTGTTAAGGATTACTGGGAACCGTAACTCTGCGAGGGGCAAGCCACAGTGCCCAGAATTCTTTAAGAGCAAGAATACCCTTAGAATGTCCTTTAACAGTGTAGCATATACACAGTCTGGATCAGTGTGGGAGGGAAATTCCTCTTCTGACTGACTCTGCCATGCAGTTGGGAAAGTCCTGCCAGAGGCAACACCATAATGGTGGCGGCTACACTATATGAAGGAAGTATCTGGTGTCTGAACGGTACAACATTGGTGGGGTCTTGGAGGGGGAGGAATCACTTGTGGGTGGAACGTATCAGACCCCTGGGACTGGGGTTACCCACCCCTGCTATATACAGTCACCTGGGATTAAGTCCCATAGTGGGAACATGTATAGCATTATGCTGGAAATGTCTGGATGATTAGACCCAGTGCTTTTTTTTCCTTAAAAAAAAAGGGAAAAAATTAGGGGTACTCTCATTTTGACTCAAGAAAACCACCATTTCATAGCTCCAATCGGGAAAAATAAATACAGTAAATGGACAAAAGTACAAAGAATATGCATTACCTCATATTACACAGCTGACAGCTCACAGTAACCTCCACATTGGCATGAGGTTCTGTCTGAAACTCAGGAAACACAAGGAAAGGAAAGAAAGTCACCATCAGAGGCGGTAACAATGAAAATGACCAATCACTGTGCTAGATTCCAACTCCTACTTCACACATTAAACACTCGCTTCTGTCTAAGACTCAGGAAACACTGTGACAGGAAATGAGGCCACCATCGGGGGTAGCGATGGAACTGACGATTCACCGTGCTAGAGAAGATTTTTTTTAAAAAAAATTTTAGTTTCTTCTCCTATTAAAGTCACAAAATGTTTAGGGGTACGCGTACCCCTGCTTACCCCCAGAAAAAAAGCAGCTATCAATAGGATGGCAAAAGAGGACAGGGCTTTGCACCTTGAATAGTTGTGCAGATGGGGGACTTTCAGCAGTATCTGGCCACCCTCATTATAGACCTCCAACTACTGTCGGATTGCCAATGACTTCATGCCAGCCCCAGCACTGTACACATAACAGCAGTTTCATCTTTAGATATTAGCGGGGGATAATGTTTGTCTCTATGCTTCGCCTGCTAATGCCTGTAAAACCACTGGTGCTGATAAAGAGAGAGAAGCAATGGCCAGTGGAAAAGTGAGCATCTCCACTTTATTTCCTTGCAAATTTACCGGAGTCTGAGCATATGTACCTTTTGGAAGCAGAGTTAGAGACCATTTGGTTTATTTAGCCCAGTGTTGTCAACTCTGAGTGGCAAATTCAGCAATCCAAGGCCCCTGGCAAATCTCTTTCCTGGCTCTGCTGCCTGGCAGGATCAAAACCCTAAAAAGAAGCAGAGAGAAGCAGCTGCCTGAGGTGCAAGATGCGGCAGTGTGTGTGTGTGTGTGTGTGTTGTGGTAGTGGTGGCGACAGCTCCATTTGTACCTTTTGAGCCTCCTAGTCCTTATCTTCTGTTGTAAGACACAGTTGCCCCTAAGCCAGCCTGGTTCTCTTATGTGTCAGGGTGGACACTGTCCCATCATGGTCTGAAGTAAGGGGTATCACCAGACTGCCACTATTTAGTAGAAGGAATTCAAATCCATGCTGGAAAGTTAGTTGTGCCCTGCAAATAAATCAGAATAAATGCTCAATGAAGATGGGCTTATCCACTTACCTTTTGCCCCACTCTTTCCAGGCACAGGCCCACACTTTAAAGCTCTGGGTCTGAGCATTAAAACATTTTTATTTTTTGCCTGGAGCTTTTCCTGTGTAAACCCACTCTTTAGTTCTTAATCGAAGGAAACACCAATTTGTTGTTGTTGTTGTTTGCAGATTGAAATAGGTCATCTGGAGGAGATCTAGTATCCTTGTCCCTCAGTTCAGGCAGCAAAGGGAGGAATTCAAAATCACACTAAGGCTATTGTTCCATCAGGGCAACCATTTTGGCTTGCCGGGGTGGGGGGGAATGATCCATTCTCTCCTCCACCTGCATGCTGCTCTGGGAGTTCTCCTAACCCCACCCCAAGCAATTAGAGGCTGCAGGGTGAAGGTAGGGAGCCCTGTCATGGAAGTGGAGGTCCTTGCACTGATGGGACTCATTAGTGGAATTCCACCCCCACCCCACCCCCTATGTCCTAAGATCCATTGCACTGGCAATTCCTAGGACCAAACTGGGACATCTAATACTCAACAAATACGTTCTACCACTCATCCACGATCCTTCCCCCCTTTCAAGGAGGAAAAGAGCACATGCCTTGCATTTTCATTTAGAAAGAATCAGGCAGTAAGTGTGGAGCTCAGACTCGGACCTAGGGTAAGACAGCTTTCCATGCTTAGTATTGTTATAGGATGGGGGCTACTTTGAGTACCATCTTTGAAGTCCATCCTGGTCTGTGCTTTTATAGCTGTAAGATGGGATTCTGTAGTAGAAGGTAACTGCTGAAGTGGCTAAACCATTTAATGTCCCTAGCTAAGTCTCTTAGGCATCATTTTTACATGACTAAAGAGTTATTCAAGTACAAGTGTGTTGCCATAGAAGCAACTAGTTAGTGGTGCTTCCTAGGGGTGGGAGAACAACAGGCCAGGGGTTAGTATTGCCTGGTATTGCCTGAAGCTAGGAAGACAGAGAGGTTTGACTTGCTCTCTGTGTCAAACCAAAGGTAAGGCTTGTAGTTGGTGGGGAGAAACGACTAGGAAACCTAATGGGGCAGTAAGATCCACTGAAGTGTCTGTTTTGTGAGCCCTTCCATTTTATGTTCAGGTTGTTCTATATATGTAAATAAAACCATCTATCACAAAGACACCACAGTCTCTGGCAACCTTCATTCCAAGGAATCCCAGCATGAAGTATGTGCTGGCTCCCCTAAAGCATCTCATTGCTCAAAGATTGGGGTACACATAGCAGAATGTTTGTTAGGTTTTAAACCAATTTTACAACAAAGCAAGGCCCTTGGGTACAAGCAGCTTGTGGCCTAAGCTTATGCATGTTTACCCAGAAGTCATTCTAATTGAAAGCAGTTGGATTTGCTTCCAGATAAATGTGCACTGGATTAAGATCTTTAATGAAGGATAGTGGGGTTCCGAATGATATTCCAGTTTAGAGCATTGAGGCTCCAGGGATCTTACCTAGCAACTTTGCTTCATGTAAATTAATTGTGAGTGAGGTTAACTCAGGATAACAAGCCTGAATTATCAGGCTTAGAAACTTGGGGAACTCAATTATGTGAGCTTGTTAATAGATCTCACCCAAATTTCAGGAGCTGGACATTTACAGTATGATACTTGAGTCCTTCAGAAATCCATCTGGAGGTCACAGGCCTTTGTCACAAGCTGTGCCAGCTTCAATTCTGCAGAACAATAATTAAAAATAACAAGAAGTGGTGTCATTTCTATGACGAGAAACCAACAAACGGAAAGAGGCTGTATTCAGTTTCTCTGAATACAGACAAGTTGCAAGATTAAGGGCACAATATTCCAGTTATTTTCCCCATGCCCAATCACTGGTGGTAGCACTAATTTTTCCTTCTCCAAATCCTCTTTCTTGATAGAATCCGCCCCACCCCCGCTTTCTGTAAATCTTAATATTTGTGTTTGCCAGAATTATTCATATATTGAACTAAAAGTATTGGCTGTGGGACTCATCCCATCTGCTTCTCCCTCTATGGAAAAAAATATTATTTAACTTAAGGTGGCAGTTATGTAATTTAGTTCTTATGTTCCATTATTAATGAATTTTATCATGAAATATTTAGACTCTTCCCCTGTTCTGCCTTTTGGAGCCTTGGTCGTAATTATGTCAGATCAAATTTTCTTCTTTTTTGAAGAGGTATTTATTAACAAATCTGTCCTCTGTGGCCCTGACACAAGACGTTTAAAGCTGCAATCCTATGCTCACTTACCTGGAATGAGCCCAGTTTAACTCAGTTTGATTTACTTCTGAGTAGATATGCCCTGGATTGTGCTTTAAATGGAGCAGCAATCTGTTCTATTTTTCTTGGAGCTCTTTCGATATTCCAGGTTTTGAGAAATTGACACACACACACACACACACCCTTCCACACATTATTCATATATTGAACTAAATAGCCATGTTCAAATATATAAAAGGATGTCATATAGAGGAGGGAGAAAGGTTGTTTTCTGCTACTCCAGAGAAGCGGACATGGAGCAATGGATCCAAACTACAAGAAAGAAAATTCCACCTAAACATTAAGAAGAACTTGCTGACAGTAAGAGCTGTTCGACAGTGGAATTTGCTGCCAAGGAGTGTGGTAGAGTCTCCTTCTTTGGAGGTCTTTAAGCAGAGGCTTGACAACCATATGTCAGGAGTGCTCTGATGGTGTTTCCTGCTTGGCAGGGGGTTGGACTCGATGGCCCTTGTGGTCTCTTCCAACTCTATGATTCTATGATTCTATGATTCTACATACACTTTGATGACTCCTCACTTGCTCAGCTCAAAAATTAATTCGGAGAACCCTGGAGTTGAAAGGTACCTCAAATATAATCTAGTCCAACTCATGATGGAAGAAACTCACTAATACATCAATCTTGCTGGGTAGCCATCCAGCCTCTGCTGAAAGACCTCTAATAAGGGAGAGTCCACCACTGTCCAGTTCAGCCAGTTCCACTGCCAAATGGGTTGTACCATCAGGAATTTCTTCCAAATGTTTAGTTTAAATTCATCTTCTTGTACATCGAATTCCTTGGGTCCAAGGATTGCTTGAACCCTCTGGAGTAACACAAAAGTGATGCTGCTCACCTTACCTGCCAGTTCCCCCTTTCCCAAAGTTACTCTCTTTCCAAAGAGTACAGTAGACAGCTTTACAAAGCCCAGGAAGTGCCACCTAAGACCTCAGCCTGGCTATGCAGAGCTGTCGAACATTTGCAGCTGGAGACTATGAGCATTGCCACCGGGAAATATTTGTGGAGTCAGGAAAAGCACCCATTTGAAAATGAGCATGCTCAAAGGGGAACTGTGCTTCACAGCCGGGGCAAGACATTTCGCGACCTGAGACAGAGCGGCTGGCTCACACGCTGCCGCCTCTTCCTCTTCCTCCATCTTTTGATTTTGCTACAGCTTAGGTGGCTGCAGTGCAGGTAGGCTGAGCATCTCTAGGGTCTGGGAAAATACCATCTTGGAAGGATCCTTCCAGAGTGAGGCATTGTCATAGCTGTCAACTTTTCCCTTTACTTGCAAGGAATCCTATTCGGAATAAGGGAATTTCCCTTAAAAAAAGGAAAAAGTTGATAGCTATCGGCATTGTAGATGAGGTGGCCATGAAGAATACCTGCATTGCTGCTGCTTTGCCCCAGTACCAGCAAATCTAAAGTATTAGACTGTGAAGTTTTTACTCCTTCATTCATTCATTTTATGATTTTCAGTTTTATACATTTCAATAGTTTTACAATCTTTTTAACATTTCAAAACTTGACTTCCTTCCCCCTCTTTCTGCGGTTCCTTAAGTTTATTTTTAATATTTTCTCCATATCCAAATTAACTTAATCTGCTCATTTATTCATCTGCTTTAAATAAAACTGCAGGTTATTACAATAATCCTGCCAGTGTTCTTACCTGTTTACAGTTTGTAAATATTCCATAAGCCATTTCCATTCTTTTATTAAAAGTTTATCTTGATTACTTATTTCCCCAGTAAGTATCGCCATTTCTGCATATTCCATAAGTTTTTGTATCCAGTCTTTTTTTGCTGGGACTTCTGCTTCTTTCCATTTTGGGGTAAGTAACATTCTTGCCGCTGTAGTCACATACATGAATAAATTTCTATACAGTTTGGGTAGTTCTGTTCCTATAATTCCCAAAGGTTTTAACCCTGTGCTGCTTTTAAACTGTAAAGAGTACTTGCTGTAGGAAAAGGGTCCTAGTCCCATGTTTTGTTAGCCCAAAAATGGAAAACGACAGAGGTCTCAACCGAAGACGAATGGCAACTTAAACTGATGGAATATGCGCAGCTTGCAGATCTAACTTATAGAAAAAGAGAACAAAAAGGACATTTGTTTAAAGAAGATTGGAAAATGTTTATTGAATATATGAGGGGAAATTGGATACACTTGAAAATGTTGGCAGCATTAAGAGAAATTCTACAGTGTAAATAAATTTCGATGGAAGTAATAATGGAATACTGAATGGTTTAGTTTATATAAAATATGCAGGGATTTATGCTATGCAAAATGAACCATGGAAAGAGAAGAAGTGAAGACATTGATATTTTAAAGTTGTCTAAATGAATATTCTAGATTGTAAAACAGAAAATTTAATATTATATATAACAGAGAGAGAGAAATTGGGGAAGGAAAAGGGTCTTAGTCCTTTGACTAACATAATTGCTTTTGATATGCTGGCAATTTATTTTGTGGAGAAACAGTCTCATCAAGTGAGCCCCTGTCTTCTTCTCCCTGCAGTCCAAAGTGGGACGGTTTAGGCAGGTGGAGATTTTACTATCTGGTGTTGGCGGGAAGGGAACATGGACGCAGCTCAGAGAGCTTCGTGCTGATGACCTCAGCTCTAACGCTTCCCGTGATGCAGCCCCTCTAGCCGTGCCATTGCCTGTCTCTCCCTTGGTTTTCTTCTGGTGTGATTATTCTCACTCCTGTTTGCCCACACAGATGGAGCTCAATGGATCCCTAATAGCGTACTTTACTTAATTAACGTGCAATTAGCTTAATGAATATTTTAACCTCATTATGTAGTTACTCATCTTTATCTGTTGCATAAGCCTGGTGCCCAGCCCTGGCCCATTACAAAGACAAGCCAAATTAGGTTTTCATTCAGCAATCGCTTCCAAAGAGGAACCTGCTTCAACGGTTGCTTCTCTTGGTTTGGTGAGGATGCAGTGAAGGGACAGGGGGCATATAAAGAGAAGGGAAGCTACATAGGGAGGGCAGGGAAAATATCAAGATACTCGCTGCCCTGGTCTGTCTCCACCCTACCTTGCCACCCCCAAAATGCAATCCAACGTATTTTTTAATGCTCATGAAAGTGAGTAAATCACCTCAACAACAAACCATGTGTTGGTTGTTATTATATCATTAAAAACAAACCAGGCACGAGGATGGGAGAATTTTCATCAGGATCTAATTTGTTGAGTGAAATCACTGAGTGGGGTCATCTGGAGTATGTTGTCAGCAATATTCTGATGGCACACAGCTCTACTTATTAGCCTGATTTAAAACCCTGCAGCCTGATTTAAAACCCTGCAGGCAAAAATGGGCAACCCTTTTTCCTTACTTTTGCTACATCTGAGAATCAATCAAATATTATTATTATTTTAAGGGGGGTATATAATTGATACCATTATGATTTTAGGTGACTGGCAGGTGTGTGGCCTTCTCTACCTGTCAAAGCTGGCTTGTGAGCAGGAGGGAGAAAATTATCCAGCCCACTGCCTGCATCCCATTCCCCACTGCTACTGTAAATATCGTCACTTTCCTTCTGAGAACCTGCCGTTCCTTAACATAGATTTGGGGCATCTTTGAGAACACAGCAATGAACTCGCTTTAAACAGCAATACAACATTTGTCTTTGTCTTCCGTTCTGTTAAACTTGAGTAAAAGGACCGAAAGAGAGAGAATTTCAAATCAAAGCTTTTCAATCACTTTCAGCCTCTGAGGTAGGTTTGAATTTGTTCTCCTCTTGCTGCTAATTTTCTTTTTCTCATAAGGTCACTTGTTGATGCTGTCTGTACATGTTGTGATATGCTTCAAGGAATGTGGGTTGCCATTGTGTAGGGTTCCATCCACCAAAAAACACCACACACAAAAAACACCACAGAAAGTATTTCTGCCACAGTTAATTCTGGTCTCCTCTGCACCTTAGCTCTATTTGGGTTGGGGATGGATGACTGGTTGGACCTAGAATTTAGATGAGGGTACAATTCTTTATCTTCAACTATTTAGTATTTAAATTACAGTATTGATTAGTATTTTTTTTTTACAAAAGTGATTTACAAACATAAATAAACAACACACACATTAAAACCAGCATAAGAAACAGAACTGTGGGGAAGGGATCTAAAACTCTTTCATATTTTTAAAAGACAGGACTGAAACATCCCACCTACAGAAAGATGCCACAGGTATTTAAAAGCCAAAGGGCTTGGTGGAAAATAAATGTTTTTGCCTGGTGTCTAAAGACAAGCAATGATGGTGCTAGATGAGCTTCCCTGAGGAGAGCATTCCTCGAGTGGGGAGCCACCACTGAAAAGGCCCATTCTTGTGTTGCCGGGACCTCTCATGGAAGGCGTACACAGAGAAGGCCACAGATGAGGGTTGCAATCCCCCCCCCCCAGAAAAAACACATGCTATGGAAGTCCCCCTAAGTTCAAGAGGCCATTTCCCTAGGTCAGTGTTGTCATGGAGCTGGAAAAGTGACTGTGAGGCAGTGTGGAGTAAGGGGGAAAGTTTCCAGATCAGAAGGAGGGGGGGGGCATTTCTAGATAAGCTTGAACCTCAGTATAACTGTTTCTTGCTATAATGCAGGTTTCGGTTTGAATGCTTTGTGGGATACTGGTAATTGCATGGAAGCCAGGACATTAATTCTGGAAACATTTTCATTCCCAAAACCTGTCATCCTTGTCACAGCATTAATGTTATTTTACACAGTGGGAAATGTTCTTTCTTTGTTTCACAGTGAGCATACTAAGTTTAATGTACCTATAAGGTGTGATAAATCTATGCCCAGATATGATTCTCAAGAAGATATTTTGCCCTTCTCCAAACAAGCTACAATTTATGCTAAACTGGATGGCAGTAGTCTTTCTATGAAGGAGAGAGAGATTCATTTGGTTGGTTGGTTTTCAATAGCATATTCAGGAGTCCATAGACTTTTGCTGGCCTTGATGTTTTTTTAAACAGTCACAACTCACCACTTCATTATATTAGTATCTATACTAATTTCACATGCAAGTGAAAAAATTAAAACTGCATATTCAAATAGCAAAGCAGAAACCAGAAGAAATGCAGGAAACAAAAAAAGAAGCTTCCAGCAGCAATGAATATGACTCCAACCAGAGCACTATACAAATCCACAGATATGATAGAGAAACCCTGCCTTAGCCAGCCACTTAAAAGTCAACAGGGTGCTGCTGCTGCTGCTGCTGCTGCTGCTGCTGGGACTATCCTGCCCTACAGAGCCACCCCCTGCATTTCTCTTGGAATGGACACATGAAGCATCTGCTTTGTGTGCAAAACATCTCATGTTCAATCCCTGGTTTCTCTAGGTAGGGCTGGGAAATATTTCCTGTCTAAAATCTTGGAGAGCCGCTGCCAGTGAGCTAGATGGACTCAGTAGAAGGTGGCTTCTTTATTTCCTAAGTGGCCTATGTATCATATTTTTTGCACCATAACACTCACTTTTTTCCTCCTAGAAAGTAAGGGGAAATGTCTGTGCATGTTATGGAGGGAATGCCTATGGGTGGCATGCCTACGGATTTTCCTCCTCTAAAAACTACGTGTGTGTGTTATGGTCGGGTGCGTGTTATAGAGTGAAAAATACGGCTAAGTTTACTGCAAATCAACTTTAAAATCTACTTTATATTTTAGAAAGTTGTTTATCTGTTCTCTATGCACTTTGACAACACTTAAGATGTTGTAACCAAATTTTGCATGGTTCTTTTTGAGATCAATGAGCAGGTTTTTGTCTACGTCTGGGTACAATTGGTACACTTTGAATCACGATAGTGGACTTTCTAAGCTGCACTGTTTTTATCTGCTGATCTCAGAACTGCACTGATTGTTTTGGTTTCTTCGAATTCTCAAGCAATACCGGGCACTTTCCAAAAGCAAATGATGAAACCAACTAAGAGTAAAGAGCATTTCCAATCACCACCACCAATGCTGATCTCAGACTTACAGCAGTGTAGAAAATTGGAGGCTATTTTTTGCCATTTACGAACCTAGATTTGACCTGAATTTGTTGAATTTAAGGTCAAACTAATGATGATCCTAAATGGGATCTACAGTACAATCCCATGCATGACCACTCAGACATAATACCTATTCAGTTCAATGGGTTTTTCTCTCAGCTTAGATTGCAGCCATAACATTTTAGATTGGATGCAGAAGTAATGCTGTATTGATGCTGCTTTCGTTCATAGAAGAAATGTAGCCAGATCTTCATAAATACACACACAGAGAGAGGGGGGGGAAATATCTTTTGGCATATTATCAGCCCCTTGCCACTGCCTCTCTGATGGTTTGAATGTGGAGGAGGCCGTCAGGCTTCCCACCTTTCTGTCTGTGAAAACTCACTTGTGTGAGCTCTTCCCTGTCTCTATGGGAATCCTTGCAGAGAAAGAGCAACGGACATCAAAGATCTGTACAGAAAATCTCCAGTAAATATGCCACAGGAAAGTGAAGAAAGCAGCTAGCACTGTTTCCTTCAGGCTACACTTTTTTTGTTTTTTGTTATTGTTGTTTTGAGTCAGCAAGGTTAACCAGAGAAATAGAGCAGAAAGTTGAGATTATTGGGAACAGCTGCAGCCAGATTTTCAAAGCCTTCCCAAATACTTCAAAAGAAGAACAAACTTTATTTACACAATGCACACTGTTGCCTTGTCAACCCAGAAATGGCACGGCCGAGAAGGAAGAGAAATGACATAATATAGGAGAACAAGCAATATACGTGTGTGCATGTATTCTGAGATGGGGACTTCTGTAAGATAAGAAGTAAAATAAAATAAAGATTGCACCTTTCCCTCTCCACCCTGTGGCAAATAACAATAATAGAAAGTCATCCTGTAAGGTGAAAAGTGCATGCTGTTTTCTTAGTATAGGCTTGGGTTTTGACATTTTTACAAATCATAAATTCAGCTCTGGATTGACCCAGGACCCAGACTTCCAGGGCCAGTTTCGTGAGTTGTGAAAGGTTTCCTTTGACAGTGTTTAGCTCCACTTCAGAGTCTGCCCAAAGTTCTCTAGTGAGTGGTCATCGGCAATTAATTCCACTGTGCCTACCTGTTTAGAAGCATTTTTCTTTCAATGAACACTCAGTGCCCCCCTAAATTAAGAGATAGTTGCTTGGGCATGCCTTGGGACCTGATGCTCTGTTTGTCAGAACAGGGCCTTTCAAGCAGACAAAAAAAGCAAGAGAATCCGGGGGCCACAAACCAAGCCTATGAGGAGGCCTTCCCCATCATTCCTAGCTCTCTCTCTCTCGCCTCTCACATGTCCCTCTTTTTTTCCTCTCTCCACTGGTTGAAAAGTTTTTATTTCTGGCAAATGAGGAATAGGAGGTATGAGACATAGAATCACTTAGGTTGGAATGGATATTGTTTTCCCCTGCCCTCACAGGGAAAAAGTATTTTTTTCTTCCTGCATCACAATCATGAATCCAGGGATGGATGGTGTGCAGCTGCTATTTAGTGAGCAGAAAGCAAACAGGCAAAGACCAGCCACATTGTTAACATCACACCTAATTTGGCACCATGTCTTAAGGAAAATCATGCAACAGTTTTCCTGGCTTTCCCCCAGTACTCTCTCAGACTGAAGCTGCTCTACCAACAATAATTTTCAATGTAGAATTGCACCTCACTGAGACTGTACCACATGAGGGGAAGGGCCATGGCTGAGGGGTGGAGCCTTTGCATGCAGAAGGTCCCATGGTATCTTCAGGTTGGGCTGGGGGAGACTTCCTTTCTGAAACCCCAGAGAGTCCCTGCCAGTATAGACAACAGTGAGCTAGATGGACCAACCGTCTGACTCAGTAAAACAGCAGCTTCCTACATAAAACAAATCCCCTTATACGACACAGTGTCTCTTGGTTCAAGATAGAAGATGGTGCAATCCAGTGCCTTCATAGTTTGATCCTTTGTCAGTTGAGCTGCTTTGAGCCTGTGGTTATTTGCCAGCAACTCTCTGAGCCATGAATTGTCAGGAGTAGGTCAGAAATAAAAAAACACCTTTGTTTGTGAAGTTAACTTTTTATTCGAAGAAACCAAAACAGCACAGGCCTAGTAATCACAGCAACTCTTCCCGGTAGGTCTTAAGGCAGTTGTGAGGACTAAAGGTCCCTGCCTTCTCACCGCTCTCTAAGGCTCGTTTCCCAGTTCCTTCCCTAGCAGCCTAAGGCTCTGTCGCCTTGTATCTCATTGCTCTACTCTCTTCATACCTCTGTGTATTCTGGGAGACCAGCATGGAGGGGGAGACTTCCTAAATTCTTCAGCAGCCTGCCTCATTTCTGCCTCTTGGGCCCTCTCCTCTCCAGCCTCCTCTTCTGCTTTTGAGCCTGGACTACTCTCTGTCACAGGCTCTTCCTGCTCATTAAACCCTGTTGCCTCTTCACCTTCCAACACCTACTCCTCCCGGTCTGCCCCCTATTCTTTCTCTGACTGCTTATTGTCATCCCACCACCAATTCGCTGGCTCTGAGCCTTCTTCCCTTGGGGGTTCCCCAGCTGGTGCTTCCCACCACTCTTCTGCATCTAGCCAGTCATTGTCATATTCACACTCACACTTCCCCCAAAACTAAGACATTAAGGGCACATTTTTGCGGGATCAGTTACTAATCGAGATTACAGGGAGTACAAGAGAATTATGGTGTTTGGGTATTTGTTGTTGAACTCCAGCTTCCATCAGCCCCCAGCCAGCATAGCCAATGACCAGGCATGATGGATGTTGTAGTCCAGTAATATCTGATGGGCAACCGGTTCAACCATGCCCCCGCCCAAGGCACTGAGAAGTGGCACAGTATGACTTCACCACTCATGTCAGTCCTGTCCTTAACACATCACACGTCTGCCTATCAGATCTCAGGTTCGCACTACACTGTGATGTCAACGTGCAAGCATATATTACTGTTGGCATGTTCCAAATGTGTAGTTCACCTCGTTGGGTCAGCATTGCCATAACACATTCCCAAACAACATGATAACACTTATTTCTGTCTGCAACTTGAGTTCTTTAAAGGGTATGGAAAGAGCAAAGGAATGCTTGAATCAAAGGTGGAAAGCTGCTCACTTTGAACCTGGCGTGAAGTAAGTAAAAGAAGCAACTGGGTTTCTCCCTAGGCACGGAAGCAATGCATGTGAAACTGACTCATCTCTCCTGGCACAGATGGAGACCCTACTGCTGTCAGATGCGGAGGGAGCAGAGTTACAGCGGTTATGGCAGCAGAGGACAGAACGGCGGCAGCAGAGAAGCAGCCTGTGTCCTCTTTACACACTGCCATCTGGCTCTCTCTAATCATGGTCCACAGCTTGTTATTTCCCCTGCCCAATAAATAAAAAATAAAAATGCCCTGGTTTTATTCTCCGAGTGCTGCTTTACAGTGGTACCTCGGGTTGCAGACACTTCAGGTTACGAACGCTTCAGGTTACAGACTCTGCTAACCCAGAAATAGTACCTCGGTTTAAGAACTTTGCTTCAGGATGAGAACAGAAATCGTGTGGCAACACAGCAGCAATGGGAGGCCCTATTAGCAAATTGGGTTAAGAACAGTTTCAGGTTAAGAAAGGACCTCCGGAATTAATTAAGTTCTTAACCCGATGTACCACTGTATTTCTAACAGATCTGACTCAAGTGCAACCGTGGCCTACAAAGACTTGACTCCCTTTCTCTCCCCTCCCTTCCCAGCTACTTTGTTCCATGTTCACATTCATTCATGTGACCTTGTGGAAGCCACATGAGAGAGAGACCTGGTCCACAGGGGGTATTACTGTTGTCCAGAAGACATTAATGTACACAGCAAAGGAACACTGTATTTTCTGGAGGAAGAGGGTCATAGAACTTTAGCACAGCATTTCCCTTTGGTCAGTGGCAGATGGTCTCAAAAGATTTTTGGAAAGAGTAGAGGAAGAATTGCAAGGTTCCTATCCTTACAAAGCAATGTGCTTGCTTGTAACATAAAAGCAGGCCAAAGCAGGCTCCTTGTCAGCACACTTTATGATGTGGTTTCTCATATAGGTTTATATTATTACATATTATGGGATAAATACAATCCACAGTGATGCCTCCTGACCCCTTTCATTATTTTTCAGATTAGCAGTGATTACATTTCGCAAAAACCTGCCTGGGGCATGGCAACCCCCATTCTATTTTACTTTCATACAACAAATCTCCTTACAGTATTTTCTGTCAGCCAAGCAGAACGAAATATGCAGTTAAAAATAGTGCATATATTCATGTGTATTTATTACATATCGTGGAAGATATTCTTGGTGCTATAAGGAACCTTAGGATAGACTAAATACAACGATCCTGCTCTTTAGGTAACTTGCCTTGTTTGTTTCCCTTGTAAAATCCAATGTCTGTAACCTGGTGCGTGTACAATTTAAACCAGGATTATCCAAATTTATTTTCACATAGCCTAGGTGGATCTTTCTGTACATCACTATGATTTACTTGACACCTGCTGATCTGAATGATTTACCTCTTCCTTTCCCTCAGATTAAATACATGAATATGCAATGGCGGTAGATGCATAGATGGCAGGTGTCAGGGCATTTGAGGACTACATAATCTGAAATTAGGGCCTGCTCTAGTAAGCAGGGCAGGAAGACGTGACCTGCTTGAGGTAGCTCCATTGGAGCACCTGTACTACCCCAGCCTTGCAGCTCTCCTGCCCCACCCTACCCAAGCTCCATCTTGGCACAGAGCAGTGATGCTGCTAATGGAGGCCAGGTCCACATCAGTGCCCTTCTGGGCTGTCTGCTCCTGCTCTCAAGTCTAGCCTACCTAACAAAGAGAACATGTGCCAGATTGATCTGTTCACCAAAGTGGATAGAGAAAAGTTTTTCTCCCTACATTCAGTGAAGCTGGAAGCTGGAAGATTCGGGACAGATGAAAGTGCTTTCCCATGACGATCATAGTTAAACTATGGAATTCGTTCTCACAGTGATGGCTTTAAAATATTAGACAAACTCATGAAGGACAAAGCTGCTAGCCACAATGTAGGGGTTACGCCTTATCCTTTCTTCTCCCGAAAATGTCCCGCAAGGTAGTGGGTACGGATTGTTCATTGGGGTTTACTCCTGAAGTGTTTCTCATGAATGTGTATAGTCAAAAGGGAGCAGAGGTTTAGGATCAGAGTTTTCCTTCTCCTGAATGGGCTACTTTCCCAGGTTGACAAGTTCCGTCTGTCCCTCAGTTCCCTCTATAGCACATGCAAGAACTTGACCGTTGGTCCCACTATCAGTCTTGTCCACTCAATCTGCTGAAGCCTGTCTTTGCATGTCGGGGAAGTCCCTAACTCACCAAGGGTTTGAGACTCATTGGCTACCCTCACCTGGTTTAGCCAGCCAGTCGAAGCTGTTCCCAGGGGGTGCCTGCAGTCTTATGCTGACAGATTCTAAGAGCCACAGGTGAGAGCTGAGTGCAGGTTGGGGACTAAAGGTGGACAGACAACCCCAGAAGGAGCACAATGTGCCCCCCACCAGAAGTACTACCCCTGCCCTAACACCCCACACACCCCATACAAAGTTTATGGAGAAGCTTTAAACATTGTTTTTCTGTTATAGCTCCGTGTTAAAAAAACACGCAAACCAACCAAAACAACTCCTGCTGCTTAGAATTCTGCCTCGCATTTCTTCAAACCTATCCAGCATGTAAACATCTTGCTAGTTGCATCTCATTGACAACAGAACATTTCCTGACACTTCTGAATAAATTGCGTAGGCATGTTTTGAAATTAAAATAATTTTAATGGTCTCCTTTTCAAAATGTTGGCAAAGTGTCTAGTGTTTCTTTTGTGTCTTCCTGCCTGTTCAATGAAAATAAATACAATCCGTTTAGTTTGTGGGCATTTATTTATTTATTTATTTATTTATTTATTTATTTATTTGTACTATTTAAGGCATAAAAATAGGAGTAAACAAGAAGACTCTGAAGACATTTATGCTATTTGCTATGTGACCCAAAAATTTGTGCACAAGACATCACATCATTTATTACAGTGGTACCTTGGGTTAAGAACTTAATTCGTTCCCGAGGTCCATTCTTAACCTGAAACTGTTCTTAACCTGAGGTACCACTTTAGCTAATGGGGCCTCCTGCTGCCGCTGCGCCACAGCTGCACGATTTCTGTTCTCATTCTGATGCAAAGTTCTTAACCTGAGGTGCTATTTCTGGGTTAGCAGAGTCTGTAACCTGAAGCGTCCATAACCTGAAGCATCTGTAACCCAAGGTACCACTGTATAGGCAGGGAGCAGGGTAAGATCAGCAACCTTTTTTTCTGTAGAAAGGGTAATCTGTGGGGGAGAGGTGCATGCTGGTAGGGGCGTGGTCAATGCCAATAGTGGGTGGAGCCAGAGTTAACAGTGGGCATGGCCATCCCTGCCTCCCCACCTCTGTTCATCTCTATCCTTTGCCCCTGCCTAGTAGACTGCTGTCAGATTATCATGCCAGTTATCGGACCAGATTCACAGTTGAAATTAGACCAACCCGGTATGGTCAAATATACTGTTTTGCTGGACTTGTAACAACTGCACATTTCATTGGCATGCAGGGTCTTTGGAAATGAGTTAAAGCTGATGGCTGAACAAAGGAAGGTTATTTACTGTTTCCACGGTAGTAAAAAGTATACAGTGGAGTCTGCTGAAAAGAGCTGAACTGGGACCAGTAGTTGTTAAATTCTGCCATGAGTGATCTGCAGTCAGTATTAACAGTGAGGTAGTCAAGTGGTGAGGACATCTCATTATTTGGACTGATAAAATGGTAATCCTATGGAAAGCTGCAAATAAATACCTTCAAACTGAGCGACTAGGTAACAGAACAGCAGACGAAATTCACAGTTAAGTGATGCGCATTGGGACAAAAGATACCTACGTCTGACTTTATATACTTGTCCCAACAGGGTTTAAATTAGAAGTAATTACTCAAGAAGGAGATATGGGGATCATAATAGAAAACTCATTTGAAATGTCAGTTCGATGCAGTGAAGCAGAAAGGGGGGAAAGGCACATTCAGTGTTAGGAATTACTAGGAAGAGGAATGGAAATGAAATGGGGAGCATTGTAATGCCGTTCTATAAATCTATCATGCGTCTGCATTTACAATACTGTGTTCATTTTTGTTTATTCCCTCTTTAAAAGGATATTGCGGAGTTAGAAAAGATATATATGTATAAAAAGGGGCAACTAAATTGAACAAAGGGTTTGGAACACCATATAAAGAAAGGTTGAAGGGGCTGGAGAATTTTCACTTCGAGAAGAACATCTGAGTGGGAACATGACAGAGGTTTATAAAATTATGCGTAATGTGGAAAGAAAAAGAGAGAAGAGAGAATGGAACACATTCTCTCTAAAACAATAGATTTCAAGGTCATCCAATAAAACTGGGTTCTGAACAGCAGGAACAAATGGTACTCCTTTTTTCACAGGACCACAATCAACTTTGATACTTCATTGCCATGCGTTCTGTTTACAGCATTAGCTTGGATGACTTTTAAAGAGCATCTCATCCCTTTTCAAGTCACCCAAGCGAATGCAGTAACCAGATCTATGAGTTAGGTGAATTCATGTAATTCACAGACTTGGATCCTAAAAATCCTTTTGGTGGCTCCAGGGTTCCCTTCTGAATCTTGTGCCGTGGGGCTGCAGTGGGAAGGAAGGGAAACTTTCCTCCTGTGAACTTTCTTAGGTTTTCCTCCACCAGTCTCCTTGTTGTGCCCCATCTGACATTGTCCAGGAGGGACCCCTTACTAGCCAGAGAGGATTTTTATGGGACACAATGGTTGCAGAGGAAAGGAGGAAATAAGAAAGTTTTCTTGCCTGAACTTCCTTAGGTTAATTTGTCTTAAGTTCCAAGAGAACTGTTCTTTCACTAGGCTGATAGCTAAGCAGAGCCTCCCTATTAAGAACAGCCTACCTCAGAGTAGGGACGCAGGTGGCGCTGTGGGTAAAAGCCTCAGTGCCTAGGGATTGCCGATCGAAAGGTCGGCGGTTTGAATCCCTGCGGCGGGGTGCGCTCCCATCGTTCGGTCCCAGCGCCTGCCAACCTAGCAGTTCGAAAGCACCCCTGGGTGCAAGTAGATAAATAGGGACCGCTTACTAGCGGGAAGGTAAACGGCGTTTCCGTGTGCGGCTCTGGCTCGCCAGAGCAGCGATGTCACGCTGGCCACGTGACCCGGAAGTGTCTCCGGACAGCGCTGGCCCCCGGCCTCTTGAGTGAGATGGGCGCACCAACCCCAGAGTCTGGCAAGACTGGCCCGTACGGGCAGGGGTACCTTTACCTTTACCTTTACCTCAGAGTAGCAAATGCTGGGAAGAGGGAAGAGTTGAAAGCACAGGAAGGGGGGGGGGTATTGCACTTACCAGTCCCTAAATTGGGGAGGTGGAAGTTTCCATGGCAGCTGCCTAGGAATGTGCTCTCCGCTTCCTTGAGCAGCAAGTTCTAGGGAACTGCTACAAAAGTTAGTTTGCTTTTGATGAAAGCAAACCCTGCATAGTTTGTATAAAGATAAAGGTAAAGGGACCCCTGACCGTTAGGTCCAGTCGCAGATGACTCTGGGGTTGTGGCACTCATCTCACTTTACTGGCGAAGGGAGCCGGCATACAGCTTCCGGGTCATGTGGCCAGTATGACTAAGCCACTTCTGGCGAACCAGAGCAGCGCACGGAAACGCTGTTTACCTTCCCGCCAGAGTGGTACCTATTTATCTACTTGCACTTGGATGTGCTTTTGAACTGCTAGGTTTACAGGAGCAGGGACCAAGCAACAGGAGCTCACCCCGTCGCAGGGATTTGAACCACCAACCTTCAGATCAACAAGCCCTAGGCTCTGTGGTTTAGACCACAGCGCCACCCGCGTCCCATACTTTGTAATATCAGCTTGTCTGGCAACATAAAGACAGATCACCATGGGAGCAGATTTCTGAGACTAACAGCACAGCTTCTATTTCTGCATCAGGGTCCCACTGAGGCAAAGGAACACCATACAGGTGCTTCACCTTATCCAGCTACTATCCTGGCTCAGTGGCTCAGTCACAGAGAATTTGCTCTGCATGTAGAAGGTCCCAGATTCCAACCCTCGCATCTCCATTAGAACTGCCTGGAACAGATTGAAATCCTGGCTGAAAAGCAGTGGCCAGTGGGACAATACTGATGAACTAATGGGCCACTTTCTCTGGTCCAAAGACATATCATGTGCATCTTTTCCTCAACATATTTTTAAACCAATAAATGACTTTCAGAGCAAAGGAGGAGTAGGGGAAGGGCTGAATGCCCCTTTTCCTCTTGGCCTGCTTTCCAGTCCCCTAGCTGTTTTCCCATCTGTGGTGGGAAACATACAGGTATGTGAATCTCCTATGAGAAATTCCAGAAGAGGAGTGGTCGTGTTAGTACACTGCAGCAATGAACAGGCTTGTGGCATTGTCAAGACTTAACTGTGGCACAAACGTTTATCCACCCAAGTTCACTCCATCAGATACCTATGAGAATGGCTGTGAAATAGTTTATCTTGAAGCATTAACAGAGTGCTCTTTTGCATTTCAAGGTTATGTAGGGATTTCTTCCCATTGTCAAAAAATGGGAAATTCATACACATTTAAAGCACTTTTATGTCACTGTTAACAACCATGACTTCCCCCAAAGAATCCTTGGAACTGTAGTTAGTTCAGGATGCTGAGAAGGAGAAGGCACAGCTCCTACCAGAGAAGAATGGCAGATTAAACTGATGGACTATGCGCAGAAATGGCAAAACTGACCGGAAGAATTAGGAATGAGGAAGACCAAAATTTCAATAAGGAATGGGGGAAATATATAATTTATTTTTTAAAATCATCATAAACAATTAAAATTATTAGTAGGATTGAAATGACCCTTGTAGTTAGTTAAAAGTTGAACTATGGTTTTATTGGAGATTTAATAGAATTGGATTAACAGAGAAGTTGCAGGAGAAAAAGTTAACATTAGGACCCACAAAAGGGGAGGAGGGAAGTCCAAAGGAATTTATGGAAATTGTTTTATTTGTTTGTAAATCTGAAAATCTAATTTTAAAAAAAAGGATGCTGAGGACACCCCCATATAGAACTACAATTCCCGGGACTTCCGGAGGCGGCGCGAACGGTAATGGCTGCCCTTTCCTAACCGGGAGAGGGAAGCTACGCTGGAAAAGGGTCGTCCGCTACGGCGAAGCGGAGACCCATTCTGGAAAACCGCAGGCAGCTGAAGCCTGCGGTCTCGGGACCCGGCGGGCGCCAGGAGCTACCCCCGAAACGTTGAGGGAACCCCGTAAGGGGCTCCGGATCGCAGAGGGGGTAGCGGCGCTGTGGGTCTATGCGCATTCAGCGGAGCGAAGCCGCGCTGCCGTTGCCGGTGAGCGCCGACCTTTCTTCCTTCAACACAAGATTCTAAAACGCAACAACCCGTGAGTAATTGAGGACTTTACTAAATTTCGGGACTAAAAATATTGAAAATAAGCTGAAAGCGGAGAGACGAGGAAAAGGAAGTCCGTCCTCCGCAGCCATTGACTTTTAAAGCAAAGAGCAGGAGGAGTGGAGGCATAGAGAGAACTTTTGACAGCTCAGATTGAGCACCCGCAGAAATTACTTTTCCCTTTAAAGACTGTAAGCAATTGATTTTTGGACTTTTATTAGGACTTATATACTCCTTTCTTTGTGGATTACAATTCTGTTTAAGAAGCCCAGGTGTCAGAACTGCCTGAGCAGCAGAACTGTCAGACTGCAAATTTGGATACATTCTATTTAAACTTTGAGACAGTCTGAGGGAGCTCAGAATGGTTACGTTCTTGCATTTTGGAACTCCAGTAAGCACAACTTGAAATATTGTGGCAAACCTAAAACCAACTCTGCTAAAACTACTCTTGTGAAGATCCCTAAGTATTGGTTCAGATTTCGTATGTGGAATGGACTCTTCTTCCTAGGACATTTTATGCTCCCCCTAGAGGATTGAGGATTTACAACAAAAACATTGTTTTACTTTCTATTTCCCGGCCCTCTGTTTGATTGCTACCATCTGGGCCGTAGCTTTCCCATGGGAACAACTCAGCTTGACCTTGACTGCTAGATAACTTTGGAATGAGTGGCGCAAAAAGAAAGGGATTAAGAACCAGACAAACAACTCTGACAACCGTAACTGCAGCCTCACAAGCACGCAGATCATCTGTGCCCACTTTGCCCTCGGAGGAAAAAGCTACCTCCCTGTCACAGGCAGGGGAGGAAGAAACTGAGGATTTACAACTAGAGGAGATGGCCTCAGGAGGATCTGGTTCTGTATTAGAGAGAATTCTTGAGAAATTGGAGTCTTTGGAGAGGAAAGTTGACCAACAAACTGCGAAAATTGACCTTAATACAGAAACTTTAAACAAACTATCTGGGCAAGTTGCACAGAATGCACAAGCAATCGGACAATTGAAGGAGGCTGCAGGTGAAAATCAGAAACTGGCCGAAGAGACCAGCCAAAGAGTGGGAGAGTTGGAAAAAGAAGTAAGGCCGCTCAGTAAGCAGGTTGGGGAACACCAGATCTATCTCTCCATGTTGGAACTTCGGAACAGGGAGATTAATTTAAGGATAAGATCGATACCAGAAGTGGAAGAAGGTAATCTAGCTGAGTTTCTGACCAAAGAATTCTCCAAGTTCTGGGGTCTAGAGGAGGAAGACTTTAAAATTGTGTCAGCCTTCAGACTTGGAAGACTTACAAAGAGAGAAAGGCCCAGAGACTGTTTGATTACGTTGAGATCAAAGGAGGAAAGGGACAAGATTTTGGGCCTGCACTACGGAAGCTCCTTGAACATTTCGGACAAAAGAATTGAGATTTTTAAGGACATTCCTAAACAGCTGTTGGATCTTAGATCTGAATATTTGGACTTAGTAAAACTGCTGAGAAGCAACTCAATCATCTTTAGGTGGGATTTTCCCCAAGGACTATCTTTTACCTTTAGAGGGAAGAAGATTAAAATTAGAACTTTGGAAGATAGGGACAAGTTTTTGACTGCCTACGGAGAGGACCTTCATAAAGGACTTGAACTACCCTCAGGGCCTGAACCACCACAGGTGCCTGTACCTCAGAACCCTGAAGACTCACAGAACAAAATACCATCCCAAGGAAACTAAACAGATTTATCCAGGATGTCTCTGCAACTTTTAAGTTGGAATATAAATGGCTGCAACAGTCCGGAAAAAAGGAAGAAAATCTTTCACATATTAAAAAAGGAGCAACTAGACATTACTTGTTTACAAGAAACACATGTGACTAGGCTCCACAGAAAAATATTGGTAAATAAAAGGTTAGGCCAAGAATTTATATCTTCGGACTTAGTTAAGAAGAGAGGAGTGGTGATATATGCAAAGGAGAGCCTCTCACCAAAATTTCTATTTAAAGATGAACATGGAAGAATTTTGGCAATTGAAATACAGCACCAAGGAGAGAAAATTTTGATATTAGGAATCTACGCTCCAAATGAAGGGAAATCAGAATTCTACAAGAAGTTGCATGAGATTATGCTGGATTATCTGGACTATGATAACATCATTATGATGGGAGATATGAATGGGATCGTTTCTACAAACATGGATAGGTCACAAAGCCAAAAGGTTACTAAAGAAGGCAGACTACCAAAGACCTTTTTTGAAATGACAGACAACATGGACTGGATTGATATATGGAGGACAAAGAACCCCTTAGGGAAAGAAGGAACATTTTTCTCTGAAGCCCAACTGACTTGGACAAGAATTGACCAAATATGGATTTCTAGAGGTCTGGCTCCTAAGGTGAAGAAAGTGGAAATCTGCCCAAAGACCTGCTCCGATCATAACGCGTTGAAAATGGACATGACATTATTACCAACCGGCTCCTTTAGATGGAAGATGAATGACAACTTGTTTAGAGATCAGGAGATTATCAAGAAGGCCAAAAAAACAATAAAGGACTATTTTGAGATAAATTTAAACACTGCTGTGGAAAAAAGAACAATCTGGGACGCAAGCAAAGCTGTGATGAGAGGGTTCTTGATACAACAGAACGCCATAAAGAAAAGACTACAAAATGAGAAAAAGGACAAGATTTTGGGGAAAATTAAAGAGTTAGAGAAGAAACTAAGAGTAAACCCGAAGTCACAGCCGATTTTGAGAGAAATTAAACTTCATCAGGCACAATATTCCAAACTGATAAACCAGGAAATAGAATGGAAGATTAAATCAATGAAACAAAAAACATTTGAATCGGCTAATAAATGTGGGAAACTGCTGGCTTGGCAGTTGAAGAAGAGACAAAAGCTGAACATAGTAACAAATTTGGAAATAGAAGGAAGGAATATTCAGAACCCGGCGGAAATTAGAAAATGTTTCCAGAAATATTTTAAGAAATTATACACTCAAGGGCCACAAAAGGAGGAAGAGATTGCAAAATTTTTGGAGAAAAATGGACTTAAAAAACTATCACAAGAAAATAGATCACTCCTGAATAGTAAAATAACACGACTAGAGATAGAACAGGCCATTCAGAATATGAAGTTGGGCAAGTCTCCAGGGCCAGATGGCTTGACCTCCAAGTACTATAAGACATTAAGTGACTATTTGATTCAACCACTGATGGAGGTCAGCAATGAAATTATGGAGGGAAAGAAGGCGCCTGAATCGTGGAAGGAAGCTTTTATCACATTGATACCAAAGTCAGAAACTGAAAAGACACAACTTAAGAACTACCGTCCCATTTCCCTTTTAAATGTGGATTACAAAATATTTGCTGACGTTTTGGCAGGAAGACTCAAAAGAGTTTTAAATGAGATAATTCATAAAGATCAGGCAGGCTTTCTCCCAGGAAGACATTTATTTGCTAATACAAGGAACATTATTGACATTTTGGAACTTTTGCAAACAAATATTAACACTAAAGCAGTTCTAATTTTTATAGACGCGGAGAAGGCCTTCGATAATATTTCTTGGAAATTTATGAAGGGGAATTTAAAAGAAATGGGAGTGGGGCGGGGTTTTGAAAATGGGATTGACGCGATTTATTCAGAACAAAAGGCAAAACTGATAGTCAACAATGTGGTTACAGAAGAGTTTAAGATTGAAAAAGGGACACGACAAGGCTGCCCGATTTCCCCCTTGCTGTTTATTTCTGTCCTGGAGGTGCTCTTGAACTTGATTAGAGGGGACCGGTTGGTGCAAGGGATTCAGATCGGAGCGAAACAATATAAACTTAAAGCTTTTGCAGATGACCTTGTTTTGACATTGCAAGAGCCAGAATCTAGTACAAAAAGAGTGTTACAATTGATTCAGGACTTTGGTCGGGTAGCGGGCTTTAAACTAAACAAACAGAAAACTAAGGTGTTGGGAAAAAACTTGACAGATGCAGAGTCAGAACGGTTTCAGAGAGAAACAGAACTAACTGTGGTTAAAAAAGTAAAGTACCTAGGGGTAAACATAACAGCAAAAAATCTGAGTCTATTTAAGGATAATTATGAAAAATGTTGGTCTGAAATTAAGAGAGACTTGGACAGTTGGTCAAAATTGAAGCTTTCTTTGTTAGGCCGAATTGCTGCTATTAAGATGAATGTATTGCCTAAGATGTTGTTTTTGTTTCAAACATTGCAAATTGTGGATAAGACGGAGTGCTTCAGGAAGTGGCAGAGAGATATTTCTAAATTTGTCTGGCAGGGCAAAAAGCCCAGAATTAAGTTTAAGATATTAACTGATGCGAAAGAAAGAGGGGGCTTTGCCCTGCCAGACTTAAGGTTGTACTACGAAGCCGCAGCTTTCTGCTGGCTAAAAGACTGGCTACTTCTAGAGGACACTGACGTGTTAGATTTAGAAGGTTTTAACAATGCATTTGGCTGGCATGCATACTTATGGTATGACAAAGTTAAGATCAATAAGGCCTTTAAGAACCATATTGTCAGGAAAGCAGTGTTTAATGTCTGGACAAAATACAAAGACCTATTGGAAAATAAAACTCCAAGATGGCTATCACCTCTGGAGGCTAAGGCCCGAAAAAGACCCAATATGGAGGCCAAATGGCCGAAATATTGGGAAATAATAGAGAAAGAGGGCAACAATTGGAAATTGCAGAGTTTGGAAAAAATGAAAGATAAAGTGCGAGACTGGTTACATTACGCTCAGATTCAAGAAATTTTTAAAAAGGATAAAAAGTTAGGATTCCAGGTGGAGAAATCGAAGTTGGAAACAGAATTGTTAGAACCTAAGACTAAAGTACTCTCAAGAATGTATAACTTGCTGTTGAAATGGAATACACAAGATGAAATGGTTAAGTCGGCCATGATAAAGTGGGCACAGGATATTGGGCATAATATTATGTTTGAGGATTGGGAAAGGTTGTGGACCACGGGGATGAACTTCACGGCATGTAATGCTCTGAAGGAAAATGTAACGAAAATGATATATAGGTGGTACATGACCCCAGTTAAACTAGCCAAAATATGCCATGTGCCAGACAACAAATGTTGGAAATGTAAGGAAAATGAAGGAACATTCTTTCACCTCTGGTGGACTTGTCCCAGGGTGAAGGTCTTCTGGGAAATGATATATAATGAGCTGAAAAAGGTATTTAAGTATACCTTCCTTAAGAAACCAGAGGCCTTCCTCCTGGGCATTGTCGGCCAGATGGTGCCAAAGAAGGACCGAACATTCTTTTTGTACGCAACAGCAGCAGCAAGGATACTTATCGCCAAGAAGTGGAAAACTCAAGATCTACCCACTCTGGAAGAATGGCAGATGCAGCTGATGGACTATATGCAACTGGCTGAGATGACTGGCAGAATTCGAGACCTGGGAGAAGAGAGGGTTGAAGAAGATTGGAGGAAATTTAAGACTTATTTACAAAAATATTGTGACTTGGTGGAAAGTTAAGTAGGATGTTTGATCATAAATAATTGGCCACCACAAAATCGGATTGAAATGGGATGTAAAGTGAGATTAAGAGAAATTAATTTACAGAGGATTATATTTAAATAAGTGGTTATAAAATTTGCAAATTAGATGATAAATTGCTGGGAAAAATTTATGATGATGAAAATGGCAGCGGGAGATGTGAGGAAGTCCAAAGAAGTTATGAAACTCTGTTGAGATAAAAGAAAGGTTGTTTATCTTTGTACTTTATTTTGTAAAAACCCCTAATAAAAATTTATTAAAAAAAAAATAGAACTACAATTCCCAGCACCTTCAACAAACTACAGTTCATGGGCTTGTATTCAAGTAAGATTTACTCAGAGCTGACCCACTGAAATTAAGGCCCATTAATTTCTGAGTAAAATTTATTCCACTTCAGGCTTCTTTGGGGGAAGCCATGCCTGTTGAAGTGGTATGAGAGTGTTTTAAATTATACTGTGGATGTAGCCTAGAGTGGGATGCTTGGCGTAGATAGCTCTGCCTGCTCCTCTCCCTGCCCTCAGCATCTGCCTCCTGAGGTAGCAGTCTCCCTCCACTTAATGGTAGGGCCGGCCCCAGTTGCTGTGACAGCTGGTGTCCTTGCACAAGGCCTGGCTAAAAGTGCACATCTTCATTATACTTCCTTGCATATTAAACCACAGCATAACCATCTAAACTCTGACCTCCCCCTCCCCCCCCCCAAAATGAATAACATTCTTATAGAGTGTCACACACAGTGAGTTGTTGTGATGAAATATGCATTACTTTATTAAACTTGCTGGGGATAATTGGGATGGTATGTAGGGAGTGTGAAATCCGTCACATCCTTGACTATTAATATCTGTGCATTATAGAACTTGAATTTTATGTGTGGTCTGACAGATTACTAATGTTCATTGTCAATCAGAAATTGGAAATCATTTTGAAAATGAATGCATGGTGGAGGTGGGGTTTTCCTTCTCTCTCTCTCTCTTTTAGCGTATTGTAATAAGAACTGTATCCGTCTTCAAAGGTTTTGGTTCCCCTTAGGGCATAATAGGGCAATAGCATAAAAATGTGCAGGAATAAAGCTTAGTGATTTAATGTGGGATCGTATGTGCATTAAAAAAGACCTTAGCCACTACAGACTTGTAGGGCTGGAGCAATATGATCTCCCACATGGAAAACTATGTAGGATACCCTCATTGCCCCCACTGGGAGACTGTGTTCTGAAACAATCTACACCACTGTTATGAGTGCATTATAAATATTGTTAAATAGCTTGTAACTGTGTCTCACAGGACTACCACCCAAGGAGACAGCTCCATTGTGTATAGACGGAAAGTAATTGCCTACCAAGGAAAACAAGCCTCTGCTATGTGAACAATAGGATATCAAGAACAACTGAAACAGAGGAGAAAATGCACATTCTTGCTGGGGAGAGCCACTGATGCTACAACTACAAGGAATTAAAAGCAGGTCCTTGCTGTGGATAAGGTCACACCCTAAACGTGGGGCATTTGCAGAGTTTTGTACCCTTCTATCCAGCACTGTCGTGGGAGGTGCAAGTGTCCTTAGCGGCTAGGACTACCTTTTACCAAATTTGGTTGGTTACAGCTCAGGACCGCAATGCCTCAAGAACCACCTCTCTCCATATGAACCGCCCCAGAACATGCAACCATCATCTGAGGCCCTTCTTTGTGTGCCTCCTTCATAAGAGGGTGGCAACATGAGAACGGGCCTTTTCTGAGGTGGCTCCCCATTTGTGAGATGCTCTCCTCAGAGAGCTTTGGCTGCCCCTTTCATTATATACCTTTAGGCGCCAGGCAAAAACATTCCTCTTCAACCAGGCTGATTAACATCCGATGCCCCTTTAAATATGTTGTGGGAGGAGGGCTCATTGGTTAGTTGTTCTTATTTTTGCTATGCATTTTGTGGTTTTTATATTGTAAGTTTATGAGTGAACCGCTCTGAGATGAAGGACGGTATAATACTAATACTAATACTAATACTATTCCCAGATCAGGAAAACTTGGTCATCATTGTCCATGCATTAGTGACCTCAAGGCTGGACTACTGCAGTGTGTTGTACGTGGGGACACCCTTGAGGTTGGCCTAGAGACTACAACTGGTGCAGAATGTGGTGGCTAAGTTGCTTGTGGGAGCAAACTACCAAGAGCAGATAGCAACTTGCTTGCAGAATGTGCATTGGCTGCCAATCTGCTACCAGGCCAAGTTCAAGGTGTTGAGGCTAAAATGTATGGCCCTATGCATCTCGGGACCAGGGGGCTTGAGAAGCTGCCTTACTGCTTACATGCCCAGAAGGCCACTGAGGTCTGTGGAGGAGCTTCTCCTGCAAGTTCTTACATGAAATCAAGAAGATCTCAGGAGTCAGTATGAGACTTGGGTGGTGGACAACTAGATGTCTCTGCTTGCATAGCAGACAAATATACACCTTAGCTGCTAACCCGCTAATCATTACCATGCTAATTTTGCACTTAAGAAATTAACCCTGGGAGCGCCCACACAAAGCAGATATGTAAAAGGACAGCAACCTTCTTCAAAGGTCCCACCCTGCATTACAACCTGCATTTCTTTCCTTCTGCCCAACACCCTTTTTTTCTTGGCTCTTTATTTTCTCTCATCAAGATAGCTGCTCAGCCAACCAATTTGTATTCCAGTTACACAGGTGCGCTTCTGTGCACTAGCTGCACTGAGTGCTTCTTATAAGAACATGAGAATCAGACTATGTACTTATAAGAACATGAGAATCAGCTATCTGGTCCAGCACTTTTATTCTAGTCGCCTTTCCCCCCAAGGCACAGCAGGGCCTCTGAGCACAGCTGCCCATCTTTAGCATGCAGCTTCCACAAGCGTTTCGAATGCATTACCACCTGAGTCTGTTGGGCTTGCAGGATTGCAGACAGGGCGGGTTGGGGTGGAAAGACCTGTCGATTTTAATTCTTTCCACTTCTCATTTTTCCAGTCTTAAATTCAGCTCTCAACATTTTGCAGCAAAATCCTCATGGAAATTCATCAGCATTTTAGTGCGGATTTCTCTTAATAAACACATTTTTGTATCCAAGTTTGCCTCATGCACACATTTTTTGCAAAGTAATTTCCCCTAATCTAATGCATTTTTGTATATTGTTTTCAATAATATCTTCATTTTTAATGCACACTTTCCCCTAGTCAAGCATTTCTGTAAGCATCGGTTGGTTGGAGAACTTCACTATGCAGTTCAGGTAAGTGTGAATTTTGAAGGATAGCTGTGTTTCAGTTTACCCTTTTTTTGAATATATCAGTTTGATTAGATTCTGCTTTAAATGTGTACAGAATTGGATTTTTCCTCCATATGCAAGGGGGAAAAACCCATTTGATTTCTTTGGCTTTATCTTACGGCTTAGGGCTTCTAGTTGCATTTATGTATTTGATTTTGGCATTTTTGAGCCAGGTGTTTTCTTTCATTGGGATTGCAGAACTCAGCAAAGAAGATGAGGGTCAAAATTAGAATCAGCTGGCTCCCCTTCCAGTTGGTCTGTTTTCTGCATTGCCAGCCACAATGGGAATCAGCCTTCACTGCAAAGGATGCCCTTCCCTTCCCAGGAACAATATACATTCAGAATGCACGGGTGGTGGCACTACCAGTCTCCCTTGAAAATATCCATTGTGCACCTGTTGATCCTACTGATTCTTATACTCACTTTAACTCTAGTATTAGAGCTTTAACTCTAGACTCCCCCTCCACTTAGAAGCAGCTTTATAATGTGAGTCTCAAGGATCTCCTTTATCAGGCCAGACTTGAACAGTCGGCACTGCACTGTTCTCCACCGGTGGTCTTTGCACTAGTCTGTGCCACCTGTTTCCTGTTGTGAGGTGGATTCTGGATGCCTTACCAGACGCAGCTCAAACTGTGCAGACTTCTTACAGTGATGCCGGTATCAGAGCTTGTAGCTTGGGCTGAAGCCATCTGCTTCAGGAGGCAGCTCTGCGCTGCGCTCCCCAACAAGGCAGCACGCTGGGGGCTCTGATCATTCAGCACACACTGAACAGCATTGCAACTGACGTGCCATCTGCTGACTGTGGCAGGGCTGGGAAAGGAGCAAAGAATCAAGGTCTGTATAGATCAGGAGCACCACCAATCTATAAGGCTCACTTTCCAGTGTCACAACAAAAATATCCCTGTTGGTGAAAAATTACTATTATTATCTTCTCTCAGTCCTCGAGACAATGTAGGCCACACATCTAAAACAGACAAAAAGAGGAAGGAGGGATTTGAATTAGTGGTGCGCCAAATATTCATAAGGTTTGCTTTTGAGTGCAAAAGCTGCTGTTGGGAATAACTGAAAGGGTCCAGACAGACACCCCCATGCCTCACATTCCATCTTTCTCGCCTACATTTTTTAAGGGTATCTTTCTCTCCTCCCTCTGCATCTCTGTCCCCCCCCCCCCATTTGCACAGGGACGTGGGTGGCACTGTGGTCTAAACAACTGAGCCTCTTGGACTTACTGATCAGAAGGTTGGCAGTTCAAATCCGTGCGATGGGGTGAGTTCCCATTACTCTGTCCCAGCTCCTGCCAACCTAGCAGTTAGAAAGCATACCAGTGCAAGTAAATAGGTGGGAAGGTAAACTGGGTTTCCGTGAGCTCTGGCTTCCGTAATGGTGTTCCGTTGTGCCAGAAGCAATTTAGTCATGCTGGCCACATGACCCGGAAAGCTGTCTGTGGACAAACGCTGGCTCCCTTGGCCTGAAGTGAGATGAGCGCTGCAACCCCCCAGTTGCCTTTGACTAGAATTGACCATCATGGGGTCATTTACTTTTATCTTTTACACTGGATCAGATTTTGGGGTTGTGAAGGAGCAAGGAGATACAAGGGTGAGGGAAAATATATCCAGCCAACAGTGTCTAGTCTGCTGACAGGTGGATATTGTTGGATTTCATCCCAATTAATTTTGCAGCGGTTCAACTGTCAAGCCTTACCCCCCAAAGAATCCTGGAAACTAATGAGATCACTGGAAATCATGCTAGCAATTTGATTCCAGCTCAGCAACATCCAAGGTACAAGAAAAGCCAGTGAAATGTAGTTTCCAGGGTGCATGACATCTTTATTCAGGGTTCTGGAAAAGCTACATTTCCTAGGGTCTCTGGTATCACTGCAGTGTGCAAGGTACCTGTCATAGACTGGCTGAATGCACAGGAGTGGTGAGAGACACCAGCTGGGGAACCCCCCAAGGGAACCCCCAGGGAAAGAAGGCTCAGAGCCAGGGAATTGGTGGTAGGATGACGATGAGTGGTCAGAGGCGAAGAGGGGGCAGACTGGGAGGAGGTGGTGTTGGAAGCTGAAGACACAACAGGGTTTAGTGAGCAAGAAGAGGATGTGGCAGAGAGCAGTCCAAACTCAGTGACAGGAGAGGAGGGAGGGTGACAGTGATGAGACAGGCTGCTAAAAAATCCAGTCTCTTCCTGCTGCTTTGACCAGCTCCCCTCTCTCCCTGAACATGCAGAGAAATAATGAGGGCAGAGCAAAGAGAGACAAGATGACTGAGCCTTAGTCTGTTGGGGAAGGAACCAGGGTGGAGCTTTAAAGATTGGTGGGAAGGTGGGGACTTTCAGCAACTGCTTCATCAGAGCAAGACTGCCTGGGAAGTGTTGCTGTGACCACCAGAAATAAGCAGTTTTATTTCTTTGAATAAAGAATTAACTTCACTAGAATTGAGCACTTTATTGTTTTATTGCTAACATAAGCCTGACTCCAGTTCCTGACAGTGCCAAAGGTGAAAGCACAGCTTAGATTGCAATCCAATCCAGAGAAGAACTTTTACAGACAATGGTAGCCATATTGGAATGTATTATGTGCAGGACAGGTTTGCATTACAAAGCAATTATGTATTTCAGAACCACTGTTCTTGCAAGAAGTCAAGACAAAAAGTGGCTTCTTCAACCACATTCTACACTTCATATTTGGAATACTCATTTTTTAGTATCAATATTAATATTGATATTGGTACAGTGTTCTATAAAAGCTAAACAGCTTTTAACTGGAAATAATTAAAAACAATCTTTATTTTGAGCTGCCTGCCTTCCATGATGCAACGTAAACAGCACCGCAGCATTAAGCTAGTTACTAAGAACTGAAAAACAAAAATGGCTCTCTCCTTTTCAGCATGGCTACATCCCTGCGCCACACACTTCAGGTTCTGATCTCGCTAGTTAATTGTGACTAAAACCCATTCAAACTGTCAGAACAAGTTTGTCATGACTAACTCCCACTGCTTTCTGTGGAACCGAACTTAGTCACAACTCGCTTTAACTGGGTCAGGACTCTATGACATACAGATGGGATACAGCACTATAGATGGTGGACTGGTTTTTGCATGTATGTAGTGCTAAAAACAAAAATCCAGGGTTTTTTTGGGGGGGTTCAGCTGGAAAGCTCCCCCTCTCACTGAGAGGTAATAAGCAATGAGAATATGAGGAGCGAACAGTGTAGGGTAGGGTGATGAAGCAGGCCCATTCTTCTTAGGCTATTTCCAAAGCAAACACTCTGTGTACTGAAGAAGCATTAACCAGAGGCAGAAAAATACAGATGAAACACAGATGATGCTGTAAAATGCATTTGCAAAAGTTACAGAAACAGATGCACAGCATTCTCCCAAGACAGCAAGGTGAGAACCTGTGAGACAAATCTAGCTCTTCTCAGTCTTAATATTCCACTGCTGCCCTTTGCTGGGAAAAACATGGGGAGAGCTAAAGGGCTAACACCCAATGTGCTCTCGCTCAGCAGAGAGCGAGATATTCCAGTACTCTGATGTCACTTCATGGAGAAACATGAGGAATTCAGCTTGATTTATATATTCATTTGACAACAGTTGCTGATTCCAGCACTTCGGAATGGTACACTACTATTATTGGCCAATTATTATCAGTCTTTCACTGGAAGACGTATATGGAACAGAGTGCTGAAGGACAAAAGGCAAACCATGGTCCTGGTTAGTCCTGCGCTTCAAGGACTTTGTTGATGAATCTTCCCAGTGCATTTTGCTTCCTTGGTGCCTCTAGTTCAGGATGAGCTTTCTGCTTTTCTCTTTCCTCAACTATTCTGTGACCTTTCAGAATTCTCACACATTACTGGCACCTTAGTTCAGAGCTGTGCTGCAGCATTATAGGAGCACATATATAGACACTCTTTCCCTGTCCTCTCCCTAGTGTGCGGACTCAATACATGTCCCTCTGATGCTTGGTTAAGTGCTTCTGATTTTGTTTTGAACTGTGTTTGGGTTCTTGCAAAAGAAAAAAAGAAATCAGATTTAAGAGCCATTTGATAGAATCTTGGGAATTATGCTGAGAGCGAAATATACTAGAGACAGGTGATGGAAATGTCAGATGAAGAGATGGCTGGGGCACATACATAGCAGCTTCATCCAACTGTCTCCGAGAAAGAAAAGAGAGTGATGGAGTGCCCTTGGTTATAGCTTGGAAACATCAGCACAAGAAAATTAATAGCATAGTAACTGGACCTTGGCATCTCCCAGTTCATCAGTCGTCTTTCCCACAGTGACACTGTAAAATATATATGAACAATTTCCCCTTTGAACACCACATCTGTTCCAGAGGCTGTAACAACATCATGCAAAAATGTGCTGAAAAGTATTTAGAAATATTTAAAATAAAGAAGTGGCTTTAAACTTGCAAAATGGGTTTGGGTTTAAACCAAAGTAAGCACAAGTAAGCACTTGTTCCCAACCATAGTTTGGCTTGACTATGTTCTTTGTATATAAATTAGCAGCAGAAAAAGCAACAACCTTCCTTTTTTTTAGTTTATAACACGTGGAAACTGGCATGATAACGGTTTCTTTATAAACGTGTAAGAAAAATTATAAGAAATGTCTCACTTTGCAATTGGAATACTGAAAGATAATATTTAACAAGTGCTACAAAGTGATAGACCAGAGCAAATAATTCATAACTTACCAGCAAATGTAGTCATTTTTACATCTCCCAGAATATCTGCAAACAGACCAGAGCCCTCTACATTTTTTATCATTCCATTAATGTTTTGTTAAAACTTACAGGTAGATTATGAACACTGCACTCCCAGTCTGCTTTTTACAAGACACAGTTGAGTAATAAAGAAACATAAGTCCACATGATATTTCCATTTCCTTTCTGGGTGACTACACAGATACTTCTCACACAAATATTCATGTGATTGAATATAATGGGTTGGTTGCTGCAAGTGTGTGTAGCCTTTAAATTTCTTTTCTGCTGTCATTTTTGTCCTTGAAACCAAAACATGTAGATAGTCATGAAATTATGTACAATTGCTGTCAAAACAAATTACTTTAAAAAACACTTCAATTAATACTGGTGCATCCCCTCCCCCTTTTTCTATTATTCACCCAGGTGAGTAAGCTTGTTACTAGCAGCCAGTCCACAGGTAAGAATTGAAGACCAGAGGCAATAGTTTCTATGGCAAAATCTATCCAGCAAGCATCGTGAAAATTAATTCCCATGTTATTGGTTATCACATTGAATATAGTAAATTAATACCTGCCGCTCTGCTCCTTCGAAAACAGTCAAACACAGAGTTCCTATTTTTGGATAGAAAGGGGGATTCTAATGCTTTATGCCACTTCCCCATTTCACACTTCAGTAAGTTTTGTGGACATATTGTTTCACTTTCCATTACTTCCTTCTGTCCTTTTCTGCTTAGCATATCTAAGGGACCCCTGACCATTAGGTCCAGTTGTGACCAACTCTGGGGTTGCGGTGCTCATCTCACTTTATTTTTTGAGGGAGCCAGGTCATGTGGCCAGCATGACTAAGCCACTTCTGGCAAACCAGAGCAGCGCACGGAAATGCCATTTACCTTCCCGCTGGAGCGGTACATATTTATCTAATTCCACTTTGACGTGCTTTCGAACAGGGACCGAGCAACGGGAGCTCACCCCGTTGCGGGGATTCGAACCACCAACCTTCTGATCGGCAAGCCCTAGGCTCTGTGGTTTAACCCACAGCGCCACCAGCTGTTTAGCTATTCTAAACATAAGAGCCTTTCTAATTCAGCATCTTGTCTCTCTCTGAGGCCAACCAGACACTCATGGGGAACTCACAAGCACAGCACGAGGCTAATAGTTCTCCACCACTACCACTGTGGTATTCAGTGCCTCTGATCCTGCTACTCAACCCTCCATCTCTCCTATTCTCCTGGAGCCTTTCTACCACCTGTTCTTCCGATGGCAGTTCCCTGACAGTGTATGTTTTTAAAACCAGCTTACGTTTTTATTGTAAGTTGTTTTTAAGGTGAAGGGCAGGAAATAAATTCCCTTTAAAAACCATCCAAACTGGTGACCATTGCCATATATTGCAGAAGTGAATTTCATAGTTATAACCATGTGCTGTATGAAGAAGTCCTTTCTGTTTTGTGTCCTGAATCTCCCACTTTTAAGTTTCATTGGGCAAGTCCATGTTCTGGTATTCACAAGACAAAACACAAAATATAATCCGTATTTGCTTGAGTCATCAAATCTAATGTACACCTCAATTTTCAGAACCTTGAAGCCAAAAACATAATGGCAAATATAAACGTGCCATCGAATCTAATGCGCACCTTAATTTTTGCAACGTAATTTGGCCAAAAAAGATGAGCATTAGATTCAAGTAAATATGGGAATCAAAATAGAAACAGTCAAATGCCACCACCACCCCCAAAACACACATATAAAAACCATCAAAAGCAAGTTGATCTTTTAAAAAAACAACAACACACAATTCAAAAGCAGTTTAAAAGAATGTAAACCAGGCATAGGCAAACTCGGTCCTCCAAATGTTTTGGAACTACAACTGCCATTATCCCTAACAGGACCAGTGGTCAGGGATGATGGGAGTTGTAGTCCCAAAACATCTGGAGGGCCAAGTTTGCCTATGCCAGATGTAAACAGTACTCTCTGCTGGGTAGTAGCAGTCCTTATCAGCCCCACCGCCAGCCTGGTGGAGAAAGGCTGGAGCAGGACACTCAGACTCTCAGGAGGTGTCTCCCCTTCCCTTTTTTGTTAAACTAAATACCCTTTCCTTGTAAGGATGTTGCTCCAGCCTCTTGATCATTATGGCGGCCCTCTTTGTACATGTGCCTTCAAAACTTTCTAGTTACAATGTGGAATGCCTATAGCTGTTATCAGACATGCTATTATTTTGCTGTTTTAGGCAAACACAATGGACCCATTCTTGTATCACAAGCTGTGTACTAGTGCACACTACTAAATTTCTCCTATTCTGTTCCTCTTCTTTCTGGAACCAGGCACAACAAACCACAAGCCTTGGTTTACTGTGCTGCATGAACCAGCATTCATGGTTTGTTTTCTTCACAGAAGTCATGACTGGTAATCCAACAACAAACCTTGGAAACAACCACAGAAGTTGGTTTGCATATCGCATACTGCAAAGGCAAAAAGGGATTTTAGAAGTACATTAGAATTTAAATCCACTCCCCTCCTGTGCAACCCCCCCCCCTTTATCAAGCAGTACCTGTAAGTGTAGTGCATTAAAATATTTAAGATGTGGGCTTTTGCAAATCATTTAAGCCTTTTGTCAGCTTGAAGAAAGAAAGCGGTCTCAGCTACAAGCCCTATGTGCTCCACCTCCTCCATTGAAGGGAAATTGGTCATTTTGTGAGAGCTATTCAGTCAACTCTTGCTCGCCTGTTGCTGATGCAAGATAACTGCTCCTTTCCACGACTGAATGCCATTTATAATAGAAATAACTGCTTACTAATTAGCAGCTATATGTTAACTGCTTATTTGTTAGAGCATGAATTAGTAACCAGCCTTTGGCTGGGCTATAACGCTCCATAACCCTGGGAATAATTCTTGTTCATAGAGTAAATCAATACCTGCCAGCCTACCTTTTACAAATACACCCCCCCCCCAGGGCATCACATCTCTTTTGCAGCATGCTTTCTGATTCCAGCGAGACGAAGCAGAGTGATGGTGGCGACACCTCGTAGCGGATGGTCCATTGTGCACAGTGATGTATTAATGGGTGTGATTGTTGAGACAGCTACCTTTGCCACAGATATATTGCAAACATATATATATATATATATATATATATATATATGTGTGTGTGTGTGTGTGTGTGTATGTGTATATATATATATATATATATATATATGCAGGTTTTGGTGTCCTCGGGTGTCTTCCCGTGTAAAAGTTGGGGTGTCTAGGCGACGTTTCGACGAGGTCTCACTCGTCATCTTCAGGCTGGTGCTTTCGGCTTCTTGTTACTGGAACAGAGCGGGATCTCAATGTTTGAGTTCCTATAAATACTGTAGAGGGGGTGTGGTGTCTAGCCTCCAATGTTCTGGGCAGAGAGGAAGTTCCCAGGCTAGTGTGCCTTTTCTTCTTTTGTTCCTTAATTACTTGAGAGATACCTTGAGTGATTTCTTGAGTGATATCCTGAGTACCACTTAGGTGGGTCATTAGGTGTGGATTAGTTGCTAAAGTCTTTGTGTCTTGACCTCTTGAACTTTGTGAAGAGTTTTCCTGAGAAGATGGCTGTATTGCACTTAGTTGTGCTTTGGCTTGGCTTCGTGTATAGGGGCGAGCTGTGGTTTTGTGGCTTGTGTCAGCCAGATCTGTGTAGGGATTGCAGGGGGGTGCAGCATCCGGAGGTGCCACCATGGATTGGCTACTGGATGGTGTCAGTAATTCATCTGTGGAGAGGGTCTGGGTTTGGGTCTGGTGTGGTTGATTGGTGTTGGCGTTCTGTGTGCCTCTGGATCTGGTGTCAGTTTTTGTGGGGAGGGCTAATTTCCAGATGTCTGGCAAGCGGGATGTGTCGTCACGCTTGTTCATGTTGTGAGGGTGTTTCTCTATCTCGATGGCTTCCATGATTATTCTCTTGTGGTGATGTTCCGTGTTAAAGAGCAATTTGGAATCTGCAAAATTAATTTCGTGTCCTGTTTCTTTCATGTGTTGGAAAAGAGAGGAAGTTTTTTCTTCTTTTTTGACGGCATTCTTGTGTTCTGCGATACGTGCATTTATTCGTCTGTTTGTTTGTCCAATGTACGTGGCTGGGCAGACTTTGCAGGGTATTTCATAGAACTTCCTCTCTGCCCAGAACATTGGAGGCTAGACACCACACCCCCTCTACAGTATTTATAGGAACTCAAACATTGAGATCCCGCTCTGTTCCAGTAACAAGAAGCCGAAAGCACCAGCCTGAAGATGACGAGTGAGACCTCGTCGAAACGTCGCCTAGACACCCCAACTTTTACACGGGAAGACACCCGAGGACACCAAAACCTGCATTCCTGTACCCGTGAAAATCTACGAAAGCAAATATCTTACCTCTACGGGGAGGAAACCTTCCAGCTGACAAGAACCTACGAGAAACTAGAAGTCCGAAGAGCCACCATCTTATGTGATCTCTTGTTCCTACGCAACTGCCGAGACAACAAATTAATTCCCACATGCTTCCAACTTAAATTCCATTCTAAAACCCCAGCCACCGAAAGGATCCTGAAACGAACTGAACTATCCCTAATCAGAAACGAACTACACAAGAAAAGATACCTACTAGACCAAACCAACAAAGATCTACTCACTCTTCACCTCAAACTCTGTAACAAAATCCACCCTGCACTCTGGGACAAATGCAAACAACTAGCCGTCTGGAGAGCTGAAACGGAGACCTCACATAAGACAGACACACACACCAACAAACTCCACAAACTAGAGAAACGCCAGAAGCCCGGCCACCCTCCACAGCAACCCATGAAACAAACAGTACATAACATATCAGACAGGATCCTCACCACAACTGAAACCAAAGTACTCTCCAAAGGTTTCAACTTTGCAGTCGCCCCGAGACGCATCCCCACGGAAAACATCATATGCGGAGTCGAAGCTAGCCTAACCAAATTCAACCCAGATGAAGCCAATAAAATCAGACTTGAAGTCACCAACATCCTCTGCTCCAGCAAACCACCCAGAAGCAATTTACACAAAGAAGAACAGAAAGCACTCACCAACCTGAGGAAAGACAACAACATAATCATTCTCCCAGCAGACAAAGGTAATGCCACAGTGGTGATGAACACATCGGACTACCAAGCAAAACTATCAAAGCTACTCCAAGATCCTGCCTACAAACCTATAAAAACAGATCCCACCACCTATCTGGAAAAAACCACCAAATCCAAAATAAAAGCCTCTCCTATCAGTGAAGAAATCCAGCTAAGAATCATCCCCAGAGAAAAATCATCCAGATGCCCCAAACTCTACGGCCTCCCCAAGATACACAAAGAAGGAACACCACTCAGACCAATAGTCAGCTCCATAGGCTCACCTCTACAAAATCTCGCTAAATTTCTCGCCAAGCAACTTCAGCCCTATGCAGAATCCATCTCTTCACACGTACCAAACTCCTTCCAGTTCATAGAAACAATAAAGAAGCAAAACCTACATCCTAATGACCTACTTGTGAGCTTCGATGTTGTATCTCTCTTCACACAAGTGCCCATTAATGAAGCCTTGACAGCTATTCAAAACAAATACAATCCCCCCGAATACATCTTGGACCTGACCACCACTGCCTAACCAACACGTACTTCATCCACAATGGACAAAGATACAAACAGATAGAAGGAGCACCTATGGGATCACCCCTCTCACCGGTCATCGCAAACCTGTACATGGAACACTTTGAAACCAATGCTTTAGACAAGTCAGAACACAAACCCAAACTTTGGCTCAGATATGTTGACGAGACCTTTGTAATTTGGCCACACGGGAAGGAAAAACTGGATAGCTTCCTCACACATCTCAACAACTTACACCCCAAAATACAATTCACTATGGAAATAGAAGCCAACAACCAACTTCCCTTCCTTGACGTCCTAATCTACAAAAAACCTGATGGCTCCCTAGGACACACTATCTACCAGAAAAAAACACACACCAACCGCTACTTACATGCACAATCACACCACCACCCTGCACAAATAAACTCCGTAGCCAAGACTCTCATCTCCAGAACCAAACGCCTGGCTGACAAAGACCACTTGACAACTGAGTTACAGAATCTCTCAAATGTGTTAATTGCCAATGGATACCAGCAAAACAGGATTACGAAGCTAATCCAAAAGGAAACACCCCCCAAAAACCAAGACACAGAAGAAAACAATGGCATGGCCCTCCTTCCTTATATCAAGGGCACTACAGATAAAATTAGCAAAATCCTCCATAAACACAATATCAAAACAGCCTTTTGCACCAACCAAAAAATAGCCAATATCCTCAGAAACCCCAAGGATAAAATCCAGTTGGAAAACCAAGGGATCTATGAAATACCCTGCAAAGTCTGCCCAGCCACGTACATTGGACAAACAAACAGACGAATAAATGCACGTATTGCAGAACACAAGAATGCCGTCAAAAAAGAAGAAAAAACTTCCTCTCTTTTCCAACACATGAAAGAAACAGGACACGAAATTAATTTTGCAGATTCCAAATTGCTCTTTAACACGGAACATCACCACAAGAGAATAATCATGGAAGCCATCGAGATAGAGAAACACCCTCACAACATGAACAAGCGTGACGACACATCCCGCTTGCCAGACATCTGGAAATTAGCCCTCCCCACAAAAACTGACACCAGATCCAGAGGCACACAGAACGCCAACACCAATCAACCACACCAGACCCAAACCCAGACCCTCTCCACAGATGAATTACTGACACCATCCAGTAGCCAATCCATGGTGGCACCTCCGGATGCTGCACCCCCCTGCAATCCCTACACAGATCTGGCTGACACAAGCCACAAAACCACAGCTCGCCCCTATACACGAAGCCAAGCCAAAGCACAACTAAGTGCAATACAGCCATCTTCTCAGGAAAACTCTTCACAAAGTTCAAGAGGTCAAGACACAAAGACTTTAGCAACTAATCCACACCTAATGACCCACCTAAGTGGTACTCAGGATATCACTCAAGAAATCACTCAAGGTATCTCTCAAGTAATTAAGGAACAAAAGAAGAAAAGGCACACTAGCCTGGGAACTTCCTCTCTGCCCAGAACATTGGAGGCTAGACACCACACCCCCTCTACAGTATTTATAGGAACTCAAACATTGAGATCCCGCTCTGTTCCAGTAACAAGAAGCCGAAAGCACCAGCCTGAAGATGACGAGTGAGACCTCGTCGAAACGTCGCCTAGACACCCCAACTTTTACACGGGAAGACACCCGAGGACACCAAAACCTGCATTCCTGTACCCGTGAAAATCTACGAAAGCATATATATATACATATATATATATATATATATATGTATAGTATAGTATAGGTCAGTGATGTTTTGGGACTACAATTCCCATCATCCCTGACCACTGGTCCTGTTAGCTAAGGATGATGGGAATTGTAGTCCCAAAACAGCTGGAGGGCCAAGTTTGGTCATCACTGGTGTAGGTGGTGCTGCTGCTGCTGTGTAGACCATAGATGAATTAGTCAGTGAGGGGTAGCCAGTGGCACTTTTGAACATGACAGATGCCAAGATGTTATTTCCAATTTCTGTAACTGATAAGGCAACCTAATGTGGTATGGTCCAATGGGCAGTGTGCTGAGCTTGGACAGCCAGTTATTTACCAAGCGGCTGAGGGCACAGTAATATTGCGTCCTTGTAAACAGGCAAGTCAAAGGCTGTAAAAAATTGGGCATGTTCTGGCATTGCATGATGCAGACACTTTGCTTCCTAGATCTGGCCCAGAGACCACATTTGCTCTAGTCCTGCTCCTCTCTTTGCTGCAAGTCCTACAGGACCGGCTCTTCTGGCCTATTTCCACCAGATTTGGAAGGGCAGGGCCCTGTCTGACTCCAGCTGCAAAAGCTGCTTCCCTGTGAGCTCTGCTTCTCAAGATGCCTATAGACTCCTGGGGTAGAGTATTGCTTAGGTGTTTTTTGTTGGGGTCAAGATTTACTCTAGGAAGATGCTTTTTTATGCTCTTAGTCGTTATATTTGCATATTTACTGATAGATCTTACTATGAATTATGTGTGGATTGTTTAACTTTACCATGTACTTACTGACAAGTTTCCATGCATTGCTTCTGATTACTTAACTTCTGTTATATTTCTGGAAATACATAAAATCTTTTGATCTTGTATGCTGCCTTGAGTATGGTTTGACTAAGAAATGGCAGCTTACAAATAAACTGTGCCACCCCTGCCTCCTCATTCCACATGCAGTAAATGACCAGGTGAAAGCAGCAGACTGGGTGATGGGGTGGAGGGCAGATCACATGGCACATTCAGCTCCATCTTCCGATGCCTTGCCACCTCCACCATCTGATGGAGTCTGCCTAATGAGACATCTGGCTCTGTGTTTGCGCTAAGCAGCTCTGAGTCTGGTCAGTGGATGCATTTGGGACTACATAGTCTTAGGAACCTCATGGCGTGAGTTCCACAGAAGACAGCTATAAATGAAATCAAGAACTAAATTCAAACTGCCATACAAATGAGTAAAAAGTGTGTCTCGAGTCTCTTACATGAAATCAGAAATAGTCTTTGGTGAAATGAATCTGTTGGGCTTCACTGAAAGCCAATGTTTTGCCAACATTCAAGTGCTTAGAGTGTAGAGATGCACTACTGTGCAAGGCCTGCTCAAAAGCTTTTGGTGACTGAGGCAGAAAATCCAAAAAGACACTGGGCACCTGGAAATTTGATCCCTTTCAACGGTGCCCAATAACTGCTGCATGTGACCCGCAGGGCTTGCCACTTTGGAAAACCCCAATGTTCAGCTACTGTTGGTTCCAACCAGCTTGCTTGTGTTCACATGTCCTGGCAGCTGCACTTCTTCCTCGTGGAATGAGAAAAGATTATTAGGAATTCAGCTGTGGCAGTTGGGATTCTTGGCAAAGGTGAAACTGAAGACAAACAAGAGGCTGGGCTGAATGCTGCTTCAGGCCCTCCAGACATCCTTTTCGTTGCACGTTCATCATGAGTTGTGCTCAAGAGGTTACCAGGGCAGCTACACCGGGCCATGACTTTCAGTGCTATTTTTGACAGCAAATGTTTTTGGGCGGTCATGCAGCTTTGTTTGCAAGAGGTGCAGAAATCTGCTAAAACCCTGCTATGTAGCCTTCCATACCATGAATTTCCTGGTTGTTTTTTGTTCTGCTCTATAGAGTAAGAGTGCTGCTACAGACGGCAATTAAGTGTTAACATTAGCACTGCAGAACAACAATAAAGTGGGATGATGTGTGGATGGTTCAATATAAATCCAGCATGAATGCACTATTACTATTACATCAATGACAAGTCTGCAGGGGCCCCTTATTTGGATCCCCACCAACAGATCTCACTGCAGATGAGATCGCATTAGATAGGTAAAAATGAAACAGAGACAAACATATGGGGGCGGGGGAATCAAGAAGCACACGCTCCCTCCTTCTCAACCCCAGATGTCTTGTGACTTACTTATTTGTGCAAAAAACAAGAACAACAAACCCAGGTGGACTGATGCTGCTTGTTACAGAAAAAGTGGAAAATAATCAGTGTATCTATAACACACCTCCAGATACTCAGTTGCACAATGATCAAAAATATCTATTTCCTCACTGCTAGGAGTTCAGTAAAAAGAATAAACGTTTGCAATAACAGCCCCATTTCCTCACCATCACAAGGTCTCATGCTGAAATATATATTCCCCATTACTTGCAGGTAGCTCAAATCCGTTTATTGTGATGGGAGAAAATAATGCTTTACAGCGCTATTTTAAGACAGGGACTGGCTGATGGGAGTTCAATTATTTCAGGAAATGTATTTGGGCTGTGTAGAGAGTAAAACTTAACGGAACTATTTCTGCATCATCAGTTTCTATAAAGCAAGTAGGCACTTCTTGATTAATATTTTAACAGTCTGGCTTACATTGTCTGCACATCTTCACCCCATCATTCTAAAATGGGATCATTTAAAATGGGATCTTGGTGTAATTTGAAAATTAAGGGTTTGTTCCTTGAGGAAATTTTGATTTAACACTTCCCTCATCTCGGATGTGGAATATAAAACGTTCATTTATAAAAAGATTAAAATAGAATCGTGGGAAGGAGAATCATTTTGACCTAATGAACAGGAGAAGGGGGAATCGCTGGAAGCAGGAAAGTTGCAAAATAAAATCCTGAAAAATGGAAACCAAACCTAGAGAGTCTGAAGGAAGGGACCAGCCAGACGGCGTTCCAGGAGTTTTGCTCTGCTCTGTTCACCCGGGACACGACATCTTGCATAATCCTGCCCAGACGCCCACCTGCGAGGAAGGCGGGTGACTCTGGCTACAGAGCCTTTTGGAAGGACTTGCTCCACTGCCAGAATTGCCTACTGAGAGAAGTCCTCCCCCGACGGCCTCGAACGGCGAAATGGTCGCCTCGGATCTTCGCCTGTGGAGAAAGATTTGCAGCAAAGTGGGGTGGGGGTGGGGAAATAAAAAAGAAAAAGCAGACACACCGGCACCGCTGCTTGGGATTCTCCAGCACGCATGCATGCAGGAATCACGGGCCAGGCGTCTCCCCCGAGCGCAAAAGCCTCGCATGAGCGCTAGAGCGGCGTAACGCGCAGACACACAGACACGTACAAAGCGGAGTGGACGAACGTGCACCAGTACAGCAGCAGCAGCAGCAGCAGCAGCAGCAGCAGCAGCGCAAGCGGGTTACAGACGCCCCTTGCATCGCTGATGGGCTTGCAAGCGCGGCGGGCCTCCGCGCTCTCGCAGCGCGCAATGAGCAGCCACACAACAGGTGCAAGCAAGCAAGCAAGCAAGCGCAAGGGGAATGTGCAGAGCGCACCGTGCGGATCCTTCCTCCCCGGCGGGATCCGCGTGCCCCTCGCGACACCCCCTGCAAGACAAACCTATAGATCGCGGTGGCTGGGGAGCCCAGACTCCCACAGTCGCCGCCGCCGCCGTCTGTCCCTCCGGCCTGGCTCTCCGCCCGCGACGCTCTTCCAAAGAACAAGGCCGAGCGCCGAAGCGGTGCACGCGACCGCGTTGTGCGTTTTAGCGTGGACGGCTGAAACCTCGCCCGATTCCTGGCATTTCCTTGCAGAAAGGAGTGAAAAAAAGCGGGGGGGGGGATATAACCAAATAGATCCGTTTTCTGTCAGCCTTGCTTTGTTTTCGCTAATTGGCCCTGGGGGAGGCCTGGAGAATTGGGTAGGAGGCAGGACTCCGCTGGAGCAGAGTTGATTTAATTGGCTCCCTTTCTTTTTCAAAACTAGAAGGGACTCGCGAAGATGGGAGAACGAGCGAAAGTGGAGGGGTGGGGAGGGTAGACGGAGTGAGGCAGCCGGGTTAACAGGCAGATCCTGGAGGATTGCAGGCTTACTTCAGGGTAGGGACTACGATTAGAAGAGGGCGCCTGCTTCGCGCTCAAGCTGAGCAAAAGGCTCAGGAGATCGGACTTTCCTCCCGAGTCATCTTGGCGATCTGGGGGAAAGGTGACTGCTAGTACGAGAAGAGAGCGAGTTCTCCCGGCCGAGCGACCCGTAAGTTTCTGGAAGGCTGAGCTGCCTTCTAGAGCAGATCACGGCTAAGCAGGTATTGAGTTACACCGCGCAGAACCTTCTATAAGCGGAACAGAACTGGGGGTGCAGTATTGTAGTTGTGCGCTTGCTATATATACACACGTTCTTCTAGGAAGGGGGAGGAGCCAATGCTTGCCACGCCCCTATTACAGACAGTCCTTTGCAGTGAAAAGCTGCGTTCTGCAAGTTTCTCAGTCCTCTTGCCCTATTCACTCCCCTCCCCTCTTTCAGAAGTTACATTCGAGATGGAACGTTTCTGTCTCCCATCTGTAGAGAACAAAGAGAAAACAACACATTAGGAAAAAAGAGATTTTATAAATTGCAAAAGGAGAGGGAAGAGGGAGGGAACTTCCCAGCTGCCAAAACGTCAGTCCAACGCGCTAAAACTTTGGATAAATCTGACCCGCTGATTCGGGCAAAAACGAGAGCAAGGGGGCCGAGAGGTCGAAGGAGGGGAAGGAAGCGCGGCAAGCGGAGCGAGTGTTGTGTCTGGCCCTCGTTCCTCCTCCTCCACTATCAGGCCGGCATGCGATGCACTGCAACTGAGCAACTTCAGCCTGGAGAGAGCGGAGCTCGGCAGCTTTGAAGGAGCTGGGAACGAGAGATGCTTCTTTGGAGGGGGGAAAACAGCACACACAAAACCACCACACGCAGCAAAAGTCACCCCTGCATTTAATTAATTCCAAAATCGGGGGGAAAGGGAGAGAAAGCAGCTGGAGGCAAGAAGAGGAGGATTACCTATTGCCCCAGCAGCTGCCTCTCGGTTTCCTTCTCCGCACCTCCCTCTCCATCTCTCTCTCACACGCGCGCACCCGCCTCCCCTCCCTCCTCGCGCCCCCTTGTTCGCTCCTGGGGTTGCAGCCAGAGGCTCATTAGTAGGAGGGAGGGCGAGGAGTCCGTGTGTCTCCCTCGCTCTCCGCCGTTGTTGCATCTCTCAAGTTGGCCCCAGTTGGCAGGCGATTGAGTTTGGGAAGCTGGGGAGTTCAGAAAGCACTTGACGTCTCTCTCCCTCCGCCCCCCCCAACAAATACGACTCCCTCTGCTTGAAAGGAATCGGAGCGCAGCCAGAAAAGGGGGGAAACCCGCGGAAGTTCTCTGTGGATTTTGCGTCGCCACTGGATCGCTTCGTCTTGTGCCTTCTGGTTTTGAATCGCCTTGTTATTTCGTCGCCGTGGCACGTCTGGGCGTGAAGTTCTGTTTGTTTTCTTCTGGGAGGACTCCGGGATCCGGCGAAAGGCAAGACGGGGAGCGAGGAGAAGGGGGAGGAGAGGGGGGGAGAAACCAGATCCCTCGCTGGCTTTTCCTCTCCTCCCTTCCTCGCACCTTTTACACTTGCAATTACTGCTCCCCGTTTGGGGAGGGCGGATATTTCTCTTCGTTCAAATTGACTCGCTCCCTCGCTCTGTTGTGTGTGCGTGCGTGGAGGAGATCGCGAGCTTCCCGAGAAGCACTGGCTGGAGTTGACTTGGCTAAACCGGGCTGAGGCGCCCTGTGCCCAGCCAAGGCTCCCTTCCTTTCGCTGGATCCATCTCTTCCTGCTTCGAGCCCCAGGAAGTGGTGGGCATTTTTAATATACAGTACATCTATATATCTACAAAAGCGCAAAATAGCAGAGCCGGTTCAGGAAAAGCCTTCTCGCCTGCCTCTCTCGAATCCACCGCCTGATGCTGTCTGGGCTTTTTTTGGAGGTGGTGCTTGGGCTGTTCTTCTTCGCAGGCTATGAAGCTTCTGCCTTGAAGATGGAGACTATTTGGGTTTTATTCCTCTCTCTGGTCCCGGTGTACACCAGGGGACAAGGGGTCTACGGTAAGTGACGCGGGGTCGGTGTGTGTTGCACGATTTCCTGCTTTGGGGGAGTGCAGGCTTAGCTAGGCTCAGATCAAAGTTTTTCCCCCTCCCCAAAAGCACCTGCAGCAGCAAGAGAAAGTAAATGGTGCCCACAGAGCGCGAGGATGGATGTAGCAATAGGTTCCCCCACCAGCCCGGTTCGCGACTTCGTAATTCCTTGCCTGTGTGCTGTTGCTGTCGCCGCCGCCTCTCTCTCTCTCCCCCGCTCCCTTTTTCAGATTTACAAGGCGAGAGAGACGCCGCCGATTAACCCTTTCCGAGCTTCGTCCTGGGCAAAACAGGGGAGGCGGTGGGTTGGGATGGCACAAGGATACCCGTGCCCACATGGCTCAGCTCCCTTCAACTTGTTGTTGGTAAAGAGAGAGATGCACTTTTCGGTGTGCGTGCGTAATGTGTACAGTACAAAACTATGTCCTCCTCCTCCTCTGGGGAGACGAAGCAGCTTTCCATTTCGTTGGGCTGCTCAATATTGCCCTCCTCCTCCCGCTTTGAGTCGCCCATTCCCCTCGGGCGAAGCACCCGCTGCCGCCGGTGCGAGCTGTTGCGCCCTCCCCTCCCGCTTCGGTTACTTGTTGACGCTGTGCCCGCACAGAAGCGGGGTTGCAAGCCAAGCGCGGGCCTGAAGTGCCGCTGCTGCTGCTGTGGGAGACCGGCCGCCAGACGGGCTTTCCTAAACGGTTATTAGAACCACATTGCCAAAGTCTAATATGGTTGCAATCCGGTTTATGCTTCTAGACAACCCCCAGCGACTTCTCGCGCGCGCTCTGCCTGCACCCACGGCGCCCGGAGAAGGGGAATCCCACCCACGCACCCCGCTCCCTTTCTTGTCTGGGGGAGGGGGGCGGTCGGGGAAGTATATTCAGGGGCCCGATTTTCCCCCCAGCTCTTTCGTGGAGGCCGGATCGCCAGAAGGGAAGGCAGCCCGACCCAGTCGCCATGGAGCTCCCGCGATTTTGAAATGAAGCGGGATGCGAGCAGGCTCTGCAAAGCGGCAACGCGCATGCACGGCCGCTGTTGCTGTTGGGAGAGCCCCTCGGGAGTTCCGAGGGACGTTTGGGGAGCCGGCGTGGCGGTGTGGAGATGGATGCTCGCTGCGCAAGGCGGCGAGGGCAGTGGGGGTAAGAGAAAGCGCGCCCCTTGCATCCGCCCGCCACTCCTTTACTGGCTCCGTGGGCTAAAAAAAAAAAAAGTGGGGCGGGGGGTCGTTCAGGTGGCGGCTTCGATCGCCTTCCTCTCTCCAATGCCTCCCCGGCTCTTATCTATGTTGTGGAAGAAGCGTTCCCAGCCCCTACCCCTTTTCCACGATCCCACTTCAGCTGAGGGAGGATAGCTGACTCCCCCCCGTTTGCAAATGGATGCTCTCGCGCGCGCTCACACGTGCACTTGGCCGGGCAGCCGGCGCGCACCGCCGTGGTCCCAAACAAGCGCAAGAGTCGTTGCCTGTCGGCCTCATCCAGGGCCGGCCAGTGAAGGACTTATCCGGCGCAAGAGATGCGGCGCTTCCGCCAACGCTCGCGTGTGCAGGTGCGCTCACTCTGCCCCGGATTTTGTGTGGAGATCTGCATCTCAGAAACTCCTATTTTAATATATATGTTGCTTATAGAGGTTTTTGTGTGTGTTTTTTAAAAAAGAAGAACTTGCCAGACTTATCAAAGCCCTGATTTGCCTTACCAATTCATCGTAATAAAGTCAACCTTCAGAAGAAGCTTGTCTCTCATATCCCCACAGGGGAGAGGGGGAGTTAAAACAATAACAGCTGAACCAGCATTTAGCTGGAACTTACCTATGTGTAAATACCATCAAGGCTGAGTTCGGTGCAGCCTATTCCCCACTGCAGCTAAAAGTCTTTGTAGGTCACTTTAATTATGCTTTTCTTTTCTTTTTTTTAAAAAGGGAATTTATTCTCCTCCCTTAGGGCTGAGGTTGTTAGTTGGAGTCTAGTTCTGTTTTGTGAAATAACTGCTTTAAATAGATGCTGTTTTGCTCCAGCTTCCTCCTCAGCCCCTGTATCTCTGTGTCTGTCAAGGGGAAGGGAGAATGGGGGGATTTAAGGTCCAGAGGGAAATTAGGAGAAGCACCCGAGAGCGGTGAGACGGGGTGTATAATGTCTTTGTGGCGAGAGAACCATTGTGTGCGCAGGTTTTTACATCCCCATGGGTGTTTTATATGCTCCTAGGCAAACTTTTTATTTTTAATTAGCCTGGCTGCTGCAGTCCAAGCAGAACTACTGGTGGGCTTGCTTTCAAAGGCCTCTTCAGGCCCTTTAAGATTGTCAATCCTCCTACACCTCTGGCTTCTTTTTAATATTAGACTCTGGGTTTCGCTCCTCAGACTCAGGCTTCTTTCTTTTCTAGTTGATTCCTTCTTTCTTTCAACCCTCTCCATGTTTAAATCAACATCCTGATGGTATTTTTTAGGGAGAAAGAGAATACATGGTGGGGGGAAACAAGCTTCGCTGTAATGGAGGCATTCTCTAAAGCTTGCACTGTACACAAGACTTTCATTTATTCTGCAGGGTTTCTCTGGCTCCCCCAAACCCTGGTTGTACAAACACGAACAAAAATCTATCAGCTTTCTCTCTCCCTCTTTCAACTATCTATTGAGTGAATGCTGGTTTTAATATAGAACAGAATTTTCTGTGTGTATGGCTCAGGTTATTCTATCGGCACACTGCAAACTTTCAGTATTTTGTCTTTTCACAAGCCTTTCCTTTCCAGGAGCTTTCTCCGATCACAGCTGCTTGTTTAGAAGGTGAAGCACTAGCTATTAATGGCGCTTTGGCGCTGCTGTATCAAAGCTGTTACACTTGCAAAGAAACTTAAAGCAGGATTAGAGACTCTGCAACCCCCTGCCCACCCCACAATCCTCCTTCCCTTTGCCCTAAATGCTGGTCTTGAGCTGGAGCCTCAAGCTATATATAGTTGGAGTATTTCATGTTCTGAATGTTTGCCTCTTGTGGCACTAAATGTGGAAGGGTTGGGAATTCAAATGTTGTATTTCAGTACACTTACACACACACACCCCTTGAATGTTAGAGAGGCAAGGAAGGCAGACGGTGAGGAGGGGGGGTCATATGCGCTGGTATGAAGGCTATAAATACATTCTATCAATCTGAATGTAGTAAGTTTAAATCCGATTAAACCAGATAAAATATCCATTTGACGTACCCTTTAAATAATAGGCCACGTGGGCCTTCCTGAAAGGCCTCTGCCAAGGTTTATTGCAAAGGATGGAATAAATAAAATATATGTTACAGGGAGACACTTGGAGTGGAGACATGGAATAATTGGGAGTCCAAAGTACATCTAGCTTGCTCGCTGCCTGAAGAGGCTTGTTACACAAATTGGTGTTTGATACGATGACTGAAGGGTGTCTGAGTCCCAATAATCTTCCTTTCCCTCGTTATCTGATTCCTTCCATTCAGCTTAAGCTGGCCACAGAAAATTGCATGTGCGCACACCCCTCTCCCATTAAAAGCTTTATAGCTGTTTAAAGAAGGGCTGGCAAATGTCAAATCTTACATGAGCTGCTGGTGATGCAACAGAATCCCTGTGCCGACTTTGACCACGTTCACACATCTATAGAAAGCCAATTTCCTCTCCCTTTAACCATCCTATCATATGATCTGACTCCTACTACACATTTCTCATTGTGAGCTGGTTTATACTTTGTGGAGGCCACCGAAAATTGCTGCGTGTGGAGAGGGGGATTGCTGCCGTGTCTCCAAAGAGAGATTTGTGCTGCTTTGCAGGTGGTTGGACTCAATGGCCCTTGTGGTCTCTTCCAACTCTATGATTCTATGAAATCACTCTGAACCCCATAGTGAAGTACGCTGTATGAATGGCTTGCCATACCATAGCCATATGACAAGATTTAGAGGGGCATCCATGTGTGGCAGCCACCTTAGGAAGCTGGTTTTTTGGCTGTACACTTAATTTATTTTTATTGTCTTTTTAATATCAGGGTGTGGCTCTTGTGTGGAGTTTTCTTTCTGAGGTGCCAAAGTAACTTGTCCAGCCTTGGGTACTTTGTACTTGGGGGCAAGGGGAGGGGGAGAATGCCATATATTATTGTGCCTCGGGTAACAAAATATCTTGACGAACCACGGTGGAGGTTGTAATATATAAATGGGTCCTGGAAGAGAAGTTGAAATGAGATAAGAGCAGCAGTCTGACCTTTCTACTCTTGAACCAGTTGGAAAAGACTCTTATAAAACTTATTCCCATCACAAATAGGGCAGATGAGAATTCTAGATTGTTTTCACTGAGCATTATCTCCTAGTGTTGTTTGAGGTAGACAGTGACTCTTCACAAACAATGCCAAGCCATGGTTTTGTTTTAACCATGTCTGTTCAGCAAACCCCAAGCCAAAAAGCCACATGTTGTTTCTCCAAAGTTTTTCAGCAGCTCTTGCTTTGTGCCGCTATTGCTTGGCAGGTTTCTTGAGTGGAGAGGCCATAAAAGACATGGTTGAGCAAGTTGGGTTATGTCCAAACACCATACCTTAGTTAAAACAAGTCATGGTTTGTAAGTCAACATGGCTTCACGTCATGACTTGTCACCGGAAAACAAGCCTTAGTTAGTCTGCTGAACTGAGCTTGGACATTCAGACATGCCACACTCTGGCTAAACAAAACTAAGTCAGTTTTGTGCAAACCAGACAAATGACAGGATCAGCGAAGAACTTGGTGGAACCTGATGTAAAGTCCATGGTGAAAAAATTAGATCAGGTGGCCATTAAATTTTCATGCCATTGTTATGTTTGCCTGGTCAAACACGGTTGTATTGGGTGTGCAAATAAGACAACAACTGGTTGACAATTCTAATTCCTCCTTGTCAGGCTGTACTGCTCTACATTGTGAAAATGATAAAAAAAGAAATACCCTAAATAATTCCCTGGTTGTATGCTTTTGTTCATGTGAATGCCGCCACAGCTTCTGGGCCTAGAAAGTGTCTATAGCGCAATCTCATAGGTTCCTAAGGGAAACACTGTTTTAATAAAGCATTTAGCAACAAATGTCTCAAATAGGGTGAAAAATACATTAGAGGTGGGTGGAAAGGAGATAGTCATTGAGAAAAGGAAATGGGTTTGTCTCTTTTCCTCTACAAATTGTTGGTGGCAAATATTTTCTCTCTCTTTAAGTATGTATACAGAGAAAGACGGGGGAGTTTTGTTTTTTGTTTTTCAATACTTATTTTAAAGCCCATCTTATAAAGTCTACAGTCTTTTGAGAGCAGGCTTTTTTGAGTACCGGTAGCTTTGTTTTGGCCGGTGGAAGCTGGGCTCCTGCTTTGTTTACTTTAGAAACAGGATTTAAGAAGCCTTGATAGGAGTGTTTTATTGCTAACATGGAGCAGCTGACAGCCCAACTTTCTCTTCCCTTGCTGAGGAAAAGGCCCTGTGAGTTGGCAGCCCCTCATCATTGTCTGCTTGCAGAAAACAAATCAACACCTTCAAGGAAACATTCCAGGGTGGAAGATGGAAGGTGAAGCGATGAGCTTCAAAGGAGTACATAGGCAGAGCATCAGGGAAAATATCCTTCATGTGCAATCGGACAGAAATGTTGTGGGGAGATCTCCATCACCAGAGACAAGGAAAAGTAGACAGAATATGCACAGGAAGGAGCAATTCTTCCCTCACGACAAAAAAAAGAAATAAAAAAGGATCTGGCTGAGTGAATGATTTCCCATTTTCTAAGATTATGGGGTCAACTCTATATTTCTGATGCTGGCAGGGTGCCTAGTGGAATAATCTGCCTGTATATTACTGCCTTGTGAGTAGCATAGGGGAACATGTGCTAGGTTTCTTTTTGCCGTAGTCTTTTTGCTAGCTTATTTCCTGTACCTTTTAATAGTAGATTGATGTGCGTACATTAGTACATGACAATACTTATTTGTAGACCGTGTGTAGCTTTCCAGTTGAACTCCTGCCAGAATCAGTATGGCCCAGTTAGGGATGGTGGGAGCAACATCTGGAAGGCCACAGATTCCCCACTTCTGTTTATGCCATGGAAAGGTTCATTTGCTAAATCCAGTATGCTCAGTGGCGTAAGAAGGGGGGCAGGGGGCAGTCTGCCCCGGGTTCCATCCCTGAGGGGGGTTGACATCGCCGCAGGTGGCACCCCTATTGGGGCGCTCTCGCACAGGCGGCCACCCCTATTGGGATGCTTGCGCAGTCATGCCACGTCTCCGTGGGCGACGTGCCATGCCCCCTGCTCAAGGTGCCAAAGCCCCTAGCTCCGCCACTGATATGCCAAGCTGAAGTTGAAGGCACAAAAGCAGGCAGGGCCAGACCATTTTTTTCTGGCAGTTGAGAGCCCTGCTTTAGTGAGACCCAGTGAGTCCTAAATGTAAAAAGTACACTGTGTGGGTTTCGTATAATGTGCACATGCACAGAGTGAATAGCAGTCCCAAATCTGGTGATCTAAACTCCTTTTCCATTGTTCAGATGTCCCACCAGCTGTGAAACTGGTGTAGATCAAAATGTGCATTCCGGAAGTGTATATCTGTTAGCCGAGGCTTTAAGATCTGCAGGAAAGGTCCTTCTTACAATCTCACTGACAAGCACAGCTTGCTGCGTGGTGATGTGAGGTAGGGCCTACTTGGTTGTGGCACCCATTTATTATGGACTCCCCTCTCTTGAAGTCTGCTTGTCTTCCTCGCTGTTATGTTTCAGGTGTTGTCTCAAGACACACCTATTTCTTCAGGGCCTTGGAACAGTCTCACCAGTTCATGGCCAGTGGAATTAGATTCCTCACTGTGGTGTTAGTTTTGCAGTTCTGGCATATTTGTGGTTTTAAATTTAATTGTTTTACTTGTACACACACTATCCCAGAATTGCTTGTGATGAAGGGCAATTTAAAAATCACAACAAGCAAACTGTTTATTACATCCCTCAAAGATCTTGCTTCCATTTTCATCCTAGCCGATAGAATCAATTTTTTTAGCCTAGAGAAATCTCATGGCTAGGTTTTGGAGTCTAAGTAGTCAAATAAGTATAATGCTCCTTGTGGTAATATATAACTTTCCTTATTCCTGTGTTCAGTCAGCCTTCCTTGTCTGTTTGATTTTGGTTATGCCTGTTCTAGGGATGCCATCCTTATCTTACAGCAGGAATGCTCAGTGCTGCATAAATGTATAATTCTCCCCAAGATCTTCTTTCCTCTTTTCAATCAGATTTTCATTTTCTATGCACCAAACATGCTCAGCATCAAACATGGATTTTAGCTTGTGTAGTATTGCTATGAATGCCTTCCCCTGCCTGTTTGTGGTGTTGTTGTACAACCTAATCACCTATGCCCTTTGTATAGCCCAAACCCAGCATTAGGTCAGTCAGGTTTCACTCTGAAAAACCCCAAACAACCCGCAGAGCCATCTTTTAATACAGTATGCAGTACTTGGAAGCTGACATTATCCACCCGACAGGTTGTTTGCAACTTACTGGTACAAGTCAAAATATTTCACTAGAGGTGTCATCAGAAACCACTATCTTATGCTAATTTTTGTGAGCATGAAGACAGATGTTGAATAATTTGACATGAGCAACATAGCTTAGAAAATTATCACTGTGTCAGGTTTTTGTCAGGTTTTTGAGGAAATGCATATTTGAGACAACTTGAAAAGGCAGAGTGAGTGAGGGTAGTTTGTGTGTGTGTGTGTGTGTGTGTGTGTGAGAGAGAGAGAGAGAGAGAGAGAGAGAGAGAGAGAGAGACATAAGTAGTACTAAAGAAAAACTGGTAAGTCATTTGCAGCTAGCAGCTTGGGCAGTTCAGAAAGGATGCTCTTTCCCGCAAGTAGTCTTTATATATAGCTTCTCCAGATGGAGTTAGGACTTGTTTAGACAACTGAAGATTGCTATGGCATTTTGGAGGTTGCTTCAGGATTGTTAACCTGAGCCAACAAATCTAGCTTGCACTGTAGGGTGTTCCTCAGTGCCTCACCTGCGACCTCCTGCTTACTATTTCAGCTCACTCTTGGATCACGGTGTGCTTGTGCTAAGTTGCCTGTTCTATTTGCATACCTAAATATAATGTCCATACTGCTGTTTGAATGGTCACTATATCCTGAGACAAAGGCAAGAGCCCCCATATGACGCAGAGGTGGTTGATCTCTCTTCCAGCCTTTAACTCTTTAGCTGGAGAAACAAATCTGAAACCGAAGTGGGTTCAGACATTGGTTTAAGAAAACAAAGAAAAACAAACAAAGCAAAACAAAAACTATATTTGTATAGAGGAGCTCGTAGGAAGCCATTTGTTGCACATCAAATGAAACAGGGCATGGGTAGGTGAGTGACAGCAACTTCAGAGAGTGTTGATAATGTGGCAAATGCCTATGCTATTCTTCATTGGAACCTGAGCTGCAAGTCATAGTTCAACCTCAGGCTCTGATAAAGAACATGTTCATGCCTCAAGCACCTCATTAGTTTTGTGGCATTCCACACAAGCTACTCGATGGCATCCTCTCGAAGCATATTATTAAACATGCTGAAGATGAATAAACTCAGTTGTCATATCAGTGTGATATTACTAGAATCCAATTTGGGAACTGAATAAATGGTGACAGAAGATTACTGCTTGTGAGATAAGTTGCCTTCAAATAACCACTGATGAAGCAAAAATGCATAAAAATAATAAAATAGAAAAAAAAGATCCTAGGGAAGTAGTTGGAATTATAATATGGGAGTAAGAACAAATTTGGGCTAGAGCTTAAACTTCTGAGATGGTCTGCCTTGAGCCAGGAGCTTCAATAACTAGAAAACCAAGTTAGAGAAATCTGTGGATTTTGTATGAGTTTTAATGTGACATGTTAGCAGTGATCTTTTGGACAAAGTATTTCTCCCTTACCTACATATCATCAGAATGGGATGTTAGAATGATGGTCTGAGAATGGAGTTTGCTTTTATCCTTGGGCTATACAAAATCACCATAGATGAAATTGGGAAGGAATTTAGGTGAGTCTCATTGGCTGCTGCTAAGACACCCCCCCCCATGCGAGCAATTTTCCTGTAGAATAGGCCTGTTTTGCACAAAGGACTAAGCTATACAGGCAACACCTGATTTGTTTGGGGTTGCATTCTGGGTCATCACATGTGATGGCAGAGCACGTGTAAGCCCGTTCCATTATGCCTCCATTACACCCTCTCCCAGGTCTGAACATGGCGCACATGTGCCTGGTTACATGTACCTTAAACATGTGCAGACTGGTCTTCTGTAGTCCGTTTAGCCAAACTATGGTTTGTTTGGACATGTGAAGCAGGCTGAGCAGACTAACCATGGTTTGTTATGTCTAAATTGAACAATTCTGTTCTGCCAGCCCACCACAAACATTTGCCAAGCTACAAAGATGCAAGGCAAGAGTAGCTGGAAAACCAACCAAATTTTGACGAAGCAAGTTGTGGCTTGTTTACTTGTTTTGTTGAATGGCTTGTGGTTTGTCGAACCTTTTGCCAGTAATTCCTGACTAGCTGAACAATACAGTGGAACCTCTACTCACAACCACAATCTTTTCCGGAGGCCCGTCCGGAAATTGAAATGGGTCCCTGGGAGAGGTGCTGTTGTACGCAGGCGTGAGCGACGATTGCCCGCTTCTGCGCATGTGTGAATGGTGATCGCTGCTTCTGCACATGCGCAAATGGCAATCGCTGCACACACAGTGCCTAGTTTCTAAAGATGACATCAGAAAGCAATGCTGAACTTTAATAGAATTGGGATCCCAAAGGACCTCTAGTCTAACCTCCTGCCAGTGTAGGAAATCCCCTGCTACTGTGTCCTTGATAGGCTTCTGTTCAAAGGCAGCTAAAGAGGAAACCCCAGCATCTTGTGAAAAAGTCTGTGTCAGTGTTGAACTGGAATATAGGAAGCTGCCTTTCACTGAGTTAGTCCTTTCTTAGCATTGTTCACGCTGCTGGCCAGCTGCTCTTGTGGATTTGAGGCAGGGTTCTCTCGCAACCATACCTGGAGACGCTGGGGATTGAACCTGGGACCTTCTGCATGCAAAGCAGATGCTTTGCCATTGAGCTACAACCCTTCCCCAACTGCTAGTACCACCAGAAAGCCCTTCCTAAGGTTTCTTCCAGATCCCCCAACCCCTTCTTTGTTATTTGGACCCCTCTTGGTCCTGCTGACTGGAGCAAAGGAGAACAACTTTGCTCCATCGCCTATGCGGCAGCTCTTCAAATACTAGACAACGGCTGCTGCCTCTTAATTGTCTCTTCTCCAGGTTTAAAATGTTCCTGTTTAAATTTCTCTCTCAATGTTTGTCTCATCCAGGCCACCACTCCTCCCCAGCCACTGTCTCAAGGTAGCTGCAGTGATGTATCTGTTTTGTAAAGTGCTCCTCTGTCCCAATGCAAAACAGCACAGCGGTTATTAAAAGCAGAGATCCAGTCACTCGACTGCCTCTGGAATTGCATGTCTGCATTTGACATTTGTCTGCATTCGGCAGCACACGGCACTCGTGATGGATCATGTTTCACAAGAGGGACCTATGAAGCTGTGCACTGGAGAGCTGCAAGAGAAAACTCCCATTTGCTCAAGTGGTGACTGGCAGAAATCTTATTATAATGATGATTGTGCTGGGAGTATATAGAACTGGAGTCTTGAAGCAGGTCATGTACCCAGCAGGATCCTCTGAGTATTGCTGGACTTCGGCTTCTGTCATCCATTGATGGGACCATTGGCCATGCGGGCTGGGATTCATGGGAGCCACATCAGGAAAGCCTCCATCTTTGCTCCAAGATCCAGGGGCGTGAGAGTGCTTACGAGTACAATGTAACATTTAGCAAAGTTTAATTAGAATGAACTATTAAGGATCCAGAAAAAAACCTGCTTTAGTCCTCCTTTTATTGAAGATTCTTGCAGATTTATGTTTCTCCCAAGCAGAAAATTAGCATAGTGGAGATTTTCGTTTTAGTTACTGTATGTGTTGCTCTGCAGAGATCATATCAAAATCACATTTGAAATGAGTTATGAAGGGAATCAATAGCTGGAGCAGAGGAGGAGGAACCCAGAGCAGAAGTTGATGCCATTCTAATAATACTTAAAACTATGGAAGGAAAGCTACCAAAAGAGCAATAGATTGGGAGACTTGTAGGGCTTAGGGCAAGTCCTTGGCACACTGGTGTCTCGACTGCACAACATCAAGCAGCGAATGGGAGTTCACACAATTGCCATTGCTCTTCTGTAGGAACATTAAATCACTTCCCCTTTGCGTACAAAACTATCATGCCAGAAATAAGGGTTCTAGTGCCAGCCTTCTCCTTGGCATGCTTGTTTTCTGTGGAGAGGAGCATGCAAACCCATGACTCTTCATTTGTTATCTGAAGTGGTACAGCTCAGACACAGATGTCCCGACCTCGTGGAAATTGCTCTTGTTCTTGCAAGTCTAGTTCTGAGGCAAAGACCAGAAAATGCACAGGTGGTGATGATACAAATCGCCTGGTTTGCATCACTCATTCCTTCCACTTTCACACTGCTGTAGTTCCACCAGCTCCAGCTGCATCAAGTTTCTTGACTTTGCATTGAAAAGTGGGTTTTCGTTCTGCACCTGTTGCAGTTCCCCTGATGCCACTGCCAGCACCTCACGCATGAAGTAAGTGAACAGCAGACCTGTTGCACCACTGGGTTTGAGCACCTGGTCTGGAGACAGCTTCTGCAAGCCTCCTGAGTCCTTCTTTGGTGCCTGACGTGCTCTGCTGCTATGCTTTCAAAGTGCTTTGCTGTCCACAGGTAGGCGGCACACGTGGAGTTGGACATGCTGCCCATACTCTGGCCAGCAGGGGGAGCGCCTGTCCATCATATTCTTCAGTGAATGCTTTTATTGAATTCTGGAGGCCTGCTAAGTGCACCAGTCACTAAAAGGCCACCTTCCAATAGGCAGCCATGTCAGTCTCCGGTGCTGACTCCTGTTTGACTCACCTTGAACTTAATTTGCATGCTTCTGGATTTAAACTCCCACAAATAACACTTCTGCACAAGCATGCATGTGCATCATAATTATATTGTTTCAAGAAACTGTCAACAAAGTTGCGGGATGTGATGGTGGTTATAGACCACACAGTACAAAACGGACCAAAAACCAAAGTAAAAACATCTTCTCTGGAGAAGCAGTGGCAACCTGTATAGTTTAGTCATTCTGTTCTTTTGCTTTCAGGGCCAAGAAATCCTTTCTAGGAGAAGACAGGGAAGTACTGTAATTGCAAGACCATGTCAGAACTTTGAAGGGTGCATGGCAGTGGCAAAGAAGGGATGTCAAGAAAGAAGGTTGGGGCAATATGTGAAGGGTTGAGCCCAGACACTGAGGTCCAGTTCTGAGGGCCTTTGGGGAGTTCCCTTACTTCAAGAAGTGAAGGGAACGAGGCAGAGGGCCTTCTCGGCACTGGTGCCCATCAAGATGTCAAGGAAATAAACATCTTTTAGAAGACATCTGAAGGCTGCCCTGTTTAGGGAAGTTTTTAATATTTGATGCATAGTTGTTTTATACTATGTTGGAAGCTGCCCAGAGGGCAACCCAGTCAGATGGATGTTTTATTTATTTATTTATTTATTTATTTATTTATTTAATTATTTAATTAATTCCTGGCATCACCAGTGAAACAGGATCTAAAAGAGCAAAAGCCGAGGAAGATCCCCTGCATAAGATCACAGAGAACTGCCGTTTGTGAGAGCAAAGAGGATTAGTTTAGATGCACCTGGGCCAGTGGCCAAAGAGCACTTTGAACATTCTGGAGGTTGAATCCAGAGTTGTCGTTCCATGCTCATTCGGTAGAGCCTGAGACTCTTAATCTCAGTGCGTTCGAGCCCCATGTTGGGCAAATGATTCCTGCATTTCAGGGGGTTGGACTAGATGGCCCTTGTGGTCCCTTCCTACTCTATGATTCTATGATTCTGTCTCCTGGGGTATTCAAGCTGGTGTTTGCAGGGCTGCCATTCTTCTCCACATTCATTTTGGTCACTGGAATATACTGCTGGATTATGCAATTTGATTGTGATTAGGAGCGGATGTTTTATTTAAAGCTAGTCTAATTTTCAAATCAACTTTTATGTGTACTTGAAAACACACTTATGCCTATTGCCAGAGAAATAAAAACATACTCAAACTAATGGGTTTTCATTAAAGACAGTATTAAATTACTTCCAGCCTTTTTAATAATGTATTAGGAACCCCCTCATATGTTCCATCTCAGGTACCGGTGTAGGACTCTACTCCTCCAAGTGTTGGAATCTCAACTCAGGAGAGGCCCAATGTCGTACCTTAGGGAAAAGACACAGTGAATGTAGGCAGACTTTGGGGTCAAGAAAGCTGCAGCCAGGGGCAGACGGGGGTAATATGGCACCCTTAGCGAGGACAAAATTTGTTGCCCTCCCCTCTCTCACCTTTTGCTTTGTGCATGCGCTCAAGGGCACTATGTCATAGTTGCTGCAATTCAATCGCCTGTCTGACCGGGGCCTAAACTCTGGCTCCCTTGGCCTGAAAAGCAAGATGAGCGCCGCACCCCATAGTTTCCTTTGACTAGACTTAACCATCCAGTGGTCCTTTACCTTTTTACCTTTGCTACCTTAACTTTGAGTAGGTACCTGCATAAATATAGGTGGTAATGGTGATGATGATGATGATGATAGTAATAATATTGCACCCCATTGGCTTTGTGCCCTGTGCTGGGGAACTACCCTAAATCCACTGCTGCTTCAACAGGCTGGCAGGTAGATAGGATGGCAGTCTTCAGTGATGGAGCTTGTGCCCCTTTTTTTCACATGGTCCAAAGTTTCACGGGTACAGTGGAGAATCCTAGCTGTTTCCTGTATGTGGATCATTCTTTACGGCAGGGGTAGGCAGATGATGGATGCCGCTTCCTATCAGCCTCAGGTAGGATGATCAAATGTTTAGGGATGACTGGAACTGCAGTCCGACAGCGTTTGGAGGGCACCATGTTGAGGTACCCCTGATTTATGGAGTGTTGTGCCGGCTTGCTGATGTTGAGCTGTCAGTGGCTGTAATCTGAGGGTGCAGCGCTGAGCACTTAGGTTCCCATGAAAACAGAGAGATGAGGACACTTGGCTTGCTGTCTGCTCATCTTGCTGGGGATTCTTTTTGTGATTAGAAGGAGCTTTGGTGGCAAACCATATTACTGCCAGGCTTACAGGATACTGGAGAGGGGCTTCAGATCAAATAGGCGTTCTCCTTGGAGCAGCAAGAATTGCTTTCCACCTTCTGCTGTAAGGTAAATGAGACAGCAGCAAGCTTCCCCTGTCCCATGTCATGTTGGCAGCAACATGGGAGTTGCTGCAACAAGGATTCTTCCCATACCATGAAGATCAGGTATTGGGCCATGCCAATACCATTACCATTACCATTACCAATTTCCCAACCATTACTGGAGAATGAGTTATAACATGGTCAACTCCCATGTGGGCTCTTGATGTTGTGCAGGAGGGAGCCATGTTCTGGTAGGGTGGGGTGGGGTGGCTAGAAGACAATTACCCCAAGGAGAGACACTTGTTCATTTAAAGGCATTAAAACCCCATCTTTCACCCTTGAGAAGCACTTTGAGGATGACAATTGAATGTGCAGTTCAGGATGAGGGTTAGTGGCTGACACATTTTGGAGAAAGTAAGAGCTCTGTGTGCAACTGTGACACCTCAGTTTGATACTGGGAAGAATGGGTTGTATACAGTGGTGTCTTTGCATTATTGGAAAGCACTTCTACTTGTGCAAGTCTGAACATACTAGAGACCTGAAAGCCTTACTAGATACATGAAGGCCAGGTGGTGGGGGAAATGGACTTTTTTGTGGGGTGGGGAACCTGCTTCCTGTTCATTTCTCCCCCGGGCCTTCACATCTCTACATCCTACTGTAGCCCTTTGTGCCATACTGTTCCCATCACCCAGGAGTTGCTTTTCAGGAGATGCAAGGGAAACTGGGATGCCCTGAAAGGAGTAGAAGTGTATTATGCCAGTGCCAGGCCACCAGGACACAATGGTTGCCATCCGTCTGCCTTGGTGGACAATGGAGCAGTGCAGAGAGAAGAAAGACCCTGGTACATTTGCAGCAGGACAACCAGACACCTTCATTTGCCTCAGCTGCAACAAAGCATGTCTCTTGCATATCAGTCTCTACAACCACAGCAGGTGCTGCTGTTGAGAACTACATGAGTGAAAGCTTTCCCCACAGTACTTGGCGGGGAGATTGCACGGTAGTTATTGCGGTCTTGGAGGTCACCTTTATCCTTGTAGAGGGTCACAATCCTGGAGCCATGCATGTCTTGTGGCATGGATCCTTGTTCCCAACACTGCAAGAGGAGGCCATGGAGGTGTGTCATGAGAGAAGAATTGAAGCCAGCTTTCATCACTTCTCTTGGGATTCCATCCTGTCCTGGGGTTTTACCACATTCCTGAGAGTTGATGGCGTTCTTCAGCTCATTGATGGAGGGAGGCACACCCAGCTCTTCCAAGGCAGGCAGTGTTGAATGGTTTCTTTAAATGTAAAGGTTCATCATTGTTCCACTTGATGTGTATGTCTTTAAGGGGCCAGAGCAAGGGCCAGAGCAAGATAACGAGACCCAGCTTTACAGCTGTGAAACATAGCAGGTGCTGCTGAGTTGCATTGATTAAGGCGTGTCAGCATTTGGATGTAGTATATAAGGGGCAGCACCTAGCTCTCCCATTACCCTGGGGGATGGGTTGGTGGTTGGGTCATGTTTGTTTGTTGATGTATTTAGTGTATAAGGAGTTTTTGTTTTTGTAATTAAAACCTTGTTTAAGTTATTTTTGAGTCCCTTTCTTTTTAATGCATGGTCTCCCCAGCAAGCTCTCTGCAGCGCTACCATACTGCAAATAGCCAACAGGCAGAGCCTGGATACAGTTCAGTGTGTCTAAAACCTCACTATTCGAAAAATGCTAGACTGTACTGTGTTTTATGGCAGAGGGAAGCAAGGGATGCTAGCTTTGTCCCTGACATGGTGAGCCCCATAATTTCTCCTGAGGACCAATTTCAGACATAGTTGTTGTCCCCACTGCAGAAGCTGTCTGTAATACAGCCCCCACATGAGCATGGAGGGCAGCCCTGGTGAGTCAACCTGAGTGTCTGTACTACATGGAAAATGGAGCAGGGCCCCGTCTTATATTTATATGCACACACACTTGATTGGGGAGGGAATAATCCTTACATTAGCACACACCTTAAACTTCAGACCTCATAAAGAGATTTTTCCGCTGGCAAAAGCTGGCAGGAGATATAAAAATACATTTTTTTCTCCCTCAGCTCCTTTTGCCAAGGAGGCTTTGAATAAAGTGTTTTCCTTCCCATATCTGGCTCCTCTGCTTCCCCATCCCTTTACTGCCCTTCTGAAACCTTTTCATCAGTGTTCTGCTGTGTTACATAAGCGCAGCAGGATTTCCTGATCTCCACGGAGGTTGGGAGGCTAAGTGCTGAGAATGGAGAATCCCAGTACTTTCATCAGTACATTGAATGTGTTTGTTTATGGAGTGTGCCAGTGTTTGGCAGTGCTATGAGTTTTTTTGCGTGTGTTTGTGTGTGTGTGTTAAATTGTATGCCAGACCCTTCTAATACCTGGACCCAGCAAGTGCTAAAATCTAATCAAGGCTTCTAATTCTTGGAATAGACAAACTAGCCTCCTGGTGAGGTGTCAGGAGAACAAAGGAAGGGGCTCTGTGGGAGATGGCAAATGGGTGGGGCTCCTTCCTCAACTCGCATGTAGAGCTTGTTATAAACTAAAAGGTATAAACTAAAGGGGGGGAAAGCAGCTTGTCTCTGGCAGGAGCCCTGCTGGCTTAGCCCTCTAAGGCCTGTGGCAAGTGTACCCACCTATCCCTGACCTCTCTGCACATACCTGGTGAGAAGGACAAAAAGCCAGAGTTGAGAGTCTAGGAGTGATGTGACCTAATAGTAATCTGGAGAGAGAGTCAAAGCAATGGCTGAGAGCAATGTTTGATTTTTGTTTGACTCCAAGGCTGTGGCTATGGGAGAAAGAAGACCTTTTTGGGGTGCTGATGCTGTGAACCCCTCCATTGTTGGCTCAGGTTGTGTAGATGTGTAAATAAATCCTATGTCATAAAGACACCTCGGTCTCCACTGTGCCTGAGTCCAAGAAGGAAACATGAACCCTGGGTAATCGCCTAGAGCTCCTGGAATCTTGCACTGCTCAGAGTCTGGGGTGGCATGCAGCAATATTATAGCAACAAACAACAGCATCCTGCTGCAGATTAAAGCCACACAGGCAAATGGTTCAAAATTAGGAACCTAAATATATTGATCACAACCAAATCCCCCTTAAAGTAGTTCCATAGTGAAATGGAAATTGCCCCAGCGGCAGCAATCCCTGCAATTTCGGGAAGGAAAAGTTGCTGATGTTACGTTAACAGAAATTGATGTAATATTGAAAATTATAGTCAAGAAGATGCAGGATGAAGGTCTTGGGATGTTTGCAGATGAAGGCAGAATGCAAAGGTAGCAGTTTGCTGTCACTGTTCATTGTTACAGAAGGAAATGGTCCTTCACTAATTGGCAGAAATTGACTTAACAAGATAAATTTGGATTGGAGTATTGGACATCATTTTTTTGGAAGTGTTGAGGAAACGTAAAGTGAAACACAAATCTGTTTCCACTGTAGACATGAGTTCAGTGAACTGCAAAAATGACTTTTATTCAAAATGCCATTCCATGTTTTCTTAAAATCCATTCTGTGTCTCTTAAGCAAAAAAGGCACAGAAATCACAATGAAGAAGGCGAAATTCTCTGTGGAGAGCTTAATGAATGGAATGCAGGAAGTATGAGTGTTCATAACATTAGAAGCCTGTGGGGCCAAAGGGAACTCTTGGTTGTAGGTGTATGTTCAAAGAAATATTTAGCGTAGCTTCCTAGTCTCTGGATTTTGTATGCTAGTTTAATAGTTCCTAGAATAAACTACAGTATAGACACACCTTAACAGAGTCTAAAAGCATTACAGTGGTACCTTGGGTTACATACGCTTCAGGTTACAGACTCCGCCAACCCAAAAATAGTACCTCAGGTAAAGATCTTTGCTTCAGGATGGGAACAGAAATTGTGCAGCGGCGGCAGTGGGAAGCCCCATTAGCTAAAGTGGTGCTTCAGGTTAAGAGCAGTTTCAGGTTAAGAACGGACCTCTGGAATGAATTAAGTTCTTAACCCGAGGTACCACTGTATTTCAGATCGGACTCAAGTGCAACTGTGGCCTACAAAGACTTGGCTCCCTCCCTTCCCATCTACTTTGTTCCATGAAGAGGGGTTCATTCATGTGACCTTGTGGAAGCCACATGGAAGTACGTAACCAGAGGTACCACTGTACCTCACTCTAGTATTGAAACCATGAAAGAAAAATGTTTCTTTTTAATTACTTCTGTGTGCATGGCACGTATAGATAGTGAGCACTTCGGCTATGGGACTCACTTGTATATGGTGCTCTACCAAGTGGCATATACATTGTTTGCTGTTCAATTGGGGGGTGGGGAGACTCAGGCCCAGAGGCTATTTGCAGCTGTCTGGCCTTTGGGACTCCCTCCCAACCCTGTCTGTCAGCAGACTGGCTCCGCACATACTGTTACCTGGCTGGAATGTGTCTCTGAATTGAGCTAATGACTTGTGCTTGCCTGGATGGAGGACAGAGAGCTGTGTCAGGCTGTAGAAACCTCTGACGTGTGTGTGTGTGTGTGTGTGTGTGTGTGTGTGTGTGTGTGTGTGTGTGTGTGAAGTATAGTCTACCCTGCAAAGTTAAGAAGAAGAAGAGTTTGGATTTGATATCCTGCTTTATCACTACCCGAAGGAGTCTCAAAGCGGCTAACATTCTCCTTTCCCTTCCTCCCCCACAACAAACACTCTGTGAGGTGAGTGGGGCTCAGAGAAGTGTGACTAGCCCAAGCTCACCCAGCAGCTGCATGTGGAGGAGCGGGGAAGCGAACCCGGTTCACCAGATTACAAGTCTACTGCTCTTAACCACTACACCACACTGGCTCTCATATTTGGCTTGCTTTTGCCTCTGGCCCCACCCGCTCTTGCCTTTGTTCCTTTTCAAATCCTTGAACGGATGCTTTCAAACTACTTTGAGTATTTAACCCACGCAATACAAGTGAAGCAAAGGCTGGAACAAGACTTTATGAATTTTTCTGGCTCACAAGCTTGGACTTCCTATTACTTCTGGTTACACAGACCACGCTGCTCCAGCAGCTAAAAAATCCCAAATCTAACTTATTCCTTTGAAATGGCTTCCATTAAAGCAGGCTTCCTCAAACTCTGCCCTACAGATGTTTTTGAAACTACAGTTCCCATCATCCCTGACTACTGGTCCTGCTAGCTAGGGATCATGGGAGTTGTAGGCCAAAAACATCTGGAGGGCCGAGTTTGAGGAAGCCTGCATTAAAGGAATCCTCTGTTATTTTCATGGAAATGAAATACTTAAATCATGCAGCCATAGAAAGTGATAACATCTGTTTCACCTTGGTTGTGTCACCCACACTGTGTTCTGTATTATTAAGCACTGTTTTGTTCAGTGACTAATAACTTTGATCGTTGTGTTTTGAATACAGTGCTGTTAAGATTCCTGCATTCCAGGGGGTTGGAATAGATGACTCTGGGAGTCCCATTCAGTTCTATAAATCAATACAGCCCCTGAAAGCTTGCCCATGAGGAAATGTGGCCCTTGGTCTGGGAAAGAATACAAATACTAAAAATGATAGAAAAAGTATGCCTTACCTGAAATTAAGGATCTCTCAGCATCCTAGAATGTTTATTTGAGGAGCATATTTTTAGGTAAGCTGTTCTAAGACACAGGGTTTCATTCCCAGCTCGCCTTCTTTAATAAGTGTAAACACTGCCTTGAGCTGTTAAGATTGGCAGGATGGCAATTATATAATAAAACTAGTTTGATGCACAGGAGCTTGGTGAATAGATGCTCCTTTTCCCCTTTTTTTCTATTTTTGAACATTGTATTGCAAACCTTTTAAGATTTCATTTACAACAGAACAAAGCAAGTCTTTATTATCTAAGGCTGTGAGTTGAAGCAGCAGCATCTGCTTGAATCTGCTGTTGCTGCCGCCGCTGCTCTAAAAACTAATTCCAAGAGAAATAAATACTACGAAGTGGGGCAGGGCCTTGGCTGACATGCAAGCAGTGATGTTAACTCTTTTGCAGTAGATCCAAACTGATCAGGAGTGCCAAGCTCTAGTTTGAAGAGCCAGCTTTATAAACGGAAGGAGGGTTGCTTGAGAAATGAATGCTCACTGAATTCAAGCAAAGGATGTCACTGGAACAAAGGTGGGTGGGTTACATGGTGGTGGTGATGGTGGTCCAAAGTATGGGCTGCATCCAATCTAGCACCAAGAAACACACTCTGTCAGCACAAGGATTTCTGCTTGCACAGTGGAACAACTTCTGCTTTCTTCCTCTCAAATCCTTAAATCTATTTTGAGGCTTCTTCCAATCCTACAGAGCAGATTTAGGGAAGCTGCAAGCTGCACATGGGGAGGAGGGGAAGTGTTCGAGTGGACAAGTGGAGATTCTTGGACTGACAGAACTTGTTAGCTGGATAGTGCCCTATGGCTTAAGAATGTGCAGGCAACTCCCCACTTACGTGGGGGCTATGTTCTGGGCCCCCGCGCACATAAGTGAAATGTGTATAAATGGAGAGTCCGGGCGGGAGTTGATCATGGTGAGGGTTTCCCAGGGGTACCTTCCTCTTAGCACATTTCTCCTTTTCGTCCTGAGTTTGAGTGCCTTCAAAGTCCATGACACCTTTGGTGAAGGCTGTTCTCCAATTGGAAGGCTTGGAGGCCAGTGTTTCCCAATTGTCGGTATTTACGTATACTACATTTTTAAAGATTTGCCCTGAGCTAGTCTTTAAACCCCCTTTTTTGACTGCCAGCATTACACTTTCCATTTTTAAGTTCAGAATAGTAGCTTTGGAAGACGATAAACAGGCATCCGAACAACATCACCAGTCCAACAAAATTGATGTTGAAGAATCATTGCTTCGACACCGGTGATCTTTGTTTCTTCCAGTGCACCGACATTAGTACAGTACACTGTACCTGTCTTCCCAAGTGATATGTATTTTTTCCCCATGGAATCTTTCGAGGAGTTGGAGATGGTGCATATAAGTGGTCCATGTTTCACAAGCATACAGTAAGGTTGATAGTACAATAGCTTTGTAAACAAGCATTTTGGTTTCCCTGTGAATGTTCTGGTCCTCAACCATGTTGTGCTTCAATTGGGAGAAAGCTGTGCTCACCAAGCTTAGGTGATGCTGGATTTTGGCATCAATGTCGGCCCTTGTGGAAAGATAACTGCCCAGGTAGGAGAAGTGAAAGACACTTTAGAATGTTACACCACTGAGTTTGATTTGTGGTGCTGCAGAGGGGTTGTTTTGTGCATGTTGGTGCAGCACTTTGGTTTTTTGTATGTTGAGTGATAGGCTAAGCTTTTCGTAAGGAAGGTTTGTAGGTCATCATCTGTGTACACATTACATTGTCATCAGCATATTGAAGCTCTGTGATGGAAGTTATGTTACCCTACTCTTTGCTTTCAGCCTACTCAAATTAAAGAGCTTTCCATCTGTTCAATATATGATTTCTACCCCGATGAGGTGTTTCCCTTTGACAATGTGTAGGATCATGGCAATGAAAATAATAAATAAGACGATAACACAACCCTGTTTAACACCTGATCCTACTGTGAATGGTTCACTTTGAGAGCCATTGTTATCTGCGATTGTTACTATCAGAAATTTGTCCTGTCACTTCTCACTGAATGACAATGGCTCTTTAAGGTTTCAGACAAGGGACACGTCCAGCCCTACGTGGAGATGCTAGGGGTTGAACTTAAGACTTTCTGCAGGTAAAGCAGATGGTCTACCATTGAGCTATGGCCCTTCTCTGTTCTCTGCTCTCAGGGGCAGAAAACAGAAGCTGGGAAGGAAAGTGACAGTTGTAGCAACAATAGCAGCAGTCCAGTCTGTGGGATCTTTAGGTTTGAGAAGGAATAGTGTAGGGTCACTGAGGAAGAAGGAAACAGCAACTGCTATGGGAAAGACAAAGTCCTAGTGTTTGAGGCTTCGAGGTAATCCCTTTAAGGTAATATATGTATCACACCCTTAATTCAAGAACTTGGGGTATTCTCTCCACACACCCTTGCCCTTGGGTGGCAATGCAACAGGGAGGGTCAAATCTGCAAAGAGAGGTTCAGACAGGGCAGGTTCAGAAGCATCTAGTCCTCACCATCTTCTCAATGATGTCATCTGGAATCTATCAGGATGCACGGGCCTCGCTGGTTTGGAACAGATCTATTAAAAGAAAAACAACACCAATTAATTTCAGCTGTCCAGTGGATGTCCCCTTAAATTAATCCATTTTTAACAGATCAATTCCAAATTGGATAGAGCTGAGAGGAGACCACCCACTGCTAAATTTAGCGGTGTTCGCATGTGATTTTCAGATCCCCAAATCATTGTCATTTCGTGTACCAACTTTAATGGCAGGTGGCAATACTAATTTGCTATCCAAATAAAGTGTAAAAGGAAAATGTGCAACTGGAAACAGAATCTGGGGATTCTCTGTTACTTGAAAGAGAAATGCAGAAATGACTAATTTCTCTCAAGGCTGAGTAACATCAGGCCTTGCTTTTGGCTAATCACAATGTATAGAAGGCCCAAAGTTTTGTTCTTGTTCCTGGTAGGAGTCTTGTGGATTTCATAGTAACAGTGACTATTGCTGACAAAACCTATAGTGAAACCAGAGATCCTTTTATGTACAAAACATGAGATAAACTAAATGACCATTAACAAGAATAGTAATTATTAGAAGCCAGTTTTTAAATGGTTTTTTAATGGGTAGAGTTTTGTTGAGATGGGATGGATCATTTAGTCATTGTGAGCTCTATAGTAGTTTATTAAAATGTGCAGCCATTGGTTATTGAGCATAGGCCATGGCAGCACACTGATTTTGCATCAAACCCTTAAAATATGTACTTTATTTTCTTCATTCCTTATTCCAGGTGGCCAGCAGTGATATATAGCTGAACACTTGACTTGCTCATGTTGCTGAGGCATTGCAGACTCTGTCCACAGCCTTTGCTTAAGAGATTGCTTAGGATAAGGAAAACATATTGCATCAGTTGCTTATCTCTACTTAACATAGGGCCACAGAAAGGTTTTTGCAGAAGCTACAATGCTACAGGGAAAGTGAAGTAGAGGTAACAGGCCGTACTCTCTAGTAACATTTCTGGCATATTTTTTTGAAGACCTTTGACCAATGTTCCTGAATTCTGAACTGAAAATGTCATACACCCTGAACAGGAACAATATATACCCTAGTTCCATTATTGAACAATACAAATGTGTTCATCTCTCGATTTAAACCAGTTCTCAACATTCTGTTGCAGAGGTGGGGAACCTGTCGCCCTCCAGATTTGACTACAATTCCCACGAGTTCCCTGGGAAAGAGGGGATTGATTGTTAAATCACTCTGGGAATGGTAGCTCGGTGAGAAGAAATGGGGTCTCTTAACAACTCACAGCTCTCTTAACAAACTAGAACTCCCAGAATCCTTTTGGGGAAGCCAAGACAGTTTAAAGTGGTATCCTAGTGCTTTAGATTTATGATGTCTGTGTGGCTTAGGGGGACATTCCCTTCTGGGCAACCACCTGGCTTCCACCTGGACAAAGAAACAATTGTGAAATGTACTTTTTGCACACTTTCTATGTGCACACTCACACATCTACATCCAGACAAGCAAGAACTGAAGGACACACTCCAGCTAGGCAGAAATGTTCAAGGAGGTCCAGGAAGGGGTGTGCCCTGGGCTGAAGGCATGGCCTGGAAGAAGCCCTGAGGCCAGGTGGAGAAGCTGGAAGGGAGGCCGAGATTCCCTATCCCTGGCTAGGTGAAGGAAACATTCTGGCTACGGAGGCCAAAAGATTATGGCTTATGGGAAAGGGTTGATTTTCAACTTTGCTTAGCAAAATGAGTAGTGGGGCTAGGCTGCGTTGAGGGGCAAAAACAAAAGATAGATATGATACAGATTGTATGCAATGTTTTCAACGCTTAGACCAAACCAGTTAATTGCAGGTGAGGAAGCCTCTCTGAGAAACTGCTTTTCAGACAAGTGCTTGGGCCAATGACACACCTAGAGAGGTAAAACTGCAAAATGATGAAGGAATATCATCTGGCTGTTGCTATTAGACAGAGGCCTGGAAAAATAAAGAAGGAATTGATGGCGACGGTGTAATTACCGCGAGAGGATGTTTATCCTTTTTACGAGCTGAGTGGTGATATCCATGACAGTGTTACGGTGGAAAATGAATTTGAAAATTAAGGAACGGAGCAGCAAGTATTCTTCTTGGCAGAAATGTTTCACCAAAACAATTCCAGGCCCACACACAGATTCATCTGTAACCTTAAAAATGACATGGGAGGAGTGTGGTATATGAGAACTCTGAAGGCCAGATGCGATGCCAGTATGTTTTTTAAGGGGCTGTATCGTTCTTTGTGGGTGAGTTTTAAAATCTGCACATTTATAAGCAGTGCTCACCGACAAACCTTGAGGCAGGAAGCTGAACTCAGGAAGGGGGAGAGGGGGTTGGGGGACTATAGATTTCAACCCCCTTACTGTGCTAACTCGTCTTATTCTGCTCTCTTTTGTTCTGATCCAATTAAGGTTGCTCTAATTAGTTTGCAAGGCATATTTGACTTATTGGATTTCCCAAGATATAATGGCTTGCTACTTGCAAGTCTTGAAGTTGCACCTGCTCACTTTAACTGACACAAACAAGTTCTTTGAAACATTTTTTATTATTATTCTCATTAGACCTGCAGGAGCTGAAATAGCTATTGCAGAGTGAGCTGGTGACTGCTAGATTGGCCATCAACAAGGAAAGCAGCAGCTTCATCCTGACGATGTGACAGGAGATGATGGCACGGGCAGGAAGAATGGTTGGGTGTTCCGATCAGATCCTGAGTTTGCACAAATGAATGTTGTTTTTTAATACACACACACACACACACACACACACACACACACACAGACAGTATATCCATCCAAGAAACAGATTTCAGAAAAAAAGAGCTGTCTTGTTTATAGGAGAGAGAGAGAGAAGACTTCTGTGGCACCTTTAGAGAATAACTCATTCATTAGGTGTAAGCTTTTGAAGGCAGTGGCAAATTCTTCCGACACTTGAAGTAGATTGAGAAGGAAGTTAGGTATATGTACAAAGAGGTTGAACTTTGCAGGAGGATAACCTGAGTTAACAAGTCCTGGAGCAGTTCTGAATGTTGCCCTGAAGCTTGAGTGATACAGTCTTCAGTCCTATACTAGCTCACTTGGGATTCTTATTATTATTACGCACTGAACGCATTGGGACATAACTTCTGAGAAGATGTGTATAGCGTTGTACTGTGAGGATTTCTTGGTCTGTGTAAGACCAACAGGGAGGTGGTTGGGAAAATTTGTGCCACCAGAATTATGTGGGATTCATCTCTCTGTGGGAGTTGTGTGTGTATGTACCTTTCGGGGGCTGCACAGGATGTGGGGTCAAATAATTCACTTGCGGATCCTGTGATAGTGTTTCCATGTAAAAGGCCTAAAGGCAAAATCCACTCTTATTCCATTTAACCACTTGAGTAGTGAACACCACCTCAAAGAGGCTGCTCCACCTGGACCTTTCCTCTCCAGCCGCTCACCCCCCCCCCCCCCGGCAGCTCAAGTCATCTACCACCATTTGTCTTGTGGGAAGGGCACAGGACTGAGCTGTTACATTTTAATATGGTTATTGTCATTTATTTTATTTATTTTTGGTTACTTGTAAGCTGTCTTAGAAGGGTTTTCGTGTGGTAAAGGCAGGATAAAGATAACTGTAATAAACGAACACATAGTACAGTGGACTGCCAAATGAGACATAAATGGAACCACGTTCATTGGAGGTAGAATTCAACAGGTTTGAGCCTTGGAGCATATTTTGTTTTGGGGTCAAACCAGAGCATGTGGGGGACGGGAGTGAAACCTCTAATTGCCTTGCCTTGCTGCACTCTGTTTTAAGCTATTTCCTTCCAGCCTGGTCTCCAAATCTACTTACTCATATCCAGAAGCAGCTACTAATGCAGGGTGTAGACAAGGAGCAAAACATGCTTTGTATTCGTTCGGCTCCCCCCTCTTTTTTCCTTTGTCTGGCGGGAAATTTGTGCTTTTAAACCCTCTCCCCCCATTCTGCAATATGGGAGATAATATTGACTTGGCTTAAAGGACTATTGTAAAGTGTTGCAATAATGTGAAGTGCTTTGAACATTTGGACGTGCTCTACAAATGTCAAGTATATGCTGTATTTTACCTGTGTCCTGGTTAGAAATTCTTTGAATGTACATCTGTATGCACTCATGCCTTCATTGAGAGTCCGGTTGTACATTTCTGTAGTGCTATATCTTTTAGATCAACCTCCCCCCACCCTCTGTCTCCTCCAGCTGCTGTTGGACTGCAACTTATATATTTATTTATAAAACGATATACTGTCCTCTCGCGAAACATCAGATGGGGGAGTACAGCAAGATTTTTTAAAGCCTTTAAAAGCAATACAGAACAATCATTAAATGACTCAATAAATTTTTAAATAACTGCATACGCCTGGTAACATTAAAAAAAAAATCTTCAAGGAGCACCTGAAAGCTAGAGTCAGCAACCTCTGACCAATGGCTGATGGGAGTTGTAGTCAAAACATCTGGAGAGCGCCGGGTTGAAGAAGGTTATTTCAGATGGAAAGGCAAGAGGGAAACCTCTGTTGAAACATTGTCTTGGGCTCCATGTGACTAAAATACTGTATATCTCCATGCAGTTGCACTGCTTCTATTTATCAGGGACAGATCCTATCTTCCTCCCCCTGCCCCTGGTAAATCCTTGCCCCTATTTTGTCTTTTGGATAGCATTATGGAGATGTCTTATTAAATACCCTGTTGATTTAAGCTGCTGTTCTGCAGGTTTCAGTCCCCACCCCATCCCACCCCAGTAATGTTCTCTTAATAAAATATGTGAGTAGAGGGCAAAGGCATCTCGCCTTTACTGCACATGCCTCTAAATGGGTCCACATGAATCCAAAAAGCCACCACACTGCTTCCTTTCCATTCACTGAGAGATAGAGAGAGAGATGTTGATGAAAACGATTTTCAGTTGCAACTGTTCTGCAATCACATCCATAGTAAGATATGTGTTTTGTTAAACAATAGCAGCCTCGTATGTAGCATTGCTTGGGGCGTGTAAGAAACAAAAACAAAACCAGTGCAATTTTTAAATCAGGGATTGAAATCAGTGCAGTTACGAAAGTCTTCCAGCTTGATTCAAAATGGTGTCCAAACATAGACAAAAATCTGCTGCTTGATCTCAGGAATCATATTTTAGGGTTGTCATATTTCAAGAAGTACAAATCTGGAGACAGTTGCTCAAAAAGCTGTTGAGCGTTACCATTAAATTTAACCCCCCCCCCCTCGGTGCCAAGTTAGCCCCCACCCCCATAGAATCATAGAGTTGGAAGAGACCACAAAGGCCATCGAGTCCAACCCCCTGCAAAGCAGGAAACAACTTTACCGGAATTTTCCAGTATATATGGAGACCCTATCATATTTAGAAGTTCTCCCAGACCACCAGGGCAAACGGGATGGGCCTCATGATAATGGAGATGGGACTAAAAGTGGGAAACTTCTGAATAAGGCTCAAATTTCTCACATATTTCTTTGAAAGAGATGGGTCCACGTAATTGTGTGTGACACCACTTGATCCAGCATAATAATGTGTCTCTGGAGACGCCTGTTTCCCACAGCAGTTAATGTGTAAAGCTGCCTTTAGGATTGGAGAAGAGACAAGCAATGAAGTGTTGAGGGTGAGGAAAAGTTTCATTTCTATGACCAACAGTAGCAGAGGAGTCAACAAAAACAGCATTTTCATTCATGTGAGTCATTACTAAGATGTTACAGTGCAACTATATTTGATCATATGTGATAGCCCATTCCCTTCTTAAAGCTCTCTTTTAGTACCTAGTGCATTAGACCTCAAAAGGATCTGTGTTGTTATTTTTACAATTTAACCAGTAAACTTATAAAGGGATCATTACTTTGATATCAGACCATAAACCTGCTTTGCATGTCATACTGATTTGCAGCTCACTTGCATCTTGTGGCAAAATATGACAGATTGGAAACGGTGTTCTTATAATTGCTATTGATATCTTGAAAATTTGTGAGACAATTAATCTTCCTGGCTAATAAGGAGACAAAGGACCTGTTTTGGAGGGTCTTAATATCACTTCTGCCTTTGAGGCACTTATTCCAGCAAGATGAATAATAAATGTCTTGGAAATGCTGTGTTATGTCAAGAAGATCAGAGATTTCTCTTCAGAACTGAAGGCCTTCTCAGATTTTCAAGGGCAAGGCACACACTGCCATGTATTATCTTCTCTGGGTCAGATTGCATTAATTGAAGGGGATGTCCTCCCCCCCCCCCATTGGAGCCAAAGAGATGCCACTGGTACAAGAGAGCCCCCCCCACCAATGTTTTGTCTCTAAATAGCCTTGTTCTGGGATGTGATGGAAAACCTCCTGTATTAATGAACATACGCACATATGAATTGAGGGCATACAGGTGCCACCAGGGATTTTATTTTCTGCCGGAACTGAGTTCTGGCACCTCTCAGGTGGGCGCCATTGCCATTATAAAAGAACAAGGGTGGAATTCATGCTGAGTTCCAGCACCTCTTTTTTTAAAAAATAGCACAGGGTGCCACCCTTAGTAAGATAACTTTGAATAAGAGAAAGAAGCTAATAATACCTTACTGGGTGAAATGAATAAAAAGCAGCACATTATTATTATTATTATTATTATTATTATTATTATTATTATTTATCATCATCATCATTATCACTTATTATTACCACACACATCTTACCGGATTGCCCTAGCCGCTCTGGGCGTCTTACAACATAAAAAACAAAGCAAATGTCAAACATTGAAAAACTTCCTGATACAGGGTTGCTTTCAGATGTCTTTGGAAAGTTTTCTAGTTGTTTATCTCCTTGACATCTGATGGGAGGGTGTTTCACAGGGTGGGTGCCACTACCAAGGAGGCCCCCTGCCTGGTCCCCTGTAACTTCACTTCTGGCAATGAGGGAACTGCCAGAAGGCCCTTGGAGCTGGACCTCAGTGTCCAGGCTGAACAATGGGGGTGGAGACGCTCCTTCAGGTATCAGGACCAAACATGACATAATATTTAAAGGAATAAACATAGAAATGCTTCTTATTATTTCAGGCCTTGTTGAGACAGCAGGGAGACATTTAATAACTGCATATACAGGCAGAAAGGTGTCTGCAGAACAACACAGTGAATCAGAGCCCAAGTTACCTCAGTAAGCATCATGCCCCTCTGGTTGCTGGGCTTCCCCACCACCCCACTTGTCTGACCAGCTGTAAACAGAATTAACTGAATGGCCTCTACTGCTGCATTTCCGACACTACTATCGTCAGAATTGTGATTGTCATTTGCTACATGCAATGCCCTTTCTGTGGTGACCCTGTGGAATCCAACCTCTCTGCTATCTTATCTCCTGCTGATTTAATGTAGTTATATTTGATTTAAATCATTTTGATTGTTATTTGTGTATTCATATTGATGACCAGTAGCCACTTTAGGTGATGTTAGGTCAAAATGCAGCATACTGATGTAAATAAGTAAGTAAAACAACAGCTGCGCCAAGGCATCAATTCCTAGGATTGACCAGTTGGGCCTTAACATTTCATTTGAAATCACCTCCGGTGCTTGCAAAGAACCTAGCGCTTGCTCAGGTGTTCTTTTTGAAATTCTCCACTCTTATTTTTCAGGAAAGAAACTGGGGAGAACATTTCATTTCATTTCTTCAGGCAGAGGAGAAGTTATTCTAGGAGCTGGGGTTTACTATTAGCAGTTGCATTAGTCCGGTTTCTTTCTTTCTTTCTTTCTTTCTTTCTTTCTTTCTTTCTTTCTTTCCTTCCTTCCTTCCTTCCTTCCTTCCTTCCTTCCTTCCTTCCTTCCTTCCTTCCTTCCTTCTTTCTTGTTCCTAAGGGGTGTGTCTGTGTGTGTGTGTGTGCGCACTGCCTCTACATGTGGAAATTCAACAACATCTAGAAGGCCACAGGTTTCTAGTCCCTACTTTAAAGGTCAACAGACATGGCCAGAATGTGATTTGTAATTGGAGAATGAAAATACAGGAAGGGTTAAGTACAGCTGTGTCAATCCCCCCCCCCCCAGCATACATGCATGTTTTGTTTATAGATGTACTGCATCATGGGGTTTGTGGTATTTAGGCTGCGTAATATATTGTTTACTGCTGTACATGCTTATTTTACACATGAGAATAAAGATTGCTTTTACATATTACGAAACTGTAAAACGTTTTCACGTTAAACATGTGAAAGAGTTAAATATTGTAAGGATGAAAAATGGTTTGGTGCAAAGAGTTGAAAATGTCAAGATAATGTAGAGACATGATTCTAATTCATGTAAGCATGACTCACAAGCAGATTTATCAAAAACATGGCAAATTTCAGAATGACTGCCAGAATTTTTGGCTCATGTTTATGCTACTATTCAGACCAAATTGGATTTTTTTTTAAATGGAAGAAAGTTCTAACATTAATGGGATGTTTAAAATCTATTCCATACCTCAACTAAAGTATAGGGCATCTTGGACAGAGCCCACAATTTCTGAACAGGTTTTAGATTCAGCTGGATGTCTATGTGTGTATTCACATATGTCATCTATAAATTTCACAGAATGGTTTGTCTATTTGCTATGCATTTGAGCTATGATATTTTAATCAAACTTTGCATGATGGTTCCTGAGACCCCATAGCAATTTTGTGTCTGTCTTTGGTTACAACTGGACGTTGTTCTAAATTAAGATGGCAGATTAAACCTTTCAAAACTGCACTTTAACCAAGTTTGGCATGGTGGTTCCTGAGATTGGGCAACTGTCTTTGAATCAAGATGGCAGACTGAATCTTTCAAAACACTAATTTCATGTAATCACTGATTTCATGGGAAATCATGTGATCACTGATTCATGTAACCACTAATCACTGATTTCAAAACTGGAAATTTTTTTGTTTCCTAGAATTCCTGAGCAATGTCGGATGCGAGGCTGCTGGTTTGGTTATAATTCAGCTTCCATCTGAAGTTTCTCTCCTTGTGCCTTACTAATGAGTCCTTTTGTGATATGGCCACGTCTCTGCCATAATGGTCTCCTTTGTTTTATAATAATAGAAATACTTCTTGCTTCTATGGTGTTCTTTGATGAAAGAGAGAAAAGGCAAGCTATTTTCCTTCCGTTGCCGTATGGATAACTGTCTCTGCACACTGACTTTATGTCTAGCTGCTCGGGGGCAATGCAGATATGTGTGGCAAATCCCGGGTCTCTCTCTGCTCCTTGGGGAAATGGCAACCCTGCCTCTTCGCCAGGAAATATTAATGCATGTAAACATTTTTCAAAAGGCATTACATCTTCTGGTGTGTATTTTTTTATTATGCTCCCACAAATCTGACTCCATTTGAAAGATAGGTGCACAGGGAGCAAGGAGGGAGAGGAGCTGGAAAGAAAGGGAGAGAATAAAATAGGCCCACCAAGCTGCTGTAATTTAAAGCAAGGCGAAATCAGATTGTGTGCTTTGGCTAATTTTCTTATTCAGCTATTGATCCAATGGCTGCTCCAGAGTCTATTAGCAGTCAGCCAGTGAAAATATTTCCCATCGGGGGCTCTGACCTGAGACGGGGGTGAATCTATAGCAATTTGTTCAAACAGGGGAAAGCTTTTTCCTCTGATTTGTATTCCAATTTGCACCATGTTCAGTGGGGGCATTTGATGGGGTTTATGCTGGGTGATACTCGTCATGCTTGAGCCAGGTAAACCAGCTGAACAAAGCCCAGCTAATACTCGGAGCTTTGCACCCTCTATTCATCCCTCTTAATTACCGGGCCTCTGCATCCGAAAGCCCGTTATCTCCCAGCAAAACATCAAAACTCTTGGCCCGGAGCTGGCCGTGGGAAGGTATAAAGCATTATCTCTATTCAATCTGCCAAGTGAGGTGACACTGCAGAGAACTCATTCATCTAAAAAAACCAAAAAAGCCTGGTTGTGTCTTTTAATGATGCACACCCTTCCCCTGGTTTTTGTGCTGGTGTAAGTTGCCAGCTTGACAGATGTCACTTTATTTTTACAGCCCTGGCTGCCAAGGTTTGCCAGCCCTGCAGGAGAAATGCCACAGGAGAACGCTGAGACACATTCCAGCTTACAGACGGCATTGCCTGGTTGTAGAAAAGACAGGTTTGTAAGGGGCTGACATGATAGAGGAGGGACAACAGTGTGCTGACCTTGGTGGCACTTCCTCTCCTAGTTGTTGTTGTTTTTTAAAAAATAAATCAATAGAAACACAGGCTTTTGTGTGTTTGTCAAGAGCTGAACCTCTCAGGACAAAAAAAGAGACTTCACTAGCTGACTGCCAGGTTTCTTCAGATCTGACCAAGCTCTGCTAATGCATGTTTGATCATGCTCTGCTCTGAAGAACATGAGAAAGATGCTAATGCCAGAGTGTTTTGTGAGTTTTCCTGGAGCTCAAAGAAGCACTCACAGGGAAGTGTGTTGGAAGGAGAACAGTGAAAGCACATGGCCGTGATGAAGGCTGAGGGATTTTAACCATTCCAGTCATGCTCTCTGGCATCATGCTAAACCGGTTCCAGCTGTAGAGCTTGTATTTCAGCGAGGTGGCATTCCAATGGGTGTTACCAAAATGTCCCCACCTGCATGTGCAAAACAAGAGAACAGTTATGATGGAAGACAATAGAATGTGTTTGGGAAATATGGGAAGGGGCAGGTAGACACCAGTAATTCCTGCAATAAGGGAGGAAGGGCATTGCCTTGTCCATAGCACTTGGCTTTAGATTTGCTCTGATCCTCACGGCAACTGGACCTGCGACAAGAGAAAGAAGGATTGCCACAGCAAGGGGAGAGGAAATAAATAAGAACCTTAAATCCTAAGTCCATTCAGTTTTTTAAATAACAAGTTTATATTTTTGACTTAGCCATAACTTCCAGGGAACCGGCCTGAATTCCAGGGAGAGCTGTAACTCTACTTCAGGAAAGAGTGTGTGAGTTTACGATGTTTTAAAGCAGTCAAACAGAGGTCCCTACAGGGGCCGATGTGAGGAGAGTAGTGGGAGAGCTGACATTTTGTAATATTTAAGGGAAGTATTTAACAGTGTCAGGTCTGGGGATTGTGCTGCTGCTGATTTTATAGGTCACTGAAGGGGTGGGTGGGTGTATTTGAAAAAGCTGGAAAAGGTAGATTGCCAAGAGAAGCTGCATTCCCTCTGCTCAGCCAGAAGGGATGTTACACGGCTGGATACGGAGGAGATAGATTTTTCTCTTCATTTTTTTTGCTCACTCACACAGTTTGGGGAATATGGCATAACTGCAACGTAGACTTGGTACTCTGAAAGCAATAGGGAACAATGAAACTCCAAGTTGATACTTGCTTTGTAAGTGCCATTGATTACATCCCACCAGGAGTACAAGCTTATGCATTGCTCGCCATGTAATTGATCCAATAACTCTTAGAATCTTGCTTTGAGAATGACCAGTCCCTAAAGTTTTAATGGGGACTAGAATGACTTAAGAGCTGCAATAGAGAACAAAGGTATCAAGCCATCTTTGTATTCTATTTCTGCTGTCATTTGAAAGCACTTTCTTTATTTCTATGCTGGGAAGGAGGACTAAACTCTTCCTTCTCGTTTCTTAATAGTCCCGATTCCTGACTAGAAAACATGAATCAATCAGCATTCAGAAAGGCAGCTATTGTTTGTGGCTCCCTGCTTCCCCAAGTTGTAGGATGTTCTGGGGGTGGATTTTTACAGGCTCGTTTTCCTTGCAGTGGAGAATTGTGGTTTTGAAATATATGTTCATTTGCAAATATACAAGATAGGCGTATGGGGAACAGGCATGCACCTTGTGAGACAGTACTAGTCTTCAGGCAAGCATCAACTCCCCCACAAAGCAAATGGCATATGCTCAGAGACCCCAGCCAGCTGCAAAACACAGCCAGCTGTCTCCTTTGCTGGCTGAATAACTATATCACTATGTTCGATCTACCAACTGTTTTTCTCCTGCACTAATCCAAGGAAGCTGGGTTCCTCTTGAACCAATCTCAAGACATTGAGCAAGCCTCTTTTAGCCGTTTAATGTTCTTTAGGGACATAGTAAGCTATTTTATGCCATGTCAGACTAGCTGTTCATCTAGACTAGTATTGTCTATTCTGACTGGCAGCATCCCTCTGGAGTCTTAGGCAGAGGTTTTCACATCACCTGCCTCTTAAGTGAACATATGACACCAATTCTGGTGCAGCTGCATTGGCTACCAGTTAGCTTCTGGGCCAAGTTCAAAGTGCTGTTTCTGACATATAAAACCTTATGTGGCTCAGAACCTCAGTACTTCAAGGACCACCAACCTGGATTTCTGTATGCCACCTCTGAAGGAGGTGAGAAGAGCGGTGGCGGCACAAGAACAGGCATCTCAGTGACGGCTCCTTGGTTGTGGAATGCTCTGCCCAGGAAGGCCTGCCTGGTGACCCTGTATCTGTTTTTAGGTGCCAGGTAAAACCATTTTTCTTCATCCATGCTTTGGGGTTTAATTCTCTGCAAAAAAATTGGTGGGGGGATTGGGTTGGATTTGCGGTTTTATGTACTTTACTGTGACTATTGTGGGTTGTTTTTGTTCTATTTTTAATCTTTGTTTTTGTAAGTTGCTTTGAATTCATTTTTTGAAGAAGAAAAAAATCATAACTATAATTACTGGGAATGCTAGGAATTGAACTTGAGGATTTTTTGGAAGCAAAACATAAACTCCAAGACTCCTTCCCGTTAATATCTATACACAAAGCTAGAGAACGTTATTGTTGCTTGACAACATACAATGGCATTCACATTATTCCATTCTTCCGGGCCAGGGGTAGGGAACCTATGACCCACTAGATGTTGCTGGATTTCATCTCCCATCAACCCTAACCCTTGGCCAAGGAGATGGGAGTCAAACAACATCTGGAGGACCATACATTATTTGTTTGTTTGTTTGTTTGTTTGTTTGTTTGTTTGTTGTTCATCATTCATTCATTCATTCATTGCATTTATACCCCACCTTTCCTCCAAGGCGTTCAGGGTGGTGTACATCGTTCTCCCCCATTTTATCCTTGCAATAACCATGTGCCATAGGTTAGTCTGAATGACTGTGACTGTGACAAGGTCACCCAGGGAGCTTCATGGCTGAGTGGGGATTTGAACCCCCATCTCCCAGGTTCTAGTCCAACACTTCAACCACCCACCACATGTTGGGGAGATTCAGGACACACAGAAGAAAGTACTACTTCAGACAGCACATGGAAGTTACGGAATTCATTATCCCAAGATGTTGTAGCATCGACCAGCTTGCATGGCTTTAAAGGGGGGGGTCAAGCAAATTCATTGAGGATAAGGCTGTCATTGTCTTCTAGTCATGATGGCTATAGTACTTAAAGGATCAGAGGCAGTATGTCACTGAATACCAGTTTATGAGGAGTGGGACAATACTGTTGTGCTACTGTCTTGCTTATGGGCTTTCCATTGGCATCTGGTTGGTCAGTGTGGGAGCTGAATGATGTACTAGATATTGATGATGATGATGAAATTTCTATACCACCCTTCATCTGAATATCACAGGATGGTTTACAGTATATAGATCGGCCTTTGTTCTGACCCAGCAGGGCTGCTCTCACGTTCCGCACAACAAAACTACCAAAACCCTCATGAATAATTTTGTGTTCAAGTGAAGACATTTTTTTAAAGGGAAAACAACAACATAGTAAGGCAGTATAGAAGTTATTCCATCATCTGTAGGCTTATCATGTTATTTATACATACATGCATGCATACATACATACATACATACATACATACAACACCTTTTCTCCTGACATAACTCAAGGCTGCTTGCAGATTGAAAACAAGAACTGCTAAAAACATAGAACAGACAACCATTAAAATACAATTAAAAATTGATAGAATTAAAACTATATACATATATAAAATCTGTTTAAAACATATCAACAATTACAATAAAAACAGTGTGACACCAGCCCTTTAATTAAAAGCAGTTCGATTCTCAAAAGACTGTTGGAACAATAATGTTTTCACCTGCTGGAGTGAGGACAGCAAAAGGGAGCCAGTCTAGCTTTTCTAGGGAGAGAGTTCCAAAGTCTGGGAGCAGCTACAGAGAAGGCCCTCTCCCCCACCCCCACTGAACATGCCTATTGCGCTCGAGTCAATTTAGGACTATAGACAGTGTTTATTTTTTTAAAAAATAGCTTCATGGTTTCCATCAATTGGCTTTTTGCTCTCCATGGGAACTGCTGGATAGAGAGTTCATTCTGGTAGCTATCCTGAAATACCAGGTAGGGTAAGGTAAGGGAGTTTTGTCTGCATGGTGTTTTGTGATTTTTAGTTGTTTACTGTGCACCTTATTGAGGGTCCCATTCAAACTATAAGGAACCTTAGAAAGTTGATAAATACATGTTATCTATGCAAAAGTTCTGAGGATCAAGTCATCCATTACTTTAATGTGCAGCTCCCTTCAGAAGTTATTGGATTACTGCTCCAGTCATCCCTCTTGGTTGGCCATGTTGGTTGAGACTGATGGGGATTAGAATCCAAGAATAATATCTCTATGTTGACTTTCCCTACTTTAATTCATGGTAATGGTGTATTCAAGTTCATGGATGCAAACCAAGGCAACTTTCATAATCTAAGAGGTACATTTTCTGCTTCAGAAATTGGAAATGTTACTGCGACTGTTACCCTGGAGCTTCTGACTCACATGATACTCTGTTCTGGCAAATAGATCATAGAACGTCACTTGTGAATTGGCCCCCTTGTTTCAGTTGAAATGAGTATGAATTAGGAATGCCTGGGAGACACTAATCAGGGGGATAAAAATGACAACCCTGCTTAGCCTCTGAAACCTTTTTGTTTACTTTAACACAAACACACACAAACAAAGTGTGTCTTCATTTTCTTTGTAAGGTCAACGAGAAAACTTGGAGGTCCATAGCCAGTTAGGTGTATTCAGGCCAGAGCAGTTCTTGACTGATCTGATCCTCTGCCCCAGGGTCGTTTTTGGCCAGAAGAAAATGAAGTGCTAAGACTACATGTTTGTCTGCTCTCTGAACTGTGACTTTTATTATGTGTGCAGCTACAGTTACCAAGAGGTTTGAGAGGCAAGCTAGAAAAGTAAGCTGCTTTTTAATGAGCTTAAGCCAAAGAAACACCTTGAGGCAGATTCTGAAGTTATAAGCAGAGAGCAGCCCTTCTGTTCAATCCTTATCCTTGCTGAATAGGCTCTCTGGCTCACCACTGTCAAGAACTTTGTGCTCTTCCCAGTTCTCAGCTTCCTGCTCTGCCTTCTCTTCCCATCTATATTGTGCTCAGTTATGAAAGATTTCCACCATGCAGCTAAAAATGACTGCAATTGTTTTCTCACCACACATAACCATACTTGCCATCAAGGAGCTATACTGATTTATACATGTCCCTAACCTGCAGTGTTCTGTCTGAGTCCCACTTTCCACCCCAAATGCAGTTTTGTAAGCAGAAATTTGGAAACCTTTTCTGGTAAATATATATATTCAATATATATATGGGAGGGGGAGGGGACTCCCAAGTCTTTGAGTGTCTCCAGGAACCAGTACAGTCATGGAATCCAGTTAAAAGCAGTTTATTTAAGAGGAGAATAAAAATATGGAGAGAGGGGGAGTATGCACAAACAACAGTGAAATAAAACACAAAACCAGATTATTGGACTTAGCTGATCCTGTGCTAGGCAAGCTAACATAGCAATGCTTGACTTTTTTGTTGGTTACAGGTTGATGGACAAAGGCGTGTTGGCATTATTCCAATTATAAGGGCTTTTAACCCAGGTGGAATCTGATTGACAGGTGGCTCCAAGCAGCCTATCAGAGAGGCTAGACATAGCCAGGAAGGTACTGTTAACATAGTTTTGGAAGCCAGGAGATAGGGCTTCTACAGCATTAATTACAGCTTTCCTACTAGATTGTTAGATTTCTGCAGCATGTGTCTTGGAGAGGAGACATGACCTTGGACATGATGGAGGACTAGAGAAGAGCAAGGCTAAGGCAAGGCAGATTCACAACGCAGTTGGGTTCACTGGTGCTAATATGCCTTTTCAGCAAGATGGGCTGCAAGTGAAAGGCCCACAGCTGGAGTTAGTGCAAGAGGAGCTGTCAGTACATTCAGAAGCTCTTCTGGAGACAAGTCACCCACAGCTTGTGTGATCTAATAAGGTGTCGGTTCTTTTCTTGAAAGGCTGAATTGCTTTTGTGAAGGTTCCTTGTTATACGAAGAATGCCACCAAGGATTCTCAGTATGTGATTGCTACAAGACTCTGTCTGTATTAATGACACTTTCCCCACTCCTGCCTGTCTCTTGTCTTTTGGTTCTTAGGTTGCATCATCTATCAGGGAAGTTGGGGATGAAAAATAGTACCTAGCATCTTTCTCTTAGCAGTATTTTATGCACTATTGCGAACCAATGTACACAGTCTGTGATAAGATAAATGGACTATGTTGCAGTGGGATGTCTCCTAGTCATTTCCTAATCTGCTTTTAGGAAAGGTTTGAACCAAGGCCCTTCGAGCTTGTTTTGTTGCAATTTGATGTGTGTGTCCCTACTTTGGTCTTACTTGTCCCTCATTTGTTCCTCTGTATCTCCTTGTGTGTTTAAAGCACATATGTGCAAAAAGCATCAGTGATGGATAAAGTGATTCCCAACAGCTTATTTATTTATTGCATTTATATCCCATCTTTTCTTCAAGGAACTCAAGGTGGCATACATGGTCCCCCCCCCCCATTTAATCTCAAAAACAACCTTGTGAGGTAGGTTAGGCTGAGAAGCAGTGACTGAGCCCAAGGTCACTCTGTGAGCTTTGTGGCTGAATGGTGATTTGAACCCTAGTCTTCCATGTCATAGTTGGACATGCCAAGCTACGCCACACTGGCTGTTGTGTGGTGGTGTGCCAGATTGCTGCTTCTGATGCCGAATTAGTATGTGTATGTGAAAGCAATGCCCCTTTTGGATTGGTTTGCCCTTTTACCACTTGAAATGACTACCCTAAAAATTCAGGACAAAGGACCTTTTAGTTCTCATTTTGTTCCTTACATTAACACTATCCAGGTGTTCAGTACCCAACATGTGAGAACCCAACATGTGAAGGGGGCTGGTGGGAATACACATGTGTGTGTACTAGCCTAGCCCCCTTGCCACTGATCTGTGATCTGAAGGAGGCTGCTTCTATCTGCATAAGATTTCATCCAAGGGCCAGTCAGGGTTTCCTTGTGGGATGAAATCCTGTGCACAATGAAGCAGCCCCCCTTCAGACTGCCAGTGATGCTGAATGCTTGAATAGAGCTACAGGAGAATGAGACTAGATCAGGACCCTTTCTTCACAAGGAAGCAGATATCTTTACATTTCAAAAGGTATTCTGTCGGCTCACAGTTACAGACCCACATTAAAGAGAAAGCAAATGAGACTCGGGCAGTGAACAAGAACAGATGGGAATTTTGGACTGGAAGGGAAGATTAATCTTGTTCCCTAATTGCACATAGTCTGGATCATCCAATGCAGGTTGGATTAACGCATGATCACCCCTTAATGCCCCATAACTTGTCTTTCTGCTATAACGTTTTCCGTAATAACAGAAGGTGGCTAAAGCTGGATAAAACAATGAGACTTTACCATTTCTCCCCAGTGTAGTGGATGGAGTGTGCTGTTCAACAGTGTCAGGGACTGAGAAGTGGAACAAGGCTGGTAATTTTCAGTCCTCATGAGTGGGAAAGGCTATGGCTCTGTACCATGTGCCAAGGTCATGCAAGACTCTTTTTTGCACTTGGGTACCTCTGCTGGATTCCCTTCCAGGAAGACAGATCTTCCTGCTCTTTGAAACTCTCCTTTTCTCGCTCTCTCTTTCTTTTTCCCTTCTTCTCTCTCGCGCTCTCTCCTTTATTTTTTTCCTCTTGATAGTCTACCGTCATCATTGCTGACAGCTAATAAAATTATGCTGTTTGGCTAACATGTCCACTAAACAATGTAATCTCCGCGCAGTGAGAACAATGCATCACGCGAGTCCGCAGGGCCCAGTGATATTGAGTTACTGTTAGTCAGCAGAGGAGGGACGCTGAATTGAATGCAATAACATTCACTCAGCACTCTCTGGGGAGAAGAGAATGGAGATTCGGGCCCTGTAAGGAGGGACATGAATTATATGCAGAATCTCACTCAAATGCTCTTAATTCATCCTTAGAATTCCTGGCCTGCTTCCTGCCCGGAGGCCTCCCTTGCTGTAAAGGATGCTTAGCAGCATGACTGAGCCTGTTCTGCAGCAGCCCACTCCCCTTTGCTGCTTGTGCCTTATATTTCCTTTCCTCACTCACGCTGGGAGGCAGTAGCAGTTGTCACAAATGGTGCTTTCCAAACTTGTGAGTCATGTGAATTCAAGTGTTAAATTCCTTTGATGGAGACTTTGAATACGTATATGCACATCCCTTGATAACACAGGTTTTTGTTTGCTCTGCTGAAAAGTGAAGGAGAGCCCTTCTTTTCCTTCCTTCCTTCCTTCCTTCCTTCCTTCCTTCCTTCCTTCCTTCCTTTCTATGGCACAATCTGTAAATCACCAGTTACAAGAATGTAATCTGGAATCCTCTAGTAATATAAATAGGTAATTGTACGTGTTTATTTCCCTTATGTGTAAATTGTGAGTTCTTTTGATAAGAAGCATTTGTGAAGGATGTTTATTATTTGGAGTGGAGTGGGGACAACAGGGATGGTGATTTTGATGCCAAAATATGTTAACTCATCATTTGTGGGAAAGCATTAACACTGGGGAGAGGTTTATTAATGTGGGTTGTGAACACATTTCTGAAATAATGGAACAGCACAATAACTCTATGCATTGATTTAATGGTGGGAGGGGCGGGGCAGCCAACCTCCTGACTTGCCACCTGTGTGGCTGTCACCTTCCCCTGTGTCTGGTTTTTGCAGGAGCTGCTGGCACTCCACACCTAGACTTCATGATTCCTGTGCCCTAGAGTTATCCCCCACCCAGGCTCATTTCCTGCTGTGGGCCTGCTGAGATCTAACTCAGGACAGAGGCCACTATATATTTGAAGCCACATCATACTACTTTAATCAATCAGTCATTTTATTTGTATGCCACCTTTCCAAGCAAAGTTAAAAACATGTTCAAGGAGGCTTACAGTATATAAACAATTGCATAACTATAAACATAACAAGAGCAAGTCATAGATAAAATATCAAAAAGCACACAACCAGATTGAACAATTTCCACGTAAATCATAATATCCCAAATAAAAAATGCAAAAAATAGCATAAACAACAGCAACAAGCCCCCCAGCAAGCCCCCCTAAACAGTACCCCAGTGTTCCCTGGGAAGATGGTTTGATTGTTAAACCACTGTAAGCAGAGTTTGATTCATTTCATTCTATGCAATCCTGTAGAAATTGCTATTTTCTCATTGAGAGCGCCTTGGAAAAACTCCCACTAATCTCTGAAGCAAGCGGGGGTGCCTGCTGTCAAGTGTAGCCTCCCCACAATCCAATGTATTTCTGCTAATACAGCATCCCTGTGACTCTTTAAAATATACCTAAATAGTCTGTTTTGTTTTGCTTTTGTGTTGTGAAAGATTGCATTATGGCAAAGAGCATTTTTAAGGAATCTCCAAGTGGGAGCGCTCTCTGGGTCCTATTAACAATCTTTCAATTGCTTCTCGTCAGCTACATTCCGTATCAGCAAAGCTATTATCAAGTACAGCTCAGCAAATAATCTGTATTGAATAATATCATCAGGGCTTCTCCATCCCCCAGCCTTTATTCTGTTTATAATCCCTTCTGTTCAGATGGGATTTTCAATCCAAATGCTCTTTCAAGCTTCCGTTCGGCCAGGTTACTTAAACACGTGGGTACTGTATCTTTCGACACACAGATAGCCTCGGTGACAGCCATAGGGCTATGCTTTGCTTAAATTCCTTTCTCAAATATGCTACAATCATAGCTGAGATTGTGCCCATAGTGCTACTTTCTTCTGCCCCCAATTGTGTGTGACACCAAATAATCTGGAAGCGGTCCAGTGGCGCAGAAAGCAGAATGATTTAAAGAGGCTTCATTCCAGAAGGATTCTTTGGTTCTCCACCTCGCAACAGTTCCTCTGACTCCCTGCCTTATTTTATTAGGATGTTACGCTGCCTGTGCCGCTAGAATGGAATGGGAAAGGCTGCCGAGGTGAGGAAGGGAGAGCTGTAGCTACGCAGGATAGCAGTGGTGCAGAAGAAGGGTTTCTGGCAGGTACAGCTTGCCATGCAAGGCTGAGAAAAGCACTTTTGGAAATGCCCTTATCTGCACCACCCTTAAAGGTACAGATGCCCTGCCCTTCTTAGCTTAGCATCAGTCCAACATTGGGGTGGGTAGGCCAGGATCTGCTGTTAGATATCTGGGTGATTTGCAGTGGAACGACAAGGATTCTGACCCCTCTTCTATACTGAGCTGCTGTGATGAATAAAGCTTGGTGGATGGATTTTTTTGTGGGACAGAACTTTAAAAGCTCAGTTTTGGTACAGAAAACAAATTCCTGCTCTGGGATTGTGCTCATTTCCTAAATCCAATAGTATACTGCCCTCCCTGGTTATATTTTGCACCTGCCTTCACTTTCTGGATTTTGGAGTGGGGGGGTTGGAGGAGAACAAAGTAGATATTTAGACTACAGGTGTATGAAATATAAAAAAATTGCATAGATTGGTGCGTCAGGGCGTTACATCTTGGGCAACTTGAAATGGTGGGTGGCCACCAGGAGTGGCTCCTGTTCCAAAGTGCCATTGAAAAAGCACCTGGGGGAGGATCGTGAAAGGTGTCATGTCCAGGTAAAGCTGTTGAGGGGCCCATTTTCCAACCCGTTGTTAACCAGGGCCCAACCTGGCTGACTGCTGTTGATGTTTAGTGCAGTGAAGGTATTTATAATCAGGTTGATGTTTGTTAGAACCTTGTAGTGCCTGTGTTCCAATTTTCATGCAGATGCACATTGGGAGCATGTAGGAACCCAGTAAATAAAAGGGGAATGCAATAATAGCTGCATTCGTATCATGCTGCCAAAGAAATATTTCTACCTAGTTCAGAAAAACGAATGGATGATTCTCAGCAGCTCCTACAATAATGTGCCAGTGCCAGAAAAACGGCCCACAAAAATTCCTACTGGGATTTGGGGAAAAACAGTAGAGCATAATTAATGGCATTGTTGCGCCATTGCATTACGATGCATGCATGTGCTTTAACATTGAGTCTTCATTTTATTGGTTAATTTTTCTAGTAAGGCTGTTTCCCATACTATTTGGTGTCATTGGTCCATGCTTACTCCTGACAGGTCTCTCCAGTGTCTGGTTATGATGTTTCTAGCTGCTGAAATAGGTGGGCTTTGCAAACCCAACCCTTCTTACCACCAAAGGAACATAAGCGAATAGCAGAGAACCTGCACAAGCGACGCTGACACAAAACTCCACACATATATTAAGTAAAATAGAAATATTCCCACCCCACCCCCACTCACCTTTCCCCCCTCCGCCTCTTTCCCCCTTTTCTTCCTAATGTAACACTAATGTCTCAACAAATGAATCTGATCTGTAAAAATGTTACTTGGAAAAGAAAAAAGGAAGGCCCTGCTCATATTTTTGTAAACCAATTTTTTAAAATAAAAAATACATTAAAAAAAGATAATATTGATTCTTCATAGTGTAACCTTGTAAGAGTTAGAAAGGAAAGAGGAAGGCATCATGCGAGGGGTACGTTAATGGAAGAACTGATGGACAGAGGGAGGGAAAATGGCACAGAATACAACACCAGCATATATTTTTTCTTCAAAGCATAGAAACAAGTAAAAACATCAGGTATGATACGGGGAAGTCTGATTTGGTGATGACAATTGAATCCAGATTGTGAATGATCACTAGACCAGCCTTCCCCAACTTGGTGCCCTCCAGATGCTTTGGATTCCAACATTCACCGCCCTTGACATGCTGCCTGGGTCTAATGGAAGCTGTAGTCCACCCAGAGCGCCTCTCCCCTACGTTCAGCCTAGGAATCCTTGTTGCAGACATGACGTGCAGCCACCGCCCAGATAGAGGAGGGAGAAAGGTTGTTTTCTGCTGCTCCAGAGAAGCGGACACGGAGCAATGGATCCAAACTACAAGAAAGAAGATTCCACCTAAACATTAGGAAGAACTTCCTGACAGTAAGAGCTGTTCGCCATTGGAATTTGCTGCCAAGGAGTGTGGTGGAGTCTCCTTCTTTGGAGGTCTTTAAGCAGAGGCTTGACAACCATATGTCAGGAGTGCTCTGATGGTGTTTCCTGCTTGGCAGGGGGTTGGACTTGATGGCCCTTGTGGTCTCTTCCAACTCTATGATTCTATGATTCTATGATTCTATGAGCCTTCACCTGAGCCACCATTTTATGGAACCCCATTCCTGTGTGCATAAGGCAAACACCAAATCTGTATTCATTGTGGTGCACAATAAAGACATGGGGTTTTTTACCCAGGAATAACTATTTTACCTCTGCACACACTGGTTTTAGTATTACCCATCTGTATATGTGGTAAGTGGGATTTATGATCTGTAGTTTAACCTCATTTGCGTTTTACGTTTTTATTTTACTGTACAGTGGCGTGGGATATTAATAATTAAATAAATTAAGTATTAACAACAACATCTGGATGGCTCCAGGTTTGGGAGGAGGTGCACTAGCCTATTCCCCTGTGGTGAATAATAAGAAGTGCCTTCAGGCGACTACGCAGGGACGTTTCTGACAGCTGCTAGAGGGTTGGCTCTCTCGTAAGGCTGTCAGCATGCCTTTAAAGGGCTGCGCTCTAATGTGCAGGCAGATGCACTAGGGGACATTCTTGAGGGCTAGTAACTTTTGTCAGCTTATTTGTGGCACTGCTTGGATGTTGATCGGGCATTCAGGCTTCTGACTGAAATATGCAGCAATTCCATGCTGATGACTGTGGGCATTGGAAAATCCTCCTCTAGAAACACCTTTTAGAAGGTGGAGTGCAAAACATCAGCTCCTGTTCATGCCGAATGCCTTGAGAATCAGATGGTCCTCAGCAAACCAAACCTGCCACAGCCTTGTGTCTGTCTCCTCGGCAGCCTGCCAGGAAGGGTTGGCACCAGAAGGAATTATGAGCAGGCACAGCAAGAGCAAAGCAACTCATGTTTTGTAATAGGTTTTGGAACTCTGCTATCATTTAGATGACCTGTTGATGTGTGGCTATATAACTAGGATTCATCATGACGGCTTCTTGAAATGCAGACTTGGTACGACACATTCCGTATCTCCTTCCCCGGTGAGCACGGAGGGTGTTATTGATGATTCGTGGCATTACGCGTCCAGAGGGCTATTTTGTTTAGTGTGTGCAGTGAGATTGTTCAGCTTTGCAGCATCTGCCATGTGTGTGGGGGGAGGCAGCTGGTACTTGAGTAGCTAATGGAATTGCCAGTGATTTCCTTTCTCTGATAAGAATAATTCTCTTACAGCCTGCCAATGGCTTTGCCCTCCTACACCTCCACTCCCTCCCCCTTCTCATCTCTCTCGCTCTTTCCCCCAGCTTTCCTGTCTGGAATGTTTTTTTAGCTACCTTTCAGCTACATGCAGCAGTGACCAGTGCCCCAACCTGGGTTCACAGAAACTCTGCCTAACAACCCAGCCCCAGTTGTACTCATCAATCCACTGCTCTTACGTTGTGGGTTGGAGGCCCAACATTTGCCCTCTCCCCATCACAAAACCTCAGCAGAAAGACAGATGCTGTCACCTGCATGCTATTGCTTCTGTAGCCCAACCTCAGACACCCACTGGCTTTTGCAATTCAGTACATAAGAAGAACCCTGCTTGATCCGACCAAAGGCCCATTTAGTCCATCTCCCTCTCCTTGTAGGGGTCAACAGTGGACCTGAGTGCAACACCTCTCTTCCCCACTTGTGCTCCCCAGTAAAGGTAAATGTAAAAGGGTAAAGGACCCCTGGACGGTTTAGTCCAGTCCAATGTGACTATGGGGTTGTGGCACTCATCTCCGCTTTTCAGGCTGAGGGAGCTGGTGTTTGTCTGCGGACAGCTTTCCAGGTGGTGTCCGGCATGACTAAACCGCTTCTGGCACAACGGGACACCGTAACAGACGCCAGAGCTCACAGAAACGGCATTTACCTTCCCACCACAGTGGTACCTATTTATCTACTTGCACTGGTATGCTTTCGAACTGATAGGTTGGCAGGAGCTGGGACAGAGCAACGGGAGCTCACCCTGTCGTGTGGATTCAAACCGCTGACCTTCCAATCGGCAAGCCCAAGAGGCTCAGTGGTTTAGTCCACAACGCCACCCACTCCCTCGCTCCTCAGTAAGCAGTATGGAGAGGCATACTGCTTTTGGTTCTAGCAGCCAGTGATAGCATTTCCCCGCCATGGATCCATTTGACCCTTTAAAGCTGTCCAAGTAGGTGGCAACCCACTATCCTGTGGGAGCAAATAGTTTATCTGTGTGCACTGTAAACATAGTGCTTCTTCCTCCTGTTGGTATTTCACGTCTGATTATATTACAGTTCAACATTTAATATTTGATCATGGCTATCGGTTGGTACTCTGTAGTGGTCGATATTTTACAGTTAGAATGCAACAGCAATTGCTTTCTTAAAAACTTTTAATAGCTGGTATGAAGGCTACATTTCCAACCTGTGCTTATGGCACCTGGAGAGATGGATAAGTATGAAGTTCTTAAATTTTTTACTCGAGAATTCAAACTGTAATCCAACTACAATGTCACTTTAGCTCTGTGGCGCTCTGGATGTTGCTGGATTCCTGCTTCCATCATCCCTGATCCCTTGGGAGCCAACATTATCTGGAGAGCCACAGGTTTCCCATCCCTGCCGTATGGGAAAGTCATCTGTTTTAACTCATGCAGTGAGAACCAGCTCTCTCTGGTGCCTAACACCTATGAAACAAACTCTAAAATGGAACAGATACTTGCCCCTTGCAGACATTCAATCAGCATGCATGGGATAGAGTATTTAATCATTTGTTTATTTAATATTATCCCCATCCTCCTCTTCCCAAAGGAGCCCAGGATGACTATCACATGTCTTGTCCCTGATCCTATGGAGAGAGCCCTGTGTATTTCACGGTCCTCAGATCTATTCTGACTTTCAAGTGAAGGTGCGTAGTCAGGAGCAGAAGAGCTTGGAGCTGCAATCCTGGTTTTCCCTCCCCACCCACACGCCCCAACCTTCCACTCATGTATTCAGTCCACGCAGTTGGATTGTCTGAAAAAGGATTGCTTTATCCAGATAACAGAGAGAAGGATTGTCAAGAGGAGGGTGCTAACTTCAGAAACACTTGTAAGCCAATAGGTTTATTTAAAGACTTTCCATTGTCCAGCTGAGATATTCATGGCAGGCTTGCATTAACTGAAAGGCTAAGAACTTGACAGCATGGAGCTCCAACAAGCCTGGAGCTCTATGGTTCATTCATTGGGGAGTTTGGGTGGAAAGGGTGAGAATTGCTTACAATGCTCTTTAATGCAGATGGATGGTTGTTGTCATTGAAAGGGCTGAAGTTCTCAGTCGCAAACAAAATTAGAATACTGCTAGACTGGTCATAAAAAAGAGTGGCTGGGTTCCTTCTGCTACCAAATATTCTGTGGGCAAGTCCCTCTGGAATGAATAGTAGCATGGGAGGCTTCCTTGCGTCCATCCATTTTTTGATGTGCACACTGACAGATAACACCGTGAAAATTAACTGATACATATTGTGAGCTGCTTTGAGGGACTTGATGGGCTTACAGTCAGCTTATATGAAAAATGACTCCGGTCTGTAGAATAGCCGTGTGTGTTTTCCTGACTGCCATATCCTCCAACCATTCCTATATGCAGTGGTGCCATAAGGCACAATTTGAGGGGAGATTTCCAGGACACCACTTGCCAGAATGAGAAGGAGGACCCCCAAATGCAGAAGCCAGCCTGCGGTATTTTAAAGTAAGTGATACAACGCACAATACTATCCCGCCTCCCAGTAAGATCATGACATTCAAAGTCTTCGATTACCCAATTGCACCACTCGCTATATGGGAAGGAAGTGATACCCATATTTGCCGGCCAACTAGACCTGGAAGAAAATTTCTTTCCTCGCCCCTTCCAATAAGGATTGTCTACAGCCTTGGCGTGTTAGACAAAAAACATATTCTCATATATCCCATTCTCCTAAATTGACCAGCAGCATGTTAGAGCTGAAGCAGATCCCAAAATCCTTTTGAGCCGATCATATGTCCTCAGCTGACATTTATTCACATTGGCCTTGTATCATGTTCTACTAAATGGAAAGGGAAAAGAAAAGAAAAGGAGGGAGCCAGGCTCCAGGACTGTTAAATTTATATTGCTCTGGAGACCTGACCTTGCACCTTGTGTTACCCCTAAAGCTGCTCCACTTTCATAGTTCACTAGCTTGAAATTGGGGCCTTGAACGATAGCTAAAAGTCAGGATGCTCTGAAGCCATCTTTGGGTGTGTTAATAACTGAGAGTTACCTCCAGCTCAAAACCTTGTGTAGTGGTTGGTTGTGACACAATTTGGTTTGCTTATTTAATCTGTACTATTTATATGCAATTTGAGCGCGGGGGGCGGGGGGGATCCTCAAAGTGGTTTACAAAAAGAAGAAAGCAATATCAATAAAAAAAACTGCTATGAAAAACATTCAAAGAATAAATGCAACCAAGAAAAAGATAAAAGCAGATTAAAATACCTGTAAACATCCTACATACTTTGATAGGCTTGCCTTTGTCTTGGAAGCCCTTTCCAGGCCTCTAAACCTCACATGATAGGGAGGGAGGAGGGAGCAGGACCGTTTCACCCTGTCTTAATTTCAGACGGCTTCTTTTGGGGAAACTTAGATGGCTCAAATGTCATTAATGCTGCTGCACCTTCATTGCCTGAAGCCAGAAATCACTCTGCTGTGGTTTTGGAGAAGGGTGGTATCCCTCTTAGTGAAGTCTATGCACTAGTCCACCCCCTCTCCCTTTTTTGTTGTGGAGGCCACCATCTCAGATTTGCTTTTCATTTCCCCCCTTTTCAATTAAGTGTTGCACAGAGAATTAAAGCCCACATCGGATTACAGAAGGCTTTTAATCCTTTGCACTTCTCCAGCCCATTCCATTTGATGATCTGGGATTGTTTTACAAACATTAATTATGAAGCTGAATAATCCCCTTGTGAGGAAGTTAATAACAGCAATAATACAGAGCAATTTATACAACACTTTGCATGTTCAACAAAAGCCGTTCCAACAATGAGCTTTTAAATATAAAATGAGAGATAGGGGTAGTGCTATTATTTCCCATGACTCACCTGGGGAAACTGAGAAGTAAAGGAGTGGAAAAGGTTTGCCCAAGGATGGAAATTGAAGACAACAACAACTGGAAATGGAACTCTGCAGATCTCCAATGAAACCTGTGGCTTTAATCCAGGCTGACTTAATTTGTTCTTGTTACATAATCTGGACACTTATATGCTGGATGTGTAGAAGGAGAGAGGGATTATGCACACTGTTCCTTTTCCAGCCTCCAGGTACATGTTGTTTTGTGTGTGTGAACAGAGTCTGTGTATGTACAAGTTGCATGTGCTTAGACTCTGCTTGTGCAAGCAGGAAACATGCAAAGTGCATACTAGTTGTATATGTGTAGGTTCTGTTCACAATGAGCTCACAGAGGTCGGGGCAGGAGTAGAAGGTGCATTCAGAGTAAGTACTTCCAGACCATGTATGCATGTGTGGGCATTTCCAGATTACTGCAAAACTCAGTTTCACTGTTTCTCCCCCCTCACAGAGTGTTTCCAAGTACCTTTTTTACTGGGTGAAGAATTTAGTTCTGTTGTGGCTTCGGTACTATTTTGCTTTTCTTCTCTTTGCTTGTTATTGTTCTTTGGAGACCAGTTGTGGCTTTCCTGCGGAGAGGAACCATAGCTCAGTGCGAGAGCATGTGCTATGCATGCAACAGGTTTCGCCAGTAGGAGGGTTAAAGAGCAGGTGATGGGAAAGACCTCTGCCTAAAAATGTCATCCATTTCTATCCAAGTTTCTTAATAAGGAGAACCCTCTTCTGCTTACCAAAAGTAGGGGTGGGTGGGTGAAATATCTACATATGTAAAGATGTTTCTTAAATACATGTGCTAGTCTGCACTTCAGGATCTTAGAGCTCCATTTCCTTGGTGTCAGACAGTGATAAACTTCATTTCTTTGCACACCTGTCAAACACACTCTGGATGGAGCTAACTTAGTCCCTTAGTCCCATTTGTTGTGAGAGTCTTGACAATAATGTTTGCAGAAGTGAAATGTCTTGGGGCAAGTGTTAATCTGTGGCCTCTTTCTTCATTCAATAAGTTATGTGAGAAATACCTTCCTATTTATATCTTCTTCCCCTGCCTTTCTCCATGTAAAACTTCTCCAGCTTCCTGTTGAAGTTTCGAGCCTTTAAACAACAACAGTAAGCCTAGTATAAATAGCACCAAACACTCTCATCCCTTTGTATAGAAGTCTTGTTTATGTGAGGGTCTCTGCAGTATTTGCCTATGTAAGCATCAGAACTGTGCTAGATTTGATTTCATTGTGAGTCATTCCCACCCCCCACCCCAATTCCCTTTTACTCAGTTCACATCAAAAATGTTTCCTCTTTGGTTGATATGTCATTTTATGTTAAGAGACAGCCGAATCTTTTGAGCTTCTCTGATCACTCTTGATATCCTGACCAACATACCTAACTCTGCTCTGCTTGCTGTTTGTTTTGTGGGCTGCAGAATGCAGCAGCTGGAAATGCTGTGTGGAGCAAGTCTGTCACATCAGGGAATGGCCCAAAGTAATTTCCAGTTACAAAATAGATACTACAGTGTTTTGATGGTTAATGGTATATACTCAGTCAGCAGGTCCAGTTGCACCAAGCACTAGCCCTAGGTACAGGTAATGACTGCAGAAGACCAATTCTGATAAACAGATATTTAAGAAATTGCAAGCTGGCCATTGCTTCTGACATCTCTTAGAAGAGCTGCTTACCCACAGGGTATTGCGCTCTCTTTGGGGGTTGAATGTTGACAAGCAAGAATACAAGAATGACTAGCATTTGCACAGTTATTGCAGCTTGGCCAGCTGTCCTGCACAGCTGGAGGAACATATGGAAAAATCTATTAATGGGACACAATGCAAACTGTTATGGTGCTGAGAATGTTTTGTTGCATGATCATGCAGCCGATAATGCTATGGTACAGGATATGGGAGTTTTATGCAGGGATGTCAACTTTGTTTTTTTTGGATCTTTTGTGCCACTTCAGAATGATTGGTTCAGACTTTTAACGCATTGGCTTGTTTGCATGTAGCATAATCGTGAGTGGAACAAGATGCAACAGATGATTTCCACGTGATAGGTGTCAGTGCCGTAGACCTTTTAGTATCCAACTAGGCAGCCCTCATTTAGGGGATCAGATGCTTCGTTCCAAAGTATCCAGCTACCTCAGAGCACATGGGCAGGGAGCTGTAGCCTATGGCAGGCTCAGTGTTAGCTGCTCAGTCCATAGAGCTAGACACTCTATGAGTCCCATGCTCTACCTTTCATGCAAGAAAAGTTATCTGCCTCTTTCCTGGAAGAAAAATTCAGGAAATCATGATGGCTGTGTTCTTCTTCCATTGTCATAAGTAGTCTGCATCTGTACCAATTTCTGAGAATCTCAAGTAGGGAGAGTGCTGTTGCACTTAAGCCCTAATTGCTTAAGTATAAATAAGAAATTGTTGTTGTTGTTGGCTTCCCATAGGCATCTGCTTGACCAGTGTGAGAACAGGATGCTGGACTAGATGGACCTTTGATTTGATCCAGCAGATCTTCTGTTCTTATGCTTCTGAACTCCCATTTGGAAACTGAACTCCCATTTGGAAAGAGCCACTTTCAGTACATGTCATTATATTGCTATTGAGATAAATTCTTGCTTTCAGTTTGGAATGCACGCTAGAAATGTAAAAAGCAAAAACTTTCGGGAGGGGAACGGATATAATTTTTTTCTTTCTTTGCAGGCTTTTAGCATGAGTTTTGCCTTACCGGGTACTCTGATCTCATCATGGCCGCCATTTGCAATATGGACAGATATGGGAGCAGGATGGGTTGAAGCCCCAACTGGCTGTGGACCACAGCAGATGATTATCTTCCTTCTTTGAAAAAAAGCCACCTGAATTTATACCCCTTAGCTGAAAACCGCATCAGGTCCCACAAGATGTCTGTTTGGTTCACCATCACAGTGCCTAAAGAGCAAATATGGTTGGGATTGATGCATGTACACATAACCTTAAAATGCAGCTTATGGGTTTGCACTGTAGCTATCTCCAAAACCCAGTCAGGTAAAAGAAGATGGCTCCAGCAAAGGAAGATTTCCCATACCTGTTCTTAGGCATCTGTTAAAATTGAATAGTCATAAGAGGACTGAAAGGGGTTACTTGGAGTAGCAATGGGCAGGGACAGGGTTAGGCATCCCATACCCTGCCCCTCTTCTCTGCCCAGAACTGCCCCCTTCAGAAGCAGCTTTTTCCAGGGGTCAGGGTGAAGCATCAGAGTTCCCTTACGCAAGTGCTAGTGAGGGGTTTGGTAAATGATAGTCAGTACAGTGGTGCCTCGCTAGGCGAAAAGAATCCGTTCCGCGATTCTCTTCGTCTAGCGGTTTTTTCGTCTTGCGAAGCAAGCCCATTGACAGCTTAGCGGATTAGCGCTACAGCTGTCAAGTGGCTTCCAGCGATCAGCTGTTAAGCGGCTTATCAGCGGAACAGCTGATAAGCGGCTTAGCAGCTTAAGAAAAGGGCGGAAAAAGCGGAAAAACCCCGCGGGGGGATGCAAGATTTTTTTCGTCTTGCGAAGCAACCCCATAGGGAAATTTGTTTTGCGAAGCGCCTCCAAAACGGAAAACCCTTTCGTCTAGCGGGTTTTTCGTCTTGCGAGGCGTTCGTCTTGCGGGGCACCACTGTAAATGATTAGTTGGCTTGCAGCATTTCAAGTGAGCAACTTTCGTATACAAGCAATCACCATTATTCTTCGAGGAAGGATCTGCAAAGGTTTCATTGCAAGTGTAAATTGAAATACAAATGCAAAATGTTTGAATGTTGTTTTCCAGTAGTGTTTACATGTAGAGTGAAATATTCTATGTGAAGATTGTCTCAGAAATAGCTGTGACTCATAACTCAGGGCTTGTTTACAGGAATACTAGGCAACTTCCTACCATGCTTCCAGTCTTGGTTAAATGATAACACTTAGCATTTATATAGTGCACTGCAAGTGCTCAAGGTACGGCATATATGTTATCTTGGTAATTCCTCCAACAATCCAACCCCATATTTCAGATTAGAGGGCTGAGTAAGAGAGAATAGTAGTTTTCCGAAAGCCATCTAAGAAATTTGTTACTGAGGTAAAAAATAAATGGGGTGTGGTATTTAACTCAGTTTTACTTAGAGAAGATCCAGTGAAGTTGCCATATTTTTCCATGTATTAGACAAGGTTTTTTTGACTCAAAAATCGTGTCAAAAAACTGGGGTCGTCCAATACATGGATAGTGGCATGGGGACGGGGGGAGAAGAGGCGCACCCACCCGCCAGCTGGTTGGTGGGAGCGCAACTTATCCCAATGCCGCAGCGAGCGTGAAACGATTTAGGGAGTGTTTCCTGCCCACAGCTGGGGAGGGGAGAAGCTGTGCCGCCAGCCGCTTGGCTGGCGGGAGTGCAACTTCCCCCGATGCCGCTGTGAGCGGGAAACACCTGCCCGCAGCTGCATGGGGGGGGGGGAGAAGCTCAACAACCTTGGTCCATCTCCCCTCATTTTCTTAAAATTGAGTCCCCCAAAATAGGGGGTGTCTTATACATGGGGGTGTCTTATAGACGGATAAATATGGTAATGAATCTAACTCAGTGATGTTAATTAATTTCAGTGACCTTCCCTGAGAAATACTTAGCTGAATGCCACCCCAGAAATATCCTAGCTGGCACATACTGACTACTAGTTCGTGCCAAGCACAACCCAAGGTGCTAAACTTGGGGTGAGATGCTCAAGTCTTGGGGCTGAAATGTACCCCATAAGGTATTGGGGCTCTTCCCAGGCCGGTTTCCTTCCCACATTGCACCTCATCTCTCTAGGCCACACTCTTCTTTGACCCTGCTGCATGCCCCACTCACTTGACAGGAATGTCTCCTTGAAAGGTAATAAAAACTTCTTGCTCCCCTGGATTTAGGATGAAGCTGGTGTGTGTTGAAACCTCTGGCTATTGTGTGGCAGGAATGTAGTCTATACTGTACATACAAAAGTAGGAGTCACATACATTGCCCCATCCACTTTTTTTCCTTTGGCTCTGTACTTGCCGATCGAAAGGTTGGCGGTTCGAATCCCTGCGGCGGGGTGCGCTCCCGCTGCTCGGTCCCAGCGCCTGCCAACCTAGCAGTTCGAAAGCACCTCCGGGTGCAAGTAGATAAATAGGGACCGCTTACCAGCGGAAAGGTAAACGGCGTTTCCGTGTGCGGCTCTGGCTCGCCAGAGCAGCGATGTCACACTGGCCACGTGACCCGGAAGTGTCTCCGGACAGCGCTGGCCCCCGGCTTCTTGAGTGAGATGGGCGCACAACCCCAGAGTCTGTCAAGACTGGCCCGTACGGGCAGGGGTACCTTTACCTTTACCTTACCACTGGCATGCTGCTCCTAAAAGGTTGCCCATGATGCTGAGAACAGTTCCCTTCAAAGGTGGTAGGTGAGCATCAGTGAGAGAGCCTTTTTGGTGATGGTGTCCCATTTGTGGAATTTACTCGTTGGAAAACTATGTCATTGCCATGATCTTAGAGGCATCAAGCTGTCCTTTGAAACCTCTTCTCATTGCTGCTGGAAACACCATTTGGACCTGAGTCAGAAGCCACAGACTAAGAAAGGGAGATGGGACCAAGGAGCCAACAGCAATTGGAACTAAAAAGCAAGATGAGTTTCATGCTAAAAAGCAAGCGGGGTTTAGAGCTAAGGGACAAGGTAGGAGCCAGAGCAGTGAGACAAAGAGAAACCAGAACCAAAGGGCAAAGTATCGGACATCAGAGTGATGGGCAAAGCACCAGATGTCAGAGCCAAGGTCAAAGCAGGAGTAAAGACCGGAACAAAGGGCAAGCGAGAGTGGGGATGCAGGAGAATTCTGACTGAAACATGAGCCACACAATGAGTCCGAACTGTCCAGGGTTGTAAAGACTGCGGAGAGAATAATTGGGTGCACTCTTCCCACCTTGCATCAAATCTATGCTTCCAGGTGCTATAAGAAAGCTGCGGAGATAGCACAGGATAGTGCACACCCCGGAAATGATCTATTTCAGCTTCTGCCTTCTGGAAGAAGGTACAGGGTTATAAATACTAGGACTAGCCACCTGAGAAGCAGTTTCTATCCAAATGCGATTTTGGTTTTAAAAGCAGTGTAAGGAGTCTCTATGGGAGTATGTTGTATTTTAAAAATGGGGTATCAGAGTTTTTAGGGGGCTAACCAGGTTGGGATAGCTAGTATAGCAGGCTTGCTGGTTTTGAATGTCTTATGTAGATTCCCCCCCCTTCAATTTCATTGTTCTGTATGGAACAATGACAATAAAGATTATCGTATCGTATCGAACAAAAATCAATCTAGGGAGTTCAGTCTGTAAACAATATACAATTGATGACACTTCTCTCTCCCCCCCCCATTTACATTTTGTTTCCTTTGCATTGAAATGAATGGTGTGGAATAACGTAATTAATTACATAATTACGTAACATTATGCCACAGCAGACAGCAAGACAAATCATGTAGTTTTTTTTACAGAAGCTGAACTGCAGCGGAACAGACACAGCAGCTAGGTTGTTGACTGGAATTTATTGTATTGATTATATCTCTCTTGTGCTTAAAGATGTACATATGGACTGCTAGTGCTTGTCAGATAACATGGGTTGGAACAGAAATCAGTGCCTTCTTATACCTGTAAGCTGGAGTTAGGATCAAAAAGCTGACTGAATGACTAAGAGGACAGTCCAAACTTAAGATCCATTGGGATGAGCGAGATCTTCAGCTCAGCTTGCCTAGCTTCCTAGACTTCAGATTGCTCTGTAAAGCTTGAAGAAACATATTGTCACAATTCTGCTTGATGTTTCACATGTAAGTCCCTTTCCCCAGAACTAAATCTATGTAGAGTGGAACCGTTGTGGTAATGGGAATAGTTCAAGTGGCCATTTTAGCTCAATCTATGTGCCCTTGACAATCACTTTTGCTTTTCTTTGCTACATAAAACATGTAAGGCTTTCCTGGAAGACACCCAGTGCTACAGGTGGGAACAGCATGTTTATTTTTCAGCTGGCCATGTTAAATGCTGAAAACTGAGCTTTGGAAAGGCAGCTGTGTGTGTTCAATGTTTATTGGATTCTGGGAACAATCAGTGCTTGGGACTGCACTCTTTGCTGCCTTCTATTTATTATACCTTTACATCTTGGAAGCAGGTAAATATTTTTTTTTTAAAAATATTTTTTATTGCTTTTTAGAAATACAGAAATACAGAAAAAAGAATAAAGAGTGGTTATAAGAAAGTAGAGTAGAAGAATAACAAATTTCCATATTCTTTTTCCATCTAATCTATAGGACTTCCCCACATCCTCCGAACCCTGCGTTCTCTGTCTTATAAAGCATCAGCAATTTGTTAACTTATTTCAAAACTTATTGTAACTTCCATTTTATCATGTTCCCTATTTTCAATTTTACTGTAACTCAATTCTTATATACTTTGTATTAAACACAATAAAGTTGTTTCATTATTTTACCTCTAAATTCTTGTGTCTTAATTTTCATTTCATTAACTTACATTTGCTGAAGCTAGAATTTCCTGAAAGGTGCATTTTTTAACATTCATACAGCTTATAGTGTTTTTTCAAATAGTCCTTAAACTTTTCCCAGTCCTCCTCAATTGTTTCTTCTCCCACGTCTCGGATTCTGCCAGTCATTTCAGCCAATTCCATATAGTCCATCAACTGCGATTGCCATTCCTCCAGCGTGGGTAAATCTTGTGTCTTCCAATATTTTGCAATCAGGATCCTTGCTGCTGTGGTAGCATACATGAAAAAGGTTCTGTCCTTCTTAAGCACTCTCTGGTCCACCATGCCCAGAAGGAAGGCCTCTGGTTTCTTAGGTAAGGTAAATCTCAGTACCTTTTTTAGTTCATTATGGATCATTTCCCAGAAGGCCTTCACTTTCGGGCAGGTCCACCAGAGATGAAAGAATGTCCCTTCCGCCTCTCCACATTTCCAACATTTGTTGTCAGACAGATGGTATATCTTAGCTAGCTTGACTGGGGTCATGTACCACCGGTATACCATTTTCATAATATTTTCCTTCAGGGCAGTGCATGCCGTAAATTTCAAACCGGTGTTCCATAACCTTTCCCAGTCTACAAACATAATGTTGTGCCCCACATCCTGCGCCCATTTTATCATGGCGGATTTGACTGTCTCATCCTGTGTATTCCACTTAAGCAGCAAATTATACATTCTCGAAAGTAGTTTACTTTTTGGCTCTAACAATTCAGTCTCTAGTTTCGATTTTTCCACCTGGAATCCAACTTTTTTATCTATTTTAAATACCTCTTGAATTTGCGCATAGTGCAGCCAGTCTCGTACCTTAGTTTTCAATTTCTCCAAACTTAACAACCTCCAATTGTCTCCAATTTTTTCAATTATTTCCCAATATTTAGGCCAATGGGCCTCCATGTTAAGTCTCTTACGTGCCTTGGCCTCCACCGGTGAGAGCCACCTCGGAGTCTTACTCTCCAATAAGTCTTTGTATTTTATCCAGACCCTCCAAATTGCTCTTCTGACAATATGGTTTTTAAACAATTTGTGCACTTTAACCTTGTCATACCACAAATATGCATGCCACCCAAACGCATTGTCAAACCCTTCCAGATCTAGGACGTCAGTGTTCTCCAATAAAATCCAATCTTTCAACCAGCAGAAGGCTGCAGATTCATAATATAGCCTCAAGTCTGGCAGGGCAAATCCCCCTCTTTCTTTCGCATCAGTTAATATTTTAAACTTTATTCGGGGCTTTTTGCCCTGCCAAACAAACTTAGAAATATCCTTCTGCCACTTTCCAAAACATTCCACCTTGTCCACGATCTGTAGGGCCTGAAACAAAAATAACATTTTCGGCAATACATTCATCTTTACAGCTGCTATTCGGCCTAACAAGGAAAGTTTCAATCTTGACCATATTTCCAAGTCTCTTTTGATTTCTGACCAGCATTTCTCATAGTTATCTTTAAACAAATTCAAATTTTTGGAGGTCAAGTACACCCCTAGGTATTTTACTTTTTTAACCACATTCAACTCCGTTTCTTTGGAGAACTCATCTGTTTCTGTAACTGTCAAATTTTTTGCTAAAACCTTGGTTTTTTGCTTATTTAACTTAAACCCCGCCACCCGACCAAAATCAGAAATTAATTCTAACACTCTTTTAGTGCTGGAGACTGGTTCCTGAAGTGTTAATACCAAGTCATCTGCAAATGCTTTCAATTTGTATTGTTTCACTCCGACCTCGATTCCCTGAACCAACCGGTCCTTTCTAATCATGTTTAGCAACACCTCCAGAACTGAGATGAACAATAGGGGGGATAGAGGGCACCCCTGACGTGTCCCTTTTTCAATTTTAAACTCCTCTGTCACCACATTGTTTACTATCAATTTAGCTTTTTGTTCTGTATAGATTGCTTCTATACCATTTTCGAACCCCCGCCCCACTCCCATCCCTTCCAAATTTTTCTTCATAAACATCCAAGAAATATTATCAAAGGCCTTCTCTGCATCAACAAAAATCAAAACCGCTCTGGTGTTCAGATTTGTTTGTAGAAGTTCCAAAATGTCAATAATATTTCTTGTGTTATCAAACAAATGCCTACCAGGGAGAAAGCCGGCCTGGTCCTTATGAATCACTTCATTTAGTACTTTTTTAAGTCTATTTGCCAAAATATCAGCAAAAATTTTATAATCCACATTTAGGAGTGAAATGGGGCGGTAATTCTTAAGTTGGGTCTTTTCAGTCTCTAATTTAGGTATCAATGTGATGAAAGCTTCTTTCCACGTTTCCGGTGCCTTCCTTCCCTCCATTATCTGGTTACAAACCTCCATCAAAGGTTGTATCAAATAGTCCTTTAAAACTTTATAATATTTGGAGGTTAAGCCGTCCGGGCCTGGGGACTTGCCAAGTTGAAGATTTTGAATGGCACTTTCAATTTCTTGCTGTGTAATGTTACAGTTCAGGTTTGTTCTCATTTCCAGGGGTATTTTTTGTAATCCATTAGTTTTAAGAAATTGATCCACCTCTGAAGCTTTTTGCGGCCCTTGTGAATAGAGTTCTTTGAAGTACCTCTGGAAGCACTTTCTGATTTCCTCGGGTTTCTGAACCATTCTCCCTTCAATCTCTAGATTTGTGACCGTATTAAGCTTTTGTCTCTTTTTCAACTGCCAGGCTAGCAGTTTCCCACACTTATTCGCCGATTCGAAGGATCTTTGTTTCATTTGTTTAATTTTCCTTTTTTTTTTTCAAAATTTTTATTAGGTTTTTTTAATAAAAGAGATACAAAAATGAAAAACAGCATTGTTTGTGTCTTTACGAAATTTCATAACATCTTTGGACTTCCTCGCGTCATCCGCTCGCACATACATTGTTCATAAAATTTTTCAAGCAAATTACCATCTTATTTGTAATCTTATAACCAATCATTACAATATAGTCTAATAATGCTCATCTAAGTTAGTGATGGCCAATTGTTTATAATCAAGCATCCTTCTTAGCATTCCATCAAATTACAATAATTTTGTAAATAAATCTTAAATTTCTTCCAGTCTTCTTCAATCCTTTCTTCTCCCAGGTCTCGAATTCTGCCAGTCATTTCCGCCAGCTGCATATAGTCCATCAGCTGCATCTGCCATTCTTCCAGCGTGGGTAGATCTTGAGTTTTCCAGTTCTTTGCGATGAGTATCCTTGCTGCCGTTGTTGCATACATAAAGAAAGTTCTGTCCTTCTTTGACACCTTCTGGCCGACAATACCCAGAAGGAAGGCCTCTGGTTTCTTAGTGAAAGTATACTTAAATACCTTTTTCAGTTCATTATATATCATTTCCCAGAAGGCCTTCACTTTAGGGCAAGTCCACCAGAGGTGAAAGAATGTTCCTTCATTTTCTTTACATTTCCAACATTTATTGTCAGACGAGTGGTATATTTTGGCAAGCTTAACTGGGGTCATGTACCATCTGTATATCATTTTCATTATATTTTCTTTCAAAGCATTACATGCAGTAAAGTTTAGCCCAGTGGTCCACAACCTTTCCCATTCCTCAAACATAATGTTATGCCCAATGTCCTGTGCCCACTTTATCATAGCCGATTTAACCATTTCGTCTTGTGTGCTCCATTTCAACAGCAAGTTATACATTCTTGAAAGTACCTTAGTCTTAGGTTCTAACAGTTCAGTTTCCAGCTTCGATTTCTCCACCTGGAACCCTAGCTTTTTGTCATTTTTAAAAACTTCTTTAATCTGAGCGTAATGTAACCAGTCTCGCACTTTATCCTTCATTTTTTCCATACTCTGCAATTTCCAGTTATTTCCATCTTTTTCTAATATTTCCCAATATTTTGGCCAATTGGCTTCCATATTGGGTCTTTTTCGGGCCTTAGCTTCCAGAGGTGAAAGCCACCTTGGGGTTTTATTTTCCAATAAGTCTTTATATTTTGTCCAGACATTAAACACTGCTTTTCTGACAATATGGTTCTTAAAGGCCTTATTGATCTTAACTTTGTCATACCATAAGTATGCATGCCAACCAAAATTATTATTAAACCCTTCCAGATCCAACACATCAGTGTCTTCGAGAAGTAGCCAGTCTTTTAGCCAGCAGAAAGCTGCGGCTTCATAATACAACCTTAAGTCTGGCAGGGCAAAGCCCCCTCTTTCCTTTGCGTCAGTCAGTATCTTAAACTTAATTCTGGGCTTTTTGCCCTGCCAGACAAATTTAGAAATATCTCTCTGCCACTTCCGGAAGCATTCCGTCTTATCTATAATCTGCAGTGTTTGAAACAAAAACAACATTTTTGGCAATACATTCATCTTAATAGCAGCAATTCGGCCTAACAAAGAAAGCTTCAATTTTGTCCAACTGTCCAAGTCTCTCTTAATTTCAGACCAGCATTTTTCATAATTTTCCTTAAATAGACTCAGATTTTTTGCTGTTATGTTCACCCCTAGGTACTTTACCTTTTTCACCAATGATAATTCTGTTTCTCTCTGAAACTGTTCTGATTCAATATCTGTCAAATTTTTCCCCAACACCTTAGTTTTCTGTTTGTTTAACTTAAATCCCGCCACCCGACCAAAATTGTCAATCAATTGTAAAACTCTTTTCGTACTAGATTCCGGCTCCTGCAGTGTCAAAACTAGGTCATCTGCAAAAGCTTTAAGTTTATATTGTTTCGCTCCGACCTGGATCCCTTGCACCAACCGGTCCCCTCTGATCAAGTTTAAGAGCACCTCCAGGACTGAAATAAATAACAAAGGGGAAATCGGGCAGCCTTGTCGTGTTCCTTTTTCAATTTTGAACTCTTCTGTTACCACATTATTAACAATCAATTTTGCTTTTTGTTCTGAATATATTGCGTCAATCCCATTTTCAAAACCCCTCCCCACTCCCATTTCTTTTAAATTTCCCTTCATAAATTTCCAAGAGATGTTGTCAAAGGCCTTCTCCGCATCTATAAAAATTAGCACTGCTTTAGTGTTTATGTCAGTTTGCAAAAGTTCCAAGACATCAATAATGTTCCTTGTGTTAGCAAACATGTGTCTGCCTGGGAGAAAGCCTGCCTGGTCTTTATGAATTACTTGACTTAAAACTCTTTTAAGTCTGTTTGCCAAAACATCAGCAAATATTTTGTAATCCACATTTAAAAGGGAGATGGGGCGGTAGTTCTTGAGCTGTGTCTTTTCAGTTTCTGATTTTGGTATCAATGTGATGAACGCTTCTTTCCACGATTCTGGCGCCTTCTTTCCCTCCATAATTTCATTGCTGACCTCCAGCAGTGGTTGGATCAAATAATCACTTAATGTCTTATAGTACTTGGAGGTCAAGCCGTCTGGCCCTGGAGATTTGCCCAATTTCAAGTTCTGAATGCCATGTTCAATCTCTTGTCGTGTTATTTTGCTGTTCAGGAGTAGTCTATTTTCTTGTGACAATTTTTTCAATCCGTTTTTCTTCAAAAATTGTTCAATCTCAACTTCATTCTGTGGCCCTTGAGTATATAATTTTTTAAAATATTTTTGAAAACACTTTCTAATCTCCACGGGGTTCTGTATACTTCTTCCTTCAATTTCCAAATTTGTTACTATGTTCAGTTTTTGTCTCTTCTTCAACTGCCAGGCCAGCAGTTTCCCACATTTATTTGCCGATTCAAACGTTTTTTGTTTCATTGATTTAATCTTCCATTCTATTTCCTGGTTTATCAGTTTTGAATATTGTGCCTGATGAAGTTTAATTTCTCTCAAAATCGGCTGTGACTTCGGATTGGCTCTTAGCTTCTTCTCTAGTTCTTTAATTTTCTCCAGAATCTTGTCTTTCTTTTCATTTTGTGTCCTTTTCCTTATGGCATTCTGTTGTATCAAGAACCCTCTCATCACAGCTTTGCTTGCGTCCCAAATTGTTCTTTTTTCCACCGCGGTGTTCAGGTTTATTTCAAAATAGTCCTTTATAACTTTTTGGGCCTTCTTAATGATCTCCTGATTTCTAAACAAATTGTCATTCATCTTCCATCTAAAGGAGCCGGTTGGTAATAATGTCATGTCCATTTTCAAGGCATTATGGTCGGAGCAGGTTTTTGGGCAGATTTCCACTTTCCTGACCTTAGGTGCCAGACCTCTAGTAATCCAAATTTGGTCGATTCTTGTCCAAGTCAGTTGAGCCTCAGAGAAAAATGTTCCTTCTTTTCCTAGGGGGTTCTTGATTCTCCATATGTCAATCCAGCCCATATTTTCTGTCATTTCAAAAAAGGTCTTTGGTAGTCTGCCATCTTTGGTAACTTTTTGACTTTGCGACTTATCCATGTTAGTTGATACAATCCCATTCATATCTCCCATCATTATGATGTTGTCATAGTCCAGATATTCCAGCATGCTTTCATGCAACTTCTTATAAAATTCCGATTTCCCATCATTTGGTGCATAAATTCCTAATATCAAAATTTTTTCTCCTTGATACTGTATTTCAATTGCCAAAATTCTGCCATGTTCATCTTTAAATAAGAATTTAGGTGAAAGGCTCTCTTTTGCATATATCACCACTCCTCTCTTCTTCACTATGTCTGAAGATATAAATTCTTGGCCAAGTCTCTTATTTATCAGCACTTTTCTGTGGAGCCTAGTCACGTGGGTTTCTTGCAGGCAAATAATGTCCAATTGCTCCTTTTTTAATATGTGAAAAATTTTCCTCCTTTTCTCCGGAATGTTGCAGCCATTTATATTCCAACTCAGAAGTTGCAGAGACATCCTGGATAGATCTGGTTATTTTTCTGGGGGTGGTACCTTTTTCGCTGAATCTTCAGGATCCAAGGGTGCAGGTACCTCTGGTGTTTCGAGCTCCGATGGTAATCCAAGTTTTTTATGAAGGTCCTCTCCGTATTGGTTCAGAAATTTGTCTCTGTCTTCCAATGTTCTAATTTTGATCTTCCTCCCTCTGAAAGTAAAAGATAGTCCTTGTGGAAAATCCCACCTAAAGATGATGGCGTTGCTCCTCAAAAGTCTTGCTAATTCCAAATATTCCGATCTCAAATCCAAAAGCTGTTTGGGAACGTCCTTGTATAACTCAATCCTCTTATCTAAAATGTCCAGTGACTTTCCGTAGTGTAGGCCCAAAATCTTGTCCCTCTCCTCCTTTGATCTCAGTGATATCAAACAGTCTCTGGGCTTGTCTTTTTTTGTCAGTCTTCCAAGTCTGAAAGCTGATGTAATCTTAAAGTCCGTCTCTTCTAGGTTCCAGTGCTTGGAAAATATTTTGGTCAGAAACTCAGCCAGGTTGTCCTCTTCCACTTCGGGTATCGATCTAATCCTTAAGTTGGTCTCCCTATTTCTCAGTTCAATCATCGAGAGATAGATCTGATGTTCACCAACTTGTTTGTTGAGTGGCCTCACCTCTTTTTCTAACTTTCCCAGCCTTTGGCTGGTGTCTTCAACCAATTTTCTGTTCTCCCCTGTAGCTCCCTTCAATTCTGCAATTGTTTCCACGTTCTGTGCCACTTGTCCAGCTAATTTATTTAAACATTCGGTGTTTTGGTCTATTTTAAAAGTTTGCTCATCAGCTTTTTTATCCAAGGATTCCACTTTCTTATCCAAAGATTCCAATTTTTCATATATTTTTTCTAAAATGGAGGCAGCTGTTCCTGAGGCCATATCTTCCAATTGCAGTTCCTCTGTTTCTCCTTCCCCTGCACGTGGCAGAGAAGCTGCTGCTTCCTCAGAGAGCACAGTGGGTACCGAAGATCTGCGTTGCTGCAAGGCTGAGGCTAAAGTTGTTTGTCTAGTTCGCGGTCTTTGTTCTTTTTCCTTTTCTTTTGGCTCCTTTTTCTTTGCGCCACTCATTCCAAATTTATCTAAGGCTCAAGGTCAAGCTGAGTTGTTCCCATGAGAAAAAGACAGCCCAGATGGTAACATTCAACCAGGAGACCGGGAAACAGAAAGTATAAGGATGTCACTGCTGTAAAGTCCAAAACCTCTAGGGGGAGCTTAAAAAGTCTTTCAGAAGGGAATCAATAAATACAGTTCACAGAGAAAACAAAACCCATGTCCAAAAGCCTTCAAATGCTAAATCTTCAGCAGAGTTGGTTTTACAAAAACACAATGTTTCAAGCCGTGCTTGCTGGTACCTCATAAGATGTCAAAGTAGCAAAGTCCAAGCCCCTCAGATTTTTTCCAAATTTTGTTTCAAAGTATTTATGTCTGCAGGCTGACTGCTACTGTTGCCAGGCAGTTCCAGCACCTGGGTTTCCTTTTTTAAAATGTAGATTCCTCAGAGAAAGATCCTACAGTCCAAATCTTAACATAAATCCAATGCTTAAAATCCTTTTCTGCATTAAAGTGATGCACTGAATGCTCAAATCCAAATTGTAAAAGAGTTCATTCACTGCCTCCACTCCTCCTGCTCTTTGCTTTGAAGTTTAGTGTGAGCGGAAGACGGACTTCCTTTTTTTACGTCCTCCGCTTTCAGCCAAATTCAGGAGCTTTGATCTTTAAGCTTAATTAAAAGTCCTTATTACTCACGGGTTGCTGCTTTCCAAGGTGCCAATTCAAGGAAGAAAGGTCAGCGCTCACCGGCAACGGCTTTGCGACTTCACTCCGCCGATTGCGGAACGACCCTCAGCGCCGCAGCCTCCTCCACGATCCAGAGCCCCTTACGGGGTTCCTTCTGCGTTTTGGGGGCTGCTTCTGGCGCCCGCCGGGTCCCAAGACCGCAGGCTTCTGCCGCCTGCGGTTTTCCGATGTGGGTCTCCGCTTCGCCGTAGCGGACGACCCGTTTTCGCGCGGAGCTCCCTTCCCGGTTAGGAAAGGGCAGCCATTACCCTTCGCGCCGCCTCCGGAAGTCCCATTTGTTTAATTTTCCATTCCACCTCTTGATTTATCAATTTTGAATATTGCGCCTGGAAAAATTTCACTTCTCTTAACACATCCTTCGACTTAGGCCTAGATCTTAATTTTTTCTCTCCTTCTCTTATTTTCTCCAATATCTTCTCCTTCTTTTCATTCCAGAGCCTTTTCTTAATCGTGTTTTGTTGTATTAGAAACCCTCTCATGACTGCCTTACTTGCGTCCCAGATTGTTCTTTTTTCCACGGTAGTATTCAAATTTATCTCAAAATAGTCCTTTAAAGTTTTTTGGGCCTTCTTCACAATCTCCTGATCTCTTAATAAAGTGTCATTCATTTTCCATCTAAAGGAACCGGTTGTATTAAGTCTCAATTCCACTTTCAAAGCACTATGGTCGGAGCAGGTTTTTGGGCAGATTTCCACTTTTCTAGTCTTAGGTGCCAGTCCTCTAGTTGTCCAGATTTGGTCGATTCGTGTCCATGTCAGATGAGCTTCAGAAAAGAAAGTCCCTTCTTTCCCTAGAGGGTTCTTAACCCTCCAAATGTCAACTAAGTCCATATTGTCTGTCATTTCAAAAAAAGTTTTAGGTAGTCTGCCGTCTTTCGATATGTTGGCACTTTGTGACTTATCCATATTTACAGACACAACCCCATTCATATCACCCAGCATAATGATGTTACTATAGTCCAAGTAATCCAGCATAGTCTCATGCAGCTTCCTGAAAAATTCCGACTTTCCCTCATTTGGAGCATATATTCCTAATATCAAAAATTTTTCTCCTTGTGTCTGTATTTCAATCGCCAAAATTCAGCCATATTCATCTTTGAATAAAAGTTTCGGTGACAGGCTCTCCTTTGCGTAAATCACCACTCCTCTCTTCTTAACTTTGTCCGAAGAAATAAATTCTTGGCCTAGTCTTTTGTTAATTAACACTTTTCTATGGAGCCTTGTCACATGTGTTTCCTGTAGGCAGATAACGTCCAGTTGTTCCTTTTTCAAGATGTGAAAGACTTTTCTTCTTTTTTCCGGGGAGTTTCCGCCATTTATGTTCCAACTAAGAAGCTGCAGAGACATCCTGAATCAATTGACGGGTTCTACAATGGGGTATCTAAGCTTCCCCCCGATCCCGGGGGAGGTAGTGCTGGTCCTGATCCAGGTGGTATAACTCTTGGAGGTGGTCCCGGTGGTGGTGGAGGCCAAGAAGCTGCAGCTCCTTTTTGCAGGTCCTCCTCGTGGTCATGTAGGAACATCTGCTGGTCTTCAGGTGATTTAATCTTTATTTTCCTTCCTTTGTAAGTAAATGAAAGTCCTTGTGGAAACTCCCACCTATAAGGAATTCCGTTGTGTCTCAACAATTTGGTCAGATCTATATAGGTAGTCCTAAGTTCCAAGAGATATTTGGGTATATCTCTGTAAATTTCGGCCCTTTTGCCTTCTATCTCCAAAGATTTCTTAAAATGTAGGCCTAATATCTTATCCCTTTCTTCTCTTGATCTCAGAGCAACTAAACAGTCTCTGGGCTTGTCTTTCTTTACTGATTTTCCCAGTCTAAAGGCTGTCACAATTTTAAAGTCCTTTTCTTCCTCAATTCCCCAGAATTTGGAGAACAAAAGTGTCAAAAATCCCTCTAAATTATTTTGCTCCAGTTCCGGGATAGCCCTTATCCTGAGATTACTTTCTTTACTTTTCAATTCGACCAATGACAGGTAGGCTTGTTGTTCCCCTACCTGCCTTCTCAGAGGTCTTACCTCTCCTTTAATTTCATCAACCTTTAAATTTGCCTGCTCTGCTTTTTGGTTGGCTTCCACAGCTAATTTGTAGTTTTCTGCCGTAGCTCCTTGCAATTTCTCAATTGCCTGAGTGTGCTGCGAAACCTGTTCAGTTAATTTGCCAATAGAGGATGTAGCTTGGTCAATCTTTGATGTTTGATTGTCCACTTTTTGGTTTAAAACTGCCAATTGTTCCAAAATTTGTTTTAAAACTGTTTCAGATCCTCCAGTTGCCATATCTTCTGCAGCAGGCTGCACTAGTTCCACCTCCTGTGCTGTCAGCACAGTTGGGACAGATGATCTGCGGTGATGAGTTAAAGTTGTTTGCAAAAGTTGCCCAGATTTTTTCTCTTTTTCTTTATCTTTGGCTTTAGCTGCTCTTGTTCTCCCTGTGCCGCTCATTCCACACCTGCCTCTGTTCAAGGTCAGATGGTCTTTTGTCCCATGGGAAAAACAAGTCCCAAATATAAACAAATAAAACCACAAAAAGTTTCAATAAAGCTCAATTCCCATGCCACTATACTTCCATAGTCCTATAGGGGGAGTATTTCAAAGTTTCAAAAAAGAAAGGAACTATTTTCCACCATTGAAGTTCCTCAATTCCCCATGTTGAGTTTTGTAATTCCCAAACACAAAAGGAAGGTTTCCAGAACTTCTGATCTCTTAAAATCCAGCCACAAGGTATCAATATAGGTCCATGCGACAATGTTTAATGTTAATATCTCAGCCTATGCAACAATTTCAATCTCTGCAACAATGTCGTCAGTTTGACAGCAGTTTGACAGTTCTTTTTCTATGCACTGGCAGCCCGATGACGGGGTTATCTCTTTCAACCCCGTTTAGCCCAGAAATAGGAGGATAGTTCCAAAGAATAAAAGTCTATAAATCACACAGTTCTTTCCTTTTTATCTTCAAAATGCAGAGTCTATCAATGCACCCTTTCTTCCACTTTTACAATCCCTTTTTAAACACTTCAGCTCGTTTCCGAGCCCTTGCTTTGATCTAATTAGCAGAGTCGGGAGGCGGACTTCCTGTTACTCGCCTCCCGTTTTCAGCCGAATTTCTTCAATTTAAGTTAAAAAATTTAGGTCCCTTACTCACGGGTATGTTGCTCCAATTCCGATAATTTCAAGAAGAAAGGTCAGCGCTCATCAGCAGCAGCAGCGCGGCTTTGCTTCCACGAAAAGAGCGATGAACTCACAGCGCCGCTCCCCCTTTCACGTTCCGGAGCCTCTTACGAGGCTCCTTCCCCGCTTCTGGGGGGGCTCCAGGCGCCCGCCGAGTCCCACGGCCGCAGGCTCGCTCTGCCTGCGGTTTTTCTTAATGGGTCTCCGCTTTGCCGCAGCGGACGACCCTTTTTCGCGGAGCCCCTCTTCACAGCGCGAAGAGGACCGCCATTGCTGTTTCGCGCCGCCTCCGGAAGCAGGTAAATAAACAGAGGCTAACAACAGCCTCGTATGAAGTTCTTACTGTTCTCTTCTGCCAAAACCTCCAAATGAACTGAGAGAGATATTTCAAAAACTGATCCATCAAGTTCAACAAAGAAAAAGGGCTTGAGAGTGGAATAGATGGATTTGTGGGTGTTTTTGGTAAATGGTACCTTTTCATAGCAGATTGTTACGAAAACATGTCTGTTCTAAGAAAACCCTAAAAACAAAGGCAAAAAAGCCACAAACACATTTGAACTCTCTGACAGTTTCCTCTGAAAAGCTATGGACAGAGAAAAGCTTTCCTCGTTCTTCTAATAATTACAGAAAGGGCTGTGTGTGTGTGTGCGTGTGTGTGTGTGTTTCTTTTGGGATATAGATATTCCAATGTTGTGTTGTAGAATCAATTTACATCAGGACAAATAGATTCTACCTGTTCACCTAGAAGGCAGGTTTAGGCCCTGCACAAAAAACCTGTATGAGCCCCTTACTCCACGTCCCTTTTGATTTTAAAGAACAACTTATTTTTCCACAAAGAAAACAAAAGAGTTGACAAAAATGAATCCGCTCAACGAGGCCAACAGCCCTTGGAAAGATTTCATTCTGTTCAGCGGTTTAGTACTGAGCCAGGCTCTGGTTTTCGCCTTCAGCAGAATCCCCTTGGACGAAAGCCGCAACAGGATTCTGGAGACAGCCCCTTTGAGCAAATAGCTGCCTTGCATTCCTTTGTTGCCTCTTTTGCTGCAGCTAATTAAAAGAGAAAAGCCCTTTAATATTTAAGCACCATTAACTTGGCTGAATTATTAAATGTCAATTTGCATTATGTGCATAAAAGGATCAATAAACATAAAGAGAATAAAACAATGAAGATGGCCAGGGTTAGGGAGGTGCCAGCTCCTCTTATTGATGGGAGAAGGAATCTTTCTTTCCCTGCTTTCCTGGCCATGGTTATTTAAATTTTGGCAAGTGAGAGTAAAGGAATGGGATACTGCATGGACCTTCTTCACTCCAGAGGTTTTTTAGGATCTTTAAAGGGATGGTGTAAAGATGAACATTATTTGGCAGAATATGCAGAAGTGCAGAGCACAAGCTATCTTCAGCCACTCCTGATATTCTACATCTCTCTCCCTCCTCCTTTTTCCTGTGTTATATTTCGAACACAGCTTGGCTGATGAAACTCGGCTGGGATATTTGACTTTGCCAGTTTCCCAAGCTGCCAGACGCTGCTGGCTCTTTAGGTTTAACTGTACTGCAGAGGAAAGCAGCAGAAATCCAGAGACAATCAGTGTTTGTTTGCTTGTTTGTTTGATAATCTGAAAATCCACAGGCACATTTCCCCATTTTGTTAGCATGAACTGAGCTCTGTATTGAACAGTCCTTAAGCGCTAATAAAAGAGGGCCATTAGAATATGACAGCAGCCGTCACTCAAGTTCCAGAAGTTTAGAATTTGGATTATTTTGAATGGTACATAGAGATGTTTTCATGTTTATATCTGTATCTGAGTGTTATGAGAGATATGATCAATGGAACTCTTTCCCTCAAAAAAGTAGGGCTTAAAAATTATCTTAATTTTGGCTGGATCTTGTCCATTGTTTTTAATTACTCTCCAAACAGCTTAAGCAACAAAAGGCAGCATTAACAATGGACGACTGTATTTGAGTAGGAAATACGAGTATAAAAATGCATTATATTAGGGAAATTGTTTTCAAAAAATGCATATATTCCGCAAAATTGTGTACACAAATATTAAGAGAAATGCTCACAATTTTACATGCAGACTTTTTTTTAAATAAAAAATGCATACACATGTTGAAATGTGGCAAATTGAAGTTAAGATTGGAAAAATGAAGAAGCCAAAACTGGCAGATTTGTCTAACCCTGGCATTCATATCTACCCCTTTGACTACACCTAGATCCCTTTTTCATCAGACCCTTGAGAAATCAAATGATGTCCACAAGTCTGAATGCTCGAAGGTTTTAGCACAACCACCAGTATCCATGTCTTTTCAGGCAAAGGAATACTGCTTTGCAATGAGCTGTATTTCTAGCTACAGCAGACTGAGAAGTGTTCCATAATCTTATTTATTTGCAACCAAATATGTCTCCAGTCCACTTGCCCCTGCACACACATACACTTACTTCATCCTTGAATCTGCTTAATCCCATGTGTTCAAAAAGAATGCTGATCTGTGTGGTACCTTATCACCCTGGGATGTTCTGTCCCTCTGAGAGTAGTGCATTCTAGGGAGTCTATGACAGACTGTATTAGGAGCTTAAGTGCAAAGCATTGAAACATGAACTGTTTGGTGACTGCAGTCCATCAGCTGCTTAGATGCTTGTTATGAAAACAAGGCTGTTACATAGACGAGGCTGCTTGGAATTCTGGAACTTCTGGGATACAGATTTTGAAATTCTGGAACTATCTGGACACCTAAAAGTCACAAGCTCACGTTAGAACAGAAGGTTATTTCAGCCTTGACACTCCTGCTGAAATCTGACAGTGGAAAGACTAAATCATTTGCAAGCGGTTCCGTCTATGTGCTCTAAAAGTTAATATGAGACAATCTAATTCATTTCATGCAGGCAGTTAAGTAATTGCTAATTTAGGCTTTGAATGTTACAGGGCCCCTTCTCTGTATTATTGAACGTATTTTACAGTTTGCTAAGGTAGCCCCACTGTGTTTGGCAGCCCCCTTCCTTATGCTATTGGGTTGGGTCTCAGTCTTCTGCCATAAAGCCCATAGGAACAAATTCCGCTTCATTCCATTGCAAACATCAAATATACATTAGCATTGTTTCTTTGTCACATGTGGTAAGGAAATCATGAAAGCCCACTTTGAATACATGAATTCACAGAAGAATTGTTCCTTCCATCCTTCTCCCACTGCACTGAAGATAAGCTTGGCTTTCTGCCAAAGCATTTTATAGTACAAGAGCAGTGAAATATTTCTGTTCATTGAGATTTTCTCACTGAGACTTAATGTGCCAAGTATTTTAGGTAATACCCATCCTCACACAGTGGAAATTATAGGTTCTTTACCCACTTTTCTCTCTTTGACCTCTCAGTACAGTCTATGAATGAATATATTTTCATGTGCCCCTTTGCCCAGTCCTCTGACTGCCTGTCTTCTTTTTTAAAATACCATTGTGCTTTAATATTTTTAAATGCTTTTTAATTACCTGTCTAATTCAGATAATGGCTAATTAGTCGCCCACAAGGCACATCCTGCACCCATCCTTATACCATATTAGGGGCTGCTTCTCCCTTACCAGACATCCCTCCTAGCAGGCAGATGAGAGACACAATCATAGCCTACTACAATGGGGCACTGACCAAGATGGGAAACCAGTACTTTGCATTGCTTTGGGCTTTATAGCACCACCTCCACATTCACCTGAGAAGCAGTGCTGGCTGGAGCAAAAGCTGCTTTTAGGTTTCATGCTCCAATCGAGGACCTGTTGAGAAAGGGGAGGTCACCTGAGATGTCATTACAGATGGCTCAGGGTGATCATCCATTTTCCCACTAGGAGAGACACCTGCAGATTAGGTGGGCAGCAGCTAGTTTGCCATTGGAGCAACTTACTCAGAGAATGGGGCTAGCTAGTTCTGAAGGCAGCAGAATATTGGATTCCGTTTCTCATCAGCTACCTACGGGTGTTCCCCACATCGGGGAAATGGAAGACAGCCCCAGGGACCTCTGTGTAGTTTTCTGCCTGTGGGGTCTGCATTGCTTAAGTTGATTTGCTGTTGGTAGGTGATTGGGATTTCTTGGAGACAGGTGTTGGACCAGGCCAGTGCAGTACATTTGCCCTGAGTCTTGGATGGCTAAGCCAGTGGTGAGGGCTGCCAGGGACCTGTTGGACTTCAACTGTCATGCCGGGAATGCCCCCTGCCTCCTAGCAGGCCAAGGACTTCATGGGCAAAATCGTCATGGATGAAACACCCATGCCTGTCCATATCCACTGCAAGGCTTTGAAAGTGAAATCAGGACCTGTGTTACTGTGTACCAACAAGACTGCCACCCTGGGCCTCAGACAAACTCTGCATGGGGCCTGTGTTGAACAATTATTATTTATTTATACCCCACCCATCTGGCTGGGTTTCCCCAGCCACTCTGGGCAGCTTCCAACAAAACACTAAAATACAGTAACCTATTAAACATTAAAAGCTTCCCTAAGATGTCTTCTAAAAGTTTGGTAGTTATTTTTCTCTTTGAGATCTGGTGGGAGGGCGTTCCACAGGGCGGGTGCCACTACCAAGAAGGCCCTCTGCCTGGTTCCCTGTAACTTGGCTTCTCGCAGTGAGGAAACTGACAGAAGACCCTTGGTGCTGGACCTATACATTTTTGTCCTCCAACTTCACTAGTTTTGGAAATGGCAGCTAAAAGCGGAGGGAGCAGACTCAGAGCTGGGGTGATTTAAACCCTCAGTGCCCTGACTGGGATACAATTTCCCCCTTCTTGGTCATTGAATTGATCATTTGATAACCCTTCTTCTCAACTTACCTGCATGCATCAGCTGAAGAGGAGAGCTGTGAAATGTCCTCTGTGCATTTGTGTGCCTTGCATGCCAGAGGGGGAGGCATTATGCCCTCATTGCTGGCATGTGGCCTTCAGAGGGTTGGCCAAGGGTGAATGGGGGCCACAGGCCAAAAGAGGAGAGCTGTTCCTGCTTTAAGGAGGGTGTGAAAGTGTGTGCAGCAGAAGCAGATTATTCCGTATACTCTGCTTTCTCTTAGCCCAGTCCTATGCATGTTTACTCAGAAGTCAACGGACTTACTTCCAAGTAAATATAGATAGGATTTCAACCTTAATACCTGCAGCTGGCAAATGTTGGACGATACAACAGAGTAGCTAGCTTTTAATTTTGATGCTGAAGCTTTTGTTTATCTTTAGCAAAGTCCTGAATGTTTTCTGTCCTGCCTGCCAGGGACTGCCGTATGGCACTCCTCGCTCTGCCTTTTGTGTCTCTTTTCCAGCACAGAAGCCACAGCTGTTGCCCAATGACTTTTGATTTGGGGGGGGGGGGAAGGCCTCGTCGGCCCTCATTGATCAGGGTACACATATGTACCTTTGCAACTAATCCAGCTGACAGATGATTAGCAAACTGACATTTCCCTTTCCCTTTTGAAAGGATAAAGCCAGAGTGTCTGGGCTCCTCTTTCATGTCCTCGGTGGAATAGTCCAGCAATAAGACAGCAGCTGAGTTTCAAAGCGCTCCTGTTTCTGGATCCATAGACACAAACATCTTTGTAGAAGGGGAGGAGGAGTCACTGTTTGCTGCGCCAAAGGAAGTAAAAAAGAAAAAGGGGAAATAAAACAAATGGTGCCAACATTGACCTTGGGAATTATCTGATCTCAGACAGAGGCACGAGACAAGACGGAGTGACAAAGCACATGGGACAGAGGCAGTAAAAATGTTTGCTTATAAAAAGGTTATTAGCAACCGGTGAACTTTTCCAATGAGTAGCCAGTTTGAGCGGCTAGCATTGGATTTACAACATGTGTGCTGTCCAGAAATCCAAGGAAAAGAACAGCTAGAAGTCTCTATGCAGCTGTCAGAAATCCCAATATATTTTCCGTATTTGTGAGATTCTCTCCCTCTCCCACCCCATCTCTTATCCCGCTGCAATCCTCTTAATATATGGACACTTGATAACTGCATAATGCATTTATCGTTGCAACATCTGTATCAGAGACTCACATAAGGATGAGCTAGTGCTGGGAGGGTAAGGGATATGGCTTGGATTTTTAATTTAGTCAGATTAATATCTCTTTACAACATTCGTAGATCGAGCTCCATGCATATATATAAACTAGCCATGAAATATAGGGAAAGGACAGGAATGAAAATTTCATAAACAGAGTGTCATTTCATTCCTGATTTTACAGATGAGAGACTGTAGCAGAGAGTACTAACATTTGCTGCATGACACACCCTTGTGTGGTGTTGGCACTGTTTGACCATTATTAATGTAATGCCCTCCATTTAAAAGGAGTATGTATTGAGAAAGGATTGCTGTTGTATTACATATGCATTATTTTTGCAATTTTTAGCATAGTTATCTCCAGTGGGCTTCAGCCTTGTGGCCCACCCCTTTGTAGAAACTGCTGCTCAGAATATTGGACTGATTCTTTTTAGAGAAACCTCATGATAGGATTTTGAAAAATTCCCAGAGATTTAATGCAGTTTCGAGTTTCTTGGGAGGGTGTTCTGGGCGGGGTTGCCAAATACAGTTGTACCTCTGCTTACCTATTCCTCTGGATACATAAACTTTGGGGTGCGAATGTGGCAAACCCAGAAGTATTTTTCTGGCTTTAACCATGCGCGCATGCGCAGAAGCGTTAAACCATGCCATGCGTATTCACAGAAGCGGCCCTCTGGTTACGAATTCCTCAGGATGCGGCTGGACCTCCAGAACGGATCCTGTTCGCAACCTGAGGTACCTCTGTATTCTGACTCAAGAAGCCTTTCTTGTCAGGACATTGAAATGCCCTGCATGTGTAAGGTATGCATGGAAAAGCAAAGGCAATGTGGCAAAATACATTTGAAATAGATACTGCATATGCCTAAGGTACATATAGCCCTCATTCACAGGTAGCAGAAAGCTGTTAAATACATATGCACACACATCAGCCATCCCTCACCTGCTACATTCTTTGTTCTAAAACAACTGGAGATTATGAGGAAGGTGTAAGTCATTTTAATGAAGTGATTGTAGAGAATAACTTAAGTAAGGTACTGATATGGTCCAAGCAGGATTGGGCCTGAAATAGGCAAGTTTCAGTGTTTGGGTCCAGCTGTTATTCTGTGAGACCAGAGACAGGGAGTGTAATTCAAGGGAGCCAAGGGTCAAATTCATTGAGCATCGACTGCCTGGCCAGAAGGGCCAGAAGCTGGTAACATAGTCTTAAGTCAGGCAGGAAGCCAGTGCTCAAAAGCAGCAGCTTAAGACCATAAGAGCCAGAGGCAAATAGAGCAATTCAGGGCAGGCAGGAGGCCAAATTCCAAAGACTGCAATCCATTATGGCAGGTTGCTCAGAATCAAGGAGCAAACATGGAGGCTGCAGCTTCTTAGGGCCTAGTGCAGTGGCAGACCTTGGGGTCTCAAATTTCAGCAGCACCCTGAGCAATGCCAAAACTGGGCACCTCTTACTCTCCATGCCCACTGCGACCGAACCAGTCATGCTCCCCTAAATGCACTTCTGCCTGTTGGAAAATCATGTATTTGTCATATCAACTGACTTGGGGCTCAGATTGGTGGTGGGACTTGGCGCTGCAGCCTATGTGGTCGCAAGGCTTAAGTCAGAAAAACAACTCTGAGATCACAAGAGGATAAACCACTGGAGCTTGGCTGCTGACAGCCCCAGTTTGACACACACTGGCCCCTTACAAGTATAGTGACTGCCTCCCATTCTAAACAATTGGCACATGACTACTGGGAATTGCAACATGAGTAGGGGGCTGTGGGACCCCCACCCCAGTGCCCCTGCCTCTGCCCCTGTCTCTGTGTTGTAGAGGATGTTGGGGACACAGCTGTTGTACATGGCCCCACATACCCTACATATGGTAATTTGGCCTCAGCATTGCTCTTCTTCGTAATGTCTGCCTCAGCCTCCCTCTCTCAGCCTCCCTCAACTAAAAACGTATTGAGTTGACTGAACTGAGATTCCAGAAGCACCAAATGCCAGGACTCATTCTGAAAATTGTGCATAATGATGATAAACAGTATGGCCTGTCAGTATCAAAATATCAGCAGTCTTGGTCATTTACATGCTGCCTGTTGCCTCCTCCCTCTTCCCCTATTTGTGTTGTGGTGTTAACTGTATTGATGGGCACAGAATGGTCTTTCTTCAGCCATTAATACATTATTGATCCCCACCCCTCATGATGGAGTTAATGGACACTGATCGTGTATTATTATTTCCATAATCAGCCTGAAGCCGGAGTGAATTTCCCATTGCAAATGCTCCATCAATATTGTGCTTGGCTTTCCAAGGCTGAAGGGAAAGAAACCTGATTATTTGTTTTTGTTTAAAATTTCGGTGGTGCCTGCAGCCTTCATCCTTGATAGGGTAATGAATGTCACCAGTGGAATAATGAAAGAAGATCTCCTTAGAGATGCAGCCACCAACCTTTCCTAGAAAGAAATTAACTATGTCATCTTTAGGCAGTCAGAAAAAGTCACTATGCAAAACTGCTCCCTTTGTAACTGAGATGCATCTTCACTCTATTAGCCCATTATACTTTGGTGTCTGAGGTTAGTGTGTTACCTCATGTAAGATGGAGAAAGAAGATTTCCAGGATGCATAGCACACTTATGTCGAAGCAAGTTCTATTGAAAACCGTGAATGTATATAGCCTGACTAGAGACATATGGGCAGTATGTGACAGGTCAAGAAAATTTAGAGTGGAGACAGACTTTTATAAGTATCCCCACAAAGCCATCATTCCCCATGATATGCACACTTGTCTATCATATTTGGCCAACAGGTATTGGAAGGTTCTGTAGTGCTTTGCAAACATATATACCATTTGACTATAGACAGTAATGGGACTAATAGGACTGCAGCAAATGTTTGCCCTTTTGAAAATTCTGATCATGATTTCTGTCTCCTCCCTAAAGTGTTCCTAGCCAGTCACAACAGCGTGATACCACATGACCAATCAGATATGGCTAAATTGCTAAACTGGAGGGACTTCTTATTGCTGAATAAAATGTTTGCAACCCCATTCTTTTTTATCTTTTGTGATCTTTGGATGAGGGGTGGTGGTATAATAATAATAATAATAATAATAATAATAATAATAATAATAATAATAATAGTGAGTTTGTACACCACAGGCAAAGGTGGCTCTTCCATTTTTCAGCTCTTTTAAAAACTGTTGTTTGTAGCCTATAAAAGCATGAAGCTGCTTTACCCATAGGGATGGGTGAATCTGTCAATTTCAGTTTCTCTGTTTCTCATTTTACTAATCTTTAGTTCTCCACATTTCCACATCAGTCTGCAGAATTCTTTTTTAAAGTCCTCATGAAAATTCATCAGCAGTGCTTTTGTGTAAATTTCTTCTAATATACACAGTTTTTGTCCAATATACACACACACATTTACCCCGTTATAATGCCTTCTTATTTGCTAATTTCTCCGATACATGCATTTCTACTCACACTTTACCTCAGTATTTACATTTTTGTAGACGTTAGTTGTGTGGAGAAATGCACTGCAAAATTTGGAGAAGTCTGAATTTTGAAGGATGACTGTGTTTTGATTCCTGTATTGTTTTGGAAAGTATAAATTAGGAAAGCTCACATTTAAAATGCAAACCGAATTAACTTACTATTTAGGCTGAAACAAGACATTCATCGATCTAGCCCAGTTCTGTCTACCCTCAATGGCATCAGCTTGCTAGGGTATTAGGCAAAGGTCCTTGGAAGAGATCTCTGTGAACTGAGGTCCTTCTTAACTGAAGATGCCAAGAGATTGAACTTGAGACCTTGTGTGCGCAAAGCATGCACACTGCGCCTCGACTATAGCTATCCATTGAGTGACGACCCCTCCTGAAACAGCTGTTCTGTGTCCTAGACTAAAGAACCATACTTCCCCTTGAAAACTCTTGTAGTCCTTTCAGCAAGCAAAATAAAACATTTCTGCATCACGTTGTACGAAACGTAAGTTGCTAATGGTACCATTTAAACAAAGCACTCAGCAACCATTTTGAACTAATGCCGGAGATCAGGGACCTGCTGTTTTGAGTTTCTTACAAATTTCCCCGGAGGTATAGTTTGCCCACTAAAATGGAAACTCCTTCTGCCAGTTGCTTTGCATTTTTTCCCAGGTGTTTTAGTCTATGGGAGATTACAGCATAACACAAAAAAGAGATAGCATATGAAAAGATGAAGCTATTGTACACTGAAACAACTGAGCCATTGGGACAAGTATTTTCCAGTGTAACTTGACAGTGGCTCTACCAAATATCATGCAGAGGTCCTCCCCAACCCTGTTCTTGGGAATCCTTTTGTTTAGAATGCCAGCAAACAAACCTGTAGCCTTCTAGAAAAAAAATGTCTGATCTACCACAGCTACAGCTGTTTCAGTGTGTTACCAAATTTCTGTTCATCTTCTTGACATAATGATGTGCTCCCCCCGAATGATAAATGGGCCTTGCCACATATCCTTCTCATCTATGGTAATACCTTATTCTCCTAATCCAAGACTAATCTCTTTCAGTTTGAGGCCTGCATTTACCCTTGGCAGACCATCCAGGGCTGCATGTGAGCGATGGATGTGGCCACCCCATGAAACATCTGAAAAGATGCTAGAGATGGGTGTCACCACTCTTGCTCTCCCTCACACACACAACTGATCCATGCCACTTAGCTGAGGCGGGAGGTTACCTCCTTTCCTTACTCATCAAATGATCAATCTGATAACAAGCATTTGCATTCCTTAGAGGGCACTGGGCTAGACACAGAGGTATAAACCTCTGTGCTCAACCCAGTGCTGAATCTACTTTACAGTGGTACGTCGGGTTAAGTACTTAATTCGTTCTGGAGATCCGTTCTTAATCTGAAACTGTTCTTAACCTGAAGCACCACTTTAGCTAATGGGGCCTGCTGCTGCCGTCGCACCGCCAGAGCACGATTTCTGTTCTCATCCTGAAGCAAAGTTCTTAACCCGAGGTACTATTTCTGGGTTAGTGGAGTCTGTAACCTGAAGCGTATGTAACCTGAAGCATATGTAACCCGAGGTACCACTGTACATGCTGGAATTAGGCTTTTCAACTCTCTGGCTAAATCATTGTCTCAAAATGGTGGCGTCTTCAAGGGGCATATTTTTTTTGAGGGGTGGGGGTCAGATTAGGCCACAGACCAGGCATTCAAAACCATGGTAACCATAGTTACAAACCTATCTGCATTGATTTTTTTTTTTTACCCACTTCTTTCAATTTTTGGAAAATGGCAAACTCAATACAGAGCCTACTTATTTATGTTCCTTGGGAGACAGTAGAGGCCTTTTATGGCACATTATGGAATGTGGCTCAGGAATCTTTTTGATGGCAGAGACATCCCCCCATGAGTTACCTTCATATTACCAACCCAATAAGAAGCACATGCATATGGAATGCTGGGGAACTGCTAGCAGGTTATGATTTATTACTACTTTGCTGTGAGATTACAAGACACCTGAAAGCAGCCTAAAATAGCAACTCAGGGTGGGAGGAAATGGAATGGATTTATTATTAAATGCCAAAATCCCCAGGCTTTAGGATTTACTCCTTTCCTGGTGCCAGGTGCAAAGCTTGTGCACTGGCCGCCTCTTGCTTCGGATCAGAGCTGTAGGAGAACCGGCAGGCAAAGTCTTGAGGGCCTGAGCAGATGGTTCCAGTACAGCTGATGCGGCAGGTTCACTCTCTTCTTTGCAATGCTCATTGGGCTTGTCTGCTCCACAGGGCCCTGCCTCTCAGACTTGTATGGCATGGCTTTCTGAGTCTTTGTTATTTGGCTATTCTTTCAAAAGCTGCCAAATTATAAAGTGAATCCTGCGTTTGCACAGCAACAGGCTTAGCCTTGAAATAAGGATGTCCTACTAAGCTTTGTCATTTCTTCGAGACTGCTGGCAGCTGCCTTGCTTGTCTGTTCCCTTCGCAGATTGTACTACTACTACCTTCTTTTAAAATGTGGGCATTTGCAAGAAACTTACAGAGAACTCTTGCAGAAGAATGAGCACTTGTACAAAACAGCCCCCTTTGCTCCTCCATTCCATTAACAGGATGAAGAATAGACTTCCCTGGAGTTTGCCAGCTGGAATGGATAAGGGCAGTAGGATGAAAGGGAAGAGAAGAGCCTTCATTTAGACTGGGCTCACCTGGCCTAGCCAGTGGGGTGGTGGAGCAGGAACAGGGGGAGTGTGCAGCTCTGGAGAGAAAAATTGTGTATAGATGCTTACATGCTAATACGAGAAGCCTCCGAGCCAAGACAGGCCAGCAGGAGTGCTGCTTATTAAAGGAGAGAGTAAATATAGTAGGCATAATGGAATGGAGAGGACCATTCTTGATACATACTCTAGGAAGGGCAGGGAACAGCATATACACAATTTAAGAAGGATACTGACAAGACAGTTTAATTGGCCACCACAATTTAATATGGATATTGACAAGCTAGAATGTGTGCAGAGGAGGCCAACCAAGATGACAAAGGGTCTGGAAACCCAAACTTATGAGGAACGGCTGAGGAATTGGGTATGTTTAGTCTGGAAAAGAAGAGACTCAGAGGAGATATGATAAGCCATTTTGAAATATCTCAAGGGCTGTCACATGGAAGCTTGTTTTCTCCTGCTCCAGAGGCTAGGACTCAAACCAATGGCTTCAAGTTACAATAAAGGAGATTCCAACTAATCATCAGGAAGAACTTTCTGGTTTGACAGACTCCCAATGCTTCATTGGAGGTTTTTAAGCAGAGGCTGGGTGACCAAATGTCATGGATGCTTTAGTTGAGATTGCAGGGCATTAGACTGGATGAGCCTCTGGTTCCCTTCCAGCTCCACAATTCTGTGATTCTATCCTCTCTGTGTATCGATAGCTAGTAGCCACAATGGCTGTGCTCTGCTTCCGCAGTTGAAGGCAGCAATGTTTCTGAACACCAGTTGCTTGAGGAGAGTGGTCTTGTGTTCGAATCCTGGTTTGCTGGTTTCCCACAGGCATCTGGTCAGCCACTGTGAGAACAGGATGCTGGACTAGATGGGCCTTTGGCCTGATCCAACAGGCTCTTCTTAAGTTCTTAGCAAAGACAATATGGTGTGCAAGAAGCTAGAAATTGCAACAGGTGGTCTAATGGGGCCCAAGTGTACTATGGCTGTTCTGCTGTCCCCTTGACCAAAATGCCCAGAGTGAGAACAGACCACAGTGAACCTCAGGTATATGAGCTCTCCCACACCTGTCTGTGGAGTGGCCATGAGGCATACTTAGGAATCTTTTGCTTCCATTTTCCATTAGCTATAGCTTTTTGTGTTGTGCAAATTGACAAACTGTGGTTGCTGTTTTGTTGTTGTTGTTTAGTCGTGTCCAACTCTTTGTGACCCCCTGGACCAGAGCACGGCAGGCACTCCTGTCTTCCATTGCCTCCTGCAGTTTGGTCAAACTCATGTTGGTAGCTTCAAGAACACTGTCCAACCATCTCGTCCTCTGTCGTCCCCTTCTCCTTGTGCCCTCAATCTTGGTTGCTGTTTACTATGCTTCTAAAACTGTCTTGTTTTAACAGACCATTGTTAACATTAACCACAGTTTAAGGTTCAACTGAAACACTAAACAGTGGTTAATGGAAAAAAAGAAGTGAAAGCTCCCAAACTTCTTGTGTCTTTACTCCCTTGTAGGGAGTGCCCATGTATCAGGCTTGTTGTCATGCACTAGCATGACATATGAACGTAACTAGACTGCTGATCTTCTTACTTAGCACAAAGCAACCATGACAGTCAAGCATGGGGCTGTGTTAGATTACTTCCTTTGCTGATTTTTTTCTGATTAAGTTTTAGCAGGAACATTTGTTCCTCCTGAAAGCACAACAACTTAAATATTGCAAAAGGAACATCTGTTAGTGCCTACATCTGACTACCAGATGTTATGAGCATAGTCATTGAATTTCACTCTAGTGCTATTCCACAGGAATATCTCACAGTGTGAACAAGCTCTGTATCTCAGAAGTGATTCTCTGACAGTTTACATGTTATTGCACCAGTGTTAGCAGAAGTTGGATACCTCCTTGAGTATTTCATTTCTACCTATGCTTCTGGATAATGTAGAGAAATAAGATATTGTTATGGATTTGTGGGTGCCTTGACTCCACTAAATTCTTGGGTCTAGTGGGTGTTGGAGTTTAAGCAACTAGGTTGCAGTATTAAGATGGGCTGCCAAATGCTGAATTTAGCAGGGTCCAAATGCAGGCCAAACCAGTTTTTCCATGCTCAGGAAATTGCCTGGGAGAAGAGCCATCATGGAGAACAAAAGGAAGGTAATTCAACAGACCATGTATTTGTTTTTGTCCCAGATTAGGTCTCAAACATTTTATGTTTTTATTTTTCTTTATTGTTTCATTTATTATTATCTCATTTTGCTTTTTTCTGTTTTCCGTTAATATTATTATCTACATTTTCAAGCATCCCTTTTTATGTTGTTTAATGTTCTTTGCTTTTCTGTTAATCAATTTCAGGTTTCTTATGTTTATATTTTCATTTAATTCTTTAATACTTTCAATTATTACTGTTGTTACTTGTTCATTAATTTGTTCTATGTTTATAGGAAGTTGTTCGTGAATTTGTAGTACTTCTAATTTACTTTCTATGGTTGCTTTAGCATCATTGTGATTCCTAACCAATCATAAACACATTATTCAATGCTACAGTACTAAACTCGTTTGAGGCAGGAAGTGATTGCAGGCTGCTTAGATCAAAAGTGGTCAGGGATAAAAACATACAGAGGCAGCAGCCACGCAGAAAGAAAAAATTGCGGAAAGCACATAACAAATTAGAACAAATAAGCAATATTTTTGCATAGTTATAATAAAATATAAAAATGGACTACCTTGAGGGAATTAGTACATTGTATGTTTTGAATAATGGACAATACTAGACGCTCACATCCCTGCTCTACATTTAAAGCACCCTTGTACCACTTTAACAGTCATGGCTTTCTCCAAAGAATCCTGGGACTTGTAGTTTACCCCTTCATAGAGAGCTATAATTCCCAGCATCCTTAGTTCCCCTACAGTTCTCCCCAAAGAATCCTGGGAAATGTGATCTGTTAAGCATCTCCTAAAAACTCTCAGCTTCCTTAACCACTGTTTCCAAGATTCTTTGGTGGAGGAAAACAATGACTCTTAAAATGGAATAACAGTTCTTTAAAGAAACACAGAGGTGCCAGCACCCTCCAGATGTTTTGGTCTATATTTATTGTCCTCTCTGGCCATCGGCTATGCTGGCTGTTGGGGAAGGCTGTGTTAAACAAAGTAAAAATGCTGGAAGCAAAAGTATGAGTTACAAATATGTGGAGGTACAGCTTTTAAGGAAACATAAAGCCTTTCAAGGTTCCAAACATTCTAGTACGTCCCAGCTTTTTGCTTCTGCCAAGCCAGCATAGGAGATGCCTGGCCGTCACATGCACTTGACCTCCACAGTGAGGTTTCTAACAAGCCCTTCCTTTGATGTATATATACATTAAAATGAAAGGAAACTGAAGCGAATAAAATACCTTTATGCCTAAAGCAATGTACTGTACAATACTATTATTGCCGTAATATGTGAGGTTTATGAGACTTCTGCTACTGAAAGGATGGTCATGTTCATAAAAAGCAGCATTGGGGGAATAAGTGCTTTTTTGGCAATGATCAAACCAACATTTTAACTATTATAAGTTAGAATTAAAACATTCAGTTCAACATAACAGCCGGACTAAACACAATAACGGGCCATCAGAATGCAGGCACTTTCCTGATTAAAGTAAAGCAGAGAGGGAAATCCAGGATTAATGGCATAGAAAGGAGCTTGGGTGGTACCAAAAAAACAACAGCAACAAACCAACCACACAACTATTTAGTGTTCACTTATTACTGAGCTACATCCTGGGTGACATAGCCCAGTGGAAATGGTCATCTTGCAGCCCAGATACCAACCACTTCTCCTTAAATCTCTCAGTGCAGCAGGGGAAAAGACAACTGCAGCTCTTCTCCGCTGTTCCTTCCCTTCTCCCATCAGCCACCCTTTCCTGCACCTGCCCTGGCCAGCAGTTCTGCTGCACAACAGTTAAGGGAGGAGGCAAACAGAACAGGGGAGAGAATGGGTAGGAGGAGTTAGAGCTACATTACCTCCCACTGCACAGAGGGATTTTGAGGGATTCATGGAGTGTCTGGTGTGTGAGGTGACAACCCTAAGTATGTTCTTAAAGAGAGTTGAGTCTTCCATTCACATAGCCAATATGGGGAGTTGTGGGCTGGGCACATGTCAAAGAACGCACACATGGAGAGCTGTTGGTGCACAGAAGTCCCCTACCATACTGTATTTGTTTCTCTGCCTTCCATATGTTCTGTTGTATGCTGAAGCACAAAACTGAAAAAGTAGGAGTCTATTGCATGCACAAGCCCTTTGTTTTGAGTTGCCACATTAATAAATATATAAACATCAGCTCTGTGCCTTTAGCAGTTGCATTACAAAGCAGAAATCAACAGGTGAAGCTGACCCCATCAGCATCAGCTCCACGCTATGGAAAGCTCTGGTTGTCAAGCTCTGGCTGTCATGACTCTCACAGTCAATAACAAGGCACAAAGGCTCTATCTCCCAAGAGCTGTTATGCCTTGCTGCCTATGTTTCCACAACATAACCCCAGCACCTCTGCATCCCTGCCCATAGGTCTTTGCTAAAAAATCCATTCTCCTGAAGAGAATTTCAGAGCATCTCTATTTCGTTTTTTGTGGCGAGACTTTGGCAAGTCTACTTGCCTTTCAGCCACGACCAGTTCAGAGTAGATTTATTTTAAAATCACTTTGCTCTAAGCTAAGCTAGTCAGATTCTCTGTGAGCTGCTCTTAGCTTTAAGCTGATTATTTCTTAATTTTATTTTCATAAAAAAATAATACACCAGATCCCCATACCGTGACATTGGCCAGTCATCTGATGACTTTGTTTACTAATGCTTCAGGCACCAGCCTCTGTACAGTACAATCCCCTATATTCCATAGCTTGTATGTAAAAAGTTGTGAGAATCAGTAGCAGTAGCCACAAGCCTCTTAGACTAGGGCTGTGATACCAGTCTCTTGAACTGCCAGATATCTTGTGAATTTATTCACTGATGAATAAATATGGAGAAATGATATCAAGTAGAGAGCAAATGTTAGAGACTGTGGAAGGATTCTATGCAGGTGTGCTATGAATCCCAAGCTACAGAAGAGAATGACCATGAACAGAACCTCCTGATAAAAGGTAATACAAGAAATTAGAAACGAAGGAGGAGATAGTTGAGATATTGGCAAAACTATTAAATGAATGCCTGCAGCAAGGTAAGGCCCCAAATGTGTGGAATAATTCCAAGGACGTAATAGTGTTCAAAAAAGGAAATAAGCAAAAGAAAAATTGGGAGTTATCAGCTGATAAGCCTCTTGTTGCATATGTACAAAGTATTAAATAAAATAATTGGTAAATGCTTAACTAAGAAAATGGCTGATTATTAACCTAGTGGAGTTTAAGAAAGGATATGCCACATCTGTTAACTGTGAAAATATTGATAAAAAATTGCTGGGGTCTCACCAAAGAGTCCTTGCCCCAAACCTGGATCTTGGCATCCAGGGAATTCTCCTTTCTATATGCATATTCTTTTTCCTTGCCACCAACAAGCTGGATGCTAGCAAGGAAGTAGCCGCTGATTTATTTAACTATGATCCCATAGAGCCTGAAGGTGGAATGATGTGGCAGCTTTGTCGTGGAGCTATTTTATAGTGTCCTTTTGACTTTTTTTGCCTTGTAGTTTTATTCTCACAAGCCCCAAATCCCCCTTTCTAGGTTTATATAAATGTTTCATCCTCGCAATACTGGTGTACTTAGTAAACATTAATCCCCCGTCCTCCTGGGAAGGGCAGGCCTCCCATCTGCTCAGCTTTGCATTCTGTCTTGGGCATGTTTGTTTTTTAATGACAGCCGAGGTTCTTGTGAGCATAATAGCAGGAGGTCTCTGCAGATGTTGAAGGCAGGGAAAGGAGGGGCAGCTATGAGCTCCAGCGTATTTGCTGTAAAGGCGTTCTAGTAAACACATTGAATCTATTAATCCACAATTGTTTGGATAGTACTTGTGGAATAATCCTGCCAATAAATCACCAGTCATCTGGAAAGAGATACAGAGGAGAAGAGGGAGGGAAGAGAGCTCCTGTGTTGCAGTTGTGGTGGTGATCCATAGAGAACTGCTACCCATTCATAAATATCCACCAGTTAGAACAAGTAAATTCACAACAAGTTTACTAGCAGTTAAAATGCCACGCAGGTTTCATTTGTCACCTGACAGATACCAGGGTTTGCAATTGATCCAGTCTGTTTTTGAAGAGCTTGTTAGCACATTTCATACAGTGGGTGGGTAGCTTGTATAGATCTAATGTCTGTTCTCAAAGTGTGACTCAGTTGGCCCCAATCCAGGCATAGAAATGGCTTTCCCAATTTGCATCCTGGTGTGATGAAAATATAGCATTCTTTTCAGTTACAAAGCCTCTCCCCCACTCTGAAATTGAAATTTGTTTATGTAAGTTGGAGGAGAAATGCATGTGTTGGAAGAAAAGTGTGGTGTAAGTTCAATTCCCAGCTTTTCATTTGTGCTGCAGTCATAGGACCAGCTCTTCTTGAGTCAGGGCTTAGAGGAAACTAAGAGAGAGTGCTTATATGATGTGCAAGTAGTTAGTGGGAAATTGCCCACCATCTTCTGGCCTGTACTGGAAACTAAGCACACCTTTTCAAGGAGCACAGAAGGACTCAACTCTTGAGTACCTTGTTTCTGAATGAAACCAGCAACTGTATCTAAACATGGTCCTCCTATGCCTTCGCCCATGGAAGGTGAAGAGGGCTAAGCTCCAATCATACTGAAATCATTCATGGCAGGACTGGAGCTGAGTCTCTATTCTGGCACTATAATTTTAGTCAGAGGCTCCTGCATCACATGTGTAATGAATCTTCCAGTATCCACACCATAATCCAAAATCATCTGAACTTACCATATGTCATTCATCTTAAGGTTACCTTAATTTTATTCAAGATTCTGAATGCCTTGGAGCTATTATATGAGACTGCGCTTGCTGCATTTGCTTATTTGGGAATATGAGTGTTGTATCTTTCCAGCAGCCTTAGAGGATTCTGCTATACATCACACTTACAAGATTTCATCATAGTCATCTCTTTGTAGTTTTGTCACCAGGCCTCCTGAGACATTTATCCTTCTGTTTTCCTTCTGGATTTACTTTGTTTCATTAACAAACAGATGCCACACCATATTAAGAAAGCAAAGTCTGCAGTGGATGTTTGGAATGTGATGTAGATAAGGATTCTTCCAAACAAACACTTGTGAGGATGATTATCTCTCATTTTGTCTCCAGGTGCTGGTAGTTGACTCACACCATAAATGCATAATCTTTATAACAATGAATAGTGGATGTCAATAGTTGTGTCAACCCATGATTCTTTCCCACAACCAATGTGAAGTAAAGAGTACCTAGTTACACTTGCAGATATATTTTGGTTACCTAAGGCTGGTCCTTTGAATCCCTTCAGTGAGCCAGTTGTACCAACTATTCTAGTCCATTCCAGGCTCAGTTCAAAGTGTTGGGTACTACCTTTAAAGCTGTAAATGGTTTAGAAGCACAGTATCTAAGGACTCTATAATCCTGCTCACCCAGGGAAGCTTTGCATCTGAGGTTCATCTGGCGGGGGCTTTATCTGTGATTGCACCCAGGTTATGAAACTCTGCCCAGAGAAATCCATTTGACTTCTTCAATGTCTTTTTGATACTTCGTCAAGACAGTTTTATTCAAGCAGACATTTAATTTGTCTAGTTGACTGCTATTTGGTGGATATTTAATTTTTAAAAATTTTCTGTCCTGTCTGTAATTAATCCTTTTAGCAATTTTAAAACAATGAAGTAGTTAATATTGATTGTTTAGATTGCAAAGGATCTCAGGTCAGGGAACATTTCTTCTCAAGAGCTTCTACAGCTAGACAGCTCTGGGTACAACGGTCTGACTCATAGAAGGTGGGTTCATGTGTTGCAAAGTAGCATGAATGTTTGTACCCTTGGAAATGTAATGTCTATGAACAAAGGAAGTTGAATACCTATGGAGATTTGCTTTTTTGTGTTTTAAAATGCATACAAAAGGGAGCAAATTTAGAGATAGCAGTGGTGGTTGAACAGGCTTGAGCTGTGGTGGTTCTTGCAGCTATTTGTGCTGTTCAGTCTGGTGTTCTTTTCTTTTAGAGATTCCTATAGCCTTCGCAGTGTTTGCAATAAAAGCCCAGGGCCAGATAGCTTAGCCGCTGTAGCAGTTTCTCACTAAAGTTAAATGCTCCAACAGCAGAATGCTCATCCATTTGCTGAGTAGTTCAACATGAACACCTACTCACAAGTGGGAGCTCTGCATGATGAGGATACATGGTTGTGTTAGTTTTCCAATTGCACAGAGTCCATAACCATGAGTATGGGCTCCCATGTTTGCCGAGAAGCCCATATAGCCACAGGTGCTACAGAAAGAAGACCTGGCTGTTGGGGTTAGGGGCTGAAAGTATAGCCCTGCTCCACATCAACATGGATATGCCCCATGCGTTAGTAATGCATCAATAGAGCTTAATTGAGTGGGCATGGGTTGCACTGGATATTAGCATCCCTAATTCTTTCTTTTTCTTCATAGCTCCTGCTCAGGCCCAAATCATCCATGCTGGGCAAGCATGTGTTGTAAAAGAAGATAACATCAGTGAACGAGTGTACACGATTCGGGAGGGTGACACCCTTGTTCTGCAGTGTTTGGTTACGGGGCACCCACGGCCACAGGTAACCTTTCTGTCCCTTTTGCTGCCTGCATCGCTTTCACTCTTTATCTGCTGTTTTGCCAAATGCCAGGAATTCCCCTCTATGTTAGTGTAGATGTTCTGTAGAACATCAGTGTGTGAGGAGCTCAGAAATAGCCTGAGCTCCTGATTAATGAAATGCTTTGCAGAAATCATTGTTCTGCTTCCAAAGCTGGATACTGTAGTGTTCCATCTTCAGTTCAAGCATTCCCTTTTGCAGAAATAGTGAGCCACCTCTGCCCATTTGTATTTGGAGATTGCCGACTCAGATACTTGACCATGCTAAGTCAACTCATTTCCCAGAGGGATATGATTTTGAAGTGTTACTGACCTTTACTGGAGTCCCACAATACGAGGGTGAGAGGCGCTCCCAACATAGTAAACAATGATGTGTGCAGACAAGACTCTCATCCTAGGGACACCATCACTAAAAGCCACCCAGTGACTGCCTAAATGGACCCGGGAGAACCTGACATGAATTGGATAGGGGCCTCCAGGGAGGAAGGTACATTAAGAGCAGAAGAAAACACAGCACTTCCCTCCTGCTCTTGCATAGCCTTACTAGTCACAGAAGCTGAATCATTGTGACTGCCAGTCATCTTCTCTGTGGATTCACAAGCAAGTAGCTATTTGCAAAATAGGATGTAAGACACAATACACCTAAGAGGGCAAACTAGTTAAAAGAATTCAAGCTGGGAGAGCTATTCACTGGGCAAGCACCCATTTCCCTCAGGAACGGCCCTACTATTAGGCAAAGTGAGGAAAGAAGCAGTGCTGTGGCACATGGCCTGACCTGCACCCCCTAAGCTAGCCTGCTGCCCTCAAGCATTATGGAGAAAGCTGCTCTATCTCCAGCATTTAATGTGGAATGTACTTCATCTCAGGCAGCAAAATGTCTTGGACCAGCCCTGTATGGTGTTCTTAAGATGTGTCTTTCTGATTCCTTACTAATCTGGGATTAATATCCTCTCCATGTTATGTTGTCACAAAAATGATAAAAGATTAGAATCCCACCTGTTTGCATTAGACTCAAAACAGACTCAAAAGGTAGTTAGTTTATAATCCCACTGTGGAGGTGGGGAGGGAAGGTAGAAATCATTTTGAAGTACAAATGGACCTTCCTGGGGAAACACCACTACAGAGAAAGCCTTGTTCCTTGTAACCACAAATGCAGCTTCAAAAGACAACAGCACCAGATGACTTTAGCCTGAGTGCATGGGAAGCTCATACTGAAGAAAGTGGTGCTTGAAAGATTTCACCGTGTGAATCAATCCTTAGCTATAGCCATTGCAGAGGGCAGTCAATCTATGGTAACAATATGGATGATTATGCAGACTATTTTCTTTCTGTAGACATAAATAAGGATTATAAAGATTACATGAGAATCACAGCTATGCAGAGTTAACACCTACATTCTGCTTAGAGCATGGTTTACCAGACATAGATACCATCAAGGCAGAGAGCTTAGAAATATAAACGATTCCATTTATTATAGAAGAGCAGAGAGAAACTGAAGATTCAGGAGGAATCTCGATATTGCAGAATGTGGGATGCTTAATGTATAAATAAACAACTTGGCATATCCATAGAAGAATGATTTACACACTTGACTTTTGAATTGTTGAACATGAGTATGTTTGCCACCAATTCCTGCCTTCTACTCTCTTTTATCCCCCCCCCCATACACCTCTGTCAGTTTACTCATCTGGTTTCCTCCACACAAGCCAGCCGGCAATTTTAAAATCTGCATACATTTAAATGAATTAACATAAGCAAATGGTCAATGACCACTGTGAATGGAACAGCTGCCCCCTTCCCCTCATTCACTCTCTCTGTTGACACCCCCTGCATTTCCCAATCAAAGCTTTCTTTTTCTTAACCTTTGTTTTATCCTCTCCTTTCTCTTTTCTCAGTTAGTCATTAAAGCTCCAAAATGTGGTCAAACTAAATAAATGAGGCTGAAATGAAAAAAGCTGAGGAAAGATTAAAGAACTGACTGAAGCAGCCAAGCAAACAGAATGCACTTTGAGAGGCTTCAGGCCTCTAATGAGAGGACAAAGGCTAAATAAATCCCTCATGGGCAGCCATTAGCAGAGAATGTGGGGCTCTGGGCGGAGGCCATAGAACCCTATCATCTGCAAGCTGAATTTCCCTAGTACATAGGTCTGTAGGCAAGGAGGGGAGTCAGATTAAAGTCAGGACTGTGGGGTGCTATTGATATTGTTGTTCTCCTTTGTAGTATACAGTATGAACCCACGCTCAGTTCTCCACCGCCCTTCTTAGGCTTTGCGTGGCCCTTAGCAAATCACTATGTTTGATCTTTGCTTCATCCTCTGCAAAATGGGGATAATTGTGCCCTAGCTCTCAGTGTTATTCTACTAAGAAAGAACAAGTGATAAGCAATTATAGCCTGAGGTAGAAATGGCATCCCCCTCCACTCTCGCACACAAATGTTTGCAATTTTTTCTTCCAGAATTTCCCAAATATTTTGGGTTACGTATTTTTGTGGAAATGCATGAAGATGTTACAGTATTGTTTTCCTGAGTCTTCCCGCCTACTTCTTTCCTCCTCACCTTCCTGGCTTGGTTCGTATGCCAGCCTGGGTGGCATGGTCTCCACAAGGAACCCAAAGCATTGTTCGCACAGCTGTGTGGGTAGTTGAATTTATCTAGCCTGCTCACATAGTTCACACTAGCCATAACCTTGCTGGTGAAGCCCGCAGGTATCTGGGGTGAAGGTATGGCTATTGTTGGCTAAACCACCTGCTCAGAACATAGTAAGCTACCTTATGCTGAGTCAGACAATTGATCCATCTATCTCCGTTCTGTCTACTTTGGCAGTGGCTTTTAAGCGTTTTAGACTCTTGCACAGACCTGCCAGGAGATGCTCAGGATTGAACCTGCTTGCAAAGATTATGCTTTGTCACTAAGCAACAGCGCTTCATACAAGCCATGGTCCTTCATATGCTTCTCACCAGCAGCCTAATAATAAAAATAATAATAATAAAAAAATTAATACCCTGCCCTCCCTGGCTAGGACCAGGCTCAGGACGGCTAACATCAAAATATATAATACGTTAAAAACATAAAGTCAAACAATCAATTAAAATACAGCGTAAAATCAGATTAAGATCAAAATAAAATCAGATGACAACCCACAAATTATAACTATAGGTGTTGGGGACATCAAGTGCTCACCAGGGTCAACTATTTGTGTTAGTCTTATATGGGCCGGTGGGAAGAGTTAGGGAGGCCACTTATAAAAGGAGGGGGGTCAGACTGGGCCCCAACCAAAGGCATGACAGAACAGCTCCATCTTGCAGGCCCTGCGGAAAGATGTTAAATCCTGCAGGGCCCTGGTTTCTTGCGGCAGAGCGTTCCACCAGTGAAACTGCATATAAAAAAGACTTGCTCAAGCTTCAATTAGAACACTAACAGATGGGAAATAAACTGTATTCAGAGCTGCTGCAAAGTTTTAAAGAGATGAGTTTTCGTTTGAAAGACCCTCTGCCAAGCATTTTGTTTTCTTGCGGTGGCTGGGTCAAAGCAACACATATTTTAGATAGATGACGATAGATAGATAGATGATAGATAGATAGATAGATAGATAGATAGATAGATAGATAGATAGATAGATATAGATAGATAGATGATAGATAGATGATAGATAGATAGAGATAGATAGATAGATAGATAGATAGATAGATAGATAGATAGATAGATAGATGATAGATAGATAGATGATAGATAGATAGATAGATAGAGATAGAGATAGATAGATAGATGATAGATAGATAGATAGATAGATAGATAGATAGATAGATAGATAGATATAGATAGATAGATTAGATAGATGATGGTGATAGATAGATGATAGATAGATAGATAGATAGATAGATAGATAGATAGATAGATAGATAGATGATAGATAGATATAGATAGAGATAGATAGATGATAGATAGATAGATGATAGATAGATAGATGATAGATAGATATAGATAGATGATAGATAGATAGATAGATAGATAGATAGATAGATAGGTATAGATAGATAGATGATACCTAGCAAGCACAAGATGTGAGAGCTGGTCATGATCTGCTGTGTTAGGCCCCAATGCTTAGTTTGTCTGTGTCCTATAGCTGTGCTTTCTCTCTTTCTCTGTCTTTCTCATTCCCTCTTTTAGGTGAGGTGGACCAAAACTGCTGGCAGCGCCTCGGACAAATTCCAAGAGACATCGGTGTTTAATGAGACCCTTCGGATTGAGAAGATCCAGAGGCTGCAGGGGGGTCGCTATTATTGTAAAGCAGAGAATGGGGTTGGGGTCCCTGCCATCAAGTCCATTCGAGTAGATGTGCAGTGTAAGTCATTTTGTGGCCATCCAAAGCTTCCCACAGTTCTACTGCGTGCCGGTATCTGATCGCTTGGCTAGTGAAATTCTGCATTGACCTAGAAGCATCCTCATACCTCAGAGGCAAAGGGACAGGCACTGCTACTGCCACACTCACTTACCTGAAGGTGCTGATCTTGGAATACCAGACCATTTTTTTTTTTAATGTGGTTAACTGGGGACTAAATTATTCATGAATGGCTATATGAATGAGAAAGAGAATGGTGTCTTGAGTGGAGTGCTGGACTTGGATCAGGTAGGTTTGGGTGTCCTTGAAGAATGCTAAACCATGGTTTGATGTGACATGAATTAAGAGAAGTGAACCTCAGGCTCATATTCTTCCATCCAATCCCTTCATGAGCACAAGGAAAAGATTAACCAGCTTATGTCTGAATGGAGGAACCTTCATTAGTTTAAACTATGTTTTATTGAATGAAGCAAAGATCAAACCATAGTTTATGATCCTGTCCTACATGGGTGTACTTAACTGTTTAAACTACCCAATGTTCCTGAGTTCAGATGCAATGCTTAACTTAAACCAGTGATTGGATGCTTCAGATCCCTTCCTCATGGCTGTATGATGGAGAGTATATGCACCTGACGCTTGGTTTGGCTCATTCATGTGCTGCTAAACCATGGTTTAGCATTATGCCTGAAACAGGACACCGTATGCCAGCCTAATCACTGTATGAAGTCACCATGATTAAAAAAACAATAATCTTGTATTGCCCAATTTCAGCCTAACCCACTTCACATGTTTATCACCCTCAACTCACAGTCACATAAATGTGACAAATAAATAATATAATAAATGTAAGACTACAAGAAGAAGGAAGCTCACTATCCCTTTAATTTGAAAGGACCCTCCATTCTGATATTTTCAAAGCCTCTTGCTTCTTAGCTTAGGTGCCTCATATTTCAGACTTGTTATTCAACACACCCTCCCCTCCCCATTTTTATATCCCTACAAGTTGATGCTTTGAGGGGATGTTTGGTATAGTCTCCTCCTCACATGCTTTTAGTGGTGATTAATCCCATCTACATGGGATGCAATACTTTTATTTGGTCTACAAATACTTATTGCTTCCTTTTGTAGGTGCCTAGTGGGACGCAGGTGGCGCTGTGGGTTAAAGCCTCAGCGCCTAGGACTTGCCGATCGAAAGGTCGGCGGTTCGAATCCCTGCGGCGGGGTGCGCTCCCGCTGCTCGGTCCCAGTGCCTGCCAACCTAGCAGTTCAAAAGCACCTCCGGGTGCAAGTAGATAAATAGGGACCGCTTACTGGCGGGAAGGTAAACGGCGTTTCCGTGTGCGGCTCTGGCTCGCCAGATGCAGCTTTGTCACGCTGGCCACGTGACCCGGAAGTGTCTCCGGACAGCGCTGGCCCCTGGCCTCTTGAGTGAGATGGGCGCACAACCCCAGAGTCTGTCAAGACTGGCCCATATGGGCAGGGGTACCTTTACCTTTACCTTAGTGGCAATCACAACAGCCTGGGAGGGGAGTTTTATAGGGCTCTAAAAGCCACTGCTGCCTCCTCCCAGCCAATCAGCCTTAGAGCAGCTTTTGAAAACAATGTTGTAACTTGCTAGGTTTCAAAATATGTTAGATAGGAAAATTATTTTAAACCCCACATTTCACTTCAAAATCCACTTCCCCCTGCCCCTCCTAGAAGTCCACCTGAGCCCTATTTATTTCATTTAGGCAATTTCTATACTGCTTAATCTATAAAAATATCTATAAATGATGGGTGGCAAACTAACAAGTGCTACAAAAATAACCAATTAAAACCCTCAATATCAATTCAGAGTTTATATCAGTATTTATATATTGGTAGATACATCTGTACTCAACACCTCCCAGCTCTTACTTGGTCCACTCCAGTTCTCACTCAGGGCCCAAACAAGCGCACATATCACACACACACCCCAATCTCACACCAAAGATAATTCCTAGAGCCTGCTGATATGCCATCACCCTAGTCTCTAACTCTAGGATTTATGGACAGGCATCAAAGTCTGATGGAGCTTTCTCAGGCTGCCTACAACTTTGTCTCACCAAGCACTCAAATCAGCTGCACTGTACACACCCAAATTTGATCCAGTGAGTTTCTCATGGGGTCCCACTGGTAGCAAGTAGGACACACACCCCCATTCAGATTTGTTTATCTGCCCTCCTCTTCTAAAAGCTTTGCTGTCCTATGGCAGGGTTTGCTTTCATTAGCCCTGGTAATGACATTTCAAAACAGATGTGTCTCCAACTATCAGATCTAAGTGCAAGTGATCCATTTTGCTGTTGTTGCCACCATTGATGGGGTGACAGAATCCCAGTAGATGCCAGCTGTGGTCCTTCTTGGAAATTCATGAGCTTCTCTTAGAAAGGCTAGGCTCTCCCCTCCCCTCCTCTCCTCTGTGCTTCTCCTTGCTTATCTGAACTTGATAACTCATGCCGGGCACTTTAGTTGAGAACTAAAGTGGGGCTTTATCCTTGTGGGGTTTCCCTTTGCTTCTAGGATGCTGTTTGGATCTAAGCTGATGCAGACTCCTGTTGTTCTTCATGCATCTCTGACCTTTAGAGCTATGGGGTAAATTGGGTGGCCAAGGGCTTTCTGATACTAACATCTACTCCGCAGATGGACTTGGTAATATGCTGCCTCCTTTCTAGTTCTTTTCCTGCCCTGGAGAAGAGCCTGTATTTTATGAGTGCTTCATAGGTGCATGAATGAGTGGACTGGGAAGGTCCCAGTTAGTCCTTTACATAGATGACCTTTAACTGCATGCTCTACTGTTTGGCACAATGTCTTTCCCTCCTGCCATTAGCGTGTAACTCTTGATTGTAGATTTTCAGCTGTTAGTGGCCAGACCCAAGGCTAACATATGGTGTCTTCTGAGCCACATAGTGTAATGTAGCGCAAAAGCAGAGATCCATTTTTATACTGTTGACCTGGAGAAGGACCCTGCAGATTACCATGTAGAACGTGACCCCACTGCCAGCAGATGAGAATATAAGATGAGTGTGGGATCATACTGAAGACCTGTCTTCTCCAGCATCCTGTTTCCCCCAGTGGCCCACCAGATGCCTTTAGCAAACTCACAAGTAGGACATGAGCCTTTACCCACTGTTGTTCCACATCAATTGGTATTCAGACTCATGGTGCCCCTGATGCTGGAGATAGACGCTGGGCATCGATTCTATTTAGCCAGAATTGAGATGACAGTAGTGTGTGTCTCTCACTTTGACATGGCCAAATCTGTCCGTTTCAGTTTCTTTCCGTTTAAGTTTGGTTCTCCACATTTCCACCCCAGTCCATGAATCGTTTTTGCAAGTCCTCCTGAAAGTTCATCAGTATTTTATTGAAATTTTCTCCTAATATAAACATTTTTGGCAAACATATGCTCTATAATCTAATGCATTGTTGCAGGTGATTTTCACATGCATTTGTATGCACACTTTAGCTAAGTATATGCAGTTTTGTACACGTTGCTTGGCTAGAGAACTGTGCTGGAAAATTCAGAGAAGTTCAGGTTTCAAAGGATGTCTGCGTTTCGGTTGCCTGTTGTTTCTGAAAGTACAAATTAGGCCTCAGATGTGAACTGTACCAAATTTCTCTCCTGTCCAAACTTGGGACCGAGACCAAATCACTGCTAGCAAAGAAAGACTAAAACACAAGCAGACAACAGGCCACAGATTCCTCAGGTGGCTCCACTGAATTAATAGCAATGGCACCAGCCATGAGCATCGTCTTGCTTGTTGACCATCCTCGTTCTGAAGATGGTGCCCTCCCAGAAGAGCCAAAGTTGTTTGTAGACTGAATTCCAAAGCAGCTCTCAGTTTGCAGGAGAGCCTTGGGTCATGTGCTGCCATTTCCCCACCCAGATCTGTTTTCAAAGCTTCCCATAAATCCCTGCAGGAGAAAGCCAGGCGGCCTGCTGCTGTGTTTCAATTAATGCCAGCCAGGCAGGTGTGCTGGGGATGTAGGAAACTGCTGTCACTAGCACAAAGTCCCCAGTTATCAGCATTAATCAGGGAAGCTGCTGCTTGGAGCCTTTCCATGTTGGGAGAAAGAAAAAGGGAAGCCAGATGGAAGGAAGGGACATTTAAAAGTTATGTTGGTATTGAAACATCCCACATGGTTGTATCAATTGGCAAGTCACCAACCCGTGAGTTGAATTAATTTGTAACATAGCTTAGATGAAATCTTTATTCTAGTAGATAGGCCATTTTAGGAGGGAGCTGTTGTGAAGTGCCTTGAACTCTCAAAAGCGCTATGCAAACGTTAGTTGTTAGTAATATTTCTTATCTTTGCTAAGATTTCAGCCTTTGAATTATTCTACCTATTGTGGGGAGATGTCGAGGCTTAGCTGGAGTGGAATGGAGTCTTGCAGAGAAGCAAGAAGAGTTTGTGGTGCCAGAATTCAGGGTGCACACAAACTTCCTGGGGCTCTAATCATTTTCCTACAGACAAGTTGAGGAACAGGAAATGACGGTGGGATTTTCAGTTCTCCTGCCCCTCCAAAAAAAAAAAAAAGAAAAGAAAAGCTATAGGAGATCGCTCCCCAACTTAATGGAACATGAAAGGAGCCAAGAAAGTGGGGAGTGGTTTTTGGCCCATCTTTAGTATGATGTCATCCTTTTGTTGACCCACCCACACTGATCCCACCATGCCACTTGCAGCTTTGTTCATGTGGCTGTCAGATTCTCCTGGTAACATGTAGCCACCTCCCTCCCTACATTCCACTGAAACAGCTCCACTCTCAGAGCTCTATCATTGCTTGATGCTGGCAAGAGCATTGTTGACTCAAGCAAATTGAAGTTATCCTGCCCTTTCAGGGGCATTTTTGTTACAAACCCATCAGTGCACAAGGCAAGACCCCCCCCCCCACAACAAAAATGTTTGGCCCACCATTACATCATCATAGGGTAACGTTAACTGCTTTATCCAAGGATAGAGCCCACAAAGCCCTCTTAATTTCAAACCAGCCCATTGGATCACAAAGACATGAATTTGGATAAATGGGAGATTCATGCTCACTTCTTACTTTTATTTTTGACACGATTGAGCCACTACAGCTATATTTTCCTCTGCCACTTTGGCACAGCAAGGTCTTTCCTGAATGCTCCCCAGCATGGCCAGAGATGATAGTTTTCACATCCTGGAGACTGAGAGAGAATTCAGATTCTCCAGCAGCGGATAAAGATGAGGACTCGCCACACTAAGGAGCGTTTGGAAGAAAAACTTGCCTGGCAAAATTGGGAAGGAAAAGTCACCTTGTTATAGCTACTTTATCATGTCAAAAAATGAATGAGGGAATCAGGCCTGGAGATAATTGAGATTTACATCAGGTGAGTTATACTGTAGCCCAATTTGCGTTATCGTCTCTTGAAGCCCAGTAATGCTATTTCAGCTGTTTCATTGTCACTGATTCTTATTTTTATATTTTAGCTCGTGGAACAAGGAAGAGGGCAGGCCCCGAAGCCCCATCCGAGTAGGAAATGCAGCAAGGAAGGGAATAGAAAGAGCAAAATGCAGAGGCTGCTCAGGGACAGAAATAGTGATGAGTCCAATGGGAAGCATATTTTCTCACTTGAATGGTGGATATGATCTCAAGGCACGGGGAAAATAAAATAACTGAAAGTTTAGCTACCGCACAAAGGTCTCGTTCTCCCATTAATATAAATGAGAGTCCCTCTGCACATTGTAGGGAATGTGTAGTTCTGAGCCATAACCATTCTGGGGAATTTAATCATCTTTCCAAATGAGTCTTCCGCCTCTATCTGGGGTCACAACAGGTTCTCACAAAAAGATTTGTAGAGGGAAGAGGGAGCCTTGGCACTTAGAACGAAAATAGGAGAGTGATATTAAAGGGTTTGGCACAGAATAAGGAATTGGGGCAGTGCGGAAAGTTAGTATATATTGGCCAAATCTCCTAACCAAGTGTTTCAGAAGGGGCTTAAATCTGGCTGTACATCTCTTTGTGTCTCCTCTCTCTCTTTGTCTCTGTTGCCACCCAGATAACAACTCCGTCCGTCCGTGTGTCTGAACTGCAGACCCATATTATCAGGCTAACGAATCTCAGCCTCCATTACAAACACTGTCTCTTCAAAACATGCGCCTCATTAAAATATGCAAATAGCCTGGTCCAAGCAAGTGTCTTGATGGGAAATGTCTGCTTTTAGCAGAAAGTCATCTCTCCCCTTGAAACCAGATTTTCCAGGCTTGTATATATCTAAATCAATTTCTTTGAAGCCCAGTAGCGTAAAGGAACTTAGTGGAAATGTAGGGGCGGGGGGAAAGGAAAGCAGGCTCTGCTTTAATGGGCTCCATAACTCTAGGATGCGAGCAATTTTTTTCTAACTAGTTTAATTTTGTAGATCCTTCACCTTAAAACAAAGGGACTGATTTTGGTCCACATCAGTGTAAGACTGGGATCCACCAACTGAGCTCAATGGCTATCCCCTTCCCCCATTGGCGTTTGCAACTGTCTGGGAGAAGCAGCATATGAAACATGATGACAAGTTTCATTAATCTGATTTAGCCCTGTCTCTCCATATTAGTAGATCATTAAATGGAGCAGTAACATAGATGGATGGTAAGAATGATGGTGTTTGATTCAAGGGCTCCTTGGTTCTCTGCCTGCTTGATCTTGGAGATACCTTGGAAGAAGGAGGCTCATTAAACAAACCAGTGCCTTTAGTGGTATCACATTGTAGAGTTCTTCCTGCATGGTACCATTTCACAGTACAAGTGGGCAGGGTTGCAATTTTGAATGTTTCCCCCGCAATCCTTTCCTCAGAAATCTTATGCATGTAGAAAACTAACACATCAAGGAGAAAGGATCTTGCTCCTAAACTCTTCTCTGATTTTTGGATGCAAGAAGGTTTTTAAAAAAGAAAGAAAGGGAGGTCATTTAGAAATTTAATTCCCTACCTGCAGTTGAACTACAAGCTACTTAAATTCTATCAACTGGCACAAGTATAGGTATGGTGCTTAAAATATCAGAACACAGTTAAAAATACTACATCTGCAAGTTTCTTTTGCCATATGGTTTGTTAACAGTGAGGAAGCAGAATGCAAAATTTATTTAAGGGGTTTGTGTGGCATGTCCCACCCCCCTTCCAGCTTACTGGGGTCAGGTTGTCTTGCATTAATTAATGATCAACCTGCCACGTGCAGATGGAAGATAGGAGACAATCTAGAGAAGATGAGAGGAGCCCTAATCTGAATGGGAGGCACTGTCAGAAGAAGGGGTGGGGGAGTTAAAGAGGTGCTGGTGGAATGGCAGGGGAGAGAGAAAATGTGAGCACACCTGGCCACATGGAGCTGCGGGGAGTGTTCTTTGTCCCCTTTAGAGAAGACAATGGACAGGCAGGGATGGGAAGATACAGTTAAGGAAGAAATGAAGTGTTGTTGCCTTAAGTTTATTTTTCCAAGGAAGGCAGGTTAAGCGCAGAAAAATAAAAATGCCATTCATTGCAAAATGTTCTGTGTCTATATGTGAATTTTTAAAATCCCAAATTTAAAAATTGGCCCATAAGTTTAATGAGTGGGGCAAAAAACTATTTAACGGGGAACAAGAAAGAGGAGCATAAGGCAGGCAATTTGTGTGCTTCCTTATGTTTTGCTTCTCATATTTTACATGATCAGTATTGTATCACGTTCCTCTTTTCTGCCTGTAAAATGACTCTCCATCTCAGCAGTTTATTCTTCTCTTTCTCTGTCTCTCCCTCCTTCTTTCCGCCCACTCTTTAAGTTTAACCCATTCCTGAAATCAGCATTTTTAGGTGCTACATAGTTGTCTAGCAGATACCTAAGCTTCCTTAGGGAGGGCGCTAATTTGAGAATCCCAGGTATCCTGTGACGAGGGAGGCTAGTCCATTCTTACCAGGTCACCTGTGCTTCTCCTTACCACTGGTAAACTGGATTGTCTCTGGTATTATGTGGATTGTTCTTTATTTATTTAAAATATAATTTATATACCGCTTGGTTGCAAGAAAAGCTCTAAGTGGTATTTTTTTGTATTGTAACCTGCCCTGGGATCTGTTACAATGACGAGAAGCTTATATATTTGCCAAATAAATGATTAAACTTATTCCTTGCCCCCCCCCCCAATGCAGTAGCATTGAGCGATGGGTCACTGGTGTACCTGTCTTCAGGTACCTATCAGGACAATCTTCTGTAGGAGCACCTGGAAGCCTACCAGCTGTTGTTGTTAGTGGAGTGAATTGTGGTGGGGCTCTAGAGGCCTTTCCCTTGTCCTGCCCTTCCTTCTTGGAGTTCTGGCTGACCAGCAGACCTTGGTCCGTCCTGGCCTAAGCTGCGCTAATAGCTGCTGTGGGCTCCTTCCCTTCCTTGCAGATTTGGATGAGCCCATCCTCACTGTTCACCAGACCATCAGCGACGTACGCGGCAGTTTCTATCAGGAGAAAACAGTCTTCCTTCGCTGCACAGTCAACTCCAACCCACCTGCTCGCTTCATCTGGAGGCGGGGCTCCGAGACCCTTTCCCACAGCCAGGATAACGGAGTGGATATCTATGAGCCGTTATATACACAGGTGAGAGGGATGCTACCTGTAAAAAACAACAACACTTTGTGTTCTTGTTGAGACTTCTGTTTACTTTGGGCGGCCACCCTAGAGCCTGAGAGGAGGAGAGGTTTTATTATATTCCCAGACCTCTCTCCCACTTCTACCTCCTCAGCGGACAACTGTTGACACCAAAGAGAGAAAAAGGTCTTGCCATGTTCTCTTCTTTCATCTGAAGGGTCGTGAAAGTGTAGTAGAGATAGGAAAGTGTACTAGAGATAGTGACTAGAAATATGAAAACTGGGGGGGGGGGTAGTGTTCCTCTCATCTCCACCCCCCCACCCCCCCGCAAGGACTTGTTTACAATTTTTCCAAGAAACTGGAAATTTTGGGGAACACTGAAAAGCCTCCCAATGACATATTTTCTCCTTTAGATTGAGTGAAATGCCTCTGAATATTTTTGTGTGAGAGTCAGTCTACAGCATAATAATCCTGGCACATACAATACTCAAATCCAAGATGTGTTTCTGTGCTTAGAAGGTGCTTCCACCTTTCACGAGAGGAACGTGTGGGGCTTCTGTTGCTTGTAAAGTGCTGCTTCCCTTCTTCTGGCGACTTTAGGTCAAGTTTGGAGATACCAGAAGAAAGTATACTGCTTCGGCTGTCCTTTGGGCCTTGCAGTTGACACCTTCACCTTTTCTCTCAAACAAGAGTGACATAGTGTGATGGTTATATGGGGTTGCTCGTGCGTAAGTTGCCGCCACTCCTGGCTAGGTGGCCTGGTTAAACCTTTCCTGGCTGGACAGCCCTTCACTTTGTGGCTGTTCAGTCGCTAGCAGAATCCGTCAGTGAGCGTTTCTTGAACTTCTTCCAGCAAAGAAGTTCTTTGACACCAAGTCTATGCCTACTTTCCCTGCACGGAAGTCTTCTGCGCAGGGTGGGTGTGGGCAGCGGAGAACCTGTGCTCTCCCCGCTGGTCTCCAGCGAAGAGTCCTGGAGCCCCCTCTCCAATTCCCCCATCCGCCCCCCTTTATCCCTGGTGTTACGCTGATTTCCTTCCCCAGCCGACGAGTCCCCTCTCTCCCTGCTTGGCCTCCACTTCTGGCTCCGATGTCAGTTCCCTGACACATAGACATTGTGGTACACCCTGGGGAAAACAGCAGGCTTACTTCCCTGCCCCGCTGGATGATAAGAAGCTCAGAAGGAGATAGAAACCTATCTCTGTGTAAATGATTGTGATGATGATGATGATAAGAAGAAGTTCCTATTTCCACCTGGAAAGTTAAGAGCTCCATGAAGAAGGGCAAATCTTGCTGAGGACTGAAAAAGCACTTGGTTTGCAAGTGATCAGACCATGTTATGAGACTTATAGCACCATATAGTAGTAAGCTGCCTGTGCTTCATGAATGCACTGCCTCTTTTGTTTTTTAAAAATGTTTGTCGTTGCTTGAAAATGCTGAAACATCTGGCGATGAAGTATAATTTGAGAAGAGTTTGCAGGGTGAATGTGGTTTTCTTTCGTGCTCAACAAAGAAAGGATCAAAACTCTCGAGATTTCCTGTGTGCTTTCTTTCCTTAAATCATTTATTAGTGGTTCTCTCTTCCTCTGAATTCCTGGATAGTTTTAGGGAGCTGTGGCTGTGCTGCCGAAAGCAGTCTGGGAAATGGTGCCTCCAGCCTTTCCTTTGTATGCACTACTATAGTTAATTTCAGAGCTTCTGCCGGGGAAACGACGTAAGAAGCACAAGGAAAATAACCTAGAAGGGAGAAAGGAAAGGGCAGTTCTTTTGGGAAAGCTTCATCCCACACATCTATCTGCCAACCTCAGGCTGGACTCTTGTGTGGATTCTGGCTGAGTTTGATTTTTCTGGTGTGCCCCAGGCAGCTTCTCAGTTAATATAGCCCAGGACATGGCTTATTAAAACTATCCTTCCTTGCATGCAGAGGAAACAGGCAGCTAGATGAAAGAGAGACTTGCATGCCTTTGGATGTCAGTAAGAATAGATGCACAATGGATTCATCCCTATGATTTTTAAAAAATATATACTTCCAGCACAGTATCCAGACAGGGAAGGCTTACACCAGACCTTGCAGTGAGATATGTGTGCCTCAGATGTAAATCTTAGGGGACACGCACAAGTTCTTTGCAGTTGCTACACAGGAAGCAAGGGAAATAGATGTGCAAAACACATATCCATTCTCACATTTGCCCTTTGAAATCTGAAGTGGGACTTTCATATCAGGGCTGGTTGTTCTTAAATGTGCTCAGAGACAGACTAGCTCATCATGTGAAGACCTCCAGGTATAGAGTGGTATATCAATTCAATAAATAATAATAATAAATAACGTGAAGCTCCTCTGTTTGGGTCATCAAACTCTTGGCAATGATTCTGTTGTTGGATTAAACAAAAAATTTCTGGGGGAGGTGGGCCATTTTAGTAAAGGAACCACAAACTAGAAGGACAGTGATGTGCCGTTATTCTTTTCGTACACTCATTTCTTGGTGATTCCACTTGCACTGGTCTAAAAAAAGTTTTAAAGTTTTTTTTTAGGTGGCTATGAGCATGGGTTATATTGATGCTCAAAATGGGACATCCGGGAGTTGTTCTCCCCTATGCTATCTTCTGGCTGTTGCTTGAAACTTGGCTCGCTTGCTTGCTCTGTAAACACTTCCCTGCCCTTCATCTGTTTCTTCGTAAGGCATATTGTGGACTTGGAAGACTTGGTAACATGGCTGCTGGAGAGAGAGTGTGTTTGTTTTTAAATTGCTATTTTCATCCAAATAGACAAAAAGAAGTATTAGTATGGATATAGATATGCACACATACGTACACAATTCTTTCTTTCTTTCTTTCTTTCTTTCTTTCTTTCTTTCTTTCTTTCTTCCTTCCTTCCTTCCTTCCTTCCTTCCTTCCTTCCTTCCTTCACCCTGAGGTACCTTTAGTCATATCTTTGTAAAAGTGTCATGGATACCAGCACAAAATTTTAAAAAGAGCTGACGGTTCTCTGTACTGTCAACAAAAAAGCACTGTGCATACATATATAAAATCCATATTCCCATTCCATGGTGTAGCTTACATAGCCAAATCGAATGTAACAGTTATAACTGCATATAAGGGAGCAACTGTAGCCCCCAATCTGTGTTCCTGGAGAGAGTAAGGATTGGACGGAGGTTTCCCTTTGCCAGTGATGGTGTTGGGTGTTCCACTGCTGTGGCCACTGGAAGCTCAGGAGGTTGTGAAGTTACCAGTGGTGGGATTCCTGCCAGCATTAGTCAGCCCAAACCCCTATAATAGGGTGTTAAAAGGGCAGGGTAGGGGTGGAGCAGGTCTAGCACTGGAACTCCCAGATCCTCAGCCATTCTCAGAAGAGGGCTTTTTGCTGTGCCAGCCTGGAGCTGTTAGAACAAAAAACAACCATCAGGAAAACCACAAACTAAACCAGAGATTAATCCATTTATAACATGAATCAATCAACAGTCTCTCATCTCTAATAATAATAATAATAATAATAATAATAATAATAATAATAATACCCCACCCAACTGACTGAGTTGCCCCAGTCACTCTGGGTGGCTTCCAACAAATCAATATAATAGGCTCATAACAACTCATCTCTCTGCTTTATCATATAGCCTCTAACACCTGCTCATTTATACCACAATAGTTATTTTTTGCACTTCCAGTATTGAACAAAACTTATCCCACTGTTCCAGTGACTCATTTTTGCATAATCCATCCTTCCCAAAATATTTTAAAACAGGAACTGTTTAACGTCACTGTTCTATGCCAGGTATTACTTTCACATTCTTTTACAGATGGTAATTATAATTTTTTTCTTCCATATTTTACCCATTAAAATTGATTTTGGCAATATTTTTCTCCTTTAAAACTTTATACTGAAACTTCCCGTTTTTGCCAACTGAAGAATCATTGGCTCATAGTTACCTTATACCCATTATATTCTGGATAGTTATAACTGACCAATTTTTTAAATATATTTGCACAACCACAAAATATGTCAAAAGCCTGCAAAGTCTTGACAACCCCATCCTCACCATGCATTTGAACCATTATTCTACCACTTTATAAGTAATGATTCTGCCAAAGAGTTCGGGAAAATGTAGTTTGTTAAGGCTGTTGAGGGTTGTTAGGAGACCCCCATTCCCCTCACAGAGCTACAGTCCCCAGAATATGTGAACCGTCAATTCCTTTTCCTAAGGATCTCTGGGACTTGTAGCTTGGCGAGGGGAATAGGAGTATCCTAAAACTCTCACCACTCTAAAAAACTACATTTTTTCCAGGACTCTTTAGGGGAAATCATGACTGTTAAAGTGGTATAATTGTGATGTAAATGTATGGAGCAGATGTGGCCATCTTGCCCAACATGATACCCAGGGCTTTTTTGCAGCCAGAACTCACTGGAACTCAGTTCTGGCTCATTTCTGGTGGGGTGCCATTGCCATTATAAGAGAAAACGGAAGGTGTTCATGGTGATTTCTAGCACCTCTTTTTCTAGAAAAAGAGCACTGATGCACTTGATAATGCATTCATTTTGTTTGTAATCTCAAAGGTGCAAAATACAATAAGCACAACAACTTACAGGTATTTTCTCTTGCAGCTACACCCCAAGAATGCATAGGATCATTCCTACAATCCTTTTTACATATTATTAATTACAATTATCTTGTTTGGACATATTTCTCTTTACAACGACTCACAAATGGGCATCTGGATATCGTACACAATTAAATCTGTTGCTTCAACCACCTTTTACAAAAATAAATTCTGCTTAGTCCTTTCTGCTTCCAGAAATTACAGTATACTCTACCTTGCTCAAAACAGTTCACAGAATAGAAGGATGGATTCATTGATCCTATTTGCAACAAGAGGAAGTCAGGATGATTTTCTGGTTAGTTCCTGTCCTAGAAACCTTATTTCACATACCCACTATAAATAACTGTATGATAGAATAGCAACTATCACATTCCATTGACTAGCCAAGTTTGGTGACCTATGATAGGAGCATATCTGAACCAGCAGTTTCATAGGATCAGGTAACTGTGTTAAGTTTATACTATTGTATAGCTAAGATGAGACAGAAAAGTTTGTGTGCACAATGTCATACTCATCTGTATGACTTCTGCCATCTCAACTTCGTGACTGCATACGGGTCTTTAAAATGAAGCTTAGGCAGTTGGTTACATTAACAAGTGGAGTAAAGTGAATTGCAGACTTAATAGTTTAGGCTTTACAGTCCCAGGTTCTACACATTTACTCAACATTTACTGATCAATAAATTGGACGCATACGAACCCTGCATAAATCACTTGTTGACAGGCAGGCTGTAAATGCCATTGTTCATGCCGCTTAGCAACCATTCTCCAGGGAGGCGTTTTTCACAGGGGTATTGGTCTCCTAGGTATTTATTTTACTCATCCAGTTCATATATTACACATTCCATTGCATACTGTTATGTGAACATCATGTTCTGAGCAGTATAGTCAGCTCTAGTGAATTTGTAGTAGAATCACAGAACATCTAGTCCAACCTCCTGCAATGCAGGAATCTTTTGCCCAGTGTGGGGCTCAATCCAATGACCCTGAGATGAAGAGTCTCATACTCTTACCAACTGAGCTATCCTAAGTGGCTTTATATGTGATTGGTCTCATGAAAGACATTCTCTAAAACAGATTTTCTTGAAGCAAAAATGCAAGTGGAACCTAACACAACGCAGTGCAACATTGCTGAGAGCTCCCAATTAGTATGCTGCTTGACCAAAATGTTGACATATCCAATGCTGCATGCCTAACTTGGCATGGCAGCCTCAAAAAGCTAGTCTGGAAAGTCCTTTGGAAAGATATTTTAAATGGAAACAGGAGGTCAAGGGGACTGATAAGTTATGGAAAACCATACCTTGCAGGAGGAAAGAAAGAAAGAATCATCATAAACTAGTGGGGCATTTTTTTAATGATCCAAAAATCAAAATGGAAACTTCGGCAAGATAGCACTAACTGCAGATTGGTGGTGGTGCAGAAGAGTAAGGGCAAGAAATAAGGAACTCATTTTGTAGACTAATGAAATTCATTTCATATGATATAGGTGGACCTTAGCAATATAGTTTATCGTCCCTCAGCTGTCAAGTGACGTGAAGAAAAAGATAGCCTGGCTCAGTTTTCTGCTTAAAGCAAAAGGGAAAGTCTGTTCTCCCCAGCCCTGTCAAAGGCCCTATTTAAAGCTGCTATGTCCTAAATGAATCATCCTAGAATTCTGTATTCGCTTTTCTAGGAGTAAGTTCCATTGCACTTAGTTAGACTTACTTCGGATCACGCATATATAGGATTCCAATTTTGTTCTGGGCTTCACCTGTGGACCCACCTCAAACTGCTGGTTTGTGTTTGTTTGTTTTTTACCCACCAGATCAGAATAGTTTCCTGGTAAAGACCGGTGTGTGTGTGTGTGTGTGTTATCCCTTCCCAGCAAGGATCCTGTTTCCCAAAGGGTCATTGGTAGGGAGTTGGCTTTTGCCCCACATACCGGGGATTTTGAGGGACACAACCTATTCTCTCTGGGAGAGAATTGTTTCAACTGACTGCCTAAGGGAAGGCACAGATCTGCATAAAAAACAGTTTGTAATATTCACCTCAACATTCTTCCAAATCACTGTGATTGGAGAGAACTCAGGGTGTTTCCCTAGTCAGCTTGGTTTCACTTAAAAAAAATATGCAATAGTTGCTTTAATCAGGGGAGAAAAATAGGGTTGTTTTTAAATGCAGCATTTTTGGTGCCCCTGAATCCACAGAATGATTCGGAGCATTAAGGGAATCCCTGATACAATGTGAAGACCTCAGGAGAATAACTCCTATTCACCTAGTAATTTGTGAAGCACGCTGAGCTAATGCACACTTCTACTATTTGCATATTCAAGGTTTTGTTGAAGTAGTGGATTATCAAATATGTGAATGAAACCTTTTGGAAACCTTTTACAGTGTAAGTTCAAAAGGCAGAATATGCTGGCCGTTTCCAAATATTCAAAGGCATTCCAGGCAAATGAGAGGAACAGCTGTTTGCCCTAGCTGGTGAATAAAGGACAAGAAGCACTGATATTTAAACTACAGGGCAGCTGAGCATTCGGAACAAGCTGCCTGGAGAGTGAAATCTCTTTCCCTGGAAGACTGGACATACATCTGTCAATGATATTCTGCATATAAGATTGTTTTGGGAAAGGGAGTTGCAGGAGATATATTGATTCATAATATTGCCATCCCATCTTCCTTCTGTGGCACTCAATGTAGTGTACATAGGATTCCCATGTGATTTCCCTTTGGGCCATGCCCTGAACAGATCCAAAGTTGCATAAGTTGCAGTAATGTTATGGCATCACACATCTTCAAGCTGTGCCCTGTACTTTGTAGGTTTATGGCCCAGCAGTTAGGGTTTTGGGAGGAGGGGGTTGGGGGACTTGCATTGGTGAAATTGGGATGTTTGTTTTTATGCCTGGCTGCTGCACAGGGAAGGAGAGGGAAGGAAGGGTTAAATGTTGCCTCTCTGTGTGCTGTGTGTGCAGCCAGTGTGGTGCAGTGGTTAAGAGCGGTAGTCTTGTAATCTGGGTTCGAGTCTCCGCTCCTCCACATGCAGCTGCTGGGTGACCTTGGGCCAGTCACACTTCTCCGAAGTCTCTCAGCCCCACTCACCTCACAGAGTGTTTGTTGTGGGGGAGGAAGGGAAAGGAGAATGTTAGCCGATTTGAGACTCCTGAAGGGGAGTGAAAGGCGGGATATCAAATCCAAACTCTTCTTCTTCTTGTAATTCTCCCCTCTGCCTCAAAAATAATCATCTCCTGTGTTGCATGTAGGCATAGAGGAAATTGGACAGGACTGTTTGCATGTACGAACCAATCCTAACATTCTTTGATGGAAACACTGGGTTATATTAAAATCTGACAATCTCTTCCCCTCCCTCTTCCCCTTCCCCTTCCTCTTCATGTTTCCTTCCAAATCCAGGGAGAAACCAAAGTCCTGAAGCTGAAAAATCTGCGACCCCAAGACTATGCCAGTTACACATGTCAGGTGTCTGTTAGAAACGTTTGTGGCATTCCTGACAAGTCAATCACCTTCGAACTTACGAACACAACAGGTAAGTGAGAGACCTCCATGGGTGATGTCAGTAGGAAATGTGTCAGCATATGAGTCCCACCCATTAAGATCAGCAGCAGAGGCTTAGCTGGCAGGAGGGAAGGAGGGATATTTGAGCAGGAACTTACATTTTTACTGTGAATTCAACTTGGGAATCTTCCTACAACTGATTCTAAGTTCACATTTCCACACGTTTGCCCTTATAAGACTTCTTTAAAGTGTGTTTATGAGACAAAATGTTACACCAGAAGGGGCTGTGGGACAGATCAAATCATACAAGATATTGCTTTTCCGTCAGCTCTGCTCCAGTATGGGAAATGAGTCTGTTTGGGAGGAAAGTGCTGGGGGATTGCAGGGAAATAAGCTTTGCAGGGAGATAATACTTTGGGCCAACATCTCCTTCCCACTTGTCCAACACTTTTGCTCTTAAAGCCCAACCATCCAGCTGCTGCTCTATATACATTTGGTGTAATACTAAGGGTTCTGCCACTGTCATTGAGGTCTTTCTTAATGTTAGAACCTTCATTCCCTTTTGCAAGGATGTCTGACTGGAGAATGGAGAATAGACAGTGCAACTCTAAAGGCACACATGCCTTTGATTTGAAACAGAGAGAATCCTGTTTGACTTGAACATTGCTATTATTCTTAAGAAGTATATGTAAAAACACCATAAGAAAATTGTCTTTAAATATCTACTTCCCCCACCTCTACCACCACTGCAATTTCCCATGACTGCATTCAGGAAAGGTCCTTTTGTCTTTCCCCTCATGAATTTTGTAATGGTGCCTATGACCTGTGAGTAGGGGCCAGGGAGAAAAAATAAATTCAGTTCACATTGAAAGGCAAACGTTCCTAATCCGTGCTTTCCGAAGCAATACACAAACCAAAACATGGTCATCTTTTGAAATTCGCACTTCTCCGAATTTTGCAATGTCTACTTCTCCAATGAAGTTGTGTGTGTGTGTGTGTGTGTGTGTGTGTGTGTGTGTATATATATATATGCTTTCGTAGATTTTCACGGGTACAGGAATGCAGGTTTTGGTGTCCTCGGGTGTCTTCCCGTGTAAGACACCCGAGGACACCAAAACCTGCATATCTACGAAAGCATATATATATATGCATCTACTGGGATTAAGGGTGCTTCTAAATGCACATAATAGTGAAAATAACATACAAAAGCACATTATATTACAGGAAATTGCCTTAGAAAAAACTTGTTATTAGGAAAATTACATTAAAACATGTGCACTAAAAGAAATTCACACTAAAATGCTGGCGACTTTTCATGAGGACTTTTTGAAAACAATTTGCAAAGTGGTGTGGAGTACTGACTTTGAGTGTCATGGTTGTCACTCAGACCATGATGACAGATGCTCTTACTTAATACTAAGGAAGAAAACTTTACTGAGGCTGATTTAACAGGCAAAGAATCACAGCAGCCTCAAAACTCGGACTAGGCAATGGGAACAGCATGACTAGCTGGGCTAGAAGAAGAAGCCCATTTTGAAGGAGTCCAAGATCAGGGCAAGGAATTAAGAACTGCATAGAAGCAACAGAGTTGTTTAAATAGATTGACACACTCACCTGCCAAGTTTCAAAGCTTCCTTGGGAGACTCCTGTGCCTTGAGGAAATGTCAAGTGTGCATCAAGAATGATGGGTCTATTACTAGTGGTGGTCCTGGGTGACCAGGCTGTGCCCTTCCGCCACCCTCAGGAAGGAAGAAGAGGGAAGGTGGGATTCCCACCTCTCCATCCAGAGCTGCAGATACTTGCCTTCTGCAGCCTCTGTTCTCTGATCTCAGTGCCCCCCGCCCATTTCATCCTCTTGTCCGTCCCCCCTTGTTTGTCACAGCCTGCCAATCCAAGCCTGAGCCCAATGATACCTTGGGTCTCTTTACATTAAGAGAAATATAAGAAACCAAAATGGGCATATTTGTCCATCCCTATCTGTGGGATGATCTTATATATGCAAAACATGTGTTCTACCAGAGAACTGTGGCCCTTGAGGAATAAATTATTAGCATAAGGCTTTAGGATAGCTAGCAAGACTTTAGGAGCAATACTGGATAACAGATTGAGCATGACTTAACGAGACAATGATTTAGCCAGAGCGTTGAAAAGCCTAATTCCAGCATGTATATATATATATTAAGGCATCCTATCTAAGACATAGAAGGTAGTCACGATACTACTCTGCCCAGTAATGGTTAGACAACCCCCACCCAATGCATCATGTTCACTCCCAAGTCTTTTTGTCCAGAAGAGTGTTAACAGAAAGTAAAGGAGTGTGCTACAAAGATGGGGAGTGGAAAGGCAGGAAAGAGACTTGGAAAGCAAGCCAGGAAAGCTAGTGCAGAGGAATGGCTAAGAGATTGAACTGTGAACCTGGCACTTCCTAGGCAGCTCTAATAGCTGAACATTAGAAAGATCTTCCTAGCTGTAAGAGTACTTCGCTGGGGAATGAGCCGCCTGGGAAGTTTCTTCCTCAAAGGGGTCAAGCTAAGCTTGGCCAGACGTTGTAACTTCAAGGCTGCAGGACTCCTTTTCATAGCATACATTTATCTAGAGAAACCACCACCTTTTTGTTCTGTACTTTCACTCACTAAACCATTAGAATCAGTGTTGCCTCCATAACCTGGGGGGGGGGGGGGAGAGAGACGTGGAAATCACCTGTTACTGCCCTTCTTGGGAATATGAAAAAGAGTCTGTTAAGGGGTGACTGAGCTCTAAAAGAAGTTTGCCCCTTCATCCTTCCCCCTTGTATTCTTTTATTCATTGCTTTACAATTATGAGGCGTCAAGGGCCAGCTACAGGACTGTTGTTAGCCCAGAACCTTGCATTTTAGGTACCATGCTGTGGGTGGAGGCAATTAAGGGTGCTGTGCCCCCCCCCCCCCGATTTCAGATAGGATAAGCAGCACAGCCAGTGAATTCTCCTGCAGTTAGACTGCAGCAAATTGGACTTCAAAGGGAATTGAAAGTGACTCTTGCTTGTGTTGCCCCCCTCCCTTTCCACGACAGACTTTGCCAGCAAGTTTTCTGAGCCGAGAACAAAAGGAATCGCCACAGGTTACAAATAAATGAGATTCATCTGCTGCATAACAATGACTGCATATTGTTAGCCTCCATCCGCTAGCAAGGGAAGGATGTGAATGGAGGTGGGCCCCAAAGCTGGTTTTGGATTTTGCGCTGTCTAGCCAGAGCTCTTTTGCCTGAAGAGGTGCTGCTGGCACTTTTACAAGATGCAGGTGGCAGTTTTACAAGCACTTTCCCTCCCAGTCATACATATAAACAAGCTGCCCCAAGGCACCGCCGGTACCATCAGGTCACATTTTCTGACATTACCGAGAAAGATAAAATAAAATGTTGTTGCTCAGCAGGATTCTAGCTATTAAGGCTGAGAAACTGACATAAAATAAAAAGTATAATTTTGAATTCTTGTCTAAACCAGAGCTTCAGAGACATCCCCCCTCCCCCACTCCATTGCAGGGCACAGTATGTTGAGGAAAATGTTACTTGGAGCCTCTTCAAGGGCAACAACCTACGTCTTTTCCCACAGGATGAACTGCATCCTGATTGATCCATGTTGGTTTTCAGAAATGAAGACTATCTGTAGCCCATAGCTGTAAAAGAATTGTTTTATTTGCAATGAGGAAAATAAGAGAACTATAAATTCAACGAAAAGCAGGAGAAATCCCACACTTGTGGTTATTTCAGGTTATTTATTATTTAATTATTTTGTTCAATTTGTATTCCGACCTTCATCCAAAGATCGCAAGGAAACTCACAACATAAAAATACAAAATTAAAAAATGTTGGGGGCCAACAAGAAGAGAAAATGCTCGGTTTAAGATGTCATCATTTGGTCATGAATTTGGGTAGATGTTCTCCCTATACTATATGAAGGCTTTTAGAAAATATTAGTAACACACCAGTTATATTCTCACATTCCAGGGTTGCTTCGAATGTCCATCTGCCATACGCAAAGATACAGATGGTACTGGTTGTTCAGTGTCAAAGAAATTGATAAATGAAGGGCATTTTCGTTTACATGTAAAATCAATGCACAGCTGAAAGATAAATCTGTGAGCCTCTTCTAAGTGGTCCATTATCCTCTGATCACTATTCAGAAAAGTCATATCTGAACAGGAGTTCGTGGAAACGGTGCTGTTTACCACACCTAACAAAAACCATCCATAATTTCAAATGAGGTACAGATGTGTTCAAAGCCCCATTATAACCATCTTCTTTTCTACAAGCAAAACAGATCCTGTTCATTCAGCTTCTTTTCTTAGAATTTTCTTTCTAGACTCTTTAGCATCCTTGAAGCTCTCCTAGGGTCATCCAGGTCTATCTCTGTGGTGCTGATTTGAGGACGTCTCTGTCATTGCATGGACCAATGACATATGAGTTCACACCATCTCTTAAAATCTAAAAACTTTAACAGGATTGGAAAATAAAAGAACCAAGTGCAACACGTCAGCTATGGTGTAAAGTGGCACCATAACTTCTTTGTTCTTTGACATAAGTATTGTGTTAATACAACATAAAGTGATGTTGGCCGTTCAAACTGCAAGGCCACATGGCTTTTTCATGTTCAGTTTGTTATCCACAATAATCCCTAAATCTTCCTGAGAAATGCTGCTGCTACGTACTCAACCCTTAGGGCCCTCTTCTTGTGTAGAAAGGAATAAGGACCTTTGTAAGTAGAAGAGAGTATGAAGTTCCCTGATAAATATCAGGAGCCTCCTCAACAGAGGCAACTAAGACTCTTATGGCCCCATCAAAGAAGAACAAAGTGTATATGGCATAAGCATTTATGGACCAAAGTCCACTTCATCAGATACATGGTAATTGTAAATTGGCAGGCTTTTATACACTTGGTGGTGGGAAAATGTACAAGTGTAGGGTCAGAGTAAAACAAAATGCAAAAAGAACAGCTTCAATGGCAATTACCTAAAAGCAAAATAATTAGCGAACCGTTTACAAGGTAGTGCCTTCTGTGTTTTGGACTTGAGCCTTCTCCTGCTTCTAGCTTCACACACATCCCCATCCGAGATTTGAGTACATCTAGGAGTGAGCAAATCCCCACCCCATTTTGCTCCCCCACCTCTGAGCAACAAAATGAGAGGCATCTCTGCAAATTTACACACAGAGAGCAGAATTTGCATGCGCTTGTTGCTGGAGCGCCTCTCGGTTGCCACTGAATGAAAGTCATAATTCCCCTCCCTCCTTTCCTCCAAAAAATTGGCTGTTGGGAGTGGAGTTTCAGTGGTGGTGAGTGCTTGTACATTTCACATCACTCTTCAGATATATCAGGGCCCCACTGGAGCTCAGCTTGGAGTGGTTCTCAAATGATAACATTTGTCTCACTACTAGGTACATCCAGTTTTAATATAATGCCTTGAGTACTAAGTGAGTTGAAAGAAATTGGGGGCACTTCACTTGAGTGAATCTGCATATTTGGCCAGTAAATGGGGAGCACTGCTTTCTGAAGCACTGAGGTAGAACAATCAGTCTGGATGTGGAAAAAGAGAGCAGCTCTGAAATATATATGTTGCTGCCCTTTTATTAAGAGACTAACCCTCTCACTTTCTGTTTGCGTGAGCTGTAACTCAGAAATTCAAGGCAGTCTCAGCACAGCTCATTAACACAGGGTCCAAGGAGAAGAGATGGCAGAAATAATGATGTCGTTAAATCAAGCTTTATGAATATGTAACAACACCTTATTTTGCATTATTACGATTGTTACTTAAAACATGCTCTCAGCCTTTGTACCTCTGACTGGTGCTTTCTGAGCTCTGTTTGGAGTCTCTGATGGTGCTGACAAGCTTTAAAGGGGCTTTAAAGGGCCTTTGAGAGATTAGACAGAAAAAACATAAAGATATGTCTTTTGGATCTGTGTCTGGGGATGTGGGAGGGGGGAATTAATCAGAAGGGTCGAGGTTAAGCATTATAAAGGAAGGGAGCTGCCCATTCATAATGTGACTCCTTGCATAAAGGGGAAGGCTCAAGGATTTGTGAATGAGGTTGGAGTTGAGTGTTTGATATGTACACAGGGCAAGGAAATGGGTTAGCACCAATTGCTAGGGTGGAGGGAGGGGTGGCATTAACAAGCTAAAGGAGTTTTGCTCTTTGTTGTTAAGGCCTGAGCTTGTGGGAATTAAATCCATAAGGAAAAATCTTTTGATATCAGGAGTCTGCTTTGAGAAATAAAATGAGATGTGGGGATTTGGAAAAGACCGTTTTGCCACAAAATGTGATCGGATGCTTCTAATGTCCTCCCTTCGCCCAGAAAGTGCAGAAGCATGACAGCAGAGGCATCCATGGTTTAGCATGTGCGGCCTTTGTCTGTCCAGCAGAAAAGAACTGCTACTTTACTTGACAACCCATTTGCACTGTCTCTGTCATACATCCCTGAGACGCCAGCAGTGAATTACTGTTGGATATTCTAGCAGTAATTTAACACTGAACTACTGCTGGATTGGTGTGAATTCTACAGTGGAATTCTGTATTAAGGAATAGTGCCGGGTGAGATTTCTGGGGCTTCCCACAGATAGATTTAACCAGCAAGGAGTGTTTCTAGGACGTGGGCAGGGGACATTCTTCTCCAGCTCAGCAGGCTTTCCAAGCCCCCGAAGTTTGTTTCCCTGCTTTGCTTGGGTGAACTTGTCCAGCATCCTGGGGCAAACCAGCAGTACCCCAGGGGAAATCGTAGAAGCTACACCAAGTGCCTAGAAAGCACCATGGTCCCGTCCTGAAGTTGTAGCCTTGAGATGTAGTGATGGCTGCTAACCTGGCTGGATTTAAAAGAGGTTTAGATAAATTCATGGAGGATAAGGCAATGAACAGCAGTTAGCCCTTTCCAAGAATGCCTCTGAATGCCACTTGTTGGAAATCACAAGTGGGAATAGTACTGTTGTGCTCAGGTCCTGCTTGTGGAATTCCTATAGGCATCCGGTGATAACAGGATTCTAGCCCAGATGGACAATTAACCTGATACAGCAGCTTCTTACGTTACTAAGGAGAGACAAGAGAAGCTGGAAGCTGTCCTGCAGTTACAAGAGGGTGATCTACCTGTTCTGGAAACTGATTGCATAAATATAATTGAATCTTTTGGGATGAGATATACCTTCATATTTAATACAGATAAGATGGAACTGCATTCTCAGAATCACATATTTGAGAAGTACTGCCTTCTGACATGTCATCTTTAGCCCAGATTTTCCCTATAAAGGCAAGAGGGGAAAAAAACCAAGTGTCCTCCTTTGGTAAATAAAGTAAATTCCCCTTACACAAGCTAACCTTCGCCCCTCTCTCTCTCTCTCTCTCTCTCTTCCAGCTCCACCAGCCCTGAAGTTGTCTGTCAATGAGACCTTGGTGGTGAACCCGGGAGATAATGTCACCATTCAGTGTCTGTTGACTGGTGGGGACCCTTTGCCCCAGGTCGTCTGGTCCCACTCACCTGGCCCTATGCCCCGCAACAGCCTTATCCAAGGGGGAAACCTCACCATCTGGAGCATCCGTGCAGAAGATTCAGGGTATTACAATTGCACAGCCATCAACAACGTGGGGAATCCAGCCAAGAAGACAGTGAACCTTTTGGTGCGATGTACGTGTTTCAGTGGGCTTAGCTGAAGACTGGCTCTGGACCCCCAGTGCACACACACACATGCACATACTGCTTGATTGTAAAAACAAACAAACAAACCTCAACATGGTTACAAAAAGATAAAACAAGAAAATCAAGAAAAATTCACAACCACACTTAAAATCTTGCAAAAGTTAAACTACTAAATCAGATTAAAATTACCTCAACTTTCTAAACATAATACTAGCACTATGGGCTAGAGAATAATATTAAATATATTATTTTATTCCAATTTATTGCCTGCCCTTCACCAATTTAATGTTCAATATTAAAAGCAATTATGCCCAGCACATATTCCAACTTGCCCACAAAGCTGTTTCCCCCCCACCAAACCATGCCCACTTCCCCCTCACCTCGTGTCATATGAGATGTCAGGTGTGGATAAGTAAGGACATGGCGAGCAATGAACAATCTGCAGCTTAAAGTGAGCTCCCAGTTCCTTTCCAAGTGGAGCTTACTAACAATGAGCCCCACTAGGATCAGCTGCACTAAGGAATTAAGTTGGACAGTACAGTCAGCAAACCCCGCTATGTCCTTTTCCCGCTCTATGCCCCTTTTCAGGTGCAGGTTGAATGTAAATCATGCCTGCAACCAGACTTCTCAGCTGCCGAGCACTTAAATTGAACCCTTTGAGCTTTGGCAGGTGGTCCATGGGTGTGTGAGAATTATGGGCTGGTTCCAGTTCCCCACCCCTGCCTTAGAAGGTACAAGGTGCAGTTGCATTAAGTGGCTATTCACCAGCTTGGCATTTGTGTCTCTTACAGCCATGAGGAATGTTACATTCCAGATCACTCCTGATGTGATTAAAGAGAGCGAGACCATCCAGCTAGGGCAGGACCTGAAGCTCTCATGCCATGTGGATGCTGTCCCCCAAGAGAAGGTTTTCTACTTCTGGTACAAAAATGGGAAGCTGGCCAAGATCTCAGACCGGCTAGTTGTCATCAGGAATGATCCAGAACTTCCTCCGGTGACTAGCAGCCTGGAGATAATTGACCTACGCTTCACTGACTATGGCACCTACCTGTGCGTTGCTTCTTTTCAAGGAGCACCCATTCCTGACCTCAGTGTTGAGGTGAACATTTCTTCAGAAACAGGTGAGCCTTCCACACGGGCCTTCTTGGACTATTAAGGAGGTTGAACTAAGTTAAAGAACTTCATATACCTCAGCAAAATCTTTGTAGCAAATTTTGAAAAAGCAACCCAAGAATAGGAGTGCAAAGTTTAATCAATCAAACTGGTACATTTGCTTTAATCGCATGGCACATGCATAGGCACGCAGAAACAAATGAATATATCTTCCATTGGAGGAGCTGCGATTGATAAGTGCACCACAGTGAAGTTCTTCCTCCCCTTTCCAAATTTGATTAAAAAGGTCCTTAAAGAAGGCTTTCCACCCGGTCTGTGTCCAAAGGTAGCAGGTGGGTCTAGTCACTTCATATTTCTGAGTGAAACCATTGTGGAATAAGCATGTGTGCCGTACACATTCCTGTATAAGATCATCTTGGTAAATTGTGGCCTCACTTGTGGGATTGTACTTCTTCAAATAAAAAGTGAGGTACCACCTGTCTGGATGCTTCCCCGTGTTTTGAGTTTTTGTTTTTTAAGTATGCATATAGAACAATAACATCTCAAGGAGAAGACTTTTAGACTAGGCTAGATTTTGCTATGCAGATTGGCTCTGAGAGACCTAAAAAGAGAGAATCTGATTACATTCTTCCTCAGGGTTATATCTCTCAATGTTGTAGCTGAGAGGGGCAAAGCATTTGAGCAGCTGGAGTACAGGGCATTTTGAAGCATCTTTACTACCAAGGCCATCATTTGCACATTATGGAAATTAGAGCTGCATGCTCCAGAGAGAATTTCCATATCAGGATCCTTGGCAGTCCTTTCCTTCTCTCTAACACAGGGAAACGAAGAGGTGGCCTTAAATTTTCCTTTATGTGCTCTTTAAGAAACGTTGAAAGATTGCATTAAATGGCAACTCTTTCCTCTCATGGCCAGTGGACCACAATGGTGGGCTAAGAAGAGGGAAGTAATTCTGTGTTCCCTGTCTCTCTGGCTTCATCCCAAAAGTGAGGCCACAGCTTAGCAAGATGGCCATCCACAGTAGGAGGCCCTGGAGAGACAGCTTTAATTAAAAACTCCACAAATGTAATTTACACGTTTTTCCCTTGGAGAAAATTGTCTCCTGCCAGGTGAGCGTGTGCCAGCGGTGCTGAGCTGGAAGGGTGCAGCTCTGTCTTCGCACCGTAGAGAAGAGGATCTGATGAGATTCCTCAACCCACGGGAGACCTGCAAATTGAAAATTCACCTCCTTATTGCCTGGCAAAGTTGCCGCTGGAGATACTGGCAGCTGGAGCCAGCCTAAATATACTCTTAAGGCAGCTATGTACTCCATCTGTGTGTTATTAAAATAATCACACTCTCCCTTGCCCTATTATACGTGGGTCACACTGAGTCATCACTGGGCAGTGCAGGTTAAAATGACTTCAGGACTTCTGAGTTTCATCTAAGGAGGAATAATACAAGCCCTCTGGCACATGAAAGCATCAGTGTACTTCATATGGAAACAAAAGAGGCAGCTGGAGGAAGGAAATTTTAGAGAAGGAGGAGACATTTCTTTCTGTGATTTTCAGGTGTTCCATCCCTGGGCTTGGCAAAACTTGGCTTTTACAGAGGTAGAGGACTCAGGCAGCAGAGATGAATCCCAAGTTTCATCTTGATGGCAGGGGTCAGAAATCTGTAGCCCCACCACCCCATCCCACTCCCAAATGTTGCTGGACTACCTTGTCCCACTAACCCTGACCTTTGGCCATGCTGGCTACTGCTGATGGCAGTTGAGGTCCAACAACATCTGGAACCTCCAAGGTTCCTTCAAACTCTGTGATTCTGTGAAAGCAGTATATAAGTACAGCAAGTACTGATTTTTAAGAACATTTCCAAACTAATTGGAAAGGAGGATTCTGAGTAGAACCTAGCAGAAAAAGGAAAGCTCCTCCCTATGACTGGCAAAAGCCAGATATTTGCAAAATAAGGAATTGTGTTCATTTACTAGATAATTTAGTCAGGTTAAAGGATTTAAATTCTACTCTTCTGGGAGCTCAGATTTCAGCGACCCTTAACAAAGGATTTGGATTTTATTTTTTATTACCACCACCTTATTGCAATACACCCATTTAACCAACTCCTAAGTATTTTTGTTGCGCTAAGCAAGCGAGGTGCAGCCCAGTGTATGAATGGTCCTTTCTTGTCGTCTTCTCCCATTAGTGCCTCCATCCATCATGGTGCCCAAAGGTCAGTCCACCATCACTGTGCGCGAAGGCTCTAGGGCAGAGTTGCAGTGCGAAGTCCGGGGGAAGCCCAAGCCTCCCATCCTTTGGTCCAGAGTAGATAAGGAGGCTCCTATGCCCTCAGGTGCCATGACAGTGGAGACAAGCGACGGGAAGCTGCATTTGGAGAAAGTCACCCGAGAACTGAGTGGGACTTACAAGTGCCAGACAGCCAGGTACAATGGCTTCAACATTAGACCCCGGGAAGCCCTGGTGCAGCTCAATGTACAGTGTGAGTACAGCTGTAGAATTTCATTGCTCTTTGCTTCTATGCTAGTGTGCATCAGTGTTCTAGTTGCTTCGGAGGTGAAAGTGCATGCCTCTAGGAAGAGCATCTCTTGTTGGACCTAGTTGTTCTCTGTTTTCCCTTGGAATAACAAAATCCACATGCATGAAGAGTGCAATTGAGATACTACAACTTAAAAGAACCTCCATATGGTGAAATGATGCGCTTTCCATCATTTCACCAATGATTTAATTAACTCTTCTGGAACTGAAACTGTCTGCCAGTTCCAATCTCCTTGCTTGGACTCTTTTGGCAAGAAAGAATTGCTGTCTCTTCCCACCTCCATTTCTTTTTTTACTCCTTGGGTTCATCGGTGTGTCACAAATGACTGACTTAAGCATTAGATGTGAGCAGGTGGCTTTTATTATTAATATTGTTGGCTAGGATTGCTGTGGACTCATTTGCAATTGGATGTGCAACTCTGACTTTCTTTTTTCTTGTTGGCCTTGTGATGCCCTCTTGTTCCATAATAAGATTCTAAAAAGAAACCCTTGAAAACCGTGACTACCTAGGTGAAGTTTCGCTTTACTTCACTTAAATAGGGAGAACATATGAATTGATTTTATTTTGTAAACCCAGATAAGAAGTTGAGTTAACCCTGTTTCTGTGGTCCTTCTCATATCCATCTTCACACTACAGTGAACATGACAAACTGCAAACCATGTGCTCTGTTTACATTCACAAGTCATGGATGTTTTAATTTCAGGACTGTTTCAAAAATAATACTTCCTTTTATATTTTGGTATATTATGAGGCAGCAAGCAGATACCTTAGACTCACATCTGGGAGCATAATTTTAGCAGCGTTCCAGTGTTGGGTCAATGGCAGAGTCTGAAAGGCGTTTACTGGAGTCTGGTCAGATGCAGTGTAAGGCCAGTTTGCCCATGATGGGAGGAGATATTTAATCTCTGTGCTCTGGAAAGATGCCACTCAGTTACTCTCTATGACCTTGGATGACCCACGTTATTTGGGAGTCAGCCAGAAGGCAATGTGATTCCAAATAAGTTGCCTTCTGGTTGGCCCAGAACCAACTCACATTGGACATGGATCAGTCACAGCTGTAGCAAAGCAATATGTTTGGTGTGTGTGTATTTTAAGGATGGATCTTTCCCTAGCGTTCATAGTGTAGCAGCTTTCTTGATAGCATATGTGAATAATGCGCTCTTTGCAGGTGATCAAATGCTGAACCGGGCAGAATTTTTAATACCTGAGACAGGATGAAAGCAATTTGGCTCTTTCACTCTCCAGGTCTGGGATGAAGTCATTGCTTGATGTTATTAATGGGAGTGGTGAATTGAAGGCATGTGGTGATAACTCTTTTTGCAAAGGTAGCCTCCCATCAGGAGAATTTCAGGACCATATTTCCTGTGGAATGTAGGTGGCTTTGGGAATGAGAAGCTGGCAGGTGTGGGATTAAGAGAGAGAATGTTAATTTGCACCATCAGGCACCATCCCTGGGCTGCTGTCACCAAATAGCATGCTTACAGCACACACAGCATCGCTTATTAGAAACCAGCCGTTCTTTGTATGCACTCCCCCCTTTCTCCTGCAGAAATAAAGAAATCTGTACTGAAAACCTGGACAGAGCCGAGCAAATGCCCTCAATTTTGTTGTCTAAATCTCCCTGAAAAGCAATATCACAGAGCAAACAACTCAAGGTGCAGTTTAAAGATGCTAGGTTCAAATTACAATTGGATCCTGATGAACATATCTCCACCCCCCGCCCTCCACACACAAATATAATATTACCTGAGTGAATCAAGAAGAAGAAGAAGAAAACATACACGAAATGCAACACAGGCCTTGAGCTAGCATAACCCTTGCTCCCTGCAAGCCGTGCTTTTCAACTCAGGACCCAGCCTTTGAAAACAGGCCCCTGTTCCCCTTCCCTTCTCCTCTCTTTCATGCGCTACTTGCTTCCTGTTGTTAAGCATGGTTTCACGTCAAGAACAGAAGAAGAGCTTGCTGGATCAGGCCAATGGCCCATCTAGTCCAGCATCCTGTTCTCACAGTGGCCAACCAGGAAACCCCACAAGCTGGACCCAAGCACAACAAGAGCACTCTGTCCTTCATTTCTCAGCAACTGGAGTGGCAGCCATTGATTGCCTTATCCTCCGTGAATTTGTATAATCCTCCTTAAAAGCCACCCAAGTTGGTGGTCATCACTGCCTTGTGTGCTTCATTGGGTGTCCATGACTTCTACGAGGGAACTTTGCCCATGCCATATGTAAATTTATTAACTTAAATCATGCCACTTCTTTCGCACCTTTTATTTAAACTGAAAAGTCCCAAATGCTGCAACCTTTCCTCATAGGGCAGTCGCTCTGTCCCCTTGATTGACCTTTTCTGAAACTCTTCCAACTCTGCAGTGTCCTTTTTGAGGTCAGGTGACCAGAACTGTACACAGCATTCCAAATGTGGTTGCAACATAGATTTGCATGGTAGCATTATGATATCAGCAGTCTTATTTACTTTTTTTTATAAGATATTTATTAAAGATTTTCTTAATACAATAGAAAAAACAAACAAAATAACATATAACTTTACAATAGCCATATTTTCTTCGCTTCTTTGGACTTCCTCGCGTCTCTCGTTCCTGCGTTCCAAGTTTATCAAACTTTACCCAGCAATTTATCACCTTGTTTCAATTCTTATTTTATAATTTTCCAATACTGTGTCCCTAATTTTAGATAATTTTACCCAAACCTTAAAAGCTTAATTTTAGCATAATATTTATCCAAAATTTATCTTTTCTTATATTTTCACTTATCTTCATATTCCTTTCAACTAGCTTAATGGTGCCATATTATTTATAATCTTGCATCTTTTTGTAAATAGTCCTTAAATTTCTTCCAGTCCTCCTCCACAGCCTCTTCTCCCAGGTCTCGGATTCTGCCAGTCATTTCTGCTAGCTCCATATAGTCTATCAGTTGCATCTGCCATTCTTCCAGTGTGGGCAAATCTTGGGTTTTCCAGTGCTTGGCGACAAGTATCCATGCTGCTGTTGTTGCATACATAAAAAATGTTCGGTCCTTCTTTAACACCCTCTGGCCGACGATGCCTAAAGAAAGGCCTCTGGTTTCTTAGGGAAGGTATACTTAAATACCTTTTTCAACTCATTATATATCATTTCCCAGAAAGCCTTAACTCTAGGGCAGGTCCACCAGAGGTGAAAGAACGTTCCTTCAGTTTCTTTACATTTCCAACATTTATTATCAGACAAATGGTATATTTTTGCGAGCTTGACTGGAGTCATGTACCACCTATATATCATTTTCATAATATTTTCTTTCAAGGCATTACATGCCGTGAATTTCAGACCGGTGGTCCATAACCTTTCCCAGGCAGCAAACATGATATTGTACCCAATGTCCTGTGCCCATTTTATCATAGCCGATTTGACCGTTTCATCTTGTGTATTCCATTTTAACAGCAAATTATACATTCTTGAAAGTACCTTAGTCTTAGGTTCTAGCAATTCCGTTTCCTACTTTGATTTTTCCACCTGGAATCCTATTTTTTAATCCAACTTAAAAACCTCTTTGATCTGAGCATAATGTAACCAATCTCGCACTTTATCTTTTAGTTTCTCCAAACTCTGCAGCCTCCAATTATCTCCATCTTTTTCTAATATTTCCCAATATTTCGGCCATTTGGCCTCCATATTGAGTCTTTTCCGGGCCTTAGCTTCCATTGGTGATAACCACCTTGGGGTCTTGTTTTCCAATAAGTCTTTATATTTTGTCCAGACATTAAACACTGCTTTCCTGACAATATGGTTCTTGAAAGCCTTGTGACTTTTAACCTTGTCGTACCACAAATATGCATGCCATTCATAAACATTGTTAAAACCTTCCAAATCCAAAACATCAGTGTTTTCAAGAAGCAGCCAATCTTTCAACCAGCAGAAAGCTGCTGATTCATAATACAACTTTAAGTCTGGCAGGGCAAAGCCCCCTCTTTCTTTAGCATCAGTTAATATCTTAAACTTAATTCTGGGCTTTTTGCCCTGCCAGACAAATTTAGTAATGTCTCTTTGCCACCTCCTAAAACACTCAGTTTTATCCACAATCTGTAAAGTCTGAAACAAAAACAGCATTTTTGGCAATACATTCATCTTTATAGCAGCAATTCGGCCCGACAAGGAAAGTTTCAATCTTGACCAACCTTCTAAATCCCTTTTAATTTCTGACCAACACTTTTCATAGTTATCCTTAAATAGACTCAAATTCTTAGCTGTTATGTTTACCCCTAGGTATCTTACTTTTTTAATCACGTTTAACTCTGTCTCTTTCTGAAACCTTTCTGATTCTGAAGGTGTCAAATTTTTTTCCAATACCTTAGTTTTCTGCTTGTTAAGTTTAAATCCCGCCACCCGACCAAACTCCTGAATCAATTGTAATACCCTTTTCGTACTAGATTCTGGCTCCTGTAGGGTCAAAACCAGGTCATCTGCAAAAGCTTTGAGTTTATACTGTTTCGCTCTGACCTGAATTCCTTCCACCGACCGGTCCCCTCTAATCATATTCAAGACACCTCCAGGACCGAAATGAATAACAAAGGAGAGATAGGGCAACCTTGTCGTGTTCCTTTTTCAATTTTGAACTCTTCCATCACCACATTGTTCACTATCAATTTAGCCTTTTGTTCTGAATAAATTGCATCTATCCCATTCTCAAATCCCCGTCCCACTCCCATCCCTTCCAAGTTTTTCTTCATAAACTTCCATGAAATATTATCAAAGGCCTTCTCCGCATCTATAAATATTAACACTGCTTTTGTATTAATATTTGTTTGCAAAAGTTCCAAAATGTCAATAATGTTCCTTGTGTTAGCAAACAAATGTCTACCTGGGAGAAAGCCTGCCTGGTCCTTATGAATTACTTCATTTAAAACTTTTTTAAACCTGCTTGCTAAAATGTCTGCAAATATTTTATAATCCACATTTAGGAGGGAGATGGGGCGGTAGTTCTTAAATTGTGTCTTTTCAATTTCTAGTTTAGGTATCAATGTGATGAAAGCTTCTTTCCACGACTCCGGTGCCTTCTTCCCCTCCATAATTTCATTGCAAACCTCCATTAATGGATGTATCAGGTAGTCTTTCAATGTCTTATAAAATTTGGAGGTAAGCCCATCTGGCCCTGGAGACTTGCCCAGTTGCATATTCTGAATGGCTTCTTCAATCTCTTGTTGTGTTATTTTATAATTCAGGATTGTTCTATTTTCTTGAGACAGCTTTGGTAGACCATTCTTTATCAAAAATTGTTCTATCTCAACCTCATTTTGCGGCCCTTGAGTGTATAGTTGTTTGAAATATCTCTGGAAACACTTTCTGATCTCCACTGGATTCTGAATATTTCTTCCTTCAATCTCTAGATTTGTGACCGTATTTAGTTTTTGTCTCTTTTTCAACTGCCATGCTAACAGTTTTCCACAATTATTTGCCGATTCAAATGATCTTTGTTTCATTAGCTTAACTTTCCACTCCACTTCCTGATTTATCAATTTAGAATATTGTGCTTGATAAAGTTTAATTTCTCTCAAAATCTCCTTTGACTTCGGTCTTGATCTTAACTTCTTCTCACATTCTTAAATTTTCTCCAAGATCTCGTCTTTTTTCTCATTCTGTGCTCTTTTCTTTATGGTGTTCTGTTGTATCAGAAACCCCCTCATAACCGCTTTACTTGCGTCCCAGATGATTCTTTTTTCCACTGTAGTGTTCAAATTTATCTCGAAATAGTCCTTCAAAGCTTTTTGGGCCTTTTTAGTAATCTCCTGATCTCTAAACAAATTGTCATTCATCTTCCATCTGAAGGAGCCAGTTAGAGTTAGTCTCATATCCATCTTTACGGCATTATGGTCGGAGCAGGTCTTTGGGCAGATTTCCACTTTTCTTGTCTTGGGTGCCAGACCTCTAGTTATCCATATTTGGTCGATTCTTGTCCATGTCAGTTGGGCTTCAGAAAAGAATGTTCCTTCTCTTCCCAGGGGGTTCTTTGTCCTCCAAATATCAATCAAGTCCATATTGTCAGTCAGTTCAAAAAATGTTTTAGGTAGTCTGCCATCTTTTGTCACGTTTTGGCTATATGACTTATCCATGTTGGTTGATGCCACCCCATTCATATCTCCCATCATAATGATGTTGTCATAGTTCAGATAGTCCAGCATTATCTCATGCAGCTTCTTATAAAATTCCGATTTCCCCTCATTTGGTGAATAGATTCCTAATATCAAAAACTTTTCTCCTTGGTTTTGTATCTCAATTGCCAGAATTCTTCCTTGCTCATCTTTAAATAAAAATTTTGGTGACAGGCTCTCCTTTGCATATATCACCACTCCTCTTTTCTTAACTCGGTCCAAAGAGATAAATTCTTGGCCTAATCTTTTGTTTATTAACACTTTTCTGTGGAGCCTAGTCACATGTGTTTCTTGCAAGCAAATAATGTCCAATTGTTCTTTTTTCAATACATGAAATATTCTTCTCCTCTTTTCCGGGGAATTGGCGCCATTGATGTTCCAACTCAGAAGTTGCAGAGACATCCTGGACAAATCTGTTATTCCTCTGCTGGTGGTGTCTTTTTCTCCTGATCTTCAGACCCCGAAGGTGTAGGTGTAGGTGCAGGCGATGGTCCAGACCCTGAAGGTCTTTCAATCCCTTTCTGAAGGTCCTCTCCGTAGGCACTCAAAAATTTTTCTTTATCCTCGGCTGTTTTAATTTTCACCTTCTTTCCTCTGAATGTAAAAGATAATCCTTGGGGAAATTCCCACCTAAAGACAATTGAATTGCTCCTCAGCAATCTTACTAACTCAGTGTAGGTGGATCTAAGGTCCAAAAGTTGTTTTGGGATATCTTTATAGATCTCTGCTCTTCTATCCAAAATTTCAAGTGACTTTTCGTAATGTAGGCCTAGTATTTTGTCTCTTTCCTCCTTAGATCTCAAGGTAATCAAGCAGTCTCTGGGCCTGTCTTTCCTTGTTAATTTTCCAAGTCTAAAAGCAGTCACAATTTTAAAGTCCTTTTCTTCCTCCAAAGGCCAAAACTTGGAAAATTCTTTTGTCAGGAACTCAATTAAATTCCCTTGTTCAAGTTCTAATATTGACCTCAATCTCAAATTATTTTCCCGAGCCTGTAATTCTATCATAGACAGATAGGCCTGCTGTTCTCCAATCCGCTTATGCAATGGTTTTACCTCCTGCTTTAATTCTTCAGCTTTTTGGTTGGCTTCCTCTGCCAATTTTCGGTTTTCTGCGGTGGCTTCAAATAATTTGCCAATTGATTGTGCATTCAAAGTAACTTGTTCAGTTAGTTTATTAACACTGGCTGTATTTTGGTCAATCTTAGCCGTTTGCTCATCCGCTTTTTTATCCAAAGCTTCCAGTTTTTCAAAGATTTTATCTAGTACTGAGGTGGATCCTCCTGCTGCCATATCTTCCAGCAAAGGTTGCTCAATTCCTTCTTCCCCTTCCAAAACAGCAGGGACAGATGATCTACGCGGCTGTGAAGTTAAAGTCAAAGTTGTTTGTTTAGCTTTCGCTTTAGCCGCTCTTGTTTTCCCAGTGCCACTCATTCCAATTCTGTCTACTAGTCAAGGTCATACTGAGTGTGTTCCCATGGGAATCCACCAGCCCAGAGGGTAAACAACCAAATAGGAGGAAAGGAAAGAGAAAGCAGAGTCACATACAATTGTAAATCCAAAATCCTCTAGAGGGAGTTCGAATATATTTTGAGGGAAGAAGCCAAATTGTTAAAATCAATTGTTTAAAACTCCAATCATTCCGAAGTTCCAATACTTCTAAAACAATGTCCAAACAGCCATTAATTTCCAAAGAACCTTCAGTTTTCCTGTAGTTAGCAGAGTTGGTCTTAAAAGCACAACAATGTCTCTAGCAAGTGCTGGAAAAATGATTCAATATAACAGTTCCAATAACACTCAGCTTGTAGCAAACCAAAGTAACAAAGTGCCAAAGTTTGCAATCTGACAGTTCTGTTAAACAGGCAGTCCGACTGCCTGGGTTTCTCTGTAGAGTTGTAATTCCAAAAGAAGAGGTAGAGCACAGTCCATACTGAAAAGTAAATCACATAAACAATTAAGTCCTAAATCTCCATAGAAACTGCTCCAGTAGATGCACAGATTGATTGCTTTTAACGCCTCTTCAAAGGCTCCAAGCATCAAAGTCCTTTGCTTTAGATCTTAAGCAGAGGCGGGAGACGGACTTCCTGGTTGCTTTTAGCCGAATTAACAGTAATTTAGCCTCCAATTCTTTCTGTCTTTTCTTACTCACGGGTTGCTGCTTTTCGGATCGAATGTTCCCAGGAAAAAAGGTCAGCGCTCACCGACAGCGGCTATGCGGCTTCACTCCACAGAAAGAGCGATCGACTCACAGCACCGCGCCAGCCCTTCCACGCTCCGAAACCCCTTACGGGGTCTCTTCTCCGTTTCGGGGGGCGCTTCTGGTGCCCGCCGAGTCCCCACGACCACAGGCTTTCGCTACCTGTGGGTTTCCGATGCGGGTCTCCGCTTCGCCGTAGCGGACGACCCGTTTCCGCGGAGCTCCCCCTTCACAACTAGAAGAGGGCAGCCATTGCCGTTCGCGCCGCCTCCGGAAGTCTTATTTACAACCCCTAGGATGGGATTTCAAAGCTGTCACACATTGTACAAAGAGGGAAGATGAAAGGAGTGTGTATTCTCAAGGCTGGTTTCCAATCTACAAACAGGGAACCAACGTTGTGTTTCTACCAGATCACAGAATCGAGGCACCCATAATAAGGGATGGTTCAAATTATCATTTTAAGGTTTATTTTGGTGAAACTATCGCAAACAGAATTTATCAGCTCATGAGTGGATTGTACAGTGCGGTGTTTTCAATGGGCCTTTGAACTGCAGCTTATTATACCCCTAGTCAAAACTTGTTCCAGAAAGTTTCCAGGGATCTCATGGCGAGTTGTGATTCAAAGATGTATTGAAAGCATCCCAGGATAGGTTTGCCATAACTTTGATCTCACTGCATTGCAAATGAACTGAAATGGCTATATGAACTAGCATGCAGATTTTGGTCATTTCAGGGAAGGGCAAGCCATCGTACCCCTGCACAGTCTTGGTCAAGAGACCTTGCAGTTCCTTCTTTAGGACCATCTGCTGGATCGTTTTCAGAATCTTTCTGATCTTTAAAAGAGAGCCTCCTTATTTGGAAAGCACCGCAACACTCGGGGTCACCTCCATGCCCTCGTTGCTGGTCCCTCTCCTTCTCATGTGGGGAGTGAGGGGTTATAGACGGGTGCGTGCATGTGCTCCACTTAATTGAGCCACTGCTCTCCAGCACGAGCAGCTCATTAGCTTTATGACTTGCCCTGGAATTCTAATCTTGTCGGAAATGGGAATCGTGTGGTTGCTGAAGGCTCTCTGATGAGAGCGCAAATTTTTCCTCCGCTTGTTCTTTCCAACTGAGAATCTGCTCTGATGATGAGTGTGTGTTATAGGTATATATTTGTGCCTGTGCACGCTTGTGACTTGCTTTTGAACTGGCTCTCTTGGGGGAAAGTGAATTCTGGGTGATAATTTGGTTGTTTTGCTGATTTGTTCCAAAGCTAAAGTTGCAAAAAAAGAGAGGGGGGAAAAATCAATACGGCAGATCTGATTAGATGTCAGAACCTGTTTCTCTGTTTGTTTTTTCTTCTTCTTTTCCTTTTCCTTTCCACCCACCAATATATAGTTTTGTATCATGGCACACAAAGCTCTGAAATTAGCTTTGCTAGCGATACTGCTGCACTGGGAAGTGGGGGCGGGAGTGGGGCAGAGGCTTACAAACTTCTAATCTCTTGGAGATGGTTATTTGTCATCCATGTGTTTTGAAAATAGGAATAAATCACTGCACTCTACTTACAGGAATGAGCTAATGGTAAAATGTTCAGACTTTAGTTATGGTGGGAGTTTTTAGGTGTACATCTAGGAATTTTTATTTTAATGTGTCTGCCTAACAGTGTAAAATCCAAATGGGGCAGACGTGTTTCCAAGTATTTTTTAATATTTTTGTATTCATCAGAGATATGATGAGGAATGATTAAAGGAGTTGGGTATATTTAGCCTGGAAAAGAAAAGACTGGGATGTGATGTGATGTGATAGCCACCTTCAAATTTCTGAAAGGCTGTCACATGGAAGATGCAGCAAGTTTGTTTTCTGCTGCTCTGGAGGGTAGGACCAAACCAATGGGTTCAAATTACACACACACAGAGAGAGAGAGAGAGAGAGAGAGAGAGAGAGAGAGAGAGAGTAGGAAGAACCTTCTGACAGTAAAAGCTGTTCAGCCGTGGAACGAATTACCTCAGAAAGTTGTTTTTGAAGATTTTAAACAGAGGTTGGATGGTGCTCTGTCAGGGATGCTTTAGCTGCAATTCCTGCATTGCAGGAGACTGGGCTAGATGACCTTTGGGTTTCCTTTTAACTCTACAGGCCCTGCTCCTGCCTCTAACCACTTGACCTAGGGCAGGGCCTGACAAGTTTTCTAAGAACTTTTGCTGCTGCTACTGCTCAGCAGAGAGGGCTTCTTCTTTTAAATTGTTTTTTATATCCTTTTAAATTCTTTTTTTTAAAGTGTTTTAACAGTTTTTTAATGAGTTGTAAAGGCATTATGTGGGATGTGCCTGGGAGCAGAGGAGTGCCAGGCAAAACCCAGTTCCTTTTTAACCAGGCCTTTGATTGACATGCTATGCCCTTTTAAAATGTGGCTTTTTTGGAGGGGGTGTTACTGGGTTGTTGTTTTCATTTTGATTATATATTTTGTGGTTTGATATTTTGATTTTGTTCTGCGAACCGCCCTGAGACCTCTGGGTATAGGGCGGTATATAAATTCAATAATAATAATACGTACAATTCTTTTAAAAATATCTTTATTAATTTAAAATAAATACATTTATGAAGAAACAGACATACATACAAGTAAACAAACATACAATCAAACAAACAAATAACGGAAAAATCAAACAAACCACCACACTATAAGATACAAGAAGATTAATATAATTATCATCATATATACTCCTGATACTGAAAACAATTGTAAAACTTATAGAGAAGAAATTTAAAACTGACTTCCAATTAATCTCACTGTACCACTGCACAGTTTCTGTTCTCATCCTGAAACAACGTTCTTAACCAGAGGTACTGTTTCTGGGTTAGCAGAGTCTGTAACCTGAAGCATCTGTAACCCAAGGTACCACTGTAGGCATAAGGTGATCCTTTTAAGTAGACAGGTCCTTTCTTTAGGGCGGGTTTCTGATGCCTGCATTTTGCAGCTTGCATTCCCAACTCTAGAAAAGCTCTTCCCCTATAGCAGCACCATGCATCTTTCAAAACCATGCTTCTTTCCATCCTGGCTTCCCTCAGGGACTCTCATATAAAAGATTTCCTGAATTTCATGGGGCTGGCTCAGAGTACCCAACATCTGCAAACCGCACAGAGGAAAAGGTCCTCCCCAATCCTTGGAATCCTAATGATAAATTGGGATCAGCATGGCTATCACAATCCAAATTAAATAGATAATGTTGTTTCCTTTATTCTTCATAATATATACACAACTCCATGGGTGGTGGTATCGAAAACTGTTGCCATTAGTTTGGCATGCATTTTCCTTCTTTCTAGAATAACTTATTTGGATTACTTTCCCCCCTGATTTGTGTACCTGCTATAAAACTTTAAGGATGGGGATATGAGTTGTTATAGGGTATTGGGTGGATCCAGACTAAATTAGTTGAACTGACGTCCTGTTGAAATCAGTGGGATGAGTCATGACTTAATTTAAGTTGCATTGATTTTAGTGGAAGGCAAGTACAACTAACTTAGTTTGGTTTCCATCCAATCCTCTTAATCCACTAGTTAATTTTAACAATTTTTTAAGGCCGCAATCCACACTTACCTGGGAGTAAGACCTATTGTACAACAGGATTCACCTCTGAACAAACAGATATAGGAATGTGCTATGACTCTCTTTTATTTATTTGGAATTCATTAAACTCAGTGATATTGGTTTTCTGAAGGGGAAACTGGGGGGGGGGGGGATTCCCATGCAAGTTAGGGTAATTTACGGAAGGTATTTTACATCTGGTAATTTTCAGTTTGTATCATAAATTTTTCAGATGTCTTGGAAAGTGATCCAATTTAGCATGTTTATTTTTCTTGTATTTAGGAAGCTGCTAAAAACATTGAAATTGCGAAACTTGCCTAATATTTCTTTGCAGTTGGCATCCATTCATTGTTACCAATGAAGCTTTGGGAACTTTTATGTGAAATAATTATGCACTGGAAAACCCACTAATTCCCACTTTGCTGATTAAACGTCATAAGATTATTCCAGTTCAAGTTTTTACTACTTCTTTTTTTTTAAGTGTATAAAGAAAGCGCAAAGCAATTTACAGTTAGAGGGAAAGAGAAGTTTCAATCCACATTTTAATCCTCATTTTAAATTTAACCTACTTTGCTGCTTTATGTCTCACAAACTACAAACAACTGGGTGGGGGGAGGCAAAATCCAGGGCAACCCCATACCCTCCCTTGTCTGTCTGTCTTTCTGTCTGTCTTTCTCTGCTATACAGTTTTCTGTAATCTCCTTTACACAGTAGATCACACAATCATCAGCAATACATGAAATTGCTGTATAGATTCAGCTTGAGTGTAGGCCTCTGAGATGACATGCCTGAGTCAGCATCTTGACCGAAAACAGAGTAGTAAATCTTCCAATCTAAAGCATTTCCTCTCCCTGCATTGAGACAGGGAGTTGCATACAGCCAGTCTCTTCTAAGTTCCTGGATCAGAGCAGTCGTCTTCTCCCCAGTTTCTAACTTATAACAGCAGTCAAGGTGAGCAGAAGCTGAAATCAAACATTAGGCAAAATTGAAATTTCTCTTATATCAAAACATCTGTAGTTTTGAGAGTTTTGAGAGAGGTTAAAAGAATTAAAGGGCGTCGTCAGACATCCTTTGTATTGCACATTCACAATTATTATTTGTGCTCATGATGTTATTGGGGCAGTGACATATGATCCCACTTTCAATACTGCTTGTGCCCGCACAAGTTTCAGGGCGGTCACACTCCTTCATTTCCAACCAGTGCTTATCCTGTAAATTCCTACTGAAATCCTGCAACTTTTCACACCACATATGTTCTGCTTTACATTTGTTCTGCTTTTCTTGTGCTATAGCTCCTCCGGACAGCAATACAGTAGTAGCATCAGGGAAGCACCCCAGAACAAAACAAAGCAGCATAAATCTACCACCAATGCGCTATCATCAAGAACACGGTGCAAAAAACACCCACAATAAAACACCAGTTGTAGGGAGGGGGCTTGGTAAGATTAACAAGATGGCTTGGGGTGTGTATGCGAGATGGCATTCTCTTATCTTTGAGTGAACATTTGTGCAGTCTGACAAATATCTCTACAGCTGCATATGGTAAGGTTACCAAATTTTTTTCAATGAATCCGGGGACACTTATTGTTCGCTACGTACATGTGAATGCTGAGAAAGCTGTAAGTCCGGGGACTGTCCTCGGGAAACAGGGGCGTCTGGTAACCTTAGTATGTGCTGTTCTCTGGGTTCCTAGGAGAAAAGTGGAGTGGTTAGTGTGAAAGTAGGACTGGGGAGAGATCTATGTTCAAATCCCCACTCAGCCACGAAGCTCAGGGGATGACTTTGGGCTTCTCCAGCCCAACCCAAGGTTGTTATTGTGTTGGGCGGGGGAAGAAGAAGAGTTTGGATTTGATATCCCGCTTTATCACTACCCGAAGGCGTCTCAAAGCAGCTAACATTCTCCTTTCCCTTCCTCCCCCACAACAAACACTCTTTGAGTGAGGCTGAGAGACTTTAAAGAAGTGTGACTGGCCCAAGGTCACCCAGCAGCTGCATGTGGAAGAGCGGAGACGCGAACCCGGTTCACCAGATTCCAAGTCTACCGCTCTTAACCACTACACTGCACTGGCTGCTAGGTATGAAAACTAGGTATGCCTACTTGAGTTCCTTAGAGGGAAAGGTAGGACATACTGTAAATACAATAAATAAATACAACTTACAGCAGAAAAGGCATCAGAGAAGTACTATAGTCTCTTTCTTCTGTTGCTTAAATGAAGGAGGGGCTGGATAATAACAAGTAGCTGAACAAGGAAAGACCTGTGAATGTTGAACCCAGCTTGATATGCTTGAAGATGCATTGCACTCCCTGTGCTATAATTTCCCCATCTTTAAAGTGGAGATAAGTCTGACCCTTCCCACCAGAGGTTTCTGAGACTTAATTAGTGGTTTCAGAGCACTTTGAAATCCCTTAATAAAAGGCACACTAGATGAGGCAAGGTTTATTATTATTATAAACACCATCTACCAGACGCCTCAGGTCATGGAGTCACAAGTGAAATTAAACGCATCAGCCACCATGATGCATATTAAAACTTGTGGCAGGCAGGTGAGATTAGAAAGGTTTTTGAGGCCAGCCTGCAACGTTTCAGTATTGGAAATCGTCCCCATGGAAGGAGGCGAGAGGCCGACAGATGGCAGATAAACAGGATCTGAACTAGTCTATGCAGTGCATTTTATAGCCCATGAGATACTAACTGCGAACAGCATCCCTGTCTGGCATCCATTGTTCGAGTTGCTGAGCTCCTGCAGGGCCACTTCTGCAAAAACGGCTCACAATTGCACGGTAACGTAATTCCAGTATGCATTCTACATGGTCAGATGTTAATGTGTTTGTCCGTTTATTTGAACAATTCGCTTATATACCGCCTTTCTGCCAAGGCGCTCAAGGTGGCTGTAAAATAACGCCTTGCAATTTAATTTAAATGATACAAAAGAGAAAAGCAAGGCAGGAGAGGAAAACAAACAGATTTGGGTATTGTGACCATTCCATGAGATAGGTTGAGAAATGGAGGAGCCAGAGGGCTTTTGGTCCTAGCCAAGCAGATGCGGGGGGGGGGGGGACCTAGCTCTCACACCTCTCCTTTTGAAGTGATTATGGAATGGTGATTATGGGGAGAATCCCAATGGCAGCTGGTCCCAGTTAAAGAAGTGCTGGCTCATGGTTTCATTTCTCCTTCATATACAGCTAGTTGGAATGTTCAGGTTGCCATGGTCCATGATCTCTTAATACAGCCAAGGACACATTCTGGTGGGGGGTGCCATCAATTGGTGACTTAATAAAGAACATTTTGAAGACCTAGACCATTGTTGAAGAAGCAGCTATCATCTGAATTTAAAAATAGCTACTTCCCTTATTGGACACAAATACATTATATGAGAACGGCCAAATTCTTCAAAGATCCACAGAACTGTAGAGCCGCAAACAGTCTAGAGATCATTTATTCCAAGGATGACAATGTGGTTCCCCTCTGGATGTTGCTGGACTATAATTCCCATCAGCCCCAGCCAGTATAGCAAGTGGCACAGATGATGGGAGTTGTAGTCCAAGGGCACCGCATTGGGTCCTCCAGTTTATTCCACCTCTGTACTTAACTGTGTGTCGGAAACAGAGAGCAAAAGCAAAGTACCTCATGCTAGTGGCAGTTGTGTGATACAGGATATGTTTGATAAATACACACCCAGATAATTTAAGCCTGCACTTATTGCAGAAAAAGTTGAGAAAAATACTGACTTCGCAGGGGTTTCCCCACCCCCATTCATCTGCAAAACAAATGTTAAATAGCTTTGCGTAGTTAAATAATTGTACTGTATTAACATATTGAAAGTCTCTTTCTCAGCCAGTGAATGCTTTACAATTCCAAATATGTGACCACACTAGTTAAACTTTGAAGACTTTTCCGCATAACCTCTGACAGCATACTACAATTTCATTTTAGCCATTATGCATTTTCCCCCCAGTGACAACAGCATGATAGCCCATATCACAGCAGAGGCGAATAGCCTTCTACCCAGAGGAAACTGACACAATGCTGCTTGCATTTTTGGGAAGGAAAAGGCTAGATTTGCACTCCTCCACAGGAGCAGCAGTGTGTGTCCAGAAAGCTTTTTCAAACCCCTAATAAAAGGTTCACATTATGGCTCTGGCATTGCTGGGGTGAAAACACTGCTGGTTTTTCAGAGATGAAAGTAAACTCTGGTCTGTCACCTCAGTGCCAAACAGACCTTCCTCTATTTTTATTCCAAGGTCCCTCAAAGCTGCATAGGAAGAGTCCTTACAGGAACTGGTAAGGAGAAAGAGTGATTTATATCTATGAACTTTTGAGAGAGTGATTGCATCATAAGTAAAGAAGATTTCACCCCATACCTGAATTATGGTGCAGCACTGTGATGCAAATGTCATCGGAATCAATTCTGATGCCAGTTTTGTGCCTATTTATCCTTTTGCATAGAGGCTAACCTGTTTGCTCCTCTGCAGAGGAGCACTGCTAGCAGATGATATCACATGGGACGATGATGTGAGAGTCATTCACTTTTTCTCAATTTCCAACTTGTTTCAGCCCAAATTACCCTTCCTTGGGGACTTTTCTATTTAAAAAAATAAAAGGACAATTAATAAGCCATGCTTAAAACATATAAAAGGGACGTGGGTGGCGCTGTGGGTTAAACCACAGAGCCTAGGACTTGCTGATCGGAAGGTCGGCAGTTGGAATCCCCGCGACGGGGTGAGCTCCCGTTGCTCGGTCTCAGCTCCTGCCAACCTAGCAGTTTGAAAGCACGTCAAAGTGTAAGTAGATAAATAGGTACCACCTCGGCAGGAAGGTAAACAGCGTTTCTGTGTGCTACTCTGGTTCGCCAGAAGCGGCTTAGTCATGCTGGCCACATGACCCAGAAGCTGTACGCCAGCTCCCTTGGCCTATAGAGCGAGATGAGCTCCGCAACCCCAGAGTCGGTCACGACTGGACCTAATGTTCAGGGGTCCCTTTACCTTTTTAAAACATATAAATACATATCAAAATCATGCATTTGCTCTGTTTCCAGTCTTTTTCTGTAGATAAAACAGTTTGGGGGAGTGATCACAGTAATATGTGTCGGAAAGGAAGAAGTCAAAGGACTGGAGGAAAAATAGTAAGGCCCAGAAGAAGCAACAGGTGGCGATCAGCGATGTCTGTGTCTGTTAAAAAAAGAAAGCAATGCATGTCTGCCTGGCTCTTGGCATATGAAAAGTTTTTGGTATGTGCCTTCATGGCTTAAAGGCTTTGGCCATCCCTGCTGTAGGTCACTAGTGCATGAAGGTTGATCTTCCTTTGCAGCAGATAAGTCTCTTTAGAAGACCATTCCTCTGCAAATGTTATTCTGGCTGGCGAACAAATGTTTAATCTCCTTTGGTATCTGGCTGAGCAGTTTGCAGTGTTGTACGTCAGGCAAATAATAGTCTCCATCAATTTAACCTGTTATCTGTGCAGCAAACATAAGACCAGGAATGGCGAATGTGGAAGGGACAGTAAATAAGCATGACGGATCAGTGGATCTACATCACTGGAAATGGAAATGCACTAAATTCTGCTTTGGCTTGCAATTGAAGCCATCTCTCAACTGCCGGAGTTTTACGGGTGCTCTGTCTCTTTTGAAAGCAAGAGTGTAGCTATTAATTGCTCTGTTAATATTCTCATGAGTCTTTCTGGCAGAGAGCCTTGCCACAACACTTAAGTTGATGCTGCCTGGGAAATTTCAAACTTTTATTGATGCTAGTTCAGGAGGAAGGAGACCACTGCTGTGCTCCGGGATGTACTGTGAGTGCTGAACAGTTGAGACATATATCCAGTGCAGAGGTGGCTCCTTTTGCTCACTAGTCTTGTCAAAGGGAGCGTTTGGAACAGGGGGCTTAAGAATTTAGACTTGGGAGGAATTTAGATAGATGGGTAGATATTTATTTTCATCTTGTCTCCCTTCCTTGGGCTATTAAGGATAGATTCAGAAGATTGGGAGTTGCACCAGTAGCTAGCTGCTTAATAACTGTCTGCATGGGAAGGGGATTGTCTGTAGCCCAGTATTATCTTCTACAGACACTCGCAAATTAGGTAAGTAAAAGGGTAGTAATGCTGAATGGAGTGGTAATGAGAACTGCAGGCCACTGGCGCTGTTAACGGCACAGGGAAGCAGGCTATGCACTTTCAAGTGTCTGCTCTGTGACTGACGGTTGTTTGAATCCATGCAGGAGATGTGTGGCAGGGCTTGATTTAGCCATCAGAGAAAGTCAGCTGTACAATGGATCCCCCGCGAGAATGAAATGATTTGGGCGCTCTCTAGCATAGTGGATAGGCTCATTTTGCTAGCTACGGTGGACTCGTTTAAAATCTCCCAAGAACATGGTGGTCATTCCCTCCCTATAAGGCAAGGGACTATGGGGAATTTGAATATACTGGTTGCCCATCATGAAAAACGGAATGTTTTTCGCAGATGATTGTGAATAAACAGAATCTGACTCTTGAGATGACAGGGTTGCATCTTAGACTGTGGTTTGGAATTGGGTCATTATGCTCATTAATCTGTCGCTGGGTGTGTAATGAAACACTTTCTTTCTGTTCTTTTCTTCAGGTCTTTGTTCTGTAGGAACATTGGTTCCCAAGGGCCTAAAAACACCCCCATAATAGGCCACAAGTGATGGCCACCTTAAAATACACCTCATTTCTGCCTATTTCCAGTAATTACATTGTGCCCATTTTAAAGCAGAAGGTGTACATTCCAGCTTATATAGTTAAAGATTTGTTAACTGTTTCCTTTCAAAACCCTGGAAAACTGTAGTGTGTGTGTGTGTGTGTGTGTGTGTAAACACATGTTCTTAGTGTGATAATGGATCAAGGTGCAGCCAGAGGTCGCAGCCCACAAGTGCTAATTCACCACCCACTTACATGGATGGAAACATAAGCAAAGCTGTTTGTGGTTTAGTAACTATGACTCTCACTGAGAACAGTGTGGGACCAAATTCACCAAAACAAGTTGACTCAAAGTAGCTGCTTGAAATCCAATTCGTGTATAGGCTGTTCCATCTGGCAAGCTATTTGTGCGTAGCTGCTCATCACAATGCATTTTACTACACCAAAGCTATTTTAATTGTGGTTATGAGTTTAAATTTTTAGAACAGATTTTTCTATATATGTGGCTTACACCACATAATATGCAGCAGTGGAGACTGTACAATGAAGCTATTCAAATGTTCGCATTTCTACCAAAGTCTGGCACATATCTCCACCTGTATTTCCCCTGGTTCCATACCTTGAACTTCTACAATTCCTCCACCTCCTCCAAACTCAGCTCAGTTTGACAGGGCTCATGAATTCTCAACAAGTTCTGGTGGGATTCCAGAACTGCCTTTTTTCCTCTTAGAGAAGGGGGCAGTGTCACAGAATCCCTTTCCTTCAGATAACCCCCATAATGACTCACACCTACCTCCAAGATACATCTTTAGAATATTAACGAAAATTATTGGAAGGGTATACATGATGAGATTTTATTCAGGGAAACACCTCTTGGGACAATCCTTGTGATGAACAGAAACCCTAATAGGAAGCTACAAATGCAGAGTTATTTTTGAATTCTAATGAGCCATGACCGCTTGTGACCCACAGTTCTGGAGCTTCACCAATTACTGTTGCCCAAAGGGAGATTGTTTGCATAAGAATTATATTGCAGAATGTTTATGGATTCTCTTACATGTATAATATTCTGAGTCTCTCTCCTCTGAGTCCTGGCTTTTGTGCGAGGAAGCTAAGAATTTCAGCTGTTCTCAGAGAACCCAACTTGGAAAAGTTTATAGGAGTTCCTTTCAAGTTCCATTTTGAAAGGCATGCAGTACTTTTCCTTTGATGGTGTGTGTGTGTGTCTATAAATATTGACACCCGGTGAACTTCTTCGTTTGTTTTCTGCCATGAATGGGCTACCATTGAAAATGTTCCAATTATATTATCTGTTTTGCTGAATGGATACCCGTTTGCCCTCTTTTGCATGCAAATTCTTCTCCTCCTTTCATATTGTTGGGATGCACTGGTGTCCACATTGAATGATGGGCATATAATTTTTTTGTGAGGGCGGGTATAGTTTTCTGTTTGTGACAAGGTCTGAGGCTCTAGGTCTGTAGCATGCCTCCAGATTATTCCAACAGTAAAAGGGTAGAGGACACTGCAAAATTGTTTTACTGTTAATTGCAATACTCTGTAACTCTAATATTCCAAAATGCATTAACCACTTGCATTCCATTCTTTTCAGCTGTAGGTAGTTTGAGAAAGAGGAATCACCTTAACCACGTTCTTCCTATTACTTGTGTAAAAAGAGGTACATTCAAGTATATCAAGTATATCCTTCCAGGATTCTGTTTCAGGGCAAGCTGCACCATTAGACAGATACCACAGGGGGCGTTACCTTAGTTTATGGGGCAGATGCTGTAGGGAGAGGCAGGGAACAGCTGCAGTGTGCTGGTAGACAGAGCTGTGTGCCCCACAGACCCAGCCCTCTGCCTCCTATGTTAGCTTGCTGTTCTCAAGTACTCACAGGGTTGGAGTAAAATTCCAATGCCTCTCCAATCTGCCACCTCGTAAAGTTGCATGTGTAGACCAGCCCTGGATCTTAATACTTTAAAAGAGAAATCACATCTCTGTATCCACTCTGAAATCTTTTTTCATGTCTTTCTTCACATGTCTTTGTTTTATGCTAAAACTGAAAACAAGAACTAAAGGAAACAGCCACAGTTATGTGTTCGCTTTGCATTAAATAAGAAAGCACCTCATCCACACAGAGAAATGTCAAATAAGTTGTGCAGTGAGCCACTAGCAAACTAGCTGGACATCCCACTGTGTTGATCTACTTCTATTTTCTTTGGGCCTGACCTTCCACATCAGAGAAATAATAGAAACCTTAACTTCAAAGAAGACTTTCCTCTTTCTTCCAATAAATGCACATGGATATGAGCTTTTCCATTGCAAGGCAACACCTCCATGCAGATGCTGATGGATCAATATAGAGCTCAAGGGACCCCTCTTTCTTTACCCCATCTTTCCCTGGGCATGCTTACCTCATGTCCCTCCCCCCAGCTATCCAGCACCACCACCCTTTGATAAAGTTCACATAATTTCCCCTTTCCCTCTGGAGCTTGCACAGCTGAGTGGTGGGAAAGCTGAATAGAAATGTGAGAGCCAACATAGATCTTCTCTGATCCCCAGCACAGTCTATCACATGGCCAGACCTTGTGTATGAGCCCAGGGGGAGCAGGGGAGTGGAGAAATAGACAGTGGTCTCTTCTGAACCCTATGAGAGTATTTCCATATTCACTGTCTCTATGAAAGATGGATCCTGTTCTGAAAATACACACACACACACACACACACACACACACACACACCATAAATTTGCCTATTTGCAAAGGTATCATAGAAATCTACTTGTTGCGTATTATGATTTTGAGAAATATTTTCAGTAATATCAAAGCAACAAGATGTGAAAGTTGGCCTTCCTAACATCTGGAGGATACACACCAAATGTTTAATAAGACATACCAGGAACTGGTGCAGATGAGGGGAAATTTGAAATTTTACTCATTTCAGGAAGTTAAATGGAGTACATTCACATTGTCTTGAGCTTTGGAAAGAAAACCCCTCCTCCCTGTGCCTTTTATCACTCATAAGTCATTTGTGGGCATATGACGTATGACGTTCTTCAAAAACATTCCCTCTCCCCTAACTTTGCTTAGACAACTTTGGACAAAAGAAGGATCCTTCTAATACCCAGGAAAGCAACAAGGTTCTTCCTCAGAATTATGTAAATCTTCATCTTTCATATTATTTTTGCTGCAAGGCCATCAATCCAGTCAGGGGACTCACTACCATCAATCATTACAGAGAACTTCATATTTATAAGGGAACCTGTTATATTTTATATGGATTCCAATGTGATTGTGAATATATATAATTTGTCTAGCTGAGATCTGTCAGATTGAGCTCTAAGTTGAGAGCATTTCCTGCTGGAATTTCCTGTTCCAGGTTGGCCTTCTTTCCTCCTAAAGTGTTTGGACTGTGTCATGGGAACACCTCGTTCCTCTGCAGAGGGAACCATCTAGCTGGGCCTGATCACTAGGGAAATTTAGGCTTCTGCTAAGGCCAAACACTTTCGCTGCAGAGAGTAGCCCGGTTTTTCCATCTGAACTGCACTTTAGTTTGTTCAGGGACAGCAGCTGGGGGTGTGGCGTGGCGGCAGCAAAATAAGACTGAGAAAGTGACACCATATGGTAGAAAGAGGAAACAAATTGATTGCTAAGGAGCCCTGTGGACTTGAGGCTGAATTGAAGGCAGCCCCAATTTACTGAAGGTCATGGAGATAAAGATTAGTGAGTTGGGGGTGAAAGAGGGGTTTGAGAGACCATGAGGTCAGAATCCAAGACCACCTCATCATCATCAAGGTTGTCTTTGAAATTGCACATTTAGTTTGCAAGGTGTCTTGATACAGCCTCACAGGACCATTTTCTCCCATATTGTAGTGACAGCTGAGATATAGTTCCTTGCCCAAGAATCCATGGCAGAATTAGGATTTGATCTTTAGCACCTCAGTTCCAAGCCCTTCTCCTTGGACATTATCTTCCATGCTCTTTCTTCTCCTCCACACTTTGCATCAGCTTGAATTAAGGGCCAGCACAAGGCATTTTCTGTGTGGAGTGAAGAACAAGATGGTGCCCCTTCTTCCTTCTATGTACAGAAGCTGATTGACTTGGCAGTTGAATCTTACTTCAGCACCAGTGATAGGATAGTTTCCAGCAATGCACATGAAATCAGCAGGCTAACTTAGCAGGTGCAGGGCAGACTGTGTCTCAACACCTTGCCACTGCTTGATTTCCCACTTTGGTGCCTGCTCTAATGCCCACTCAGACAAATGTTGCAATGCAACAGTGGCAGTGCTGGCATGTGTTATCTTGGCTTGGCCATCTCTCAGCCAGTGCTTTGGTTAGAGACCTTTCTCAATGGCTCCGTGTGCAACATTTTGAGGAAAGGCAACAAGGTGAGACAGCTAGCCAGCCCTGGTGAGCAACGAGCAAGCATCACCACTGCCAGGGCTCCAGTTCAAGGGGTTGGGAATGGCCAGGAAAGAGTGGCTCAGGAGGAACCGCCAACAGGGGGTCTGCTGCCACCCTCCAGCAATCACCACCTGAGGCATCTGCCTCACTCTGCCTAATGGTAGGACCAGCCCCAGCACAATTATCCCTCAAAGCGTTCCCTGACCTTGTTCTATGATAATCCAAGGTGGAACTATATTGCCAGAAAATGTAAAGGAATTCCTCTTAATCCTCTAGAGAAAATGCTGCTTCTACAGAACTCTTTAGAGCTAGGCAAAGCCGATATATCTTGTACTTTCCAAACATGTAGTCATTTTGCCTCCAGTCAGAGCTAGTCTTCTGACCACCAATACAGCCATAACCACAGTTGAAGGCCAAGTCATGGGACAGTAAATGAAAATCACATTTGTGCTGATTAGGAAATTCCATATTGGACATTTATAATGAAGATGTATTTGGCCAGCTTAATTGTGAGCCAGAATATAGCAGCTAATAAGAGTTTAATGCAATATAGATGGATTTAATGGGAACAATTCTGCTGGGATTTCCTTTAACAGTTCATAGCATATGCATAATACACGACCTCCTGGCCAATTGCTTGCTGTGCCGTGAAATGGGAGACTGGGGCTTTGGGGGAAGATGCATTCATTGTAGAAGACATTGCTGGAGAGAAATGCGCAAGAACTGGGGGAAAGATGAAAAATCGCAGCCACTAATTGGCTCTAAAGAAAAGGATGACATCTTGAGGCAAAGTTTTCAGCAGGTTTGCACTGATAACTATATCACTCACCTCCCCCCCCCCTCTTTTCTTGTATGCATACCTTTATGTATGCAAAACCTGAGATTTATATCTTGTGATTTAATCTGCTTCCTTAGCAACAGCCACATCAGTTCTCTGTGCAACGGAAGAGCTAGCTTTAAAAATAAAGCTGAGTGAAATTTTAAAATCATTTATTCAAGACATCACTCCCTGGTCAAGCTGTTCCGGAAGGCAGCAAATCCTGGGAACTAGATTTCTCCCCACCACACCAGACCTTCTCTTATCCGAGGCAGAATCTCTGAGCTTTTCACACATGGGCCTTAGCTGTGGTTAAAACTAACACATTTTGGATCCAAACCATACGTTTAAAGCATGTGGTTTCCCTCAAGAATCCTGGGAACTGCAGTTTGCTAAGGATGCTGGGAATTGTAGCTCTGTGAGGGGTAAATTGACAGTTCCCTGGGTTCTTTGCAGGGAAAGTCAAGTGCTTTCAATATGCTTTAAATTTATGGTGTGGATGTAAATTTTGTCGCTTCAGGCATTGATTTTAAAGCCTTGAATGGTGAACCTTGCTTCAGAGTAAGTATAGTTAAGAATGCAAAGAGAGAGGGGAGGGGTTGGAGGGCCAACTATACAGTCCAGCAACATGGACCCTTACCTACGTCCACGTTGACCCCTGTGTTGTCTCCTAGTCAAAAGACCTTTCAATGTCTATGGGCTAGGGAAGACTTTGGGGAGAAAAAGGAGGTGCTCCAATTTGCTGCTGGGAATTGTGTTTCCTGCCACTGGCCTAAAATGGCCCCCTCTTCTGCAGATAAAATCTTCCCCACTTGACATTAAAAGGGTGAAGGTGTGAGGTGCTGCTGTGTCTGCGATAAGTGAACTTGGCTGCTCTGAGAGGCTCCTTTGATGCCAGCCCGCCTGATTGAAGTGTGTCGCCAAAGGAGCCCGAGACATCAAATGTCAGAATATGTTTATCTGCCGTGTGGGCGAGATCATAAATCCCTCTCTCTGGATGAGAGTCCAGATAGAACAGGGACCAAACTGTTGTCCAGGTGGGGCAGCTGTGGAAGGCGGGGCCAGGCAGGAGTAGCAGACTGCAGAGCTTGAATGGATGCCAGTCTAGTCTCTGGCCTCTTCCTCAACCCCTCTGCTGTAGAAGGGAGCCTGGCAATTCAGGAGAATGATTTCCCTGAGCAAATGTTAGAATAGAATGCATACCAAAAAGCGTGCCTTGGCAAAATTCATTCAAAATGCCTATTGGATGGGAAATAAGTTCGAAAATAACACGAATTCATCCTTTTTAAAAAAAAAAACACCTGTGGGTTGAAGCAGAAATGGGAAATAAGGGATTTATGAATGAACACATGTGACCCTGGCATAGACTGGGAATAGACTGATAAATCTACCCCTATTCCTTAAGCAAAATACTTAATAGTAGTGGTATGTATAACAATGTGAATGGGGGGGAAAACCACAATAGCAGTAGTAGTTGTTCTTTTAATAATAATGAATTATATTGTTTTCATTCATCCTGCCTGGTAGTTGACACTTGAGTTACTCCCTTGATGTGATAAATGGTGTCACAATTTTACACAAAACATATGTACCCTCCCCCCCCCCCGAGTGTCATCTCAGTGGGGCCTCTCCCACATGCACCTAGTTCTTCTTTTTAATTTGATGCAACCTCTGTTGCTAGCACAGTAGTTGTGTCAGCCTCTGGCTGTAGGCCTTCCTTCCCCCATCTATTAGGGAAGCAGCTGTGAAGGGAATGCCTAGTGCTCCCAATTTAGCCTTCGAGCTGGAAACAGACGGCAAGGTAACTCTCCAGCCCAGCTGCAAGACAGAAGGCCCTGGCCACCTGTGGCTCTGCTGATCATTGTGTCACACAGCTGAGCATCTCCTCCTCCCCTCGGAAGGGCTCTGCTGTCTTCAGCCTCACTTTACCTGCAGCATTAGCTGCTTTTAACTTTCAATTACTGTATGAAAAGAGAAGCAACTGTACAGGCAGCGACTGGATTGCTCAGACAGCTGGTAGGTAGCCAGCTACGAAGTCTTTCTTCTTCCGAATGTTTCTTTGAATTCCAGCCAGTGCCGTAATGACCGAAAGTCATTCCAAGTGGATGGCTGTTCAGTGGAATGTGTGAAAATGAGTGCTCAGGGAGCAAAGGTCTGTGTGCAATTCCTTATTGGGCAGCGGTGTGCCTTGCAGAGATCAAAGGCGGAAATGGCACTTTGGGGGCAGTCTGGGCAGACAGGTTTTGTAATTTGGTTCATCTTGCACAAGTACCTATGCCACCATCCATCTTCTGAGCCCTTCCGAATCATTTGCAGTGTAGTGTCAGGAAGAAGGTGAGGAAGAATTGTGCAGAGGAGACTATTCTGCAATATTAAACGGCAAGGAACAATAGCATTTATTGATGATTATTTATGAAACCAAAGCACCCCAGTTGGACTCCATATGACTTGCATTAGTCATAGTCAACAATTGCATTCATTATTTGTTGGCAACAGCAATTAATCTTTAAAATGCATGGTGATCAAGGGCTTGTGTGCACAAGTAGTTTACTGTACAGGAAGCATCTGTTATGTTCATTGGATCCCAAGTTACCTTCAGTCAGGGCCACTTCATTTATGTCTATGAAGAATCCCTAGAATGAGCAGCACCGAGCCCCTCATTTCTGGCTCCCTCCCGGGCACTCAGACCTACTTATCAGCAGGGTTGTGATGCCAGGGCCTCAGTCAATTCCCTACGACCCTCAATTATTGTCGAGGGGAGCTGTGTTAAAGGTATGGGGCAGATCCAACCATGCCAACACATGATGCCAGCCCTGGTGAGGTATTAGTGGGCATTTACATCTACTGCATGCCAGGCTAATCTTTCCTTGCCAGTGCCTTCCTTCCGTGATTGTATTGCTAGATTCCTTTTCTAATTTTGTCTCCTGACATCATTCCTGCTATTGGTATCCATCTGGCTTCAGAGACACTGGAGGGCCCTCCGAGGGTGAAATCAAACTGCTGCATTAGCAGCACTTAAGTGACCTTCCCAGAGCACACGTCTGGGCAGTATGTATGGAGGTCCTGGGCTGCCTAGATGACAACACACATACACACACACACAGCCTCGCTGATATGGTCTAAAGGAAAGCAGAGCAATCTGTTTGGCACCAGCTTGGCTGCCAGAGATGCTGGAAGGAGGCATACAAGGTGCCATCCAACCATCTTAGGGACTCTACTCAGGATGTGTGTAAGGTTTGCTCCTTCACCTTTTATTTTCCTGAAGGTGTCCCGCAAGGCACCAGAGGTTTAGGATCAGAGTTTTCCTCGTCCTGGTTGGGCTACCTTCCCAGGTTGATGAACCCTATCTGCCCCTCACTTCTCTCTACAGCTCATGCAGTAACCGTGTTCTTGATCATTGAAGCTACTATTGGTCTCATCCACTCAGGCTACTGGAGTCTGTCTTTGCATGCAGGGGAAGCCCCTATCTCACTGAGGGTTTGATACCCATCAGCTATGCTCACCTGTTTTAGCTAGCCAGTCAAAGCCGTTCCCAGAGTATGGTCGCTGTCACATCTTGACACCTTCTAGGAGATAGGAGCTGAGTGCAGGGTGGGGTCACAATTTTATCATTCTTACTAGTTGTATTATATTTTATATATCATTTACAGGGTGGCCTTTACTTGATGTTTGTCTTGTGAGGCAAGGGGACACAATCCCTAGCCAATGGCAGAGGTCAGAGTATGCTTCATCCCATGTACACTGATCAGAGTCCTCTGTGGCAAGGATGGAACACAGTTGTGTAAAATAAGTGAATACATGTGATACTTCCTTTCATTTAGCACTCTTTATGGCGATTCCATGTGTATTGTATGCTGTATGGGGCTACTTCCTCTGCCATTAGTAAAAGGCTGCATATACACTATATTTTGGAAGCGCATTCAGAACACATTTTCCCCCTCAAAGAATTCTGGGGACTGTAGTTGACGCTTCACATAGTTACGATTCCCAGCAATCCTGAACAAACTACATTGCCCAGAATTATTAGAAGGGGAAGAATGCACTTCAGATGTGCTTTAAAGATATAATGTGTACACAGCAAAAGTTCACACATGGATTCTAGCTCCTTTTAAAACTCTGCATGAAATTCAGACACAGTGAATAAAATTGTCCGGTTGTTTGGTTCTTTTATATACCTCCACCACCAACCTCCGGCCTTTGTGCCCTGGTCTTTCTTCAGCCCCCATCTATGTTGCTTGGCATAAGTGATAAGAGCCAAGGATGCAGTTTTGATTGTGTGTGACTCTGCTGGCATTTAGAACCTGAGGCACCATTTCTCCCCAGAGGAAATTAAACCTAAATGCAAAATAAAACGTTGTACTCTTGGGTGCTTAAGATCAGAGAAAGAAGACAGGAATGGGAAATGTTAAGAGCTAGAATAAATGCCAGTGTGATCTTGTCAAGGGCTTCTTTAGAGAGTGAAATGTGGCCTAAAGCTCCTTTTGTACTTCTTGTTAATGCAGAAGAGCTACTTGCTTTCCATTGGCGTAACATTACCTGCTAGTTTAGTTTTGCCCGTAGTAAAATGGAGAGGTGTGAATTCACTTGGGTGTTGACTAGCGAGGCTCAGACATTAAAAAAATATTCAGAATGTTTGCTTGTTTGTGATGTGCAAGTATTTCTGAGGGAATGTTATGCACTGTAGGTTATCTTAAGGCCAAACCTAGATATTGCATTATATACTTGGCTGATGCCAAAAATAACAGCCACACACCTAGTTTCCCCTCTGGAACATCTGATACAACTTGTTGAAAGACTGTGCATTTATCCACCCCTGATCTGGTATATTGGCTGCCACAAGAAGTGGGGGAATATACACAAACAATTATCTCAGACAAAGGTAGGTAAGTATCAGTAGATGTTGAAGAGAGGAGATGGGAACAAGGTATGGAGCAGCCATTTTTGGTGGCAACTGTGTGCATGGGTGGGATTTTTTTCTGTCTACTAGGAAGAAAGGCAATCATTCTGTCTGGCAAGCCAAAATGCTTAGCCTGACAGAACAATTGCCTTAGCACGACACTAAACTCCTCCCTCTCATTTTCTCATTCTCCCAGTCTTTCGTTCTCCAAATTTCCACATCATGGTGCTATTTTTGAAAAAAGATTCCTCCTGAAAATTCATTAACATTTTATTGCAAATTTCTCCTATTATACACAATTTTGTTTACAATTTTGCTTAATGTATAAAAGGTAAAGGTACCCCTGCCCGTACGGGCCAGTCTTGCCAGACTCTGGGGTTGTGCGCCCATCTCACTCAAGAGGCCAGGGGCCAGCGCTGTCCGAAGACACTTCCGGGTCACGTGGCCAGCGTGATATCGCTGCTCTGGCGAGCCAGAGCTGCACACGGAAACGCCGTTTACCTTCCCGCTAGAAAGCGGTCCCTATTTATCTACTTGCACCCGAGGGTGCTTTCGAACTGCTAGGTTGGCAGGCGCTGGGACCGAGCAACGGGAGCGCACCCCGCCGCGGGGATTCGAACCGCCGACCTTTCGATCGGCAAGCCCTAGGCACTGAGGCTTTTACCCACAGCGCCACCCGCGTCCCATGTACATATATACATGCTTAATGTATATATTTTTGTAAAACAATTTCCCTGAATACAGTGCATTTTTGTATGTTATTTTCATGAATATATGCATATTATACACAGTTTACCCCACAATATGCATTTTTGTACACAATGCTTGACTAGAGAATTGCATTTCAAAAACTGGAGAATTGTGAATTACAAAGAATGTCTGTGTTTCGGTTCACAGATTGTTTTGGAAAGTGCAAAATTAAATAAATTTGCCTTTAGATGCAAACTGAATTGGATTTGTCCCCCAATCCAAGTGTAGTTACACACATCCCCCCCCTCTTTTTTTATTTGTACCACCAGCATGCATGGTGCTTTACTGGCCAAAGTTCTACATAGGAAGACAGTAGAGGAAGAAGAGGGCAGGGAAAGAACATGCATTACTTAAGCTACACAATCTTAAACTGCAGGGTTTGATACAGGCTTGGGAATTAGGAGGTTGTACATTCCTTTCCTAACCCAATAATTGCCAAACAGCATGCTCAGACACCGTGATCTGGTTCACATGATACAGTAAACCAAATTATGGCTCAGCTGAGACTACATGAATGTGTGGGTTCCCAGAGAGGAGCCTACAGCTGCTTTTTACAAAAGATTTCATAACCATAGCTTGCATCCACCTTGCTCCTCCCTTGTCCTTTTTATTATCATGCCAACCCCATGCCAAGCTAGGGTAAAGTTTGGCTTAACATGTCATCTGAACCAGGATTCATGCTTAAGCTCTCTCCTCACTAACCATGAGCTGTAGATAAAACAAACCTTGGATACACTCACACAGTCCTGGTAAACCATCGTGTGGCTTACCATGTCATGTGAACCAGGTCAGTAGCGTGCTATCAGAAAGAAATTGGTACCGCGCCAAAATAAACAAAGAGGGTTCTGCTCCTGCCTGCATAGGAGGTCACACAATTTACTGCTCTGTCGTTCTGACCCTCAGCTGATAGCAAGTAATTCTGCTGATTCTCTGCAGCAAGGCTCTAAGCCTCACCCAATTACGCCTAATACATATGGTACAATGACTTCCTGCAGATCCAGCCCTACCATTTGGAAGAGTGAGGCAACCACTTCAGGCAGTGGATTCTGGGTGTGTGTCATAAAATGGCAGCAGATTGTTGGTTATTGAACTTACTGTTGTGCTTTTGCTATCAGCGAGAGGTGACTTGTGGTTTTTTCTTCCTCGTGTGCCAAAAATACGTGACCGGTCTTGGGTGCTATGCACTTTGTCTTACCAGGGGGGAAACAGCACTCATCAAATGATGGGTAGGAGGGTCTTATTTGACTCCACTTATTTTGTCTTCCTCTGTACGTGTTCCATTTCCCCCTCCCCAACACATCCTTTTCAGTTAATGAAACGGTGTTCAGAAACCCAAGACTTCAAGGGTGCTGAGCCATAGGAATGCTTTGGCTGCAAGGGAGTATTTCTCTTTGTAGTGCCTTGTAAGCATGTTTTAATTGGGCATGGAGTCTAAGCGTGAGATTCAGCATGCCTGGCTCTCAGCTGCTTCGAGGAGAGGTGATCGGGGGAGAGGGGCACAAAGGTCAGCATAATCCCACCCAGGGTGAAATATCTTCCAACAGTTGCGAAGCAGAAACTGTAGTGTGATATATTAACCGTCCGCAGAAAATCACTGAGTGCCTCTAACCTTCTTTCTTGAAGAAGATTTGGCTAGTTGTGTTAATTGGCTCAGGCGGGTGTAAGGGAACTGAGCTCTAAAGTCAAGGGCTGTTCACCATCCTCAGTCACTTCTCTGGAAAAGGCTAATTAAATTGAGGCTTGGATCTTTTTCTGTGAAGCTCAAAATTCACACATGCACAATTCTGCGCTGACCTTAGAGAAACCCACTGAACAGTCTCTGTTTCATAACTTACAATTTTTGGTGTCAAACTCGCCCCCCACCCTTGATAAACACAATCCAGAGCCAAATTGAAATGCTTCAAGTCTCATTAATTTCAATGACAGAAGGATGTAGCTTGATACAGTGACTGATCCCAAGTACAGAATACCTTGGTTGGTTCAATAGGCTTATAAGAGGCCTGGGGCTGCCACTGAAAGTAGTCGTCTGTTATGATTGTTCTCCTCTCCTCTCATTTAAAAATATGCTACGTGATGTCATTGCTTTAGTCCTGGTTTGGGCAACCTGTAGCCCTCCAGATATTGCTTAACTACAACTCCCATCATCCCTGACCATTGGCTGTGCTAGCTGAGGCAGATGGGGGATTGCTATCCAACATCTGGAGGGCAATAGTTTCCCCATCCCTGCCTTAGATTTTCCTTAGATTTTGGTATCTGAAGAAGTGTGCATGCACACGAAAGCTCATACCAAGAACTAACTTAGTTGGTCTTTAAGGTGCTACTGGAAGGATTTTTTTTTTGTTTTGACTATGGCAGACCAACACGGCTACCTATCTGTAATTAGATTTTCCTGGAGCTTTTTATGTGGCAGCCAGTGGAGTGGAGTGGAAGGGGGAAATTGAAACCATAATGATGACATGTCCTACCTTTTACCTGCTTGAAGCTATTGTGAAGAGGGGCTGTGGCGACTGTTTTTTAGTTCCTTGCCATTAACTCCTAATTGGAGCCTCAAGCACCAGCTCAACTCTCTAGTTTAAAAAACGAGGACTTAAAATGTGTTTAACTTTGACAGGGTTGTCCCCAAAGTCCCTTGAGCCCCCTTTACTGCAGGAAAGCCAGTGTGCCTTAATGGTTTAGAGTTAGAATGGTTGGATTGGGGGAATCCAGGTTCTAACCTCCACCCAGCCATGAAGATCACTGGATGACTTTAAGACCAGCACTTTCAACCTAACCTTTCCCATAAGAGTGTTGTGGCAATAAAAGGGTAGGTGAAAAACCATAGCATGCTGCCTTGAGTTCCTTGGAGGAAAGGCAGGATAGAAATGAAATGAATGATAATCTCAATGTTAACACATTCTGCATATGAAATGTCAGGAAATCAGGTTGCCTGTGAAATCTCCTGCCTCGGTAAAGGAGTTAATGGGAATAAGTCCCACTGAACTTGATGCAACTTGCTTCTGGTCAACATGCACAGGAGCATGCTGCACATTTCTGTTGTATGAAAGGCAAGAGTCGTTATTATATTCTTGCTGCTGGAGAGTGAGAGTGTGTCTGACCCATGCCATCACTGGCAATGGAAAGATCTGTGAGTTTCGGTTCTCTCGGTTTCTCATTTTTCCAATCTTAAATTCAGCCCTCCACATTTTGTAGCAATTTGCAAATTCTGTTTTAAAAGGTCCATGTGAAAATCTGCCAGCATTTTAGTGAGAATTTCCCGTAAGAAACATGTGTGAATGTAGTTTTGTCTACACATTTTTGCAACCAATTCTCCTAATATAAATGGCATTATATATGTTATTTCACTGGTATATTAATGGTAATGCACACTTCCCCCTGATCTAGGCATTTTTGTAAACATTGGCTGGAAACTGTAACGCAAAATTCAGAGAAGTGTGAATTTTGAAGGATGGCTGTGTTTTGGTCTCACATTGTTTCAGAAAGTGAAACTAAGGGCTCATCCACCCTTCCTCTTGTCCCGCTGCTTTTCCCCAGGGAAAACTCCTCTTTAGTGCTCCATCTGACCAAATGGCCATTTGGGGTTTTCTCTAGATTGACATTTGCTCCGATTTAGCACTAAACAGCAGGTTTCCCTGAGAAAGAAGCATACTTTCTAGGCATGGGACAAACAGAAGTGTAGACAAGCCCTATGCTAGACTCAGCTTTCAGTGTGAACTGAATCAAGTTTCTCTCCTACCCCTCAAATCGTTACATTCCTTTTTGTCCCTTGCTGTCCCAGAAAGGCCATTTCCCCTTTTCTTCTTTCTGGAAATGAGCTCGTTAATAATCATTGAATTTGTGCAATTACACCTGTGCTTCTTTAGCCCTACAGCTAATCTGCTGCATGTGTAAAGTTTCTGCTTCAGTTAGAAGAAATGAGCGGGTAAAATTAGCAAGTTGTCTCCTACTATTTGAATACATGCCTTGGTATTGTGGCAAAAACTCACCCCTTTTTTCAACCTCTGACAATGAATGAAGAGGGAAGGAGCAATGACCAGGAAGAGGAAAAGTGTGCCATTTTCAAGTAGACCCATTGTAGGATGGCTTGTAGACTTTTTCCAGGGTCTAGAAAACCCTCAGGTGCTTGTGTGAAGCAGAATTGAAAAGACTTGACAGACTGCTATCAGTTGTTGGACCGTTCCTTTATTTCATAGTTCTTTCTTTTGCATCTGACTCAAGTTGGGACAAGCTGTAACATAATGCTTTAGATATCCAGAGCCTCTTAGAAAGATCTCCTGTGATATGTCAGCACAACATTCTTAAAAGCTACTTTTGGAACACGGGTTCATTCAAGGTCATGCAAAAGTCAACATGGCTGGGAACCTGTTCTTCTGGATGACCAGGAATGAATGGGTTTCAGGTGTGACCTCTAAGAACGTCATTTTGCTATGCTGCAGAATCCCTCTCTGAATACGTCCCCCACATGCAAAAAACATTAGCTTGCAATCTGCACCAAGTTAATTAAGAAAACTCAAGTGAATGAGTATGTATATCTATCTATAAATAAAATTCCCATTATTTAGGAGACAGATTTCTCGATGCTTGCCCAACAAAAGACTGTAAAACTGTTTTTGATTTATCCTCGTCAGTGTTTTTATACTGCCCTTAAATCATATTCCCAGAATGCTTTACAAAAAGAAGAAAAGAATAAAACTATTAAAACGTACAAACAACATAATATACTAAAAGCCGCAAAATCATAGAAGTCACAGAAAAACAGTCAGCTGGATTAAAATGGCGTCTAAAAAGCTCAAGATAATAAAAAAGGCCTTTGTCTGGAATCGAAAGGTTAATGAGGCAGGTGCCAAGTGAACTTTTCAGGAGAGGGTATCTCAGAGCTAGAGAGTCACCTGTGGTGGCCAAATACATAAAGAAGACAGGGCTTCTGTCATTGTATGGTAGTCATGGAAATTCCCTTTTCTACAGAACTATTAAAGGTGTAGGAGCCCTAGCCTCTTTTTCAGCTGGCCACCTTGAAGCCACCATCTAGAAAGCCTTGTCTCTGGTAGCCACTCACTTCTGCAGATGGCGCAGAAGCCCTGGCATCCAATTTTTAGGTGCTTGGGCAACCAGCCACTCAGGTTTTCTGAGTAAACTTTGGGAGGAGCCAAATGCCAGTCATGGACTGAGCCAGAAACAAAGGTGAGTGGATCAGCAGGTGTAAATTTTACCTTTGTACAGTGGACTGGTTTCTACACAGACTCACACAACCCTCTGTGTTCTCCATCCAGACAAACAAGAGCATTGTCAGAGTTCGCATAAACATCTCAGCCAAGGAGAGTGCAAAGCAGGGCTGATAATGCAGCCTGCAGGAAGGGGTGTGTGGCTAGGAAGGAGGTGTGGACTGGAGTGAGACTCAGGGACTTGATAGAAAGTTCTAGAAGGCCACATTCATCTTCCAGGCCTGAGGTTCACTGGCCTGCAGCGCAATGTAATTTATTTTACTTGCGTTTAGAAAACAAAGCTCAAAACTTTCAAATTGCCTGGGTTGTCTAATATTTCGTTTGGAATTGGCACCCATTCATTGTTACTAATGAACTTATGAAACCCATTTATTTATTTTTCACAGTAAAGAAAGCACTGGGGAAATTTCCAGAAAATCTTTTGTAGGGAAATTCCCACCCCACATCCCTAGCTTTGGTATATCCCATAGAATCTCTCCGCAGGAGTCTGTCTGCTTGGTGCAAAGCAAGACTTCTCCTTTCCCTGAAGCAAAAGTAAAAATAGATTTTTAAAATGGGTTTTAGAACTCGGTCATGCTCCAGTGACCCTTATGTTTCGGAGCATCATTCCTGCTGAAGAATAAATCCAGAACTTGCTAATCTTGTAAAAGTGGGAAAGTGAAAGGTTATTTGAGGCACAGCGATCCATGTCTCACACTTGACAAATCCTGCCTTTGTTTCCTTGGCGCTTGCCCCTCATTGCCACATGCTCCATATTTTCCTGAACCTAGAGCTGGTGTGTTTTTTTGTGTTGCAAAGTTCTGGGTCCTTCTCTAGTCAGGGTGATGTGTAAATCAAGGCACTCTGGTTCCTGCGCAAGACTGAGCAGGCCACATCAGTTTCGTTCATCTTTTTATTCATTCCCAAAGAGCAGGAGGATTATTACGGTTTGTGTTATTGCAAAGTTGTTTTGCTGCCCTTTGTTTTTGGAGTAGCAGAATATTAACAAGTCTGAGGAAGAAGCACAGCTTACGGGCTGCTGGCTGATGCTCTGGCCTCCTCACCCCTTTCATATTACCACTCACTACATTAGCTGCTTTTGCGGTTTAATTTTTGAACGAGGGAAGACGAGCGAGAAGAGTCACTGACACTTGAATAGTTCAAGGCTTGCGTGTGGGGTCCCATATCTGAGCTTCACAATACCCAGGCTGCGATATTTGCATATTGTGGCACATTATTTGTGGGAAATGCAAAACAAGCAGGCGGAAGCATTGTGTAATTTCTGATGGGAACCTGCCAAGAGCAATCTGGAAGTTTTTGTAGCTGAGCATTTCTTGCAGAGTCTGCCAGGATTCGCACACTAGCTGGGACAGCGACAGGGGCTGCTCATCGTTTTCAGAGGCCAAATGGGTGTTGCGCTAAAGCAGGGGGTGGGGAACCTGTGGCCCTCCAGATATTGCTGGAGTCCATCTCCCATCATCCTTGACCAATGAGCACTCTAGGGCATTGACCATGCTGCCACAGCACCCTTGCCCCCACCGCTAATGTTGTACCCTTGACAACTGTGTTGTTGTGACAGTGTGGGTGCTGGCAAGGGTGCAGTGACAGGGTAGCAACAATGGGGGTAGGAAAGGGCCCAGATCAGCAGGTGGGGGGGAGCGCGTTTTGCCTACAGCAGCAAAACCTCCCTTCCTACCCCTGCTCACCTCTGTGTTGTGAAAAGCTTGACCTACTAATCCAGGGGTCAGCAAACGTTTTCAGCAGGTCCACTGTCCCTCAGACCTTGTGGGGGGCCAGACTATATTATGAAGGGGGGGGATGAACAAATTCCTATGCCCCACAAATAACCCAGAGATGCATTTTAAATAAAAGCACACATTCTACTCATGTAAAAACACGCTGATTCCTGGACCATCCACGGCCCGGATTTAGAAGGCGATTGAGCCAGATTCGGCCCCCGGGCCTTAGTTTGCCTACCCATGTACTAATCCTTCCAAGTCAAGCTTCTGTTAAAGGCCGAAGAGTGGCCAGTCCATGTTTTTGTGGTCAGTTGACAACTTTATGAGATGGCATTAAAACAGGAAAAAAAACCCTCAGCGTTCAGATTACTAGTTCTTAATGCCAACCCCTATATGCAGTTGAGGTTTTTTTCCCTTTTTAAGGTCTACTTTTGAAGGATTGCCCTATTCTGAACCTGTTGAAGTGAGCACTGACTGGGGGGCGAGGGGAGGGGTGGTGCTGGTCAATTTGTTTATCCAACCTTTTGTTCTTGGGACTCAGTTAATGAAGCTGTTGAGTCATATGCTAAGATGAAGAGCCTGAAGGTCAACTCCCTCAAAAGTGCCTCCTTTTTAAAGAGTCCAAAGCAGGTTAGGAGGATAGAATTGATTTTCACCTTTCCGTTTCTTTTGATTAATATCTTTGCAAGGAAAGAGCCTTCAGCAAAGGCACCTGTTGTTTGCTGAATACCCAGAAAGCTTTGCACCTGGCTTCCTCTGTCCTTGGGAATCCATGGCACAGGAATACCGGCAGTGCATTTATCACACTTAAGAGGTTTCCTTACATTTAAGGGGAGAGTGTCTTCCTCTGCTCTTGGTTTAGCAACAAGTGCAGGTACAATTGCACAAGTGTCTTTTTAGCACGCCTTGTCATTTCTTTTTAAAAGGTCTTTCCAGAAACAGGTGTTCCAACCCCCAGGTTTCCTTCTTTACTCAGAGAATTTCTTGACCACCAAATCAACAAAATCCTCAGGACGGTTCACACAAAGTTCAGTTAAAACCTTAAATATCAGTCACTTCAACATCCTGCCTGAAAACTAGCACAAACAGTATAATGACATTTAAAGCTCAATGGAAATAAATCTTTCTCTTAAAAACGGGTTATTTTACTAAGAATAGTTTTTTGGGTTGGGTGGTAATTTATATCTGTGTTTGAAAACTTTTTTAAAATGGTTTAGGTTTCTAAAGAATTGTTAATACTGTTGTTTGTTGTATTTTATATAAGTACTGTTTTCTGATGCAGTGAACTGCTCTGGGCTCCTATGCTGAGAAGGCCAGCACACAAATGATTTTCTAAATGAATAACAAAATAATAGTGTGGTACTCCTTGGTACCTTCCAATTCTTGTATATGAAACAGTCTAATTTGATTGGTATCTGAGTACTGTATAATGAAACTCTGATTTAGTACATCTCTCCAGCTAGAACAAATGCCCTCCAACCCCCATAATTCTATGGTTTGTGCCAAATGACTAGTTTTCAGATTTAGTCCAGTTATGATATCTAGAAACAATATGCAAACAATGTACAGTGGTACCTCGGGTTACATATGCTTCAGGTTACAGACTCCGCTAACCCAGAAATAGTACCTCAGGTTAAGAACTTTGCTTCAGGATGAGAACAGAAATCGTGCTCCAGCGGCGTGGCGGCAGCAGCAGGAGGCCCCATTAGCTAAAGTGGTGCTTCAGGTTAAGAACAGTTTCAGGTTAAGAACGGACCTCCGGAACAAATTAAGTACTTAACCTGAGGTACCACTGTACAGGCATTCCCCCCCCCCCCCACATATGTATGATTGACTCGCATGAGGCTAGCTAGGTATGTATGCAATACTGGGAAATAAATAGATTCACACTAGGTAATGGTGGGGAGAAGCTGGAGAGTCCTCATGGCTCTCAAGGAGACCCTGGAGCCTGAAAAGGACGTATGTGAAGGTGGAGGAAGCCCCAAAGAGACCTGAGGCACAGTGGGGATTTATTTATGCTGCTTAGCCCCACTACCTAACGGCAGATGCACAGAGTAGTGAAGCAGCAACACCTGCTGCTTTTCCATACACTACATCCTCCTGCTGGCTCCGGAGCTTCAGAGTTGTGTGGGAACAGCGGGACAGGGGGCTGGGAAGCAGGGGGGAAACAGGTGTTTAAAGGGTCTCCCCACTTACGCAATTTGAGCTTATGCATGCGGGGGCTGGAGCGTAACCCTCACATAAGTCGGAGGATGCCTGTCTCGCCACATTACTGCAGACTGCAGAAAATGAGCCCTGTTCTTTCAGGACCTCCTCCTAGAATTTTACTCATCATTACACTTCAAATTGAGCGAATGGACTTCTGCAGGGTCTGGACCTTCAGTGTCCAACATGATTCCTCTGTAATAATAATAATAATAATTTATTATTTATACCCCGCCCATCTGGCTGGGCCTCCCCAGCCACTCTGGGCGGCTTGCATAGAAACCTCTGTATGTTTGTATTTCTCGTCATAATATTGTACCTCTATATGTTTCTATTTTATCAGCTAGAATTGGAGTCCCTCTCATAGCAGTCTTATTAAGGGGCTAAACGTACAATTTTTAAAAAAGAAAAAGTCGTGGGTCAAGGTAACTTTCAGGTATATTATTACTCTATATTTCTATTTGTAGTCTGAAAATCAGAGCAGACAATAAATGACATTTCCTCAAATGTGTTGCATATGAGAGTTGTATTTGACACAAAAGGAAGCTACAGGAGTAAGGAAATGTTAGGGTGGAAAGGAAGGTTGTTTCACTTGTTTATTATTCTGTCCTATTTAGTTTCTCTTAAAGCTGCTTCTACACTCATTACATTGCAAGCCCTTTGTGAGTCACTATGGATCCATCTTTGAAAAAACAAACAAACAAACAAACTGTTGACTACTCCAAATCCACAGAACATGGTGGGCTGTTCAAAGCAAGTAATAAATTCTTTTGTCATGATCACTGAGGCTTGCGTTTGGTACTGCTATTCTAATTGAAAGTTTTTGTTTTGTCATTTGTCCTCTAGTCCCTCCAGTGGTGGAGCCCATTTTCCAGGATATCCGGCAAGCTATAGGGCGCAGTGTCACCCTTCGCTGCACTATGCTCAAGGGAAGCCCCATGAAAGTGGCTACAGCTGTCTGGCGATTCAATGGGAGTCTCCTGACAGTGCCTCCGATGGAGCAGCAGGACTTCTCCGAGTACAAGGTGGACAGTGTGAGCCGGGAGACAAGTGGCAACTACGAATGTAGCATCTCCAATGATGTCGGGGTGGCAACCTGCCTTTTCCAGGTGTCTGGTAAGTCCTGCAAAGAGCATCCAACTTCTTTCCTTTTTAGTAGATTTCAGTGTGGATAGAATTGGCTAATAGCTTGCAAAAGGAGGCAAGAGAAGTCACCATGTCTAAGAGGCCTGTTATTGTAGTTGGACCTACTTGTCCTGTGCTGTACCACGCTCCTTGAATGCCATTCTCTTCATGGTGCACAACCCAGGCCCAATTCCTATGCCTGCTTTTGCTGTGTGAGGTGCCATCACAAAGAGAACTGCACAGGAAGCCATTATCCTCCATGTGGCTCTAGTGACATCAGCCACAACAATGCAATGCCTGAAAAATGGGATTGCGACTGGAACGGTTTCAACCCTTAGAGGGAGTCACTTCTCACAGATGGCTTCCTGCATTCCACAGCACCCATACAATTCCATTTGTATTAGGAACCTCCATCTAAGATGAATCCTTGAATCCAGCTCATATTAGATGATCGTGTCACCCACTGTGCTTTAAACATCAGCCCAACAAATGTGCCATACTCCATACTGGCACATTCAGTTTTGTGCTGCAGGCACAGGTCTCCTAGGCTTCATCAATCAGATGGACTAATAGAAAACAAACCATTTGTCAGGTCAAGCTACAATACAGCATGGAAATAAACATGCCCAATCCTATTGAAAACAATAAGCTTACCTCTGTATTGGGTTCTGCTTCTTGAGTCTACCATAGCATGTAAGCTGTTAGGAACTCAGAATATACATGAACACAGGATCCTTGTTTTCTTGTATTTTCCCCCCTGTAAGAGTTGATTCGGGAAATTACAGGCCGTGAATCGAGAATCTCTGTTTGGTCCTATATCTATCTATCTATCTATCTATATCTATATCTATATCTATATCTATATCTATATCTATATCTATATCTATATCTATCTATCTATCTATCTATCATCTATCTATCTATCTATCATCTATCTATCTATATCTATCTATCATCTATCTATCTATCTATCTATCTATCTATCTATCTATATCTATCTATCTATCATCTATCTATCTATATCTATCTATCTATCATCTATCTATCTATCTATCTATCTATCTATCTATCATCTATCTATAGTGGTACCTTGGGTTACATATGCTTCAGGTTACATACACTTCAGGTTACAGACTCCGCTAACCCAGAAATAGTGCTTCAGGTTAAGAACTTGCTTCAGGATGAGAACAGAAATCGTGCTGCGGCGGCAGCAGGAGGCCCCATTAGCTAAAGTGGTGCTTCAGGTTAAGAACAGTTTCAGGTTAAATACGGACCTCCGGTACGAATTAAGTACTTAACCCGAGGTACCACTGTATCTATCATCTATCTATGCATGCAACATTTATATCTTGCTTTTCCTCCATGGACGTGAAGGCAGCACACATAGTTCTTTCCACCCACTTTCATTTTATCCTTACAACAGCCCTTTGAGGTAGTTTAGGCTGAGAGCTAGAGACTGGGCTGAGGTGAGCTTTTTGCTTTGTGGGGATTTCAACCCTGGTCTTCCCAAGTCCAGGTCTTCAACGACTACACCACACTAGCTCTTGGGCTTGTTCTCACCGGAAGAAAAACCAGCCATTTCTGTGGTTTTTTTCTCAGCTTTGTGCTGATAAACCTTCAGATCTGTCTGCCATTTGCCAAACTGAATATCTCAGCCAATCTCTCTACTTGATGGCTGTCTGTCATGTTGTCACTATGTTAGACAAGGAAAGCCCTTTTGGTCCTGAATCTTTGGACAGACCCACACCACACATTTAAATCACTTCCCATGTACATTGAAAGCACATAATGCCCCTCAAATAATCTTGGAAAGTGTAGTTTTCTCCTCACATAACATTTCCCAGCATCCTTAACAAACTACAGTTCCCTGGATTCTTTGAGGGAGGGAGTCTTGTGGATTTGATTTAAATGTATGGTGTGGATCTGTCCTGGGTGTTTGTGTATGACTTGCACAATCAAGAAACCAGCTTGTTACAAAGCACCTACACGTCTGCCCTTTTATAATAAAAATGGGTGTGCATTTAATACTCAGACTATATATGCCACTCCTTTCCATCATCCATGGAAAGCAATGGCTGTTTTCACACAGATGCAGTCCTCTCAAGGAACATTTTAACATATTGTCCCACATATACACTAGAGCTGCTGCATGGAGATGGAAGAAGCATAGATGAGCAATCAGTCAATTCTTTCTATGCCCCCAAATAGCTGCAAACACACTCCATTGATGACAGGTAGAAAATTGCAAAGGACCCAGTGGTGTACTTGATTATTAAATCACTGGATCTTCCATTTTGGGAATCAATTATTTTTTTAAAAAAATGGATATTATGCAAGTTAATGATTATCATCCATTCTAATTTCATTTCTGAATCTGTTATGAGACTTGACTTCACAGTCAATACAAGTTGAATAAGCAACAATTAGTCTCCAAGGTGGCTCTGAATCTCTGGCATACACAAAAAAATTGTGTCAATAAAAATAATAAGAAAAAGGGGCTCAGAAGTAAACATCAATATTACCATTGTAAGTTAATAAAAATAAGCATTGAATCATTTCCATTTAATTATAGCAGAGAAGAATAGCTGAGCCATTCTGATTGGAGTGGGATGTAATAGAATGGAAAAAGATGGCACTTTGGAAATGAGGAGTGGAAGTGGGGAATATTGGGTGTCTTGGACTCTTTCCAGTAATACAGCTTCTGTGGCTTTTGGTTGGGCAAATTCTAGGAAATGACAACAGCATGTAATCAAGGACATCTATCGATGGAAATATTTCAGTACAGTGACATACCATGGACTTATGGGTCTAAAGATGTCTACATTATGTACCCTTAATTTCTTCTAATCTGAAAAGTGGCTGTGTATTTATTTAATGCTACATCTTTTGGCTTATCTGGTTTGAGCAGGTTTATTAAATGTAGCCTACATTATTGAAGGCAGTTGTTTGGAACAGGAGCTATATACCGTATTTTTTGCTCTATAGGACTCACTTTTTCCCTCCTAAAAAGTAAGGGGAAATGTGTGTGCGTCTTATGGAGCGAATGCAGGCTGCGCAGCTATCCCAGAAGCCAGAACAGCAAGAGGGATTGCTGCTTTCACTGCGCAGCGATCCCTCTTGCTGTTCTGGCTTCTGAGATTCAGAATTATTATTATTTTTGTTTTCCTCCTCCAAAAACTAGGTGCGTCTTGTGGTCTGGTGCGTCTTATAGAGCGAAAAAAATGGCAATTCAATAGACTTTTGTTTTTTGGATTAAATTTGTAGAACTGTAAATAACTTTTATCAATGCCAGGTGCAACCACTACCTTAACAAGAATCACAAAACCAAAATAATTATGGGCATGTTCTTTCAGATTCTCCTTAAAACCAGCAATAAAAAATATTCCAGTATCTGATGGTAGCACATTCCATTGCTCAACATTAATTGCAAATGGCATCCTCTTCTCTGATAGTCAATGCCCCTTCTGTATACCTTCACTATATACTGCCTCCGCATGCTCCTGTCTTGCACTTTATGAGCAATTCGTCCTACTCCTCCTTTGCACATTTGAAAATCGAGTTCCATCCTCCTGACTACTCCAACTATTCCACCACATTCTCTTCAACGGGAAGCTTCCATTCCAAAAATGTTGTTATCATTTGATGCACTTTCCTCTCTATATAGATACACACACACATGATTAAAGACCGCATCATTTATGCTTCTATCATAACTAATCCTGTGAGAAGTGGGATCTTTGCTAAGCATCAAGTATACAAAGACATGCCCAAAGTGCATGCTTTGGGTGATTTCCAGCAACAACATTTCAGCTTCCACCACAAGGAGCAGTGTTAGGATACGGGTATTTCTTTGAATGTAAGGATTGTATGGCTCCTCTTCACTGGCTGCTTCCTCTTCCCTTTCTGCTATTTATTTTGTAATGCAAAGCCAGATTCTTCTGTATTGGGTATCTTTGAGATAAATTGTTATGTTGCAAAGGACAGTTTTTACCTAAATGAGCAGTATGCCTCATGGGAGGCAAAGGTAATGACAAAGTTGTGTCTCAGTCACTGTTTTAAGCAGAGATTAAAGCTGGTTCAACTGTAGTTCTACACACGTTCTTGAGAGATTCATTGTCCTTTGGTGCTGCCTTGTTCAAGTCCATGTCAACCACCCACTTCAAATAGTAGAAATTAAGGCAAATAAGAGCCTGCTCAGTGTGATCAAATGTGACTATGGAATATCAGAACATTTGATGAGTTGGGGACATGGATTCTTGTGATCCTCACTACATAGTTTTATAACAAGTTTCCTCCCCATTTTCTCTCTCCCTTTTCTCCCCTACCCCTTTCCACTTCTCAGCTAAAGCTTACAATCCCGAGTTTTATTATGATACCCCTAATCCTACCAGAAAGCAATCCAAGAACTACTCCTATGTTTTGCAGTGGACACAGAAGGAGCCTGATGCAGTTGACCCCATCCTTAGTTACCGGCTAGATGTCCGTCAGGTAAGACCACCATCTTATGTGCCAAAATCCATTTCTATTCTTTTTAGTTTGAGAGTACATCAGTGCACCACCTCACTTAGAGAGTGGGAACTGCTGTTTGCAAAACAAACTGGAACTGAGGGCATGGCTCTTCTTTTCCCATTTTACAGAGCAGAGAAGACAGGTGTGTGGTTTGGCCCTCAATTTCAAGATAGATGCTGTCAATGATTGAGAGCTTAAAAAATAAGTCTGCTTGGAATTTTCATACACAGTGCTTTGACTACGGCAGTGTTTCCCAACCTTGTGCCTCCAGATGTTTTTGGCCTACAACTCCCATCATCCCTGACCACTGGTCTTGGTAGCTAGGGATGATGGGAGTTGTAGGCCAAAAACATCTGGAGGCACAAGGTTGGGAAACACTGGACTACGGCTCTGATAGGAAGAAAATTTTGTAGTCGTTAGTCAGCACTGTAGATTTCATAGGCTAACAATTCAGATGAGTGGAATTTCAGACTCTTCACTTTGAACAAATAAAGGATTGTAAATTGGAGGGCTCTCCAGGCTGGAATTGCAGGGGGAAGTCATTGACTGTTCATATTGCACAAAGGCCTTCATCAAGTTGTCATAATAATACTGGAATGTTATTAAACTCTGCTGGAGCAAGGTGTGGAACAAAAAGGCTATTGAGCATAAAAGGGAATAATAAAGGATACTACCAGGAGAGGGAAAATGGTACCATACGTCGTAGCTATAGAAAAGTGCTTTGTGCCGGAAGGGTTGCATTCTGAGCATGGATTTGTGAATCGGGGAATCATCTCTGTTTTCAGTCAAGCTAAAGTTCTTGGATATAAGACATTTGCTACCCATAAAAGCCAATGAAATGACTTTAGGTAAAATATAAGAAACTGGGCTTAATTGGATTGTTTCATATTTGCTAAAAAAAAAAAAAAGACACCCAGACACTTGTTTTTTATTTTATTTTATTTTATTTTATTTTATTTTATTTTACTTTGGCATTTGATGCATCAGTCCTAAATGTGACACACTGTTTCAGTTTAGAGCTACAAATTTAAGCAAAGAAGAGACATGATCTGGGAAAAGCCTTTTTTAAATTTTCATGTATCGTCATATTTCATTTTTATTGTGGCTAGGAACCTAAAAATTTGAAAGTGGCCTGGGCCTCTCTGGACCAGAGCCCACTGTCTACATACCTTACTGCTCCCTGTGGTCACTGGGATTGCATTTCTTGCCTCAATGAGGCAGCCATCTTAGAATTCAGAAGAATTAACTATGTTTGGGGGTTGTGCCTTTGGCTTTGTCTGTGGAGATAATTCTGTACTTAGAAGTGAACTTGCCCTCAAAGGGAGTGGTGCTTGACCTATGTTCATAAAGACCACATGTAAGTTCAGATATGACCAATTCCAAGATGAGGGTAGAAACGGATGTCATCAAGTTCACAGTGCTTTTCTGGTATTAATGCCCCCATGCTATATAACATTGGAACAGGGACATATAATGTAGCTCCACCCCTTAGTCTTCACAGAAGCAGTGTTGCTGTCTGTACTGGCAGAGCTTTCACACATACAGCTGTACATGCAAAATTGCACTGGTTGTGCAAAGGGTAAAGACAGGGCTACTTTTGATGACTAATGTTAGAAATGTTTTTCACCTCTCAGTTATAAGTTGCCTCAGGAGCTGCTGCGACATGCTTCCGAAACCAGTCCCAGCTTATTTAGGACAGATTTTGTGGTTTAGCCTTTAATATGCTAAAATGTAGGGGTTTGCCTATGAATTGACTCCCTGGTAAAGAAGAAATACAGCTAAAATCTGAATATTGGAACCAGTCATTGCATTCTAATTGTATTTGGCCTTGGGTCTGACGAAACCAAAGTAGGATATGTTTATCTTTAAATTAGGAACCTTGTTCATATTAATTCAAATTTAACTTCTAAATTCTTATCTGGTAATTGCTAGAATAAGTTATAGCAACTTTCATTAAGATATTTTCTAGCTATTGGATTCATATATTTCACATTATACTTGTCTGCCTTTGACCATTTGAACTTAATCAATCTCACCGTATACTACACTTCTATTTATAAGAAATCAATGGACCTTTAAGGCTTATTCTGATATTGCTATTGGCATCCTTAGAATTTTAGTAAAAAATAAATTGATCGGTTTGGTATTATTGACTGACATGTTGCGATACCTGTGGCTAGGGATGGATGGATCTGTCAACTTCAGTTTCTCATTTTTCCAATCCAGTTCTCCACATTTCTGCATTAGTATGCCAGTCCTTGTGAGAACTTAACGGCATTTTAGAGTGCATGTTTCTAATATATTCATTTTTGCCAGCAATTTCCCCTAAAACAATGGGTTTGTGTATGTTTTTTTCATTAACATATGCATTTTTATGCTCACTTTCCTCTACTATATACATTTTTGTACACCGTATTGGGCTGGAGAACGTCATCCCGAAATTCAGAGAATTTTGAAGGATAGCTGTACTCCCATTCATGCATTGTTTTGGGAAGAGTGAATTAGTTACCCTGCCACTTTCTCCCAGGAAAACGCTCTCTTTTGGAGGTCAGTCGGGTTTTCTGTAGATTGGTGTTTGCTCCGATTAAGTAGTAAAGAATGGGTTTTACCAGGGAAAGCAGTGGGGCAAATAGTAGACCATTTGGACGTTTGCCTAGAAAGCACTGGACAAATGGAACACCTCTCAGACCCATGCTTTCTAGGCATGAAATAAGCAGAAGTGTGGACAAGCCCTTAGTTTTGCATTAAAATGCAAACAAGCCAAAGTTCTTCGTAATTCCTTCCTGAGACCAGGTTTTTTGGTATGTACTTTGGACCTAGACATCAGAAAACTATTAGTAACACATTCCTAGCTGCCATATTTCCTAAAGTATGTACATGTGACAGCAGCTGCCTTGGGTTGTGGAGCCCCGTCCCCTCCACTAGTGGTGGAGAAGCAGCAGCAGTGGCTTCCAGTGAAATGTCATGGAAATCTCATGAGATCTCCTAGGACCTTGCCATATGACCTAGGTAAAGGGGGTCTTCAGTGGAGGGGGGCAGGGGGTTTCATTGGCAGCAGGATGGCACTTTCCCGTGTTGTCTCAGGTGGTGAAACAAGATAGGCTGCCACTGACAGGTAAGCACAGCAAATACAATGATCAAATATGCTAGAGCCCACAACTGCAGGGACAGCATCCTATGGAAGTGTGACATCTTGAACTGGGTTACTGATCACTGAAGGTAGCAGGCGCATTGGGCAACTTTGTGTTCTTGGAGCTATGCTGTGAGGTGTTAGGTTGTGTTGTATTGCAGGTGGATTGATACTAAATTGGAAATTTACAGTGTGACACCATTGGAATCCTACTTATAGTCTTAGCATCATGGAGGGGGGGGGGCCTTGCAAATAATCTAGTGCAACCTACTGCTCAGTGCACAAAATCCAGAAGTAGAGCATCTCCATAGATGGCTGCTCAGCCTCTGTTTGAAGACAGTACAGTAAGAGAAATCCACCTCCCTTCTAGTTAATTGCTCTTATTGCTGAATTGCTGTGTCAAACACTTTCTCCTAATGTTCAACTGAAATCTTCCCTCCTGCAATGTAAGCCTTGCCCTCTGTGACAGCAGAAAACAAGTCTTTGCCCTCTTCTATGTGACAGCCCTTCAGATAGTTAAAGAACAATATCAAAATGAGCCTTCCTGAAATCCACCATACACTTCTGACTTCCTTTGCCTTTGGCTTTTCAAAAAATCTTCACTTCCAGCATTACATAGTCACTTTCCCGCAAAGGTTTGGCTACTTCCCTGTTGTTAAGATCAAGTCAAGGATAACCTATTCCTTCCTTCACCTCCTGAAAGAGAGAGTTGTCACCATGACATGTTAGGTATTTGTTGGAGATTCCTTGTTTATCAGAGTTCATCTTCTAGGAAATAATCAGGGTAGCTTGAAATCCCCCGTTATTTATTATATAAAATACAACCCCATCTTTCTAGTGTCAGCACATCACTATTCACTCCTACTAACTCTTGTTTTTTCTTAAACATCTGTAATTTGTTACAGAAAAGCATCATCCCCATATTTCGGTGCTCGGTAGTATTCTGACCACAGTGTTGTTTTTATTTATTTCTGTTTATTTTTAACCAGGTGGGCTCCACAGGGCTACCTTGTTTAACTTTCTCTTGTATGGATTCTTATGCATATAACACCACTTCCCCTTCTGTTGCATCTACTTTCTTTGAGCAAGTAAATATATTCCAGTTGTTACTTTCTGGTCCATAGAAGTTGGCTAGTCAAGTGTCAGTTATACCTGTCAAGTGTCAGTTATCTTCTGCTAGGAGTTCAAGCTCATATTGTTCCACCATCACCCCTGTGCTCTGTACATGAGTATGTAGACATAAAATCCTTGAGTATTCATCTCCATTGTTTTTTCCTGGTATTTCACTGGGGGTTTGAGAAGCTCCCCCTGCTCTAGGCACCCTAAAAAGAGCCTTCTTTTTTTCCTTTCTTTTTTACTTATTTACTGGGGATCATGAAAACTTCACTAAAGCATGGATTTTAAGGCTGGTGCTTTTAAAGGAGCCAGAGCACATCAGGACATTTAATAGGTTAAGCTGATGCTTGGAAGTGAAATACAGTATTATTTACTATAAGTACAAGGCAGAACCATTTCAGAAGATCAGAGCATGTCTATTCACTGGTTCACACAGAATAGTATCCTTTGTGCCTTTCTTCCACTAGCTTGGTCTCCCGGGAAGGGTCTGCCTCTATATTAGTTTCTCATACAGCGCAGAGCACATCATCAGTACTTAACAAATAATAACAATTTTAGCAGTACAGTACACAAGGGAGCCTCTTATAATGAAGGTGCTTTGTCAAAGAGCATCTTTGCTATATGTTGAAATTCGCTGTTGCAATTTCCAACTAACAATGTGTGAAGATAAAAGAAGATTGCATCCTTACTGGGGCAGCTTGGAATTGGGACTCCAGAAAAATGAAGTTCAACATCTTGATGCAGTCCTCTTGCTGAGAAAGAGTCCATCCCACTTAGGGAGCTAAGAGGTAGTATTCAGGATAGATGTAGTGAATAACAGAAATGTAATTCCATTTTCTCACTCATAGCTGGGCCAACTATCGCTTTGTGTTCTATCTGCACCTTATTCTATAGCAAAACCTCCAATGATTCCTATTTCTTTGGCGGAATCACAGTTTATTCTTGCTCTAATTTAGTCTTCTATCTCCACGTTTGACAATACAAAGCTTTCTGGTACATTCCAAAGTTCTTCAGTAAATTACCATATTGTAAGAAAAGTGCTTTATAGAATCATAGAATTGTAGAGTTGGAAGGGAGAGTCCATAACCTTCTGGGGGAAGTCCATTCCGCTGTTGAACAGTTCTTACTTTCAGAAGGTTCTTCCTGGTGTTTAGTCAGAATCACCTTTCTTGTAACTTGAATCCATTGGTTTGAGTCCTAGCCTCTGGAGCAAGAGAAAGCAAGCTTGCTCCATCTTCCACGTGGCAGCCCTTTAGATATTTCAAGATGTCTATCCCGTGTCCTCTTTTCCAGGCTAAACATACCCAATTCCCTCAACTGTTCCTCATAAAACTTGGTTTTATGAGGAACAGTTGAGGGAATTGGTTGCCCTTCTCAGCGCACATTCCAACTTGTCCATATCCTCCTTCTTAAGCTTGTTAATATTGCTTGCTCTTTGTCCCACTTTGCCATTTTTAATTTTTTAGATTTTTGTCATGCATATTTGCAAGGCTACAATAATATTTTATCTGCTCTGCATAAGCCAGACAACATTCCTTCGGCCACTTCATCTCTTACATGATAAATTTGTATTTCTAACACTCTGGCCACTTTATGCACTCTTCCTCGCCAGTATTGCAGTGGTTTACCACTCTGTTCAATGGCGTTTTCTCCCTAGTAAGTCTGTTTAGGATTGCGGCTTTGTCTGGAAAATCCATTGCTCAGCATTAAAAAAACAACCTTTTTCTTGCAGTGAGCTCTCAAGAGATTTAAATGTTTTGTGGTGATGTCATTATGAAACTGTAAAGCTTTTTGATTTGCTTCATGGGACCTTAATGAATTACACCTTGGAAATCAAGCCCTGTAGTCCGTCATTCAGATGAAAATGTCTCTATTTCTGCCTGATATTAAAAGCCATTTCTTAGGTCAGGGTAGTCAGTGTAGTGCGCTCCAGATGTTGTTGGGTGATAACTTTCATTGTCTCTGACCATCAGCCATGCTAGCTGGGCTGAGAGGAGTTGTAGCCCAAAAACAAGATAGGGCCTACCATGTTGGCTACTCCCTACTTAAACTGATCCCAAAAGGGATGCTTCTAGGTAATGTTGCTGAATTCTTTGATAGCACAAGTGATAGGGAGGGATGCAGGAAGGTAGTATATTTTCTAAATTAATGTAATTCTATATTGGGTACTGGTGAATCCTTACTGTTCCTAATATAGCTCTTTTCATTCCATTTCATCTCTGGTCTCTCACCATGAGCTCAACAAGGCCAAAACAGAACTACTGACCTTTTCCTTCTGAACGAAACCCTTTCCATTTCTCAAAGTATAACCATCTTTCATGCTGCAGGTGCTTGTAACATAGTCCTTGAACTCTCTATGTTTCATTTCTCTTTTTCTTGTGGTAAGGTAACAAACTGCCTCTTCATGATCTCGGTTTTTATTTATCCCCTGAGTGCCTCTCTTCTGGAAGAACATAAGGATGCTTGAGAATCCAACTGGGAAAAGCACAAAAAAAGTTCGGAGAATGCTTACATAGAAGATTTGTCTGGGTAAATGACAAGACACGAACCTGGTTCACTAGATTACGAGTCTACTGCTCTTAACCACTACACCACACAAGGAGTGTGAGCAGAGCTGCCCTAACTTAGGGATGGGGAGGAGTGGAATAGCGAATGCACAGCACATCCCAGCTCATGGTGTGATGTAGTGGTTAAGAGCGGTAGACTCGTAATCCGCTCCTCCACATGCAGCTGCTGGGTGACCTTGGGCTAGTCACACTTGTGTGAAGTCTCTCAGCCCCACTCACCTCACAGAGTGTTTGTTGTGGGGGAGGAAGGGAAAGGAGAATGTTAGCCGCTTTGAAAGTCCTTCGGGTAGTGATAAAGCGGGATATCAAATCCAAACTACTACTACTCTTCTTCTTCTTCTTCTTCTTCTTCTTCTTCTTCTTCCTCCTCCTCCTCATGTTAGCTAGGGTAGGACAGAAGGTGGTGGCATCTTCTGCCTCCTTGCTGTCACAGCTCTTGACCATGTCAATGGATCAATGGGGCTTTGGATTCACCAGATCCGAAGCTGCCAGCCCTCCACCCACAAAATGCCCCTGAAACAGCCTGTTTGGGGTTTTCTGCGTGTTACCACCAGGAATCAAGCTGCCAACAGGAGCTCTCTGCCTGCTAGGGCACAGCTGGGAGACAGAGCCTCCAACCAACTGTGCTCCTCTCCACAAACAGAGGCCAGCGAAGATTTGTCAAGTGTCATTCTGGCCCCTTCACTGCCATCAGCATTGAGAGTCAGGATTGCCCTCTCTTTCATTAACCTGCATTATGTGCCCTCATACATAATGTCTGTTCCATGTAGGCTTGGCAGTACTCCACTCCATCTTTTGATATACTAGTCACAGCTAAGGATTTAATCTGTTTAATATTTAGCTGGTCCAAATTCTTCAGGTAGCTCAGTTATTGGCTTGAATGTTGATTTTTTCCATCCCGCTTCTTGGGTGAATGTACAGGCCAACTTTGACAGCTAGGGGCATTAAACAAATAAATAACACTCTGGTTGAAGTAGTTGTTCAAGCTCCTTGAAAAGCCTCAAGCATTATGTCTAATCTAAATGATGGTGTGCCCTTTTTCACCACACACTGGGATCAGTATTGATTGAGGGGAAAGAACATACTCCACTGAAGAACTGCTAAACCCCTGCAGCACCCTGCTTTGAAATATCTCGCCCAAATTCTGGCCATGCTTGTTAGCTTGTGAGAGCTCATGACTTGCAGCCATTGGGTGGTTTGGGGTTTTCTTTGGCGCTTCGCAGGTCATGGGGTTTTTGCATTTGTTCTCTTCAGCATAGAAAAAGCGCTTGGCAGAATTCTTAAAGCCCTCTGAATATCCCAATAAAACCAAACCTTGATTGAAAATACAATGCTTAAAATAAAAGGGGGAGGGGAAACCCGAACAAGCTTTCGAGACGCTTCTTTCTCTCTGAGGGTGCTATGCCTTGCTGGAGATCTGTTTGAAAAGGAAATGGAAAGCTTTCTGCTGTTTTGAGGTTGAGGCAAAGCGAATAAAGAGCAAGCTAAGCTGGCTGTTGCAAGGGAAGGGACAGAGCAGAATCGCTGTACCTGAGGCTGTGGCAGGAAAAGGTAGCAAAAGGTACTAGAACTGTGGTAAGGCTGGATATATGCATTCCTGATGTGCCTCCCAAGTTGGCAAGGATTCTGTTTATTCCATTAAGATGTCCCTCAGAGCCACACCAGGCTGGAGTAGAAACTGAATATCTCCACTTTATTAAAACTAGAAATGTCTCCATTTGGGGGGCCCCTCGCTGAACCAGATTGCCATTTCAGATTAATTTCTACTAGACGACCTGGTGTGTCTTTAATGAGAGAGACACCAGAGTGATTTTGGGAGCAGGAGGGAGGCGAGCGATTCACTTTGCTTTTGCCGTTTCATCCCCTCCATATTTGATAAACATTCCCTGCTGCCTACAAAACAGGTCTGGGGGTCTGATGCTGGCTGCTGTTTGCCTCATCAGACAAACAGTCTCCCGTTAATGAGGCCTGAGACAGTGGGGGTCCAGGCTGGCCACATAGGGAGGTGTGAGACAACAGAGCTGTTGGGACTTGCGTGGGACAAGGGTGGCGTCAACAGAGATGTACCGGCGATAATTAGAGCAGTAGCTGAGTGGCCAGTGAAAGACATTAAAATGTATTCTTTCATATTGGTCAAAATTTGCCCTGTGTTTATTTTGAAAGGGACATTAATGCGTATTTAATAGGTATATACTCCTTGTTTTCAAACTGTGCATATAGGGTGCTACTCTTTATTGAATGTGTTGCTTACGTTTACATGCACTCTGCGTGGGGCTGCCTTCAGAAAACTTCCACTTACACAGAATGTGACCTCCACAAAGCTTGTGGGCTCACCTCTGTAGGGCCAGTTTGTTTCTACACCCAATTTAAAGTGCTAGTACTTTAATCATTTGTGAATAGGTTATTTGAAGGGCTGCCTGTTTCTGTAGAAACCTGACTGGGCCTGTAAAGATCAGCCTCGGAGGCCCTGCTTACCGTCTGCCAATCAGTTCTATTAGGTTAGCAAGCACTAGAGACGGGGCCTTTTCTGTGATGGTCCCACATTTGCAAGGATGTATGGCAGAGTTTCTCTCCAGTCCATGTCAATTTTGCATGTGTTTGTTCAACTGTTCCATTCTGCTTCCACAGGATGTTAGCCGCTCTGAGCCCAGGTTTGGCCAGGGAGGGCGGGGTATAAATAAAATAAATTATCATCATCATCATCATCATCGTGTTAAAAAAATCAACATGAAAATGTTTACAGTACTTACCCATTTCATCTGTGTATGCATTTCTAAATATGTTTTATCCTAAAGCATGGATTTTTAAGACATTTTGTTGTAAATTTTGAGCCAATAACTTAATTGCGAAATTCCATGATGTGCATAATTATGTTGTGATCTGCATTTTCCTTTAGTGGGTGCAGATCAGGTAAGTTTACATCCAGATTCAGGAAAATCAAATTTCTCCAGCATCCCCACGTATCTGTGAAACTGCCCTACAAGGCATATGTGTCTAGCCCAGCTCCAATCCATATTAGATTTTAAACAGACCATAAAAACTTATGTGTTTCAATCTTCTTTTAACTAAGATGTTGGGATGGATATTGAATTGGTTAAACTGTTCCTGTTTTTGTTTTTAATTGGTTTTATCTGAATTGCTGTGCTGTGCTGCATATCGTTTTTAGGGTGCTGCTTTTAGTGTCGTAATCTTTTTGGATTGTTTTAATTGCATTTTATGTTTTTAATTGTTTGTGTGAGTCACCTTGAGAGGGCTTTGCACATAAATATTAGAAATAAATAAATAACAAGCCCTGTGTTTTCGAATGCTACAGTACAGCTTGCCCATGTCAGCGCAACTTTGTAAGCATGCCCTATCTGTTCCCTAAAATCTTTTGAAAGTGAGACATTGCCTGAGTCCAACAGAAAATATGTACATGTCAGTGTGAAAAAGATCGTAAGGGAACATATTTTGAAGTTAACATTCATAAATATTTTGTGGCATGCAGCAACACCCTATGAAAGTGGCTTATGTGGCACCATATTGTGGACTGTGGACTGGCTGCATTGGATAATATTGAATATTCACTAATATTGTGCATTGCTTTGAAAGTATCATATTCAGTTATTGAAATGCCACTGTCCATGTCAAAACACTGCAAGTTTTCTAACGCCCTTTTGCTCTCCTGCTGTTTTTAAGAGACCTCTTTTCTTTTCCTTGTTTCCTTTGATATTCCTCAGCTTTGTTCTCTCTCGTTGCCATTTAATCTGAATGTCAATGGCAGGGGTAGTCAGCGTGGTGCCCTGCACATGTTGTTAGCCAGGCCAGGGATGATGGGAGCTGGAGTCCTGGGCTCCTGGTGGGGAAAGGGCAGAATATAAATTTAAGAAACAATAAACAGTCCAACAGCATCTGCCTCTGGTCTATGGGAAAATGCATCATTTAACCATATCTCATGGTTGGTGATGGCTGGTTCCCATTGTGAGTGGTAGGGCAGAAGGCAGAGAGCCAATGACAGTCACAGGCAGAACCAACTTAATCCAGTCTTATCTCCCTCTTCCTCTGACTGAGTCATACAAGGGCAATACTGAAGTGGAGGAGAAGGAAGCTGACAGAAAGTACCACCCCAAGGACTAGTTGCAAGTACGGAAGTGTGCAGGTGAAGGCTGGCTGAAGGCAACCTGATGTTGGCGTGGCAGTGCCCCCTTTATCCTAATAAAGTAGCCATCCCTGTTCCAAAAAATAAGTCCACATAGCTGAAACGCACCAGACTAGTTGTGTCGTTTTCCCCTTTCCCCACTTCATTTGAAACAAGTGGACCTATATTTTGGAACATAGATGAACATAATAAGCTGCCTTTTACTGGTCCATTTAACTGTCTGCATTGGCTGTTACCGGCTTTCCAGAATTTCAGACAGACATCTTATTTGGCCAAACTGAAAGATGTTAGGGATTAAAGCTGGGACCATTTACTTTCAAAGCATGTGCACTGCCACTGAGTTGTGGCTCTTCCATAAATATATAAATATTGATATATAAAATGTACTTAGTAGGAAAAATTTGCATTACAATATTGAAGGATGTTCATGAGGATATTCCTTTTTTAAAAAAAAATATATGCAAATTGCTGCTGAATTGTGGAGAACTGAATTTAAAATTGGAAAAATGAGAAACCGAGAGAACTCAAAATGACAGATTCTTTCATCAATATCTACAAGAATCACAAAGTCAAGTGTGTGAGCTAGAGTTCATGCTTAGATGGCTCAATGCTTAGAAATAGAAGACACACCGTTTTCATTAATGAGAGGTTATTTTTATATGCCTTGATATGCCAGAAATTACTAAAAAAAAATTTTTACTATAAACCCACCGAAGATGGGAAAGCTTCTCAGAGTGGGGTGTGTGAATATGCCTGATGTAGGAGTGTTTGGCTCTCCAAGCAGGAAAATGAATCAGTCCCCCATATTTTCTCCCAACACAGACATAGCTTCAGGCAAAAAAACTGTGGAAATTGCTGCCACTGAAGCCAAGGTGGTGGTTGTGTTTTTTTTTTGTTTTGTTTTTTTAGTTTTTTGCCTGAGGGCAATGAAAAACCTGAAATGCTCCGTGGGAAAGACTCAGGTGATTGAATTTGCTTTGCAAACAAATAGGTTAACATTTTGTCAGCTCAAGGGGATTACATGCTGTCTGCATGACTCCATGATCACCAAGGAAACAGCACCACATGGGACTGCTATGACAGACCTGTGTCCATAACAGAGTTATTTTGAGGTTCATTGCTTGTGCTCATATTGAGCTAGACTTTACTGGCAGATAACTGGGATTTTCAGAGGTTTTATGGCTGAAGATCACTCCCAAGTTCCTCTAGTCTGGTTCTGTACAGAATGAGAGAACCGTTGTATATACTTCACAAGCATGGCCTGCCTGCCTATGAGGCAGCTGCCTCAGGTAGCAGGATCAACAGGGACGGTAGGGCAGTGGCAGTGTGGCCAAATCTACTGCCTCCTCCACAGCCCCCCCTGCCACCATCATACTCAAGCACATCAGCTCTATGGTGGCCAGCCCAAAGCATCACCAATGTCACAATGCTTGTGCCATTATGAAGTAAATTATAGGAAGACAGTGCTGAGACCAGAATGCAAGCAATGTGCTGCTGAGAGGGATGTGGAGGCAGCTGGAGCCAAGTTGGAGGGGGGCTGTGAATGAGGAGCTACTGGTACTGAGAAGTGGCATTTTCTGTTTTGCCTCAGGCGGCAAAACCTTCCAGGCTAGCCCTCTTCATAAGCACAAGTCCTGATTATCATAGATCTAGATAACATATGAAGTAGCCCTAATAAACTCCTATGGTACAAACACCAAATCTCATTACAGTGGTACCTCGGGTTACATACGCTTCAGGTTACAGACTCCGCTAACCCAGAAATATTACCTCAGGTTAAGAACTTTGCTTCAGGATGAGAACAGAAATCATGCTCCGCCAGCGCGGCAGCATCTTCAGGTTAAGAACAGTTTCAGGTTAAGTACGGACCTCCGGAACGAATTAAGTACTTAACCTGAGGTACCACTGTACTTGAAGGAGCTACCTTGGTCAAAATGAATAAAATTGGATCCCTCCCACCACCCCCTGGCCACTCTGGGGTGGCATGCAAATAATTCCTGTGCATCTCATGATCATAGTGTTGTCAGTTCAATATTTCAAGAGTAGGGGAACTTAGGTATCAGAATATATGAAAACAAGATTGGCCACGGTGGTTTATCGAAATGTGAAGTATGGAAATTGAAAGCATCTATTATGTTTGATAGGATTGTGACATACGGGAATGAAGACAAGCCTTTAATACAGGGGGGCTCTCTTAAAATGAGGGCTATCTGGCACTCTACATGAATGTTACCAGATTACCCAGGTTTGAAATATCTCCAAATATGTTACTGTTTCTTTGAGTGTAAATTTCTAGCTGAAGAGCATAAAACAAGGAATATTGCAGCAGCAGTAAAATGGGCAGGGCTCTAAAATGTTGCTTGATGCCCACAAGTAACAATCTGCTTATTATCAGTTATCAGTAGCACCTACAATTTGGGGTGTAAGTCAGTTGCAGAGCTTCAGCAAGAAAGTAAAATATATGGGCAGTCTTGGCTGTAGCCCACCCTATAATTTGGCATTCCAAGAAGCTGATTATACTGAAAGGGGACTCGCTCTAACTGCTGATCTGCTAAGCCCTTTTGACAGAAGTGGATGAAATTTGCAGTCATACTGGCCCCTTCAGAGTGCATAAAGACTTCCAAATTACAGGCAAATAGTCCCAGCAGCTTTTTTTTCAGGGTGACTTTAATGTTTGATTTTTAAAGGAGAAAAGGAAGAATAAGAAAATGTCTATGACCTTTTTGCGCGAGAGGGATTGAATGACATTTGAGAGCAAAGGTTGCCCATTCTGAGGAAGTGAGTCCTCAAGATAGCTGCAGTGTTTTTCGTACAAGGACAGACGTTACAGTTTTACAGTGGGTAAAAAAGAAACAGCTTAATATTCCTTAGTGTTTTGTGGGCAGTTGGTCTGAAAATTGCAGACATGAAAGAGGTGCCCCAGGGTAAGAAACATGCCAAATTGCAGGCAAATAGGTCCAGAGGCTTTTGCACTGGTCATATTTAAAGTTTATTTTGTAGTGAGAAGAAGTCAAAGGGATTCACTTCTGGGTAAAATCATTCCTTCTGATTGCAAGCTTAACCTGTCAGTCACAAGAGATTCTCCCTGCCCACTCTGATGTGTCCTTTCTGCTCCTCTGTTACTCCACTCTGGTGTTAATGGTAGTATGACAGAGGTAGAAAACAAACAAAACCCAGATGGCAGACGGGATTCTTACCTCTCCCACTAGCCACAGACCACCTTGGACAGGTATGAAGCATGTCCACCTGTAAATCACCTGACCTCATTATGACATCAGGCATAGGAGCCAAGTCCTAGGGGCCTAGGTCCTTTCGCCCCCCCCCCAGTAAATATTTAAGGGGGCCAACCCCCCTCCCAAGTTGATGGGCTTTGCCATTTAAATGGTATGTGTGCACTTTTAGCACTCTGCCTGGCTTCAAGATCACATGAGTTATCTCCTGCTCTGCTTCTGCATCTTGGGGCTCAGATGGCCTTCTGGCAAATAGTCACTTGTACTTCCTTCTTGACAAACTGAAGATTAGGCCTGGTCTTCTCTTACATGGGGGAAACATATGCTAATATAATACATGCTGCTTTCTTATCATCCCCTAATGAAAGACATTATTGAAGTGTGTAGAACAAGCAGTTACAGTAATTCATGACAGCACCAATTTGGCTTCTCGGAGAAGCTATAAACTGCTGTTCCCTGAGCCTAATGAGGATGGGCAGCTGATTTTGTGTGTCTGTGAGGTGGGTGAGAGAAAAAGCGACTTCTCTGTGGCCAAGAATGTGCTAGAATGCCCTGACTGCCCGGCTGAAGGAAATGGGAGTTTCCCTCTCCTCTGTAAGGAAAATCCTTTAATATTAACAATAGCAATGTATTCCTGGAAAATAAAGCCCACACAAATGTTCAGGAAGTAGCTGTTGAACAGGAGAATATGCCTCACTTGTAATAAACAAATAAATGAAATAAAGATCATCACATTTTTGCTACCACTAGAGTTTGTAGAATGCGAGCACATGAATTTCAAGCTCACCTGTGTGCCTGGCCACAGTAAGCAGATTTTATATTTGCAAGTGAGGCTGTTCACCCTGGAAACTTGTCATTAATCATCCTCTTCCAGTGGATGAGAGGGTACATAATTGGACAGAACATTTCATTAAAACCCACAGTCATTATCTCCTGACATATCTCATCCTGAGACCGTGAGCATGCAGCGAAAAATGCAGGGTTGTTTGTGAGAGGCTTCACCGCCCACCTTTGTGGATATGAGGAGTTAGATCAGAACTCTCTGCGAAGCATCCCAGAGAAGCTGGTTTCATATCTAAGCCAAATCAGCCATCCCTGGCCACTGGGCATGTCCTTCTGGATTCCTTTCCCAGATTAGACCTCACATGAAGCCCAGAGGAAACAATAAACTCTGTACAGAAGCCTTCAGTGTGGCACAATTTCAGGCTAGCAAATCAAGCTTCTTCGTCAACCCCAGGGAGGTTTCCATCACAGAGCGAATGTTTTTCTTCTCTCAAAACTGCACTGTGATCAGAGGCTGGGAGAGGGAGGTTTGTTTGGCAGCTTGCAAAGAAATCAGATCAAAGCTTTATGTAGGCAGCATTTTGGAGATGAACTTTTCTCTGGTGCCCCTATCATGTTCGCTCCATTAACAGTGGGGCCTAGGGGAACAGAGATTCAGCCATTCAAATCTAGTCCATTGAAGGGAGGGTTTTGCTTTGCTGCTGTTGTTTCCTTTCTGAATGAGGGCACTGCAAAATCCACAGTAGGAAGTATGGAAATAGTTCAGCTTATGGCAAGGTATCCACACAATAGTCCCTTACTTTAAGAGAAAGCTCATCTTTCAAAGGATTTTATTTTCTCTAGGGTATCCTAAGCAAAAAAACTGATTCTGAACACCAATTGTTCCTAGCTGATCTCTGTAGAAGAGATGTTATTACTACAGTGTCCACTGTTGTCATTCCTGACCCCAGGATTCTCTAACTGAACCCCATATTTGCTTCCTGTTCCCAATTCAACTGAGCAAACTCGTCACCATCTCTCAGAATGTTGTATTGATTCAACCTCTTTCCCCCATGCTCAATGGTTTACATTTCAAATTCAATATGCAAACAATATTTGCCAGATGAAAATAAGTGCACTGACGTATGAGAGTAACTCATAATATCAAGGTTACAAAAAAGCACCTTGAACAAGTCATTTCCATGGGGTCCAGAGAATATACACAACAAATAGCTGTGGGAGGTTTACACTTCCGGAAACAAATTACTATTCCTATTTAAAGCTATTGGTTTCTCAACAGTTATAGTAGAGCAATGGGGGAAATGCAAAGCAAACAAAAAACAGTGTTGCATGAGATGTTATGCAATTAGTGTAATTGCATAAAATGAAGAACTAAAGCACAATCACCTTCTGAAGAAAAAGCCTTTCAGTTTTTACAATAGCATGCTGGCCAGCACTTGGAATTAAAAACAGGAGATAAATAATACAGTACAAACTAGCATGTAAGCTGTACTTGACTGGAGAGGGGGCTTACAAATCTACTTTTGTCCATAAATGCCTCCAAACTCATGTCACTTTGGGAACATATAAATATCTATAGAAATCATAGGGAAAGTTTCTCACACCCCTACATTATGCCCTTTGAAAGAGTTTTAAGTTGTGATCTTTGACACATACTTTGGATTGGTTTATTAGGAATCTAAATTTCAAAAAATGTACATTTCTCATTTGCCTAGAAAATGTTTATTAATTTATATCTATCTATCCAACCCTTCAATAAAATTTTCCAGTATGTTAAATCCAGATCCCAAATACCTTTGCTTTCAATACATGTGTTTATAGATGCCAGGAAAGTGTGGTATTAAAGCAAACATCACAAATTTATTGATTTCTGTTTAACAAAACTTACAGATTGCTTCGTTTAAAAAATACCTCCACGTGGTTAACGTAATAACAAATTACACATCAGCAGCTGATACACATAGTGCAAGTCTTGATTTGAATGACTGAATGTTCTACACAGTTTCCCTGTGCACATCAGCAATGTAATCTCTCCTGGTCTGAAATCTAGCCAGCCGCTGCTTTGCCGTTGACTTGCAATGCAGCTTTGCGTGAGTCACATTTTGCACAAAACAGCCTGCACATAAATAATGTCTCATCTGTGCCTTCAGTGCTTTTGGATGCCCGAATCAGCATGAGAAAGAACAATTCACATAAACGCACAGATTTCTAGTGCTGGCAGCCATTAAATCTGGCTCCTGTCTGCATTTTATAAATGCATTTAGGTCTGTGAAACATGAAGAGCTGAAGCTGCTAAGGGTATATGGCAACAGAGAAAGACATGGGCTGTCCCTCGTGAAAAGAAAGTGCCAAGCGTTGGGAGAACTTTCTAAAGCAGTGAGAAGCTGTTCCTCCATCGCCAGAACCATGTCTTCCGAAACCCCACAAGGCCTGATTCTCTTTCCTGCTTACTTGCCATGAATAAATCAGATGAGAAAGACCTTAGTGTCAATAGTAGGCAGAGAGCATACCCTTCTACTTGCCCGCTAGCGCTAAGGATTGAAATCTGCTTTCAGTGTAATGTGCTTTGGTAAACGCATCTCAGAAGCAAAATAAACTAATTGAAATAGAATTTGAACAAGTAAAATCATAGAACTGACAAGGCCCCATCCCAGATCAGGACTCTGTTCTTTACTCTCTTTGCAAGTGTGCCAAGCCATGTTTATGCTTATCTCTTAACATTCTCCTTCCTGCCAATTCATCTTAAAGTGCAAAAGGAAAATAAGACAATGCCTAATTTTCTTTCATTCTTAAGTTGAACCCAGATAGCAGCGGTTGATAGTGCTCAATTGCTAGTTCATGAAACAATACCTGAAAGCAAAGGTATCGACTCAAGTTGGGGGAGTTTGCACTGCTAGTAACTCCCATCTTCACTGACCATTGGCGTGCTGGTTGAGGCTGATGGGAGTTGGTCCAACAACATTTGATGGGCAACAGGTTCCCCATACCTACCGTAAAGAAACAACCAGCAAGTTGGGATAGGTAACATTCAAGAAATAGAAAACATCTTATGTCAGTATGTATGGAATTTGTGTCTATGGTGGAGTGTGCATTTGAGGGCAGCATGATCACAGAATTGTAGAGAGTTGGAAGGGACCCAACTCTCACCTATTCCAAACTCTACAATGAAGGAATCACAGCTAAACAATCCCTGGCAGATTACCACCCACCCTGTTTAAAAACCTCTAATGAGGGAGAGATCACCACCTTACACGATCACATTGTGGAACTTGGTTGGGCATCCTGTCTTGTTGAGCTATGTGCTTGGCAGGGGGTTGGACTCGATGGCCCTTGTGGTCTCTTCCAACTCTATGATTCTATGATTCTAAGAGCCCTTTTTGGCTGAAGGGGTCAATGACCTTCATCAGGTCTATGAAGGCACCTCTGCTCTCCGCATTTCTTCTGCAGCTGGCACAGTGAGAAAATCAGGTTGACTGTTAACCTATGATCTCTAAAGCTGCATTGTGACTTGGGATAGACCTGTCAGTGAGTGGCTGTAAATTGTTGAGAACTATTCGGGTGAAGGCTTTCCCCACAGTACTCAGCAGAGAGATTCCATGGTAGTTGTTATAATCATGGCGGCCACCTTTGTTATTATAGAGGGTCACAATGCACATATGGTGGCACGGATGCTTCTAACACCTCAAGAGAAGGCCATGGAGGTGTGTCATGAGGGAGGAATTGAGGCCGGCTTTCAGCACTTCTGTTGGGATTCCGTCCTGTCCTGGGGCTTTACCTCATGACTGAGAATTGATGGCATTCTTCAGCTCACCAAGGGAGGGACTGACATCCGGCTCTTCCAAGGCAGGCATAGTCTGGTTACTGTAAATTGTTTTGTCAAAGACCATGTTTTCCTGCAAGTACAATTCTTGATAGTGCTCTACCTATCGCTTCATCTGCATGGGATCATTAAGACCTTAGTTAACCACTGAGGAAGGCTGTACATTGTCAAAGTGCATTTGGCTGCTTGTGACATATGAAACGACCCATGTTTATTTGCCCTTGAGCAAATAGTAGTTCCATGTTTTATATGAAATGATATTTGTAAAATTGCCCTAGATTGGCCAGGAGGCTGTTTGTGTTTAAATGTCTTGCAGGGATATTTAAAGTGCTGGTGTTATTTGCGGTTTTCTCTTCCTTTCATATTACACGTGCCAACTTGCTGCACCATCAGCTGGTGAGTGCTCAGCACAGCTGACATTTGCTAAGCCCTTGTTATGGTAAAAACAAAGTCCAAGTGCAGTGGTAGAGCACATGCTTTGCAAAAAGTCCCAGGTTCAATCCCCAGCAGCTCTATTTTAAAGGATCAGGCAGCAGGTAATGTGAAGGATCTCTGCCTGAGGCCCTTGAGAAATGCTGCTGGTCACAGTAGTCAGTAGGGCAGGGAGGGCTAAGGACCATTTGGCTCTCTGGAGGATTTTGGACTCCAGTTCCCATCAGCCCCAGCTAGAACAGCTAATGGCTAGGAATGATGGGAGTCATAGTCCATCAACATCTGGAAGGACACAGGTTTTCCCTTCCCTATTGCATTGGGTTAGACAGACAAATAGTCTACCTATAAAATACATTTTGTGAGAAAAGTTTGCAAATGCATTGGTTGAGAGAATATACATTTAAAAATACATCAGTATTCATGCAGGGTTTTATTTTTAAAGAATTCACAGATTAATACAGGGATGGGATAGCCTAATGGGTGAATACATATGAAAGTGACGTAGATGGTCAGCAGATGGATTTGCTCATTTGTACACTGGGCAACCTGAGAGGAACTGGAGCTCTCTTTATTCAAAGATGTGTAGAGAGATCATGATATTTCTAGACTTTGTTACTTAACTAAAGTATGCTGTTGTCCTTAGTGCAAAAATTCCTTCCTACCCCACTTATTTTTGGGAGGTCTTGGTGTGGTCCGGTCAAGCAAGGTTTTGCAAATTTGACAAGAGACTATGCAGGACATCAACAATATATAAGCATATTGTATGCAATAATGACTTTGCCTTACTGCTTTCTAGTCTAGTAAAAACTATAATTACTATACACAGCTAGTGCTACCCCATGTCTTGCTGGGTGTTTTTTTCTTAGAAGGTTCAAATGTAATTGCTACCTCTTGTCGTAATTTCATAGTGAAAGCCATCATTGGTAGTGCTTCTCCCTGTTCACCCTTTGGTTGTGCTTTATAAGCAGGCTGCTTGGTTGAATCCCATCTTTTTTTGACACTGTTTAATTGGTTGCTGTTTAGCCAGCCTGTCGTATGGGCAGTCATCACTATTGAACATTATTTCCTTAGCCCAGAATCCACTTGCAAAGCTTTTGACATCCCTGTAAGAAACCTGCATCCCAATTAGAGTCTATTCTTGTCGTTAGAGTTTCATCATGTCCCTTGTTCTGAAACTGTGGTGCGCAGGAAGAAGTTTAGGCTAGGTAGCGTAGGTGACTCAACTCATTCTTTCGAACTGCTGATTAGCCAGTATCTCTGCAGCAGGATGGCTGCAATGGCTGCTGGGTCCCAGGTCTTCCTAGGCCCCCATACCTTCCCAAAGGCTTTTTATCTATCTCAGGACTGAAGATGACATTGATTCCTTGAAATGGTACAGACATTGGAGCACACATCTGCAGCCAAGTAAGAGCAATATCTCTAGGCCATGCTAAGCCTTTTAATACGTCTCTGTATGGCAAGATAATTGATCCTGCCTTTTTGCGCCATTTGTAGCCATTTTTTTAAAAAATTACAATCCACTCTAGAGTTTTTGGCAAACGGAAGCATCATTTGTTGACAAATCAGTGCAACCTTGAATCCATCAGTTCTTCATGTTGCTAGGAAAATATGAAGTTGCCTCATACTGCACCAGACCATCAATCCATCTAGCTCAATGTTGTCTATACCAGGCATAGGCAAACTCGGCCCTCCAGATGTTTTGGGACTACAACTCCCATGATCCCTAGCTAACAGTGGTCAGGGATGATGGGAGTTGTAGTCCCAAAACATCTGGAGGGCCAAGTTTGCCCATGCCTGGTCTATACTGATTGGAAACAGCTCCCCAGGGTTCCAGACAGAAGTCTTTTCCCAGCCCTACCTGGAGATGCTGGAAATTGAACTTGGGACAGATACACGTACTCTGTGACTGAGATACTACCCTTCTTCTTTGCCTTTGATAACTGCAGTTAGTATACACCTTAGGAAAGAGTTCTGCTTTTTAACCACATTGGCTGCATCCAGTCTTTCAACTGGCCCAGGTCAAGGATGGAGAAATGTGGTCCTCCACATGTTGCAGGCAGTGCCAGATTTGCATACAGGTCAAACAGGCTGCAGCCTAGGGCCTCATAATCTAGGGGAACCTCAGCTTCTTGCCATTAAAAAAACAAGGAAATAAAAACACAGGTATATTTTACTATCTAGGACCAGTTGTTTAGTAACATTAAATATGTGACCTACGAATCTATGCCTGTATAACAGTTACACAAGTGCATACCTACTGTTTAATAAAGTTCATGGGGGCTTTAAAGCTATTCAGAATCAAATGTTAAAATCAGCTATGAAGCAATGCAAGTGTTCAGATCCCTGTCTATCATTATAGCATGCATTTTCAGAACAAGTGAGGATTCTTTTATGTCATTGTGAATCACAATAATATTTAATTTCAACTTTTTGTGAAAATATTGAGTAAGTGATATGAAAGTGGTGCTAGTAAACAAAAGTGACAAAAAGAACAGAAGGAAATACTCAAAACGTTTAAAGCCAATCATGTCATATGGCTTTGTACAGCAGGCAGAAGCAGCCCTGCATGATCCCTCAGTTGCAGAACACTCAGGTTTACAAAAAGAAGAAATCAAGTAGACTATGCTGAGCAGTCTGAGCAGACTGAAGAACAATCAGTTTAGATTCAGAACGCAGCTTCCCAATACAAGGAGAACTGTTGTCAGTAACTACCACTACAAGTACAGAAACTTCTGGGGAAAGTAACAATGAAGTGACAGGATCTGCAGCCAAAGAATTAACACAAGGCACTGAGGGAACATGCCATGAGATAGTTACACCAAAAGAAACAGTTCGTGCTCTTTACCCTCTAAAAAAAATGGAAAACAAAGCAAATGATCTCAGCAAAAACCCTATCATAACAAACACAAAATACCAACTGTTCATGCTACTTGTGATTTCAGAGTCCATAATGATGTAGTTTTATGGACCTCATTGGATAAAGGTGTAATGGTTCTAGGGGTTGCTCGTGCGTAAGTTGCCGCCACTCCTGGCTAGGTTGCCTGGTTAAACCTTTTCTGTCTGGACAGCCCTTCACTTCTTGGCTGTTTCAGTCGCTGGCAGAATCCGTCAGTGGGCGTTTCTTGAACCTCTTCCAGCAAAGAAGTTCTTTGACACCAAGTCTCCGCCTACTCTCCCTGCACGGAAGTCTTCTGTGCAGGGTGGGTGTGGGCAGCGGAGGACCCGTGCTCTCCCCACTGGTCTCCGGCGAGGAGTCCTGGAGCCCGCTCGCCGATTCCCCCATCTGCCCCCCTTTATCCCTGGTGTTACGCTGACTTCCTTCCCCAGCCGATGAGCTGCCTCTCTCCCTGCTGGGCCCTTCTCCAGCATCGCTTTGGAGCCTTGCCTCCGCCTCTAGCTCCGATGGCAGTTCCCTGACACAAGGAAATAACATTCTTGGTTGAGAAAGGTCCGTCGGAATGTCAGCACTGGGATGGACCTTCTACCACTTTGAAGCGAACATCCAAAAACCAATCCCAGTTCTCCTCAAAAAAATTAATTTATTCCACTAAAGTAAATGGAGAAACCTACCCTTGGGAATGGCTAGTGTACTCTCCCATGAAAGGAAAAGTCTACTGTTTGGTGTGCAAACTTTTCTCTAACCAAACTTCCTCAACTACAGCTTCAGTTTAGCATCACACTTATCTTGTTCAAACCACAGAAACTAAAAATCATATGAACTCTATGCTAACATAGTTAACAAGAAAGCGTGGTCAAACACTCACATCAAAACTTGAAGAGCAAATCAGAGCAGAGCAGGATTACTGGAGGCATGTACTTCAGTGAGTTACTGCATTGATTTCCCTTTTGGCAGAATGGGAATTGGCATTTACAGGAACAACATATGCTTACTTGACGTTGAGAACATATGCTTATTTATTTGCTCCCTGTTGGGTCCATCATCTCCCCCACCCCACCCCAAGCATCCTCGGTACAAATAAATCCCCACTGTACTTTATTGGGACCATTGCTTGAAAATTGCAGAAGTAAATATGTGCAAATGTTACATTGGATTTGGCTAGCTATGGCACTTTTTTATGAATTGACAACCAGAACATGCTAAGTTTCTATCTCCAGATATTTCTTTTTTAATAATCTGGAACTTCTGCAGCAGTCCCATGCCTGTGAAACAGAAAGAAGCAATATTGCAAGATTGGATAGGTGTGGATAGGTGACGTCAGGATGCCCGCAAAGGGTTTCGCATTTTTAAAGTGCTGTTTGTGAGTAATACATCTTGTTAAGTTGCGGGTTGACATAGCCGACGACACAGCGATTTCTCCAAATAGCTCTTTATTTCGTAAGCTGGAATAGAACTGACTGCAAACAGCTCAGCCGGCCTGCTTTTATAGGCAGCCGGCTGTCAACATTGTAGCAACAACAACCCAGAGTTCCCGCCTAAAATAACTGACGTGGACCTGAGTGAAAACTATCTACAGACCTGAGTGAAAACTATATACAGTATCCCCCTGCTGGCCCAGGCTGAAACTTCACTACATAACACCCCTCCCCACCGAGATAAGGCGTTAGTTACAATCGTAATGGTTTCCTTATATACAGCACTACGCATAATGATTCAATTAGGCACAAAAGCATATCGGTTACATTTCCCATACTTAGACCAACAGTGATACATGTCCAACAATATAGTCCTTTAAATAAGTTGGACGCTTGGGAACTCTGCCAGACCGCCGGGGACTGGTAGCCAAGTCCGGAGGGCCACACAGTTCTTGCTGAGGCTGTGGTGCGACCCTAGGTGGCGTTGGAACCAACTCCCCTGGATCCGCTGCTGTGGGTGGAGCCTCCGCAAGTGGAGTGGTCTGAGTCTGTGGTAAGTCTGGCAGACCCTCTGAAGCGGCTCGGTTTGGCTCCACGCTGGCAGTTTGCGAGGGAGGTGTAGGTGGGGCCTCGCCATCTGTACGTGTCTCTTCTTGAGCCGCAAGCGCAGTTGGGGGCACCTCGGTAGTGTCCAAGTCCCCAACCCTGCGCCTAAGCTGGTCTATGTGCCGTCGCCACAAGCGTCCGTCTTCGAGTGCCACCTGGTACGAGTGAGGTCCAGTGACTCCCACTACTGTGGCTGGCACCCAAGGAATGTCCCCCACATAGTTCCGGGCAAAGACCTGGTTTCCTGGGACAAATGACCGTGGCGCGTTGGCACAGCCTGGGGGTTCAGCCACGGCAAAGTCCGGGTGTAGCCGGTCGAGCGGTGACCTGAGGCGGCGGCCCATAAGCAGTTCAGCAGGACTCCGCCCTGTGGCCGCATGAGGGGTGATGTGTTGCACGAACAAGTATTCGGCGACCCGCTCATGCCAGTCTCCCCGGTCCAGGCGCGCCAGTGCCTCTTTTGCCGAGCGCACCATTCTTTCCGCTTGCCCGTTGCTGGATGGATGAAAGGGTGCCGTTAGGGCATGGCGGATGCCCAGTCCCAAAAGATACCGCTCAAACGTGCCTGACGTGAACTGCGGTCCGTTGTCAGAGACAAGGACATCAGGACACCCATGCGTTGCAAACAGGCCTCGCAGCACCCGGATGACAGCTTCGGTAGTGGTGGAGGGCATCAGGGCGACCTCCAGCCATTTGGAATAGGCGTCCACCACTACCATAAAGGTCCGGCCGTGAAAGGGGCCAGCCAGGTCGATGTGCACCCTCAACCAGGGTGTCTTTGGCGTCTCCCAGGTGTGTCCCTTAGCTGCCGGTGGTGCAGGCCTCGACTCTTGGCACACTTGACAGGCGGACACCCAGGCAGTGATGGCATCGTCCATATTAGGCCACCAGACATAACACCGAGCCAACGCCTTCATTTTGACAATTCCCGGGTGGCCAACGTGCAGAGCCTTCAGGACGCGCTGACGGAGTCCCTGGGGAATCACGACGCGGTCTCCCCACAGCAGACAGCCGCGATGAGCTGAGAGTTCATGTTGTCTGGTTGCGAAAGGCTGGAACTCTGATGCAAAAGGCCCTTGTGGCCACCCCCTCCACACCCAGTTGAGCACCCGGCTGATGGTGCGATCCTGGGCAGACGCGGAGGCCACAGTGGCAGCCGATACAGGCGCTGCCGGAAGATCCTCAATCAGAAGGAGCGATGAAGCTGGAGCCGGGTCTTCCACAAATGCTGGAAGAGGGCAACGGCTGAGGGTGTCGGCATGGCCCATCGATTTCCCCGGGCGATGGATGAGCCGGTAGTGGTAGGCAGCCAGGAAAACAGTCCATCGCAGCATGCGTGGCAAGAGGACCGGTGGAGTTGGACGATCACCGGCGAGGAGGCCCAGGAGTGGCTTGTGGTCAGTGATGAGGTCAAAAGTCCTGCCATAGAGGTATTCATGGAACCTCTTCACTCCAGCCACAAGTGCCAGTGCCTCCTTGTCGAGCTGGCTGTAATTCCGTTCCGTCGGAGATAGCATCCTGGAAAAGTAGGCGAGCGGTGCTTCTCTTCCGTCTGGAAAACGGTGACTAAGGACAGCACCGATGCCAAAAGGTGAGGCGTCGCAGGCAAGGACCAGCTGCCTGGATTCACTGTATTGTACCAGCACACTGTCTGATGAAAGGAGAGCCTTGACCGCGTTGAAGGCCGCCGTCTCCCGATGACCCCAGGCCCAAGGCGTCTTAGTGCTAAGGAGTCGGTGAAGAGGCTCAGCCACTGTGGCTTTGTGGGGCAGGAACATGTTATAAAAGTTCAGCAGCCCCAGGAACGCCTGCAACTCCGTCTTGTTCTTTGGGATGGGGGCCTGCTGGATAGCATGGATCTTGGATGTGGTCGGGTGAAGGCCGAGGCATCGATAAGATAGCCCAGGAACTCTACCTGTGGAACGGCGATCTGGCACTTCTCACTCTTTACCTTGAGCCCGGCCTCTTGGAACCTGGTCAGCACGGCACGGAGGCGCTCGAACACCTGCTGGTGTGAGTCTGCAGACACCAAGACGTCATCAAAATATGGTACCACGCCCGGAAGCCCTTGCAGGAGACGCTCCATAAGGCTTTGGAAGATGCCAGGAGCCACACTCACCCCGAACTGCAACCGGCGGCAACGGAATGCCCCCCGGTGGGTGACGATCGTCTGGGCTTCAGCAGTGGCATCATCGACTGGCAGTTGTTGATAGGCTTGGGCAAGGTCCAGCTTAGCGAAGACCTTACCCTCACCCAGGGAATGCAGCAGGTGTTGGACAACAGGAACCGGATAAGCGTGCTGCTGAAGTGCCTTGTTGATCGTGCACTTGTAGTCAGCGCAGATTCTCACCGACCCATCTGGCTTGACAGGCGTGACGATGGGGGTTTCCCACTTGGCGTGGTCAACCGGCTCCAAAACTCCTTGGGCGATCAGTTTGTCCAGTTGTTCGTCCACCTTAGCCTTGAGAGCAAAGGGAACCCGGTGTGGCTTTAGCTTGATGGGGGCAACTTGTGGATCAAGGCTAAAGGAGATGGGCGTACCTGTATATTGCCCCAAGGTGCCGTCAGAAACCTCGGCAAAGTCTTTGACCAGACCCTCAGTCTCTGCGTTAGAGATGCAGTTGATGCCGGTGACTTCCAGGCCGAGGGCATCAAACCAGTCTAGCCCTAGGAGGCTTGGCCGCTGACCTTCGACCACCACCAACTGGAGCAGGCCCGAAAAATCCTTGAAGGCGATCCGGAACCGGCCAACGCCTACCACGGGAATGTCGTTTCCCTGGTAGTCTCTCAGGTGTACGCGGTGAGAGTCAAGTTGCCTTTTGGACACTCTGGGTACCAGTCTTTTGATGGTGCTCCATGACACGATGGACAGGGCAGACCCGGTGTCGATCTCCATGTCACATGGAGCTCCTTCAATGAGCACCGTGACGTTCAGCTTGCGTTGCGTAGGCGAGTCGGTTTGGCCAATCGTGGTTCCAGACGGGCAGCGGCAGTTGGTGAGAGCGAAACAACTTTCCTTGGCAGACTGGAGTGAAGACTTGGACTTGCGAGTCGATGAAGGGGGGGTGTCAGACGGAGCCGATCGGCAGACCTTAGCGATGTGGCCCCTTCTGGAACACTTCCTATAGATGGCGTCTCTGAATCGACACTTGGCACGGGAATGGTTGCCTCCGCAGCCGGCACATTCCGGTTGGCCCTTGGACTTCTGTTGGAACTTCCTGCGCTCCCGCTTTGTCTGGTGCACGTCATCGCCTTCACTGGAGGATGCCTCATCACTGCTGGCCTCTTCATGATGCACCGGAACTGGCTCCCTAGCAAGACGCGGGCTGCTGGACTTGCGGATCTCCTGGGCGGAGCGTTCAGCAGCTTCTGAGGCCACGGCCTCCTCAATGGCTTTCTGCAGCGTGAGGTCTGGCTTAGCGAGGAGACGCCGTTGCAGATGGATGTCCCGGACCCCGCAGACGATTCGATCCATCAGGGCATCGTCTAAGTCTCGGAACTCACAGTGCATTGCAGCCTGTCGCAGGGCGGTGGTGTAGTTGTTGATTGACTCCCCCTCTGCCTGGTTCCGGTGGTAGAACGCATGGCGGGCAGCAATCTTGGACGGCTTTGGTGCGTAGTGGTTGCAGAGCTTCTCTTGGATCGTGTCCCATGGTGTTGCCTGGACTGCGTCAGGCGCAACCAATGCTCGGGCCGTCTCAAACACCTCAGGCCCACAGAGGCTGAGGAATAGGCCCCGCTTACGATCCTTTGATACTGCTGTCAGCTCGTTGGCTTGGAGGTAGCAGTCGAACCGAGCGAGGTAGGAGTCCCATGATTCAGAGGCTGGCGCAAACGGCGGTAGAGGCACAAGTGAAGCCATGATTCCGATGCCGGCGTGAAGGGCGATGGATGGAACACAGTGCTCTAGCCAGAACAGTCAGCTCTGAATTGGTTCTGTCCAGTGATTTCGCTCAGTGATTTCGCTCTGTGATTCAGCTCAGTTCAGAGGCTGGCCGCATCTGGCTGTGCTCTGATGTCCATCGATCCCATCCTCGTCGCCAGTGTTAAGTTGTGGGTTGACATAGCCGATGACACAGCGATTTCTCCAAATAGCTCTTTATTTCGTAAGCTGGAATAGAACTGACTGCAAACAGCTCAGCCGGCCTGCTTTTATAGGCAGCCGGCTGTCAACATTGTAGCAACAACAGCCCAGAGTTCCCGCCTAAAATAACTGACGTGGACCTGAGTGAAAACTATCTACAGACCTGAGTGAAAACTATATACAGTATCCCCCTGCTGGCCCAGGGTGAAACTTCACTACATAACACATCTAGTTGTTTTTTTTATTCTCCTATTGCAGAAGAGTAAACACACTCATACTCAAATGTTGAAAAACTGTGGCTAACTCTTATTTCTCTCTAAAGGTGGGTTTTAACTCTTGAGTTGGTTTTTTTCTATTCTATTGATTTATAGTTTGGAAAAAACAAGCTTTTCTGACGAAATTTTAAGGCATGCTACTTAGAAGCCTAGATGTGATGATATGTCACATTCATTGCTATTCTTTCATTGCTTTACTCTGAAGCATGCCTCTCTGAAAATTACCTTGGACTTTGCTGTGTTTTATTTCTTCTTCTTGGCAATCAGCAAGTAGCATAAACACCTAAGCTTATTTTATGAACTAAAATAAAACTTCAGGACCTGATCCAGAATTGTGGAAATAGCATATGGAGTACAAATAACTGGTTGTGTTGTTTAAGGAACTGATTTTGGTGGTCCTCAGTTAAGGAATGTGATATGCTTTTTGGGATAAATATCTTCTAGGACTTCATGTATAAATGGAAGCTCTCTCTGTTGCAACAGCATAGTTGTTAATCCAATTAACTGATTAACATCAGTTAATTTCCAAAGGTACTTCCTCAAAACTTCACATTGTAGGAAATGTGACTGAGAAACCCTCTAAGATACCTGACATCCTTCAATAACAAATGGTGTGCTATTTAATTCTTGTATATGCATCTATAATTTCAGAAGGCCCATAGTCCAAAGCTTCTTCACAAAGTATGGCACAAGCTGTCCCTAGGGATGGATGGATCAGCCTGTTTCCAGTCAGTGTCACTGTGTTGATTCATAAATCTACTACATTTCCTCATTAATCTGCGTTTTTAAAAAAAGCTGTACAAAAATTGTATTTTAATAACATATTTGAACACAGACACAACTGTGCAATTTTAAACATATTTTGCCCTAAAATCATTTCATTTTATTTTCACACATTTTGGTGTGGGTTGGTTTTGGTTTTTTTAGATAAGGGCTGCTGTATCACAAAATCCAGAGAAATGCACAGTGTGAAGGATGATTATGTTGCAGTCCATATATTAGTTTGAAAGATGAGAATTAAAAACAGACTGAAATTCTCCCCCATGCCTAGCTGTTCCCAGCTGTTTGTTTTCCACATGAAGCATGACTTGGCTGTGATAGAGAATTCCCTTTCTACATACCTTTTTGATAGCCCAACCAGTAGCAAATGAAAACTGCCCCCAGATTTACATGGAGCAGGCTGAGGAGTCTTTCAATTCACCATGTACTTGATGAAGCAGACTGTAATCCATGAAAGCTTATGCCATAATAAATGTGTTAGTCTTAGAAGTGCCAAAAGGTTTATTGTTTTTTACGCGTAAAAATGCATTTTAAAGTGTATCGACTTTCAAAGTATGCATTTTGAAATGCATTTGGATACCCTTTTTTAGCTTAAAATGTGTGTCGCAACATTTGGAAAGTGTAGATAGCAAAGTTCTGGTTGTATCGCCCCGGTAAGTGCCGATCACATCCATTTATCCTGGAATTTGCAAACTGTGATTCCCTGAAACATCCTTAGTTGTGAATACTTTGTGGGGGTTACAGTTGACTGGCTGCAGAGAGAGAGAATAGGCAGAGTAAGGGAGCCTAAGAGATCTTTCGACATCATGAAGGACCAGGGTAGGGTTGTGATATTAATTATGAAGTCTGTTTAAGGAGTTGGCTGAGGTAAAAGGAAACATTTCAGCTGGTGCCCATTGGGACTGGTAGGGTAGAAGGCAAGGAGGCCAACAGTAGGTGGAGCCAGAGGCAATGTAAGGCAGAGCCAATTCATTCTAATTCTGTCCCTGTCCTCCTTGTTAAGTTATACAGAAGCAACACTAAGGCTAAAGAGGAGGAAGCTGACAGCTAGGGCCAGCCCATGGATTGGATGTAAGTAAGAAGACAGCCAAGGGGGATCCAGCTGAGGGCAGACTGAGGTTGTTGGGGCATTGGTTGTTGCCCCCATTTGCCTTAATGGACCAGCCTCTGCTGGCTTCAGACTTGGAGAGTGTGACTATAAGCTAGAAGAGGCAGTGTGATCTTTGCTCCCTCCTGTAGTGGCCGTTCTCTCAGTTTGTCTTTGGGGTTGTTTCATAGGCCAGTCTTTGCCAACCACACGCCGGCTGGAGCTGATGGGAGCTACAGTCTAACATTGTCTAGAAGGCATCAGCTTGGGGGAGGCTGGCTTTCTCCTTTTCCTAGAGCGGCACGTGTGGTGTCTGCTGCAAACCATTTGCAGATGTGGAAAACAGAGTGCTTTCCACCTCCCGCCCCTGCTCTCATTATTCGGAAATGGAAGGAGGTAAAGGCAAAGGGATGAGACTGAGAGCTATGCTGTGCTTCCTCTTCTGCTCCAGCCCCGCTGGCAGCTAACTGCACCCAGTGATGAATGAGCTCATTGCGGGGTCCTGTACAAGCTCCTCCGCCGAGGATTCAGAATCTCTAATAAGGCAGCCCGCATTCCCCCCAGTGTGGGTGCCTGTGTGTGCTTTATTAACTGTACCAGAGTAATATCAGACCGCAGCTCTGGGGCCAGCCTGGCCAGGAAGGGAAAGGGTGTTTCAATCGAGGCAGAGCCGCACAAAACACACACAACAAGGGGGCAAGATCAGAGGTGGTGTCAAGGGGCCTGTATGATGAAAAATCTCCCAAATTGAGACCTTCAGTGGTATTGCTCCATTGTGAAGCTAGCATCATCAATCATGAGGGGAAAACGTGTTTAAGGATCCTGCAGCTGGAGCCAAATTTCAGCCTGTGTGTTTTTCCAATATCCCACTGGGCACAAAAAACACGTCTAGAGTCCTTGTGGATTAAATGGCAGCCAAAAGACAAACAGAGAATGATCCCCTAACCTTGCTTCTCCTCCTCTTCATATTGCACAAATGATTTGTTGCTCGTCTTTGGAGTTCCTGTCTATGCTTATCCTGGAGCGTTGTGTGGCTTCAGGTCTCTGATGCTCAGAAATCATAGAGAAGACATACCCTGGGCAGGGTTTTTTGGGGGGTGGAAATGGAATTTGGGGTGTAAAGGAGGTTAGCTGTGAACAGACTATGAGATCAGTATACAGTGGGACTGTTATGGAGGCCTATATCATTACCATTAATGGGAGAAGACTGGTGAGGGCAGGAGGTTTTGAGTGAACGTAGTAAGATTAACTTAGTCTGAATCCAACCCATTATGTCTCGGCTGCTAGTGTTGCCTCTTCTATATGTAGCTTTTTGCTCTTAAATGATTTTTGTTTAGGTGACAAAATGAATGAGAGACATTGGGGGCTAGTTCACACTGGGACTTTAGCAGGAAACTTTTTATTTATTTATTATTACATCTATATCTTAACGTTTCTTCGAGGGAGCTCAAAATGGGGTATATATTTCTTCTCCCCATTTTATCCTCTCAGCAACCCCATGAGGTAGATGACTCCAAAAGACAGTGACAGAGAAATTTAGGGCGTATGTTTTTCCAGTGTTTAAATGCTACTGTACTTGGCAGTATTGAGTCTCCTTCTGAACTAGCGTTTCTCTCTCCCTCTTCTAATTATAAAGAACAGCATCAGCTCATGACAGATGCATACTGGGGACGGGGGGCAGGCTAGTTGGGAGAGAGGGCTTTTTGAAAAATAATGTCAATTTAAAAACTGACTTTAAGTTACCAGTTCTTTCCCCACCCGTCCCAATATTGGTTACCATTTTCTTTCATTATACTTCCTCCAGCATAACAGTTCCAACCTTCTCCTCAACCTTCTCCTCCCTTCCCTGCGCCTAAACCTACTGTGCAGACTAGGAGCTGGCAAAGGGGTACTTCCCTCCTCTCTGGTTTGCTCAGGCTCAGTATTGAGGCTCTCCCTAGCATCCCCTACTCCCACCACTTCCTCACCACTGGAGGTGGAGCTTCCCTCCTCACCAGAGGAGGAACTGCTTCGCAAGATTTTCGGAGGTTCCCTATAACACAACTGCCCTTCTACCTCTCGCCCCTGAGCTGATGGCAGTTCCCTGACACCACCATATGAAAGAAAATGGTAACCAATATTGGGATGGGTGGATGGCACCCCCCTGGGATGCTAGCCCCACCTCTGCAGGCAGCTAGCCCTGCGCCCGGGTGCACAGCATGTGTGCCGCTTCGGTTGCCAGAGCAGCTAGCTCTGCCTCTGAAGATACATTTTGTGTTATCTGGAGGAATATCCTAGATATTAACCATTTCTTGATATCTTGATGCCAGACAATGGGTTTGATAGATGGATACAGATAAATCAGAGGCCTATCTCATGCATGCAGTTTGCTCCCCTACAAGACCCTGAATTGTTGGAGATCACATGATTACTAGAAAGTAAATTCCAACTATACGAGCCCTTTGTACAGTGCATTTGCAAACAGAGCCATTCCATGTGTAGTAGTTATGTTATGTGGGTTTTCCCCGAGTTGGCTTGGTGTGTGCTGGACATAATGGAATAGTTCTCCCTAACCTTGGGATAGCTGCCTCAGCATCAAAAATCCAGGCTCATAATTGCAAAATAGCCTTCCTTTCCTGCTATCAGACTTCTTCTTGATTCTGCTATCACACTTCACATTGTTTCCAGGAAATAGTGTGTTGCATGCCAAAATATATGAAGGGATTTGCCCCTGGAAGTAGGATATTGTCTTGCTTGGCTGAGACTGTGAGAAAGCTGGCAAACAGAACGACTCATCTATAGGGGTTCTGTTCAAATCTGTATCCATTGTGGATATTTGCAGATGAGGCACACACTGATTAAAAATAGATCCTGTCTGGATTCCAGAAACAATATGATTTTCATTTTATTTGGCTCATTCTCTTAGAAGCTGCCTCTCTCCTAGGTCTCAGTCATACCATCTCCACTTACAGGGACAGAAGAGTGTAGGGGAGGAAAAAGGCATCTGGGTTTGTCCAAACTTCCACTTGTCTGAGCAGTTTTCTGCTTTCTAGGCACAAACCTGAGTGGTTCTGTTTGCCATGCCAAACCCACTCTTTAGTGGAGTAACCATCAATCTTCAGAATACCCAACAGATGTTTGCTCCAATTCAGTGGTAAACATTGGATTTTCCTGTGGGAAGCAGCAGGACAAGCAAAAGTCTGGATGGGCCCTCAAACAAGACGGTGTTCTACTTGAAGATGCATGGAAGACAACCTGGACATACCTGGAGTTTAAACAGATTGTTTAAGTAACAATAGATAAGTATAGATAAGTATTGATGGGGCATAAATTTGGTTCAGTTTGAATTTTAATGGAAGCCTACCTTATTCGAACTTTCTGAAACAATATGTGAACCGAAGCTCAGCTAACCTTCAAAATTCGCACTTCTCTGAATTTGTGGTGCTGTTCTCTAACCCAATAATGTATCGGGAGAAAGTATGCATTGAAATGCACACATTAGTGAAAATAACAATATATCAGGGGAAATTGCATATAAAAACCGTGTAGATTTTGATACATTTGCAGGAAAATGCTGAGAAACTTTCATGAGGATGTCTTTAAGATAAAAAGGAAACTGATGCAGAAATGTGGACAACAAAACTTAAGGCAGGGAAAATGACAACTGGAAAGAAACCAAAATTCACAGATTCATCCATGCCATGGAAGTAGTAATTTTCCATCTGGGAATTATACGTCTGAACTGCAGGTCAGCCAATGAACAGATTAGGGTCATCTGTGGGCTTTGGCTAATACTTAATAGCAGGTCCATGCAGTGCTTCCCAACAATTCTCTCTCTGTTTCCTCTTCATTGCTTGAAGTAGATCAGGTGACAAGGACGCACATCCTGCTTCCTTGTCCATATGCACTGGTCTCTTTCTGCCTCCACCATCACCACAGAAGCTGAAATAATGCACAGACCTCCCTCCTCTTCATCTGCCTGCACATTTACGGGCAGTGTGACAAAACTTCAACATGCTCCAGAATGGCTTGGTGGAACTAGAGGGGAGGAATTCACAACTTTAGAGGGGAAAGGGGGAGGGAGAAGGCCACAAGTTTTGGCCCAGGACTTTCCAGCTGTCACACCCTCAACCTTTAGCATGAAATAGCAGTAATATATTTCTAAGTGGGCATATTTTGAAGCAGCTGGCAGGAGCTCATTATCAAAATAGTACAATGAAACTAAAGCCAAGTAGCTAGTTTTGATTCAAGCCTAATGCCCTTTCAGCTGTTAATATACAGAGTGAATGTGCCGGGGCAAGGGGGAATCACAGCCAGCAGTCTCTGCTCATGATCAATGAGTGCTCATTAAAGCGCCTGAGCAGATCCACTGCACATGCATGTTCATTCCATATGCACAATTATGCTTATATGATGTAAACCTATAAATGTAAATTGTGACTGTGGCAAACATATGTTTAAAAGGTGAGTCCCGCAAAGGCAGTATTAACTGCAGAACCCTGTTGAACATTACACAGTGGCTTTCTTGCTCTGTAATTTGGGGAATTTATTGCTCTGTAATTTGGGAAATGGTTCGGCTGCCCCAAACACAAAATTCTCATATTCTTTCCACTGGAACCATGACTCAGATGCACTTTGGAGTTTTGAGTCTTTAGCATTCCATATTTTAGAAATGTTTTGTTTTAAAAAAAAAACGTTGAGGATGCAGAATCCTGCTTCATATTTTAAGTTTTAGCACCATGCCACAAGAAGAAGGGGCGACAGAGGACGAGATGGTTGGACAGTGTTCTTGAAGCTACTGACATGAGTTTGACAAAACTGCAGGAGGTGGTGGAAGACAGGAATGCCTGGCGTGCTCTGGTCCATGAGGTCACAAAGAGTCGGACACGACTAATCAACAAAAATTCATACAGGAATGCATAGAGCACCTGTAACCTATCTTATAGTTAATAGTCGGTAAGAAGAGAGAAGACAGAACACCCTGACTAGAAAACTCATTAAGTGCTTTCAGTGTTCAGATTTCAAAACCCTTTTCTTTGTCTAACCAAAACCTGGTTTATGCCTCTTCAGATGAATCACAGGGACCTGCCCCCCAAATCCATTTCTGTGCGGAAGGTGGAAAAGGGCATGCTGCAAGAATACCTCCTGACTGACCTGAAGGTGCCTCTGAGCTATGAAGTTCGCCTCACACCCCTAACCCGCTTTGGGTCTGGGGACATGGCTACCCGCACCATCCACTATATAGAACGTAAGTTTCTTGCTCTTTTACCTTATTGAGTGACCAGCCCCTTTACAGCAGTATCACGGCCCTGAAGGGGTGTATTTCTCCAGAGAGAACCTTAGTCCTGTCAGCCATTCTTCAGAATAACTTTGAAGGGCTTGGGAGGCCATACACATACCACCATCAGACTGGGTTGTTTCCTTGTTCCACCTGGCACACTGTTCTTCCTCTAGAGAGCTTACTAATCTCTGTGTGGTTCCCAGGCCATTTTACATTCAGACAGAGCTCAGAGCCAGGCCTCCTTAGCAAAAGCAGTAGATCTGCAATATGTGCTGTCCAACTCATCCACTGCCATCAGATTCTTTGGACTGTTTGTATCCATGAATCCTTTGCTGATAGGAGGATACATAGGCAGATTTTCATTGGGTCCCAAGTGCAAAATATTTGGTGAGCTTCAGCTTCAATGGAGCATCAAAGTCCTTTCCACTCACATATGAGCTTCTGGTTCCTTGCCATGAATCATAAAACAGTCCCCACTTTTGCATTTTTCTACCACCCACAATTTTGGTGCTATGCACAGGGCCTCAGATTCAAATCCTCCATTTGATACATGGTTTTCTCTCACAGGAAGCTAAGTCACAGTTCAATACAGTTCTCTTTAAAAATCCTGTTTCACATTGGGATTTAACCTTATAATATCAGCTGCCACTGTTTTTCCCTCCCAACTGGTTGTACCTATTCTCTTGAGCTTTCTTTGTTCCCATAAGGCTCCACGAATGAGATATAGTAAAACAACTTCCCTCTTTCTGAAGCCTTTCTGAAACTTGGGTCTCCAGATGATGTTGGACTACCACTCCCATCATCCCTAGTGAGAAGGGCCAGAAGTCAGGGATGATGGGAGTTGTAGTCCATCAGTGTCTAGGGAGAAAGGCTGGTCAAGAGTAACAGAATGCTAAGGGGCATGAGTACTAATCAGATACGTTGGGAACAATTCAAACATTTTCTTCCAATGAGTATTTGTATTTGTATATGATCTTATACATCTAATAAAAATCTAAACAACCCTTTCTGTTTCCTTTCTCAGCAATCAGCTACCCCAACCCAGTAGGTAAGTGTCAATGACCCAAACTTTATCTACCCTTTTTGTATATCTAATCCAAGGACAGCCAACATGGTGTCCTCCAGCTGTTTTTAGACTACAGCTCCCTTCATCCCTAATTTTTGGCCATGCTGACTAATGGGTGTTGGAGTACGACATCATCAGGAGGACACCATGTTGCCTACTGCTGATCTACTCTTTAGACCCAAAAGTATTAAAATTCAAAAAATGTTTTTCAGATATGTGGGGGTTTTTAAAAAATAAAGGGAAATCAAACATGCTGAAAGTGCCTTAAATATTTAGCTGAAATAAATGCAAGAATGCACATAAGAAACCTAAGATAATCCCTCATTCATCACAAACTTCTCAATGACTTCTTAGGTTTTTGACCCCCTTGCATTTCCTACAGATACTGTTCAGATAGGAACTTTGGCAGAGTTGCAAAAGAGGCTTTCAAAGATTGCTTCCAGATTGCCTGTTTATTCAGCACTCATCCTGATTTGTTCGCACAAAGTTTTCAGGAAGGTTGTGCACCATTGACACATTTATTCTAGCTATACGACATTACACCAAGCAGTTGTTAATCCCACACTTTCTAGTGCATTTTCTCATCACTTTCCTTGCCCCTTTCTTGCTTGCTTGCTTGCTTGCTTGCTTGCTTGCTTGCTTGCTTGCTTTCTGAAGCTGGTTTCATGTGCCACAGAGCCAAACCCATTTTTTATCGCACAACCTGAATTTGCCAGCATGCAATGGATTCGCATCTGTAAAATGGCAGCAGTCTGGAAGCAGCCATAGATAGGTAGCAACTGCTGAGAATGCCTATGATAGATCTAATGCATAAGGCAGATACAAGCAAGGGTTCAGCTGGCACAAATACCATAGAATCCCTGGCATATAGGAGGAGCTGGTCTATAAAATATGCATTGCCTAAGCTGTTTAAGGTTTAAGAGATGAAATATAGCGCCTTGGATGGTGCCCAAAGATAAGAGGAAGGCATCAAAGACCCAGGACTAGGGTGCTTGGAGTGATCATTTGAATGCAGAACACAGAACTGCCTTATACCAGGTTAGAATATTAGTCCATCTAACCCAGTACAGTGTTACCTCGGGTTAAGAACTTAATTCATTCTGAAGGTCCGTTCTTAACCTGAAACTGTTCTTAACCTGAGGTACCACTTTAGCTAATGGGGCTTGCCGAGCTGCCGCCATGCAATTTCTGTTCTCATCCTGAAGCAAAGTTCTTAACCCAAGGTACTATTTCTGTAACCTGAAGCGTCTGTAACGTGAGGTACCACTGTATTGTCTACTCTGACTAGCAGTCATAATTCAGGGTCTCAGGAAGAAGAGTTTCCTATTACTTGCAGCCTGATCATTTGAATGGAACATTCCAGAGACTGAATCTGGGAACTTCTGAATGCAATGCAGGCGCTATACCACTAAATCATAGTCCCTGCCCATTCAGGAGCTAGACCAGTGTGCATTACAGAATCTCTGAATCCTTCATTAACCTAGGAAGAGGCCAATATGCAGCCTTGTCTTAATTTGAGCCAATAATATGCCACATAACACAAAACAGAGTTTTTAATTCTGTTTCTTCATTGCTAAACTTATATGGGAAACAGGAATGCCATGCAGAAATTATATGGCTGACCCGTCTAAGCAATTTTAATATTCAGCTATGCTTAAATGTGTGGTCTGGTCACTGCCACAGGAATGTAGAAAAATTAGCATCAGCACTTGACCTGAGCCAAGGCTTAATCGGACCACAAATTTATTTCAAACGTTTGTCTCTGACCATGGAAACTGTGACTTCCTCATAAGGATGGAGGAGGAATCAATTTTAAATGGATTTATACATGGAATTTGGCGGATCCAGCCCAATGCACTTTGTCCAAATCGGACCACCTCTTGCATCAAGCACCTCATGCATTGCCAATTTTTCTTTTCCTTTTAAATCCAACTATTTATCAACAAACACGTACACAAAAAATACTTACATATGTAATATGGTACCCTGCATTAACACACAATTATTTTATATACAGTTATATGCATTATATTATATAATTCTTCGTATGTTGGTTACTTTAAGAAAATACAGAAACTTGTATAATAATGCGTTTAATATGTTAGAAATGTTTGTTGAGATGAAGGGGGAAATCTGCAGTTAAGCTCAACATCGAAATTTTCAGAAAATTGCATCACTACTCCCACACTGTATTCTTTCTTACATTCTCTTACTTATATTTGGCGCTTGTCTGGTGAAGTTTTTGTTTCCTGGTCCTCTCCAGGTGACTGTTTCTCACCCCTGTCACCACTGCCAGGCCACATATATGTGGAATCAAGGAGAACACTAGTAACCACCAATCAACAGTACCTTATGTTATCAGGACTCATATTCAGTTTATTGGCCCTCATTCAAGCCATTATTGCCTCCAGACACTGGTCTCTAAATTAGGCTATATGGAAAAATAGAACTGAGTGCTACCTGCATATTGATGAAATCTAGAAGCAAATCCTTTAAGGAATTTCATAACCCATATAGCCATCTATAGTTGCTTACCATGCACAGAGACAGTATACTGGGCAAATAACTTTAGATTCAGGGGATTTTGGAGGCTGCGTTTTCATCACCTTCACCATTAACATTTAATATTAATAAAGTCCCTAATACATGCTAGGCACTGTGCACAAATAAACAAACCAGGTCATTGCCTTCAGGCTCACAATTTAAGCAACTTGAGAGAGAAAAAGAGGCAAGGGACGAAATTGTCAAACAGACTTTGGACAAATTTGCTTGGGATGCTAGAACAATGCGATTATATTTATTACAGCGACTAACAAAAAAGAGCTATTGAAGCCCTAAAGCAAAATGTTTTGCCGACCACCTTCCCCTGTTGTTCTGATGTGGATCAAAGGTTGCTGTAGCCAAGATGTAATATTCAGAAGTGCGGCATTTACTTTTGTTAGCCGTTGTAATAGATATAAAGAATAACAGACATTGACTTATCATCCATTGAGGCCACCTGAGCTAGAGGCCAAGTTTCTCAAGATTTGGCCCAGGTACTTAATGTTAGAGACTCTATTCTTAATGTTCATATTGACTTTTGTTGAACTATAATAAGCTCACATTATCTTCAAAATATCAGATCCCAGGTGTGCAAGATGAACAGTGTGATGCTAACAGAAGAAGATTATTTAGGACAGTTGCAGGAAGCTGTGCTGTGTCTAGCCATAGAATTGTGCCATATAGATAAAGTTAGTAACTTCTTTATTCAGAAAAAAGTAAACCAGGACTGCATAAAGAACTGAGAATATGGTGCAGCTTTTGAATTTTGCATCCTCTTAAGTTACTGAGCAAGAGGTCCCGCAAAAGCAGGTGGCTTTGTTTGGTCCAACTTTCCTTTAAACCACAGCATGATCGGATCCTGCATATCTTACAAGCTGCCTTATGCCATTGAGCCCTCTGTGACTGCTGAGCCCAGCACAGAAGGCCCTGACTTGGATTCCTTGATTTCCAGAGTTTAGGTTGTTGAGGTGCAAGAGCTGTTGGCAGCTTGACTGTAGACTCTCTATCATGCTGCGAACAGAATTTTTTTGGGACCCTACAGATCAGTTTAGTAAGTTGCATTTTACTTTCCCCCTTCATGGATCACTTCCTTGCCGTGGCGAAGGGGCTTGAAGAACTCAGAGAAGCTATGAACTATGCCGAGCAGGGCACCCAAGATGAACAGGTCATAGTGGAGAGTTTTGACCAAACGTGATCCACCTGGAGGAGGAACCGGCAAGCCACTCCAGTATCCCTGCCAAGAAAACTCCATGGACAAAGACAACAGGCATATAAAAGTTATGACGCTGGAAGATGAGCCCCTCAGGTCGGAAGGCGTCCAACATGCTACTGGGGAAGAGCGGAGGGCAAGTACAAGTAGATCCAAAGCTGATGAAGCGGCTGGGCCAAAGCCGAAAGGACGCTCAGTTGCGGATATGCCTGGAAGCGAAAGGAAAGTCCAATGCTGTAAAGAAAAATATTGCATAGGAACCTGGAATGTAAGAACCATGAACCTGGGTAAGTTGGAGGTGGTCAAAAATGAGATGGCAAGAATAAATATTGACATCCTGGGCATCAGTGAACTAAAATGGACGGGAATGGGTGAATTCAGTTCGGATGACCATCATATCTACTACTGTGGGCAAGAAACCCGTAAAAGAAATGGAGTGGCCCTCATAGTCAACAAAAGAGTGGCGAAGGCTGTACTGGGATGCAATCTCAAAAATGATAGAATGATCTTGATACGAGTCCAAGGCAGACCTTTTAACATCACAGTAATCCAAGTTTATGCACCAACTACTGGTCCTGAAGAAACTGAAATTGACCAATTCTATGAAGACTTACAACACCTTATAGAAGTGACACCAAAGAAGGATGTTCTTCTCATTATAGGGGATTGGAATGCTAAAGTAGGGAGTCAAGAGATAAAAGGAACAACTGGCAAGTTTGGCCTTGGAGATCAAAATGAAGCAGGGCAAAGGCTAATAGAGTTCTGTTAAGAGAACAAGCTGGTCATCACCAACACGCTTTTCCAACAACACAAGAGACGACTCTACACATGGACATCACCAGATGGGCAGCATCGAAATCAGATTGATTATATTCTCTGCAGCCAAAGATGGAGAAGCTCTATACAGTCAGCAAAAACAAGACCTGGAGCTGACTGTGGCTCAGATCATCAGCTTCTTATAGCAAAATTCAAGCTTAAACTGAAGAAAGTAGGAAAAACCACTGGGCCGGTAAGATGCAATCTAAGTCAAATCCCTTATGAATACACAGTGGAAGTGAGGAACAGGTTTAAGGATTTAGATTTGGTGGACAGAGTGCCTGAAGAACTATGGATGGAGGCTCGTAACATTATACAGGAGGCAGCAACGAAAACCATCCCAATGAAAAGGAAATGCAAGAAAGCAAAGTGGCTGTCCAATGAGGCCTTACAAATAGCGGGGGAGAGAAGGCAAGCAAAATGCGAGGGAGATAGTGAAAGATACAGGAAATTGAATGCAGATTTCAAAGAATAGCAAGGAGAGACAAGAAGACCTTCTTAAACGAGCAATGCAAAGAAATAGAGGAAAGCAATAGAATGGGAAGAACCAGAGATCTGTTCAGGAAAATTGGAGATATGAAAGGAACATTTCGTACAAAGATTACCATAATAAAGGACAAAAGTGGAAAGGACCTAACAGAAGCAGAAGACATCAAGAAGAGGTGGCAAGAATACACAGAGGAATTATACCAGGAAGAAATGGATGTCTCGTATACCCCAGGTAGTGTGGTTGCTGACCTTGAGCCAGACATCCTGGAGAGTGAAGTCAAATGGGCCTTAGAAAGCACTGCAAATAACAAGGCCAGTGGAAGTGATGGTATTCCAGCTGAACTATTTAAAATTTTAAAAGATGATGCTGTTAAGGTGCTACACTCAATATGCCAGCAAGTTTGGAAAACACAGCAGTGGCCAGAAGATTGGAGAAGATCAGTCTACATCCCAATCCCAAAGAAGGGCAGTGCCAAAGAATGCTCCAACTACCGCACAATTGCACTCATTTCACACGCTAGCAAGGTTATGCTTAAAATTATACAAGGAAGGCTCAAGCAGTATGTGGACCGAGAACTCCCAGAAGTGCAAGCTGGATTTAGAAGAGGCAGAGGAACCAGAGACCAAATTGCAAACATGCGCTGGATTATGGAGAAAGCTAGAGAGTTCCAGAAAGACATCTACTTCTGCTTCATTGACTATGCAAAAGCCTTTGACTGTGTCGACCACAGCAAACTATGGCAAGTTCTTAAAGAAATGGGAGTGCCTGATCACCTCATCTGTCTCCTGAGAAATCTCTATGTGGGACAAGAAGCTACAGTTAGAACTGGATATGGAACAACTGATTGGTTCAAAATTGGGAAAGGAGTACGACAAGGCTGTATTTTGTCTCCCTGCTTATTTAACTTATATGCAGAATTCATCATGCGAAAGGTTGGGCTGGATGAATCCCTAGCCGGAATTAAGATTGCCGGAAGAAATATCAACAACCTCAGATATGCAGATGACACAACCTTGATGGCAGAAATTGAGGAGGAATTAAAGACCCTTTTAATGAGGGTGAAAGAGAAGAGCGCAAAATATGGTCTGAAGCTCAACATAAAAAAACAAAGATCATGGCCACTGGTCCCATCACCTCCTGGCAAATAGAAGGGGAAGAAATGGAGGCAGTGAGAGATTTTACTTTCTTGGGCTCCATGATCACTGCAGATGGTGACAGCAGCCACGAAATTAAAAGACGCCTGCTTCTTGGGAGAAGGGCAATGACAGGCCTAGACAGCATCTTGAGAAGTAGAGACATCACCTTGCCAACAAAGGTTCGTATAGTTAAAGCTATGGTTTTCCCAGTAGTGATGTATGGAAGTGAGAGCTGGACCATAAAGAAGGCTGATCGCCGAAGAATTGATGCTTTTGAATTATGGTGCTGGAGGAGACTCTTGAGAGTCCCATGGACTGCAAGAAGATCAAACATATCCATTCTTAAAGAAATCAGCCCTGAGTACTCACTGGAAGGACAGATCGTGAAGCTGAGGCTCCAGTACTTTGGCCACCTCATGAGAAGAGAAGACTCCCTGAAAAAGACCCTGATGTTGGGAAAGATGGAGGGCACAAGGAGAAGGGGGCGACAGAGGACGAGATGGTTGGATAGTGTTTTCGAGGTTACCAGCATGAGTTTGACCAAACTGCGGGAGGCAGTGGAGGACAGGGGGGCCTGGCGTTCTCTGGTCCATGGGGTCATGAAGAGTTGGACACGTCTAAACGACTAAACAACAACAACAACATTTTACTTTCAGTTTATTTTACTGTGTACATGTTTGGTATTCATTACCAAGTATTTATCTAGAAACCTTAAGGTGGTTGCTTGAATATCTTCACACACGAAAAGGAAATGTGTCATCAAAAAAGCATGCATATGTATGGATATGATTTGGAAATAATTGCTGCAATGGTGCATCTTACTAGAGTAAGGAAAACCACTGGTGGCCACTGGAGACAGGTGTGTGTGCTCAGTCTGCTCTCTAGGTGCTCACCATCAGTGGGCATCTTCAAGATCTTCCCTTCTTACGGTTCTTTATCTTTAAGCTGAACTTGGACTAGGCAGCCCTTCAAATAGGAGCACTATCCTCTGTTAAGAAAACACATGCCAACCCCAAGAAACCACCAGCTTGAAAGCACATACCTAACCTCTTTCATTATGAGGAATATTTTGTATCTTTGAGTGTGTGCAACAGCTTTTCTTTTCTTAATTGACTTGGCAAAGGCTCATCTATTCACACATTTCAGCCACACCACGCTTGCAAAGCAGAGAGGATTCTTGCCAAATGTGAGATGCCCCTTACAATTAGTTATGTATCTGTTACATTTGGATCCTGTGATGAGCTCAGGGCAGCATACATGGAGCCGGCAGCCAGCCTCCCAACCAGACATTGTGCATAGCCGTGATGTACCATGTGGACCATGATTTTTGTATATCGCATTGATTTTATTGTTGTGAAACTGCCCTGAAAGCCTATCTGGCTATTATTTATAATATTATTTAATAATAAATAAATAAATAAATAAATAAATAAATAATAAATAAGCAAGCCAGCACTGAGATCATACTCTGGAATAGTCCCTCGTGCTCCTTTGGTGGCGTTCTTTTTCAAACAAGCTGCTCTGTTTCAGTGTTTTTAAAATGTCCACATGTAAAATCAGACTTCCCAGGAGAAAATCCCTCCTTCCCAGGAGGTGCATTTTAAAGCCCTAGCTGACCACCCACATTGCTTTTCTTTTCCCATTCTCCACATTTACCAAAAACAGCCTCAGGAGACTGCTAATTTCAAAGGAGAGAGGAGGGGAGGGATTCTAGTTAAAATCCTGCCCCCAAATTGAATGCATATATGTGTACATGTGTGTGTGTGTGTGTGTGTTGCCCCCCCTTCAGTGTATTTGGAGCTGAGCCTCCCTAAGATTAAGACACAAGGCCTCTCAATCTCTTATTACACCCAAACTGGCAAGAGCCCTATGTGGAGGAAAGCTATATATCAACCCAATGCTCTTTGGCCATTCTGGTGCCATGAAGTGGGCTCATTTCTCTTGTGTCTGTTTTAAAAGCAAAAGGAAGCCATGAATGATATGTGCCATCTTCAGCTAGCATGTGAGCCTTTTAGCAGTCAGCTGAATGCCCTACCTGTCCGTTCTCTCTTTCTCCTCCCACACTGAATTCCACAACTGCTCTTCGTGGTGAATTTGGGAGGTGGGCTTATTAGAGTGAGAGAACCATTACACATGGTTGCCTACATAAAATCTTAGGTGTGAATGTCTCACACTCTTGAATGAAAGGGAAAGATTATATGATTAATGTCCATGGCAGCCTGATCAAGGGGTACATAATGTTGATTAATTTACAGGCTCAGAGAATCGCTTAATGTAATTATTTCTTCATCCATTTTCTCTTTGGTTAATACAATGTTCATGCTTAATGTTGTTAGGGCAAGTACGTGGAGTGGGTAAAGAGCTAGGCACTGGGTATCATCTACCCAAAGAGACTGAGACAGGGTGGTGGGGAGAACATTTTTTCACAGGCCCCTTGAGATTATACATCCACAAGCCTGACCAGAACAAAACAAAATCTAATTCTCAGAGATTACTCCCAATTTGACTGTTTGACTGTTAGGATCCCTAACAAAGTTCTCAGAATTTACTTACTTATCTTTCTTTCAACTGGTAAATGGATTTAGAATGCCCTACGCTAATAACCTGACCATATTCCAGTCCTGTTGATTACATTCTGCCTCCTTAATTTCCCCCTTCCACAATTTTAATGAGTTGTTCCTGTGTGTTGCTAAACAGATGCTATGTTATGGCCCAGAAGGTTCAAGTGAAGGGATTTGTAAATTGCACCCGTCTTCTTTCTTGCAGTTCGGCTAATTCAAGACCATGTGCTGTAAAGCAAAGATGATGGGTTGCGTGCAACACAGTGCTAAGGTGAATGTTCCGTTAGTGCAAGGATTTCTCCTTGTGCAATGCAACATTCTCCTCTCTGACCAATAATGGCTCACACTCAGCAGCACAGTAAGCGTTGGGTCGGTTCCTTAGTCTGGCAGATGCGGTGGCTCATAATAGCACCCCCAGTACATCAGTGAGATTTTCAGGGTGCCCTGTTAAAGGGGTCCAGGGGGACGTATTTTGTACAAACACCGAAACGGGGGCTAATGGGCCATATAACACCCTAAGATGGCACCCTCAAAAAAATTCCTGGAATTGATTCACATCATAGGATGTTCCTAAAACCCAGGATCAACCCTGAAGGAATAATCACCCAGCAGACAAGCTGAGTGATTCAGGATACACACCCAATACCTATGCCAAAACCTACTGACATCTGTAATCAATAAAGTCATGGCCATTTGATCCCCAACCTATTTTGTCTTGTCCTTAGTACTCCTTTGCACACTCCATCCCCCAGTGACCCAGACTCACTGGTCCCGCAAGAGAAAAACCTGTTGTGCCTAGCACTAATCCTTCAGCTAGCCCAATAACTTTGTTGAATGCCATCCTCTAAAGATATACAGCAAGCAGACCTCTGCCCTAAGATGCAGATAAGAATGAAACAGCTGGCTGTATGAAGTGCATAAATGCTCAGTTCAAAGATACAACAATGGGCTGTTGAGATATATCTCTGCTCCTCTAGCCAAGCGACAGTGGGAACCATCAGCTTTTAACAGTGCTGGCAACTTGTTTGGGAAGAGTGGGACCAAATTAGAACTTCCTCCCCTTCCAAATCATAAAGAAGATTTGGTCCCTCGATATTGGTGGTCCCTTTGCTTGTATGGTTCACCATCTGTTTGGTGCTGTGTCCAAGGTTCCTGGTCCAGTGGTAAGAGCACTGTTTTGCCCGTGCAGTCTCCGGTCCGTATTGAGGGTGGCTTAATGTGTTGTGTGGTCAAATGAGGTCATCATGCCTTGTCAAAGGTTCTCCAATGATAATATATTCAAAAATTTGACTGGAGATAGCTGGCCTTAGTTCTGCTCTGCATTAACCTCAACTTTCCTATTTGTTTTAATTTGCTTTAATTTGAATTGAAATCTGTGAAACTGGTGTGGAGGACAGGGAATTAATTTGCATTGAGTGCTAGCTTGCTGGAGATGGGCAGAGTGTAAGTTATTTGAATTGGATGGCCTTCAAAGGCGTGGTACTCTATGATTATAGGGGTTTCTTTTGAGTTTGCTGGAATTGTGGCTTAGATCTGGAAGCCAAGTGCAACAACCTCTGGCCAGAGTTAAGTAGCTTGCTGAAATGACCAAGCCTTGTGCGACAGCCTTTTCTGTCCTGCAGGACTCCCATGTGTGACTTGATCGGCACTGCTAGATCTGGAGCTCAGCCATCTCATTCACATAACGCCTTGGAAGAGCTGCTAAGCAGCTGCCGTCGCGCCTCAGCTCCTGCCTTTCAGATCTGGACACAGAACAGATCAAATAAACCACAGAGACTGTTATTGCGAATCCCAGAGTCTCAGATCTCCTGCCTCCTTTTCTCCTCTAGCTCCAGATGCTGGGCAGTCCCCGGCACTCAGTATTACAAACGATGGCTAATTTGGATTAGGATGCTAATTAGAAATGAATGGACCGAGTAGAGAGCACTTAGTCAGGGTTAATTAGCAGTTAAGTGGCCAGCCAAGCTCCCTTTGGCTGTGTTCACTTGCAGGAGCTCTCTAGCCGAGTTTCCATGGGGCCCTCCATGCTTCAGCAGTCGGCAGAGCTTCACCAGGGGCAATACTCTTGTTGGTATATAGATTTTACTCTCTCCCACATTTACCCATTGATTAGAAAGGAAAGAAGGGATTGTTCAGTTCATTTGTGTACGTTCTTCCTAGTCACTATCTTGTGGAAGGTCAGGTCAGGTTATGTGGATGGGTGCATATCATCTCCAGGATCAAGTCCAAATACCAGTTGCTCCGGAACATGAGCATGAGAAGGCTATTGTGCTCATGCCCTACCTGCAGACTTCACAAGAGGCAACAGGTTGGCCACACTGAGAAAGAGAACACTAGACTGTGTGGGCCTTTGGTCTGAGCCAGCAGGGCATTTCTTACATCCTTGTGATGACGATGCTATTTGTGCTTTATTACCACGTCACTGCAGAACCATAACTGTTACAAGGCAGGGGCTCTATATGTTTGTTTGCTTGCTTTTTTCATATTTTAGCATATGGCATTCTGGTTAACCTCCCTTCCTTCAGAAGGTCCACTGAAGGGTCTTTTTGGTAGTGGTGCCCTCCCTGTGGAATACCCTCCCTTCAGATGTCAAGGAGATAAATCTGATTTTTAGAAAACATCTGAAGGCAGTCCTGTATTGGGAAGTTTTTCATGTTTAATGTTTTAGTATGTTCTGATATATGCTGTGAGCTGTCCAGAGTGGCTAGGGAAACCCAGCCAGATGGGTGGGGTATATAATAATAAAGTTGTTGTTGTTGTTACTACTCCTACAGGGAACACCTGTCACTTTGAGGATGAGAAGATCTGTGGATATACACAAGACACAACTGACAACTTTGACTGGATTCGTCAGAGTGGTCTGACTCACGACCCCAAGCGCTCTGCCAACACAGGCCCAACCATGGATTTCAGTGGGACACCAGAAGGTAATGGAACTTCCAGCTTCCTTTGCAAAGTTGTACCCCATTCACTCCCCCAGTCCTGGCTCCTTCTCAATGAGATTTCTAGTTGGGAGAGAGTGTGGAAACATTAAAGTCCCTTGTATATTTACCACTCCATGCTGAACTAAGAAAGAGGGAGGGGGCTCTAGCCATCAGCAGTCCATATTTTCTTCCACTCCCTTTTTATTTACTTCCTCAGAAATAATCCCGTCCAGGTTTTCATCCCTCACGTATCTAAGTACTTCTTCCTCTCATTTTCATGCCGGGAGCTAGAAACATTGCAGCATCTGTTAAGTCCTAACACCCTACAATGCAATCCTTTGTTCACCCCTCCCTCTATTCCATCCCCTTTCCCCACCCCCACCCCGCCTGGCACCCTCAGATTCTCACATAGCAGAGGTCTCTACGTGACAAGAACTGTTCTGGGAATTTTGTAGAATATAGAAAGGATTGTTGCCTCTAGCTTTTGCCAAGTCCTCTACAAGACAGATTTAGCTCTCAGTATCATACTCCGCCTTGGAACCTGAGGACAAAATAGATTGCTTTTCTACACACACACACATCTGCTCTGCATTGGGCATGGGGAGCAGGCAGTTAATTTGCATGTTTCTTATTCGCATTAAATACCCAATTAAAACTCCCACAGCTTTGTTTAGGGGAATCAGGAGAGCATTAGTCCTTGTTACTGGCTAATTGCCTGCTGCCAAATGTCCTTGTTCCATTGATAGTTGCTTTGAAGTCACAGAGGAGAAAAGCAAGTGGAGAGGGAGACATGTTTAAACACTCAGAAGTATTCAGGCTGGTTTCGGCAGCAGGAGTCCACTGAAATCTCCAACTCCTGGGGCCAGGTACTTCTGGGATGCAATCCATGTCACCACTGAGAAGAGATTACAATGTTAAAAACAGTGTCGCTCAATTATCATTTGGAGGAGAGGGGCTGAGTCAAGCCACCTTTTAAACCTGCCAACTCAGAGGCCATCTGCCATCCTGCGCACATTCTGTTTGGGCCTGCTGTAAGCATCCCATCACTAGCTACCTGTGTACAATAAGACAGAGAAGATCAAAGGCACCAAGAAGGCCACCACAAGCCAGCAAGAAAGCAGGAGGGACTGTGGCCATGAGAAGATGCTTAGCTGGACAATTAGAGGAGCTGCTGGCCTCCTGTTGCCTCTTACACTCACCCAGTCTTTGGGGCCTTGCTGTTGCCCAGAGTGAATAGAGAGTGCTATCTAGGCTGCATCCAACAGTGAAGTGTCTTTTGCCATTGCACGCTGGTGGGGATGTATTGGTGGAGAGTATGTGGTTGGCTCTCACTCAGCTCCCCAAAGGTAGCTGGTTTTCCTTTCTAAATCCTTCTGAGCATACTTTTCCTCACCGTGTTGGCCTGGAGGGAGGTGTGATGATGCATTGCATTCCCCACCACCTTTGTTTCCTTGCTCTTCAGGCTACTACATGTTCATCGAGGCGTCTGCACCCCGGGTGAAGAACGACAAGGCTAGGCTGATCAGCCCCATGTACAACATGACTGCCAGATTCTGTGTCTCCTTCTATTATCACATGTATGGGAAGCACATTGGTGAGTGATCTTCTTGGCTAGGATGGGGGAAAAGATGCTTTGAGAAGAAGGGCTTACTGAATATTATGGGGAAACAATCCTCCTTTAAGGTATGCCAGACCTGGTTTCTGCTGGTGCTTAATGGCTCTTGCTTCCTGGCACTGAAGTTCAGTTTTGGCAAATAACACTTTTCATTTTGCCGTTTGGAAAGCAGAGTTGGAGCTCAGCCTCTCTCCTAGGATATGTCTACTCCCCTCACCCTGACACACCCCTTTCCTAGTTTTATGCTGTAGTGCACAGTTGAGATTGTGTAAAGTGTTCTGGGAAGGCAGGGAACCATTCCCTGTGACACCACAATATGGAGCATGGGCAGCCAGCTGTGCAGATCACTCCAAGCATTTAGAACAGGTGTGGGGGATCTTTGGCCCCCAGGTATTGCTGGGCTACAACTCTCATCATCTCTGAACATTGGCCAAGCCTCCCGAGACTGATGCAAGCTGTAGTTCAGAAAATCTGAAAGGCCAGAGGTTCCCCACACCTGTCTTGCAAGAACATCCTTCACATTTCCAGGCATGTATCTGCATCACGAGTGCTAGAAAACTGATTTTGATTTGAGTTTTTTTAAAGGGAGGAGTCAGCCAAGATTGTGACAGCTGTTGTTTTCTGTGCTGGAGCCATGATTTTGATGAAATTATTTCCTGTTATCCTCTAATCTTGCACACATATTTATTTATTTTTGGTCTTAAGATAGTGCAGGCAATCCTTTTTCATTGCTACCTCTTTTATTGAAACTTTAGAATATGATGTAGGTAGAAACTGATTTATGAAAACAACTGTGGGGTGTGGTTTGGAAAGAGCTTAGACAGAATGTTTAAGCAAGGGCAGTTGTTGCATCAGTAGGGACTCCCTGGTTGCTATTTTAATTTAAGGAGGGTAAATAAGAGACCCAGGAAGATGGCAAAAATAATGTGAAAAAAGCAATTGGTTTTATGGGGCAAAGTCATTTTAAAGGGCAGCCTCCCGCCCGCTGTTTCTTTTTTGCTTGTTTCACCTCCTGTCTCCAGCCACCAAGATGAAGCTGTAGCACTTGGCGTATGCCACAGAAGTGCCTAATGAGTTTCCACATTCAGTCAAGGAGCAATTGCTAATTTGTCACCTCTTGATTATAATTTCATTAATTTGAATAATAAATGCAGTCTTTCTGAAAGCCCACTAAGTTATTAATCACCTGCTGGACTGGAGCCTGACTGAGAAATCGGAACCCAGTCAGGAGGAGTATGTCTGCCTGTTGGTAAACGGGGCTGCTAAAGTGAGTTAATTAACATTTTCCTCTGCCTGAGCACATGAAATTTCATTAAGCGCTGGTTCTCCTCTCACAGGGAAGAGATGAGAATTGTCCTCAGATGCAGAGTCCAGTAAACTCTCTAAATCAGAGGTGGGGGATCTTTGGCCTTCCAGGTGTGACTCAACTACAACTCCCATCTGCCCTAGCAGGTGTGGGCAATGACCAGGGATGATTGGAGCTGTAGTCTGGCAACATCTGAAGAACCAACGGTTTCCCCACACCTGCTCTACATAAGTAATTATTTCAGTGTAAGCCGCTTTCCAGCAAGCTGTGCATGCATCTAGTGATGGAGCCATGGCTCAGCAGCAGAACACTTGCTGTAAATGCAAAAAGCCCCAGGTTTAATCCCCACACCTCCTGTTACAGCTGGGGGGAAGACCACATCTGAAATCCCAGAGAACTGCTGCCAGTCAGTGCACACCAGGGGTGGCTAATGTGTGTCCCTCCAGGTGCTCCTGGACTGCAACTCCCAACATCCCTGACCTTTGGCCATGCTAGAAGGGACTTAGGGGAGATGGATTCCAACAACCTCTGGAGGTCCACAAGTTAACTACCCCTGCTGTAGACTATTCAGAACCAGAGGTGCCAGTGATCTGACTGGATAAGGCAGGTTCCCATGTCAATATGATAATTGTTCTCATCACTGAAGTTACATAGTTGATGTTTTGGTGACTAACCTGAACACCCATGTCTGCCTAGTTGATAGGTGGCTCATTCTGTCCAGCATCAGAGACAGATGTTTGTGTTGCTCTGACTTTACATTATATCATGGTTGTCTTCTAGGTTTGTTTGATAAAGGTTTGAGCCAGGGCTGGGTATGGTGTATGGCTACCATCCTGTTCACATCTGGCTAATTTTGGCTTTCCCTTGGCTAATCCTTAAATTATCCATTGAGTTCCTCCAGCCATTGTGGAAGGGATTTTTATATATAGCATTTCTTGTACTGGGAAAGATTGGCTAATATGCAATGCTGCAGAAAAAGAGAGCTGTTTCTACATTTCTTAGCAGAGTTGTGGCGTCACATAAGAGAATATCATAAGAAACCATTAAGGTATGATGCCATTTGCCACCACTGCTGCCCTCAATGGTTCAGAGATTTCTCAGAGGTGTTGAATGTTGAAATTATTATGGCGTGGACACTGCTAGGGGACAGTTTGGGGCTATTTAGCTTTGACTTCAACTACTAAGAAACCCAGTGGAACCGCCTCTGACCCCACAAAATCCACCTTTTCTCCTCTTCCACGTTCACCAGCATCATGCCCCCTTTTACAGTGTCTTGATTCTCCATTGTGGTTTTAGGTAGATTTCTCTATTTTCTGCTTCCATGTAGCAATACCAAGAGTCTGTTTTCGTGCAAGGTGACTGCATTCTTTTGACTTTACTTTAATGTTGTTTTGAGTTTCACAGGGTGTGCACTAAGGAAAGCATGAATATATTTTGAATTATTTAGAAACCAGACAGGGTGTACAGTCAGAGATGAAGAAAATGAGAGATTTTTATCAGCCCGTTAAAAGTTAAGCTTGTAACACAACTGGCAGTATTGGTTCAATTGGGTCAATCCTAATATCTAAATTCATTTCCTTCGATCCTTCATTCCTTTCTTCTCTCTCTCTCTCTCTCTCTCTCTCTCTCTCTCTCTCTCTCTCTGTTTTGTGTTGTGCTGTGGCATTCATCATTTCTGTTTCTAATCATTCTTGCTTTCATTTATTTTGTGAATATATCTGGACCAAAGCCAGGATGTTCCTAATAAGCCAGGATGCCCCATGAACTGAGTGAGGTGGCGCAAACATGTGATAGCTTGCCTTGATCACTTCTCAGCTTGTCTCTTATTCGATAATTGCCTGAGGTGATAAGAGATAGATTTGTGATAGCAGTTTCACTTGCTCAAGTAATGGCTTCAATTATCATGAGATAAACATGATTCATGCTAACTCTTCTTATAGTATAGTAAGAGATAATAATTTTTGTATTATCTTACGCCAGTAAATATGGTTCTGTGTTGTAGGTGGGAGGGATGGTCATTATTAAGCTCCGTCCTTATTCTTTCTTTCCCTCAGGCATCTGACTGACGCATGTTCAAAGGTAGCATTCTCTAGCATTCATTTAGTGTGTTGTTGCGGATTACCACTGCCTAGAGATTCTCACTGTTCATCATCAGTGATTCTCCCATCAAGAAATCACACAGAAGCTCCACTTGCTAAGGGAGCTTTTAAGGGGTACTTGAAACTGGAAGCGTCAAAAGGAGTTTCCAGTGGATGGATTCTGCAAACTTCCTTGGAAGGAGGACAAGGCAATGTACCAGTACAGCCCTGGGTATTTGGCACTGGCACCGATAGCTTTTGTTCCCTAGCTTCAAATAACTTGTTCATTTCCTTGTTAACACTCCCAAAGGAAAGTGATGGGGCAGCCTCATATAGTAATGTCAAGAATTATTTGAGAATGAGACGTCGTTGGATTTAACTAGTATAGTAACACATGCTGTGTGAATCAGTCAGCACATTTAGCTTAAAACACATGTGGTGTTAACAAGAAGGTGCCTGGTCATCTCATTTCACTTTCCTGTGCAGCAGGAGGTTACTGAGATACATCTCTTACAGGGTCTGTTTCCTTGTATTGCTCTTTATGGTCTCTTTGAAAAATCTATTTACAAATACAGAAGCAGAGCATTTTGGAAGCAAGCAGACAGCACTACTGCTCATCATGCATCAGGTTCCCAAAGCAACAGTGTGAACCCACCACAGTCTTCAACTCACAGTCCTCTTTAAAAACTCACAGCTTCCCTCTATTGCTTCCTGCAAATTTGCTTCTTGCTTATGCAGTCT